>NC_140751.1:72427500-73677500 GCF_051527215.1 Medicago sativa | reverse complement strand
TCAAGATCTCCTCGGTGCTTTGGGAATTATTCGGTTGTTGGGGGTTATTTGGTGGTGGATTTTGGTATTGATTATTGAATGGTTGTTGGTAAGGTTGTTGGTAGTAGTTTGATGGTGGATATTGATAGTTATTGTTGTACGGTGTTCTCCAAGGTCTTTGTTGGTTTTGGTTGGCCGGATACCTTCCTTGGAAGTTGGAAGTACCCGGATTTTGTTGTGAGGTTCCGGCTTGTTGTGATTGGTTAGGCCTTTGTTGATTTCCCACATAGTTGACCTCTTCCCCTTCAAAAGAACCGGGCTCGGGACAATAACCGGTGGGATGATCCCCCGTACAAAGTCCACAAGTATAGACTTGAGCGGTTCCTCCTTCTTGCTTGAGAGATTCAAGAATTTGTTTAGGCAAAGCTTTCATCTCCTTTTGCATAGCTTCTAATTGTTGAGTGAGAAGCTTATTTTGAGCTAAGACCGCATCATTTGCTTCTAGTTCCAGAATACCGACTTTCCTTTGATTAGGATTCCGGTTGTGAGAGGATTTTCTTGTGTTGAGAGCCATTTGATTAATGATTTTGACAGCTTCAGCTGGGTTTTTCAAAGCAATAGAACCTCCAGCACTTGCATCTAGCATCGTCTTGGACATGTCTTGTAGCCCTTGACGAAAAAGATATAGTTGCATTTGGCTATCAAAACCATGCTTTGGACAATTCCTTAGCAATGATTTATAGCGCTCCCAAGCTTCACAAAGAGTCTCACTTTGGCCTTGAGCAAAAGTTGTAATTGAAGTTTTAGCCTCAAGATGCCTATCCTCCGGAAAGAACCGTTCTTGAAATGCTTTCTCTAGCTCACCCCAATTTTCCATCAAAGAAGTTGGTTGATCAAGATACCACTCCTTAGCCTTCCCGATCAAAGAATGAGGGAACAATTGCACAAACACACCTTCTTCCTCATCTTCTTTCATACCAAGTGTACCAGCGGTAACATAGAAGTTGGTAAGATGTTTATATGGATCCTCATGATCCATACCGATAAACTGGTTATGAGTTATCAAGTTTATCAACCCCGACTTCAGCTCAATTGATTTGGCATTACGATTGCCAAGATTAGCTAGCCTCCTCGGACTAATCCACATAGGTAGAGCATCATTATCATTTTCTTGAGCCATGACTACTTCTGGTTCACTCTTCGGAGATGAATGTGGTGAAGAATGTGAAGAATCACCAAGCGAAATAGTATGCACCGAACCTGACGGAGAAGGAATAAAAAGTAAAGATTCCGGCTGAGCCAGCCTGGCTAATCTCCTAGCTTCCTTTGCTTGCTTTCTAAGTAACCTAGCAGTTTTCTCAATTTCAGGATCAAATTGTAGGTCTTCTTTATCAACGGTACCTCGCATAAACAAAGTTCACCAAGACTATACCAGGTGGTTAGCATAAAAAAATAATGAATGATATATGTGTATAAGTATATGCATGAAAGAATTTTGTGCAAAATTGACTTAACATGACAAAATTGTTTCGATACTTATGATAAAAATTTCCGTTACTCCCCGGCAACGGCGCCATTTTGATGTAAGATTTTTCCTACACGTCATATAACTATGTACACGTGAGTATATATAGGATCGTTTCCACAGGGAGTTACGTTTAATCATAAGCATTTACACAATCGTTCACATTAAGGGTTTGGATATAATTTGTTTGTGTGTAACACTATATCCATGTTTGACACTAAAGTAAAAACGAGAGGGGATCGAACTATTTCGCTTGCGGTATAAGATAACGAGCAAGCATAACAGTAGCAATCTCTCGATCAATTAACAGACTCTAGCTTTATAACCAATATTATTACAATCATTTCTACAACATCCTTCGTGTCCAAAGCGACATCGTTGTTTCCAAGTTATCGTTTAAACATTCGTGTCCAAATTCCTTAAACGATAACAAAGTCGATCGGATGACTTAATCGACCGTGTCCAGCCTGATTAAGTATCCGAAAGCATTAAAAGCTTGATTAAAAGTAATTATCAAAGGTTTACAAACTTGTCAAGAGTGATATAACATAAGATAGATTGTTATTCTAGTTCTAGATTCAAGGGTTTGTGTCCAAATCATCTTGAATCTCTTTGAAAGCATTAAAAGCAAGAATAACAACAATATTGAATCATTAAGCTAGAACCTTATATATTAAAAGATCAAAAGATTACATAATAGCTTGATAGTTACCTCAATACTACAAAGAAGGTGATAGTTACATATAGACATGTAAACTAATGCAAGGAAGGAAGGAAAGATGAAGATTCCATGCCAAGATCCTTGATGTCTCAATGAATCTAGGGTTGAATCTACTCCTTAATCACTTGCTTTGTGTTTCTCTCTATGAAATAGCTCTAACCTCTCTCTAGAAATGTATAAAATGTTTTAATGGAATAGTCAATAGTCCTAGAGAGAGGGAAAACTTGTATTTAAATGGGCTGAAAACGTGCAATCTCGCTTAAGCGAGCTGCATCTCGCGCAAGCGAGATGCCTAAATATCTAACAAAAACCAATGAAGTCTTGCCACGTAGCCCTGCTCCTTGATGAAGTTGTATCTCGCGTAAGCGAGTGGGACCTCGCGTAAGCGAAGTTGCTTGAAACTTAAACCGCCTTAGAATCCTGCTTGAGCGACATGGAAGCGAGATAGAAAGCGAGATGCTCATCTGTTCCCTGGAGAAATCTCGCGTAAGCGAGATGATCTCGCGTAAGCGAGATTCTAAAATTCACAAGCGACCCTGGAAGCGAGATGCAAGCGAAGGTTGAGCTTCTCCCTGGAGGAATCTCGCTTAAGCGAGATGACCTCGCGTAAGCGAGATCTGCTTGGTTCACACAACTTGAGTTTTGGTCCTTGCTTGTCATTTCCTGCATAAATTGGGTAGAATTAGGCATATAAAGCATAAATGGTATAATTACAACAATTGGTTGCTTTTCCATAGATAACTTGCATAACAAGTCACTAAAAATGCCTCTTTTAACACATGAAATATATTACTTTTGAGCACTTATCAATGGTCGTAAGAGCCATAATTACACCTACAAATGATGATGTTCAAAAATTGAATGACATAATTATCAATTAGTTTCCAGGAGAACAACATAATTTGTTGTTATTTAACGAAGTTGAAGGGGATACTCATAACTTATATCAACAGGAATTCCTAAACTCAACTGCTCAAGGAAGTATCCCACCACATATTTTAAAGGTAAAAAAAGTTGCACATTTGATGTTGTTGCGAAACATAGACCATAGATATGGCATGTGTAATGGAACACGATTGTTATGTCGTGGTTTATTTAAGAATATGTTGGATGTGGAAATCCTAACAGGAAGCAATGTTGGAAAAAGAGCATTCTTACCCTACATTAAATTAAAAACAAATGCGAGTTCATGACTTCCCTTTGTGCTTAGTATAAAATAGTTTCCCGTTAGACTAAATTTTGTTATTACCATAAATAAGTCACAAGGGCACATCATTCCCAATGTCAGAATCTATCTTCCACGACATATTTTCAGCCATGGTCAATTATATTTAACTTTATCATGAGGAGTTTCTCAAAATTCAACAAAAGTTCTCATTAAAGAAGGGAAAATAGAAGGAGAAGATGAACACTTTACGAAAAATATAGTTTTTAAAGATATTCTTTTATCGCAATCATATCAATGTTTCTTTTACATAACATGTCATTTATACATTTATCTATGATGTTTCTTTTACCCAACACACACATTTATGTTATGATGTTACTAATTACTGTTAGAATAAACAATAAACGATCATTATTTTACCTTAATTTTATATGCAGACAAACTAAAATATGTTGAGTTCAAAAATAACTTAGTTATATGACTTGACAATATTTTGTTTATAAATCAATATATCAATAATTTGCATAATATTTAAAAAATTTAATCAAAATTAAACAAACAAACATAATAAAATAATCACATGCGTTAGCGCAGTAGAAAGAGCGGACACGTGCCCGTCTTTCCGCTATACTATGTAAAAGCCTTATGGTCTTTCACAACCACACAAACCCACTTATTTAGATTAAAAACTATGGTTAAAATTTTGAGAGTATTACATTAAAGAGATCAATAAGAGCATCCACAATGGAGACACCCATTTTTGGGTTCTTAAATGGGTCTCACGTGTAAACATCACTCATTTATAATTTTTTAATAGTAGTACCTAATAAGAACTCAATCACTCTAACCTAGATCTCACACAAAGTTCTTAAATGGGACCCACTAATCATTATATTTCAATTTTTAATATTAAAAAAGTGCGGGTCCCGCTTAAAAGTGGGGCTCTTAAGTAAGATCACGGGTCTTATAAGACCCTGAAAAAAATTCTCCCCATTGGGGGTACCTAAGAGGTACGGGGTCTTAAATAATTAAGATCCTCCCAATAGAGATGGTCTAAGATATGCAGGTGAAACAAATGTCAATTTTTTAATAAATAAGCATTGGGTTATCTTCCCAAAAAAAAAAAAGTATTGGGTTATCTTTGGGGAGGTATCTATCAATTGTTAATTTCTAAAATCGCTCAATATGTTTCTTTTCTTGGTTATCACATCTTCCCTTCCTCGTGGATATGATGGTAACCAGGGCCGTCCCTGAGTAATTGGAGGCTCGACTCTTATATAAAAATAGGCTCCTAATAAAATAAAAACAAAATTTATTTTAACAGAGCAATTATCAATTTAAATTGAAAATGAGATCCGTAAAGATAAAAAAATTCATTATTGTAACTAACACAGAAAATAATAATGTTTGTTCTTTCAAATGAAAAATTATATTATTTGTTGTTAGTGCTTTATAATTTTATACGATAAGTATGAGGCAAACATTATAAGAAGTGCTCTAACAAAAATAAGAAGAAAAAAAAATTACATTGTGCTTTTATTTCTAAATATATAATCCAATATGTTAAGGACAATTTGGGAGAAGATTGAAGAGCCTCAAATCCATAATAAATTATGTCCAAAGCAAAAAGGCCTCTCATACTAAAAAAAAATAATTAAAGAAGAAAATGGAACAAGAAAACTGAAGACAGAAAAACGGTGGGTTAAATAAAGAAGAAAAAAGTAACAAAAAAAAAACTAAATAAAATAATAAAATAACCATGAGTTCTGGGTGTCGAACAATTAAATAATAAAATAATAAAATAACCATAAATAATAAACTTTTATTTCTAAATATATAATCCAATATGTTAAGGACAATTTGGGAGAAGATTGAAGAGCCTCAAATCCATAATAAATTATGTCCAAAGCAAAAAGGCCTCTCATACTAAAAAAAAAAATAATTAAAGTAGAAAATGGAACAAGAAAACTGAATACAGAAAAACGGTGGGTTAAATAAAGAAGAAAAAAGTAACAAAAAAAAACTAAATAAAATAATAAAATAATATAATAACCATGAGTTCTGGGTGTCGAACTCTAATAAAATAACCATAAATAATAATAAAATAACCATGAGTTCTGGGTGTCGAACTCTAATAAAATAACCATAAATAATAATAAAATAATCATGAGTTCTGGGTGTCGAACTCTAATATAAAATAACCATAAATAATAAAAATAAAATAACCATGAGTTCTGGGTGTCGAACTCTAATAAAATAACCATAAATAATAAAATAACCATGAGTTCTGGGTGTCGAACTCAGGACCTAGAAACTGCCAGCTCAGACTTCTACCGCTAGGCCGCTTCACCTCTACTGATTTGTTTTTCACGCTACTTATATATAACAGATATTTACATGTATTATTTCTTATAAAAAAAAAATTTGGGCCCCCAAATTTTAGAGGCCCAGCTCAGTAGAGCTGTTTGCACCCCCTCAGGGCCGGCCGTGATGGTAACTATACTATAATTAAAGGAGTTTAAATATAAATTTCTTTATGACTTTTCATGTTACGACTTACGACTCATAGGCTAATCAAGATGAAATTTGAAACAAAACAACAATCCAATCTAACAACAAAAATTGTATTATCGGATTCTAACAATGAGAGAAAATACATGTTCAAAATAGAAATGGGGGATTTATGATTTATAAATAAATAGGTCGAAGAATCAAATTAAACTAACTCCGAAGAATAATTTAAGGCTAAATTCGAATTTTGAAGTATAAACAGACTGGGGTTTCATAAATCTAAGACTTTAGGGTTTTTTGTGAAATATGTAGAACGATGGAAACTTACATATATTTTGTAGAAGAGAATGAAAACATGATGGATATGTTGAAATTGAGCCCGAAGTTGCTTGGAAACTCCATCAAAATGGAATACCCATTTTTCTAATATGATCCTTTCGTGATTATGTTTGGATGGAAAGATGGATCAGGTTAAGGAGATGAAGAAAACGTGATTATTTTGGCCAAACGAGGCCCGTCTCGACGGTGGCGGGGAAAAAAAGCTGGCGGCTACGGTTTAGCGTTAGAGAAGAATGAGAAATGAAGGGGAAAGAGGATAAATCGGGTTCGACGAGGGAGGATAGGCTTAGCCTAATTCTAATAAGTTCGAGGGGTGTAAGCCTAAGATAGTGGTGTCAATAACATGATAAAAGGCTTTGTTTTGAAGTTTGGAGAAGTGGCTTTTGGCGGTGGGAAATGTTGAAGAAAATGGAGAAATCTTTCACATTTTTTAAAGAGTATTCTTTTAGAGAACGATAAATTATGTCTATGATTAATATATTTTTAATTTTAATAATATTATAACAATATAGATTGAACCGAAAGAATTCATATAAATCTTCCAAAATCCTCATCCGATCCAAGTTTTGAATTTCTGCTAATTAGAAGGATTTTGTATTATGAAATAAAATGAACCCCTACAACCCTCTCCTCTCAAAGTTATATATATATATTTTTTTTGGTACATCAAAATTATATATTTCTTCCACATGTTTCTTCCTTCTTTCCAAAACTCGCATCTCCCCGCCAAATTCGCAAACAGAACCTTGGGAAAAAACATTTTCCCCCAAAGTTAACCACCAATCTTGATGGTCATCCCTTACAACAATTGATTGTTGGAGCCCTTATAATTAATTTAAGTGGTCTAAAATGGAAACAATTCATCAGAAAATTCAACAGATACAATTTATTGTTCCTTAGACATATAAGGATTCAGTACTAATCTTAGCAATGAGCTTATAAACATGGTTTTTATGTATACTGACAAAAAAATCAGACAAGTAGCAGATCTTTCATACTTTTTACCCTTTCACAAATAATAGTTACTTTCATTGTATTAAACCATTTTTATTTCCATTTGCTTCCATCACTCAAGCAATATGGGTGCTTATGCATCCACTTGTTTACTAGTTTTATTTACATTGGTTTTTGGGTTCAAACTTGTTTAAGTGTTTTAACCATATGTACTTAAAAGGAGCACAAGATAATAATGTAAAATTGTAAATAACATTCTCAAAATAAAAACACTTTCAAAATCCACAAGGCTAGTAAAATTAAGTTCACTATAAACAAAATCGGTGCGTAAATAGTGCCAGTGAACTTACACAACTACTAATGAATAATTGATTTAACCACTGGATTTGATTATCTGAATAGTTTGATGTCCCTTGCGAAATTTCAGCTCAATTGAACTGTTAATGACCCGACAAATGCAATTAAATGTTGACTAATTTAGTGTAAGCAAGAATGAATTTCTCTCTTCTCCACTTCACCTTTTGTTGTCACTTGATCCATTGACCTCACTCTCTTGTGTCCTAGAATCTGACACTTCTCCATTTAATAAGTAAAGAGTAATGTTAACGGGTGCCCGGGGCACTGGTTAAGAAGCAAATATAGTAATGTATTGTATTGGAAATTATATTTTCAATTCTTAAAAGTCAATAAAGTGTCTTTTTTAAATTGAAACTTTCTCTTTATGGTTTTCTTAACTAGTGCCCCGGGGGCACTGGTTAACATGACCCATAAGTAAAACACATAATGAGCTTCTAAATTTGGACCTTTGTGAATGTAGAAATGGATCCGAACAAATACATCATCTTTTTGACTCAAAGTTGAAATATTATATTTGTGTACCATTAATTCTCAACGATAACGTCTAACCAATGTTCTAACCTCAAGTCCATCACGCCACTTTTACGAGATATTTTCCTCTTTTGATCTTATGAGTAGACCCTTACAGTTTTGTCAGTTGTTAAAAGACACCTCGGTAAATTGACATGTATGGAAGTTATTTATAAATTACTCTTAACATCGATCCTCAAACAATACGAAACATTTTTTATGTAATGGAACATCTATGAATAAGTTTTACTAAATGATGGGCATTTTGTCCCTATTCCTTTCTGATGTAGAGTTTGCTCACTAGATAAAATTGTGAAGATAATCTAAATTTCTTATGTCAATGCCAACGCTTAATTGTATTTTATTTTAGATTCAAAGTTAACTATATGAATGGATTACTAATAAATGTTCAATGCACCCAGCACTCATCTATGACATGGATGCTCAGCTATAAAATTCCATCTTTACCATGACATGGTTGAATAATACAGTAGAAAAGAGAAATTTGTTCAAAATTCAAAGTCAAAAATGAGACCAAATATATATGATGTATCCATTTCGGTTACACATACACATGATATGACTTGAATGCATGTAACAAGTTGGTGTTTAACATCTTAGCTTTAGAATGAAGAAAATTTCAAATTCATATTTCTCAGCTTTTCTTTTTTACTATAAAAGAAAAAGTGGTGACAACAGCAACATAAAGAATTTAAGAATAAGAATGTTGTCCAAAAAAACATAAAATTCAAACATAAGAAGTTAAGGAATCTAAATCTATTTATATATATATATGCCTTTAGTGCTTTAGTATTTTGTGGTATACTAATGTTGAGTAAGTGTAGTCATACTTTTGTATTAGGCAATATTCCGAGTGGCAAATATAAGAAACTTGGTGTATAATAAGATCCAAAGGAGGGCAAACTCCAATCAAAGAAAGCAACTTATTATTTGCTCCTACCTTACCATAAATAAAAATGTTAAATCAACGACATAAAATTATGAATTAGAACCCACCTAGTATACTCACACGATTATTTCAAGAGTTTTTTTTTAAAAAAAGAAAAGATAATATTTCATGAAGTTAACAATATTTTTTTTTTTGGTGGAACAATATTTTGTTTTAGCTAAAAGTCAACAATAATTTTAAACATGTCATATTTTGTCTAGTTTAATTTCGATTAGGTATAGGGTGTCGCCAACTACACTCACATGAGCAACATCTATAGTATTGCCACGATTCAACGATCAACGTAAATTTCCACCTAAAAAAACGATCGATGTAAATTTTATTTATTCATATTCCTTTTTTGAAACACATCATTCATAGATAAAGTATGAGTAAATAGTATACAAAAAAAAAAGAGTAAATAATCTTTTCAATGTACAATAGTTTGGTTTAAGTGGTAAGATATGCAAACTCATTAAACAGATTATTAGATGTTTGATACTTGACGCTTGCGTATAGAAAAACAGATATTCGAACCGATAACATGATAACACAAAAAAAAAAAAAAGAGTAAATTATTGTAAATAGTCTCAACTAAAAAAAACGTGAATAGGTAGGTAATTTGGTTTATCATATTTTACCACTAGTCCACTATAATAACTTGGCGCTATCTCACGTTATCACTATATTTTAAATAGTATTTTTTTTGAAGGAATTTTAAATAGTATTTAGAGTATGTTTGTTTCAACTTAAAAAGAATAATTTTTTCTGAAAATTTATCACTTTTAGAATTTTTATATGCTTTACAGATTTTGGACGAAAATAAATTCAGAAACACCTACAAATAAGATGTTTTGTTAAATCATTTTTATTGTCTTAGAAGGCATGGTAAACATCACATGTAACATGTAAACAATTTTGAAATCTTTCGAACTCGGATGAAGGTGTTTACCTTCATAATATTGATATTGTCACTTGAACTAAGTTTTACAAGCTTTAAAAAAATTAATAATTTTTTTAGAGGGAGTTTTGATAATATTCATGAAGTCTCTCTTCCATAACATCGACTTGGGGTAACTGTTTTAGTACACCTTGAAGTCTCACATTGTTTAAAAATCGAGACAATGATTGTTTATATATAACACACATTGTTTGACCCAACGAAACGTCTTTTACAAAAGACAAAACCTTGACATATCGACTTCATTGGGGAGCAGATTCATGAAGTCACTATCCCTTGACATCGACTTGGAACAATTGTTCTAGTACACCTTGAAGTTCCGCATTGCATAGAAGTCAATGCAATGATAATTTATATACAGGGCCGTTCCAATAAAATTGGAGGCTCGGCTCTAATATTAAAAATGGCTCCTAATAAAAATAATTAATGATAATTTAAACAATTGCAAATTAACAATAAGGATTATTTTGATTTTAATTTGTTTTGTTGAATTTTTTTTTTGTTGATAGATGTCTCAGTTTGGTCTAACTTGTCCATTTACTCTTTATTTTTATAAAATAATAAGTGTTTGATTTAACTCTACGTAACAAAAGAAAATATTATACTACATCCCAAAAATTATACTTTTACCTCTACAAATAATTGAGGCCCCCATAAATTGGAGGCTCGACTCCGTAGAGCTCCTTGCGCTTGGCAAGGAACGGCCCTGTTTATATATAACACACACTATATTTTACAAAAGACAAAACGGTAAAAGATTTACATAAAAAAAGGACAATATATCGGAACACAATGTGGCCTACTTGCGGGTGAAATAGAGTAATATTTATATAATTTGTATCGCCAATAAATAGAACCAAGCACGTTAACCATGTTAATTTACATTTCTAACTCCACCCCGTACAAAATGCCACTAGTATGCTACAACTTACATGGTAGCTTAGATGGACCGCAACGCATGCAAATAATCCCCCAGGTATTAAAACCCCAAACAATAGCGTCATGATTGATCACGATCGATAATTAATCTATGTGCTAAAATTAATCTGAGGCGAACGAGTCACATGGTAAAACTCTTACGGCACGTGCCGGCCTGCTACGGTAAAGCTAAAAAGGCACGACTCAAAATCAATCCAGATCCAACGACCATATCTTCCCCTTAAGACCCGGGACCACAACTTCACTTCCACAAATCCAACGGCCTCAAATCCAACATACAAATTTAACCGTCAAATGTCAATGGAGATTGATTTAGTTGATAGAACGTTTATTATATCCTACAAGAATGTGAGTTCATTCTTGTCGTCGGTGTTAAAACATTTTTGATGGACGAGCGATAAGTACATTACATATATTAATATCACATTGTGAAAACTCACTCGAATTGGTTTAATGGTGTTGTTGAGACTTGAAGTGGGGTTCCACTTTGGTGCCATTAATGGCATCAATGGCACCATCCAATTCCATCTCCACCACACACACACATCACACACACATCCCCACGCGGACCCACACACATCAACGGTCAGGATCTCTGCTATGACACCAATGACACCATTTCTAAGTCACTGAAGTATTTCCCCTTGAAGTGTGCTCCTCACCTCATGTTCGATTTTCCCGATGCTAATTTTGGTGGATTAGTGCATACAAAGTTTTGTTATGCTTTAAATGGGACTCCGTAAACAAAATGTGTGATTGAACCTCTCATATTAATCGATACTGAATTTTCAAAACTAAAATAAAATTAAAATGACATTCTCTAACTCTTGAGTTCTGTCATGACTCTGATGAACTTTCGATCGATTATTGAATTTTCAAAACTAAAAATAAAAATAAAACAACACTCTTTCTCTAACTCTTGAGTTATGTCTCGACCGAGATGAACTTCGAGAGCCCTAAAAACATATATATAACCGTGAGATCTGAATCGAATGGTCATAATTGAATCTAAGTTCCTCTTTGCTCGGTCCATAAATACACCAAACCCGGCACTCACTCCACGCTCCTTTTGTTGTAACCTTCACTTCTAACTTCGACCAACTCAACTCTACTTTCTCTCTTTCCTTTTCTTTTCCTAACAAAAGAAAGAAAAAAAAAAAAAAACAATAAATAGAAAATAAAAAGAAAGATAGAAGAAAAAAAAAACCGTTCAGGTTTGGAATAGTTGAGTTCAAATTTCAGTTGAATGATTCTTTCCACCGCCGTGAAATGTTACCGGCGGGAAACATAACCACAATTTTCCGGCACCGGAGAAGAAGATCTCGCTAAAATGGAAACTCAGAAGAGTCAATCAAAGCTTACAAGAACACAATCTTCACTTCTCAATCTCACTTCTTCACCAACAATTCGATCTTCATCGATTCAAAGCCTTTCTTCCATCAACGATTGTTACTACGACGAAGAAGACGACAAAAACAACAAGAAAATCAAAACCAAGAAAAAAATCCAAACCCCAAGAATCGGGTCGACCCGATTCACCACTCCGGTTATCGCCGTTGTTTCATTCGGTTCCCTCGGCGCGTGTTCGTTCTTCTTCTACTTCTCCTTCCTCGGTAGCGACGAGGTTCCAACTTCAGAGAATCTCTTACTCGCTTTGATTTTCATCGCCGTTGCTCTTTACTTCATTTCAAAGAACAAAGGGTTAATCAACTACAGTGTCTCCGTTTTGAAGCAGTGGTATGAAATTAACATAAAACGGTTCGGGTTTGGGTTCGGGTTAACGAAAACAGAATCAAAACCGGTTCAATGGTTCATCGGCGGTGGTGGTTCAACGGCAACAACAACTACAACGGCGATAGCGAAAAAGAAGATAAAAGAAGGTGTAGAGTTTTACAGCAACGGTGATTTTTACGAAGGGGAGTTTCATAAAGGAAGAAGTAATGGAAGTGGTGTGTATAATTACTTTGTGAATGGAAGATATGAAGGTGATTGGATTGATGGAAGATATGATGGATATGGAATTGAGAGTTGGGCAAGAGGGAGTAGATATAAGGGTCAGTATAGAAAAGGAATGAGACATGGTTATGGTGTTTATAGATTCTATACTGGTGATTCTTTTTCTGGTGAATGGTGTAATGGTCAAAGTCATGGTATGGGTCTTCAAACTTGTTCTGATGCTAGTACTTATGTTGGGATGTTTAAACATGGTGTTAAACATGGTCTTGGTTGTTACCATTTTAGGTAACTATTCTATAATCTATATTTCATTTGAATTGTTTCATTCTTATTAGATGTTATGTTATGTGTGTGATTTAGTCTTGTTTAATTGATGGTACTGTTTTATAGGCTACTAGTTTTAATTGAGATGTTTTGTTTTATGCGAGGATATATAATGCATTTTCGGTATCACATGAAGTTTGTCAGAATCAGAATTAGGGTGATTCTGATTCTGACAAACCTAGCGTGATACCGAATATGAACATAGTCTAATAGATGGTTTTGGATGTAGTTGTGAAACATGTTTTTCTAAGTTATGGTGTGTTTTTGGTTGTAGAAATGGAGATAGATATGCAGGAGAGTATTTTGGAGACAAAATTCATGGATTTGGAGTGTACCATTTTGCTAATGGACATTGTTATGAAGGAGCGTGGCATGAGGGTCGTAGACAAGGTATTGGCTCATATACCTTTCGAAATGGTGATCGAAGATGTGGTGAATGGGATGCTGGCAACCTCAAGAATCCTATGCCACCACTAACTGATGTTGTCCTTCGAGCGATTCAGGTGATTGTTATTACTATTAGTGATTGTTGGTTTACCTTGTTGATTTTGGCCCTTTACAATGGTAGTGATTTTCTAATGCTTATGTGTGTGTATTTTAAACTGCAGGCTGCTAGGAAAACAGCTGAGAATGCGATTAACCTTAAGCGGGTCGAAGACCAGGTTAACAATGCAGTGATCGCTGCAAACAAGGCCGCCACTGCTGCTAGAGTTGCTGCTGTGAAGGCTGTGCAGAACAGGATGGATGGAAAATTTTGTGAAACTTTTGTATGACAGAAATCAATGTTAGCTGTTGTTTGCAATTGTAAATTTTTTACTACTAATTTTGAGTTACTTGGAAGATGTCACCCTGATGAGCTAAAAGCTGATTGGAGGTTGAAAAAAAGAGTATGCTTTGATGTTTTTTTTTTTTTTTTTACCACACTGTAACTTGTATATAGACCATGTATATCAATGAAAGTTCAATTTTCTGCATTTCATTCTTCATGATTTAATTTCCTTTCTGATGTCAAAATATCTTCTCTGTAAAACAAACGTGGATTTTGCCAGGAACTTCAAACTTGTCTTGTGTCAAAGATGGGAGTGATCTTTAATGATATCATGTGTTTGTATGATAAAAAAAACATTCTCTCACAAGCAACAACTCTGAAGGTAAAGATACATTGAAGATTCGTGTATAATGTTATCAATGCTAATAATAAAACAGGAAAAGATATTGCAGTATGTGAAAAAGCATATATGCTTGTAAGATTGACCCTTAAATGCAATGGGAATAATGACTGTATTGTGCCCCATACTCTGATTAAGAATAGACATTTTGTTCAAGACATGATCATGAGACAAACCTCCATTAATTGGATCGAATAAAATTGAAAGAGAAGGAAACAAATACATGATGTTATAAACTATAATATTATATCATTATGTTAAATAAGAATCCATGTGATGCTCTACTCATGTAGGAGTAGGACAATGACAGGATTTCTCTTTCCATTGTTATTATTATCATTATTAATTTGTTTAAACAGAAGGCACATGATGTAGGGTGGGTAAGATCTTTATCCTTTTTAACAAAATATAAAAGGAAAAAGATCATGACTTTTCTAGCATGCTAGATCTACAATCTGAACTTCACCCATTCTAAAAAGGCAATAATTTACTTATTTTATTTCTTTTACTACTTTTTTTTGGTTAATTTTTCTATCATTAAGGAGGTGCCAGACTATTTTTTTCAATTTTCATGTCCGTAGTTTTCAGTTTGTATCTTAGCACTGGATTCAAATCTTTCCTTGTGTAAGCTATCTTTTGTTCAATGACTCCACATGCAACTCACAAAAGTCCAACAAGGAAGGGGTGGAGTGGAATATAGCTTGGGGTTTATTTTGGGACCTAAATCCATGAATGTGTCCCATGCTATCTTTTGTTTTTACAGTTGTTTCTTTTTATACTTTATTTTTGTAGTTTTGTATTTTTATTCAATTTTTCATGATTTGATCATGTAATAATATTTAATACAATGAGCTCAAAAGTTTGGTTTTGACAAGTTCCATGACCAAATTATTCAAAGCAACCCGAGTATGATCACAAAAGTTCGATTTGGTTAAGTCATTTATCTCTAATCAAACCGGTTCAAAGTTTATAATCTCAAATCCAAGTATTCTTTCAAATCCAAAGTTTACACGTTCATTTCATCACAAAATCGACTTATCCAAGTGAAAATATTTCAGAATGAACTTTAGAATTTTATTGAAATTAAGATTGTCAATGGCTTTTGTTGCAATTTTGTAAACTACCTACTCCCTAATTTAAAATCAATTTTTGGATTAGAAGTGAAGTTCTGAGCGGGAAGCATGTCTGGTTTGCATTCATTATGTAGATTGCTCAAACATTTCCCGGTGTCATTGTCCCCTCATTAATGTTTCCACTTGTTTTTATAATGTTTTTATTTTTGGAGTATTGCAATTATATACTAGTGATTCGTTAACTAATGCTAAATAATCATGCAAACTAGGCTTGGATATTAGCAATCCCACCAAATTTTGAATGGATAAGATAATCATTTCATCTCATCTCATTATTTTACATTTGAATCCTATTACATGTAACCCTTCCGTCTCAAAATATACATCATTTTAATAAGTGACACATAATTAAAATATAGTTATTTTTAACAAGAAAAATTACTGCTTACTATAGAAAATTATCTTTTATTAATTATAATTTTTGTTAATAACATTTATTAATGGTTGTTCACCAAAAATAACATTTATTGATAGTATAAGGAAAAATTAAAAAAATTGAAAGATAGAGTAAATAGTAAGAGTTAAATATCAATATTAATATTTGATTGATATTGTAAAACATATAAATTGATATAGCTTATTTTTTTTCTATAACAACTTTTATTGTGAGACTTGGGAAGTATTATCTTTTAATTATTCTTTTCCTTTCACTTATGTGAGAAAGAAAAAAAATACTAAATCAATAATTTAATTTTTATAAATCATTAATTGTTATACATTGATTTGTGAACACTATTTTATGAACAGTTGTTTTATGAACACTGTTTTATTTTTTTCTCCACATGAGTGTTTCCACATCATAAGGAATTCAAATTGATACTTTAATTTTTTTTAAGCCAAATTGATACTTTAAACATAATAATTTTGTAACAATTTCTTATCTAGTTCTTGTCAACCCTAATGTGATGGCGCCTACGTACTACTCTCAGATATTCATTCCAGTTATTCATTATTTAGTTATAAGACCAAACATTCAGAAGACATTAATTGATGAATCAGTACAACCGTTTGTACTTGTACACCGTTTGTTTTGTCCAAACTCGTTGACTTCTTAGTCTTCTAGGCGTCAAAGAGTACTTTGATGGCCAGTTTGAACTCTTTTTTAGCACTTTAGATTGAAGTGTATGTAAAATATTTTCTTGTCCTAGCTTTGTATAGTAAATTTCTCGTACTCTTTATTTTGTCCCCATTTATCAGTAAAAAAAATTCTCTTCTAAGACTAGATTGCTTTGATATGAAAATGATTATACCAACACATCACATTGCAATGGTAGATTTAAACTTTCAGTCAAATTCTACAACAGATTATTATAGATGAATTCGTTAATGATATAAAAAAAACAATGTATTAAAGGATGGTAAAAGTGAAAACTAAAAGAAAAGTAGTAGATAAAAAGGTTTGCTTTGCAAGTCACTAGTGAAAAGGTAGGTTTGAGAAAGTGGTATTTAAAAATCAAATATATATTCTGTTCACGCATCAAGGCAGATCCATTATGAAACTACACAACATATGTCTTTCTTTAGCATTAGCAGCGTATTGCACCGTTAGTACCAATATTTTTTAAATAAAATTCTCCGTCGATGATGTTGTTCGAGAAATGCTATTTTGTGGGCACATGACATGATTCTTTTTACACCTTTTTTCAAGAAAATACTTTAGTGTATATGAGGGTAGAATCGAACCAATGACTAGATCTATTAAATGGGCTCATCCGACCCATTTTAGATTGACGGACAAACATGTATCAATATGTTAGATTGATTCGGCTCATTAACAATAAAAATTGCTTGTTAGACTATTATTTTTTCTTCCAACCATCTAAAAAGACCATAGTACCTTTAAGATAGTTAATTGTTGTTCGAGAAACTTTTTGAATTGACCTAATTTAAAAAGTGACTAAACGGATCTAAAAAATGTCGACACTTAACTATCAATCTAAAAAATGTTGAATGACACTTAACTACCGATGGAAAGGCCAACGACACGAAGGATCAGAGAAATTTTGGAAGCTTCAAAAGTAATTATTGTTACAAAGTGAGCTTCAATTTCGAGTCAAGCTCAATTATTATGGGATATGTGGGTCAATGAATTAGTTTGACCAAAGCAGCTATTTTCTAATTTCATATTATACTACACTAATTGTTGATTAATGATGAGACCAATGTGTAATATTATAATGAAAAATACTAACAATCGTTTAGGTATTTGTTAAGAAGTTAAATATAGCCCAGCTAACATTTTTTTTCTTGTTGAGCACTATTATTTACAACGAGAGAATTATTCACAAAGGACTCATGAACATCTAATTAGCTAATCAAATCCCATGGTTTTTTTGGAAAGCACGGCATGTCTATTCTGAAAAATTTTAAGCCTTCAACTGTGCAACTTGAGTTACTCGTTTGTGATGTTGTCGTGATCAACCAATTCACAATACTTGATTTTATTCTTTTTTGTTTCCTTAACAAGTATCTGAGAGACACTAGTTAACAGTAACATCACTCTATCATAATTTGCAAAACTCTTGACAAATTGGACGACAAAAGTAACACCAACATCATTTCCTATGCTTGCAATTTGTAACCACAATATATTACACATGAATTAAATGAAACATCGACCAAGTTTTTCAGTAACTTAAAAGAACAAAATTTTAATAGCATATTCAACCTTTTTCAATGGATAGGAGGAGCGAATTAGTATAATATAGTACTACAACTATGAATTATTGTGAATAACTTATTGTGTATAGTACAATTTAGTTCCAACAGTTTGAAATAAAGTTAATGTTTTTAGATTTTCAAAAAATAAGTTATGAAGTATTTTTAAAATGTCAATCTGATTGAACTGAATCAAAATAACTCGTTCTTTATCGATCCAATTTGGTTGAAACTTCGTGAAAAAAAACATCATAAAAACCAAATATGCTATTTTTAATTGGTGCATTTTTTTCTCTCTTAAAAATTGAATCAAATTGATCCATTACTCAACTGGTGTGTTTGTGCACCGGTCTAATGATCTTGTTTACCACCCTAGTTATGCAAATATCTTTCTTTCTTTTTTAAAAATAAAAAGTAGAATATCTCAATAGATATTTTTCTATACATACCAATTAGAGATTATACATTTGAATTATATGTATGCTTAAAATGTTCAGGTTTCTCAATTTTTTTTAAAATTAGAGCAAAGGTAGAATCGACGAGACCTTTGGATCATGGTTTAATATGTTAAATAGGTTCAACAACTAAAAAAAATTAAATACTTTTAAAAAATTATGAATTAAAATTGCAAAAAAATAAAATTGTGAATCATTCATGATTCAATCACAATTCGACTCCATTTAACTCTAGTTTAACTCGGTTCAACAATAATACATGATAATCCAAACCAAACCAAATCGACAAACTAGTTGAACCAACCGGTTCAATCAAATTTTTAAAACATTGAATTATTTCCAACCGTACAACACTATTTAGTTGTCAATTTGAAACCATGTGCATAAGTAGTCCTTTAGATGGTCTCAATCAAAACCCAAAAGAAATAAAATAAAACAGCTCGCATGGCCCTATGTTTTTAGCTCCCATTATTGAATTTGCAATACTCCAAACGGAAAGGGCATTTCTTTTTGATCATCCTTCCAAAACAGAAAAGTTTTGGCAAATTAAGGCACAACATATTCAATCTACTCAAATTCCATATAGGCTCACGTAGGTTAAGCTTAGCTTTCAAATGTTAATGAAATAGCATAGATAACTTTGTCCTAGTTATCCTAAATATAGCCATTAATTAATAGCTTAGCATAAATGACAAAACATTATATTATAAATTATATAAAGGATTTGCTAATTTGCACCACTGTATTTGTTTTTCTCATATGTTTTATTTAGTATATAGATAATTCTATTTGAAACAAGTTAAATATGAAATATGAGCACTTTATTCAATCGTAATTCAAATATTAATTAAACCATATTGTAGAAGACTAACCTCTTTTGCTAGGTAAAACCCTCTTGATACACCCATTCATTTCTTAGCTAGTGAATGTGATTTAACAAATTATAACTAAAAAATTGTTTTTTTTACTAATACAAATTTGTTAAATACGCCTTTATTTAGACCAACTAAAAAATTAGAGCATCTCCAATTGGGGGTCCTTACTTAACAAGGACCACTCCCCGTTAAGGACCCTCCATTGGAGGAAGAAAAAATGAGTTCCCGTTAAGGAACGGGCAACTATATAAGGACCCTCTCTCCTAAGTAACTAACGGGTTCCACGTTTAAAAAAGTAATAAAATGTGTACTACTTGGTCCCACTTGCATAAAGAAGTAATAAAATGTGTACTATTTGGCCCCACTTATAAAAAGGAGTAATAGATAAATCGTTTTTGTTTAATGATATAAAAATAGTAGGACATATTTAAGTACTTTTCATTGGAGTCTTTATTAGTGTATTACCATTGGAGTTATTGAGTCCTTAATAGGTACTTTTATTAAAAAATTATAAATAAGTGATATGTCACGTGGGGTCCATTTAAGGAGTCCTTGTTAGGAAACTACCATTGTGGATGCTAGTAGGGTTCAATTAGCAAATTCAAATAGACTTGTTAATTTAACCACACTCATTTTTTAGTTGTCTAAATTAGTAAGTCGTAACTAAAATGTCGTAAAATACATTTGAAGGTGTAACTTGCTATCATACGCCCAACAAAATAATAAATAGGTGTCTTATGTAAGCATAACTCATATGGTTAAAGACTACAATGATATTTAATATGTTGAGAAACTGCGAAGATGCTTGCATGTGACAATCTCCACTTCTATGCACTTGATGTGTCTGTATAAATTTTGCTATTAGACATTTTGAGGAAAAACAAATGCGTGGTTTAAATTGGTAAATCGATTTATACAACTCAACCATTGCATATGTTATGTTCACTTGAAACAAGGAAGATGTCTACATTGACTTGCTAGTGGTGATAGATAATTAACAATAGACAACTACAAAAGTATAATGCAATGACGTTTGAATCACAAAACGATACAAAGAATTGTCCTTAGTTTAAAGTAGATGAGCGGGATGACAAAAATAGGATGCGATATCAAAACCTTATACAAATTTTGGGTCACTTTCTTAGTTATAGTGATTAGTCACATTCATCAATATGTCTCAAGAGTATGAATTACACTTGTTGTGAGATTTGAGTGCTAGCTTAGGTCAATTCACCTAATCCATATCAACTTTCTTGATTTTCAGCCATGAAATTAAACAAAAAAAATTCAGGTACACCTAATGACCTAAATAAAAAGAAATTCATAGCTGTGTCACATAATAATGTACGTTATTTTAGATATTTAGTTAATAAAAACTATATTTAATTAATATTAGTGAAATAGTCAACAGACAGTGAAATTATTTAGCTATTTGTTAAAAAATGATAATAGACTATTCTTTTGGCTATTCTTTAGTACAAGTGCATAATTTGTGCTGAAGTCTTATCTTTTCAATACTTTTGATTATAAAACAAAGTCCGGAAGTCAAGATCGTATAATTAAGATCCCTTGTTTATAAATGTTGGTCATACGACAAGCACACATATTCAAAATTAGTACAAATGTTGGACATAAAGAAAGTAAACAGATTATTTATACATTATGGTCACAATTCAAAAGTAGCTGATGAATCTTCAAATCACATTAGTAAATTTTGTTGAATTATGAACATTTTAGAGATAAAGAATGATTATTTAGACTTATTGGTTGTTAAGGAAGTCCGGGTAATTATCCACATTAAATCGAGAACAACCACATAAATTAGTTGATCAGGGGCCACCATGAAACCTTAAGTTTAGATTTATAAGTTATCTCACTTATTTAGCGTTCTCTTTTCTAATTAATGTGAAACCTCTAACTCACACCTATTAGAGAACAATATCCTTTTAAAATGTGAGTTTGTTTCATTCAACACGTTATGCTCCCCCTCAAAGAAGACGGAAAGTGAATGTTGTATATAATTAAAACCCTTGTTTATAAATGTTTGTCATATGACCTTTCCCTCAAAAAAAAAAAAAAATGTTTGTCATATGACCTACACACATAGCATTACGAAAATAAGCAGAATATATTTATTTAAAATTAGCTCATAATTCATCATCAAATTACATTATTAGCAATGTTTACCTTGTCCTAATTAAAAACCAAAAACTTTCGCAATTTCACTTCCGAATAGCTAATTACTACGTATATGGGATACCAACTGGTTAAATAAATTATGTTGAATTATGTCCATTCTAGAGATAAATAATGACAATTTAGACTTTATCAAACCTTGTGGCTTATATTGAAAAGAATGTCACCCATCAACATTCATGGCTTATGTAATTCATATATATGTTCATTTATGGTTAAAAAAGAAAGACATGATCACCAAATTCGAAATGATACTTTGATATTTCCTTTTTTGGAGGGAAGATAATTCAATAGATGAAGACATTTCCTTTGATACAGAGGAAATAAATTTGTAAATATTCAATAGATGGATATTTCCCAACATTTCTATTATCTTTCACAAACAAACAAACACGTAATTATTAACACTATTTCCTTATTCTCCAACCCCCACCTCTTTGTTGTTTCTTCATCACCAAAAATCATTGGCCTACCTTCCTTTCTTTAAGATGCATTTTTTTTTGTGAGATATATTTTTTTTCGTGGCCGGGGTTTGAACCCTGGACCTTGCATATATTATGCATTGTACATACCAACTGAGTTAAGCTCACGATGACTTTGTGAGATATATTTAATTTAAGTGGAACTAACATTACTTTTATGATTTGTCAAAAAAATAAATAAAAGATCAATTCTTGTAAAATTTACTCAACTTAAATTTTAAGAATTTAACTCTTAATTTTGATATTTCAATAATATAATAATGTACTTCAAAATTCAGTTATTTTACAAATTCATGTGTATTATTTTTATAATCATTATTGATTTATATTTTCAATAAATATATTTCATGTTAAAATAAAATTAATTGATAATTTATGAATTAATTTTTAAATTGTATGAAATATTTTAACTTTAATTTAATTAATAATTTTAAAAATTTACGATTAATTAAATTAATAAAGTTAAACCTTAATAAGAGTTGTCAAACAAAACAAGTTTGAAAGAGTTTCCTCCCAAAATTATAGTGAATTCACTACCACACATAGTTTCTTGTCTTCTTTCTGCTGATTATTGTATTTCCCCCTATCATTCCTTGAATGTAAGGAGTAGCATAAAAATTATTGTATGAATAACGTTGACAGAAGAGTTATTATTAAGGCAGTGAATTACAATTTGGATGATTTGCCAACTAGACAAAAAAAAAGTCTATTCCCTAAATAGTACCCTTAAAATTATGTTAGAGACTAACTTTATTGATGATTAATTTATTTTTCGTTGAAGTCAATTTAGTGAGGTCTCTTCTCCCAACAATATTTATCCTACCCATAATATTCGAACACAAGATTTTGTTTAAAATATACGCGTTTAGTTTCACTCGCACCAATGTAATAATATTTGCGCCTTGGAATATATAAAAGGTGGCCAGAATTTAAGTAAAAAATTTGTATAAGATGAAATGGTTTGGCATCATATATATGTTCCACCTTAAAATACCCGCACTAACCTTTTTAACTTGCATGATGTGTGAGAGAAAAAGACAGATCGATTACTATTGTTTTGGATCAGTCATGATTATGTTCCAAATTTTTTGGTTGAATAATTCTATGGACGTAACAAGAGCAATGGGCTAGGGCTAGTGTCGACATGGAACGAAAGTCCCTTTATTTTCTAACAATGGAGTACATAAAAGTCCCTTCTTTCCTAGTTGGTTCATACAAGTATCTTCAAGTGGATGTTTTTTTGTCCTAGCGTTTTGTGGAGTATGGATCTAC
The DNA here is from genome assembly GCF_051527215.1 of Medicago sativa. Lineage (NCBI taxonomy): Eukaryota > Viridiplantae > Streptophyta > Magnoliopsida > Fabales > Fabaceae > Medicago > Medicago sativa. The sequence goes on along the minus strand of NC_140751.1, from coordinate 73,654,067 downwards.
GTACTTGGCTGGTTATATAAGAGAACATGTTGACTTGAATCTTAATCAAGTTTGCTTTGCTTAATTAATAAGGAAGATTAATGAAGTAAGATCCATAACAAAGTAGTATAATCAATAGTCTAGTTTTCCACTTTTTTTTCTTTCTTTCACGAGATATAATCAATTAATCTTTCCTAAAGGTGTTGTTTCGGTTGTAGTCGTTCCCTTTTCTATGTGCTTGATCAATTGCAACAAATTATGTTTGTTAATTAGTGTTAGAATTTTTTTTAACTGTATTGTACGAAGTATTTACCATTGTTTAGCGATGATTAAAATTGTAGGATAATATGTAGGACACATATTCCAATCGGGTTTTTTTTGCCCGTGGTGTAATCAGAGCCAGAGATCAAACTTTTGACTGTTTGGTTAAGTTGCTCGAGTCCCTCATCACTCAGAATAACCACGAGTTGATAGTATTATCCGTGTGTTACACCTCAATTAGTTACTAATAATCTTTGTTGCACGACACTTTTGATTGAACGTTTGTTCCGGTGATTCCGATATTTGTGATTTACATTGAATTATGTCATTTTCTAAAAAAATCATTTGTATCTACGTGTCAGTGTTGTGTCCAGTGTCTGTGTCTGTGCTATATAACTAATAACTAATTTAAATAAATTTCAATTAGTTGGAGTAATTAGTTGTGTGATGACAAACTCTTTGTATATGGTGTTATGTAACTTCCTTAACCGGTAATTATAGTGTTATTTTGAGTTGGAAGAATAATAAAAAAAATGTTAACTCATTGTACTCATTTCTAGGAATCTTGGCATTAACACCACCCACTACTTTTTTTGAGGGGATTTAACACCACCACTACTCTTAGCAGTACTTGGAAAAACCTTTAACAGCACCAAGTCGTCCATTTGTATCATGATTGATCTATTACCAATGATAGCATGAATATGGTGGTGGCCCTCCCATATCTAAAACTTGCACATGTAAAAAAATGTTACAGTCATGTGAGAAAGACAAATCTATCTGTCCCATTTGCATGTATGAGCAAGCAACAAGTAACTTTGCTTCTGAATGTAAATTTCTGTTTGCAGAAATAAATGACAATAATATTTGCCATGATTAATTTGCTTCATGTGTATGAATGAGAATAACTAGGGCATGCAGGTACTTAGATGAAAATGATCATAATAGTGCATGTGACGAGGTAGGTCATTGATTCTTTGTTGTGATGATTCCATGCTTCTTAGAGTGATATGGTTAAATCATTTATTACACATGCTAATTTTATAGCAATGTAATAAAATCCACTGTCAAGATGCAAGGATTACTGCAGTACTGTAACTTTTGTTGCAAGTTTCTACATGTTCTATTTTCATATTCTTTTGAAGACACTTTTCTAGAGCTATGGTAAGAGACATCAAAATATTCGGTATATAATATGTATTGAGAATGGAATATTAATATTGCTCATATGATAAAATTTAATAAACAATTTTGCAATTCAAAAAGCTAATGCATTATTTTGAGAGTTGTTATTTATTATGATGTTATTAAGTCTCCTTAAAAAATATTTGTAGAAGACACAAAATTCTATAAATGACCATAAGAGCATCTCCAATGTCCGTCTAAATGTGTGGATCTTAAATGTAATAATAGGTTTTTATGTTAAAGTGTGTGCTACATTTAAGAACATCATCCACATTATAACATATTCTTAATGTTATCGTGTTTTAGTCTCTTATGCAATCATTTTTTTGTTACAAAAGTTGTTTTTAACTTTATTCTGTTGTTAGAGTGAAATGTCCTTATCTAATGTATCAAGGTATAGGGTCAATAATCTTATTTTCTAATATTGGAGATGCTCTAAGCACCTTTATTTTTCATTTTTTCAATGTCCATGCAAAAATAGATAGTCCTTATATACTCTATAGGAGTAATCACAATTCACTCCCAAAACTTTAATAAGGTAATGAAAATTTGCGAGACAAAATGAAATACCCATTTCCCTTCTCTGTTGCATGTTTCTTGCTTACACTACAATGATACCAAAAAGGCCTTGAATCAAAGATTCTTTCATATGGGCATTGTTGTCTATTCTACCCCCACTATTAAAAAATCTCATATTTTTGAAAGTATACATTCAAACTGTACAAATTATTTTTTAAAAATTTAATGATTTCTCTGAATGCATATATTCAAATTGATGTTGAGTTGAGAAAAGAAATCCCTTTACATTTTCAGGAGTCTAACCCCAATTTAATTTGACAACGTATAGTCCTAAGATTACTGGGCTTATTATACAATACCTATTAAGCCAATAGTGGTATAACAAGTAGAAGAATTCTCCATTTTGAAGCTTACTTCTCTTTCTTGATAGAGAAGTAAGCTATTGTCACTCTTCCCTTGCAAGTCACAATCCAAAATCACAAAACAAACCGCGGGAATGTAGAAGGAACTTTGACAAGCTGTTCAATCCAAACACTCATCCTTTTCCTACCCATTGAAGGAACAGTAGTTGAATTGAAACCTCAAAGGCCATAACATAGCAAGTTAACCTCTTGCTTTGTTATTAGGACACAAACCTCAAACCACCTCTAAAAAGAATCACTTTATGCAAACCCCAAAAGTATTCCTTTCCCTCCATCTTTCACGTATATAACCTTCCACCTTCATCAATTTCCAACCCAAATCTTAAACACACTCAAAAGTCCAAAATTGAATTAACAAACTCCAAAAACATCATCATCATCAATAATCATGTCTTTGAGTCCTCCAAGAGAGAGAATAAACAACCAACGTAGAAACTTTCAACTCTACTATTGCTTCCAATGCAACTGCACCTTCCGCATTGCACCATATAACTCCTCTGACTTGATATGCCCCCACTGCTTTGGCCAATTCATATGTGAAATAAACATTCCAAGACCAAGACTCGTCGTAGACTTCACCGCACATGATCCTTCCCCAGAAGCGCGTTTACTAGAAGCACTTTCCATCATGCTTGACCCACCCATCCGTCGCTTTAATCCAGAAACCCAAACCCGACGCCCACGTCATGCCACACAAGAAGTTCCAGTGCGCCGTCGGACAGGAGATCATCACCCAACCCAAACACAAACTGAACCTGAACCCGGGATCCAACACCGTCCACGTACATGGGTCATTCTACAACCTGTGGATCCTTCTTCCAATTCCGATTCAAACACGTTTCAACCGGTGATTTTTCCAGGTGGACGACAAGGACCAATTCCACGCGGCGTTGATGCAAGAGACTATTTTTTTGGACCGGGTTTTAACGAACTAATAGACCAAATAACAGAAAATGACCGGCAGGGTCCACCACCGGTGCCGGAAAGAGGTATAAACGCAATTCCAACAGTGAAAATCGAAAGCAAAAATCTGAAAGAGAATTCTCATTGTCCTGTTTGTCAAGAAGAGTTTGAAATTGGTGGTGAAGCGAGGGAGCTTCCATGTAAACATATATATCACTCTGATTGTATTGTTCCATGGCTTAGACTTCACAATTCTTGTCCAATTTGTCGTCAAGAGATTCCTTGTTCTTCTTCTGATGATGAAAATGAGTGTGGTGATGAAGGTGGTGGTGGAGGTAGGTTACAAAGGTGTTTGAGGTGGACAAGAATTTCGTCTCTTTGGCCTTTCCATGGCAGGTATCGGAGAGTTCATCCTCAAAGAGACAATGGTTCTGGTTCTGCTTCAAGAATAAGGGGTGATTGATGATTAAATTAAATTAACTCCATGCTTCATGATAATTCATGTTCATCGGATTTGGATCCTCTCATGTTTGAATCCTACATAAGGGGGTTATATTGATTATCTAACCATTCAATTTATTGGGTTCTACGACTTAAAATATGTACAAGTAGGGTTCAATAAATTTTATGTGAGATCATCAGCATAACTCTCTCATTTTAGATTCAAACATGAGAGGATCTAAATCCGATATACCATAAGGTACATTCTCGGCAATCATTATTTTGCTGCGCATTCACTCATTTGGCATATCCGTGGTCTCGGACGATCTAAATATTAATATAGCTTTTAATTTCTTTTAAAATTAAAAAAATACTAAGATTGAAATTTGGACCTTCCAATCTTGATTCAACAAACACGGATATGCCGAATGCGGCAAAATATTGGCCACCGGGGGTCTTGATCCCACAAATGAATTAGTAATAATTTAAGAAAACAAATGTGATTGAATGTGATTGATCCCACAAAATACTTTCAGTGTTGATATTACATACGTTTCTTCCTTATGGTGTGGTCTCTGTCATGTTCATGGTTTACTTTTGATATATGCATATGATAAAGTTCATTACATATTTCCGTAGTTAAATTAATTGATTGCAATATTTTTAGCTTGATTAATTATATAAGCTGAATCCACGCACGATGCACAATGATAAAATAAGTGAACTTGGAAAATTTTTCTATATAAATCATTCACGTGCTTAACATATGTTTTAAAATTCTCCAGATAATTTTTGAAACACCAGAAGAAATTGAAAAGGATGCAAACATTGAATTGAAAATGCATGTTTATTATTGTGGGTTGAATCTCAAATTCATATAATTGTGCTCATTTTCAGACTCTAATCCAAGGCGGCAATCTTGCTGCATTCTGTAATATGTCCAAAGATTTACTGCAACTTGAGGCTTAATGCTGTTTATGATTTGCAGCAGACAAGTTACAAGCACGAGTAAGTTATAGATTGAACTTGGATATAATGCATTTTTTACTCTTGTCAAACTCTTCAAGTTTTTTCATCAAGTAAAAATGCCCAATTAAAGGCTTGCATCTAAATAAGGCTTGTTTGGTAGGAATGGACTTGCTATTCAAAACAAACTAATTGTCCTTTTATGTTCCATCAAGCTCCTTTAAAAAAAAATAGTTCCATCAAGCTAATAATCAGCTTCAGCCTCAAAAGCTTCCTATGAAGTTGGATATCCGTGTAAAGCAATTATTTGTTGTCTTTTTAATTTCATAGAGGTTACATTTATTCGTTTATTAAAAAACTTAAAAAATGTAGATAGTTAAATACATACAAACAAGAAATGGTGAGTGTAAATGTTGCCAAAATAAGATATTGGTTACCATGTTATATCAATGTGCCTGCTGCAAGTATTTTTTATTTTAGAATTGTGACTTTCTTTGCACGTCTTTTCCTTCAAGGCACAGGACACATTACAAAAGATATGCAAGGATGAAATAAAAATCATATCATTCATATATATAGACTTCACATTTCTATCAAATCTGTCTAGTTGAAAAGAAAAAGAAAAAAAGAAAAAAAAGACAACTTAATCTTGCCCAGTTTGGATAAATAATGCACAAGTCAAACAGTGTATTATTCGAACAAATCATTCAGTTTGATCTTGACTGATTGAAGACCGTCTTGAAACCCTTCAGTATATGCAGTGTTCTTAAATGTCATCTGCAATAAAAATAATATAGTAATAAGACTTTGGTGATCTTAAACCTAATGTGCAATAAAAAAAAAAAATAGTGATACTGATAAGAATTTGAAGCCACAATATAATTATAATATACATGGGAGAAGACTTTGAATTTCCAAGTAAGAAAAAATCTGATGGCACCTCCATATACTTACAGCAAGATTTTTCAAATCAGAGGTTAGGTTTTTCTGTAATTTGTCAGACAATGCAGTACCAAGCTGCTCTCCATGCATCTTTATAGTTTCTTCATTGATCTGTATCGCCAAAATTCTTCAGCCGGGCACAAGATGCATAACATAACTTTGAAATCAAATGAAAGTACGCGTGCTTTTTTTACCTCTGAAAGCAAAAATTTCGATGTTTTATGCAATATCTCTTCAACTAGTTTCCCTGCGTCTGCAAAGGATCCTGATGGCTGAACAGTTTTTTCCGGTGTTCCTTTTGAATTATTCCCAGCAACGGATGGCTTGACAACTTTGGCTGCACCAGAAATATTTTTATTTCATTAATACAGTCACTGGAATTTTTTAATTTCAGAGTTTTTGTTACCCTCACAAAATTAGAGTAGTGATATTTGAACTATTTGTGACAACTTTTGTGACAACTCCCTTTTTCTCTCCTTATCTCCACTAGCTTTCTCAGGTCGATAATAACTTATTTCACCCAAGATTGCATACGTTTTAGATCCATACAAAAAACAAAGACTATTATGCAAAGAAAAAATATATTCAGTAACAATGCAGAAATACAATCCTCCCTGAATAATATACTAAACATATTGTAGAAATGACGACAACTGAAACAAAAAGTAGTTTCCGTGTAAAGAACATGCTGTAAAGAACAACTATAGTGGAATTTTTACCTGGAACTGTCTTGGTCTTAGTATCCACAGAAACAGCCACAGAAACAAGGTTTTCGTTCTTAGGAACTTCTGTAGATGATTGCTTTCCTGGTTGATCTGGCAAAATTATTGAACTGGAAGGAACTAGAGCGGCTAGATCGGGAGGCTGATCTTTTCCCACTGCAGGATTGGCCTGTATGGAGAATAAGGGAAGACAAATGATGGTTATCAACAAACAATAGAATAATTTATTAGTAAAAAACAAAATCTACAATAGGTATCGCCTTAAATTAACTCACCTCCAAATCAACATATGAGGGATCTCTTCCGATTGATTTAAGAAATTTGTCAAGACCACGTACATTTAGAGCTGCAATTGTAAAGGAGCATCTTGTTTTAGTTATTGAACTTGCAGGGCATCAAAAGATAAGAGATCTTACACAGATCCAAAAAAACTATAAGTGTTGAATTTTTAAAAATGAAAAATAGTAAATAGACATGAAAGTAAGTCCTGTTTGGTCTTTGGGTTTCAACTGGTAGACTCATGGTTTCGTGAATCGTAACAGTTAGTTTTGCAACTAGTTGTTTTTTTTTCTATTATTAACAAGAAAGACAACTCGCTTACATATGGACATGTCATTTGACAATGGATGGAAGAAACAATGCTCCTGGGTCTTGAATCCTTGATCTAATAGCAGTGAAACATCTCTTCATAGAAGGAAAGATGCAGCGTTTTCAAAAGAAGAAGAAAGTGCATTAGTTCCTTATAAATAGATTTGCCAAGTGGGTGAGAACAGTGTTTGTGAACAGTCTAATAGGCAAACACATAAACACCTCTAAGTATAATCCTTCACCAAGCTAGTGCACAATCAAATAATTTCGCACAGATCATGACATTTCTAATCAATCAGCACATCCAGTTCATCATTCAAAAAATATGAAGGTTGAAAAGCAGCAATAGCTATTCAGAACTAGTAGAATTTTCTTATATAAAGAGGACCATTTATTTAAAACAACAATAATAGTGGATATAAAAGTTTAGTTTAAGACTAAAAAGAGAAAACTACAAAAAAAGACCATAAAAATAGATTTCAAAGTGAAACATCTTGTTACTGAAAGAGGGGCGTGTGTTGAGTAAATAGCGAAGAATGATATTGCAATCAATTAGACAGAATAAGAAAAGAAGCATACCGTGCTGATTCATTCACTACTGCAAATGGTGTCACACAGCCCAAGGGTACCTGTAAGATAAGTTAACACAAGACCATTAGATATGACAACAATATCAACCATGTTATTTGCGAAGTTAATTCTCTTCCTAAAATGTTTAAAAAATGACAATATAAGTTTAAAAGACTAAGAGCCTGTTTGTTATAAATTAAAATTAAAATAGAATTAATTTTGGTAAAGTAATTTAGAGATTATTTTTAAGAAAAACCTTTTTTTTTTAATGGCAGATGTTAGTATGTTAATTATGTTAGTATTTTCTCCCTTGCCAGGATTCGAAACTTGAACCTTCAACTCGTTAACTCCTTTAATCCCATAGCTCAACCAAATGAACTACCCCATCCCCCAAAGAAAAGCATAAACTATTTTGCATTTTTTATTTTTGACAATCTACTTTGTGTTTGTTTAAGATCATAAAAAGAGATTTTGTATTTCTATTTCATCCCTTGAAAATTAATATTGTTAGTAATGATTAGTATTATGCGAGTGGGGATCAAGCCCTCCATTTCTTTATCACTCCATTCCTTAACTCCCCCACCCTAGCCACCAATCCATCCTTTAACCTCTTCTCTCCATTAAAAATGATTTTCTTCAAAAGCTAATTAAAGTGGTTTTCATTTTCAGCATTAAAACCATTTAACAAAAGGATTTTTGAAAAAAGCTTACAAGCAAACATAACTTAAACATCAAAAATTATTTTTTATGATCTTAAACAAACATCCCCTATAATGAACATTTAAACTTCGTATTATAAGGCTCTAAACCTATATATTTTTCATCTTAACAAAATTAAACTAGCAAAAAAAATTTCTATAACAAAGATTGGATAAATCATAAATCATTTGACCAGACTAATTGAATTAACAATTTGCACTGTCAATTCAATCAGTGAATGCTTCAATACAAATTACTAATTCTCTTATACACTATATGATGCGCAGCAATGAAAATAGCTGACCATACATCTTAAAGATTTTCAGTAACATACGTAGCTTACACATCTTAATGACAGTAAACACAAATACACACAGATTCAAATAGCGAAGGAACAAACAGACCTGAAGTAATTCACCTAAAGCCTCTTCGGGCGCCATTCTGAGACCACCTTTTCCCAAACCAAGCCGCTGAGATAACACTGCTCAGCTTCGACGCAAGAAAGCAAACTAATTAATATCTGAGACAATAAAATCAATTGAACAAACTAACTACACACACAGGTTTACAAAATTACACATACCTTTCAAATCTACTTTGGTTTCGGCTAAAGCAGAAACAATGTAAAACCTATTCTTCTTATCCTATTTCACAACAATAGTAATTATCAGCTATCATATATCATACAAATTCAATAACAATAACCATAAAAAAAAGTAAATTTTTTTACTTATATTATAAATGTACCTTCAAAAACAAATTTTTACTGAGGCCACCATTTCCAACATACTTTGCCTGAAGAAAAATAGACGACAATATACATCAGATAAAAAAAAAATGATAGAAATTTTAAAGCATAAAAAAATTGTTTATTTACCTGAGCCTCAACAGTTAAAACAACTGGATGTTCATATTTGGAAAATTCAATCTGAAGTTCCTGAAAGAAAAAAGAAAAAAAAAAGTAAAATAACACAATCATGAAATCAATGGTAGTGAATTTGGGGGTGTATAAGAAATTGCATAAAGTTAGGTTTGATTAAAGAACCTGTAACTGATGGAGAAGCTGTTCCTTTGAGAGACCCATCGGCGGCGAAACGGTATCGGTGGAATCGCGGAGAAGAAAGGAACTACAGTGTAGTGTAGTCTCTGAAACACGAAACCCGAAACTATAGCCCAAATTATAAGGTTGGACCCTATAAACAAAATTGGCCCAATATTTTATTTAAATATTATTATTTTTTTGAACTTTTTATTTAAGATTTATTAGATGAAATTGATTTGTTTTATTAAAAACCATATATAATTTTTACCAATATTAGATGAAATAGGTAGTTTGTCCCCGTGAGCTTAGCTCTAAGAACAATGTATAATATATGCAAGGTTTGGGTTCGAATCTCATACACCACAAAAAAAAAAGATGAAATAGGTAGTTCAAAATGATTATTTTGTTAACCCTTCGGTTAAGAGAAAGGGACCTTTGTAATTTGGAGTTTGGTCAGAAGATAAGTAAAGTTTACCCAAAAACTATTTTTTTTAAGAATCGAATTCAATTTTTCTTAAATGCAATATTGATATCGATCAAAATGTTGAATGCATGGATTATGTTTAAGGAATGAAAATTGAGCTTTTATAGCCGTCAAAACTTTTTGTTCCTTGCCTCACTTCACTAGTTAAGTTAACTGATCATGAAAGGAAATCTTTTGATCAATATCAAGCTTGATTGTGGATGATAGAGCTAAATGTCAATAATGTAATGCTTGAGTTGGATGTCAAATTTGTGGTAGGTAGTTTTTATCTTCACATTTAGTTGTTTTCGAGTTAGATGTTATTTTAGAAGATTGTAGTGTTCTATTTGATTTTTTAATTTGAAAACTCTAGTGTTGAATTTTATAGAAGAATGCGGTCACTCACAACTTAACAATGGTCACTTCTTATACACTTTTTTTTTTTTTTTGACGAAATCACTTCTTATACACTTAGTCATCAATGTTGTAACTATACTCATACATGTATTGAATATTTTACTACGGATAAAATGAAGTATTTATACCGTTTTTGATTTTCAATTACACATTAGTTTACTATCTTGGGGGTTTCACCCTTACTAGTCTCATGACTGGGGACGGTGTACCGTCTTTGAATATTTGTTAGACCTCGAACTAGGTTCAAAGGCCTTAAATTTCATGTAGTCAGTCAAGGGCGCTCGACCTGAGATTTGCATATTCAACTCATCCTCCTACCGCTCTAAATTAACATTATAAAAGGAGGTAATAGTAACATCAATGGTTCCATTCCATTCAATAGTAACATCAGATCAGAGTTATAATTAAAGGAAATGGGATGGTAATAGCCAAAACTTATTCACACAGCTGTGATTTGAAGAGTTGAGTTTGCCAACCTTGAACCTTCCATGGTTTTGGTAGAAAATCAAAATACTATACAGAAAGACTCTAAGTTTCAAACTTCCACTATCACACGCTTTAGACCAAGAGTGAACTGTGAAGAAAAGTACACTGTCATTGTTGAGACTCTTTATGGTAAAATCAATTCATATACTATAGAATATATATTTTGCACCTAAAGTTGCTTTCATTTGTTTGATCCGTTGGAAAGCTGGGCTCCGCGTGAATATATCTAATCAAGCAAGAACACTTCCTTGATTGAAATCAACCTCTATAATTGATTAATAATAAATCATAATTTCACTAAATTATGTCTTAATAAGGCCAAGCAAGGATCATTAGTCTCATGTTAATGTTGGATCTAGACCCACTGCCTTTCTTTTTGGTGGCCAATTATTCTTTTCCACAATTATTAATTCTATGAAAAATAAGTGATACCACATGAAATACTTTTCTATAGAGGCTTCTTCTATATTATGAGATACTACAAAATCACTATGACTAATGTCATTGAATCATGTCAAGTATGATTTGTAATAATGTCTCTAATAATTGTGGCATTGTTGAATTCTATGTAGTGGCTGCTACCTTGAAAATAAAATGGCAAACTTACTAATAAACTATTAGTATGATTCCAAAGGAAAAACTGCCACAAATTTTTGGTTTGGATAGAGTTGTGTTTAGCAAGCCAATAGCTTGTTGACATCAAAATGCAACACAAATTGTCATACATTATATCAATATTATTATTCACATGCTGATGGCTATAATTAGAACAGTACTCACATGATGTGTCACAAAATATAACATTTAACTTGTCATTTAGTTATATCATATTCCTGTGCATAAAATTGAGAGTAAGCTAAATTAAATTGATGTTTTAGCTAAAGAAATTATGCAATGTAGGCCCAAGAATACATATACATACCTTACACATAGCAGCAAAGGCATATGCATATAGGGGTGTTCAAATCCAAACCGATCCAAAATAAAACCGCAAACCGATCCAAAAAAACCGAAAACCGCAAAAAACCGAATATTTTTGGATGTGTTTGGATGTTGTTTTGGAAAAACCGCTATGATCGGATCGGATTTCGGATTGCTTTTTCAAAACCGAACCGAACCAAACCGAACCGCAAAAGTAAATTTTTATACTTATTTATTATTTTATTAGTATTATATAATGCATTAATATATTTATTATTGGTATTTAATCTTATATATTGCATTAATTTAATCTATATTATTACTACTTCTTCTATTTCAAATATAATCAATCATTTTTAGTGTGTAATGTTAACTTTTTTTAATAAATTTATGTCATATTTTGTATCAAACCTATTATTTTACGATGTATGAGTAATATTAATATTAATAAAAAAAATTACATGTTGCACTTTGGATATCCAAAAACCGATCCAAATTAAACGGCATATATTTGGATCGGATCGGTTCGGATTTTTTTAACATAATCATCCAAACCGAACCGAACCGCACATGATTTTTATTTTGGATCGGTTGATTTTTTACCTCAAAACCGATCCAGACCGAACCGCGAACACCCCTATATGCATATATATGTCCATGATGTATCAAATCACATTAAAAACGATTGTAATTGAATAGCTATATATTAGTATCAGCCTAGTAGTTAATAATAATTTTCCTCTTCCCCAATTCTGAAAAAAGCAAATATGTAAACAAGTTATACCAAAAGCAATAGCTTTAATTCTCCTAATGTTCTTGTACATAGCTCGTGGAGGCCACTTTCTTCTTGTTGAAATTAGCTAGGTAGATGCAATGTATGTAAATGGAATAAAAAAAAGGAAAATGGCATCCCATGCCTTCTCTCATTACACTAGAGGATATAAGTCATGTCTTTGGACTTTGGACACATGAGCATGTTCCAAAGTTAGCCAAAAAGTGTCAAAGTTTGGGTACCCTTCTTAAATTCTTAGTTTGTAAAGAATAAGATCATGCATACATAATATGCTAGCACGTTATATCAGCATGAAACACATGAAAAAGAATGTTGATTGCATCATAAAGTCATGACTACAAAGTTTCTTTACTGCTACTTCAAATGCGACTAATGCCAAACAAATCAAAGTAAGTGACCCAATTGAAGAACAATGAAACAGAACAATCATCATACAAGAAACAAATCATCTTTGATATTTAACTACAATATTATTTTGACCTTCACCAACTTTGCGCTCGAGTGCACGACTCCACATTTTTGAGATATTAATTGTCGGTTTGTAAAGCTCTCACGGTTTGTCCTTTCTAAAAGGCATCTCATTGAATAGGAGAGTGTGAGTGTCGTTTATAAAATACTCTAAGCAAAATCGTAGCCTCCAGTTGAGGTTAAGGACTAAGGATTTGTCGGCCCTCAAGTCTGCAACACCATGTTTATGAGGTATTGTCTGCTTTGGATCTTATGTATGCCCTCACTATTTTATCTTTTGTAATTATAGGTGTCTCAACGGGTTGAGGAGTGAGGTTTGTTTATTTAAAAAATATCCTCAGCCTCTCCCAAACAATAGAGAGAGAGAGTTTACAAAGAAATAAATGTAAAACAAGACATTTAAGGATGAAGATTGGAAAATAAGAGAGAACACGAGATAAAAAAGTTGAGGGGAACAAAGGGGTTCCTTATTCTCTTATGAATATGATTTAAGCATCTCTAACAACTTTCCATGCAATGAAGGCCTCCCCATAGTTACTCATATATAACCACAACATTTTCTCCCATAGTTGCATTAAGAAACGATTAAAGGAATATTTATTTCCTCTTGATGACTACATGGATTTTCGTCCCTTTGTTCACGACATTGACATAACAAGCTTTGCATCATTGATACATAATTTCTAATATGTAGAAGAATCCATATCAGAAAGGCCAAAAAATTCTTATGTCCGTAATCAATATGAATTTCCCCCAACATTCACTATATGTATCAAAAAAAGATATACAAATTTGAACTCATACTATATATTGTAATATGTGGCATTAGAGCCGTAGATTTATTTCTTACACTAATATCTTCAAGTAGTATCACTGAAGACAAAAGAATTGAAAATGAATTGAATTTTGTAATAAAAAAAAAAAAGACGATTTGAGTTTCTTCAGCTGAAGTTCCACAAAGGAATGTCACTTTCTTCATAGAGATCATCACCAAGCAAATGTGATGATGACTCAATATCAAAGAAAGAAGCACTTAGCAACATCTGATCAACATATTTAGGAGATTGTAAACCTTCTAATCCATACCAATTAGTTTCCGATATCATAGCCATCGATTCATCGTTAACTAGATCGAAAGATGACATAAGTGAAGAAACATCATCAGAAGAAACCATTGATGATGGAGATGACACTAATGATGATGAAGAGGGAGTGTTAACATTATCATTGACATTAACATTAACATTATTGTTGTCAATGAAACTATTCGCGGCAGCTGCAGCAACTCTTTGAATTGATTTCGGAGACATGTCTTGAGGAATATTGTAATGAGAAGATGCTGTTAAAGGGAAATTGAGATTTGATGCAGATGATGAACCTTTAAGGCATAAAAGTGCAGCATCATAAGCTCTAGCTGCTGCTTCTGCAGTTGAATAAGAACCTAACCAAATTCTTGTTTTTTGATTTGGTGCTCTAATCTCTGATACCCATGAACCCCAACTCCTCATTCTTACTCCTTTGTACTTCTTCTTGCTACTATCTGAGATTGAATTTGATGGTTCTTTTTTTATCTTGTTAGTCTCTGACTTAACCATAATAGATAGATGTAAGTGTAAAATTAGATGTTGTTGTTGAATGAACAAGAAGTGTATGATGAATGAGATTTGGAGATGAATGTGGAGAGAGAGAGTATTTATAGAGTGTAAGAGAGATGTGAGGCTTGCTTCTCAAGGTAGCAAATCTTTCAGTGGTCAAGATACGACAATTTTGCCAGATTGTATTTTGTTTCTTTATTTTAATCTAGTTCTTCGAATTACTTCTGTGTTCTTTCTTTGTGAAGCTTCCTTCTTTATGGGTAAACTACTAAAATATCATTATATGACAATTAGGCTGAGCATATACATACACTATATCATCAACTTATAGCAAGAAATTTATTAAAAAGGCTTAATAGCAGTTTTCGTCCCCCAACTTTCACGAAGTTGCGATTTTGGTCCTCTAAGAAAAAAAACTACAAAACCGCCCCCTAAGTTTTGTAACTGTAGCAGTTTTGTCCCACCCAAGGCCAAAAAAAATTAAAAAATAACATGTGGCACCTCACTTAGGGTGCCACGTCAGCGTAGACCGAGTCAAAATTAGCCTTGGGGGCCAAAACGGCCACAAGTGCAAAACTTAGGGGGCGTTTTTTCTTTGGGGGCCAAAATCGCAACTTTGAAAAAGTTAGGGGGCTAAAACTGCTATTAAGCCTATTAAAAAAGAACTTTTTAGTAAGAATGATACTCTTTTGCTTACCTTAATCTAACTATTTTAAATAAACAAATGCGGATATTTGTTAAGAAGTTTTAAAAAAAAAAATTAAAAAATGATATATTCAACACATTGAAATTTTAAAGAGCAATATTTTTTTACATAAAACTTGTTAATTATTTCTTCTTTTGAAATCTTTAACAACTGTCTTATGACATTTGTTAGACGACCCTTTAATTTTTTTTTTTTTCATAACCTTCTAATTCTTAAGAGAAAAAGATCCAGGTATTTTATAGTTCGAACAAAAGGTAAGTAATAAATAGCACTTGAAACTCAAAATCTGAGTGAAAGTATCCGATTTATCAATATGGACATTGCAAGTTGAAGGTTTACTCTTGTTTTTTTAAGTTGTATTAGAGAAAAAAGGAATATTCAACATTGATTTTAAGGATCCTTGTAGATAATTATATTATTAATTTTTTATGAATGGAACTACTTGTAGAGAAGGAGACTAGAAATTACATAGGATTCTCAAAAAGTATAGGCTGTATGTGTGCAAGAATGCACATTTACGGAGACACAAATACTTGACACGCTCAGTTCAAGTTGAACCCATTTGCTTTGCATATGCAATCACACACAGCTGTTGCTTCTCTGTACATATGCAAAACCGTGTCATGGGACCTGCTCTCCTTGTGCAAACTGTGGCTTATATGTTACTAAGTCCGTTATTATCCTTTTCAACAATATTTAATTCAATAAATCAAAAGTCTCACATCATCAGCGGTATAATTTGACTTTTGCACTCCTTAACTTATCATATTCTTTATACCTTTTTAGTAATGCTATCAGTATATATAATTTCCTATAAATTAATTAAACCCTTTTTCTATTAAATTTAAATATAAAAAAATTTCTTCAAAAAAAATATAAAAAAAATTGATATCTAGTCCAAAGACCGATTAATTTGAGAGATCAATCTTAAGTTCACTAATGGAAATTCAATTAAAATCATAGCAAAGTTTTGTATAAACTGACCAAAGTCAAGTCATGTATTACAACATATGATGATATTGGAATTAACAATTTTGTTTTTCACTTTGAAAAACAATAGCAATATTTTTATCTGAAATTTATTTTCTACTAATATTTTTTCATATCCTTTATCTCGTTCTCCTTTTCTTTTTATATTATTACATCAAGCCACCAGATCACATGCTGCATGCTGGAGTATATGTGTAAAAAGAAAACGTTTTTACACGGCAAATGAATCCTTCTAAGTTGGGTCAAGGTTGATTCGCTGGTTCAAAAGGTTTCTCAGCTCTATTTAAATATTTTAAAATGTTTTGATAATCTCAAATATTCTCAATATTGTATTCACAAGTTTTTTATTTTTTACAGAACATTCACTGAGCCACAATATAAAAATTTCCTCATAGCTTTCATACAAACTATATTTTGTCAACTTTACAACAATGGTCCAGTCAAATTAAAACTTTCGGTTGTGTAATTTTTCCGCTAGCAATGACATTTCCAATGTGCAAAAAATGATTTCGAATAAAAAAGGTCAAGCTAAGAGAAACAATAAAATCATTTATAACTTGTTTGTTTATTATTCGTTCAAACACTAGCCTCTCTCTCAAGCTTACGTGCATGCATCCATTAGAGCAATTCCATGGCTAAAACTAAAATAGTAACACCCTCTGGCTTAGGTGAGCCCGTGGGACTATGAGTCTATGACTATTTGAAAAAAATAAAAAATGAATTGAACCATTAAACGTTAAACTGAGTTGCACCGAAAATAACCGAACTGTGACGAACAAATCACGAATGGAACCGGTTCAAATTGAAGTTCAATTTTTGGTTCTTTTGATGGCCATTTTTAAAATTACTATATTAACAACGCATGAACTGAACAATGGATTTAAAATTAAACGTGGTACTTGATACACTCAATTTTGTGATATGATAGGAAGACAATGGGTGTTGGATGTTGAAAAATATCTGCATGACTTGCAAATTCATGGATTTCATTATTTATTTTTTCAAAAAATTAGCTGGACCTTCTGGACATTAATTGGTTTTACATCTCTCATACATGTTTTGTATAATCTCATAGTATCTACCAAAGTTCCCGAACCATCTTGACCATAAATGTAGATGCATGCACGTATGCTTGAGACATTTTTGATAATGTACCATATATATATATCTGTACTTTGGTCTGTCCTAACTGTCCCGTACCAACTGTAGGACCATCCGTACCCCGTAGAAAAGGAGGAAGGAAGTCACCTACGAAAATTACAACTGAATAATTCAGCCACTGGAAATTGTAGGGCCAATTAGAGTGAATAGTGTTAGTGCCATATATATAACCTCAACCACCCCAAGGGACAGCCAGCGCCATGCTTTCATGCATTTGATTTAAGGGCTTTCTAGGGTCATTGCATTTTTACATTTTTGTTTTGAAAATGAATAGTTACAAATTACAATTGGTGACAAGAGAGAATTTTCATTAGATTGAGTTAGGGTATGGGAAGGATGGGCCAAAGTGTAGTCACAGATATCAAAATTGAAAGTTAGTTGGACAATGATGGGACAAAATCTATCTACTAGTGTTTGGGGATACTTCTTTTTCTAGTGTACACAAGTGATTTTGGTGTTGAACCTTGTAAGACTGGGTTTTACCATTAGATGTTAGAACACAATTGAGAACACACACTTAAGAGAGATGGGAAGGTTCTCATGTGAGTTAACAAGAAAGTGCACACTATGACACTATGACACATTTTGTGTGTTGGATTCTGGTGGGCCGGTTTCTTTTGCTTCAAGATCGGGAGTTGGCGTCTAACTGCATTCTTGTTTGGCTGCCTACATTCATTCTCTGGTGGACCGGGGATAAGGGGTTCCCGCCTGGTTGGGTCCATAAGTCTGGTGGGCTGATCGTTTTTGATTCGAGATCGAGAATCAGTTCTTTGACTCAAGTTTGATTTTGGGCTTTTTTGGTGTTTTTTCGGTGGACCGGAGTTTTTTCAATGGTGGTTTCATGAAGGAGTTTGTTTTTAGGTGGTGATGCTTTTTCGATGGGTTTTGTCAGGTAGGGTTTGACTGGGTGTTTTGTGTGTAGGGGTTTCTTTTTTGGTGTTTCTTTTTCAGGTGTTCCGCCTATATACGGTGTCTTTCAGTTGTATTCTCTGTATCACCGGTCTCTGTTCGTCTTGAGCAAAGATCTGGTTTTTAATAAAGTTTGTTGATTAAAAAAAAAACACATTTATAGAAGATGTTATAATTATTATCCTAACAGCTTGTGATTGTTGGGGGTTCGAGAAGAGTGTCGAGAGCATTAATGAGCTGATGCTTATGACCATAAAAGAGACTTTCACCTCCACCCAAAACCTTAGAGTGTGTTTGGATGATGTAATTTTTTTTTTTAAATAGCAGTATTTGAATTTTAGTCAATTTCAAATGATTCAATTAAATTGTTGTTGAAATTTTTAAATATTTTTGTTTGGATATAATAATAAAGAAAGAAGAATGCTAAGAACAATATCTTTTCAACACTCTCTTGAACACTCATTCTTTGAATGGAATCAACATATGACCCACCACTTTAAATGAAACTTATTTCTAAAGTGTGAGACCCACCATGATTTAAGCCTATAAAAAACGAGTGTTGGATAGAGTGTTGAAAAGAGTGTGTTGTTAGCACCACTCATTAAAAAATATCATTTTTATAATTTTTTAGTTACTTTTATAAATTTTAAATTTTTGGGGTCAAATAAAAATATCATTGTTATCATTTTTTTTAGTTACTTTTATAAATTTTAAATGTCTGGGGTCAAATTTGAAATTGGAAAAATAGGAGCAATTTTGAAATTTTTGAGGGGTCAATTTGAATTTCTTTTGAAAAATATGGGACCAACTTGCACAATTTGAAAAAATGTTCAAAAGGAAGAAATTTGAAATTCTTAAATTTTATGTGACATTTCAAATTCTCAAAAATTAACTTTGATAAAATTCTTCATAAATTTTCAGCATTTTTTTTTGGTAGTGTTCAGGGTTTGAATCTCGGACCTTGCATATTTTATGCATTGTCCATACCAACTGAACTAAGCTCACGAGGACAGCATTTTGAAAATTCTTCAAATTAATCATCCAAACAATGAAATACATGTAAAAGGATTTGAATTCCCTAAAAAAATTACATTACATGTAAAAGGATTTGAATTCCCTAAAAAAATTACATTACTTCAAAACATTCCCTCTTCACTTGAAACCCAACAACCCTTTCCCCAAGTGTGAGTTTCCACCTCTTATACTTGATCCAATACTACGGTCCACTCCCGCTCCCCCACCAAACCGAACCAAGGCTCTCGTACCACTTGTTGGATAGTCTTGGGGAACGTTAGGAGTAACAACGAGTCAATGTTTCAGGACCACAAAAGAGGAAGACGCCATATCTCAACTCGCAACCTTAAAACTTTAGGTATGTAGATCGTCTCTCTTATATCCAACATTTTATTCATTCATCGACAATGTAAGACTTTAATCACCCACACATGAAATCCAACTGTAACTAACTATTAATTATCAAAATAAAAGTTGAATTACACTTTCAACTCACCTTCTTAATTCAACTTCTTCTCTATTGAAATTACCCTTAAGAGTCTTCTCATCTTTTTTATTTCTCTACTTCCAATGGCTTTGTAATGATGTCAGCCGATTGGTCCTCCAACCTACGAAACATCAATTCTATGCTACCTTTGATAACTTAATCACCGAGAATATGATATTTAGCCACAATATGTTTTCTCCTTTCATGAGCTATAGGTTTCTTTGCCAAGATGATCGATAACCGATGTGTTGTCCACATTATTAGATGCATTGCATCTCTTGGACCTGGTTGCATTTTATTCAACAATAATTGTAGCTATAGAACTTGTCATGTTGCATTTATTCAACAATAATTGGAGATATAGAGCTTGTCATGTTGCATAAGAAGCAGAAATGTATTCAACTTCACATGATAAAAGGTTTACACAATCTATTGATTCTATTCCTAATAACAGGAAATGTAACTCTTATGAGATACTTTGATTTCACTGCATCCAGCTTCCAAAATCAGTTTTTTCGGCATCAAAGAATCTTCGTTTCTCGGTCAGGATTTCTTTTATAAAGTTTGCATATGTAGGCATTTCTTCACGGCTTCGGAATGAAATATTGATATGCAAAAATGAAATATTGATATGCAATCTTTTAAAATTGGTTAAATTATATCATGAAGTCTTTAATTTATTTAATTGTAATTGTAATAAATTAGTCTTTAAGTGTTTTTCGCATCACTTAGGTCCTTTTAAGTTATTTAATTGTAATAAGTTAATTTTAAGTTTTTTCTGTACCAATTAGTTCCTTTAAGTTGTTTAACCGTAACGATTTTTGGGGGATTTTAGATCTTAAAAGTGTAAGTTATTCAAGACCTAAAAGTTTCAATTAAATAACTTAAAGAACCTAATTCTTACGAAAAATACTTAAAGACTAGCTTGTTACAATTAATTACCTTAAAGTATCTAAGTGGTACGAAAAAAACTTAAAAACCAATTTTATTACAATTAAATAATTTAAAGGACCTCCGATGTAATTTAGCCTTTAAAATTTAAAGATATTTGATGACTTGATAAGTTCTAAAATCATATTATTTTCATTAGTACTAGTAACTTGTTTTGCAAGTAATCCATATAAAAAATCCCAAGTTAATATAATTTTTTTTTGTGGTGGTCGGGCTTCGAACCCCGGCCCTTGTGGTGGTCGGGTTCGAACCCCGGACCTTGCATATATTATGCATCCATACCAATTGAGCTAAGTTCACGAGAAGACAAGTTATTATAATTATACAAAATATTATAGTTTTATGCCGGAAAGCTTATATTATCTATTTTCCAACCATTTTGTAGGTTTGAGACTCAATTAACAAGGAAGCATAGAATCTGAGCACAAGCGATTTGCTAGGTGAGGCAAGGCAAGCAAAATCGGAGAGTTCCAAGTGTTTTTGTGCTAAATGATTCGCCATATGAGCTGAATGTGAGTAGGGATGTCAATGGGTACCTATGGGTACGAATAGTATGATACCCGTCCCCGCCCCGTTGGATAAATATGATACCCGTGTCCGCCTCGTACCCTCGTGGGTACCCACTATGCGGGTACCTACGAGTATTGAGGTATGGGTATTTATGGGTACCCATGAATTTTTGAATTTATTTATTTTTTAGTACAAATAATAACTTTTTTTTAATTACAAAAAAACTTCAACTTTTAAACATCCATACATAATCTATTCAAAATTTCATAAATCATACATAATCCATAGAAAATTCATGATTCTTACATACTCCATATGATATGTTTTATGATGTGAATGAAGTAGAAACGGTGAACTTAATAAGATGAATTAAAAAAATCAAAAATAAAAATAGGTTATTGATGAAGAATCTTAGGTGGACGGTAAAATTTTCTTCAAAAGATATATAAGGATATTTTAATAATTTACTTAATTTATTATCGGGTATGGGTACCCGTGGGTATGGGTACAATCAAATCTGTGTCTGTATTCATATAATAATAGGTAGTCAAATACCCGTGGATACTCATTTAACTACCCGTCCCGTGCCCGTGACGGATTTTACCCATGGGTACCCGTGGACATGGGTATTTTTGCCACCCCTAAATGTGAGGAGTTTCAATGAGTCCTAGGATGAAAGGCCAAATCAGACTTGTTGGCGCGAGAAAACACTTTGTCCATCGAAGTAAGGCAGTTTAGTGACTTTTCAAAGATCATATGACTTTTTCCTCCATCTGAAGAAACCTCGAGTTGTTGGACGAGCATGACTTCACCCAGCAAACCTAGTATAAATAGGCTTGTAATCAGAATTTGAGGGAGATCTTAGATCATTAGTCTCGTTTTAGAGAGAGAAACAGAGCGAGAAACAATATTTCATCATTGGAAGCCATTAGAAAGCATGAATCCAAGCTTTTGCATGGTCTTCCTTCTTCAATTTTTATCTCTTTAGTAGTTGCTTCCTCCATGAGTAACCAACTTTTTGTATGTGTTTGGGCTTAGATTTATATAGATAGGATTTCAATTTATTACTATTGATCCGGTTGGTTGGTTGTATACCATCTATTATTTAATATATTCTTTTATTTAATTCTACACTTAATGTTTTTCCGACGTGCAATCCAAAAATAAATATTTGATTTAGAAAGTGTGAGACATCGTCCTTTTATCTAAAGGATTTGGAATAAATCATGTGTATATACTAATACCTAAACATATGTTATGTTTGTATTCATATCAACTATTTGATCATATGTCGTTGAATCAAACGACTATTTTGCTTAGTATCAAAAGTCAATTGATACAATGGATTTCACGTCGTTAAGAAAATATGTCAATGTATGATGAGGGATAAATGAAGTTATATTTGAATCTTAGAATGTATGTAATCGACCAATACGAACCATTGAATGAATAACCAACAACGTCTAATCCCAATACATTATTTTACTCATATTTGCAATTTCTTTTATAAACAGTAAAACAAACAAACCTTTTTCAAGACTTTGATTTTGAACACTGCATTTATAGAGTTTTTTTTTTTTTTTTTTGTCATTTGACTTAGAATTTCTAGAGGATTAGAGTGAGTTATGGGAAAAAGTTAATAATGTTTTGAATTGAATAATTATGAGTCTCGTAATTCCTTAACCATACAAATTTATATAAAGGGTCTTAGTCTTTTTAGTATGGTCTTTCAATATAATTGTTTATTGTCATGTCACTCCTTGTATGAAAAGAGATAATGTCAGCATTACTCCCTCCGTTTCAAAATGAGTGTCGCTTTAGGCTTTGGCACACAGATTAAGAAATAGAATGAAATAATCATTGGATATAACGCTTTTACTAAACTGCCCTTACTTTATAAGAAAAAGACAAAATTAAAGTTGCATTGAAAATTGTGTGAGAGAAAAGTTGGAGAGGGTAAAGTTGGAAGAAAAAAATTAAAGTTGTATTGGAAATGTAAAGCGACACTCATTTTGAAACAAATTTTTTTGGCTAAAGCGACACTCATTTTGAAACGGAGGGAGTAATAAACTATTTTGAATAACGAAATGCACAATTGAAAATTATTTTAATATTTTGATCAAGTAAAAGCTTTTTGTATCTACTCATTATATATTTAGAGATCAAAGTTAAAATTGGAGCAAACGATCAAATTTGTCGATGTCTTTGTAAATCTTTCTCAAATTAATCTCTGACTCTATTAATATTTCGAAGATCATTATCAAAAGTTTCTCAATTAATTAATTCACGGCATTGCGACAAAAAGAGTAAGACATGGATCCAAACACTAATTTGGTGGTTTAGTATAGTACAATTTTTTTCCGTACACGCCAACTTGAGTCCCTCGATTTTTTCCCCATAGACCAAAGTCTTTGTACTTGTGGTGTTTTGTACTCTTTCTTTCTCTCGGGGTTAGATCTGAAACCACTTTGTTTTCGACAATCCTATTTTATTCCACAGTCAACCATCGGTTATGGCAAAAGGCTTCAACCCAAGTTCAGGAACACGAATTGTTCTTAGTATTTTATTGTTATGCTTCACCTCGCTTATTAATCTCCCTCAAACCAAGGCCATTTGGTTAAGTATCCCCAGTTCAGGAACTAAGTGCGTGTCGCAGGATATCCAAACACATGTTGTCGTTTTAGCCAATTACTATGTTGTTGCCGATAATATCCAGGGTCACCCACTTCCTACTATTTCTGCTAAGGTATGCTTTATTATTTTTTCTTGGTTTTGTTTATTTAATAGTATGAAAATTCATATTCATGTTTGATCTTTATGCTTTATTTGGTCAAAGCATGCACTTAGTTTTGTTTAATTTAAAGTTTCTTCAACTTAGGATTATAAATTTGTTTATGAGGCTAATAGGGATAACACTAGTACCAAATTTGTATTGACGTTGAATTTTCTGACTTTAATTTGTTGCTTTCTCAGCAAATTTAGGACCAAATTTCATCCTTGTTCTTTAAACTTAATGGTGTAAAATAAGGATAGAGACTGAAAATTCACATTGACCAGTTCAAATAGGAAAGCTTGGATACAGACCAACAATGAGGATAACCAAATTTAGACAACTTTTGCAACAACTTTTTAAGTGGTTGACGCAGTTTAAATATGTGGTTAATTACATCCGGTGGATGGTAAATAGATATAATATATTAGGTGTTGAAACTCATTAACTACCAACGTTACTTCATTAACCACGACTGAAATTCATATGAGTTAAACTAAGGTCCTGCACGATGGCACATCAACACCACTAATGTAGTAGTTTTTTTTTTTTTTTTTTAAGTGTCCAATTTTACCGTAGATGAGTCTATGCTGTGTTTGAAGAGTGTCTAATGTGTGTCAAAAGCAAAGAAAAAAGTGTTTTTGTGACACTTGCCCGAATTTTCTTACATGTGTTGTACGTGTATCGTACGGGTGTCGGAAACCCAAAAACCGACACGTATCTGAAAAATGATACACCTAATCACAGGAGTGTCAAATTTGTCTATAATTGAAAACACTAACTCAACTAATACATTTATGGTTTGTTTGGGAGGGAGATTTTGGAGAGGAGGACTGTTTTTTCTTTTCTATTTTTAAACAAGCTATAAGATATTTTTAAAAATGAACGAAGTGTGATTGAATTGTTATATGATCATATATCACGATAGTTTTTTAAATTTTTTTAAATCTCAAATATATATATTAAAATATAGACCTATCCCTCCAAAACTCATGAATTTCCCTCCCAAGCAAACCCTCGGTGTGATACATGACTGCCTTTTTGCCCCAGGTGACATCTCCATATGGAAATAATCTTCACAACAATGAAAATGTTACCCAAGGTCAATTTGCATTTACAACTACGGAGAGTGGTAGCTATGTGGCATGCTTTTGGATGAATAGCAAAAATCTAGCAGGTTCTTCAATTAGTCTTGAATGGAAAACTGGAATCTCTGCCAAAGATTGGGACTCTGTTGCTAAAAAGGAAAAGATAGAGGTAATAAATAAATTTCATTCATTCTCTATCTTTGCCTTTGTAATATCTATATGGGATTTGTTTATTTATATAGAAGTGTTTAATGACATAATCGTTTTGGAAAATGGTTTAAGGGTGTTGAACTTGAGCTAAGGAAACTTGATGGAGCTGTGCAAGCCATCCATGAGAATCTGTTATATTTAAAGAACAGGTAAAATCTCTTATACTCATTGCGATGTTTGATTTCAGTTTTAGGGTCTGTTTAGATTAATTTATGTGAGCTTATCTACTAATATAGGCACTTATGAGACTGTTTGAGAGAGCTTTTGAAAATAACTCATGATATCTCCATAAAATTGTTTTGAACTTTTTTATAAGCCATCTAATATAGTTTATGAAAATAGCTTATAGCTAATAGGAAAATAGATTGACCTTATTTCATCTTTTGTTATAGAGATAACTTATACATTAACACTTATAAGACAAGTGCTTACGATATAAGCGGTTAATTAAGATGTTTATCCAAATGGGGATCATGGATGTAATATTTCTTTTCTGAGATCTTTTTATTAAGTTGGGATCTTCAAATTTATTCAAAGAAAGTTAGGGTTCTTCAAATCTCTTAGCTATGTGTCAATGATGATGATGGGTGGGATGAAAAACATAATAAACACAAAATAACTGAGATAATTCATTATGCTTGATTAGTGCATTTCAAAACATTTTTTTTGCACATTGTATAGGGAAGCAGAGATGAGAGAAGTAAGCGAAGCAACAAATGGCAGAGTTGCGTGGTTCAGTATAATGTCTCTTGGCGTATGCGTTTCGGTTTCAGTGTTGCAGCTGTTGTATCTGAGACGCTACTTTCGGAAGAAGAAGCTCATATAGATTTTACTTTCTTATTGCACTGGTCAAAACCAACTTGTTTTCTATAAGTTTTGGAGAATTAGCTATGACTTGTATAGTATTTTTCATGTATCATTGGGGGTTGGTGGATTACCTCTACAAGGGGTATGGTGGGAGTTACATATATTCTGAATTTAGGAGTTTTGTTACTTTATTCCATGTGGTTAATTGAACATCTGCTGTAACTATGAACTCCTCATGTTACTTATAGTAGAATAGGAAAAGCAATGGGAATCCAGCATGTTTAATGCAAATGATATGCCCTGTTTTAAAGAAGAGAGATATACTATAATTTAGGAAAATGATCATTGAGCTAACACTTAAATTATTGATAAAAAGAAGCAATCATTGTATTGAGCTATAAAATACATTTATTTTCACAAAATTGTTTGATGTGTCAATTTGTTTTGACAGAGAGCCTATGGCACTAACCTAGTGAAACAACTCCACAAAACATCTTATTGAACGAGATAAACTAAAATGGGAGGGACTTTATCACATGAACCATCAAAGGCTGAGTAACTTTGATGGGAGGTTGGAGGGAAGCATTGACTGAGCTCCGTTTAAAAATAAGATAAGATTCAACATTAACTTGGGAGTTTATTTTGAAAATAGCATAGTAAATTGAGGTCCCGAGCGAGCATGATGCCAAGATAGAGATCCCATAAGTCAGCCATAACCAACCAAGTTGCATGAGCCAAGAATAAAGATTACAATAAAAATGTTTGATGAATATACTAAGATGATCATGGATCAGACCACCACAGGCGGAAGAGCCACTGATATGGTGAGTGTGAATGGAAGTCTCACATCGAGCATATGTGTTGGATGCATAAGAGATGTGAATCACGTGACTTGTATTCTCAGTGTCTTAATATTTTGAATGGATATATTAAAAAAGAGTATATGCTACTATAATTTAGATAATTGACAAATACTAGCATATATAAATAAATACTCTTTCTTATCCGGTAACATTTACATGAATTTAACCACTTGAAAAATAGTTCTCACTCACAAGGATATGGATTCAAATCCAAGTGTCCATTTAAGAACTAAGTATCAAGCTTGAAACTTTTCATGACCCCTTGCAAGTATCAAGCTTCCGGAATTCAGCTTGTCTAAACTTTATTATCACATGCAGTAAAATAAATAGAACATTATTATAAAGAATATGTTTGAGCAATTTTCCCAAATGATTACTGTAGAGTAACAAAAATCACCACATTTTTTAGTTTCGATCTATCTATAAAAACGGTTGTACCAACTAGTTGATATGCACTGTGATCCAAACCAGAGATCAAGAGAAAACCAAGAATGAAACACCAAAAAAAGAACAACAAATGTAGTTAATTGCCACATTCCAATATTAAATTTAAATTGGGGGAGGTGACAATAACATTTTTCCAAAATAATTAGAAATAAGCATTTCAAAGCCCATTAAAAAGACCGGGTTAGATTTATTAATTAAAAAGACCGGGTATGATTTGTGTGTCTGAGAAAGAGAAGAAAAATGGCGGTGGCACGCGCGGTGGCAGTGTTAGCAGTAGCAAGACCCTCAACGGTGTTAGCCGGCGGCGCACAAACTCATCGCCTTCACAAATTCAAACCTCTATGCTTTTCATCAACCACACCTTCACCTTCTTCTAGAAAACTCATCCTATACTCTAAACCTGGTTGCTGTTTATGCGACGGCCTCAAAGAAAAGCTTCAAGATGCATTCTCGCTCTCTGGTCCACATTCCCTTAACGACGTCGATTTACAGGTATCTCTTTATCTTTCGTTAATTTAACGTGTTAGTATGAATTTGCGATTTTTGATTTGATTTTTTTATCAGATTAGAGATATAACAAGCAATCCAGAGTGGGAAAAAGCTTATCAATATGAGATACCTGTGTTAGCTAAAGTTCTCTCTGATGGCTCCGAGGTTTGTTATTTTATTATAACGCGTTTATCCAAATCAATCACATGCATAATCAGCCACATTTGATTAATGACATCCATATATTCATGATATATGCATCAAATTTTAGCTGTAAGATCAGATTTTCATCTGCCATATGGTAATCCAAGAAAATATTCATTTCAGAAAGATCCATCATACACAAATCTCTCTGCATTTTATCAAAGAATCTATGATCTGGTGGTCGTTTTTCAGCCCAGTCTGAAAAAGTAACCTGGACCACAATCATATGCTCGGAAAAATACACTGGCGACTGAATTACATGCTGGTTGAGTAGCATATAAAATTTGGCCATTCTCATTTCATGATGCTCGGAAATTATTCAGTCATGTGTGTGAAGTTGTGGCTTATAGACTATGGACCAAAGCAGGTCATTAGAAGTTTGATATTCTTATTGTTTTTCTGGTTTTGGCATCCAACTGTTTGATTCTGGTCTGTTCTCCCAGTTTAGTTTCTTGATGCTATTACGCGTTGATACTTGCAACTTGTTTGCATTGCAGCTGAGTCATTTTTTTTGCAGTTTGTGAGGTGTCTTACCTCATTTGGCTGTTCCATGGCCTTGTTTACAATCCAGGTGGAGTTTAGGTTGCTCATATCATATGGCTGGAATTTCATATAATATTCATGACCACCTAATAAATATTGAAAAGACTCAAAATATTGAAGGAACAAAAATCAGTATCTCACGTTGACACTGTTCTGTTTTCCAGGAAACTTTACCACGATTGTCTCCTCGTTTAGGAGTGGAGCTCCTCCAGAAGAAGATAGCTGCTGCCCTCATAGAACAATAAAGGCTTTTCAGCTCATGACTCGTGAGGCTTAAGAAAGTTTGTTCTATAACTTTATCATTTAACGCCATTTTTTTAATTATATGTGATTAAAGGATTAGTTCCTTTAAACTAAGAAATTAAATTTAGAGAGAACAATGACTGAATAGTTATATTATTTCAATGAAAATTCAAGTTGAGATTATGATTAAATGTTAGCACATTATAAAGTTATTTAAATCTGGATATTATTTTTAAACCAATTGTTACAAATATTTTTCTTTAAAATGAACATTTGATTTGTATAAATCAAGTGTTTTTTGACTTCACAGTTTTCTCCACAAATCAGCACAGGTCATTTAGGTATGCTTTTTTCCCATTCACATGCATCGTAGGATTGCTAAATTAAGCAATCTTTAATTTGGAGTTATTTTGTTTCTTCAAAAGAGCATGCATTTTTTGGTATAGGTATTTTTTGTTTCGCTATAGCGGTCGGCATGGCCGCTATTGACATTTATGCTTGTTTTTACTTAATACCAATTGATTCTATGTTTTTCTCAATTGTAGAGTCTCATATCTAAGCAGTCCTAGAATCCCTCAATGTACACTCTCAATACCCTTTATCTCCAACATGACGTGTCATACTGCCTAGATGTTTGTCACAAGCCACTCCTCATTAATGATTTCTCTTTTTTGCATCGCTGATCATTCCTCACTCTTTAGTTCCCTTCAGTTTCCATGGTTGATCTGGTTACAAGTGATATCAGAGCAAGACAGGGAGAGGTATGTTGTGGTTCAGGGACAAAATAAGCAGAAGTTGCTAGGTATAAGTGGGCTGGGGGATGAAGAGTAGGAAAAGTGTACGCTAGTGCAAAAAGATGATGCTCATACGCAGAGTGATTCTTGACATGTTTCTAGGCAAATGAAGGATCCAGATTTATATAGAACTGGGAGGGATCTTGAGAATGCAGGTATGAAACTATAGTCTGTGATTCGAAAACTGTGTAGGCATATACTGCTAGGGGTGAAAATAGGCTAATCAAGCCGGACTTTGTAAGGCTTGAGCCTGGCCTTTTTCGAATATATTATGTTTGAATCTGGCCTATTATCTTTCATAGGCTTCTTAATAAGCCTGAGCTGACCTACAAGCCTTTTAAAAGCTTATTTCACATTGAAGCCTTTAAATAGCCCCTTCCGCCTATTTTTAAGCAGGAATAGGCAACATTTCATAAGATACATGAGAAAAATTGGCAAATCCCAAAACAAAGAAGAAATAACATTTCTTAAAATGACTACAAATTTCTCAATCTATATTTTGAAAGGAAATAAAATGTCATCAAATACATGTCATTGGACTAAAAAATCCTTTATAAATGAATATTAATAAAAAATCATATCAAATAAGAAATTTAACCTTTGATTTTTTTCTTTAGGGTATACTTATGCCACAATTGCGATTGAAATAACTAGTATGTTAGCACCCTTCTTAGACAAAATATCTTATATTTTAGACGCTAAAGGAGTTACTGTTAGGAACATAAGTATCTTTATCAAATAAACTTGCAATTTGGATTTTATTGGAGGAACAACTTCGTTGTCACATAGAATGCTCATAATTTAGTAAAATTCTGTGACGATTGAAGATTTGGCTTGGGAGGATGGTAAATCATTACTATCTAGAATAACTACAGTTAACAAAGACGCTTTCAAATAAGAGTTACATACTCATCAAATAGAACTCACGACCTTTATATTCTTATCAACAACTTGTTTAGATTTATATAACAATGGGAAATGTAACATTGTTATATAATATTAGTAGTATTGGTATTAGTTAGGATTTTGTCTGTTTATTGTTTTCAAAAAAATGTTGTTGAATTGTGGGTTATGAGCGAATAGATGAGTTAGTTAATTGTTGAAAAATAGAAGATTATGAGAAATTAAGGAGAAAAGGATATTTTTAACACATAAGAAAGAATAGAGGTGTATTAGGAAAGAGGAAGTTTAAGTAAGTAAGTAAGTTAAGTAGTGTTTTAATTAAATAAATAGTAGGAGGTGTAAATAGTGGAAACTAAACATGTTAGAAAGTTATGAGAAAAACCAATCCCAATAAGTGGTTATAAATAGAGGAAAGTCTGAAAAGAATTATGTTAGAACACACAGAGCAAAATTGAGAGAAGAGGCAAAGAGGAACTAGGGTCTGAAGAGAAGAACACAAGGAGAGAAGCTTGGAGAGAGACCCAACCATAAAAGTTGCTAGCTTTGTTGATTTTTGAGGTAAGGGGGAGTCTCTATTCATATAAGGGTTGTATGAACGTATGATTAGTGAAGGGTTTGTGTTTTTTCTTTTTTATTTTCACGATCTCTTAATGAATTCATGTTAAATTCGTGCTCCAATTTGTTGCTGTGATTTTGGGTATGTTCTTATCTTTGAATTCATGATTTTGATGTGATAAATTCGTGGTTATGTTTTGAGTTTTACATGTTGAAGTGTGTAAAAATCATGAAATTCAATGCATATTTGATGTTTTGATATGACTCGAAAACAAAAGATAACTCCACATTTTGATGATTCTAATTCTAATAATTTTACTCCACATTTTGTTAAATTCAGTGCATATTTGATCCATGTCTTAAGATGTGTAATTATCGAGTTCTATTAAAACATCAAACATGCATAGGTGGGCCTCAGGAGGACAATTGAGCCTAAAAAAAGATCTTGTTGAAGATGATAAGGGAAAGGAGGTGCAGAATAAGTCACGTAGTGTAATTACAAAAGAAGTGTCTCTAATTAATAATCTTGTGTTTATGATGAAAATAATGTAAGGGCGGGACCTGGTAACCAGGCCTGCCAAGAACAATGAGTCTTGTATGGTAGAACTGACGAGGCTAGGGAAACCTGAGTTTAGTTCCTAAACTAAAATTCTTAGTCCGGTACTATAAGTCGGATGTCCTGTTTTTAAGTGAGACATTAGTCCACATTAATAAAATTGAGGAATTTCGCTCCTTCTTGGTTTTTAACTCAGGTGCAAAGCAAGAATCAAAACGTAGCAAAATTCCTAAATTTTATTATTGTGGACAAATGTCTCACTTAAAAATAGGACATCCGGCTTATAGTACCGGACTAGGAATTTTAGTTTAGGAACTACACTCAGGTTTCCCAAGCCTCGGCAGTTCCAACATACAAGACTCATTTTTCTCGGCAGGCCTGATTACTAGGTCCCGCCGTTACGTTATTTTCATCATAAACAAGATTATTTGATACAAACACTTCTTTTGGAATTACACTACGCGACTTAGCTCTATCTGCACCTCCTTTCCCTTATCATCTTCTTCGGCAAAAACAATTCTGGATCTTTTTTTAGGCACGTTGTTCTCCTGAGGCCCACCTATGCATATTTGATGTTTTGATATGACTAGACAATTACACATCTTTAGATATGCATTGAATTTAACAAAATGGGGAGTAAAATTATTAGAATCATCAAAATGTGGAGTTATCTTTTGTTTCAAGTCATATCAAAACATCAAATATGCATTGAATTTCATGATTTTTACACACTTCAACATGTAAAACTCAAAATACAACATAATCACGAATTTAACACATCAAAATCATGAATTCAGAGATAAGAACATACTCAAAATCACAACAACAAATTAGAGCACAAATTTAACATGAATTCATTAAAAGATCATGAAAATAAAGAAGAAAAAACACACAGACTCTTTACTACCTATATGTTCATACAACCCTTATGTGAATAGAGACTCCTCCCTTACCTCAAAAATCAACAAAGTTAGCAAATTCTATGGTTGAGTCTCTCCTCAAGCTTCTCTTCTTGTGTTTTTCTCTTCACACCCTAGTTCCTATATGCCTCTTCTCTCAATTTTGCTTGATGTGTGTTCTAACCTAATTCTCTTAAGACTTTCCTCTATTAATAACTGCTTGTTGGGCTTGGTTTTTCTCACAACTTTCTAACATGTTTACTCTCCACTATTTACACCTCCTTCTATTTATTTAGTTAAAACGCACCTTAATTACTTACTTAAACATCCTCTTTACTAATACATCTCTATTCTTTCTTATGTGCTAAAAATATTATTTTCTCATAATCTCATATATTTCAACAATTAAATAACCCATCTATTCGCTCAAAACCCACAATTCAACAACATTTTATCTGAAAACAATAAACAGACAAAATCCTAAATATTACTAATATTATATAATAATAATAATAATAAATCAATATTACTACCAAGTGGAGGCGTTACAGATAACATAATTCACCATATGAAATTTGCAGATACTCACTATATGATTTTAAAAGAGTAGTTATATAAATTTTCAAGTATTTGTTTCACCCTCGAAACTCCAGATAATTATACATTTTCAGTTAGATACTCACTATATTTAAAAGAGTAGTTATATTGAACACTAAAGTTATCTAATAGAAAATAGTAGTGATACGCTACCTGAGATCACATGAGTAGCTAGATTAAACACTTAAAACAATTTACAAACTTTCTCGACTTTGTTTCATTCTTCAAGTGAAGATGATAATTATAATGAGACCCTCTTTCTTTGTAGGCAGCAAAGGCAACCTTAATCTTCGAAGTTGTTGACAACATAGTAAAAGTTGAATTCCATCTTGTTGGACAATCAATAACAAGCTTCCTATAAGCGCTTCTGCTCATCCACATCACAAAATGCTTTCAATATTGCATCATTGAATTCAACATATTTCACACTTTCACGAATATTAAAACTGATATACCTAATTTTATTAAGGTCACCTTGCACCAACAAATTTAATTTGTTAGTGAAAGGTGACTTTGGTAAATTTAAAGACATTATTTCAATATCAGTGAAAGTATGAAATATGTAAACTTCAAGGATACTAATACAAGAAAGGAAACTTGTTACAACAAGATGGAATTCAACATTTGTTATGATATCAACTATTTTGAAATTTAAGGTTGCCTCAGCTGCATACAAAGAAAGAGGGTCGGGCCTCGTGTTATGATTGTACACCGTCACTTGAAGAATAATAGAACAAAGTTGAGAAAGTTTGTAAATTGCTAGAAATGTTTTATCTAGCTATTCATATGATCTCATGTAGTGTATCAACTATTTTTTTATTAGATAACTTTAGTGTTTAATATATAACTATTCATTTAAACTTAGGTAGTGAGTATTCGATGCCTAATTTGTATTTACAAATTAGGCAGGCAGAAGTTTGGAGGGTGAAACAAATACTTGATAATGCGGTTGAAAACAAATATCTCTTCATGAGAGAAATGGTGTCCATTGAAAATAAAGTTTGAGAAATATTTGGGGTGAGATATGTTGATAACTATTGCTAGTGTTTTGTGTATTAGATGAAAATTTCATATACTGAATATTTGTTTTCCCATGATATATAAATTTATAGTTGTTGATGAGAATACAAGGTCACGAGTCCAATGGAAGCACTATTTGATGAGTATGTATGCCACTCTAAATTTTATTATTGTGGATATTAATAATTCATCATCCTCCTAACAGTAACTCGGTTAGTGCCTTAGAGTGGTGAAAGAACAACATGACATTGTCAAAAGTTTTTTTTTTTTTTTTTTTGAAAGAAGACATTGTCAGAGATGATTACTGATTTATTAGCTATTCCAATCCCAATTGTGGCATCGAAGTCCACATTCATTGTTGGAGGTAGAGTTATTGGTGATGCTTGCTCTAAACTAAATGAATAATTTATTGAAGTTCTCATTCATGGTGGGGGTTGGCTCCGTCATAAGTATAATCTAGAGAAAAAAAAATCAAAGGTTAAAATTTTTTATTTGATATTTTTTTATTTATCTATAAAGTTTTTTTTGGTCCAACTAATGTATTTTCCCCTTGATTTTGAAGGTTTGCTGCTTGCTGTATTGAATGAATTTGCTCACTGTTGGATTCAAGAGACTTGTGAAATGTTTTATGTATTTGATGACATTTATTTCCTTTTAAAACATAGATGAAGAAATTGGTTGTCATATGGTTAAAGTCTACTAAAGAAATGTTCAACAATTTCATTTTTTGTATGCAAATTTTCTCGTGTATCTTATGAAATTCCATTTTTTTGTTAATTGTTACTATTTACTTTAAAGGCTTACTAAAGCTTGCTTAAAGTAGGCAGAATGGAGTATTTAAAGGCTTCAATATGAAATAGAGTTCTAAAAATGTCAGACTAAAAAAATGGTCAACTGAAGCTACTTTTCAAATTTCCTAAATTTTAGCTTATATTTAGATTTAAATTTAAAAACAAATTGAGTTGCTGAGGATAATTTGGTCAGAAAAAGGTCCGATCAAATAGTAGTTAACACGTAGTTAACTTTTAGATCACCTAAAATAAGTAGTCACCTTTATAATTTTTATTTTATTTTATATATTATAGTATAATTTTTATTTTATTTTATATATTATAGTATAAATGTTAATTTTCTTTATATAATGGTATTTCTTCCTTATCACAGTTTTTATGCGTGAGACCCGAGAGAGTACAAATTTATTTTTGAAATAAACTAAGCATTTTATTCTTTTTTTAATAAACTAAGCATTTTATTCTTTTTTTATTTGTGGTGGCTGGGATTCGAACCCCAGACCTTGTATATATTATGCTTCATACCAACTGAGCTAAGCTCACGAGGACTAAGTATTTTATTCTTTAAAATTACTTGGTGAAGCGTTAAGTTGATGATTGAAAATTAATGCTTTTGGTGGAATAATTCTTGGTCAGATTTAATTTACATCTCAACCGAATTTTAGATTACCAATATTTCTTTTATCCCTGAGAACTAAAAGGTTAACAAAATTAATTTGATGCACAAATTTCTGGAGTTCGGTCGAAAGGTAAGTAAAGTTTGACCAAACATTGTTTCTTATCAAGAACCAAATTTTGGTTCTTCTGAACGATTCATCATAGTGAGAGCTCATTAACCACTTGAAGTCATTCACAACATTTTTTTAATAATATTTGTTTCTATCATGTTCTATGATATTAGTGTAATTTGCATTAAGAAATGAAAAGGTCGTTTTCAATTAAAGAAAGAAAAAGGCATTGACATATCCTTTTGCATTGTTATCATGAAATCCTGAATTTACACGTGTAAATATTTATGGTGTGTTTGTTTCAAGTTTACCAAATTTATTTTTAGAAATAACATTCTTCGAATATGTGAATTTTATTTCAAAGTATTTTAAAAAAAGATGTTCGGTTAACATTATAATATTTTCAGGAACCTTAAATATAGGGATTATAAGTAGTTACATATGAATTTATTCTCATATTCATGGAAACTTTATTCTCGCCCTTTTCTTTGGGAAATTTTTTTCTATTCCCATGAATATTTTTTACCCGAAAATAAATTTTAGCAAACTTGTAACAAACATATGCATGTATATTTCTATCATTTTATTTCCTCGAATCTAGGAATATAACTTGAGACAAACTTACCCTTAGCTTAATTATAGTTTTTGTTTATTTAATTTTTTTACTCACAAATTAATCTTCACATTTTTAATTTCTCAGTTTTGGTTCTTTCCTCGGATGGTTTGGTTTAAAAATGTTGTGATATATTTTAAATGACATTACTTAAAGTTTGATACAATTTGACGTTGTAGGATCATTAAGGTGGATTCATTATTTATGTGTCATTGGTTAAATTACGAAAATGAATAATCTCATAAGTTGAAACTGATGTTTTGAAGTGGTTTTCTTATAATTTCATAGTTGTTGATCATTCAACATCGTCATATTGTATGACATGTTATTTAAAATATGTTACATCACAATTTTAGTCTAGAAATTTGAGGGAGAGGTCAAAACTAAAGGATTTTAAAATAGAATTACCAATTTTGTGAATGAGTTAAAATAAGTCTTTTATTTAATATGAGACTTCTCTATACCCCTCACGCTTAGAATTTAACACTTAGTGCTTGATCTGGGTGGTCGTATAGTAGGTGGTCGAACGAATCTCCAAACTCTTATATCATATTTGATTTGGATTAACTTAACTCAACATTATAAAACTTATTTGCAAAATAAGATTATCTATCCTTCCCCCACAAACATATTTTCAAGCCTATTTTATATTTCATATGATATGTGACACTCAAGATTCTCTCATGTCTAAGACAAGACATCAAGGGCGTGACTTTAATTGCCAATAGTGGAACATATCTGGAAACCAATCATCTTAAATTTTGAGTTAGGTCTAACTCTACATACCAAATCAGTATGTAAAGTAAGGACTACCAACCATTGATAGGTCATATCTGATTTAATGTCTGACTTCTTAATACACCATCTCTCACGCCATAACTTCTTTCAACAACAAAAAATCTCTCACGCCATAACTTCGAATGATGATTGCGGAATTGTCCAATTGATCTTGTATAGCCTTTTGATACCATTTAAGATTTTGGATCGAGTCTAAATCAATCTTTCAAAATCAATTTGGAGTAAAAGTAATCAATCATTTATAGATATCATCACATCATATTTTTTTAATACGACACTTTTCACACAAACTAGTTTTTGTATGTTTCTTCTTTGTTCTGTATCTACCAAATCATTAATTATTATAATTTAAACAAAAAAACAAAAAAACAAAAATCTCTCTCCCTAAGCATTTATGTTTGCGTGGCGATTTTATGTTTCTTTTACTGATCTCTATCTTTCCTTTTCGACTTAATGGCTGAGTTGTGCTACACACTGTTTCCCTAACCCACCATAGTTATTTTAAACTACTTTTTCTATATGTACCGAGAGTACAATAATATGACATATTATTCAACCACACGTGGTCTCCATAACTTGCCAAAATGTTCATATTTCTTTCAATATGCAACATTCTTTGCACTTTTCATATAAGCTATAGCACTTACTATATTTTATGTATGCAGTAGATATTGAAGTGCTGAACTTGAAACACAATATTGTAATCCCTGCAATATTGAGTTGATCGCCTACTTAGCTTGAGAGCGTTTTTTAAACTACACAATGGATAAAACTTTCATTACAAGAAAATGAAAGCCACTTATTTTCATGACTCATGCTCACGAGGATGCAATGCTATACATCCTCAGAAATGTTTTGAGAAATAATTACCCTTTTCGTGGAAAAAGTTTATAACTAGATAAAAAATTAGAGGTGGAAAGGAATTAGCTTTTAGTACCAAATAAAATTTTGACGAATTTGTAGCATACATGGATCCTTTTATATAATATGTAATAACTGAGCCTTTAGTTTCCCTAAAAAATAAAAGCCTTTAGTTATGTTTGTGTGTAGTTTTTTTTTTTTTTTTTTTTTTAACAGTTTTTATATAAGGTGTGAAATGCAAGAGAGGAAGATACAAATGTATCAATATATGAGTGTTAAGAACAACTTTTTTTTAATATTCACTCTTTTATTAGATGAAATCAATATAGATTTGATATTGAGTTTTCAAAAAAATATATAGGTTTGATATTTTAAAAATGATATCATGTAAAGAAATGAAATCTAAATTGACTTCATTCAATAGAGAGTAAATTAGGCATGACAATGGGGTGGAGTGGAGACGGGTTTTACATTCCCTGTTCCCATACCCGATTCTCATATACTTACCTGTTACCCTACCCATACCCAACGGGGATGAGAAATTGAACCCCATCCCCGTCCCCGACGGATTCGGGTATCCCCGCCCCATCCCCGTCCCCGCATTGAATAATTATTTTTAATAAAAAATAGAAGTTTTTTTTGCAACCCCTAGAGAAACATTGTAATGCATTATCCAACAATATGTTCACTTTAACATTTGTTAAACCGATTGATTTAGTTGCTCATTTAAATATCAATGGTAGTTTTTATAACACCACAATTATCAAACAAAATAACATGACATAACAACGGGTTTGGGCATGGGTTCGGGGTGGGTACATATATACCCGTTACCCGTCCCATACCCGTGTTTTGAAATCGGGGAAAACCCAAACCCAGTCAAAACGGGAAAAACCCATCAAATTAGGTTTGGTTCGGGTGGATAACCACGGGTATGAGTTTTGTTGCCATGCCTAGAGTAAATATCAAGCGAGTGCTAAAATGTTCTTAGAAAAATTAATAGCATGCATCACCACAAATTTATTAGCCAATAATTTAAACTACAAAACCCCATCTCACCCCTTAACTTCGAACAACATTTCCCAATACTACACCCATCCCTAAATATAAGATTCTTTTGGTAAAACAATGAGAATTACTTCCTTCGGTCTTTATTATAAAAAAATAAAAAAAAATCAAAACCAATACAATCATTAATTAATAAAACTTTTTGAATATTTTTATAAAGGGGGTTGCTAACTTACTCCCACCTAAAAACATGAAGGAGTAAGTTAACAAGCTTACTCCCACTTGCTTTTTACCAAACTCAAAGGGCAATCATTAGGAAGAGAACGGTTAGAGAAACATGGTTATAATTCACTAGATTATTACGAAGAAAGGTCATTGACTGTGCATTATATCGATTTTAGTAAATTGCTTCCACAAATATTATTTACTGAAACATTAGATCAATTGCTTTCACTAGAAAGCCATTAGATCATTCACTAGAAACTGCATATTCATTGATAAATTGTTTCAAAAAAAAAATTGTTTCAGTAAATCAATATTATTTATTGATAATAATGTTTCTGTAAATCGATTTTATTCATAAGAATGAACTTTTCGTTTTTTGTTTTTTGTTTCTTGTCGATAATGATGATGATAGAAAGAATTCTTCCTTGATTAATTTTCTCTATATATGGCGGTTGAATTAGCTACAGTGGAGCAAAAAAGGTTTGCGATATGTTTTTTTAAAACAAAAAATGAAATTGACTAAATTATCCTTTATTTATAAATAACTCAAAAGTGTACAATGGGGGTTTTTGTAAAAAACAAGTGGGAGTAGGCTTGCTAACTTACTCCTTCGTGTTTTTAGGTGGGAGTAAGTTAGCAGCCCCCTTTTATAAATATACCCTCATAAGAAACATTAAATACACCTGGTAATATTAAAAAGAGAAACATTAAACAAGGGATAAAACAGTCTTTTAAGCAATAACTACACCTTAAAAGTTGTGACATTTTCTTCTTAATAGGACCAATTTTTTTTTTTTTTAAAATTTTTCTTATAATAAGGACCGGATGGAGTAAGAAAGTTGATATTTGTATTAAAGTTGTTTGTAATCACTATTGTTTGTATAATTTTATCCTTTAAAATAAATAAGGGTCTTGTTAACTTGTGCCCTAAGGGCACAAGATAAGAAACTAAATATAGAAATTTAATTTTGGAAATGGTGCATTCATAAACTTAAAATTTTAAAAATTTATCTTTTCAATGCAACATTTATTTTTTAATTCTATTTTTAGATCCTTATCTTGTGCCCTTAGAGCACAAGTTAACATTTTCCAATAAATAATTAGTTTATGTTTTCAACATGCTATTTATTGTTGATCGTAGCGAAGAGAGTTGTTATTTTGACACACGAATGGTGCTGAATTTTCCGTTAGTTATAGTGAAGAGAGTTGTTATTTTGACACACAAACCTGACATCATATCTAATACTCCCTCCGTCCTAAATTATAAGCAAAAAAAACTCATTTTCTTTGTCCCAAATTATAAGAAAAAAGACCAGCTTTTATCATATTTAATTATGTTTTTTCAAAAAATTATCTTTTCCAAAAGAAAATTAAACGCAAAGTGCATTCAATTTGCTCTCATTTTCATTTTCTCTATAATCAACTATCAATGAAAATTGTTTTTACATCTTTCTATAAAACTTATTATAAAGATAACACAAAAAACTATGTTACAAACTACTACCTTAATAAGTATGATTTTTTTTTCTGCTTATAATACGGGACGGAGGGAGTACTATACAAATGATATCATAAAAAAAGTATTGAATTGAGACTCAAGGAAAAATAATATAAAAAATGGAAATTGTATAAATATTGTGTCGATTTCAAAGTGTCAAAGAAACATTTCTCTATATGGAAAAGGACTGTAATGTTGCTCTATCTGGATCTCTCTCTCTCTAATATCGCTCTAATCATTTTTTTTTGTTGAATAAGTATCGCTCTAATCATATTTATCCATCTTTTATACTCCTATTTTTTAAGTATAAGATGTTCATCTTTCTTTTTTCCTTCTAATAAGATAGAAATATATCTTCTACACTATATACACAACTGAAATGAAATTAAGATGAAAAATTATTTGGTACACCAAAGTTTTGTTACGTACCGATATTCTCTAGACAAAGTCAATTTAAAATTTAAATTTATTTTGAAATGATTAACTATAAAACTAACAAGACATCAAATAATTGAATGTTTTCTTGATAGGATTAAATAATTGAATGTTAAGTGCTATATAATATGTCCCTAAAAAAAAGTGCTATGTACAACAAAAATATAGGACCCAAAAGTGTTAGCCAATTAAGATCGATTGTTTCTACAAATAAAACACTATCATCAATTATTTACAATAATGCATGCCATGTGGATACACAAACATAAAAAAGTATTTCGAAAATTTGATGTGCCCTTCTATGCTAGTTCATTTGTGAAATTTTTAAAAAATGGCATTATTGTTCAATCTGATCAACATAATTGCTTTCATTTCTCTAAAAAAATGGTCATTAGTATTAATAATAACTTCTCCTTCAAGATTTTTTCTTAAAAGATTTGTGTGACAATTATTATTAGTTTTTATTAAAATTAAAAGTAAATAATTAACTACACAATATACATGTCTAAAATATAAAATAATGCTAATTATGGGAGTGAGGGACTATCGGACTCAGGTCTTCCTTTCCTTTCCATTGACTAATCCTTAACTTTGTCCTTTGTAAAATGTATCTCATTGAATTAAAGAGCGTGAGTGTTGTTTTTTTTTTTTTTTGAGAGAAATCCCTATGTTACTTGTTTAATGGTATTATATGGAAAAGGAATATAATTAGTTGTTGTATTTTTTTTGAAAGAATAATTAGTTGTTGTATCTGGATTGCTTTTATTTATTTATGAGTTAAATATGTTTTTAA
Source organism: Medicago sativa (assembly GCF_051527215.1). Taxonomy (NCBI): domain Eukaryota; kingdom Viridiplantae; phylum Streptophyta; class Magnoliopsida; order Fabales; family Fabaceae; genus Medicago; species Medicago sativa. The sequence continues at coordinate 73,612,219 of NC_140751.1, read as the reverse complement.
TCCTTATAAATATGTCAACTTTTTATTTTAATTTCTCTAAAAAAAATCTTTAGCTTTTAGTCCCCCAAAAGTTTTCCATCTTCACTTTTGGTCCCTCTTTTAAAGTAAACTCATATGTAGAATTCATATTTTTGAATAAAATTTTGCATAAAAAATTTATAATATTATAAGAATCTCTCCCAAAAAAATTAGATTTTTTTAACATAGTATGTATTAAATATGAATTTTTATATTTTTTGTGGTTAAAAATTCATATTTAATTCATGTTATGTTAAAAAATTCTAATTTTTTTTAATGGAGATATTTTACAATATTATACATATTTCTGCACAATTTCATTAAAAAAAATACAAAAATTAACTTAAAAATAGAGACTAAAAGTAGTGATTGAAAATTTTATAGGGACTAAAAGTTGAAGGAAATTTTTAGAGAGACTAAAATGAAAAGTTAGTATATTTATAGGGATAAAAAACATATTCAACCCTTTATTTAATTATCTAGGCTGGGTTGTATCTGAATTTCTTTTCTCGAGAGGTATCTGGATTTCTCTTTTCTAATCTTTCACAAGTATGATAATCAATCTATGTCAACCTATACTATACTATATAAAATTTAAAGTAATTAACATCGATTGTTTTTTCAGATAAAGCACTGTTATCAACTCTTTAAAATCATGCATGCCACATAGACACGCTAACCAAATAGTATTTCAAAACATGTGTGAAATTAAAAAAAATTGACATTCAATAACTAAGCAATATTTATGGAAAATAAATAAGATTGTTGCTCAATCTACTCTGCACCATGACCAAATGAAAGCAATATACATAGATCCAAGCAAAATACATGAAAGGTTGGTTGTGAACTTGTGATCCAGTTCAAGGGGCGCGGATCCATGTTAGGGCAATGTGGAGCTATAGCTCCACATGCTTTTTCCTCTTTTTTTTTATTTTTTTATTTTTTTTATAATAGATAAAACGCAGCAGCAGAATACTGAACTTTTACGGTGTTTCATGCTTGAGTTTCGCAAAGTCATTTGCAGCTTTTGATGTGAACAAGTTATTGAAGATGACTGAGTTTTACCCAAATGATTTTATAGATGTGTCGAAAGTGGCGTTACGGACTCAACTTAAGAATTATGTTATAGATGTTCGATCTGACCGAAAATTTGCTAAGTTGAAAGGGCTTTCAGATCTTTGTGCAAAACTTGTGGAAACAAATAAGTACAACATATTTGCTATGGTTTATAAACTTTTGAAGTTGGCTTTGCTCTTGCCGGTAGCAACTGCAAGTGTTGAACGTGTTTTTTCATATATGAAAGTTGTTAAGAGTAACCTATGTAACAAAATGGATGATCAGTGGCTAAATAATTGTCTTGTAACTTATATATAGAAAGAGATGTTCTTTTAACAATTAGCAATGATGTCATTTTAGTTCATTTTCAACAAATGGATAGAAGACGTTGTCATTTTAGCTCATTTTCACCAAATGGATATAAGACGATTTTCATTGTAATGTATTGTATCAAACAATATTATTACTTATTGACAGCCGGAGCGATGGAAGCGCGGTTGAAGACATCCGCAACTCTTTGAAACAGGTTGTGTACATGCAAACATTCTGACGATTATAAGAGTGTGAGGAGGTTTTTAGGATTCGGAGAATATGTACCTTAACTTGAGTTATATGTTAGTTCTAATATGACGGACTTTATAAAGTGTGGAATTCCTTAAGTTTATTATGTTGTCCTAGGTGTGATCTCGTGGATCAACGTTTGATTGTCATCGGATAACACTAATGGAATCACCAGGTTCGTTTGGGTGCGCCAGTCTCTAGGGCATCCTTGTAACAAACTCTTAATTTCCCCTCCAATATAATGAAAATGCATGAAATAATTTTTTTATTACAAGAGTATTCAAATAATCTAATTGTAATTTCCTTTCTTTTTAAAATTTTAATTAAATTTTCTTACCTTTTCTTTTACATTCTATTATGCATGCATATAAAGCCTAAAAATGAAAAGTCTCTATGTTTATTTCAAAAAGGAAGTGTATAACTAGAGAAAATGATTCTTTGATGTGATCTCGATCTCCGTAACACCTGTTGCCACTTTTCTTAAAATACCAATTCGTGGTAGAAAGTGGAATCTGACTCTCAATTATAGTAAAACACACAAACCTCAGTTACAAAATGGCCATGTTATTCTCTTATTGTTATAGTATTTATTTATTTCTTTTCTTTTTCCAAAGTTCAGTCTAAACTAATTTGCTTATGTTAACAAACAATTGACACTGTGTATGGTGAGTGAGTGCTTCGTAATAAACTTATACAAACACGCAATATTGACACATAGTTTTAGTCACAAACACAACAAGGATTGCATGCTCACCTAAACTCAACTTTCATAGGTATAATTGTGCAATTCAATTACTTTAGCTTTTGCTTTTTGGTCTATATATAAGGAACACCATCCATATAACAAATCACACCAAGCATTTTTCTTCACTCTAATTCTCTTTTTGATCTTCATAAGTCACTTGTTAGCCGCACAACACTATGAGTGCCAAAAATCAGATTTCTAGATTATTTCTTCTATTTATTAATGCTAAACCATATCTCTTAATGATTGGCCTTCAATTTGGTATGGCTGGGAATTACATCTTTGGTAAAGATATTCTTAACCATGGGATGAGTCGGTTCGTGTTCATCGTTTATCGCAATGCCATGGCCGTGATCGCTCTTGCGCCCTTTGCATTCTTTCTCGAAAGGTATCTTAATGTGTTAGTCACGACTACTCTTTTACTATCAGAACAAAATTAAATTAGCGATGAAAATTTAGAGCGAGGAAAAAAGTGAATTTTTCTCTCTCTAACTCTGTCACTAAATTTAGTAACGAGAAGAAATCTATAATTATATCAATAAGACGTGTGATTCAATTTCGGTATTACATTTCTAAAAAAAGTTATTTAATGATTTTCAGGAAGAGTAGGCCAAAGATGACACTCCCTATCTTCCTACAAATAATGGTGCTGGGATTTCTAGAGTAATGATCTAAGACCGCAAATACTTATGTAGATAATGATCTAGCTAAAAGAATACAAATATATTTAATTACTAATTACTTGAAGTTTATGCCTATTTTGGCAAAATTGTGTTATTCTACAGGATATGAGTTAATTATCATCTTAACCTTGTTAATTACATGGTTAATTATGACCAGGCCAGTTTTTAACCAAAGCTTCACTTACTTGGGGATGAAGTATACTTCAGCTTCATTCACATCTGCTATTATGAATGCCGTGCCTTCTATCACCTTTGTTCTTGCAGTCATCTTCCGGTAACTAACTTACTAACTAGAATTAATCAATTTTATTTCATCCATATATAATAATTAGTTTAATTAAAGTGATACTAATAATCATTTTACCGTATTTGAGTCTCTCTAAATTTAGATGAACACAAGCAGGGGCGGATCTGGACTCACAATATCAGTGAGGCAAAAAAATTCCATCAGATAATTAAATAATACTAAATTTAATAAAGACGTTAAAAGAGATCAATCAAATGCTCTAGCAGAATACTCGCGTTTTTTTTGTTTAAGCAAGTCGCAATTGCGTAGAAATTAAAAAATAAAAAGATCTATGTATTGATATATGAATAAAAATATAGACAGATGAACAAATTGCATAAAACATTATTTATGTATTAAATACGAGTAAAAATATAGACATGTGTATAAATTAAAAATAAAATCGATCCCCGTATTAATATATAAGTTAAAGTATAGACACATGTAAGAATTAAAAAAAAAAAAAGGTTCCTTTACTAATATATGAGTAAAAATACAGACATGTGTATATATTAACAAAAAAAAAAAAGTTCATGTATTAATATATGAATAAAAATATAGACACATGTATAAATATAAAAGATGTTTGTATTAATATATGAATAAAATTACAAAGTAAACTAATAAAAAAAGTAAAAAAATAATAATTTTGGTGTGGCACTTGCCACACCATACCCAGTTCAAATCCGTCCCTGAACACAAGCTCAAACAGTACTTGCGTAGTTATTTTTATATTTAAACAAAATTTAACACATGCTCAAGTTTGATAAGTAATGACACTTTTTTCTATAAATTTTGTGGCGGCTTGCATCGTACCTTAATGATTTACGAAATAAGCTACATAATTTACGGAAAAAATGTCATTATTTATGTAAAATATTTCAATAGAATATGAAATCTATGTAAACTAGGCCCTGGTTGGTTAAACATAACATATGAGTTAATGCCGGATGACTTATAACCGGTTGAATTTGTAATGTTTGGTAAAATTAGTGGTTGAAATAGCTTATAAATATGAAATGATACTAAAAAATGTGCATTTTTATAATTAAGATCGAAGTGGTAAAATAGAGATAAAAAGTGATAAGCTTTAAGCTACTTGACATAACTTATCAAAACCGTTATAAGCTCATTAAAATAAACTATAATCTCATGTAAAAATGACAATTACTATACAGATTTTTTTTAATGATACGAACTTATAAGCTATAAGTCATAAATTCAATTTTTTGTTTAGGTTGGAGCGTCTTAAATGCAAGGAAATTCGAAGTCAAGCCAAAGTGATTGGAACATTAGTAACCTTTGGTGGTGCATTGCTAATGGCAATTTACAAAGGACCTGGATTCAACATTTTCCATTCTGGAACTCAAAATCAAAATGCAACTAACGAATCCTCTCATAACCACCAAACTGCTGGTGCTCTTTATATACTAATGGGTTGTGTGGCTTTATCTTCTTTCTACATTTTACAGGTAAACAAATGACCCAGTAGTTCGACCAATGATACTTGATCGAGCAGGCCAAGGATCCAATTCTTAAAACACTTAACTAATTAATAAATTAACGTATATGATCGCGAGGTTTGGTTCTTATGTGGATTATTATTTCTAAATTGTTTGTGGGAACTTTCATGCAGTCGATAACGGTAAAAGGATACCCAGCTGAGCTATCATTGGCAACCTTGATATGTCTCGCAGGAGGAGCACAAGCAACTGCGGTGGCACTTGTGGCCGAACGTCATTCACAAGCTTGGGCCATTGGCTGGGATTATAGGCTCTATGCTCCTCTTTATACGGTTTGTTAATCAGTTAATCAGTTTGTCATTCACAAGCATAGTTAGAAAAAAATTCAAATAATTTTCTTAATCAGTTTCTTAATTTATATAGGGAATAGTTAGTTCAGGAATTGCATACTATGTTCAAGGGCTGGTGATGCAAATGAGAGGCCCAGTTTTTGCAACAGCTTTTAATCCTCTTTGCATGATCATCGTTGCTTGTTTGGGCTCCTTTTTATTAGGAGAAAATCTCTACCTTGGAAGGTAAACTTCTATTCTTAATTTCTCAATTTATGTTTAACAGTAAAACCTATTAATAATCAGGTCCCTGCACAAGACGAACATGGACACATTTTATATAATTTATGTTTTCAATTCATTGCAGTATCATAGGAGCTGTTGTCATTGCACTAGGCCTTTATACAGTTGTGTGGGGAAAAGCCAAAGACTATTCAGAATCTGACACCAAATTACCATCATCAACCATTGAAGAGGAGACAAAATCAATGCCAATTACTGCAATAGATGATCCCAAAATTGATATTATTGCTGTAAATTTGGAAAACCAACCACCACCAAAGGATGAAATAGTGGAGCCCAACAAATTGGAGAAAGAAGCAGAGTTGTATGTAGCAATAACGGTTTAACTAGGCAGTGACTTCTTGTTGGTCCATAATCATTGGAGAAAATGTCACAATTGCATGTGGGAAGTACAATGAATGTAGAGCATTTGCCTCTAATCAAATCAGAATCTGCCTAGAGATTTTGAGCTTGCGGAAATTTGTCATACATTGTAATTACTACGTACTTGTATTGAGCATATATGCAAGTAGGGGCATGTTGAGTTTGTAACCTATGTAAATAATGCAATGAGGATTTGTATGCATGTTTATGCTCTTTGATATGTATGTGATAACCACAAAAAATGAATTTTGTAACATGAACTCTATGTTTGGTACGAAGGGAAAATATTGGAGAGTGAACTATTAAATTGTTATTTTTGCACTTAAGTAGGAATTATATCATCTTTATAATAAAGCAAACAATTGGAGGTTACAAGAACTATACTATTAGACAACTAACAAATTGGTTCGATTAAAGGATTCAAGGTATCATAGGACTTAGAATCTATGGGTGATACAATTGTGTGTGCACATGAAAATTAGGCAAAACTTATTTAACATGGGCAATCTTCTTAGGAACGGTTAAATAAATGTTCTCCAAAAATAGAAGGGGCAACAATTTTTTTATAGGTATGGTCTATTTACTCCACAACGGGTGGGAGGGTACATGAAAATATGTTTTTATTTTATTTAAGAAGCTAAATTGTTCATGAAAATATGTTTGTATACCTAAAATAGAATATGTGTTTGTATATATAGTCAACAATTTTACTTGTTGGCATTACTTGTTGCCAAACATAGAATAGAAACGGTGAGTAATAAGTGCTTCCATAGTTTTGAATTGCACTATTAATTAATAGGGAAAATTACACACACCTCCCTTGAGGTATGTACAAATGTCACTGACACCCCCTTGATTTCTCAAAAAGCATTGACCTCCCTTATAAGTTAACACTGTTATAATTTTGACAGAACTTTTCTTTCCTCTATCAACTGCAATTTTTTAATACACTGTTATAACAAACAAATACATTGCACTCATGTTCATCCACTCACTTCCAGAATTAAAACACTCTACCACCGAACTAGTTAGTCTCAGCAATTGTTTTCATGGCCATTTCCACTTAATAAAGTTAGTTCCTTTAAACTATAGTGAAGATATCCAAATGACAAATTCAAAATTTCCCAAACAAGTTCCTTATTCTCCAATAAATTTTTCAATTCTTGTATTCCTGATTTTCATTGATTAAAAAAAAAAATTGACCAACATTTGACTTTAAAACTATTCCCATATCAAATTTGGATATTTTCTAAAAGAAAGAAAAAACGTATGGTTTGTATGGTTTTAATAGTTGCTTATATGAGATTGTTTGTGTTGATGAGTAAAATCTAGTTATCTCTTTACCAATAAAAAATTCTTGAGTTATCTAGGAAAGTGGGGGTGTTAGCAAATCTGGTGACAAAATGAATGAATCGATAAACACGATGGTGGAAGGGAGAATAACTGAGAACGGAATCAAGCTTACGCCGTTTGCACAGAAGGGTAGAAGATACCTATTTATTGAAAATTCAAGGGAGGTAAATGTTTATTTAATAAATAGAGGGGGTGTGTGTGACATTTGAACAAACCTTAAGGGAGGTGAGTATAATTTGCCCTAATTAATAAAAATATGAATTGTAAAAAAAAAAATAAAAAAAAAAAGACACGATGAATAAAATTATAAAAGAAAGGCACTAGTATCTCAACATGGCCATGACGCTCTGATATGGTCTACGTCTCTAATGAGTACTTTAGTTTAATTGCAACAATTTCTTTTCTCATGTTTCTCTTTTTCGTTTCCTTTGAAAGTTGATGTTTATGTATGTTTATCTCTTTATAAAGAACTTTGTTCTTTGAAGCACCATTCTCTCTTTACAAACATATTCTCATAATAATATCATTCAACGATGTCATTATTTTTGTAATTTCTGCATCCGTCTATGAACTTGTTAAAGGACCAAATTAATTTGTCTTTTTATAAATAAATAAAAATTCAAGAATACATCAAGTGAACAAGTGGTGCAAGAGAGGAACTGTGGAGTTTATGTGGGAAAACAAGTCATGCTCGACGACACCACATCAAAACATAGAAGGCCTCATGTTGACAAACAACATGCATAACAAAGAAATGTGCATGTCCTTGATCAGAAACCAACCAACCCATAATCATGAACAAACTGTTAGATAATAAAGTATCGTGATATGTTATTGGGTCTGTTAAGTTAGAGTCCATTAGGTTTTATTATATATTCTCTAGTATCCTTTTGTAATATCAATCTATTTTGTATTTCATGAAACCCTAGCCGCCATCTTTTTGTCTGTCTCTATTATTCTCTATTGAAACCTTAGATTGTTAACATGGTATCAAGAGCATGGTTTGATCCGCCTTGAACCACTGGTCGCTTCCGCTGTCGAATCCCAAAAGTTTGGGAATATATTGGTTTGGTATTTGATGATCGATTCAGTTTGCACGCTACAATTCCGGTTTGTTTCTTCTTCCTAGGTTACGCTAATTTGATTAGTTGGTCAACTTTTGATTTCAATCGGTAGGTCTTAATTTGAATTTTGAGTGCTATTGGTGTAGAGTTATTCGACACCATTTTTGTTTGATTCGGTGATATGTTGAACTCACATGGCATTTGTTTGTTTTCTATCATAGAGGTTATTGTTTCAAAGCCATCGATTTGGATATTGTTGAATGGGTTTCCATTTTGTTTGATAATGGTACCTATAAGCCATTGTTTTGGAATCTGCGAGTCTTGGCTATGTTCTTTTGGTTTGCCTTATTTGGTTTGTCTTGCTTGTTTTCTCCGTAGAACCACTGTTTGCAAAGAGTTGTAAAGGAACTGAGATTTGATTTAGTACCTCACAAATTTCTTTATTATTGTTCCAAGATCATCGGACCGAAAAGAAAAAATTTGTGAAGTCTTATGCGTATTGTCTTTTCGTTGTTCATCTCTCCTCTTTTTGTTTGAGTTTTGTGTTCGGATCAGTCTCATTTATTTGGTTTATTTGATTGAGTCTAGTTCTCAGTTTGTGGGTAGTAGAGTCTTGAGATGTTTTTATGGTTTTTGTGGTGTTTGGGTTCAACTTTCTCCTTGCCACTATTGTTCTTTTGTCTTGGTTCGTATTGGTTCGTCAATTTTGTTCTTTTGGTTTGGTTCGTATTGGTTGGTTCAATCTGTTTGGTTGTTGGGTGAGTCAAAATAGAGCTCACATTTGGTTTGTTTGTTTGGTGAGTCGAGTGCTCACAAATTGGTTTCTTCTCCCCCTTTTGATTTTTCAATTTGGTTGTTTGGTGAGTTGAGTGCTCACAAATTGGTTTCTTCTCCCCCCTTTTGATTCTTCAATTTGGTTGTTCGGTGAGTCTAGTGCTCACATTTGGTTGTTTGGTGAGTCGAGTGCTCACAAATTGGTTTCTTCTCCCCCTTTTGATTCTTCAATTTGGTTGTTTGGTGAGTCGAGTGCTCACAAATTGGTTTCTTCTCCCTCTTTTGATTCTTCAATTTGGTTGTTCGGTGAGTCCAGTGCTCACATTTGGTTGTTTGGTTCTTCAATTTGGTTGTTTGGTGAGTCTAGTGCTCACATTTGGTTGCTTGGTGAGTCGAGTGCTCACAATTTGGTTTCTTCCTCCCTTTTTGATTCTTCTGATTGCACTTCTCCCACTTTTGATGATTCTTTGGTTGCTCCTCTATTGGTTTTTCTTTATAACTGCTTCTCTCTACCTGTTCTTTTGTTTGGATGTTTCTGTCTTTGATTGGTTGATGGTGATGGTTGGTGCTGCTCTCTCTACGAAGATAACTCACTTTGGTTGCTGCTCTCCATTGGTTTTGCTAACAGCTGATTTTTGTGGGTTAATTTGTAACAAGCTTAAAGCTTAGTAAGCTTCAGCTAGAGGGATAGTGTTAGAACTTTATATTAGTTAGTATGTTTCTTCGTATTTTGTTTAACAAACTCATAATGCTTCTTTGTGATGCATCATGAGTTTGAGGGTAGGTGTTAGATAATAAAGTATCGTGATATGTTATTGGGCCTGTTAAGTTAGAGTCCATTAGGTTTTATTATATATTCTCTAGTATCCTTTTGTAATATCAATCTATTTTGTATTTCATGAAACCCTAGCCGCCATCTTTTTGTCCGTCTCTTTGTTATTCTCTATTGAAACCTTAGATTGTTAACGCAAACAATGCTGAAGATTGTAAGTTAGGTCTAGATTATGTGGCAAGCATGCATTCCACTAGATGTTAGTAATTTTCTATAAATGTAGAAGACATTGTAACAAGGTTTACTCGATGCATTTCATAAATCACATCTAACTCTAAACAATTGTCGATTTTATGCATTTGATTAAGTATGTCATTATTTTTCTTGTCAAATTTACTTTTCATGCCTATACTTTCCTTGCGATTATTTACATGTTCTTTGAAGCACCATTTCACTGCAATTAAACATGTTCTTTGTGCGCGTTTAATTTCACTGCAATTTAAATTTCAAAGTCGTTTATATTCCTTGCATTTAATTTTTTTTGTCCATTTACATTCATGCACTTTATTTTCTATACTTTACACATTTTAGTCAAGTTTTAAACTTTTTACACTTTGAATTTAAATTTCAATTTAATTCATTTGCAGAAACAATTTACATTCAAATCATTTGTTTTTCTTATTAAAATTGTTTCTTATATTTTTTTTTTCTTTAAAGACTATAAACGCATTGATATTGTAGAATCAATATGAAATATAAACTTTGGAACAAATACACGGTCCTTCCATGACCCAAGTAAGCATACTACTTTTTAACTCTTTTAAGATCTCACACTAAGACATTCTACTTATTGATATTATAGATAGATGACCGAAATATTTCATTAGTCTGAACACTTTCACCATATTTTAGCATTAATCCCTGCACTTTTTTGCTTGGTATTGGTCCTTGTATTTTTGTAAACATTTACCATTAAGCAAAACTAACAGTGTGTAATGTGAACCAATTATTACGTGCCACGTGGCACACTAAAGACAAAATTTTCATAATTAATATATTCTAACATTTTTATTACTATTTTATTCATAATTATTTGACTTAAAAATATCATTAGTCCCTACACTTTTTGATATTGTTCCTTGCACTTTTGTATTGGTCCCTGAACCCTTTTTTTAAAAAAATCTTCCATTGATATATTATTGTTTATTATTATTTTGTTCATTATTATTATTGAGAATAATTATAATAAAATAAAATAAAATAAAATAGTACTTTTTAAAAAGGATTAAGCTTTAATAGTATCACATCATCTTCTTTCTCTAATTGTGGTGTTCCTGCAAACTGAGGTATGTTCACGATGGCTGTTGGACAAGTTATTAAAATTGATGAAATAAGTGAATTAAAATTAAATTTTATATTCCTTTTTTAAAGAATTTAATAAAGTCCTAGCGGGGAGATATATATGTGTGTATATATTAAATTTTATATTCTGAAATTACTAAATTAATAATAAAATATTTAAATTTAATTATAAATTCAAAGAATCCAAGTTTAGGGACTAATGATATTTTTAAGTCAAAAAATAATAATAATAAATTAGAATATTTTAATTCTGAAAAATCTTGTCTTTTAGTGTGCTACGTGACCTGTAATTATTGATCCACGCGGCACACCATTAGTTTTTTTTTAATGCAGACTTAACAGAAGGACCATTTGCAAATTTTTTACGAAGTGTTAGAACTAATGTCGAACAAAAAAAAGTGCAGGGACTAATGAAAGTTTAATGAGTAATGAAATATTTAAGCCTTGTTAAATTCATATTCTAATAATAAAAAACAACAAGAACTAAGTATTTATGAAGATTGTGACTCTAGTAATGACTCTTCATCAACTAGAAACAATTGTTAACAAAATTTAGAATTATTGATATCATGGTAGACATTTCAGATTTTGAAAGAAAGATAAAACTGGATTATTTTATGGATTGACTTGAAACCAGTGAACACATGTTTAAGTACACAGAGTAACCAGACGAGCACAAAGTAAAGGTTATTATTGTCAAGCTAAAGAAACATGGTTCATCTTGAAAAGAAAATCTTAAAAGGAAATGTGAGCCTAAAGGAATAAGCATGATATATACATGGCACAAGATGCATTGACAACTAAATCATCTTAGGGTAGAAACTTATCTTTGGGGTGACCGATTGGTTCTTCTGAAGTCTGTCTTGTCCTCTCTTCCGATCTACTTTATTTTCTTCTTCAAGGTTCTCGCATGTATCGTTTCTTCTATCGAATCTATTTTTAATTGTTTTGTGTGTGTGTCTGGTGGGTGGGTGGGTGTGGGAGGGGGGGGGGGTGAGGATATTATAAAAATCTCTTGGATAAAATGGGATACGATAAGCTCAAATAAGGAGAAAAGGGGTTAGGCGGTTAAGGGGATTCAATATGGCATTGTTAGGCAAATGGTGGCGGAGGTTGAAGGATGAGCGTGGTAGTTAATGGTTTAGAGTGTTGGTAGCAAGGTTTGAAAAGGCTGCCCTTTTTTTTACACACAAAGGGGGAAATGTGTTCGACGTGGTGGAGTAATTTAGTCAGTATTGGTCGTGGTGTTGGTACATCAATGTGAAGTATTATTGACGATATTTATCTGTGTGAGTTATGAATGGTTATTCCACTTTATTTTGGTGGGATCCTTGGATGGAGGGTATAACTTTAAAAGATAGGTTCAACCTCCTCTTCGAGCTTTCTGATAGTAAGATGGCTACGGTGGTTGAGATGGAGCATTAGGTTGGAAGTGGCGTAGGAGGTTACAGGAATGGGAGGAGGAGCAGCTGAGGAAGTGTAGTGCTCTTTTGAACTATATTGTTATGCAGGATGATGTTAATGACATGTGGCTGTGGAATTTGCATTCTTCCAAGAACTTCACTATCAGTCGTGCTTATAAATTTCTTTAACAATTAGCAAATCAACATATCATTGCAGATGCCAACCATGTTTTGTGGCGTAAAGATGTTCCTCTGAAAGTCAATTTTTTCCGTGTGACGTCTCCTTCTTAACCGCCTTCCAATGAATTATAATTTACTCAAGAGAGGAAAGGTTTTGGCTACTTCTCAATCTTCTGTGGAAGGGTGTGGAATCTAGAGAATGCGGCTCATCTCTTTCTTCATTGTGACTTTTTTCGTCAAATCTAGAATGTTGTCTCCGATCGGTTAGGCTTCATCATGGTTACCCTGTTTCATATTTCAGATCACTTAGCTTAGTTTAGTTCCTTTGGAGGCTTCTCTAAACGCAAATGCGGTATTATTTATTTAATTTGGTTTTCTACAGTTTTTGGTGTTAAGGAAAGCAAGAATCTTCAAGCATAAAAATGATAATATCCACCACTTGCTCGACAACTTAAAAACGCAATCTTTTGGATGGTTGAATGCAAAATACAACAATCTCACTTTTGATTACCACATGTGGTGGTTAAATTCTTTTAATTTCTTGTAAATGTTATCTTTTCTTTCTGATTGTGTGCCATAACTATTTCTGATGTAACGCTACTTTTCTCTTTGGTTTTTTCTAGCACTTATTATGCAGGGTAAGTAAAGAAGGTTGTTCAATATAGTTCCATTTTATCTTCTTAAAATATGACCTAAGCATGTTGAGCAATCATTGTGATGATGAAACCGAGGATGACACATTTGATAAAATTAAAGACTTTCCTGTCAAACCTCAAGGTTAATTATGTATGAATTTACATCAATAGATCTAAAACTCAAGTATCATCTGAAGTTAAATAGAAAGTGTAATTTTAGATGTATTTGACTTTCTTAAGTCATTGGAATCGGTCTATTGGCGAGAGGTCTGGATAATATGCACGGTGTTCTAGATTCAAATCTCATTGATTCCATTGTAAGAAGAAGAAGAAAATACACTTGACTTTCTAATGAGTTTTGATTATTTTTTTAGAGGATGAGTTTTGATTCTTGTTTCTAATGATTTTGTACTTTTCATGTTATTTAAATTAATGATATTATCTTTGCTTAAAAAATTGATGGATGATTATTATTGATATTTAGTGGGTTATAAGATTTTTGTTTTTGACAAGAAGTGGGTTTTAGGATAAGAATGATGCGTATGAATCAAACCAACTTAATTTTTTAAAAAATTGAAAAGGAATTCCACTCAGCATAAACACAATATTAATATTGTATCACACGCAATATTTTATATTCCATGAACTTTTGCCCTTTGTTTAGGGAGTCAAGATTTTTTCTCTTTTTGGTGTCCCTTGTATAGGGTCCACTTTATTATGGGTTTATAAGAAAAAAACACGTAATCTTTAATTAATAATTATACAATACGTATAAAATTTTGTAAAAATTATTAAAAATATTTTCTTATTTAATTGAAATAGTGGTTAACTTGTAAAAATAAATCCTAAAATAATTTTATCATTAAAACGTTACGTTGTAAATGGCCATTTAATAAAACGATACAAAATACAAGAACACTAATTATTGAAAGTTGTATATGTGGCAAAGCATAATTGATTGCATGGGTTTGTTTGGCAACATCATTCTACCAAAAGAAGAAACAAGAGAATTATTAAAGAGGTTTCTTATGTCACAAACACAAGGGACAAAAATAATTAAGGCAAAGTAACTTTAATAAGCTCAAAAGTGTCAATAATAGTATATCTCTTGACCATTATTTGTTTGACCATATAACGCAAGGCATTACTATTAGTACTTGCTTATCCACTCTTAGGATGTGAATAGTAGCTTGCTTTTGGGTACCCTCACTCCTTCATGCATGCTTGTTGGACGTGTAATGGGTTTTTAGTTAATTATCTTCCCTTTGTATACTCCTTCTTCCCTTTTTAGGTGGGGTTCCCTCGGATCGTCTTTAGTCCTTTCCTTCATATTTGTTGTCTTGCATTGATCAAAGACATTCATTTATCATAGCATGTCGTTGACAAGAAAAAGAAGAGTGAAATCAATGGTCAAGATTGAGCAGGACCTTTTTATTAGCAGGAGGGGATTCATGTCCCTCATATAATTTTCATAAATTGGTAGTGTAATTAATATGTATATTTTATGTATAACTATATTAAACTATCTTTTGTGTGTTTAATATTGATTTTTTTTATATTTTAAGACAAATTAGTAGTATCAATTAGATCATTATATTTGGAAAAATTCTAATGAATACAATGCACATTAATTTTTTTTACTATTGCCTTTGTCTCTAAATATAAGACCCTATGAATATATATATATATATATATATATATATATATATATATATATATATATATGGACGAACTTCTCGATATGTGGGAATTCATCTTTTTTACTTGGGTAGTGTTAACTTGTGCCCTAAGGGCACAAGTTAAGAATCTAAAAATGGAATTAAATCATAAATTATGTCTTGAAAAGATAAGATTTTAAATATCTAGACTATTGAATACACAATTTTCAACAAAATGTTTCTATCTTTGGTTTCTTAACTTGAAGGCACAAGTTAACATTTCCCTTTTTACTTTTATCCTCAAAGAAGATCATCCATATCGATCGATTATGGGGGCTTGCAATTTTCGTTCTGCTCGACCCAGCTTCCCTCTCCTGTTATATTTTAATGGTGCAGAGAAAATGAAGTTTCAGTAACAATGTCATCCACCAATCGTCTGCGTGCACTACATTTTGAACAATAAAATAATAGAAAGCTTAAAAGTTTCGTTGATGTAGATGATGAATAAATAAAGCTGAACCACGCTAGTGAGACACAAGACAAAATATATTTGGCTACAATCAACTGAGTAAGTCAAGGAAGGTTAGGCTAAACACTATAAGTTTATTTTTTTAATAACAATTACTTATACTTATTGAACCATGAAGTGGTAATACTAATATATGCTATTTAAACGTAAAAAACTTTATTATAACGCAAAATCTAAGTCAAAACAGTTACAAATCACATGAAATAATAATAAAAGAGAGCATTATTAAATTGATTTTGCAACCAGAATTCGCTTTTCTTTTATGGTTTGTTGGTGTTTGACATGACATCATGGCATTAGAAAAAGTTTGAACTAACCGTGATGTGATCTAAAACAGACTTTAGAGTGACACACTTGGTTTGTGCTGCTAGAAATTTGTTGATAAGATCAAAATTACGGCTTAGGTAATCGATTTGGCTGGAGGTTTCACATTCACAAGCCAATACTATTTAGTAAAGTCATAATTTTCTTACTATCATTTACCACATTTTTTTACGTGTGTAAATAATCAAATGTAACGGTTACAAAATGTGATCTGTTCATTGAAATAGTCTCGATTAATTTTAAAAGCACTCTGAAAATGAATGTGTCTCTTTTAATAGTTCTCACTTCCTTGACTTAATAGGCATCTCTTGGATGTCCAGGTCCATTAAATTAATTTTTTGAGATCCACATAGTTCGTCTGGCATATATTGTAGCGTGTAGAGTTAGTCGTTCTTTCTTTGCACTGCTCATCCGTACAAGGCACATGGAGTTAGAAGAACATGTGCAACTTACATCATTTTTTGTGCAAAACACTTAGACATGTTATGAGATACTTCCAAGAGGACAACAATATTAATTGGACAATAACTTGAGAAAGAGTTGGCCATGTTGAAGGTGAGGCTCGCGTGACCTCAACGATCAAGATGAGTCAGACATACTGAAGGTGAAACCAATGTGACCTGAACAATCAAACTGAGCTAGGCATGCTGAATGTGGAGCTCACGTGGATTGAACAATCAAGTTGAGCTGGACATGCCGAAGGTGGAGCTGAGTTTGACATGTTGAATAGTTAATGTATAATAAAGTCCACGTGGTATGGTCCTTCATATCCATTAACAATCTACCAAGTGTCAATCTTTTCAAATCGTAGATGTTTGTTCTTCACAGGGTCAATCTGTATTAGTCCAAGTAATTATATAGTAAGAAAGTTAAGGCATAAAGCCTTTGCTTCACATGCCAAAATTTACCGTATCGTGCATTATTAGAGTTTGATACTTGTGGTTTCATTCAGGGTCATTCCTCATATTTTGGTTGTCCTCTACGAATTATAAACTTGATGTCCTATTTTTACATGTCAATAGAAATAAGCAACACAAATAAAGGAAAATTAAATGAATTTTTGTTGTTCGGTTGATTTAGTATGTCAGTGAGATAATATCTCACGTAATGAATTTTTTAACCAATGAGAAAATAGATTTTGGAAACCTAATAGACAAGATATTCAGAAACCAGAGAGTAGCAAATGTAAAATCTATAAAGAAAAAAAAACATATAAAGTGTTGTATGCATCAACACTAATGGATGAGCTTTTTATCTCCAACGACATGGGAAAAAATTAGGCCAATAATAATAATTTTAATTTTGCCTCAACCTTATAATGAGTAGTAACGTTTTTTCAACCGAGTAATGAATAATTTAATTAGATTGCTTTTTTTTTTTTTAAGGAAATTAATTAGATTGCTATTTTCAATTACACTCAAGGATTATGCAATGCTTTTATCATTATCAAATTGGAGTAGAACAATTGGTGAAATTCCGTAGGCCTGATTACTACTATATAAGAAGTGATTGTCTAGTTTTTTTTTTTTTTTTGAGGGAAAGAAGTGAGTGTCTACTGGTATGTGTATTTAATTATTTATATATAAAAATATAAGAAATGCTAACATGTATTTCATTTTCCCTAAAAAAAACAAGTATTTTATTTTTAATTTTGAAGGACCTCAATACTTCAATGTAGAAATTTAGTTTTGAAAATTGTATCAATTTATTTTTTAAAAAATTAAAAAATAAATTTTATCAATAAATGTTTTTTATTTATAGAATCTTTAAAATGTGTCATTAGGTACATGTTAGCAATACCCTGTAAACAAATACACAAACACTCACAATGTTAAAGAACAATAAAAACATAAATTGGTACCCTAAAAGGCATTTGCGGTCACACCTCCCACACACCTTTGGAGCCCCTGGTTTCATTCCTTGTATAATTTTTTTTTACTAATCCTCGTATTAGGGTGGGAATAGGCCAGATCGCCTGTTAAAGGTCTATGACCCCGCCTGCTTAAAATTTGGCTCAGCCTAACTTGTTTATTAAATAGGTTAGACTCAGGCTTTTTAAAAAACTTATTGATTTAAATTGGCCAGGTTAAGACTTATAGAAAAGCCTACTAAACCTATTAGACCAGCCCATATATGTGTAATCATATATACTACATAATATAATACACACATATTAGTTTCTACTAAATAGATGTGCTAACTCTACAAAATTTTATTGGATATACATGCGATATATATATATATATATATGCGCTAATAAAGTGGTGGAAAAATGGATGTACATGTTTCACAAAATTTTATTGACATATTAGTCTTTTAAAAATATATGTTTATTAGCCTTTTATAAATTGGTCAAATGTTATATTTAAAATTGTTAGTACAAATTAGACTTTTAGACAGGCTAATAGGCTATGTCGTAATTTTGAAAAGGCTATATCTGATTAAAATAAAGTTTTAGACAAACTAATAGGTCAGACTTAAACTTTAGTTTTTTCAACTAGGCCTGACCTATTTAAGCAAAGTTCGGTTTGGTGTAGCCTATTCTCACCCTATCGTTTTATACATATTATATATGTTCAATTTGATTTAATATTCAAATGAAATAAAGTTATTGTAGTGGGGTTGTGATAAATTTTGCAGCTGCTGCCAAAGTGCATTCTTTTTTTATGATTACTCCAAAGTGTATTCTGACTCAAGGCAATTAATTCATTAGAGGGGGAATCAACTCAATCAAGCAAAGCTACTTGCATATACTTCCACTAAATAATAATATAGCTTTCATATCTGATTGATAAAAAGCAAAAACTTTAAAACAGGGGACTCTTCAAGATATACTTATCATTTTGCCATTTCTAATGGATTACGTCTTAATCATAATTCTTGCTATTTATAAGGAAGGCCACTTCATACATTTCAAACCATCTCTAAACAATAATCTAACATTTATCATATTTTCTTGAATACAAAGAAATGGAAAAAATAGGTGTTTCTAATTTTGGTAATAAAATGAATAAGGCAGGGCCTTATGTGTTAACGGTGGCACTTCAATTTGGGTTTGCAGGAGCATACATATTCTCCATGGCCAGTCTCAACATGGGAATGAATCGTTTTGTGTTCATTGTTTATCGTAATCTCATTGCTGCAATTGCCCTTGCCCCCTTTGCACTCATTTTTGAAAGGTGCTTGTGCCCTTACTTATTCTGTTTTACAATTATAGATAAATAAATTGTACATGTTTCATTCACTAACTTGGATTCCATGTAGTTGGGATACTCTACATGTATGGAATTAAAATATTGACGGTTGTTCGATTAAGATCAGACATTTTAAATTTTAACTTGATTTTTTGAATCACTCATAAAACAAAATTAAAATGTACATTTTTTAAATCGTCTGATCTTAATCAAATGATAATGTACATTTTTTAAAACCATTAAATCTTAATCGAATGATTATCAATGTTTCCAAGGAGTGAATGGTGAGAATCCCGACAACGGGATATACTTATTGTTTTTCAGAAACAAATGTATCTTGCTTTTTCTTTAAAGATATTTAAGGGTGGAAGAATTAACTTTTTCCTATGCTAATTACCACTTTTCTTACAACTTTGCAGGAAAATTAGGCCAAAGATGACAATGGGTGTCTTTGTGCGGATAATGGCGCTTGCATTTTTGGAGTAATGATTCTAAAACCTATGTAGAGCTAGTTATCAATCATCTTAATCTTAATAATTAAAACATGAATAACTAACTCTAACAACATTCTTTAACGTATTCTTTAATAAAAAAGAGTTCATTAAGAAGTGTATGCATGCACGTATTTTTTATTATTAAGAAGTCTGTTTGAAAATGTGTTTCTAACACTTTATAAGTATGGATAGTCCCCTAAAAAAAATATGGATAGTAGTTCATTGCTATTGATACAATTAAATTAAGAGAAATAAGTATTTCAAGGGCACTTCTTTTAAAATCTAAAAAATAAACTTTTATTTTAAAATTGAGTATTCAATACTTACATACATATGATCATTAAGATGATACAATTAATATGATAAAACTTATATTGAATTACTAACAAAAATTAGGGCAAAAGAGAATTTTGTGTCCAATTCTATCGATAAGTGTTTTTTTTGGACAAAATTCAATCAATAAATATTAGAGAAGTTCACGTTAATATAACTCAGTTGGTATGAATATTACATTATATATATATATGGATAAGATTCGAATAGAATCTCCACTTATTCTCTTTAGATGTAAGATTCTAGCTATTAAGTTAATTGACAAAAAAAAAATGTTAGAAATCACAAAATTAGGAAAAATGTTATTATGTCAATTTTGAAACTTCATATGAATATAGTAAGAAACAAAAAACTTTGTATGAAAATATATTTAAACACACAAAATTGAGTCGGTCAATTAGTTTAGAATAATAAAATTTAAAGATTAATTAATTTTTTTTTAAGAAAAAGATTAATTAATTACTCTTGATCTCTCAACTATTTACACATTTTTAATTAGTTATTTTATCTTTTGTCAAAAACAATATTTCTTTTAACTAAAAACCAAGCGTCTAATTGAGTCCCTCTTATGACCCTATGCAAAAGAGAAATGATATATAAACAACATTTTTTTACAATTTTTGTGACAACTTTTTCTCTCATACTCACATTATGTTTTTATTTTCTCTTTCTCTATTACTTTGGTTTTTGTGTCAATATCTCATTTTCTTTATAAAATTTTGGTTGTTCCAAAAGTTGTCATATAAATGGATGTTTAAATAACACAACTCTATGCAAAAATAGTAAATAATTGGGTCGTTAGATTTTAAAATAATTTTTTATTAGGTTTAAACCCACTTGGGTTGGCCTCGTGGTGTTGACTTAAAACTTTTGAGTGTGTTCATCCTCATGGTCTCATATTTGATTCTCTCTGGCGTCAATTTGCACGACACTTATCCTTTTCTTAACATTTCCCTTTTTAATAATAGACCTACACTTTTTTTTGAACTTAATAATAGACCTACACTTATTTAAATGTATAAAACACAACCCACATTATACTCCCTCCGTTTCAAAATGAATGTTGCTTTCAGTTTCCAATGCAATAATAACTTTTTCTTTTCAATTGTACCCTCCAATTAATACTCTGCACACTACTTTCAAAATATTACTTTTAAAACTAACCAATAGTTAATAAGGATAATTTGGTAAAATAACCATTTTCTTTCTTTTAATCATTGCATTTCTTAATATGTGTGTAAACACCTAAAACGACACTCATTTTAAAACGGAGGAAGTATTTAATTGTTTTTGATCAATATTTTTGACAAGCATAACCAAACACAAAGTGAATCAGTAATCAATAATGTGTATGTATTGCTTACGTGCACGTAAAAAATTTGTCTCAATTGGAATTATTTTTGATGATGATGTATTGTAACGTACCATTTGGTATTATTTTAGGCCAGTGATAGATCAAGGATTTACTTTCTTGGGGATGCAATATACATCGGCTTCATTTGCTTCTGCTTTGATGAATGCTGTTCCTTCCGTTACCTTTGTGCTAGCCGTAATTTTCAGGTAACCAAATTATAGGTTCTCCTAATATATTAAAATTAAAGGTCTTGGTAACGTGTGTCCTAAGGCTACATGTTAACATTTCCGAAGAATTAATGCCAAAAAAATCTTATACCACCATTAACTTGTGTTATAATCAATGTATCAGGATTGAACGTGTAAATATGAAAGAGATACGAAGCATAGCAAAAGTGATTGGGACATTAGTAACCTTTGCAGGGGCATTGATGATGATACTTTACAAAGGCCCACAAATTCACCTTTTCTATTCTCCAAAAACAGCACATAATTCTGGAAGTCACGACACGCAAACTCTCAAACATTGGGTCTCAGGAACACTCTTTCTAATGATGGGTTGTGTGGCTTGGTCATCTTTCTTCATTTTACAGGCAACTATTATTCCCCTTTTTTTTATGAAAGTGTTTTTTTTTTTTTTTTCAATTTTCATACGTATCATGAATAATAAAGTGTGTTATGTGTGTATAAATTGCAGTCAGTAACGTTGAAAAAGTATCCAGCAGAAATGTCACTATCAACCTTAATATGCTTAATTGGTGCCATGCAAACTAGTGTGGTGGCATTCATTGCTGAGCGTCACTCTGGTCTTGAGGTTTGGGCTATTGGTTGGGACTTTAGACTATATGGTCCTCTCTACACGGTACTCTATTAATCTCAAATACCCTAACTTTTTTCATATATATATAATATACTAATGTAAAAGAATAGAATGTCTACCAAGGAGATTGAGTTTAGACTTCACAACATGACAGACAAATGGTCGAATTTCATTTTAGTATCCACAGTTAATATCTGATACGTCTCAAATAGGATGACCTCCAACGGGGAGCCTATTGCAAATGCAATGAAAAAGATAAATAATTAAATAATTGTTGATTTTTGGTCAAACAATTGTTCATATTTTTCAAAGACTTCTTATTTTTCCACCCTATTGATTTATTGCGTGTCCTATTTTGTTCGGGTTATATAATCCGAACGGTGTAAACACCTATAAAAACCTCCAAAACACGTTAGAATGTTTCGGATTTTAGAATCTGAATAGGGTGCGCGAGAAACTTATAAAGTGGAAAAAGTAACAGCCTTTTCCATTCCAAATGAAGTAGCTGTTTAAATTGGGTCACACCAACACCAGACAGTGACAGGATTTAGGCCCAAACCATATTTTTGTAAACTAGGCACAAACGAGTTATTTCAGAACAACATACTGAAAAGATTAAATTATTTTCCAATCAAAATTATGCTTTATTTTAATATATGGGGATTAACATTGATGTAATTACCAAATTTATAATCTTAATTACATAAAATTAATAATTAAGTATTTTCATAACAATATTCTAAATTGAAAATACATCAGTACAAAATCTTATGAACAATGAAATAAACACTATCATGCAATTGTTTTCTTAATTATTTTTTATATTATTGATATTATATATTTCACATATAAATTGCAACTAATAATTATTTTCAATGAATTTAAAAATTTCAGGGAATAATTACCTCAGGAATAGCGTATTATGTGCAAGGATTGGTATTTCAAAGCAGAGGACCAGTATTTTATACAGCATTTAACCCCCTTTGTATGATCATCACTTGTGCTTTAGGTTCCTTCCTTTTTGCAGAGCAACTCCACTTGGGAAGGTAACTTCTAATATTCCTCTTCTTTCTTATAAAAGTTTGATCAACCTAGTGATCATCACTTGTGTTCGGTGTGTCTGTAACTGAACCATCACGAGTTTGATAAAATCAAGATGGTCCTGTCACAGACACGGACATTGAACACGACACAGACACCAATAATAATTTGATAAATGACATAATTAAATGTAATCAGAGGTGATGTTCTCAATTTGTTGATTACAGTATCATTGGAGCCCTGATTATTGCAGTGGGTCTATATTCTGTGGTGTGGGGTAAAGCAAAAGACTATTCATCAGACACTACTCCTATGCCACCATCACCAGTTGCAATGAAGCAAACTGAGAAACAACTTCCAATTACTTCATCTGATGTCTAACATGAATAAATTATGAATAGTGTGCTGCTGCTGCCTTAATTATGAATCTGCAATTATTTCATGCTTGTGTTTTGGTTTACACATTCTGAAGAATATATTATGAATTTTGGTTTACTACAGGCAGTGTATACATGCACATTCTCAAAGTATATGTACTTTTCATTTGAAGATGTTTTTGTGTGGAACCGTGTATTGTCATTTTGCGTTCATTACCCTTTTATTTTTTCCTATTTGAAAATGACAAAATTAATGGCTACTTTATTTCATTTTCACTTTCTTATTTAATTAACAAGATGTACGAAACAAATCCTCCACATTCCTCAACCAATGTAAAGAATATAAATAAAAGCATTTTCAAAATTTGCGACTTTAATTGAATATTTATACACCGAAATCATAGTAATGAAAATGTATAATTCTTTTGAAAAATAAAGATGATCTTTACCGAATCTTAAAACATCCACAATCAATATTCTTCTCCTAGTTAGCATCAGCTAAATAAACATAAACATGGCCATTGATTGCATATATAAAAAGTGAAATGGAAATAATATTGATTGAGGTTTATATAGCTAATATGTGTATAAGTTTTCTAATTGGCTATATAAGCCTCGTAATCAATATTATTTCCATTTCACTTTCTATATTTTTCTCCCAATTATAAGTTCTATGAGTATCAGAGAGATAATTATTTTGCAACTTTCTGAAATTTTCTTTTGAAACTTGATGATTTGTTTTTTCTTTAATCTAGCTTCTATCCATAAAGAAAATGGACGGTTAAACAAAATTATTTCCTTTTACCTAAATGAACATTATAGCTTTCTATTCACAAAAACAATAGAAGCATTCGAAATTCATTTTTCTTAGTATAATTGGTATAATTGGCATTCTAGCTTCTGTCCATATATAAAGTAAACATATGGTTAAGCTAAATTCCTTTTTTATTTTTTTCAGCTAATTGACATTTTTGCTTCTATCCTTCAGGATATTGGATAGTTAAACAATCAAAATTAATTATTTTTGGGATAGTTAACATTTTAGCCTATCTCCATAAAAAAAAGATGATTATACATATTTTAGTCGATATATTTAACCATTTCATATACTTTTGTGTCGATATTTTTTGGAATTTATTTTTTGTATTTCCCAAATCAGAAATGTTGTAAACATCTTCTGGCTTGCGGGAGGCTATAAGAGCTATAAAAGTTAATTACATATTAGTTAGATAAGTTAGAAGTTAGTTGGTCTAATTGGCTATATAAAGCTAAATGCACTACTTGATGTAACATCCTCTCATAATCAATATTATTTCCATTTTATTTTTCTATACTTTCCTCTCAATTATGAATTCTATCAAGAATTACTTCGTACATTATTTAATTTGTAATTTTTTTTACAGGTGGCTACTGACCGAGACAACTTCATATTGTCTTTCTCCATCTAGTCATCAGTAATACTGATGATACTATCTTTAATTTGTCCCTAATTATTTTTGTCATATGTTCTAATTAGCCACCCACTAATCCACAATTTAAAGCTACTCTATTTTCTCGAAAGAGTTAGTAGAAACATCTTAAATAGCCAATGGCCATATATACTTTTGGCATGAATTAATATTAATGTCATGTGAATTAGAAAGCACTAACAAAATGATAGTGACATATAATAATCTATCGTGCATGGCTGATAGGAAACTAACAACTATGTACAGTTTAAAATAACTTTTCCCTCATTTTATTTCTTCATATTATGTTATATATATGATTAAAAATAGCAAAATCATTTTGATATGTCGATGAGAAACGGGATCGAATTATTTTCAGTTTTCACCACATACATGTTTTCAGTTTCTAGCCACATGTTTATATTGCTGTTTATATTGCATGCTGAATAGGAAGCAACTATAAGGTCTGCCTAGTAAATCAGAAAAGGGATGCTGTATAAAGTGCTAGGGTTGAAGTCAAAGGAATGCTAGCAAGTTGAAAACAAGCTACAATTTCTGATGTTGTGTTGCATATTTATATTACACGTGCAACGAAAAAATGTCAACGGGTGGCTAATTCAAAAACAAGTTGCAAATTTTTTATTCTTTGGTTGGTCGCATGAAATGCATATGTATTTGGATGTCTTGTATGCAGGCTAGCAGTAGGATAAACATGTCTTGTATGCAAGGCAAACCGATGAAATTCTATGGTCGCACAACAAAGAGTACATAAAGTTGCAAAAACAGAAAAATAAATTGATCTGTATAGAGGAAACTTAGATTTTTTTAAATGCTTGGCCTACATGTGCATAGTCTAGCCTATAAAATTTGTGTACACCCTGTCGATTTCATTCATGTTAAGAGTATCACATTAGATAAATCTTCATCTTATAAGTTGGTTTTGTAAAATTGAGTCAAAATTTTAACCATTGATTTTGGAAAATCCCGTTATCAGACCTAATTAAATTTCATCGGATTGAATTGAGTTAAAATTCCATATTCCACAAAATACAAGGATTAAGATGGACAAAATATCAGAAATTGAGTGCAACTCCCGGGAGGGCGTGGTTATAGAAACTAAACATATATTAAAATCACCAACACAACCCACCTTGCCCATTAACAATTAATCGAGTGCAACTACGCCTCAATCATTTCTTTTTTACCAAAGCAAAGTTAACTATTATCATTAATCAACCAATGTTCAATACATGAAGGATAAAAATTAAAAATACGGTGACTAGCCCAAAGGCTGCCATAGCTAAAGTATGTTTGTCTCCTAACAAACTTCACCTCGAAGTTCTGATAAATAATACTAGAAACAATAGCATCACCATGGTCCGAAGACGATAGAGCTTGCACTAGAGTAGCTGAATCGAACTCGAAGACAACCCGGTCCCATCTGTGCACATCAGCAAAGTGAATGACATCGAGTAAGGCTACTGTCTCCCCCTCCAACACTGTCATATTTGTCCGCTGACATTTTGTTTAAGCCAAAATAAATTGCCCACGGGAGTCTCTAACACAACACGCAAAAGATGTAAGATGGTTACTGACATAGAACGTGGCATCCACATTGCACTTCAACCACGTCCTGCACAGTTTCTCTCAAACTGAGATGTTGCCTTGCACTCTATTCTGCACGTGTTGCACAACCGGTGGTGAGGGCTGTTTATGAATCTCTTGTCATTGTTGTCATGCATCTAGTGTTGTCTTTCCAATGCTTGTTGAAGTATGATGAACGTCATTCCAAATGACATCATTGCGAGCTGCCCAAATTTGCCAAAGAAGTAAAGTCACCCGACCAGCAATGTCTCGGCTTGCTGAACATCATATGTCAAAAACAAAATTTGCCAAACTGCTCTCAGTTCCAACTCGCGTTTGCAGCACAGTCAAAAGTCTTGTCCAATACCAACACAATTTAACTTTTGATGGTTATTGAGCAACTCTAGTTCATTGAGTGTGTGTAATTTTGAGTCATATAGAAAATATGTGAAAAACTAGAGTAAGAAAGCTCAGAGATTGTTAATGTTGAAAATATTTGGAAATATAATTCATAGTACTGTTAGTTAGTTAGACTTAGAGAGTAACTAATTCAATTAGTGGTAGTTGTTATACAGCCATATGTGAATACAAGTGATATACGTACTATAAATTAGAAGAAGATGGGCCACTTGCACATTACGCAAGCATTCAATAAAATTTGGATTCTATCGTTCATTCTCTTAGAAAATACTCTAATATCATTTCAATGTGTGTGGGTGTTGCAAGGGAAGAGATTCTCTTTCAACAAGGGACTAAAATAATTATAAAAAAAAATAAAAAAAATAAACTTATGGACGAAAAATCAATTTTTAGCAAGTTATAATTATAGAATCTTAATTAATTTATTTATTTTGGTTTAAACTAGTGCAATGTGTGTGGTGCATATTGAAGCTCAAGATTCCACTTACAGGTGGCTTAGCATACGTACGTGGGTGGACGCGTCATGCATGGTGGCATGGTGCGCATTCAAATTCTATTAAGTGGCCACTGAGTTCTCCACCTGTAATTATGAGGGTAAATTAGAGAGCAAATTCTATGGTACATCCAATATATTTGAGTGTACCGGTACACTTATTTTTTAAATTAATAGTTAAATGATTTGTTTTTGAAGAAAAATATTATTTTTTTATAATTTATAATTATAATAACTAAATCTTATTTATCAAAAGTGTCAACGAAATAAAATTAATTTTTTTTGAATTTTTATCACTAACATTGATTATTTTTTTACGATAATATGTAAAAAATTACTATAATTCTTATAAACAATGAAATGATGTTTTTTCTTATGAAATGATATTCTTTAAAATATAAATATTGACAAATAGCTATTTATTATATAAAAATGATCGTTAATTTATAAAATTTTGAAGCAATAGTACTGGTACACCTCACTTTGTGAGTGTACCATAGAAGTTTCCTAATTAGAGAGGGGTCCATTGTATATACTGAAATATGTATATAATAAATGTGAGATTTGGTCATTCCTTCCGAGGACAAATAAAATATGATCTGAATATGTGTTTATAAGTGGGGATAATTATCACCTAATAAATTGATTTTGTGTAGTTGTGTTAGGTCCAACCACGATTTTTAAGAATTTTAAATTTATATTTTCGTTGATGCAGCTCAGCCACCTCAAACCGGGATCTAAGTAAAAACTTATATTTTTGTTGTTGGTGCAGCTCAGCCACCTCAGATCAAGATCTAAGCTAAAATAACTCAAAAGCTGACAACTTATGCTTATGCTGACATAGACAATAACGTGGGTTTTTGAGTCTATAGCGCAGAGTATCTACAATGGAATTCATTAATGAGTATTTACGGGCAAAGATAAATGAAAAATAAAATGTTGAATGAGCGTCGAGAATGATGTGTTCAAATATTGTTGTTTGCTCTTTTAAAGTGAGTTTCCTAAGTATTGACAACTCATTTCATAATTTTTTAATGTTACCATTGTTTTTGCTCTTTTAAAGTGAGTTTTTTTCATAATTTTTTTAATGTAACCATTAAATCAATGTTCAATATTCAACTCAACAAATAATTTTTTTTATAAATTTAGTCCCATAAATAACTTTATATTATAAGATTTTAATAAAACTTATTCATTTTATACAATTTATCAAGAGAGGCCTAAAAAAAGTGAAGAGAAACATTGTACTCCCATTGTCAACATTTTTTATCAACACTCAAAATGTTTAGCCACAATAAAAGTGAATAGATGAATCACAAGATATTATGGATGTTCTTGTATTGTTATACATAAAATACATGGTGAGGTCTTCTTTATTGTCATGACATTTAATGTTCACTGATCTAAGCTTATCCAATTCAGAATGGAGATCAGGTAGTGTGTGATAAAAAAAAAAAGTCTTAATATTCTTTTCAGGATAATTTCTTTGATACCTCGAGTTTTTGGTGAGTACCAATATTTGGTAGATATATTAATTTGAAATTTAATTTCATTTTAAAATAATATTAAATAATTGAATATTGGATAATATACTAAACAAAGCCTTAGAATGCTGAGTACATTGTTACCAAAAAAAAGAATGCTGAGTACACTAAGATTTTAGATGCATAGCCACTTACAGCTTGTGTGCGCATGTGCCTAACATTAGTACAATAGTGCTAACTGTTAAAATAACTATATGCCCCCATCATTACTAAGTAAAAGAAATTATTCATCTTACCAAACTAAAATTAGTACAATTATTTAATATCTCATTTATTGATAAATTGAACAATGAGTCATAATATTTCAATGCAATTTTAATTAGTTTTTATTATTGTGCAATAATAGTTGCATTATTCTCAAGTTAATAACTTCTATTTTGTATTTACGAAAATGTATGAGATTAGTTTATAACACGTTTGAAAGTTTATCAATACTTTTGGTAAAAAGAACAAAAAATATTGGCACTTTTGTTTTTTATAAAAAAGATCAGAGGAAGTATAATTGTAGATGTTTATTTTACTTTCATCTTAAAGAAACCCAAATAATAAGTTTTAATTTTTTGGTAAAATAATAATTTTAGTACAACAGTGTATGAATATTGCCCCCGTAATCTTAAACCTGTGACTCCGCCACTGCATGTAGCAAGGATATGGTTTTAGTGAGTATATATCACATGATTAATTTATACACATTAAATATAGATGAGTGGTGAATTAGAGGTTCGAACTCGCATTTTAATATATTTAATGTTCATACGACTTTTTTTTTTTGAAAGAAATGTTCATACGACTTTTATCGTCGAAGTTGTATTTCTATGACAAAACTATGCAAGGAGAAGTAATAAAAAAAAATAAGGATAATTGATAAATTTGTCTTGTACAGCATTTTTTAGTTTTAACATAAATAATTGAAATATAATATACTACTAGATGATATATAATTGAAATATTTTTTAGTCATACTAATAAACTTTTTTTTTACAAAGACTGTGATGGACCTTTTTTTACTTTTTTTTACAATGACCTTTTTCTTCTTCGTGGTAATTAATTAACAGTAAAATAAAAGAATACTCCATTCGGTCACATTTATAAGCAAAAGATGACTTTTTAGATACAATGAATAATTAATGTATCTGGTCACATTTATGGGTTAGATACATTGATTATTGAATGTATCTAAAAAATTGTTTTTTATTTATAAATATGATCGGAGGAAGTATGTCATAAAAAAAGTAAAATAAAAGAAAACATAGATGAATGTGATAATTACGAATTGAATGTAGCACGAAAGTCAATGGTTTGTCAGATGGAAATGTGTCAAAAAAATGTGTGTTATTTGAACAACCATTTACTCCCTCCGGTCACTATTATAAACAAACCTTTTAGATTCATTCAATAAATGATGTATGTAGTCTATATATAGACCACATACATCATTTATTGAATGAACCTAAAAAGTCAATTTTTGCTTATAATAGTGACCGGAGGGAGTATGTGACAACTTTTATGATAACCATAAATTTACAAAGAAAAGTAGACATTGACACAGAAATCAAAGTAATAGAATTAGAAAGTAATAACATAATGTGAGTATGAGAGAGAAAAATTGTCATAAAAGTTGTCGAAAAATGGTTCTACAAATATCATTTTTCGTAAAAAAAAAATGACTATGAAAATGGATAGCGGTTATCTTTGTCCTTTTCTTTGTTAAGGATTATGTCACTATAAACTATCTAAAGAAGTTTGGAACGTTAAATAGCTTACATTTTTTTTAATTTATAAAATTTATTCATAAAAGTAATTATGTAAAATTATATTTCTTATGAATAATATGTAGATATAATATATATGATTTTATATGTCCTCGTGAGCTTAGCTCAGTTGGTTTGGACAATGCATAATAATATATACAAGGTTCGGGGTTCAAATCCCGGCCACCACAAAAAAAAATATGATTTTATAATTTATCGGGGTTCAAATCCCGGCCACCACAAAAAAAATATATGATTTTATACATATTATCGGGGTTCAAATCCCGGCCACCACAAAAAAAATATATGATTTTATACATATAAATATTTTTTATTTAGGGCCACCCGGGGTTCAAATCCCGGCCACCACAAAAAAAAAAAATATATGATTTTATACATATAAATATTTTTTATTTAGTTAACAATTTTAGGTACCTGTATCAATCATACTTATTCGGGGTTCAAATTTCGGCCACCACAAAAAAAAATATATATGATTTTATACATATAAATATTTTTTATTTAGTTAACAATTTTAGGTACCTGTATCCATCATACTTAAAATGGACCTTACTACAGTAAAAAAATAATGTAAAACCAGTAAACCAGCCTATAAGTTTAACTGTAGTTGAAAACAACACGAATCACCACAGCCACTAAAAACTAAAATGACAGTTAAAGGTAACAAAAATTCATAGATGCCAAATTCAAGTCACACACATATATAGAACAAGACAACTTGTTACTCCCTTCTCAATTTGGATTATGAGTCAGCATGCAAAATCGTTGCTTGCAGAAATTAAGATCAATTTTTCAATTGTTTTAAATTCACTGTTATATTTAATTTAATGGTTGGTTATAAATATTCAGAATGCCTTCTGCACTAATGTACAATATCACTAGCATAGCCACATTAGCAATTTCACATTGCTAAGCACCCAAGAGAGTAAAAGAGAGACTCAAAAGATGGGTGCGTGGTTGAAAAATGCAAAACCATATCTACTATTGTTGGCTGTTCAATTTGGTTCTGCTGGTATGTTCATTTTTGCCATGGATGCTATCAAGAAAGGCATGAGCCATTATGTCTTCATTGTTTACCGTAATGCCATCGCTGCTGTAACGTTAGCTCCCTTCGCATTTCATCTAGAAAGGTCTCTGCTCCCTCTTCCATTCAAATTTTAGACCAAATACGTTAACTTTATTTGACTCATTTTTGCTTATATTTTGTTACGGATAACGCATATGATTAACATTTTAATTAGGCCGTGCTAAAATATGTGTTTCTTTGTTTTGGCAGGAAAATTAGGCCGAAGATGTCTCTCCGTGTATTTTCAGAGATTATGTTACTGGCTTTCTTTGAGTAATGCTTAATCTTTATATCACTATATGGAATTAAATTTCTACTTTGCAATTATTTATAATGCAATACATTTTGGTACAAGAAAGAAACTTAATTAATTAAACTATATTATGTTATATTATTTACAGAATAATACTTGATCAATGCTTTGCCCTGCTGGGGATGAAGTTAACGTCTGCGTCGTTCTTGTCAGCTGTGATGAACTCCGCGCCCTCTGTTACTTTTCTGTTTGCGGTCATTCTAAAGTAAGTAATTAAATACTATCTGATATCATATTCTAAATTGCTGTTAAGCGAATCATATATTGCGGTAAAATGCAAACAAATGCGGTACATATTCTAGTTGCAAATGTTAATATTGCAGAGACCTCTAAAACCTTTATATTACGGCTACATTAACCAAAAACTGTCAGCTTAACAATAAAAATGAAAATCACAAAAAAATAATGTCTATAAGGGATGTTAATTAATTAAATTGGACAGACTGGAACACATGAAGATTAAGGAGATAGCATGTCAAGCAAAAATAATCGGCACCATTGTAACATTTGGAGGAACATTGCTAATGGCTCTGTACAAAGGTCCTGTAGTTAGTGTTGTGAGGTCATCCATCAGTCATGCTACCCGCCAGCCTGAAAATGTGAGTGACCCCACCGGTGACCGGTGGATCATAGGGACATGTTTCCTCCTCATTGGTTGCGCTGGCTTTTCCGCATTTTACATATTGCAGGTAATTTTTATTTTATTTTGAAATCGACGATATTAGTATTGTTATCAATAAAAAATTAACGTATGATATGAGAAACATGTATGTATATGTTTGGTTTAACGTGATGATTTTGTAGGCCATAACGTTGAGAAAGTACCCTGCACCGATGTCTCTCGCAACTTGGGTCTGTTTCATTGGCGCACTTCAAAGCTTCGTGGTAGCATTCTTCGCAGAGCGCCACAACTCTCATGCTTGGGCTCTTGGTTGGGATACAAGACTCTTTGCCCCAGCTTACGCGGTTAGTGTTTCGTTTTTTTATGAATAGAACCATAGAATTCACCTTTCGAGTTTAGAATACGCACCAACCACTTGCGCTATTTGGACACAATACAAGTATTGTTTCTCAAGCATCATTAAACAATTTTTTTCTTCCTTTTCTTGTGATTGATTACTACAGGGGATAGTTACATCAGGAGTGCAGTATTACATACAAGGTCTGGTTATAAAAACTATGGGACCAGTTATTGTGACTGCTTTTAATCCGGTACGTATGATCATCGTAACGGCCTTGGCTTGCATCATCCTCTCCGAACAACTTTTTCTTGGAAGGTACTTTATCTGTGCTAAGCAAGATACATATTTTTATGTTTATTAAGGATTATAGACTTATAGTTAAGTGTATTTATTTTTTATGATGACAGTATTATTGGAGCAATAGTGGTGGTTCTTGGGCTTTATCTAGTTGTGTGGGGAAAATCCAAAGAATACAAAGCTCGAAATCATATTCATATGCCACCCTCACCTACAAAGGAGGACTCATTGCATGACCAACAACAGCAGCTACCGGTGACAGTTCCTAGAAATGAAAGTAACGATATTAATGAAGCTCAATTGGTCATTCACAGTGAAGAAAAATGTCACGGTTGTGGCCAAAATTAAATGTGTCTTGGCTTTGTATAAAGAGACATTGATCGGTTTTACCATTTTCAAAGAGATAATGACAATGATCTAAGCTCAATGTCATGCATGTGTTACTAGAAAGAGGAATTTGGCCATTTGGCATGGAGCACTAATTGCTCATTTAATTAGTGGTCACTTGTTGGGAGTATTCATTAAAGGACATTCAAAAGAAAGAAAAAAAAGTGTGACCCATTTTGTGGTTTGAGATTCTAAATTTGTGAAAGTAAATGGCATTCTTGCACCATCTATTACATCTTCTTTTACACTTCATTTTTTAGAAATTCATGTGTGTGTTATCAAAATTAAGATGAGCTTCAATTGCAACATCTATACTCTTAAATATATGTTGATTAAATAATATTGTTAAGGTTCTTTAATAAAGTATACATGTGCTCTCAACAATAGAAGTTATTGGTTCACCTAAATTAGATAATAGCATACAAGATCGTGTCCATAGACTCTCTTGACTCTCCATCTCTCCCATTCTACAATCTTTGTTTATCAATTTTTAAAGCTTAGAGGAAATATTAGAAGAGAGATAGACAAATACTTTGAAAAGAGAGACAAAGAGAGTGAACGGAATGAACGAATTCAATTTCTAACATCTCATATTCGACGTCCAAAATCTTCACAATAATCATTACTAATTTTTTGTACCCACTATCACAATTGATTTAGTTGTTCATGTCCCAAAATAATGTCTTGATACATGAAATTCCCATTTGACCCTCTGAGTCTTTCTTCCCTCCTTTTAAGCTTATTCCACCGCTATGTCCAAACACACCCTCTTGCAAGAAGCCTTCACACATGAAACTGAAACTTATTAGGAGACAATAATAATAATAACAATAATAATAATAATAATAATAATAATAATAATAATAATAATAATAATAATAATAATAATAATAATAATAATAATAATAATAATAATAATAATAATAATAATAATAATAATAATAATAATAATAATAATAATAATAATAATAATAATAATAATAATAATAATAATAATAATAATAATAATAATAATAATAATAATAATAATAATAATAATAATAATAATAATAATAATAATAATAATAATAATAATAATAATAATAATAATAATAATAATAATAATAATAATAATAATAATAATAATAATAATAATAATAATAATAATAATAATAATAATAATAATAATAATAATAATAATAATAATAATAATAATAATAATAATAATAATAATAATAATAATAATAATAATAATAATAATAATAATGCTCCACATAACACTTGTCTAAAACTAAATTTGTAATAAAATGTCTAGTTTAATGAAGACGAGGTTGAGTTTTTTTTTTCATGTTTAGGGTCGAGGTGTTGTCATTGGTTTAGTCATTAGCCGCGACCAAATAAAGTATGTAGAGAATGATGATACAATTGTTGAAACACTAAATATTTGTTTTTTTAGAATTAAATATATGATAATTTCGTTTGTGATTTTTTCGTGAGCAACTCACGAAAAAATCACGAAAAAAATATCATATATTTAATTCTAACAGATAAACAGTTGACACTTAAGTAAAATTGTACTGTGACATGTCCACTTACGTTATTTGGTTATGACATAAAACCTTTGGCAACATGTCTTACTTAAGAGCAATGCTATATCTCTAGGAAAAAAAACATCAAGAATTCTTCAAGAATAAAAA
Organism: Medicago sativa; assembly: GCF_051527215.1. Taxonomy (NCBI): domain Eukaryota; kingdom Viridiplantae; phylum Streptophyta; class Magnoliopsida; order Fabales; family Fabaceae; genus Medicago; species Medicago sativa. Next base: position 73,576,784 of record NC_140751.1, on the reverse strand, counting down.
GCAACCAATCACAATGCACTATTTGCCACAATTCAAGGAGGTGTGGCTGAAAAATAGGAAGTGGACAAATAAATCATACAATTAAAACTTGCCACATGTGTCTTGAAAAATTCTTGATGCTATTTTTCTAGATAAATAGCATTTTCCCTTACTTAAACATGGAAGTGTTGGAGAAGTACTATGTAAAAACATTGTTATAATTAATCTAATTGTTTCCAAGGTTCCGTGTTCGTGAAGGTATATATCTCACAAGGAATTATAACATACTCTCTCCGGTCTCAAATGTAAGAAACTTTTCACTTTTTAGATTCATTCAATAAATGATGTATGTGGTCTTTATTATATACCACATACATCATTTATTGAATGAACCAAAAAAGTGAAATGTTTTTTACATTTGAGACCGGAGGAAGTAACAGTGAAGATGTAGACGTAGTCTTTAAAATATTGGTTTCATTGTGATGGAGGGTGTTTTGGTGTGTACCTAGAATAATCTTAGAATAACAGAAGAGAAACGGAATTGGTCGAATGAAAATTTCGTGTGTCATTTGAGAAAATTATCTTGGAATAATAAACATTTTGTTTTTCGTGAGTAACTAAACTTTAGACCCGTGCAGATTTTATGGCTAAAGAAGGGTCACATGCAAGGTGTTCTGCTCACTGGAACTGCCCTCCGCCTGGCATGGAATATATCATCCTGAGAGATAAACTTGGAACTTAATTTCTTCTCTCCCTCTTTATTTTTTTCTTTCCCCGTTACATTGTAACACTACCAAAAAAAAAAATAGACCCGTGTCATGCACTGATAAAATTATCTTGGATTAATATTATATTAGAGATTAATTTTTCTTAATTCATTTCTATGCTACACCACTGGTAAAATTTGAGTTCATTTTGAGGCAAATACAGTTACGTGTGAACTCAAATATTTTAAACACAAATAAACCATTGTTAGCCGAATCATTCAGAGAACTTCATAGAGATAAATTTTGTATCATAAATCTAAGTGTAAAATATTTTTCAACGTAATCAAGTGGTTAATAAGTTTCATCAAGGACGAATCATTCAGGAGAACCTAAGTTTGATTCTTATGTAGAACAATATTTTATCAAACTTTACTTGCCTTTCGGCCAAACTCCGGATTATTAAAGCTCATACCTTAGAACAATATTTTATCAAACTTTACTTGCCTTTCGGCCAAACTCCGGATTATTAAAGCTCATACCTTTCGGCCAAATTCCAGATTATTAAAGCTCATTTTCCTAGGAACTCGGGTAAGCACACAAAAAATAAATTTTTTAAATTAATAATTACATCACATTTTTTTTTAAAAATAAATAAATAAACAGATATGCAAGATTTACATTTTTTATCCTTTAAACAATACTAACATATGAGCATTATTTGTTAACATTTTTCTAAAATAAAAGGAAAATATTTTATAGATGTAATAGATTGATGATCTAATAGAAATAGAGAGATAGAGATAAAATAAAATGTTGAACAAGTATAGAAGAGTAAGGGGTGTATAAATATCACTCTTGGAAATAAAATAGTATAGAATGGGCTAATCCCAAATAAATCAACACACAAGAACATAATAATAAAATAAGAATTTCTTTTTAGGCCCCCTCAATATCTTTCAGCCCCCCCCCCCCCCCCCCAAATTCCCTTTTTAGCCATGTTTTATACTTCCGCCATATCTCTCACGGAAGGTTTGAGAGATATATGCAATTTGCTCTGTTTCGGGAGATATCTCCCAGTCCCAGAGGTGAAAAACATGTATTTTCCATCATCACAATGAACATAACAAGAAGACATCTGTCATAATTCCTAAAAAAACACCTCCACTATTACAACGCATAGCACATAAACAAGATGCTGATTAGTTGGAAATAAGTTATAAGAAATAAGTAGGTGGAATGAAATATCTGCACCTCAACAATCAAACATCGTCTTGGCAACTCCCTAATTGTTTCCAATACATCATTTAAAACAATCTTCTCACATTTTTTTTTGAAACATTCTCACAAGTCACAAGTATTATTAACGATGGATATTGAACCTCATGAAATTAATATTTACGACCATGTTTGTATTAATTCTAAGAAGACATCTATCATAATTCCTAAAAAGTATCTCCGTCGTCACATAAAAAAATGCAGATGTCTTTCCACCTCCGGGAGTTATCTCTCGGAACAAAGCAAATTTTCCTGAAGATATATACCGCATGTTTAAAACTTTAAATCATGTGGTAAAAAGGAAATTTTGGGGCCTAAAAGTTATTAAGAGGCCTAAAAAGCATCCTTCTAATAAAATAATAACTAATTAAAAAATCCAAGTAAAAAACACAAGGACCAGCGACCGTGTTACCAACGTTATGCATGAAGATTTGTGTTACTGATTTTTCAGTGGGAGTGATGATGATTTGTAGAAGATGGTGAGAATGGAGGTGGTGGTGATTGGTGAATATGGCTCGAGTTCCATGAATCTCTACATTTTTATCCTCTCGGCTTTTCGGTTCACCTCTTATTTAGCCTCCTCTTTTACTCATGTCTCTCTATTTCATTTATAGATGAAAGTCCTTTCTTATATTATTGTTGATGCTTAATATTCAATCGTCACAATTTCAAAGCACATGTTTTGGTGCAGAAAAATAGGTTAAAGATTGCTTTTCACCTCTCCTTCCTAAAGCGTGTTTGTTTTGTGTGATGGCTTAGCTTGTGCCAATGCAGGGAGTGGTTAAGCTGGTCTAATGCAAGCTGTTATATTGCCGAAAAAAGCATTCATGCAGCAAAATGTATAAAGAGTAGTTTGCATTTCTCATTTTAATTAAATGACAAAACTTAAGTACATTGCTTTATTTTATTTTTTTGTAGTTCTTCAAATAAAATACACTCATAACCATCAATGATTATTCAAATCCACATATTTCTCAAAATTATTATAAGCATAAAAGTAAATTTTATATGACAAACTGCACAAAAAGCTCTTAAAAAATACATTTAAGTTTGGTCCTTAATTGAAATAGATAGAACCTATAAACCATGCTATTGTCTCTTTTCTTAATCATTTTGATAATTTTTTGAAGAAAATGGGCCAAGGCATAAAAATGGGCTTAAAATATGTAAACCTGGGTGTAAAATGCACGATGAATCTTGACTAAAATAATGCATGGTGAATATTTTTTATTTTAGTGTTAAAAAATGAATTAGCCGGATAAAATTGAACAATAATATTAATACAGCCGATAAAAATGTTTGGGTACGGTAGTCAGAGATGGTGGTCGTACCCGATAAAATATTTGGGTATCGGCTAGTCTTGCTTTGGTTTTAGGTTGTAACTGATTGACTATGTGTTCTCTATGAGTGGTTTCTGTAACACACCTTGTGCTAAGGAACGACTCAGTGTTTGTTAATATAATCCATTTTTTATTCTTCAAAAAAAAATAATAAGGTTTTAGGTTGTAACTGATTGACTATGTGTTCTCTATGAGTGGTTTCTTTAGCACACATTGTGTTAAGGAACGACTCAGTGTTTGTTAATATAATCCATTTTTTATTCTTAAAAAAAATACATCCGATAAAAATAATATTTTTTGCTACTATAAAAAATCAATGCTAATACATTGATTAGATAGATGAATGAATTATAACGACAAGGGTAGATTAATGCATCATTTTAATTATGGGTTGGGTAGTTCAACTGATTTGAACTAACAATTAAGAAGTTGGAGTTCATGTTCGAGTTCTAACAAAAGAAAAAAAATAACATAGCAATTAAATACAAACATTTTTTATTAAAAAAATGAATCATTTTAATTCAACTACTATAATTCATCTTATGTCATCGTGAGCCTATCTCAGTTGTTATGGACAATGCATAATATATGCAAGGTCCAGGGTTCAAACCCCGGCCACCAAAAAAAAAACTATAATTCATCTTACACCAAAAAAATATCTATTATAGTTCATCTACGGTCGTGTTTCAAGTTTGACTTATAGCAATATATGCATATGATCACCCCTTAGAATTATCCACTCAGTCAATAAAGGTTGACTCAGTTGATAAAGAGTTGACTCGTCGCAAGATCGTAAATTCAACTTCTATCAACACAAGGAGATCTTGTAAGTAATTATTTTAACGTTAGTTGAACCTTGAGGTATGCCATGATACTAGTGAGTCTACGAAACCCAACTCATCTAACTCTTGTTTCTTCAATATTGATGTCATTTAACTCTTGTTTCTTCAATTTCACCACTATATTATTAAAGATAAATGATATTTGAACATCCATTTTGTGACAACTTTTGATACAACTTTCTCTCTTATACTCACATTATTTTTCTTTATCTCTCTATTGCTTTGATTTTCGTGCAAATATCTATTCTTTCTTTGCAAATTATAGTTGTCACTATAAGTTGTCAATTAAAGATTGTTCTAATAACACTCCTCATTATTAAATTTAGTGGTCAATATGTAAGCAAACCTTGTCTATTACCATTTCTTTTGCCACGACATCCTCACAATTCTCCATTTGATTGGTGAGTTGTCACCAATTTGTGAGTAACCATACACCTTTTAACCATTCTTCATTTCCATCAGCTTGTACTATCTTCTGAAAGCTTGAAGTTTTACCTTCTTGTCTTTTTCATCACCTCCATAGCTTTTCTATAAGATATCCCAAGCATTCTTGGAATTTGATGATTCTCCAATTTTCTCAAATACCTTTACATCAACACATTGATGAATAAGAAAATGTTTTATTTCTTCTTTGCATCCTAATGTAGGGAGAGACTCCACATTATTTGTTCCTTTGTTCATACACATCATGAACAACAAAAATCACCCTTGTTTAATTGCCTAAACCATCGATCCCAATTCTCGCCATCAAGAATGGGAAGATTAGCGTGAAAAATACCATTTTCAGCCATGATTGATCACTGAATCTTTTTTTCACTGCAGAAAGATCAAACCCCTTTGATCGTATTTGCTCTATGATACAAGTTCTATGTTCGATATAAAACCAACAATATACACTAATTGATATTAAAGAAGATTTTGAGAAGAAAATTTAGAGAGACTTATTATTGATACACGAGTGAATGAATTAATTGATTACAACAAGGTATCAATACTTTTTACAGGTGAGATTGCAACCAATTAACCCAATTTCTTGTAAAACAAGTAAACGATAAAACCATTAGTTAAAAGCTAACTAGCTCCTAATTTATACAACAAAGTAACAATTAACTAAATATAACTGGTTTGAATTACATCTAATATATATATATATATATAGAACATATATCTATTACGTGTATCTAATCTTAAAGGACAAAAATTAGGGATGGAAATCGGAAGGGTAGTAATTTTGTTGTTTGTAATATTGATTGATATAATTACCATACTCCGACAAGATTTTAGCATGAGATTCTATTTCTGTAGGTTCAATTCAATAAGATCTTATTACGGATTATGGCATCTGTTACCGAAAGAATTGACTTAGGGTAGTTATTATTAGTTAATTAATAGAGGCAAAAGCCCCTACATAACGAATAACGTTTTACTCATTCGTATCTTTAAAAATGGTGTCCACATGTACAGCACCCACTCTTACTTAACATCACAAAGGAACAAAATTGCTTGCGTCATGACCAAGCACTAAACGTAAATTCCATTTGTTGGTCAATGAAATCAAACATCTCCTACTTCCCATAAATTAAGCGAACACAAAATAAAGTGAAATTACAATAAGAGTACAATAAAATTTATTTTTATATCTCTCAAAAAAAAATTATTTTTATATAGAGATGCATATAATATCTTCCTCACTTTATTAATATTGATTCTATGATATCAACCGATTCGAAGTGGACTAAGATCGACGGTCGGAGTTGTGGTGACACGACGGACGGAGGATGGTGGCATTCTCTTGGTAGAGATGGTGTACATGCAAACACTTAGACAATTAGTTGTTTTTTGTGATTAGAGAATTGTGTACCTTTATCCACACGACACAATAAAAATAGGTTGGCCATAGTTTGTATTCGGTATAATTTGCACATCAACTTTTCATTTCCATTCCATCATGTGAATGCTAGTAGTAATACCATTAAATTTACCAGCGGCAAAGCAAACAAAAATTCTACGTGGGAATCAAATATAAAGAAAAATAAAATATTTTTAAAACCAACATATAAAATGTAAGGATAGAATATATTTTTAGTCCCATAAATTATAATTTTAGATTTAGTACTTACAAAAAAATTATTTAATTTTTGTCTCATCTTTTTAAGATTTTACAAAAAAAAAAAAAAGTGTTATTAGTCTTGTATTTAATCTCTATAACAATAAATTAAGGACTAAAATTAAACAAAATCTTAGGATTTTAACTTAAAAATTACGAGTGTTGAGGATACTAAAGACATAATTCGTAGTGGATTGAGTTTAGGTTTGTTCCAGAACTCACATAGATATTGGGTAAAGCAGAAGGGTTTAGACTTCCAAAATATGGTGACTCAATATTTGAATCTCAATCGAGTGAGGTATCAACATTTACTATTTGACATTGTGTCTCAAATAGGATTACCTCTAGAAGGAAAAAAAAAAAAAAAAAAACATTGATTCCATAATAAACATAAAATCAGATTCTAGTAATTGATCGGAATATGGGCTTGTTTTGGAAAATGGATAAGGGAATCTCTAAGGTGAAAATTTGAGGTGAGAGAGTTAGTGCCATTAAGTGCCGGTGTTGTGTGAAACTGGGGCTTCACTTTTTTTAAACAATTAGCTTTTTTGGCCTATATAAAGCCTATTTTGCATTTTGATGGTCACCCACAAACTCACAATTCACATAACCTATAGTTTTGTGTGTGCGCTTTGTGTGTGTATCAAACCCAGTGCTTCCATAGACCAATAGAAAAATGGAGGACCAAAATGCTAATGGTAAGTTGAACAATGGAGCACTGCTTCGCAAGATTAAACCATACCTTGCTATATTGTCCCTTCAATTTGGTTACTCGGGGATGTACATCATTACTATGGTTTCTTTCAAACATGGTATGAGCCATTGGATTCTCTCCGTGTACCGTCATGTTGTGGCCGCAATTATAATTACTCCTTTCGCGCTTGTGCTCGAAAGGTACCTTCCTCGATCATTTTCTTCCTCTTTTTATGTCTCTTTCAACGATGTTGAATTATTGATAGAGATTAGAAACGGACAAAATGAAATTAGTCTTTAGTTTTTAATTTTAATGTCTTTAACACTTGACAACAAAATTTGAGACGGATTTTTTTTTTCATATACAATTTCTTTCTAGAATTCAACTTTTTTCAGTATTTGTATAGCTACTATATACTTTGCCTTCATAAGCTTAACAAGGTTTTGTTTTGATTATTTATATTTACAGAAAAACAAGGCCAAAGATGACTCTCCCCATCTTCCTGAGGATAGTGGCACTTGGTTTCCTTGAGTAAGGCTCTTCGGGATATTTCCACCTAATGCTATATTCGCAGTATCGAATCATATACACTTAGTTCTGTTTATTAGTATCTTCATGATCATGAGTTAGGCACTGATAATATTTTTTGAAGCGCACAAGCATGCATGCATGCATAAGTAGCTATCTCTACAATATTCCTAATATATTTTATTTATCTATTTGAAGTACCATAAAATTCATAATCTTTCTTGGTTGGGTGGAGGAAATCAAAAAGATTCATAGGATATAAAAACACTAAAATATAACACTTTTTTGATCTCTTTGATTTATATTTTTTTAAAACCTTTTGCTTGGTCTTGCAATTTTTCACTGATTTACTAGATAATCGCAAATAAGAGTTTAATACATTTACAATTTTAGAAAAGAAGATTTAACATTCTAAAAAAACATTTTTCGGTGAATAAAAATAGAAGAACTAACTAGAACCTTACCTTTTTTTTGGTACAAAAAACTGGAACCTTATTTAACCAGCCTAAAAGCAAATAGAAATGAATTATTGTCGAATAATTACACCCTCATATTGCCCTGCATTTTCTAGCGGACTCATCATTTTGTATCAAGTGACCCACCACCACAAAAATCATAAGGACGAAATGTTCCCCATTGTGTGATTTCATTTCTTAGGATAATATATAGTTTTATGAGGCATTGGGTCTTCTACCTCTATTGCATGGGTACAATGAATTTCACAGCACCCGTGCAGAGAGTATGGAGAACCAAACTCTTCAAGTTACACAATCAATCAAACTAGAGTGAAGTTGTCATTGATTAATAAGTTATGTAATAATCAATATATTAAAAACTCGTTATTAATATCATTTTAATTTTTTACCCTTATCTTAATTCGTGCTATTGGAAAAAAGAATTAGCGAGAAAAATAAATTGTGGAGGATTTGAATTCCTAATCACTTCAATTCATATATATCTCTCAAACCATCGAGTCAATTTATATATTATTTTAAAGTTTTGGATTGAGATGTGATAATATAATTTTCTGGATATTGATTATTCGATAAAGATTTCACCAATAGCTGTTTAGCAATCCCCATGAATTATAGGAACAATTTTTACTATTTATTTAGTAAAAGGAACAAGTTATAAGGCAAGTAGTTTTTTTAGTTACAATAGTTTAAACATTTTTCTATGGCTAGGTTTTGTTTCTTGTTTTTTTTTCCGGCTCAAAGTACAAATTGCAGAGAATGAAATTGAAGTCAAATAGTTATTAATATTTTTTGTTGTTGATAAAATGAAACAGGCCAGTACTAGATCAAAACTTGTACAACATGGGAATGAAGATGACATCAACAACGTTTGCATCTGCCACTGTTAATGTCCTTCCAGCTATTACTTTTATAATGGCTCTCACTTTCAGGTAAAAGCTTCAATCAATTCACCATGAAAACAAAAACAAAAACTAATGTGCTTACGCAAAGGAAAAAAAGCTAGCTAGAATTGTGTGTTCCTGGAAAAAATAATTGGAATCCGACAATTTCGAACCATGGGGCCATATTAATTAGTGGACGAGGACGAATTTTTGTCCCTTACTACTAGTTTGTCACACTTTGCAAGGTTCATCTTTAAATTAAATTAAAGTTTGATTTAACATAGTCCAAACTTGAATTAAGATAAGCAACACATGATTTTCAATTTATGCATATCTAATCAGATTCCTCTAATTTTCTAATCTTTTATCTACTTTTTAAGATTTATTCTTCATTATTATTCCAATGAATCTTTTTTTATAATATTTATTCTAATAAATCTAATGACATGGTAATTAATATATTATTATTTTACTAATTAATCAGGTTAGAGTCAGTGAACTGGAGAAAATTTCACAGCGTAGCCAAAGTAATTGGAACGGTTGTAACCGTTTCTGGAGCTATGGTTATGACTTTGTACAAAGGCCCTGCCTATCAGATTATAAAGGGAGGAGGAGCCATCAACCACCACGCCTCCGCCGCAACCGACCAACCATCCGACCAAAATTGGGTGATGGGCACAATAATGCTTATATCAAGTTGTTGTAGTTGGGCTGGATTCTTTATTTTGCAAGTAAGCATATCCAAACCAAACATCAAGACATATATTCTTTACTTTATAAATTAGATTATTTTAATTTAAATTAGTGACTCCAAAAAAATTAAAATTTGATCTCTCACAGCAGTTGCACAGTGTAACAATTGTGGCGACCATTAGATATGGTGTGAGAATTAGTTTCTCTATAATGGTCCCCACAACTGTTGGAACGCTCTGTTTCACAAGAGATCCATTTTTCAAAGAAATGGGTCATTCTAATTAGTGTTAATAAACTAATTAATTAAATTATTTAATAATTAACTTATTTTTTAATTCAATGTGATAATTAACTTATGTTGCTACTTTGTGGGATTAGTCATTCACTTTGAAGAAGTATCCAGCAGAGCTATCACTAACAGCATGGATTTGCTTGATGGGTATTATTGAGGGTTCAATTGCATCACTTATATTTGAAAGAGACATGAGTGTGTGGGTCATAGGTTGGGACTCAAGGCTTCTTGCTTGTGTTTATTCTGTGAGTCTACCTTTATTTATTTACTTAGTGAATAATAATTAATTTCTAAAATGATTTCAATTCAACAAAATAATTTTTACTCAATATTAAATTTGTGATAATTATATAACCAGGGTGTGATATGCTCTGGAATGGCATATTATGTACAAGGGGTTGTAACTAGAGAACGTGGACCAGTTTTTGTCACATCTTTCAGTCCACTATGTATGATTATCACTGCTGCATTGGGTTCTCTTGTCTTAGCTGAACAAGTTCATCTTGGAAGGTAACACCCTTTCTCTTAAAATATGTAACAAAAATTAGTGATAAAAAAAAATTATAAGTCTCTAATTTAATTAAAATATTGGTGCTAATTGATTTTTTTTGTATTTCTTTTTCATTTTATAGTATATTTGGAGCTATTATCATCGTTATTGGTCTTTACACTGTGGTATGGGGCAAAAGCAAAGATCGTCGTGAAGACACATCAGAGATAGGAAAAGGTGAAGGCCAGGATCAATTGCCAATCAAGAATGGTACAAAATCAGGATCAGACATTTTTGAAGGCATTGAGATCAATGTTCCAGCTGAAAAATTGAAAAAAGGAGAAGCAAAAAATGTTCCAACATAAGCATGATGATGAAGTTTTTATAAGAATAAGAATAGTTTATATATCAATTTTTCCTATCTGCTAGAGGTTATGAAAGATTTTCTGCGGTGTGAAAATCTACTTCAATTTACCTTCCTAAGTGGTTTTACTTTTATTTTGTTATCTTAACTTTTTCCGTTCTCAAAGTATAATGTTATGAATCAAATAATGCAATATAATGCTTTAGTCTTTGTTTTTGTCCTTTCTAATACTTTTGATTCCTATCATTTTTTATTTGCCATGTTGAGCTACTTATCTAATGATATGTGCTTTTTAACCAAAGATTCTATATGTAAAATAAACAGTGCCACTGAACGTAGGAATCTGTTCCTTAAAAAAAAAAAATCACAAAAGTCAAACGAATCTATCACGACATTTGTAATTCTAATTCCCTCCTAAGTCCTAACAGGGGACTACGTTAAAACTAAAAGGGTTAAATATGTTTTTGGTCCCTATAAATATACAAACTTTTCGTTTTAGTCCCTCTAAAATTTTCCTTCAACTTTTGGTCCCTTAAAAATTTTCCTTTTTTACTTTTGGTCCCTCTTTTAAAGTAAAATCATATGTAGAATTCATATTTTTGAATAAAAATTTGCATAAAAATTCATAATATTATAAGAATATCTCCCAAAAAAAATTAGAATTTTTTAACATAACATGAATTTAATATGAATTTTTACATTTATTAGGGTTAAAAATTCATATTTAATTCATGTTTTGTTAAAAAATTCTAATTTTTTTTGGGAGTTTTCTTTCCAATATTCTACACATTTCTGCATAATTTCATTAAAAAAATACAAAAATTAATTTAAAAATAGGGACCAAAAGTAGTGATTGAAAATTTTATAGGGACTAAAAGTTGAAGGAAAATTTTAGAGGGATCAAAACGAAAAGTTGGTATATTTATAGGGATCAAAAACATATTTAACCCAAAATAAAATAAAGATTGGTTTCGTGAATTTCGTAAGATTTGGTCGGTAGAACTGATTTTAATTCAACACGTGCTCTTTGTATTTTTTTTTTTTAAGGAAATTTGCAATATTCAAAGACTTCTGTAAAAGAAAATTGAAAACGAAATAAAAACATACATGCACTAAATATAAGATAGAACACGATTTACTTTGGTCAGCAAAACAATGTAGTCATGTAGTTATGCTTCGATTACCGTTTGATCAAGATTTGACGGTCTTGATTTGTGCTCGGTATTTTAAGAATTTAACCCTAGAAATTAAATCTGTTTTTTTCTTAACTGTTCGATTAAGTCTGAAGGGTTAAGAATGTCTTGATTGCGTGAATACGGACAAAAAACAATTGCAGTAGGGATGGCAATGGGTACCCTATGGGTAGGGTACTACAGTGCCCTTCCCCATACCCGCGTATGTAAAAAATACCCGTACCCGAACCCATACCTTCATGGACAACAACTTTAGTGCCCTTCCCCATACCCTATGGGCACCTTAGTGCCCATACCCGCACACATTACCCGCACTTTAACTATAAAAATACAATAAAAATATCACAGTTGAAATAAAACTATGGTTCAAATTTTTTAAAATCAACTCATAAAATAGTACGAATCCTAGTATTTAACAAAATAAAAAACATCTAAAACATCCTTTAAAAATTGATGGATCAGTTATTGTATTATGTAGTTTTTAGGTTTAGGCTTAGACTAAAATAGCTAAATTAATTAATTAATTAATTAATTATACATCAAAAATAAATAAATTATTTATCATATAATATAAATATGTATATGCGGGTTGCGGGGCTGGGTAGTATGGTACCCTTACCCATACCCATACCTGTTTAAATTTGCGGGGAATACCCGGACCCAAGCCCATACCCATGAAAGCGGGGTTTTACCCTACCCATTGTGGGTATTTTTTGCGGGTACCCATCGGGCTTGGGTCCAATTGCCATCCCTAAATTGCAGTGAATCATATTTCTCATATATGGACCACGATTTACTAGCAAAACAACGTAGTCATGCAATCATGCTTCAGCAACTGTTCGATCAAGATCGGACGATCTTGATTTGAGCTCGGTATTTCAAAACTTTAACACTAAAAATTAAATCTAGTTTTTCTTAACCGTCCGATTAAGATCGAAGGGATAACAATGTCTTGATTGTGCGAACAAAATACAACTAGAATGAATCCTACTTCTCATATGTATTGTCCTCTTGTATACTCTTTATTATCATTTTATGTCTCTATCTCTCCCGTATATAGTATTTACATCTTTATGTTTTTACTTTTGGTTTCTCTCACCTCACACTCACAAAACCACAATTACAATCATGCCCTGCAGCAGATGATCCAATTCCAAACCCATGGGATAGGTTAGTAATTGAAAAAGGAACAAATTTTAAGTTGCAACCTAACCAACGGTAAGAATTTAACGTGGATAAACAAATAGAGAAAGTAAGGAACGGAATCACCACACAAGAATTTAACTAAAGGCAAGTTTAAAAATTTAATGTCATGAAAATTTTAAGTAGAAAATCCTATAATTGTAAAAAAAAAACTATGGACGCACATACTTCTCTTCCACAATCTCTGTATATCCGCACACTCTTTAAAGCAAATATAACTACATCAGACAACACTCTAAAAAAATAGTATAAGAGAAAAGAAGAAAGTCAATATTAGTCTAAGATGTTTGTGATTAGTATTTTGTAACGAAGAGGTAAGAACCATAACCGATATATAGTCTTGACAATCTCTATAAACTCAAAGCAATCATCATGTTGGCTAAAATCTATACATACATCTTTAACTTGCATTGCATATATATACTGACGGTGATAGTTCAAAAGAACTATCATATTTCACCGTAAATAGAGTGTATTTCACTTGTTGTTAAACCACTCCAAGATTATATTTTAACATATCAAAGAGCAGTTTGAAAAATTATGGTGCAACACCATGCATGTCAAAATTGATTCTTTTCTTATGTAGAAGAATGACCTAAGACCGGCAAAACATCACATCTTCACCAAAAAATTTAAGACATTAAGTATATGAATCACATATCTTGTATGTGTGTCGCATGTAACTCATTTATAATCGATGTGAGACTAACGACTCACACATGAATCCAAGCGTAAACGGTCCCAAAATAATATCAAGCTTGTGGGATACTTTGTGTAGCCGTGTAAATGCATTTTTTATTTTTTAATTATTCCAGAATATGGACTTAGGTATACCAATGGCATAACATCCCACTAAAATTTAGTAAAAGAAAATAGCAATTATTCACCCATTTTATATGCATTCATTATCTTTCACGTTCTGTCTGCCTATATATATTTCTAACTTTGCTTGCAAGTTGTAAGGGGATAAGAAGATCACAGCACATTTCTTAGAATTTAATGATTGATCATGACAATGATCCTACTATGCCATGCATGAGGGGTCATTCTTTAGCTATATTTGCAAAATATTCGACTATTTTTTGGTACAAAATATTATAGGATTTTAAATGTGGTTTGTGTGTCATCAGCTCACTAACGAATTATCAGATAGCCAAAGAGCACTACAAACGTGAAGGAATCTAGACAAGGAGAATCAAATTCAGATTCCTTTGAATCTTATACTTTTGTCACAAAGATCCCCTGCTAAGGACCTACAAGTTACACCCAACAAGGCAATTCCTACCAAGTCAATAATGATGAATAGTACAAAATCACATGCATATACACATATAATCAAAACCTTAATTGAGGACTTATTTTATTGTTTAGCCAAATTAATTAAGTGTATATCATGCATGCTTTATAGTAAAGCTTCTCACAAGTTTAATTGCACTTTTTCACGTGAGATATTCTTACATGAATGAATACACTATATACTTATGTTTACAAACAACCAATCAAAAATTTCTTAGATTAAAATAATAGAAATTATGCAAAATGTAAACAATCTAGTACTACTGATAAGTGTTTAAAAGTGATATATTTCATATAGGAGTTTAGGCATTTTAGTGACTTGTTTTGCAAGATTCTCTATGGAAAACTCCAAATATTGTGTTAATATGTCATTTATGCTTTTGAGCCTTATTCTACCCTTTTTGTGCAGGAAAATACAAGCAAGGAGCAAGAAAAGTCAAAATTCAAGGAAGCCACGCCATTAGCGTGTCCTACGCTATTAGCGTGAGGAAGAAAAGCCCAAGGTCAGAAAGGTACGCCAATGGCGCACCTGGAGCGTGAATCTGGAGCACTTGTGAAGAACACGCTATTAGCGTAAGCTACGCTATTAGCGTAATCACTCCAGAAAGGTACGCTAATAGCGTACCTGGAGCGTAGCAGGCCATGAAGAAACACGCCATTAGCGTGAGACACGCTATTAGCGTAAAGAGTCCAGAAAGCTACGCCATTAGCGTGGCTGGAGCGTAGAAGCAGGGCAAGGCCAACGTGGCAGCAGCCCATTGGCCAGATTATAGGCCGACTTACCACGATATTAGCGTAAATGGCGCTATTAGCATAGGTACAAAAACACAGGCCCATTTAAATAGCATTCTTACCTCTCTTTTAGGTCATTCACTATTCCATTGATATTTTTATACATTCTAAGAGAGAGGTCAGAGCTATTTCCAAGAGAGAAACACAAAGCAAGTGATTAAGGAGTAGATTCAACCCTAGATTCATTGAGACATCAAGGATCTTGGCATGGAATCTTCATCTTTCCTTCATTCCTTGCATTAGTTTACATGTCTATGTGTAGCTATCACCTTCTTTGTAGTATTGAGGTAACAATCAAGCTATTATGTAATCTTTTGATCTTTTAATATATAAGGTTCTAGCTTAATGATTCAATATTGTTGTTATTCTTGCTTTTAATGCTTTCAAAGAGATTCAAGATGATTTGGACACGAACTCTTGAATCTAGAACTAGAATAACAATCTATCTTATGTTATATCACTCTTGACAAGCTTGTAAACCTTTGATAATTACTTTTAATCAGGATTTTAATGCTTTCGGATACTTAATCAGGCTGGACACGGTCGATTAAGTTATCCGATCGACTTTGTTATCGTTTAAGGGATTTGGACACGAATGTTTAAACGCTAACTTAGAAATAACGATGTCACTTTGGACACGAAGGATGTTGTAGAAATGATTGTAATAATATTGGTTATAAAGCTAGAATCTGTTAATCGATCGAGAGATTGCTGCTGTTATGCTTGCTCGTTATCTTATACCGCAAGCGAAATAGTTCGATCTCTTCTCGTGTTTAATTTATTGTCATCTATGGATATAGTGTTACAAACAAACATTTTATAAATGATACCTTAATGTGAAAGATTGTGAAAACGCTTATGATATAACGCAACTCCCTGTGGAAAACGATCCTATATATACTCACGTGTACATAGTTATATGACATGTAGGAAAAACTTACATCAACTACCACAGTATAAAATTATTATAATGGTGATTGTTAATTAGTGGTACTTATATACAATATCCTATCCTATTACAATAATTACTCATTTCCACTTTATGTTTGAGTGTTGCTTTCGCAATGTGATTGGTAGTAGGTCATGACATTATTCACATTATTATTACCAACTTCCCTTGTGAACGCAAAGACCAACCATTTTTATACTGTGTGTAGTTTCCATGTCATCCCCAACTTGTTTGTGTTCCATTAGAAGTCGGCAAAGTAAGACATGTACACATGCATACATAGAGTTGGGGATACTGTTTCAGGTAATCTTGTTTGTCATATGATCACATTAACTCCTTTGGTTTGAGCAGGGTCGGTCCAATGATCAGGCTGTTAAAGCCCTCGCTTAGGTCTCCTAACAAACAAAAACATTTTTCATTAGATATTATAAACAAAAAGACTTCATACATAAACTAAATTGGCTACATACATTAAAATTTATTTTAGACCTCATCTACAAATAAAATTTATTGGACCGGCTCTGAGTCTCAGCTTCCGTGTCATCATAGGATTCTTATTAGAAAGTCATGGGGAGAATAAGGAATGACAATGAACTTATGATTCAAAACCACCAAGAGATTGAGACAGTACTCTAACACCCAATACCATTAAAGCATTGAAATATGGGTTACATCTCTTATATGTCTTGCATTTGGTCCATTAATAATTGATGTGAGTTACATCTTCTGTCTTTTACCTTGTTTTGTCTCATGATTTTACTTTAATATTTCCATGTCCTAGAATTAGTCTAAAATTAGTAACATGTCTCTTAATTTAAAAGATACATGAATGTTAGAACGGCAACTGATTTTAAAAGAATAACTAAACAATAATAAAAAACAACAGACAAACAAAGTTTGGTAACGAAGTTCGGTCAATCGTGTCTGCACGAATCTCAGACAAGAGAGCAGTTGTAGTTCTGTTTCATCTATTGTGGAAGGATTAGGGTTTATAGTGTTATATTTAAGGCAAATGTTAACTTGTGCCCTTAAGGACACATGTTAAGAAATTTATTATAGAAATATACGTATCAAAAGTCATGCAGTCAACCTTTTAAAAGTTAAATTATCATGTTTTTCAATGCAAAGTTGTTCATTTTGAATTTCTTAACATGTGCCCTTGGGGCACAAGTTAACATGACCCTATATTTAAATACCATGGTCAAGATTACAATATTATTTCTTATACCGTCCATCCCTCCCCACTTGTCAATATAAGTCATACCTAGCTAGCTAAGCATAGAAAAGAGCTCCATTCCACAAGATTATGAAATTTTACAACAATCCCAAAAGTTAAGATCAAGCATTGAATTATCTTGCATTTACGTTATGTGGCTTTTGAAATGCTCTAATACCTTTATGCTGATACAAATTACGTCATCGAATCACCTGTTAAATTGGATCAATGGAGAGAGAGTTTTTCAACAGTACTCAACAAGATTTTAAGTACTCTTGTGGTTTCTTTTTGGAATCTCTTGCAATCATAATATTGCTTTGCAAGTGGTGCTTATGTCATGCAGTATAATTCATTTCGTCTCATCATAGAATGGAATAATGGCACAATGAAGAGAATCAAATTCCATTACATTCGGCACAACTTACACAAATAGTAGTTTCTCACTGCTTAACATCACGAGGCAGAATATGATACATGTACAATCAGTGGCTGATTCTAAAATTCCTTTTTTGTAGACAATAAAATAGTCTATAATATTTTTACGTAATAAAATTTTACAAGAAATATAAATTTTTCCTTCAAAAAAAAAAAGAAATATAAATTTTTGTTTTTTGAGGGAATATAAATTTAATTATTAAAAAATTCAAAATATCTATAGTATTTTTGGTGCATTCTCATACTTTAAAATATATTTTGTTTTTTTTATTCAATTACCCATGACATTTTTTGAAAGAACAGTTTTTGAAAGAACAGTTTTTTAGAGAATGATAAACTAATACTTATGATTAATATAATTTTAATTTTAAGAATATAATAACAACATAGATTGGATTTGAAAAATTCATATAAACCCTCCATAACCCCCCAAAATCCTCCCCCAATACAATTTTTGAGTTCGCCCAAATGAGGGGGATTTTTTATTATGAATAAAAAATTAACCTCCAAAGCCCTCTCCCCCCAATGTCTTCTATCTCCTTCCTTTTTTCCAAAACCCTCCCCTCCCCTCCCCTCCAAACTCCCAAACAAAGCCTAAGGGTATTTGGCTATTCACTCCTATTGAAACTATTTTTATGGATGGAATTAAATAAGAGAAATATAGAAATAGTATTTGAACAATCATTTAGTTGTCCAACAATCATTTAGTTGTCCAACAATGTATTTATGTCCTTTCAAAAAAAACAATGTATTTATGTATCGTGTAGATGCGCTTTTATTTTTTTATCAGCTTTTTTTTTTCTCGAGTTAAATCAATAGTTATAAATAGTATATTTTTATATGGTTGTAAAGTTTTAGTTGTTCAAATAGCATTTCTCATTTTCTTAACAAGAAATAAAAATATAATTTCTCATTAAATAATCATAACAATTTTTCTTGTGAAATTGCACATTGACATTCTATGATTCCATTAGATTCTTTTTTCATCATGCCCCACTGTTTTTTTTTTTTTTAAAGAAATCATGCCCCACTGTTGTAGCTTCTGTTTTCAACAGATTAAACACCAATATTGTGCAAAGGTATAGTTTGTATTCCGTAAAAGACCCCACATCAAATATATCCTTAGATAGTGATAAATATTTACTGCCGCAATAATTTAGATTCTAACATATAAATTGCTGTGGCCGAAAATGGTGGATATATAGTTGGAGTTTTTGGTTTCACATTTATCAATTTCATTCTCCATTAGTGCTACTTTTCATGAATGTCCCAATAAAGCTAGGTTAGTAAACGTGATACACTAATATTTGCCATATATTTGCCGTCCATTGTTATCTAGCTAGTTCAACACATCATTGCCAAGTTTTCCTGTTTGGGAATTCCTCTTAGCACAAGTGGTCGACAATCATTTTTCAACTTCAATTTGATCCATTTGAAGCTATAAAGCAAATTATATTGCTTCCAAGTTATGTGATTTATAGTGGCTGGTAGGTCCAAATTTCATAGCTAGCACTCATCAAATTTGCTAACACTTCTTCTATCGCTATTGCTTCCACCCTTTATTTAAACTTTCATATTCAACAAAGCCTTAAATTAGTAACATGTGGGATTTATTATTTAGAATGTCTTTTATTATTCTTTTTACGTAACGGAAGTACAATTAATAAAGTAAGGAAAGCAAAACATAGTTTAGGGGAAATCGAACTTCTCAAAGATTACTACGACAATTTAAAAGATGGGATAGTGCGTCACTTTATACATACTTAAAAACTATGAGAAATTATATTTGTATAACTATTTTGTAACAATTTTTGAGACAATTCTCTCTCATATTTTTATTATGTTTGTTGTATATGTCTTAAAATCTCAAGTGTAGATTCGGCTTATCTTGCAACGTGGATGCTCAAAAAGAGTAATAAAGTGATAAACCAAGATCCTTCCCACAAAAATTGGTTGTGTTCTTAATCTCAACACTTTCTAAGTAAATGATCCACAAGGATTGGTCCCTTCATTTTATTTTATTCGTGATTTTAGTCTCATTTCTAAATTAATCCACGATTTTGACCATAACATGGTTAATTTCAAGTCCTATAACATGCTTAATTTGATTAAACAAATTTTTTTTCCGAGAGATATCTATACTATGATATTTTGGTCTCCGAAAACTCTACATTGGCTAATTCCTTAATTTGATCAAGCTTGATCTCGATGTAATCAATGTCTACTTTTAGTGTATATATCTCTCCTATTGGATTTCTTCATTTCTTTTGAGAAATAGATAAGATCTTAACTCCTTATTGATAGGTTGAATCCGATTGATTTATATATTTGGCGATTCTTCAATTAATTTTTGACTGATCACCGATGTGTTTAACATCAAACTAAAATTAGTTTTTTTTTTTTAAATTCTTACAAACCAAATAAATTCATTGACCGTAAAAAAATATGTAACTAAAACTTCTTGTCGACAATAATAGAACTACTTCAATCTCAACATGAAAAACTTAAAGATAATTAGATATGCATAAACCAAAGATGTCTTTTTTTGAAGAAAATAAACCAAAGATGTCTAAATTCCATCAAAATAAAAAAAGGCTAGATACATACCTAAGAAAATACTAAAAGTAGAATTGGATTTTATATATGCACTAAATTGACAAAAATAAATGATAAATTATGACGGAAAGATGAATCAATTATATTTTGGATATGTTCTTTGGATTTTGGAGGACACCATGCTATGACCATAAGGTGCATTGCTTATTGTACAAAATTAAAGCATGCGTGTCCCATATAGAAGAAATTGAACGCTACTACCTACTAGTAGCTTTCTTGTTAAAGAAATCTCATCTTTTTGACCAAAATAAAGACCATGAGAACTTTTATGGAGATAATAATTGATTTAAGCGTCCATAAAAATGCCAACATCAATTAACTAGTCACAAACTTGACTCTTGTGCATGAGCACTACGAAACATAACATTATTGTGTGTGTGTGTGTAACGTTATTTGTCATAATCTTTTTTTTTGACAAGTTATTTGTCATAATCTTAAAAGTTGTGTTTTGTGGAGTGTATTTTAATTTTTTTTTTGGTACAATTTTAATTCTATTTTTTGTCAAGTATTCATTTCTTTTAATTCGATTTAATAAAAGTATCATGAACATTATTTTAATTTGATTTAATAGGACGCATAATATTATGGTTATCATATATGTAAATTTGGTCAAAAAAATCATATATGTAAATTGATATTTAAAAAGAACTTATTACTTCAATAGAATAACATGACAAAATAGGGGTTGTCTAATACGAACCGATCCAATAGTAGACTCTTCTATTGTTAGTAAATTATAATAAAATATTAGTTTCATTCTACATTTTTTATTATTTTTAAAAAAATTTGTTAACAATAGTAAAGGTTCATTTTTAATGTCATCGTGAGCTTAGCTCAGTTGGTAGAGACAACACATGGTAACATGCAAGGTCCGGGGTTCAAACCCCGGCCACCACCCAAAAGGTTCATTTTTAATCATTTCTGAGATGTTCATATTAGACACGCCCGACAATACAATATATTAATCATTTCTGAGATGTTCATATTAGACACGCCCGACAATACAATATATACATGTCTTTAAAAACTCTTAAGACTATAATAGAGGTTGAGAAAACAATTCTAAAAAATCACATCAATTCATTTTTAATCATTTCTGAGATGTTCATATTAGACACGCCCGACAATACAATATATACATGTCTTTAAAAACTCTTAAGTCTATAATAGAGGTTGAGAAAACAATTCTAAAAAATCACATCAATATTTCGTGCAAATATGTTTAATTTTTTTTCTTAATATTTAAAAGCTATAATATTAATATATTTTCTCTTTTTCTTACTTTATTCTATTATTTTGTTAATGCATATAAACCTTTAATTTAGTGGCAGAGCCACATTCAAGTGAATATCGACGTCTACTCTTTTTAAGTTTTTATTAGAAGCTCTTTATTTATTTTATTTTAAGTTAAGCCTTTACAAATTACTATAGAATGATTGAACAAAAAAGTGTCCCATGCATAATAGTAATATATAATAATTTGCTTGACCAATCCACTTTTTAGTACCAAAAAAACAATCCACTTTTTCATTTAAATACCATTGGTACGAAAGCTAGCCAGGTTGCTAAAAATTAATATACATCACTTGAAAAAGTAGGAAGAAAATATCGATATTACTATATTAATTACAGTTGCACCACTTAAAAAAGAGATCAGGCAACTTATACATAAATTGAAAGAAAAAAATATATAGAAACAAACAAAGAAAGTAAAAGATGAATAGTTTAAATTTGCAAAAGTTTATCACTTTTATGTGATTCAAAAGAGACAACAACTTTTAAAAAGTAGACAGATTTAAATGCAATCAAGCAGCTTATAAAAAAAATTGCTATATAGCACTTAAATTAATCCACTCGCAATATAAGCACGCTTATATGAACGTATTTTTTTTCCTCAAAGAGTCCAACTCACACAACTATATTATTAATATGTAACCAAAAAAAAATATATATTATTAATATACTACAGAAGGTTTAAAATCAGCAGTAACTTGATTAGTTAGACGAAAGAAATAATGTTCTCGTTCTTTTGATCTCCAAAGTCTTTTAAGTTATCTACATCTTGTAATTTTCAAGTTTGTCACGTGTATAGATAGATGACAATAGTTATTTGTTTGGGAGTTTGGAGAGCGTTAGGACTTGGGAGAAGCAATGAATCAACATCCAGAACTTCTAAGATATTGGTTATATTTTCTTAAGATATTGGTTATATGGGCCAACTCTCTTATATAGCCAATATTTTCTTCATGTCGATATCAGATTAATCACTCACATTTGAATTTCAATAATCTCCCTCTTAATTAAGTGTGAATCATTCACATCACTAGACTTGACCCACACTAGGATCTCACTACCGCTCCCCTGCCATGCTAAAAGATGACTCTGATAACATCTGTTGGGAAGTCTGAGCAATGTGATAAATGTCTAGGACCCCCATTAATAAAATAAAAAAATCTTCATGACCCCTTACAAACCTTGCACCACGTCAATTAGAAATGGTATATATAAGAGAGATGAGTCAGATACCCAATTCCTTAAAGTTTTGCGTATATATGTGGTGTCAATATCTCTTCGGGGTCTTAGATTTTTAGTTCGTTGCTGCTCAATAAGCACCCCAGACTCCCCCAACAAGTGGTATTAGAAATATGCTTCGACATGGGAGCAAGAGTGAGATCCTAATGATATGGTGTCAAAATGTCTTAAAAGTTCTAGACATTTATCTCATTGTTGCTCCTGACGCTTCTCAGACTCTCCAACAAGTGCTATCAGAGTCATGATTCGACTTGATGGAGGATCGGGAGTGGATCCTAATGTGGATCAAGTCTAGTGGTGTGGGAGATTCACACGTAACTTGAAGATTGTTGAAATTCAAATGTGATTGGTTAGTCCTTCGTCGACTATAAATGAAGGAAATATTGGATATAAAAATAGATATAACTTAGATATTCAATGTCTTAAGATTTTGAATAAAGATGAGATGTTTAGATCTCTAGAGGTCATGAATGTTTAATTCATTGCAGCTCTCCAGACTCCCCAATAATATCCACAAGTATGAATGCTAGTCATCTGCTACTTGTTTCATTATATAATAGTCGTGCAGATATCTGTTAGACGGATACTTAGCAGGATTTTATGTATTTGTGGGTATTTGCATATGTCTACATAATTTTATAAAATAAATGTGCATCGTTGTAAGAAAAATTATAATTTTTCAATTATGTAGAATTTCTCCCTTACCTTCTTACAACATAAAAAAGTATTGCCACGAAAATATTAACACTTTGCACTCTCACTTTGTCAACAACACTATTAATCAAACAATATACATAAATTAGGATAAGGTTTCTTTCATGTGGAGCAGTTTTCTATTTAAGTAATATGATGTTCTATTAGTTTACTAACAAGTACAGATACTTCAGGGTGTGAATATAATCATCGGTAACGAAATTAGCATAAATTTTACAAGGGAGTCAAATGTAAAAGAATAAGTAATAGTAATAGTTTTTACAAGGGAATGCCGACAATCAAGAAGTATCTAGTAGGTTTTCAGGAATTCACATAAATAAATGCTCTAATTCCAATTCATTGTCACAAAGGGTTAAATATGTGATTCGTCTCTGCAAATAGGGCTCGCTTAAAATTTCGTCCCTGCAGTCGCTAATCCTTTATTTTTTGCCCCTGCAAAGTTTAATCTGTTAAAAATTCGTCCCTTGACCCAGTTAATGACTGTCACGTCATCAAATTAACAAAATGGCATGAGAATTGACGAAAATACCCCTGGCTTATTTTTTTTTTTGTTTTTTTTCCTTCAAAAAAAAAATTCAGTTTTTTCCCGAATTTTTTTTACGATTTTTTCCCGAAAATTTTTCAGTTTTAATTTTAACAGTTTTTTTCCGAATTTTTTTTGACTTTTAATTATTTTTTCAGATTTTTTTAATTTAAAAAAGAATTTTCAAAATTTTGAAAAAAAAAAAAATTGAAGGGAAAAAAAATTAGCCTAGGGGTATTTTGGTCAATTCCCATGCCATTATGGTAATTTTGATGACGTGGCAGTCATTAAATGGGTCAAGGGACGAATTTTTAACTGATTAAACTTTGCAGGGGCAAAAAAAAAGGATTAGCGATTGCATGGACGAAATTTTAAGCGAACCCTATTTGCAGGGACGAATCACATATTAAACCCCACAAATTAAACACCACAGTTACATAAATGATGAAGTTCACATAGAATTTACATACTCCGCATTGACATGGATTTTGTCTGCAATGCCATCATCGCTTCCAACCCTCAACTTCAAACGCTTCAAACCCATCGATCTATGCATCTTCAAGAAACTCAAGCTCGTCCTCTCTTCACAAACCTATATCTATGAGGTTGTTTCTTTTCTTGACCATTTGCACCCCAAAAGCATCCACTTACGTGTTCCCATCGCTTTGTTGCGTCATTGCTCCAATACGAAGTCTTACCAAGGGTAAGCTTATTCACCTCCATTTGAAGTACATCGGTTTCAAACACCCCACCACTCTTTTTGCCAACCATTTATTTCACATGCATTTCTGTAGCAGCAATTACGTCCATGCATGCAAGGTGTTAGTCAAGTGGAGTGGAGGTTATAAGTTTGTATTCTTGGAACAATATTCTTTCTAGTTATGTTAAATTAGGGATGATGAAACAAGCTAGGAGCATGTTCTATCAAGTTTATGACAAGGATTGTGTGTCATGGGACACCATGGTGGTGGTTGGTTGTGCACGGAGATTCGGTGAGGCTTTGAGGTTTTATGAACCGTTGAGAAGGAGTTGTGTATTGGATGTACCAAGTTCATGTTTACCATTGTCTTGATTGTTTGTGTAAAACTGAAAGAATTTTCGCTTCATTTTTCTCTCTCAATGTTATGTGATTTTTAGAAACCTAGAAATTGGGGGAATCACATTTCCAGGTTTCCAAATATGACTTTACAACATTTGTAATATTTAAATTAAATATAACAAATAAATTTATAATTTAAATAATCCTCAACTTAAAGAAAATCAATACTAAGTGCACAAGCAAATTATTATACAGATATTAGTACCGTAAGTACAAGTCTAGAGATTATTTGTTCTATATCAGTTCTGTATTAGTGTTTGAAATTACTTGTCATCTATCCTTGAGTATCAGGCTTAATGATTATAAGATTAATGTAATTGGAACATTTTACTTCTCATTTGTTTTCTGACGCGTACTTCTCATACTTGATCATCTCCTCAAAGGCATTGGATTATGTGGAAGATAGAGATTCCTCCAATCCTTAATAGAAGGTCCAGATCTCTGCACTCAAGAATAACTATTATGCACTCAAGCAAAAAGATTGGAGTTGGAAATAATAGAAAAAGTGCAGAGGATTCACTGTAAAGAAGATGAGGAAGACAAGTGGGTTTGGTCTAGAAATGGATATTCAGTAAAAGAAGCGTAGTCATCAATCTTAGAAGAATATGAGGCAGAAAATTCAAGTCAGCTAGCAGCTGTTTGGAATGGTTTATTACCTCTAAAAGTTACTCCCTCCGTCTCTAAATTATAGTCGTTTAAGGTTTGTGCACGATTATTAAGGAAATGATTAATTGTGTTAATTTCAATGGTAAAATTAATATCATTTACTAAAATATCCTTATTAATTGTAGTTGGTGAAGTAGTTAAGTTGAATGAAATTCATTAAATAAGGGTATAATAATGAAAAAAAATAATAAATGTTGCATTGCTATTGTAAAGTGACAATTATTTTAAAAAAAAAATGTTAAAGAGACAGTTATTGTGAGACGGAGGGAGTACTTTTGGTGTGGAGAATAACTAGCAAGAAGCTCAGACACGCCCAAACATGATCATCAAAAAAACAATATAATCATTATCAGATTCGAGAAATGTTGTTGTTCATCACAGCCTCAGTTTTCACAAATTTACAAAATAAACGGAAAATACGAAAAATTAAAATCATCTCCAAATACAAACAACAAAGAATAAAAAATTTGAAAAAATCAAATCGAAGGAAAAATTGCACTGCGAAGAGCATAGAGATGGACACAGAGTTCAAGGAGAATAATGCATAGGAGGATCCCAACAAAGACAATCCAATTAAAATATGAGTTTTGATCGAATCACAAAAGTTGTGTTCGTTTGGATGTGGAAAGGGGAATGTTTCACATGTATGCATTTTATGAATGCAAGTTAGCAGTCCGTAGAGGTTTGGCAGCAGATTTTAAATTGGTTAAATACACCTAACGTTCTTCAAAAGTCTAAGAGTCTGATTGTGAATGGAAGAGTGAGGATAGAAAGGTGCATAGTCATGTAGTATGCATGCATTTGGATATTGTGGAAAGGTCACAATGAGAAAAAATTCAAAGACAAAAATAGATCAACGGAGACTTGGTTGTACCTTATACCCTAGTTAGCATGATAACCAAATACAAAAACTAGAAGCCAAAAGAATAGAGATCTTATCAAACTGAAATTCAAATAAGTCAAATGTTTTCCCCTATCCAACCATGTAAGTTCGTGTTTCTCCATTTACATAGTTTAGAAAGCATGGTGACTTATTACAAAAGTTAAATTATATTTGTACAACCATTTTTTGATAACTGTTGTGACAATCTCATACTCACATTATGTTTTTAATTCTCTCTCTATTGTTTTGGTTTTTGTGTCAATATCTCATTTTCTTTGTAAATCTATGGTTGTCTCATAGTTTATTATACAAATAGTTTTGCAAATAACAGAACTCTTACAAAAAAATACTCATTCGAATTCAGCTGACCAGATCGATATTTTAGGTTTGGATACAATAAGGTATTCTTAAAGCAGAAAGATAAAAGCTTTAAATAAAAGAATACAAGTGTATTACACGCAATAATAATGCAAGCCAATTTCAACGAATATAATACCTTGAACAAATCAATTCCGTTTCGAGTTTAGCATACTGTAGATTTCTAAGCAAAGTTATATACAAGTCATATGTGACGTAAATTTCAACAGACGCCGGAGTTTTCCATCACTATTCACCAGAAACACTGCCACTTACGATTGAAATGAGGCAATCTCACTGTAAACATGTTTATTTAGAATTTAGAGGGGACAAAAAATACTAAATTTCAATCCAGTGTTTTAAGTTCCTATCCATAGACCAAGGGAAACTAGATAATGTTTCTGCAACAAGCATCACTTCCTAATTAATTGGTCATCTGACACGAAAAAAATTTGGAGGATAAAAGTAAAAAGAGAGGAGAGATACATAATTAGAGAAACACACTGTGATACATAACATCATACACCATCACTTCCTAATTAATTGTGGAAGATTCACCTTTTAATTATTGCAGAATCTGCCCGAGTTCAATCACTGTCCTCTTCATCTGCATGAATCAGAGAATATAGACATTTATTTTCAAACAAAGCAAAAAAAAGAAAATAAAAGTAACACATATGTTGCCAACTTGTTGTCATAGAGAAGATAATGCACCAGAGTTAAAGAAGACGGTTAAAGAAGTCGGCTAAATTTCTTCACAATAAGAATTGTGTTCCAAGTACAACTCATTTCTTCCTCTGTATTTAAGATTTTGGCTAAAACTTTGAAAACACAATCTAAATTAGGTTATACGGGATACACTACAAAGATCTATGAAAAATGAAATACATAGATGCACCTGAAACTGAAATCTTTCATCACCCATGAAAAATATGAGGGGGGTCAAAAACATTTTCTATGTTCCAGAGATTCTTTAAATGTGCTGCATTTACTATGTAGATATAATTATCTGTGCGTGTTCAGTATATTGAAGTTGCTTCTTCCAAAACAAAAGATTGAGGTTGCTAATCAATTAAGACTGCTCAATCTGAGTCCTAAATACAGAGGAAGAAATGAGGTGTATCTATATGTACTTGGAACACTATGTAGATATCATTATTTGTGCGTGTTCAGCATATTGAGGTTGCTAATCAATTAAGGCTGCTCAATCTAAGTCCTGAATACATGGACCTAATAAAAAATTCAGTAATAACTAAAAGCAGATGTTTTAAATATTATTGTCAACAGCATTTAGATATCAAAATGGAGCTATACAGGGCAAGCTCAAAGATATAGAACATGGGAATTATTTGATAGAACATTCAAGTTTGAATTCCAACTATCCATATTGCTTACCCTATCCAAGCAATTAAACATCAACAGACTGCTTAACCACTGCAAAAAGGACTAGAGAAACACATGATTCCAGAATCTATTATGATTTATGATAGACCAACAAAATGAAAGCAGTGCAGTGCCTTGAAATATTTTAAATAGACTTACCCGCATTAAATTCTTCACTCTCACTTCCATCATCATCACTGCTATCCTCCTCTTCTTCATCTTCTTCATCTTCTTCCTCCTCGTCATTTTCTTTGCCTTCATCATCGTTGTCATTATCACTACCTTTGGTATCTTTGCCACTAGTTTCCACTGGAATCTTGGGCTTTGGTGGTGGAGGAGCCGCAAAACTAATCGTCGCCCTTCTACGTGTACTTGACACAATATTACTCATATCAATACCCTCAAGTTCCTTGGCCCGTGCCTTCTTCCTATTTACTTCTTTGATTTCTAAGAAAATAAGAAAAAAGGGAAAAATATGACCAATAAAAATATAAAGATAAAATGAGACTTAGCATCAGCATTCTGCAACTTAATGCAGCAAACATTGGATTTCAAATGACCCAAAAAAAGGGACTACTATACAAATCTAACATCTTCTGGGGTTAACTGAAACTACATTAATATCCCCTTTATTTGCAAATACTGGAGTAACCTATCAAATATTCCAGTTTTTGTTTTTCAATACATTCATACCATCTCTGTGCAGCCATGTTTGTCTGAGACTACTTAAAACTATGTCACCTAACTCCAATAATAGAGAATGGCACTTTTACATGGCAAACAACATGTATAAATAAAAATTTCCAAAATTGATTTTTGATTTTCAAAAATTTCCAATAATAGATGATAGGACTAATTTACAGTAAAGTACAAAAGGACAACTTAAATATGTTCATAATATATTCACAAGCACTTCAGCTTAGTTTTTATGTAAACTTTATTCAGAATTTACTGCACAAAAAAAAAACCCGGATCAAACTGGAAAACAGGAAAAGCTTTCAATTGTTTGGGTTGTGTGAGAGATAATTGGGCATAGCTGATAACTACAGCTCCTCCAAGATCCCCTTTGATAATGGAATGCATATACTATTCAATCAGAATGCAAATAATGAAGCTAACATTCGGGGATGAAGAATAACTAACAATAAAAAATAAAAAAATAAAAAACTCACCCTTCTCAGATGGATTTGAAGACAAGCCTTCTCTAGATAGTATTTCTTCCAATTCTTTAATTAGTTGTCCGTCCCGTTTGTTTTCAGGGACCTGCTTGACTTTTTTATAAATAACGGGAGGAACACTGTTACAGAAATATATAAAATCAAACAATCATCCTCAACAAAGAACTAGGAACATAGGAATCCAAAATAGAAAATCACCTCATCCCACATGCTTTAATAACAGATTTCAAGTGCTCCACACGTTTACTGTACACAGGAGTTGGAGTTGAAACTTGTTTCTTCTGAAGTTCAAGGAAAAAAGGATGTGATTTAATTAAATATAACTAAACCAACATATTTAATACATTTAACATGTAGAAATCAACAAATAATAATGAATGACAAGTAATTATTTCATTATATAAGGAGTTGGTATTCACATTCAGCTAAGAGATCATGACTGTTTATAGCAAGCATTTCTATTTGTACTCAGCACATAATGAAGAATAATTTAGTAATAACCTTGGTAGTATTCTCTGCTGACGAATGGGACTGATCATCTTCAGAGTTTTTTCCATCGTCTTCTGCATCACTATTGTCTTCTGATGCTGCTTTATCAGGCTTGACCTTTTTCTTGCTGGGTAGATTGGTGTCATCTCCTTTACGCTTTTTGGGTCCAACAGGAGTCTGCATCTTGCCTTTTGGAACACTTTTTTTTTTAGGTTTGACTTCATCTTCCTCTTCACTCTCTTCATCTGAAGTATCAGAGTTATCTTCAGCACTGACCTTTTTAGTTGCTTTAGTATCAGGTTTCTTCTTAACAATTTTCTTAGCACTTTCTGCAGGTTCCGGAACTTCAGAAGACATTAATACCTTCACATTAAACATAACTTTGTTAAGCATCACATTGTGTATTTTTGTGCTTCTTATGGGCATCAATGAAACTTATTTGACAGATTTTTAACTCACCTCATCAAGCTCTTTACTTATAAACTTCTTAAAGGGATCCAGAGAAAATTTATCAAGTTTAAGATCTTCCTCCAATAATCGGCGAAGACTACCCAAAGTTACATTTCTGAAATCAACAAATGAGCAGTAGTGCATGTCACATCTTAAGAACTAAAACCAAATAATATGCTGATATTAATAGATGTATCAAAGATAAGAACAGAAAGAATATGTGCATTGTCACAGAGATGTCCGAACAACGAATAATTAGAAAAATCAACAACATACTCTGCATTAGCCTTGAGGTATGAAGATCTTTTTTTAATAGCTTTCTTAATTAGGGTCTCATTTGGAACTATTTTTTTCCCATTGCCTTCAGCTATCTTGGTTTCTTGTTTACCCCCCTTTTGTTCTTTAAGCAGACCTAATACCGGAGAATCTTCCATTTTCTCCTCATCTTCAGGGAGATCCTTTTCATCTTTAGATTGATGTTCCTCCTTCTGTCCTTCAGTCTCTTGTGTACTTTCACCTTTTTCCCCGCCCTCCTCAGACGTCTTTGTGGCATCATCGTCATCACCAGCCTCTCCTAAGCACTGTGGCAGAAATAAGCACAAAAATACACATTCATATACAAAAAATCCAAGCATTCTTCATCACATATACAATATAAAACAAACTATCATCACTAGATGAAAGTGGTAGTGAACGTCTGTATATTATACATTTATACTTGACTTATGGTAACCAAAGTTTGGTCACACAAAACAAAATAAATTTGTATTCAGCTTAAGTGAAGAGGAAAAAAACAATTATCAGCCATAAAATGAAGTAAAAGCATAATTTTGTGATTGACCAACAATAAGTTTCTTCAGCTACATACCCATGACCAGCCATTTCCGGTATTTGACAAGCCAGGTAATTTTTAAAATCCACTCAGAAACAGCCAGAAAAACCAACTTTTCAGCAACAGCAGAAAGATAGAGAAATATTTTCCATAAAACAAAATCCAAATAAAAGAATAAAGGTCTGTTTGGATTGGTTTATTTGAGCTTATCTACTACCAAAAGTTTTAGACTGTTTGGGAGAACTCATGAAAACAGTGACTTCGTTCAAAAGCTATTTTCAACTGATTTCCATAATTTCTCCAAGATAGCTTATGAAAACAGCTTATAGCTTATACGAAAACAGCTTATAGCTTCAAATTTGGCTCTGTTTGATAAAAAATAGCAGATAAGCTAGCCTATAGCGGATGACTTATAAGCTAGCTTATAGCTCATAGCGGATAAGATAGTTGGTTGAATTTGTAGTGTTTGGTAAAATTAGCTGTCGAAGTAGCTTATAAGTATGAAATGACATAAAAAGAGGTACATTTAAGTAACATCTATTTTTTTCAATTCAGATTGCAAGGGTAAAATTTAGATAAACAAGTGATAAGCTATAAGCTGAAAAAAATTAGTTATAACCTTGTAAGAAAGTGACGGTTAGCAGATGAGTTTTTTTTTTGTCAAATGAGCTTGTAAGACATAAGATATAAGCTATAAGCTCAAAAACATGTCTTACCAAACAGACCCTATGAAAACAGCTTATAACTTGTAAGAAAACAATATAACTTTAATTTTATCTTTTGCTATAAAAATAGCTTATACATAAGTGGTTATCATGATAAGCACTTGTGCAATAGAAATAGCTTATACATATGCGTTTGCGTTGGAATTAGGGTTTTTCAAAGGAAAAAGGTATGAACAAACCTTGTCTAAAGATTGTTTGATAAATTTTTTGTGAGAATCCAAAGAAAACTCGTCAAACCCTAAATCTTTCTCGAGCAATCTACGAACACTTGCAAATGTCAAAGAACTGCATTGAAAATTAAACAGAGAGAGCATTAGAAAGAAAGAGTGATAATTGTTTCGCGAAAAAAATAAAAGAAGAGAAGAGAAAGAAACAAACTCGGCTTGTTGCTTGAAGTGAGAAACGCGAGAGCGCATGGCGGTTTCAATCTGAGACTGAACTGCGTCGACATCGTCATTCATCTTCTTCATACCATCTTCTGCCATGGTCTCTCTGTTTCTTTCTCTCACTCGCAACTTCGATTTATTTTTACTTGTCTTGTCAATCGGTGCTGTGTTTATTAGGGTACACAGTGCGATTTCGGGTCTCAACTCTTTCTCTCTCTACACTCTCCCAACTGCTAAACTCCACTCCACTCCACTCCAACACTTCGATATTTATTTATTTTTTGAAATTTGAATTTTATATATTTGATATTTATAAAATTCTTTTTTAGCATACATATAATGTTTTTTAATTTTATCATTACTAGGATATTCCCGGAAACATTTCCTTCGTGAAAAATGATGGATTGACATAATTAACTATATTAGTTTGAGCACTACCATCGATATTAAACATCACGATAGTTATCAGTGACGGATCTTGGTTGATCACATTGGGGCAATTGCCCACACTACATATTTAATTTGTTGAAGGTTCTCGGAATAGTAATGGAAGAGAGCATTCAACATAAACGATATTTGGGATTCAGCAATGGGAGAAGTTTTGTTGACGAAGGATGGTGGAGAGGAGGATGATGGTGATAGTGGGTTACAATGGAGAGGTGGTGGTAGCCGTTGATGGAGGAGGATGATGGTGATGGAAGGACGGTGGGTTGGAGGTGATGGAGGAGAGGGTGGAGGGTTTGAGAGGAGAGTGAAGAAATAAGGGCATGAAAATTGGTCTGAACATCAAAACATTTATGTTGGTGGTGATTGCGAGTCTCTATTCAGTTTTTGTAAAGAAAAAAAGCAGTTTACAAATGAAACGTGCGAGAAAGGAAGAAAAGAAAGGAAGAGAATTTTTTGCATGTGGAGTATATATGCCTCAGCTTGTCTCTAATTGACCAATTGTTTGGTGACAGTGCTTGAATAGTATGAACCGTACATCTTTATCAGTTGAAGGGCAGTGTTGTTATTTTGGTGCCCACGTGGGTATCTATCTATATATAAAAGTTAACCAGTAAGCTAATGTTAGCCCTAATTTTAACCTAAAAACGTATGCTAACTTTACTGTATCACCCTTGACCTATTTAATTAATTAACAGATAAACTTCAAAATCCTATTACTATTTTGTTGCTCATGAAGCTGATAACAAAACAACACAACACACGCGTTCACAACACACGCGTTTTCTCTTTCCCAAAACAAACACGCGTTATTCATCGCCGATCTTCTCCTTGAAGCTTTATTCATCGCCGCTGTTCAACCTCATCAAGGCAATAAGCCTCTTCAAGTTTTCGTCAAAGAGAATGCTTTGAAGAAGCTAGAATTCTTAGTGAAACGGCACGGTCGCGGAAGGATTTTTGGGGGAAATTGGAATTCGGCGAAATTGGAATTCTTAGTGAAACATGTTCTCTTTCTCTTAATTGAATCTTGAATTCCTCTTTTAGGTCATAATTTAGGGAATTAGTTCTATCAATTGAATCTGAATTTTTATCAATTTCAACTCTGTGTTTTTAGCTTACCCATTTGATAAAAAAAAAGTTGTTGGGATATATATGTGGTGCTCATCGGATAACAAAAAAAAATTTGCGTTTTGAATGTTATTGCCACTGTGTTTGTTGTTATGTTATTTTATTTTATTAGATTCTTTGGTTAATTGTTTCCTTCTATTTTTTATAGTTGGAAACTGCAATCTCTATTGGATGGGTGGAACTGCACCATTACTGCTCACCTTGGATGTGTACGTTTTATTCTGGTCTAGGCTTCTTCAATTTGTGTTGGTTTTTCTGCTATCAATGTTGGTGATTATTTGCAACAAGTATCATGCAAGTGGTTAGTATTGATAGTGGCGATTGGATGTAGAATTTAGGTGTCTCATAATTTCTCAGTTTGTAGCAGCTGAGAAAGAATAAGACATGATGTTGGGATTAATTCATGCTTCAATACCAAGTAGAAGTTTGGCTCTTTTTTCTACGGTGTGGCAGGCATATATGTGTATTGAAGTGCGTGGGATTGCGTGTTTAAATTATCATCATCTTTGTACAAGCGCTGCATACATTTTACTCTTAGATTTTGTTGTTGTTGTTTATGGCATAAGTTTTAATATATGGTGTGGGGATAAAGGAGTTAAGTTGCCCTGTGGCCTTTGTTATTATAACACTCTTAAGGAGGTAACCTCTTCCTTTTGCGAGATAAAGAACATGAGGTAACTTTATTTCCGATATTAGTTTTAACATTTGGTCTTTCAATTTGATTGTTATTATTTGTACCTTCTTTCAATTTGGTGTATAATTACTTTCATCAATAAGTAACAATATCATGTAAGAGATGAAGAACACCAATTTCTGTCTTGAATTGATCTTTTTTTTTTTAATTCAGCATATATTCATAACAGCCCCGGCACAAGTGCCTAAGAGGGCATGGAAGCATACAAAAAAGCTACAGGCAGCGCCAGTAGAAAATAGAAAACCCTAAAACAGAAGAAATGTCATAACAGCAGGACTTAGACTACTCCAAAGCTACCCCATGCCAACACAAACTGCAGCAGCTACT
Source organism: Medicago sativa (assembly GCF_051527215.1). NCBI lineage: Eukaryota > Viridiplantae > Streptophyta > Magnoliopsida > Fabales > Fabaceae > Medicago > Medicago sativa. The sequence continues at coordinate 73,541,606 of NC_140751.1, read as the reverse complement.
GTCACAACCAGTAAGTGGCACCAGCCACAACCTCAGTTAGCAGCAGAAGAAGCAAGACAGCAGCCGAAAGCGCCCGAGCCAACCTGATCCAAAATTACCTCCTTAAACAATCTTGCGGGTTCCAACACTATCTAAAAAAGGCTTGCTGCAATTATGGACTTGATGACATTTACATCGATTGATTATTTGTAAATTGATCTTCCTGTAGTTGTTTAGGTTTTAAATTTTATTTTATATCCTCCTTGCAGTTATTGTATTGGTGACATATAGTGTACCTTTTGTTTCATATTTCAACCACGAGTAACACTCAATCATTTACAAGTGTTAATGGGACCCAAATAATTCTTTTGTGTGGTAGTGGATTTGTTTTATTTCTATTTGGCTGATGAGATTTTGTTGTTTGCAAGGACTGCTCTGCTCTTTTGCTGAGTTTTCTACATCTGTTTATTGGGGGTAGCAGAGTTTTAGATCAGTATTGGGGCTGTTTGGTGGTGTTACAAGGTTGGATTATTTGCAATTTGTCCAAATTTTTCCAGCAGCTGGCTTAGCTTTGGTTTTGGTTGTGAAGTTGAACATGTTCTTTAATGATAACCTCAAGGATATTGCTTTATAGTGTAATGTATCCGTTTGTGTAATTCTCGATATATATAATGCATTATTACTTTCTAATTCTTACTGTTCTAATGCATATGTTGCCTTAATTCTATTTTTTTAATTGAAAGGATTTTATTTTTATAGCATAAATCATTTGACTCTCAAATAGTTTATATCAAATGGTGTTTTCTCTCAAATAGTTTGATTAATTGAAGTTGCTTGCTGAATATGACAACTATATATCAAAACGAGAAAGATATCTATCGACTGGGAGATTATTTGGAGCAAGTTCTCAACCGGTTTAGTTGTTTGAGCAGCAGGTTTTGCTTCTGCCGTAATAGGTACTTACCGAGCAAGATCCTCTTATTGCGGATGGTCTAAATACAATTTTTCAGTGTAAAAAACGCTACTCAACTACTTACAAATTGAACCATGGATCTCTTTTTTAAATTATTTAACGTCTCAACCCTTTAAATATTGGAATACATCTTATATGATAGAAAGTTAATTTAATATAGGTTGATTTATAAATAATTATTTACTCAAATGTTAAATAGCACATTAGACCCGTGCGGCGCACGGGTCATAGTCTAGTTTTAGAAAGAAAAAAACTAGAGCAAACCTAGGGTTTTTCTAGGGTTTTTTTTTGAGAGAAAGAGAGAAGGGTTTGTTAGCATAATTTTATTCCTTTTACTATTAAGATTAAGATAAGATAAAGATGAAACCTAGTTTACAAATTAACTTGGAAGATATGTGGACATTGATATACAATGTCAGGATTCAATCTTAGTTTAGCTACTTCTCTATATTTATAGAATTTGTTTGATAAAAAATAGAGGATAACTACTTTATAACATACTAGCTTACTGTGGATAACATAATCATTACGCATGTGGTCATGAGAGACCTAGTTGTTGCAGGTTCTATCCTCGATACCCCGAGTCTAAATCAAGCTTACAATGGATAACTTGTAAGTTAACATATAAATTATAGTGAATAAACTAGTTGATTGAATTTATAAGATTCGATAAAACGAGTGATTGAAACCGTTTGTAAATATGAAATGACATAAAAAAAAATTATATATTTTTCTCAATTATGGTTGCAGTAGTAAAATTAAAATAAAAAGTGATAAATTATAAGCAACATGAATTAGCTTATCAAAAACGATATAAGCTTATAAAAATAAGCTATAAGTTTATGAGAAAATGGCAGGTACTAACCAAGTAGCTTATAAGTTATAAGCTCATATATATGTCTTACCAAACATAGTGTATGGCTTATAATTTCTAAACTCGTATGACTGCAATAAACAATAAGATCTCTTTCTGACTCTATCCATCAAGCTACTTCAAAAAAAAAAAATAACCAAACATATTCTTTATGGTCATGTGTTCTTATAAATTGTAAGCTAGTTAATCAGTCGTGTTAAACAAATTCTAAATGTGAAATGTTTAGTGAAGTAGAGAGGATGCACCGATTTTTTACATCAAATGAAAATCTTTTGCCACATCATTCATTTTTTGCATGGTTTATTTTTAAATGGGGTTATAATCACTTTGGTTTTTAAACGAGCAACGAGTAGTCACAATAGTCCCTCAATGTATCGAAATTTCAAAGTAGTCTCTGATTGTGCACCTTGTTAGTCAAAATAGTCTCTGACATTAAAATACTTCGTTAATATTGTCATGTTAGTTTTCAACATACTTACTTATTGTATATTAGTCCTTACGCGTACTTACTTATTGTCACTTTAATCTTTATATCAAAAGAGTTATTGTGAGTATTAAGAGATTATTTAAGCGTCAGAGACTATTTTGACTAACAAAATGCACAATCAGAAACCATATTAACAATTTGATATATTGAAAACCATCGTGACTACTTGTTACACATTCGGAAACAAAGTCACTATTATCTTTTTTTTAAAGGTTGTGTTAACTTGTGTCTTAAGAAGCTTAAAACGGAAATTATTTTATATTGAAAATATAACTTTTGAACTTTTAAGCATTGAATACACAATTTTAAAAAAAAAAATATTACATTTAGGCTATGTTTGGATTGGTGGAATATGATGGAATGGAATGGTATAAAGTCATGCTCCATTGTTTGGATTTGTTTAAAATGAATGGAATGGTATGGAATACAATGGAATCCATTCCATCCCATACCTCCATTTCCTTCTATTTTTCATTCCTCCCAATTTGGGGTGTATGTAATGGAATGGAACATTTTAATTGAATAATAATTACGCTTTTATCTTTGTTTTTTTCATCACCGAAACTAGAGCCGTCAATATCATGGGGCCTTGAAGTTTTGGCCCCAGCCCACATAGTAAGGGGGCTTGAAAATTCACAAAACAAAAAGGCCCACATTGATGCAAGCCCACAAATAAAAAAATCAAAAAGCCCCCAAGCCCCAAAATTTCTATAAACATTTTTTTTAAACTTTTTTATTTAAAAAAAAGTTACCCAAAAAAAAAAAAATTTTTACTGAAAATTTTTTTTACCGTAACTTTTTTTTTTTTACCCCAGAAAAAAAATTTACCGGAATTTTTTACCCCAAAAAAAAAGTTTTGTACCGTAAAAAAAAATATTTACCCCAGAGAAAAAAAATTTACCGGAATTTTTTACCCCAAAAAAAAATTACCGTAAATTTTTTTTTTTACCCCAGAAAAAAAATTTACCGGAATTTTTTTACCCAAAAAAAAATTAACGTGGGCTTTTTTTAGGCCCACAAATAAGTTGATTTTATGGTGGGCTTGACCCCAAATAATTTTGTTCAATTAGGGGCTTTAATTTAGTGGGCTTGGTGGGGGCTTTTTCAAGTGGGCTTTGAAATTTGGGGCTCAATCGACAGCTCTAACCGAAACAGTTCTCCATATTCTATCTTTCTCGTGTCTTTTGCTGTTTCTCAATTGCATGTTCTTTTTTCTTGTTCATGTGTTAAATTCTCCATCCATGACAATTTCTCAATTGTTGCATCACGTCGTCAACCAATCAATTAATTTTCCATGTGTTAATTTACATTTTTCATGTGATATTGTTTCTCATGTCTTCATTTTTTTATCAGATTTCTTATGTCTTTATTAAAAACTAATTTTCACGTGTTAAGTTTTTATGAGTCGAACTCCATTTTTATGTCTTTATTAAAAAACAAGTGCATCACTTATTCTGCCAACCCATAAATTTACGATATGTTAGTTTACATTTCAGATAAAAATAATAGAAAAACTTCAAACATACTAAACTAATTAAATTCTAAAATCAGAAAGTGTAAAAATCCAAGAGAAAAAGAGAACTTGAAGATTTAACTATTTTAATTCTACCTAATAGTTCCTTAAAAAAAAATCTACCTAATAGAAATGGTATAATTCGTTCCATTCCATCCCCTTTCCAAATAATGGAATAAAAAATTTGCTCCTTTCGTAAAATACCCAAACAATAAAATGTAGTTTTTATTCCATTCCACTCCATTCCATTCCATCATATTTCATTCCGCTCCGTTCTGTTCCATCAATCCAATCAGAGCCATAGTCAAAAGCAACAAAGATGATCCTTCTAAATCAACTTTATCCATTTCTTCATCTTCACAATAATCGATTTAGATGGTCACAGACTCCCAGGCATTTCATTTAATTAGGGTTTCAAGACTGTACCTCGATCTCAATCAAATTTCAACAACAAATTCGCTACCTTCATAGTCACCAGCATACTTACTTGCCTCTCATGACAAACTCCGATCCTCCGCCAAATTCTCCGCATTCAAACGGCGGCGCTCCAACGTCTCTCCTCCTTGATGAACTCATCGTGGAAATCCTATCACGTCTTCCTGTCAAAACTCTTATGCAATTCAAATGTGTTTGCAAATCATGGAATACCCTGATTTCTCATGATCCCGTCTTCGCCAAATTGCATCTTCATCGATCGCCACGGAACACCCACCTCGCAATACTTTCAGACCGGTCCATCACTGACGACGAGACGGATTGCAGTGTCGTACCCTTTCCCGTATCTCATTTGCTCGAGGCTCCGTTAACCATCATCCTCGATCGGTACCGATTGAGGTTTGTCGACATTCCCAACGATCCTTGCTACCTATTGAGTAATCTGTATTGCTGTATTATTATTGGTTCCTGCAATGGATTACTCTGTTTGCGCAATTATCCTTGGACAACATTGCAGCCTGAACAACATTGGCTTCGTTTTTGGAACCCAGCCACTAACACATTATCTGAAATATTAGGGTGTTTAAATAAGTTTTTCAGGTTAACGTTTGGATATGATATTTCAAACAACGATTATAAGGTGGTGGCATTTTCTGCAAACGAGGTCAAAGTTTTTAGTTTGAGAGATAATGTTTGGAGGGATATTCCAAATTTTCCCATTGTTCCTTTTGACATTGAGGCTGGTCCTTGTCATCCATATGTGAATAATGGTGTGTATGTGAGTGGCACTATTAATTGGTTGGCTATTCGAAATAAGACCGAATATGAAAGGAATGATATTTCAATTGATCAATTTCTCATCGTCTCACTTGATTTGACTACTGAGACGTACCAACATTTGCTGCCACCGCAGGGATTTGTTGAAGTACCACCTGTTGAGCCAGCTGTTACTGTATTGATGGATTGTCTATGTTTTTCTCACCGTTTCAAGGGGACCCATTTTGTTTTATGGATGATGATGGAGTACGGAGTTCAAGAGTCTTGGACTCAATTCCTCAAAATTAGTTTTCAGGACCTTCAAATTGATTATGGCATTAATGATTCACTGGAATATGATGGTTCTCAATTGTTCTTGTATCCATTGTACCTTTCTGAGAGTAATGACACACTTATAATGGCAAGCAATCAACAAGGCTATGACGGTCTTGATAAACATGCAATTCTCTATAATTGGAGAGATAAAAGGGTTGAGCAAATTACATCTGTTGACGATGAAATATTGTGGTTTCATACCAAGGATTATGTTGAAAGCTTAGTTTCACCCTTTTGAGAGTAAGTTTCTCTTCAATGATTTAATTGTTTGAATTAATTTTAAGTGTTTTATAATCATTAAACTGAATGAGTTTGTTTTGGGTTGTTTTTATATATTATTATAACTTGAATATAGTCCTCCCAAAAGGAAATTCAACGACTCTTGAATGATCTTTATTTGATTGGCATTCATAATGTTTTATCCAAAACGATAGTATGAAATTGTTCTCAACTTGGGAGGATAATACATTATTGAAAATTGAAATGCAAGGAAAAAAGTCATAAAAAAGTAGTAGAGTGAAATGTTAAAGCTAGAAACATGTCAATGGGTTGGTTACAAATATCTTTAAACTTGAGCAGATTTATCATAAATTGACTGGTCTATACATAGATGAGAAAATGAAAATGTCATTTTCTCTTTAAACTGATATTAATTGCATTTACTTCAAAACTTTGTTGTAGATAATGAGTGTGATGTACTTATACTTTGTAATTGTATGGTATAAACATTCAAATTAGCTGAGTGTATGTTTGTGAACCCACCCCTTTTGTTACTTATGGGTGAACTAAGCTTTGGAATGAGTGCCAACTGTTTTCTGATAGAATAAGCTGAGTTAACCAACAAGGTTTGGCCGTTTGGGTCTAGCCAAAGAGGCTAGACTCCCACAACATGTAGAACCAAGGTTTGAACCTCAGCTGGAAAGGTATTCACATTCAAGTGTTTGACACACCTCGAAAAGGATTACCTCCAGTAGAGGGATCCTGTAGAAAACAAACAAATAAGTGCTATCCTATTACATTTTAAGCATGAAAATGCTTTTGTAAATAATTGTATATGTATTTGATATTCTTCTTGGTTTAGTTTTGTTTATACTAGTTCAAGTTTATCCAAACTAACTTTGGAAACAATGGTTATTACATTTTTGTACTTTTTTTTTCTAGGGAACATTTTTGTACTTGATAATGATATTGTAGTATAATCTATTTTTTAATATCATAAGCATCATGTCAGTTATGGTACTAGCTTTTAGGAATCATGGTTGAAGCTAATTTCTTTCTTATTATTTTTTCACAAAAGGAATGTGGCTTCACTTTTGAGAATTATACGTTCATTTTTTCTGTTTTTGCTCTACATTTTGTATTTGATGTTTTTCTCTCCTGTTTAATACGGGTCTTTCTTGAATCATAGGACCATGACCTTAACTTCAAGCACTTTTGGCATTATTGATGGTCGATGCATGATGGTAGGAAGAAAGGGAAAAAAGAGACTTATTGGAGCTGCATTTTCTTCAGTTTTAGTACTCATGTTGTATAAGACATTTTGGCCCTCTTGATGCCTCTTTTGGACTTCTTTGAACTGTTGTGGAAATTTACCACAATATCTGTGTTGTTTTGCAACAGTACTCTTGTTTGTGTAAGGGCTAGTGGAAGTCTCTTAACTGTTTGTGGATTATATTAGTGATATTTTTGTAGTTGCATAATATTTACATTTAATAATATATCAATTTCATGGTTGGATGATCTTTCCTTAGCATTTTCTGCAAATTTTTCCATAGATTTAAATTGATCTCGCTATTAATTATTTTCACCCACTCGAATTCCATTTTATCCAGTAGTGAAACCATGGTAGAGGGTCAGGTATGGGTCATGGTGCATGTACAAGTACAGGGTCCTTAGATTCCTTGTAACCAGCGAGGAACTCACCTTGCAGGCTGTTTGGTGATTTTTATATCAGCATCTGTCACACTAACCTAATTGTGAAAGGTTGTATGAATATGATTACCGTCACATAATCATGCTATTAAAATCATTTTACTAGATGCAGTTACTTTCATCATGTATGGTGTTGATTATGATGGTGGAGATGATGATTAATGTTTGAGTTGGCTCAACTCAAGGGAAGCCAACTTGGTGGTTTATATTTGCTTTGGGAGTGTGTGTCATCTCAATAAGGAGCAGTATTTGATGACAGAAGGTGGGCTGCCTGGAAAGGACTTCTTCGGGTGGTTCCCGTGTATGGTAAAGAGTTTTGCGTGTAGAGGGTTTCAAATTCAGTAGGGATGGTGGTGAGAGGCTACGGGCCACAGAGGTTGATCTTGAAACACCCTGCAATTGTATCTACTATAAGAATGGCTTTATTAAGCTTAGACTGTATCTACTATAACAACAATGCAGGACATTCTTCTGTTGACCGTTGACCATATTATTCAGGATTTGCTTGTCATGGAATGTATCAAGCACCATTATTGGTAGAATAGGAAGTAAAGAACCTCATCATGTCACAGATGGTAGATCCAAAATGGAGGAAGATAGCATTCATTGCTTCAAATACTAGGTTTGCCCCTAGAAAGTATTCTTTGGTGCAACGTCAAAAATCCTGCATAACACTTTCCAGCTTGGTGCTCATATGCTGATTATGTCAGTTTGTTTGAGTTCCTCTCACTTCAGGTACGTAGTTATAATACATGTTATCCTCCCCACGCCCAATAATAGCATAAGCTAATAAGAGTTTTGAGATGGCTTTATTTTTTGTTGTGTGCCCAATTCGAATCGCCGATTGATTTCTTTGACCTGAAACCGGTTTCTAAAAGATGAATTTCAATCGGTGAGTATTTGCTTCTTGTAATTTTTCTTTGATGAACAATGCTTCTTGCACCATGCCTTGTCATCAAAAAGTGTCGTACTTTCCTGCTAATTTAATTTTTCTTTTGATTCTTTAGTTTCTTTGCTGTTAAGATTATTTTCTGTTGATTCTGCTTCGCTGTGTTACTTATTTTGAATTCACTCCTTGCAGGTTATATGAAATACTAGAATCTGGTTAGTTTAAAGAACTAATATAATTTTTGATTTTTTACTTTTTATCATTTTGTGGTGTTGAAATCCTGTATTGGTACAAATAGAATACTGTCAAAGAAATAGAGCTGATGCAATCCATTTATTTATGATGATTATAAACTCTGCCTTTGTCTCACAGAGTTAACAAAATTCGTTTTGCTGGCATACAGGGCTGCTACGGTTCATAGATTATAATGAAATTGAATATATAAGAAAAAAGATTGATGTAGGTTTAGTTGCATCTACAAAGTGAGAAACTTCCATTTGTTGAAGTCTTAACTGATTAATGTTTCCAACTTGACCTTTTCTGTTTTTTTTTTGCCTGTTCTTTCTTATGCTTCCGAATAAAATATCGTTTTATTATAATATAGCTGACTACCAAGCTTAAAATGACACGAAGTCTGAAGTATGACTTGGTTTTTTGGGATTGTACATAAACATACTTGTGAGTTATGACACTTGTCTTCTCACATGATTAGAGAGCATTTATTCAGTTACGATTTTGATTTTTCTTGTCTTAACTGTCCTTTGTATTATAAACTCTGATTATTATTTTTTAACAGTTAGCATTTTGCTGTCAAATGTAATGCAGGAATTTGTGTTAGGGTAACTTTTGCCTTTGGATTGTAACCATATTATGGTGTTTAGTCTGAGCACTATCAGCATTCTGTGAGATTGCCTTTTCCTTTCCGTTAACTTGTAGAGACTATTCATAATCTGTTGTTTTCTGAATGTTCGTTCATTACTTGTTTGAGAGGTCAAGGTTATTCCTATTTCCCTCATGTTCCTTTCGTTAGACCTGCAAAATGGAGAGTTTACTCAAGGATATAGAGTTCAAATCTATAATTAACCAAATCAATTCATTTAGTTATTATGTTGCTCAGTCTCCATTCTGATGTCTCTATAGACACTAAAGTAAACATTTCTACAAATTAATTTCCTCTCACTTTGCTCTCTTCTACTATACCCATAATATACAACACTTTTATTAACATCTTTGGAATCTATAAAACAAATTGTTGTTTTCTTATCTTTAAGGCGCACATATCGGCAAACATGAAAATGATGGTTTATTTGCTTATAAAATCATGTCACGTTGCATATTCTTGCGTTGAAACACTTGTACTATTTAGCACTTCTCTAGAGGGAAAGCTAATATATATGGTGGTTACCATTTAAGAATGGATAAGAAAGCTAATATATATGGTGGTTACCATGTAAGAATGGATACATGTGCAATTTTTCCAGCAAATAAGATGGTGAATTTGGGATTATATACAACCACAACCATTTTTTCTCTCTACCATTTTATTTGGAGCGAATAAGGTGGTGAATTGGGATTATATACCACCAGTTCTTATCTATACCATTATACAGCTATTTGAATTTAACTTACAAGGAAAAAACAATTTTTTGCCAACACAAGTTGATCTAGTCGGTAAAAATTCAACTCAAATCTCATAAGAACCTGAGTTTAAATTCTGCTATCGATTTCATTGGTGAATAATACAAGTACATCTGGCAGACTTGATAGTTTTTCCTAACCCTAGTGAGAGTCCATGGATTCAACTCGCATAAATTATCAACTCGTTCTATGATTTTAGAGCAACGGCCGGTACAAAGTATAGGACCCTCTCCGAAGAAAAAAAAAACTCATCATTCAAAGTATAAAGAATAGAGAAATGATATTTTGACAACCACTTTTTGACAACTTTTGGACAACTTTCTCTTTCATACTCACATGATGTTGTTATCCTCTCTCTTTCTTTTTCTCTCACCATTGTTTTTGACCAATAAGAAGTGAGAAAAACAAGGTTGTCAACAAAGTTGTCATCAAATGGATGTCAAAATATCATTACTCTAAAGAATATAAATCAAGCCGGATTGGAGATAGATAAGACATATGCTTATAAACTCATCGATCCACTCTCTTTACTATGTTTTCAGTTAACCATCATAAGACACCTTCAAACAAAGACTAGTTTGAGACTTCCACTTGCACAACAAAAGATCATGATAGCTCGTCAACAAAAATTCATGAACATAATGCAAATGTGTTCTAGATGTATAAAGCCTTTAGTATGAGGTGAGCCCGTTATGAACATAATGCAAATCATAGTGTTCTAGATGTATAAAGCCTTTAGTATGAGGTGAGCCCATTGATGCTAATGTTCCTGACAGATGCTGATCTCCATAATTAACTTGAGTCTCGCCAAGACAGACGCAAACGCAATTTGGTGCCAAAATTTCATTATGCTACGTATATGGAAGATATCAAGAGAGACTTAAAAAATAAGCTCTCTTGATGGACACGACAAAATAAGTGTTGTGAGCCTGGAGACATTAACAAGCCTTTCTTTTCCGATTCTCCTCTGAGGCAGCTTCTGATTGAGTCTGGCCAAATACAGAGCTGCAAAACATGCAAAGGCACAAAATAACCAAATCATAACACAGTAAAAGACATTTACCAAGACAAGAGGTACATTTTAAGTATCAAGTAACCACATTTCCATTCAATCATTGAAATCTCAATATTATTTACAGTCCTGAACGGCTGAAGCCAATCATAGTTTAGTCACTTGTATTTCCATCCATGTGCATTCCCATTTTTGTTTCTCTATTTCAGTTAACATTCTACAGTGGCAAAATGTGACAGGATGAAGACATTGGGATTAAAGGGGCATTATATGAGATTGTCCAGAATATAGGACTGAAAACTTCATCCCAATCAGTAAGCATTGTCTTCCACATAATGTAGGTTTTCTTCTAAATATGCTAGCCGTTAAATTAGATACATTATCTTTCAGACTTTCACCCAAAGCTATAAAATTCGGCTATGTAGAGGAATTTTGCTATTTGTATTTAATAGCAGCCTGATGATAAATGAATAAAAGAAATTGAAGAATACAGCGGAAAGAGGGAAGATTTCTGCAAGATTGAACTGATTACTACAGTCTGCAAATAATGAACATTTACATTCATTTGATGCATCATAAATGGTGAAGCTTATGCAAACATAATGACGAATGGAATGATATAATTTTAGAGAAATACGCTTACCTACAGGTTGAACACTTGTCGTGATGCTCACAGAATATGGATAAGCATACTGAACATACATAGCCCATGTCAATTGTTTGCTTATGGCAGAAGCACCTGAACATTTCATACAATTATCTAAGTGTCGATCTTATAGTTACTATTAAACAGAATAAAATTGGCCACACAAAAAGAGGTTGCCCTCAGGTAAACAGGTTTTTATATTTAGCGAATTAAAGCTTCAAAAGTTGGGTTATAGTAAGCATGGATAAATATATTTCATATTACTCAACCACAGGTTACATAAAGACTTGCCGAATGCCAAGACAAATGTCAATTTATCTCAAAATACATAATTTGATATCTTCGGTGTAGAAGCAATGTAGAGAACAAAGTCATAAATAGTTGTGTATTTTCAAAGCAACATAAATTAAAAAGGGAAAAAGATCAATTGGACAAAATGCTTCCATCTTTACAGGATGGATGGAGAAACAGTGGAAAAACAAAATAAAAAATCTCAAACGGGAAAAGATTAAAAGAAAAGGAATAACTTACGAAGCACGAAAATCCACACCCAGAGATTTAGGAAGCCTTAAAAATTCACGAGAATGCAAATCAGTTGCAAACACCGTCTACATAGACAAAGTCACATTAGAGTCAGAAGTAAATTAAAAAGTAAAATTGCAAAACAAATAGTCAGATCTTGATAAACAAAAAAACTCCGATAACTTGTTTATCCATTAAAGTTGATATGAATCTGGCAGAGGGCAGTCATTGAATTTTTAAGTTTGAGTAATATATAATGGTTTATTAGATTAGTTTTAGTTTTTCATATCTGCTAGATTATTTGGTTGCACTGTTTTTTTTTTTTTAAAATGACTAAATATAAATTGAAACATTCCAACCCAAGCACAATATATACCTGAATCGGAATAGACAGATTGCACACCCGCGCTAGCAGGGCAAAAACAAGTGATAAACAGCACCACTAGACAACAAGATAAAAACACAAAACACAGCATACTCCCTTACAATTAATAACTTATTCCACCGAAACTGCTAAAGGCACCAACTAAAAAGAGAGTCTGATATCACACAAGAACAAGTCAGCCACTGTCATATAACCAATAAAAAGCCACAGCAGCCCACTACATAACACCAAAAACCAGAGCAACACTTGACACAGATCTACACAAGCTTAAAAGATCACTGAAACAAAACCAAAGCCAAAGCCTTCCCTCCTCAACACACGGATAACCTGCTAACGTCCTCATCTCTTACTAAACCAAATAGCGGATAGGGTCCCAAGACCACTCATAAAGTGACACGGAAATGTTGCCAAATTCTGTAAATACCAACACCACGCCGACACTATAATGATATCCACCACTTCTTTCTTCCGCTGAAGCACCTTACTTATGGTTTCATTCCTTTCTCTTCTACTAGAAGCCTGCCTATATATGAGTTTTATGAATTTTGTATAATATGATGATTAGTGTTACAAATCCACGATTTATGATTTTACTTCCCCTTCCGATTTTGCGTAAAATCTAAATTTTAAATACCTTGACTAGGAGCTACATGGTACATGCAAAAATGAGCTCGATGGGTTTGAATACTTTTTCCTACATTTTATGTTGACCCAAAAAAGGATTCCAACATGCAGTTTGTACCACATGCATACCAACTTATCTGGAAGTGCAACCATGAAAAAGTAAGCTAAAATCCCACACACCAATAATGAAAAAACAAATTGTCCATCTTGAAGTACTATCAAATAGAGATTTGACAATAATTTAATGACTTATTTGTTGAATAGCTGTTAGGTTCGCTTTTCGAATTTAAACTAATTTTATGTCAAACAACTTATAGGGAAGGAAGACACATTGTAACACTAAAAGAACATTTAATTCATTTTTCTTGTGTGTATTCTAAAGGCATTCAGGTTCACAGCCTTTTCGTAACGACGGTATTGGAAGTTAATTATAAACTACTGAGACCTTGATAAGAAGAGTTTGCCATCTTAAAGCAAAGTATGAGGTGGCTCTGTCATTACCTTGCCATCTTAAGACATTAGTTTGTGAACAGAGAAAACTAGTATCAGCATTATCTATTTTGTCTTGCACCGCCGTAGGGGTTTCTATACCACAGTTATTTTGAAGTCTTATGTTTTAGAGGTAAACTGATTCCAAAAATATTTTATTATAAGCAAGGCTAAGGCTACTAAACAAATCTAGTGTTTAGTGAGAGCATTCGATGAATGTTAATATGAACTTAAACTACAGTAATTTAATTGTAATACTAATATATACTCGTTTAAAAATGTATTCAAGTCCTGGGGTGAACGAGTCAATTAAGACAGAATTACTGAAAGATACTGAAAAAGCAGTCAAATGCGCCAATTAAAACACAAACTTACTGAAAGATATTGAAAAAGCCCTTCCATTTGGGGAGGCCTGTAATATATGCCACCAGTTATGTATGAAGCCTGCCATACATAATATAGAGATAAAGGACAAGAGTCAATAAAACATATTCTGCAGTACCTACTCATTAAGTGTGTAGGGGTGTGTGTGTGTGTTTGTTTAATTTAACTACCTGTTGAAGGAATGCAGAATTGTTTGAACCAATAAAACAAGAATCTACAGGAACCTGCAGTGCCAAAATACTGCACTAAGTAGCCAACATAAAAACAAGCAATCCTTCTGTGTTATTATATAAATATATGTTGTTGAAGTCCACAGGCAGTAAAAAGCCAGGGTAGAAACCAATCATAAAGGAACAATGAAAGAAAAAATTAAGATTGAGTACATACTACAGAACGCTGAGCAGAGAATATTGCATTCATGATTGCCACATACCTGAAAAGGATGGAAAGTGTGATTTGAAGTGAAACAAAAATGCAGAAATTAAGAGTATAAAATGTAAAGATCGTGAGGTATGTACTGTTCTGGTCCATCAGTAGATCCTTGTAGACATAGAATCTGTTCACAAATAAGTAAATAAATAAAGTAATTATCCAAAATATGTAAACTATAAATGAACTGTAAAAGAAATGAAGTCAAATATAAATTCACAAAAAAAAAAAAAAAAAAAAAGAATAGCTGGAAATACTAACAATGACGATTTTTATAAAAAGAGCAACTGCCTATATATTAATTTAAAAACAAAGATGGCCAATCATATGACTTATGAGCGAATTGGAATGTGTTTAGCAATCGTGTAGTTGATACTCCGATTTAAACCAATTCAAAATCAATCAGATGTCAATAACTATATATCTTGGATCAACACATTATATTGTTGTCACAAACAAGTGAAAGTAAAAAACTTGTAGATACGAGACTGAACACAATACATAGCATCAAATAATCAACGAGTACAAAAACCCAAGGCTTATAAAAAAATGTGTTCAAAAAACCACAATATCAACTTTCATTCAACAAAGTTGAATCGAAAATCATTTAAACAATAGCCAATCAGCTCTAATGTCACATTCACTATCACTACTATCAAGCCACATTAACACAATAAAATACTTGAGTCAATCATATTTGAGAAACATCTCCAACTACAATTATCACATTCAAATGTACTGTATAGTTCCATACAAAAACAAATTGATGATTAGGCACACAGATACATACCCGAGGTTGAGGATGCATCGGTCCTGAACGAAAAGCTCTCTGTATATCTAATAACCAAATCAGGTCAAACAAATTGAAAACCCTAACAATTAAAAGAGTGTGTAATTGCTTGTAAGCATTAATGAAAATATGAAAAAGGATACAACAAAGTGCCATGGACAATGCTCCAGATAAGAGGGAAGAAGGAACGGTTCCAGGTTTATGATGAGGCGTAGTCAATTGCTGATCTTTAACGACGAATTCATCGAGATTATGAAGAAGATTGGAATAAATCGCAGGCATTGTACCGTTGGTAGAAGCATGATTCTTATCAGAAGCGGAATCGTAAACGTATGAACAAGAATTGCATCCGGTGGCGATAACTACAACTTGATTGAGTTGGCCGAGGAGGAGTATTGAATTGAGAAAAGCGAGAACTTGAGAGAGGAATTCGGAGAAGTGAAAGGGGAAAGAAGACCAGAAGAAAGGGTTGGTGTCGAGTGTGACGACGAGGAGGCTGACGTCATCTGCGTAATTCTTTGAAGGAGCTGAAGTAGTCATCGTCTGTTTGTTGTGTCTGCGTTAGACTGAATTGATTCTCAATTTCATGATTCTGAAAAGAAGTCGAAGAGGGTTCACTGAGAAATCCTTGTTTGCGACGGTGACTGGTGCTCCTTTCCTTTCTTGGTTGGATCCTTGTCTAGTAAAATTGTCTTTAAAAATTTGTAAATGAGCAAAGGCTAGTTCACTGAGAAATTCTATTTCCTCTATTTTACTAAACTAGCCTTATTTACAAATTTTTAAAGACTTTCTTATATTATACTTAAAAATAACGCAATTGGACAAAATAATATTAAAAAATAACTTAAAATGAATTTGTGAAATTACTTAGTACAAAATGTTTGATGTTTTGCAAAGTTAATTAACAGATTTTCAATAAGTCATTTGTGCTGAGAAAATACTTAATGCAAAATTTAAAGTATGTTTGGTTGGACATTTTTGAAGGAGAAAGAATATTTTGAAGGGATAGAATTATAGAGCAATTTTTTGCCTCCCCCAAATTAAGGTTTTTTTTGAAGGGGACAGGAAGGATGTTAAAATAAAAATTATTATATTAACAAAATAAATTTCCCTTTATTTATTTATTCTTCACGTGTAGCATTCCATTCAAAAGCATGAATTATGAAAACAGTGTACTATCAACTACTAATCATCATGAGAAAGAACAAAAGATCAAATGTCACTTCTACAACCTAGTTTAGTCTAGACTGATGATCTGAAACTGAATCCCTTTGCCTTTAGTGTGCATGCTTGATGAGAGCTGCTGTATCCTGCTTATTTATTTTGTCTGTTCTTCTCGCAAGTATTTGTGTTTCTGGGTATGTCGTGATGCTATTTCAAACAACAGTTACATGCTCTATAGTTAGATTACATCTCAATCATACTGCAATAATTTAAGAATTAACAGCCTACGATGGAATAATGCAAAAATCCAACGTGAATATTTCAACTGCTAGGAATAGGAGGGGATATTATATATACAGGAAAGGAAAATATAAACCTTTTTCATCCTTCACTAAACTAAACTAACAAAACTCAGAAAGAGAAAATTCTACACAATATTAGCCTTTTTCATTTTCTATTACCTTCACATAATAAACCAAAAAAAAGGAATGTATTTATAATTAAAAAATATATATTAGGTCGAGGCTAATTAGGTCACTCCTAAATTTTTGTCAAAAAAAAAAAGGTCACTCCTAAATTGGACAGAGCAACAGAAAATTGTTGAGCAATCAACTATTTAAGTTTTTACAATAACCAAAATAAATAAATCCTACCAGAAAAAAGGAAGAAATACTCCCTCAAAAAAAAAAAAAAATTAAGCAAGAAATACTAGAACACAGTTGAGAAACATATTAACATGATTACCTCCACCACCAGGCTTCGCTTACCTCTCGGCTGAACTCTGGATTACCAAGGGAATTAGAGGGTTGATACGGAGACATAAATGATTACAAAGTGTGCACAATGGCGCCACCATCAATTTCTTGAAATTTCTATGAATGATTGATAACAGATTATGCCTAGAATTACTGACCCTAGATGAACAAAATAGTTCAGCAAAACACCAAGTAATAAAAGGCTAAGCGTAAGATTAAACCCGAAATCCCATAGATTTCCAGATTCACAATCAGTTAAAGAGTACAAACAAATACTAGCAACTACAATAGATAGGAGCACCCGTGGCAAAGACATAATTAAACCCACCACAAAATTGGGAAGATTACAATGCTACAGGGATCATCAACTTGACAAATAATAACACAAGTGTGAGTGTCAAAGTGGGTAATGGTTTCACCAAGGAGCATGCGGCAGAAGCACCAGAAGAAATTCCACTAATAGGGCCTAATGCAGGAGTAAATCCTGTTGAAGGCACCACAGAGGATTTGGGTGATCTCCCATCAGTTCCGTCTAACAGTGATGATGGTGACGGGGCTGGTGCAAACATTGATTCTCTCGGAACAACTGTAGGTGGGGCAATAAGAGGAGGGAATTCCTGCGACCCTGCAGAATCATTTAAAATACATTCAGCACTTTGAAGACGTCTCAGAAAATCTGACTTACTATAATGCTATCTATGATACTTATTGTTATGTTTCATGGCTCCTTCCATCACTTAAATATGAATTACAGTGCTACATGATATTAAATCTCAATCACTCTAGTTTCCGGTGTTAAAGACTATGGCACTTTGAGCACACACAATTTGCTATCATATAGCACATAGAAAAATCATGAAGAATAGACATAGCTCATTAATTGTATCTCTAACATAACAAAATTTTAGAGATCTGAAGTACCATCCATTCAGAATAAACCCATGTTCAAGTAGCTAAATTGCTGAATAGAATATCTAGTGGTACTTAGTATGGCCACCTAATGCAAACTGGATCAATTGACATCACGGTAGATAAATCTTTCAGTGTGAAAAGTAACAAAATATAATGATTCATTTAACAGTCAAGAATGCCATTCTGCAATGTATTAGAGAGCTGTAATCCCTATATATACATATATATAAGGATGCGGCACACTGACCTGGACATCGAGGCTGAAGGGATGGGGTCAACCTGCAGGGAGGCAAGAAAATTAATCGAGCTTAAATTCAAAGACGAGTTCAGCAAAATATACATTATTGAAATTGAAATGTCTCAATGAGAAAAGCAGGAACGTAGAGGATAAACATACGTTGTTGCTATGGTACCATTAACAATACCATCGTAAGTGCAAGAAGTCACATTGCAACCACCACCAGTCTGTTGCACGGTAACATTACCAAGCATAAGATTGCTGTTCTTACACTGCATGCTCGAGCAAGAAACAGCTAGAGAAGCTGGCATACAGTACAAACTGCAGAGAAAGTAAGAAACCCAGATACACAAGTCAGAATATTCTCAATCTCAGAAATGGTCATTTGACACGGTAACAATGGAGCAAAAATTCCCTGGATTCGTTTGGCATAAAAAACATTTAACCCTGAATTAACACCAACATTTTCAAACGTGTTCCTTAAAACAAAATGACCCTACAAAAGAATCTAGATTTATGTATAAAGAGAGTAAGGTATGGATTGCAAACAGATAATAAAAAGATGCCTGAGTACTTTAAGTTTCGGGGTCCACAGCTACACTGCACGCAGTGTCCTGCTGTAATAGCATAACTTCCATTAGGGACAAGCAATCCAAAATCAGCAGAATCTTTCGGAAACTTTGATGCACAGGCTGCAAAATGAAGAACAAATGTTAGCAATTAAAGAGTCTTACATTCACAGCGTAGACCGAATAAGACACTATTTGGATAAACAACTTAATCAAGCACTTATAGCATTAAGTGCTTATCGTATAAGCACTCATGTATGAGCTATTATTACAACAAAAGATAAAATAGAGTTAAACTATTTTCCTATAAGCTACAAGTTGTTTTCATTAGTTATCTTGGAAGCTTATGGAAGTAAGCTAAAAACAACTTATATATGTCATAAGTTGTTTCATAAGCTCTCATAGATAACCTCAAACAAGTTAATACAAACAGACCCTAAATTACAGAAAGTACAAAGAAAAACAAAACAATAAACAAACACAATTTGAAAGGTTTAATGGTGAAGATGAAATTAAGCACTTGTAGCATAAGTGCTAACCAAATGAGTGTTTACGTACAAGTTACTTTTATGACAAAAGATAAAATGAAATTAAACCAATTTTGTTAGTAAGTAGACAAAGTGACAAAAACCACAAAACATCACATGAAACTTCTACACACAATTGCAAAGTTTAGGTTAAACCCGGATGAAGGTGTTCAACCTAACGATATCTGCATTGTCAATTGAGCTAGGCTTTACCGACGAAATCAAACTATTTTCCTATAAGCTAGTATAATTTAAGGAAATAAGTTGAAATCAGCTTATATACATCCCAAGCCGTTTCCATAAACTCAAACACTCTCACAAGCGTAATGCAAGTAGATAATTTCAAATAAGGCAATCCAAACAGACCCTAAATTAAATTATAGAAAGTACAAAGAAAAAAAAAACTAACATAATGTGAAAAGCTAAAGCATGAAAATGAAATTACCTGGAATAGGAATAGCAAGAATATCACCAGCAGAAATCCCAGTAGTTCCCATAGCATTAACATTCATCAAATCAGTAAGAGTAGTAAAATACCTAGCAGCAAGAGAATTCAAACTATCCAACGGCTGAACAACATAAGACATATAAATCGCGGGCAACCCATTATCAGAACCATTAAAACAAGTACAAGGAAGAGGAACAACAAGGTTCTGACCAACATCAAGAACATTCGGATCCGTTACAGAGTTAGCTTCTCTAAGCTGATCAGAAGAAACCAAACCACCGTAAATGGAATCAGCAATGGATGAAAGTGTGTCAGAAGGACGGATTTTGTAGTTGGTTGAAACGGATTTACGGATTCCATCTACACAAGAGCATTGGATTGGGATTTTGAGGTAGAGTTTTGAAGGGAGGATGTGGTGTTCAACGTCAGGGTAAGAGATGTCAATGGAGTTTGCAGTGAGGAGTGAGATTGGGTCGATTTGAAAGAGGGAAGAGAGTTCGGAGACTTTGAGGTCTGTGTAGAGAGTGTAACCTAGGAGAGAGTTGCATGTGTCGGAGGTTGTGCATGGTTCTATTGTTGATTTTGAGGTTGTTGTTGTGAAGAGTTTGAAGAGGAACAAGAACAAGAATAATAGAATGTTTTTGTTCTGCATTGTTGAAATGTTGGGTTTAGGGTTTTGGAGTTGTTCTCTCTCTCTCTCTCAGGAAAAGGAAAAGGAAAGTTTCAGTTTGAAAGAGAGAAATTGAAAGAGAAAAGGGAAGTAGTGGAAACAGGTGTGTTGCATTATATGCATAGAATAGAAGAGGACAAGTAAAAAAACATGAAGAACACTGGTCATATAGTCAGATCCTCGATCATTGAGATTTCAACGTTAGTTGGCTAGCTGGACTGTTTTGTCCCTCTTTTCATGTAACTATGATTTATATAGAGCTGTGATGACAATTCATATTTTTTTACCGTTTCATCTAAATATGTCCAAATTGTTCAATTACTTTCATCATTTTGTAGTGCATATAATAATAAAATTAAGGAAAAGGTACTATAATAAATGTAAACAAAAAAAAGGTACTATAATAATAGCTAAATAGCCTTGTTAATTTGTTATGATCCAAAGACTTCGATTAACTACAGGTAAATGAAAGGTAAACATACACTAAATTCTATCGTTAAACTTTATTAAATAGTAAAATCAATTTTTGTAAATACAACATTCATAGATCTATGAATGTTATGGAAGAAAATTTGCTAATTTCAGAGCTGTACTTTTAGGAGATATTGGTCGTTTTTTATTTTGTCTTTTGCATGGTTATGTCACATATCATATGTGGTTTGTTGGTGTGATTATAGATCTACAAATGGAAGGGCATTTTTGTAATTTAGCAGTTTGCTTTTTCTACTTTTTGGACAATCCGGTGTGTGCCCCACGTTGGAGCTGTATTGGTTGGTATGGTCCGGTTATGGTTGCTTTTCTAAGCATTTGGGCAAAGAATTAAAAACTGTGTTGCCATCACATTTATTTTGCGAAAATACTTTTTATTATCATGAAGAAGATCTTGGATTAATTAGAGGAAAAAACTTAGGTAGAATCTTTGGCATCATTAGAGTGGAGATAGAAGATCTTTGTGAAAATACTTTCTTTCTTTTTTAAATATGGAAAACTAAAGTTTTTTTTTTTTAAGAAAACTAAAGTTTTTCTAATTCTTAAAGTCAAAATGTTAACATCGGAAAAAAAAGTCAAATTCTTAAAATATCATATTAAATACATTAGTATGAAATACATGCTTTTAAATATTGTTCGGGTTCTTTTAAGAAAAAATTAATTAAGTTACTAATTTAAATTAAATCGTATAAAATATATGTTTTTAAGTATGCTAACATATACTTTTAAAAAAGTATGTTAGCATGTGATATCAGATTTTCACATTGTTATACTCAAACAAAAAAATTAAATTTATGACAAATTACATACCACACTTAGGCCGTGTAAACCTTAACCTTCATATTCCCACCACTAAACATCATACATCAAATGATAATTAATAGAGGAGCAACATGCTCAATAATATTGATTGAAAAAAAGAAGTGGAAAGGCAATATTGAGTCACCATATGAAAATACTCCCTCCGTCCCTATATGTAACCATCCATTGACTTTATTTTTGTCCCTAAATCTAAATCCCTTTTCAAATTACTAGATGCATTTATTATTATTTTCCTAAACATACCCCTAATTAATACTACTAACTTATCTTGAAATTTAAAAAGTCAAATTTAATACATATACAAACAAAGGACAATATGGTAATATTAACACATAAAACATACGTAATAATTACACTGACAGCTTTTCTTAAGAAATGTGAAAAAAGTAAAGGTTAGTTACATTAAGGGTGTGTTTGGGAAGAGGGTTTAGGAGGGGAAGGGAGGGGAGGACTTACATTTCTTTTTTAATTTAAAGACATTATAAAATGATTTTTAAAAAATTGAATTAACAACATGATAAATGATCATATAATATTTCAAAAACACTTAATTTATCTTAAAAAGACATTTTACATTGTTCGTAATTTAAAAAATAAAAGTGAGCCCTCCCCTCCTAAACCCTCTTCTCAAACACACCCTAAGGGAGGGAGGGAGTACTTATTAGTTTCTTGTTGGGAAAAACAAATAAAACTATACTAATCCGCCATACGTAGTACGGTGAAAACTTCCTAAACCACGAAAAGAAAAAGAGGCAGAGATTGCATCAGTTGTTGTCTTGGCCTATTATCTATACTATATATAAAGAAAACTACCCCTTTCAGCACTCTTTTGGGTTGGACTTTTCTTTCCAAAAATACCCTTAATTTTTAATTTTATTTTTATTTTAAATACAAATAACAAATGTAACAAATATATCTATACTATATATAAAGAAAACTACCCCTTTCAGCACTCTTTTGGGTTGGACTTTTCTTTCCAAAAATACCCTTAATTTTTAATTTTATTTTTATTTTAAATACAAATAGCACATGTAACAAATATATAAGAATAAATTTAATATAAGGAGAAAAATCACACAATTCCTTATGAATTGTTCTTACTGATAGCCAATTATAAAATAACACGTGGATTACTAATGAAAACTCACACAATTCCTTATAAATTGTTCTTACTGATAGCCAATTATAAAATAACACGTGGATTACTAATCCATGTCACTAATCGTTACTAATATTTTAGAAACAAATAACTCACGTTTGTTACTAATAAGAATAAATTTAAGATTAGGACTCAAAATATTTTAGAAAAAGATTTGTTAGCACTATCTCAAATATTAATAATTAGGGTTTTCAGAGTTCATAGTTCGTTCCCGCATTGTTTAGTTTTTGTCAACCTCTCTCAGACCTCTGCATCATAATTCAGTAACCTGTAAGTTTTTTTTTTCTTTTTCTTTCATGTTACAACTAATCAAAGTCGATTAATTTTATGATTATATTTGACTTTGCTGGTTTATAAGTGATTATGATTCAAATTGTTTACGATTAATTTTAATAATTATTTGACTTTGCTGGTTTATAATTGCTTATACAAACTATGATAGTGTTTTTTTTTTATATAAAGAGAACTGGTTTTTTTAATTATTAAATAAAGGGAAAATTATAATGACTTCCCTTGAGGTATATGTAAATGTAACAAACACCCCCTCTAATTTTACAATAAACAATAACATCCTCTGTCGTTAAACTCCTTTCATAGTCTTTTAAAAGAATAGAAGCATCACTTTTTTCTTCGTGATTCCAAACGTTCTGCATGTATACAATTGATAAACCGCTCACATGGCCCCATCCAATATCCAACAAAATACATTGAAATCAAAGTGTTAAATCATTATTCTTTAATAAAGGAAATATAGCTTCAGCAACGTATGTAACGTCGGTGCCGATGATGACATTGAAAACTCTATCACTCAAATCCTTTATGCTTTCTATGTGATTTTTGTTTCCCCAGTCAAGCGTTTTTGTAGTTAGTTTAGTCAGCAATGGTTGTCCTCTTCACATGTAAGCTGTGACACCTCACCATTGATAATTAAGGACATCCAATATTTTCAAATGGCCTTCCCTCACTGCTGTTGTTGTAGCATAGCCCCGAAACAATCTCGCATTTACATTAACTCCCACATTCTATGTAATCATAACACTTAAATTTGTTTTGGCGACATGTCACATATCTATGGCTTGAAATTGGGTAAATAGATAACACCTAAATGGAGTAATGATGGATGTCGCTATTTGGACAAATATCACAGTCATACATTGATAAAAAATATTAAAAATTCATGTCTTCTTTTGTTAAAAAAAATTAAATATATGCATGGTACTTTTACTAACTCTTTCATTATTACCCTTTTAAAACAAAAAAACACAAATCTCTTTCATTATTAATTATTAATCTTTTAATTTTGACGGTTCCTATTAGAAAAATGGGAAATAGCAAAAATCAACTATCGAGGGAGGATCACCAAAAGGTAAGGACAAAATATGAAAGGAAAAGAAAACAGAGAATGGACAATGAGCAAACACAACAACACTACTTCAAAGACGAGAAAATTATAAACGACGAAAAGAAAAAGAAAAAGGAAATGAAGTTGAAATATCATGCACTAATGATATCGTTGAGGCAAACGTGCCCAATCAAATTTTCACAAAAATAATGTTGAGTTCAAAAATAATTTTGTTATATGTCTTGACAATATTTTGTTTATAAATCAATATATCAATAGTTAAAATTAATATTTAAAAATTTAAATCAAAATTATACAAACAAACATAATAAAATAATCACATACGTTATCGTGCCCGTCTTTCCGCTAGTAAACAATAAGAGAGTCAATTTCAAAAACAATGTTCTTAATACTAAGATTCTCGGCCACAACGATTTCATTTCGCAATGCTCACATTTCCACATAAAAAAGAGTTGTTGAAATCGAGTCTAAAAAAACAAAATCTTTTATACAACATCAATGATAAAAGGAAGACCACTAGTAATCTTGACAATTATTCGGAATACTTGACTAAAACCAGAGGGTTTAGACTATACTAAAGTTTATAATTGGAGATTCGTCACTTTAGTCCCTGAATAGAAAAGGAGTCATCACTTTAGTTCCTGAATGCAGATAAAGTGCAAAATAGTCCTTGAATGTATACTCTGTTAGTCAATTTAGCCCCTGAATGCAGACTCCGTTAGTCAATTTAGTCCTTAAATATAGACTTTGTTAGTCACTTTAGTCCCTGAAATTGACTAATAGAGTCTATATTCAATGATTGTTTTGCAATTTCTCTACATTTAGGAACTAAAGTGACAACTCCTTTTTCATTCAGGGACTAAAGTGACTAATTCTCCGTTTATAATTTACAACAATTATTATCTTTTTTCCCTAAAAAAACAATTATTATCTTTTCCCTTACACTAGAAATTTGAATATCACATAGTATAGCCTATGGCGGGAACAAATCCGAATTCCCTCCCATTTTTGTCACGCTAAAACTTCAACTTTCACTCATATTCCTCTTTTCTCCTTCAACCATTACCCCCAAATTCCAAAACCCTAATCAATCAATCGCACAATTTCAATTCTCCGCAATGGCCGATCCCGTCACAGATCTCAGTCCCTCCGGCGAAGCTGCCCCACCACCGGTCCGTAATGTCCGCCGGAGGTTAGTCCAATCGACGCTCTTCCCTCTCAAGCCACCGCTCAACAAGCCAGAGGAAAACGACGATAGCGGTGACGAACAAGATGAGGATTATTGTGATACGAAGAAGAATCGTAGGAAGAGAAAATCCAAAGGGAAAATTACTCCGTTAAATAAAGGTTCTAAGGTTAGTGATCCTCTTTTGTAATTTTATTTCTATATTTTGATTTTAAATTTTCGATTTTTCAATTTTATCATAGTGTCATTCATATTCATATAGTATTTCATTTGAATCTAGTTTTTTTTTTTTTTTTTTTTCATTTATGTGTACATCAACAGAGTGCCACGCCAAAGAAAAGTACTAGTGGAAAGAAGAAGACTGATGAAAAAACCTCTATAGCTAATGGAATTACGGGGTCAACTTCGCGGAACGTTTTGTTTGATTTCGATAAAGTTGTTACACTGAAGCCTGATCTGCGGTTAGAGGCAAAATTGTCAGCTGAGGTTAGTGTGGACTGGTTCTGCATTGTTGGTGTTTGTTGATTTGACGGGCTATTGTAAGTGGTTGAGTGAAATTCATTGAGAACACTGTCTTTAGGATTAGGGTTGTCGATGAATTTTATGATTTGAATCGTGTGGATTGGCGAAATAATTTCAACATATGCATGCTATAATTGTATTTCAGTGAAGACTTAAGCTTGAAACTTTCATGAATGTAGTTTTGGTTTGATACTTCCCTTTTTAATTTGATGCAATGTAACAATCTGACTCTTTTGGGTTTGTTTCTTTGTTTTTTTTTTTTGGTTAGGAAAATTCGAGGTTGTTTGCAGGACGGAAAGTACATCCACTTTTTTCATCGTGTAAAGCAGGGAAGAAAGTTCAGGAGCTGTCTGAATCAGGAAGTAATTTATTCAAAGCTAAGAGTGGGGATGAAAGTATTACCTGCGGTCCTATTCATGTATTTGAAAATATCAAGGTAGTATATGAGTACTTTATCTCTGGGTTTTGCATTCTATAATATCACATTCTTTCATTAAGGTGTAAAATTCGTTAATGCAGGATGATACCTCATCCCTAGACTGGAGAAACTGGACATTTTTGGGAAATTCCACCTGTGTGAATGGCTGTTCAGAAAGTTCAAATTCATCTGTTTTGGAGGGTTCTGTTGAATGCTTAAATTTTGAGAAGATTCTCAGTACTCTGAATCCAGCGGCGGCTTCAAATTTTCATAATGCCTCAACTTCTTTAGATAGTTTTTCTGTGCTTCCAGAAAATCTGCAAGAAACAGTACCGTCAAACTCGACTTTATCAGAGGAGCAAACAATAAGTGCTTCGACGCCAAAAGATGCCAAAGTGGTATATAATTTGTTGTTCTATTTTTAATTTTTTTTATGAATGCCTCCTATGTATTACTGTGGCATTAAGTGGAAGCTAATTCAGAGGGACAGTATACACTCTCACCCAAGCCACCTTTCTTCATTTGCTAAGGAACACCTATGTAGTCACAACCCTAAATATAAATCATTTGGGCACACTCACAACTTGAAAAAGGTGAAATAGAAAACAATTTAAAAATGTGGTAATTTGAAATAATTAAATGATATGTGTTGTTATGTTTGTGTTCCCAAGTGATTTTTATTTAGGCTTGTAACCATATAAGTATTTCTCTTGCTAAATGTTGACCATTTTCTTTTTCCAGGACTTTGAGGTGGATGAATCTCTTGCTTTTACAGCGCAAGCTGGCTATTTTAGAAAGTCATCTACTGAACCATTGAGTAGATTTCTTCAAGAAAGGTAAATCCATGCCAGAATCATGCAACATCAATATAATCATGGCAATAACATCCGTACATTTGACCATCACCATTATGCATTTATTTTTTTCATTTTTATTTGTTTCATTTTCTTCAAGAAAGGTAAATCCATGCCAGAATCATGCAACATCAATATAATCATGGCAATAACATCCGTACATTTGACCATCACCATTATGCATTTATTTTTTTCATTTTTATTTGTTTCATGCATCTGCTAATGCTTATGGGTAGGTAAAACCTTCTGTTAAAAGTTTTCTTTGCTATCATATGAATAATCTGGGTGAAATATGTGGAAGTTCTTTGTAAATGATACAGTCAAGAGATGGGTATTTATTTCATTAAATTAACAGAAGTTCTTTGCAAATGCTTATGCTCATTATAGTTCTTCGCTAATGCTTATTATTTCATTAAACTTGTTAAAATTTTCCCTGTTATCTCTTTTACTTGTCTGTTCAAATAAGCATGTTTATAATTAAAGTAGTTGCCCGAATTTTACAGGAGAAATGTAATGCTTGTTCCATATAAATCCCAAATTGCCTTTTGACTCATCATAAGTCTTTTAGCATAAATTAATAACATGGTAGGAAAGTTCCCAACTCTTACTTTAATTTGTGCTGAAATCAACCCTGTAGTACTAATGCTAGGTTCTTAAAATGTACCCAAGAAAGTGAAATGGTTTTGAAATACTAGAAAGTCTTGCAATGGTTTCAGTCCTTCAGTTCAATCATCTTTTCACTACCATTGTAGTCAGCAAATTGATTTTTGAATTGCAATTGCGTGACACCTAATGTCATTAAAAATTTATGCCCTTATCGATGGGTTTACTTGTGATTCTCTTGGTTTAAATCAAAGTAGTTGTGCGGTAATTTTTGGTGATGATATATTGATAATCAGCATTTCCTGATGCCAACAATTTATCTCTGCTATCTTCACTTTCTCTACTCTCTCTTAGTCTGCTTTAGCATGGTTTGGTGTACTTGAATCCATGGGTAGTTAAGTGTTCAGAAGTGGAATTTATTAATCATTAAAGATAAAATATTTTATACTCTCTTGTTTTTCTAACGAGTCTTGCTTCATTTTTTAGATCAGTGAGCTATATGATTGACTATGATTTTCCCCCTGATAGCGGACTGTCCTTGTGTTCTATGCTGCAGTATGAGGTCATATTATATTGGTTGTGAGGATAAGGCAGAAGGCAGCTTATGGACATACAGATACAAGCCTACTAAGGCCACCGAGGTAAACTTTTAAATCAATCTTGTATTTTTATTTTTTATTTTTAATTTTCATGGTCTGAAATTGCGCTTTCTTGTTTCATGATTTTTTGTTGTTGCAGGTATGTGGTAACGATGAAGCTGTGAATTTCTTGAGTGACTGGCTACATCAGTGGCATGAAAGACGTTACAAACCCAGGAAGGATACGTCTAATAGGGATACAAGGATCATGCATGACGATGATGATGATTATATCTGTTCCGACAGTGACTATGATTCGGAAGATATGAATGAAGAGGATTCCCTGCAGAATGTTCTTTTAATTACAGGACCAACAGGGGTACGTTGAAATCTAATTTGTTAAAACTGTGGCATGCACTTCATTAAATGAATTGCTTCATGTGCTCGTCATTTATGCATCTATTCAAGGCAACTATTGTTCAATAATATAATTGTCAGTTTCTGAAAACAGTATTAAAATATGGGGGTATAGTATAGTTCCAGGAAAAGAAACAAATCTTGAGATTCAGGGAACCTTTAAATAAATATTTCTGTCAAAATCAAAATAGAAGCTGATGCTGAATTGAAAAAGGTGAATCCATGGGGAAGTAGCATGCAAAAGATCAAACGAACAAAGTGAAAAAAATAATATAATCACAGCATTGAGCTATTCGAACTGTACCAATATAATTTGATGACTGCACAAGATATGGGGACTTTTTTATTCTTAAACAAATGGAGACTAACTATCATTGCATCTTTCACTTAAAGACCTTGAAAAAACACTACATCTGGTTTCTTGTGCCCCTGTTACAAAACCATGTTGATAATAAACAGAGCCCCAGTGCTCTTGAATTTCCATGGGCCATTACTCGTCAGCAAATCTACATTTACACTTTGTACCGTTTATACTTTTAGTGTATGGGCCATTACTCGTTAATGACCCTTCCCGGCTCCAAGTTTATTTGGCTATCACCCTGTTAGTAATTTATCTATATCTACCAGTTCGTAGAATTGATGTTTCATATCGGTAGCTAAGGCACAAGTCTATCATTTTGCAGAGTGGCAAGTCTGCAGGAGTCTATGCATGTGCCCAAGAGCAAGGTTTTGACATATTAGAGGTATGACTGACTATTAATATATTTTGACTAATTAATTTGTCATAACTGATGCACTTTTGTAATGATATTCATTTTTTTTTTTACGAATTGTAATGATATTAATTGATCGCGTACATTCTGTAAATAACCACCTCAGCTTTTTAAAAGCATTGATAAAGATCAAACATAATAGTTTATCAGCAAGATTTGGATTTAGTCTGATGTATTATGAATTCGAACTTTGGATTTAAGGTTGTCATTCGCTGCCCAATGTGAAGAATGTTAGTCTGAAAGATTGCTATTCGTTATAGTTGAAAAATCATCCAGAAATTATGGTAGAAAATGTTACTTGTATCGTCCAGTTACTGTCCTGGTCTTCACTAGAAAGTTACTGGAAACAGCTGTGCATGTGCACAATTCCCCTAACACTTTTCAACTTATTTCTTAGAATTTCTACTATCTGTTTTCATTTCACCCAAAACAGAAAACAAAAGCATCTGTTTTCTTATGTCTGTCCTGTTAACCATGAATATACCCAAATATAACGGAGTTTATGGCTTGTATTGCTTTGCTTCAACAGCTCAATACATCAGATTGTAGAAATGGGACTGCTGTCAAGGAGTTTTTTGGAGAGGCTCTTGGTTCACATGGGATCAAAAGGTTTGTTTATCTGTGCTGTCTATGCTTGCTGATAACTTCATGTTATAGATATATAGTATAAAAACTTTTCATGTATTTTAACATAATAGCTTAAGCTTTAGGGATAGTTAGTTCAAACATGGCATTAGAACCTTTATGATCAAGTGATGGCTCGATCCTTATCACCCCTATTCTTCAAATAAAAATGTTGAACCTCTACGCATATTGAGTGGGCCTATGCACCAGACTTCATGTTTGAAGGACCCTTGTGGAAGCGTGTTAGAGATATAATAAGAAACTCTTTACGAATCTTCACCGAACAGTTTAAGCTTGAGTTATTATAATCAAATGTACTTGCCTTATATTATGCACACTTTTTACTTTTCTTCAGCACTTTGTTGGGTTAGTTGAGTGTTTTTTTCTGAGTAAGAACATTTCATATTTCACAGTAAACCGTTACTTTAATAAACATGAGAATGCAGATCCGTTTTTACAAATGGATAAAAATTAGTGTATTCCATATTACGAAAACGAGTTGCTAGTTGCTACACTGCAAAATCACGGGTCTTCTCTGTTTATTGTCTCCGTGCCACTAGTTGGAGATTTTTTAAGTTATATTATTGTGATCATCCAATGGGTGCGCCAGAGAACCAAATTTGTTTGTTAAGGAAAATAAGAGTATGTCACTTGTATTAAGATTGTACCTTGATTCAATCTAATCCTTAGTAGGACGAAGGTACTCATTATAAGCTTTTTCTGTGAATCTATTCTGTGATATTAATATCTTACTTGATGTTAATATTTAGGTTTTCAGAACACACTGTGAGTTCGCAAAAGATAACTACAAAGTTGCCCCCAGCTCCTGCTTTAGTTAACTGTAAAACTGCGGATGAGGTGAATGACGGAGTAGTTGAACTGATAACCTTATCTGATGAAGAAGCCAGCCCTGGTGAAACATCACAAAAGTTAATTGGCAAGAATAATGTAGCTTGTGATAAAGGCCAAACTTTAATTCTGGTTGAGGACGTGGACATACTTTTTCCTGAAGATCGTGGATGTATTGCTGCCATACAACAGATTGCTGAGACAGCAAAGGGGCCAATTATATTGACCAGCAATTGTAAGATTACTAGTTAAAATAATGTATTTTTGCTTAAGATATGGCTTTTATCAGTTATGCACATTTATGAAAATGTATTGTTGTATAGGTGATAATCCTGGCCTGCCAGATAATTTTGACAGGCTTCATATTTCGTTCTCATTGCCAACGCCAAAGGAGTTGCTTTGCCATTTGTACTCTGTATGTGCACGAGGACTTTCCTGCTTCCTCCCTCAAAAGTAATAAAGCAAAATTTTTGTCCAAATTAGTATTAATGTTATATATTATGTCAATGACCTACAGGTTTGTCTCAGAGAAGGAGCCGGCATCCATCCTCTTCTACTGGAGAAGTTTATACAGTCCTGTGATGGAGACATCCGGAAAACCCTTATGCATCTCCAGTTCTGGTTGCAGAGTAAAATATTTAGAAAAGGTGTGCCATGCAGCATACAGTTATTCTCGTTGTCGGACATATACTTGTTTATTGATATTCAATTAATACCAGCTATTGTTAATTCATATTAGCATAACCCATAGCATGTGCACATCAAGGATTTGTTTTTTATTGCATGTAATTGTTATGGTACAATTTTAAGGTAAAACTATGAAAAGTAAAACTATGGGGCCAGCAAAATGAATTGCATGTCGGTGATTTGTCTTCAAATTTCCATGATCAGAGTTATTTTCTGGATCAGCATCAACATGTATCCACCCCCTTTCCCTCTTTCTGTCTTGCTCTTTCTTTTGGTGTTGGTACATGGTAAAGTTGATTTTTGGTTTCCACGTGGTTTTAAGAAGTGTAAAGTGTTTAAGAAAGTGTTAAGTAATTTACATAAGTAATTTTCTAGTCATAGTATTAGCATAATACACTATTAGGTACCTAGTGCTAGTTACTCCATAAATGTTCTGGTAAATATGTTTTCTCCATAAATGTTCTGGTACCAGTGCTATTTTTTCACCTAAGATGCAATCAGAGTTAACTCTTGAAGCTTTTTTTGTTATGATGTTTGTGCTTCGGGAATTAATTTTGGAAAATATTATTATATGTCATTCCCTTTATCTTATTACCACTCTAATTGCTTAGGAAACCTTATGAGTGCACCTTTTTTGTACAGATCGAAAAGTGCAGACGGGCTATGTCTCACTTCCATTTGATCTTGAGGTTGGTCATCAGATACTACCAAAGATAATGCCATGGGATTTCCCCTCAGAGATATCCGAACTAGTTGAGAACGAATTTGTCAAATCAATAAATAAAATGGAAGAGGATTCCAGTGTGCAATTGTTAGTTGATGACGAGCTTCACATAAATGAAAGTCAAAATGATTTAGATGAGCAGTATATGGAGACTGATTATATAAAAGCCAAGAAGGTGGAGATGATTCAGAGAAATGGGTCTATAACAGATTACAGTGAGCTTGAAATTCAATGCAAAGCTATTTCTGAGTTTTCCAATTCTTCTGGATCCCCTGTAGCATCCTATCTGCAAAATGGTCGAAGGAAACTTGTAGTAATGTCCTCTGATTCTGAGGAGGAGGATTCAAATAACCGATATCCTCGAGACACCAAAGATGAAGCTAACCAGAGACATTCCATCAAAGGAAACAATGAATGTACGTCTGAGTTTCAGTTAAACGATAACTGCCCCAGCACATCTGTTCGTAAACTGGTTTGTTCTGAATTGGAGGAATCAGAAGAGGAGCATGTTAAATATTCAGAAACAGCTAATGTTACCCCTATAAATGAGACATCTGAAACGTTTGATATATCCTGTGTACCAGAATCAACATACGTTCCTGAGACTGCAATTGAAAGTGGAACAGATACAATGTCTGGAGTGGTATCTTCTGGCCATTGTTTAGAAGCTTCTATGAATAATGAGTTGAAACCGTTAACTTTCAGTGTTCGCA
This sequence comes from Medicago sativa, assembly GCF_051527215.1. Taxonomy (NCBI): domain Eukaryota; kingdom Viridiplantae; phylum Streptophyta; class Magnoliopsida; order Fabales; family Fabaceae; genus Medicago; species Medicago sativa. The sequence goes on along the minus strand of NC_140751.1, from coordinate 73,508,449 downwards.
GACGCTTATCAAAATTGTCAGAAAGTTCAGATATGTTTATGGATACTGAAATTCCAGAAACTACAATTATCAAGGTGATGGATGAGTGCAGTCGTGTGGATTTCAAACTAAAGTCAACATTTGTCGAGTCCAGTCCATCACTGGAAACAGATATGGTACAGAATTTGTGGAAAAAACTCCGACAAATGGATTTAAAGCAGCATACTATCTCAGAACAGCTAGGTGCTTCTCAAGTTGTTAAACTTGCTAGCGGATTGAGCAATCTCATTTCAGAAGCGGATTTGTTTCACAATTACCAGCATAAACATGTAAGTGCCTTTTATAGCTGAAATGAAAATTGTGAAAGTTTTCTTTCTTTTGATGTTCTTCACTAAACTACGACAATTCATGAATTTGCAGGATATTTTGGAGCCCCAAAGCTTCGTTTCTAATGAAGCTACAACCAGTTCGTACAATGACGAAACAATGACGTCCACCATTGCTGTACATGGGTTTTGTTTTTTTGTTAAACTTATAGCAGATGTTGGATCAACGTTGGGTTGTGCAAACAAGATTGATTTAACTTCTGAGATGTTGGCCTCCACAACTAATAGTATGGCATTGGGGAAATTATCCGGACTGGATCTTGCCAAAAGCACGGGTATTTATACTGGGAAGGAGTTAGAGTTAAACAACCCAACAAATAATATGAAGAAGAGGTATATAGACTTCCTTTATTTTACCATGGTTAAATACACAATTTCATCAGAGTTGTGACACCTTTTTTGATTTTTTTTCCTTTTATTTTTATGGTTTTTGGGCATGTGTTGATGTCAAACCCTTATTTTGGGAAAATCTGTAATACAGTGAAAATAAAGCATCTCTGTTTGAGGTTGTTCAATCCATTGTTCCTGCAAGAATATCCTTAGCATTGAAAGGCGATATCTTCAATGAATATTTATCTTCATTGCGCCAAATTTCAAGGTCAGAAGCAGCCCGTGTTTCACAAGGTGTTGAAAAGAGAAGAGCAAGGTATGCGTTCATAAAATTCGGTTGTTTCCGCATTTTGATTTCATTTAGTTAAATAGATATCCTCAAATAGGTGCTCATTTGCATGATGTTTAAACTCAGGTCGCGGGGTGCTCAACATTATTTGAGCAGATGTACAGAGTTGTCTCCTGAAGATATAACATTGGTCAGTGAAGGTGATTTGTACAGAAAGACTTCTTCACAACATAAAACTAATGCAGAAAGTAAACTATTATAGCATAGGTTAAATAATACAGCTTTTGGTTCTCTGATATATCGGTAAATGGCTGCCACAAGCAACTACATGAACGCCCTTATGAATGATATAGCGTGTTTAGAAAATGCAAAAACCATGGTGTTGCTGTTAAAATCTCGGTGAAATGGCATGTATTGGAATGTGGGAAAATGAGGCAAGAATCCGATTGAAACAGATCGTAAGCAGTTAAATTCCATTTAGTTTGTTTTTGCCAATGATTATTGTCTTTGGACTGAGATTGTAAATCAAACTAGAGCAGTGATTGATAGAAGTCAGAAAAGGTAGGAATTGACTCAATTCTTTAAAATGATTTACTAGTAATATTTTTGTAAAGCTTAATTAGTAATGTTTCCGACAGTGCACGAATTCTTCTTGGCTGTTTCATGTTTCCGACAGTACAACATAACATCGTGCAACTGATTGAGTTTCAGGAGAGTTGTGTTGTTAATAACAGGCATTACTTGTTAGAACTTAGAACCGTAATGAATTAGAGCGTTTTTTCTTGAGATTTCTAATCTTATAGGATACAAATTTCATAAAAATTGTACAATTAGCTATGTTTTGCACTCACCAGGGGTCTAGCATCTTTTATCTTGCAATAACTTTTTTCATAAAAATAGTCTTGATGGGACATTGACTCCTATGAAGCAACTCTTAAAGTTCACTTTCAACCCCGATGAAATCTCAAAACCTTGAGACTGCAAATTCTCCATCGTAGCCTCCCCAATGCAAAGAGTGTCATTGACATATTGAAGATGATATATAACTGTACCCTATCTTCATCTCAAAACCTTTAATAAATTCCGACTAAGTGCATTTTACACCAATTCACTAAAACCTTTGTCACCATAAAACGAGTTGAGGTGAGTATGTCATACCAATGTGTTTAACCCGTTATTTTAAATAGAATGAGTTAAGGTTTTAGACCCTAAAATTTAAGTTTGTTCTCATTTAATCCTTTGAAAAAACAGGATAATGAAGAGGCGGTTGGCTCGTATGTTAATTAAAAAAACTTTTTTTTAATTGAGTCAATTATATATTTTTTTCCAGTCATTTCATTAGCTTTTTTCTCGCCATGTAAATAAAATTAGTCTCACTACTTGTGTAATGATTGTTGGAGTGCATTCTAGTCAACTATGTTTTTTTTTTACGGACCAACTAAACTAAAATTCAACACGTTTTGTTTTCCTTTGTTGTTATTGGGAGATCAACTCACCGACTAAGCAACCCATTGAAGGATAGGACAAAATGAGAGTTTGAGTTATCTATCTAAGTTGGTCTGCCCCGCCCCGTTCTTTAAACTAAAGGCGGGGTAGGCGAACCCTTGGTTCTACTGATTACGGAATAAGAATTTTTCACTTTCACATGCATGCAATGTCATTTTCACTAAATTAAAGTGACCAGCACCTACGAGCCGGCAAATGTCATTTGAATTACGTTTGCTAATCTCAACTATAAGGACAAAAATAAAACAAAAAGAACTGAGATGTAACAAAAAAAATATATTAAAGAGATCACTTTAAAATAAAAAATATTCACATACCACCAAATATCACTTAAAAAGTGGAAAATAAAACATTTTCTTTCTTTCTTTCAAAAAAAAAAAAAAAACATTTTCTTTCTTCACTCAAATCATGTAGGAGGGAATCCTTTCTATTCAAATGGGCATCGATACAATTTTTTTTTCTTCCAACGAAATGATCATTTTAAGCATCTAAAAAGACTTGCTGTGTCCTGAATCTCCTGATGGAACAGTATTATTTTTGTTCTTTTTCATTGCTTTTTGCAAACCAAACCTGCCACTTCCCCAAGCTTGGCTTTGTTCTTGAATCTTGATCAGTCTCACACAGACCTTTTGTGGCATAGGCTCTCATAATTGCCATCACTACATTTTACTTTTGGTTTTCCTTTACCACCACTACCCTAACACGTATTGCAACTCCAATGAAACATTGAAACCATACACCATCACTATTCACCACCATAGAGAGACGAGGGTTAAATTTAGCCTCGTTGGGCAAAAGTAGTAATAAATATTTGATAAAGTAAATGTAAGATAACGGATGAATCTATGGTGGATAGCAAATAAGTTAAGAAAATTGTTGTTGACACATTGGAGAAGGCTGGGATACTGTAAAATACGTTTTTGCCCCCTCGGCAGTTAACTGTCGAGGAATTCAAAATCCGGCTGCAGTTAACTGCCGAGGAATTCCTCGGTAGTTAACTGCCGAGGAAAACTGTTTCATCAGATGAAACAGTCACCTGCTCCCCCTACACACTATTTTCATCATCTTCCATAAAACTTCATTCAATCCACCCAAATCCAACATTTTTTTTTAATCAAATCTTGCTCAAAAATGATTCAAGCATCAAGCATAGGATGTATCAACACACTTTTGACGTAAAAAAACAGGTATTGAGCATTTTAATCGGTTTATTTTTTTATTATGCAATGGGTTTCTACGTCAGTTACGTAGAACCATGTTATGGGGAATCTCGGTAGCTTACTGCCGAGGAAAACCTCGGTAGTTTAGTACCGAGGAAAACCTCGGCAGTTAAGTACCGAGTATTACATAGGCAAAAATTTTGGAGCGAAAAAATGGCAGCTACTGCCATTTTTTCAAAAAAAAAATTTCTTTGTTTTTTTTTTTTTGTTTTTTTTTTGTTTTAGTTCATTATGGCATTGATGTTTATGCATTAGTTAGTTGTTAATTCATATTTATGTGTTGTTTAATTATAGTAATGACCGAGAACGCGGAAGATGTTTCGGGAGAGACAAAACGTAATTTTGTCCAAATTTCCGGAGATGTCAAGCCGCCTAAGGTTGAAGTCAAACCAAACATTGATGGAGCTTCCATCCATGTTGAAGCTTCTAAATATGTTAGCCCCGATGTCGTCCCACTTCAAGCCCATGAAATGGACACGGCTAGGTTTTTTTCTGACGACATTAAGTTTCAAGATAGAGAAGAATTGCTTGGGTGGGTACGTTGTCAAGCAAATAAGGCGGGATTTACAATTGTTACACAAAGATCAAGCTTGATCCATCCAATATTGCGCCTAGTGTGTGAAAGGAGTGGAGCTCACAAAGTGCCTAAAAAAAACCAAAGCATGCGACAACGGGCTCAAGAAAATGCGGGTGCTTGTTCATGATTAGTGGATATCAAAGTACGCAAACAAAGGAATGGGGATTGAACATTCTTAATGGAGTTCACAACCATGCGATGAAGCCGGCTTTAGAAGGACACATTCTTGCCGGTAGATTAAAGGAGGATGACAAGAAGATTGTACATGACTTGACCAAGAGCAAGATGCTTCCAAGAAATATTTTGATACACTTGAAGAACAAAAGATCACATTGCATGACAAATGTGAAGCAAGTGTTCTACCTCCATCATCTACGGAGTGGCACAATCACAAGAAACAAGATGCGGTGACTTGTGAAGATGAGTATTTGGATCAACATGAGTTGTTCCGAAAGCTCATGGCTATTGAAAGTGGAAACAAACCGCCAAAACCACAAAAGGAATCAAACAAAGCGGCGCCTATTTTGTTGGACACTCCCGAAAAACCAAAGCAACAATTTGAAGTTATTGCGGAAGATGAGGAAGATTTTATGTCACTTGATCTTCTCCAATCACTTGGCCTTTAACGAGTGATTTTTTTGTCGGTGTTAGTCCTTTTTTTGGTAGAAATTACACCGACATATATTTTGGGGTCAAAATTGTAATGCCAATTTTTTGTGGCCAATATATAAGTAACATTATGTAATTGATATTGATATATATGATAATATGACTTTTATTGATTTGAAACTAGTGCAATACTTATTTATAGCTTATTAATGTTTACGCATTTGATTTATTCGTTATTACATTCCATTTAATTTTGTTCTAATCTAAGATTATTTTGTTAAAGCTTTTGTCAAGTGAAACATGTCAGAGGTTGCAAGAATTGAAGGGCGTGTTAGATATTGCGCGTTTAAAAAGACGGTTAAGGTTATGATAACACCGACGAACTCTATTGATGATTTGAAGACACAACTTAACACTTATTTTGAGCATCTTGGTGAAAATCAATATACACGTCACTTGTCTGCTCTAATGCCAATGATAGACCTAGGAGAAGATAGAGATGAATTCGCATGGAAAACGGCAAGCTATAAGCCTTGGATTATTAAAGACGATAGCGACGTCGGATTTATGTTTAGGAATATGGTGGAAAATAATGTATTATATATATATGTTCGTTCCATATGCAATTGTAATGAATGTAAGTAGGGATTTAATTTAATGATGTGTAATGAGTTGTAATGTGTTGTTTGATTATGGACACTATGTTCCGTTTTGATGAATTTCAAACTTTTGTGTGGTTTGAACCAAATGTCGGTTTGATTTAATTATGGACAAATGTAAAAGATATTGTATTTTTCTTGTTTATGACCGAGTTTTGTTGTTGTATAATTTGAATTGCCTATGGAAATGCTCTGGTAAAATTACAGGTCAAAACTGGCCTAAAAACAGCTTGGTAAGGGTTAGCATTAATGCAGAACCTGCTGTCTGCATAAATGCTTTCCTCGGCAGTTAACTACCGAGGAATTCCTCGGCAGTTAACTGCAGCCGGATTTTGAATTCCTCGGTAGTTAACTGCCGAGGGGGCAAAAACGTATTTTACATGTGTGCCACAGCTTTCTCACATGTGTGAACAGCAATTTTCATAAGTTAAATGGTAGCAAGTAAGTTAGCTAATTAATTTTGCAGTTGATAATATTAGTAGTTGAATTAACTTCTCTTGTGAATCGGTGTTCGATTATCAGGAGAATCTGAATCATCATCCACGTTGAGTTTAAAACAGCCACATTAGCCAGTTCAATACCAAATTTATGGGTCATCTCATTATAAAGTGTTTATTCTCTATTTTCTAAGCAATATGCCCTCCGGTCACAAATATAAGCAAAAATTTATTTTTTAGATTCATTGAATAAATGATGTACGTGGACTATTTAATAGACCACATACATCATTTATTGAATGAACCTAAAAAGTAAATTTTTGCATATATTTTTGACCGGAGGGTGTATGAGATTTTTAACTCATATTTGTTACACAACAAATCTCCTAAATATGAGTTCATCGATTCACAATGCTTACCTTCAAGCGGGAAGTTTTTTCATTTGTGTACACTTGTACTATTCTAAGCAACATAGGATTTTTAACTTATACTTGCGACCCAACAATCATGTACCTCTGCACAAAGCTACATAGATTAATTTTTCGAGTCATGTAGAACCACAATTGATGACAAAGGTCTCCCTCAACGAATTTAGCATTGTTGCATTTTCAAGATTGAATTCAAATCTAAGACAATTGAAATAGCCGAAAGAAATCTCATAATATCTAATCCAAATGCTCCTTTTTTTGAGGATAATTCAAATGCTCTTGTGTGACAGTTTAACTAACTGGTAAATATAAAATTATATAAAAATATATTTAATTAATATTTTTTAGTGATTTCGATACTAAGAATAAAATTGACAAAAAAAACTATAAACACTATAATTAAGTTAATGGGTCTTCCTATGAGTTTAACTCAATTAGTAAAGCATTGCATAATATATACAAAAGTCGGGTTCGAACCTGAAGCATCTAATTTATTCTTTCTAGACTACTTAACAAAAAAATAGGTTCGTGAAAAATTTTATTATCGACCATATTCCTTTTGATTATACAAACTTATAATCTAAAGTTATTTACTTATAACCTCTAAAATTGATCTTCCAAATCAGAGCCATAATATATTGAAGAATAAAAAGATGAGGATCAAAATCACATTCCATAATGTATTTTAATGATGAGACTCCAACGTAACTCTCTCATGTTATTATTTTGACACATGAGAGGATCCAAATATTACACACCCATGAGGCCAAGACCATGACCACCGGCAAGGATTACTACGATTTTATTATGCCTTGTTGTCTTACTGTATGTTCTTTGTCTTATTGTATGTGTCATGCGAGTATCATTTGTTATCTGCACTAATACACAAGTTGCGATGATTCTGATGCTGAACACTAATTCGTCTCTACTCTCTTTTTCTTTCCAATCCTTCCCTCTTTTCAATGAGAAAATCTTGTGTGGACCAGGACCAAGAATTTTGGTTTGGTCACACACACAAGAATTTGTCTTCTCTCTCTTCTCTTCTCTCTTCTCCATTTTCTCTCTCTTCTCTCTTCTCTCTTTGTGTGTGACCAAACCAAAATTCTTGGTCCTGGTCCACACAAGTGTTTCTCCTTTTCAATGCTCAATTGGATGAATATCATGGTTGTCATGCTCCCCTAACTACCATTTTATATTTTCAAGTTCAAAATTAATTTGATGTTGTAACTTGGTAAGTGTGGATATCCTTAGTGCACGAATTTTATATTTTTATTTGGTGAAAAAAATAGAAATTCACGCTAAAAAAAATAAAACAACAGTGCAATTTGTAATTACTAATCACTTTTATTTTGTAACAAAAAAAAAAACCACTTTTAACCAATGTCTTAAAAAGTGAACTACACAATTCCACCGGTTAAGCTATGAATTTCGATGTCTTAAAAATCACTTCTATATGTTTCAAGACAGTTGGATGAAAAAAGAAATCAATTTGTTAAAAAAAAAATAAGGGATTAACTTGTTCATTTTTACTAACATAAATGACAAATTTGAACTATTTAAAAACTATAAGGATGAGTTTGATATGCTAAAATGTAAGTGCTGGTCAAGACACCACATGACAAAACTTTTATTTTATTGAACAATTTTTTTCTCTTCTACAATATTTTATGGACAAAAGACTATTTTGATATTTTAGACAGCTTATACTCAAGTAAAAAAGTTGTATTGTAGTTTAGTGAGTAACAAAAATTTCAGTTTTTATCATTTCTTTTGCCCCCAATTTGTCTTATCCTAGGAACAATTTTACAATGGAACACAGTACAACTACTGAAGTTGTCATGTCATTTATTTCTTTAGCAGATCAGATACACGATGATTGATCTCATAGAAACCTTAAACTTAAAGATCGTATAATACATTTGATCTAAAAGATAATTTAGTAAAAATATCAATCTATATATATACCTTTCTCAATTTGTATGGAATGAACAAATAAGTTCCTGATTTTAGGATCAAGGGAGTATTGTCAAACATATAGAAAATAAAAATATCAAATTAATAGTGTAAGTGAAATGAATGAAAATGAAGGCGATGTCCCTGCTTTCAAATGCATGAGCCGCATATATGCAAGTAATTGCTGCTGCAAACATCCATGCATTAACAACTCGTTTGGTTTTTTTAGTGTCTAGTAAGTTAAATATTATAGAGACTAGGGAGTGAATAATTTGGCAAGGATGGTCTACTGATTTCAGTATTTTAAATATGATCCACCAATTTAGGAAATCATGTTAATGCTACCTGACAACAAATTTACCACTATGTTTCTCTTCAATAAAAAGTGATCTTCCTATGGCAAAAGCAATTTCGTTAGGTTTGATTATTTCGTTATCATGATTAATTTTACCTTTAAATCTCAGTTAAATTAATGCACCTTTTCTTTAACGAATTAAACGAATACACTTTGATTAAATTAATTTCATTCAAAAAAACTTATAAAAGTTCACTACATGATACTACCATCTTCATTCTTCAACGAATACACTTTGATTAAATTAATTTCATTCAAAAAAACTTATAAAAGTTCACTACATGATACTACCATCTTCATTCTTCAGCTCTAAAGTGCGTTTTTCCAACTTTTTGGATATATGCCAAGAATAAAAAGAGATAAATAAAAGTATATGGGGAAATTTTTCTATTCTAGGTATATTTAAAAAAATATATAAATTTCTTTTCCGTAAACAAAAAAAACTGATAAACTTCTTTATTTTTTGAGTAAATAGTTATTCTGGTTACCGAATGTGTTAAGTAGTCACAACAGTCCTTAGAGTATCAAAATTTCAAAATAGTATTTGATAGTGTACTATGTTTATCAAAATAGTCTTTTACATTAAAATGCTCCGTTAATATTGTCATATCAATCTTTCAATAAACTTACTTATTGTTATTATTATATTAGTGCTTATAAATACATACTTACTATCATTTTTCTCAAAAAAAAAAATGCATACTTACTATCATATCAATCCTTATATGAAAAAAATTAATGATGTAAATGGATATCCATGAATGCGGATAATATGATATCTGTGTCCGTCCCATTTAACAAAATATGATATATGTACTCTCTCCATATCCACGTGATCCATAGAGTTTGAAGTATCCACATGTGTATGTAGATATCTATGGATAACGTTGTTTATTTTTTTAAAAAAATTAACAAGAGTTCATCATATTCTTTTTTTTTCACCAAAACATATTAATACTTATACATTACAATAAAAATATCCATAAAAAGTAATATCCATCGGAGAATGCACCTCTAAGATGAGTGGGGTATAAGAAAATGCATCTCTAAGATGTCGTTTTTTACTTAATCATGCTCCTCTGTCAATTGAAACTTGTCAGTTGGCAGGGCAGTAAGATTAAGTTCAAAACAATCTCTTGAAATGCATTTCTGTTTGTCACTACTCATCTTGTATGATGGAATTTGATGGGTAAATTTGTACAACTCATTAGGTATAATGCAACATGTGTTATATCCATTCTTTTGAGTTTTCAAATGGCGCTTCAAATCTTAAGTATAAGATACTTCAATGCCGACATTTTCCGCAAACTTTCAACAATTAAATTTAAACTCAACATCATGATGATACCACATATATTTAGGGAGAATGTAATGTAGCGTAGTTGAAATTAAAACTAAATAAAATTGTGTATTTTTTGAATTGATTTTGTGTACTTGTGCAACTTTATTCGAATTTATTCAATACGCAACTTTATTCGAATTTATCTAATACTCAACTTTATTCAAATTTATTCATCATTCAACTTTATTCAAAACACAATTTTATTAAATACCAAAATGTATCAAAATGCGAGGCATATCAAAAAACATTAAAAAAAAAAAACATCCAACAAATCAAGACATTACAAGCCATTACATTTAATCATCTCCCTCGTCGCTTAAATCAATTAGGTTGTCCTCGACAGTCCCTGGGGCACCTGCTTTTGGTTGAGGACCAAAATAACATGTCCTTCCGCTCCTATTCAGCTTGGATTGATTGTACACCGGCACCTTCGAATTTCTTTATTTTACAGAACCATCACATTCGATTTCGTGCCATGTTAAGTCGATTTTGCTTTCTTCTTCTCACCCTCCTTTTTCAACGGAACATCACCCTGATTCTGAGACATATCTACACAATGCAAATATCGGATATCAAAACCTACACTAATCCTAAAAATTCTGCCACAAATTCCTAACAATTCTACAATAATTCAATAAATTCAACTCTAATCAACAATTTCAACTCGAATCAACATCAAACAATTCAATCAAATCATAAACATCTAACATCGTAAAATCAAAAAGCAACAAAACCTAATTATGTAACAATTTATCCAAAAAATCTAACAATTCAATCAAAATAAGCCAATGCAATAGGATAATAAACACTTACTTGATTTTGTGATTGTAATTGACGTTGAATGGCTTAAGGTTGGAGAAAAGCGCAACAATGGAGCTCAAAACCGCAACAATGGAGTTTTGGAAATTCCTATGTGTTGTTCTGTTTTTATAACAGAGCATCGACAGTTAACTGCCGATGGAACCTCGATAGTTAACTGTCGCCGGTTCATTACATTGGTAGTGAGCTGCTGCCAATTCGTTGCATCAGTAGTTAACTACCGAAGGGTCATTTTAGTCATTTACAGGTGTGTTTCAGCCTTATTTAAAGTGTCGACAACAATTTTCTATTTCTAGAGCTGTCAAAATAGGTCAGGCCAAATGGGCAGGCCCATCGGCCCTTTATTTTTGTGTGGATCGGGCCGTTATAAAGGTTCGAAAAAACGACCCTACCTTTTCGGGCCAACCCATCAGGCATGTATTTTACATGGGCCGGCCTAGGCTGAGCCACTGGGCTTGCGGGACAGTCCTTTAAATATACTAATGAAAATATAGTTTATAAAACAGTCTTAATATATAAGATTGAATTATTTTATCATGTAAGACTGAATTTTATCGTTTTCAAATTTGCACTTTGTGAGTTGTGATAATACTCTATACTTTTGCATTGATGTTTTTGTATTATTTATCCTTTATGGATGTTGATTTAATAGATATTTTATATATCATTTATTAGCGTAAAAATTGAAGCCTAAATTTAATTTGAGAGAGCTTCTTCCTTTATTCAAATTGACAAACCTCTTGGCTTTCTCAACTTTGTTTTGGATAATATGTACTACGTCCCTAATTATAGGGTCCTTTTGAAAAAATAACGGGAATTAAGATAGTGGATATTTGTATTAAATATGTTTGTAATTACTATTGTTTTTACAATTTTATCCTTTAAGAGAGAGGGTTGGTTTATGTTTTCAACATGTTATTTATTGTTGATTTAAGAAAAAGATGTATATTAAATAGGGGCATGTATGTAAAGAAATAATTAATGTAGTTGGAAATAGCAAAGGGATCTTATAAAAAGGGACAAAAAAAAATCTCAAAAGGGTCTTATAATTAGGGACGGAGGTAATATTTGTTTTTGGACTCGAATCGAATTGTAGAAGAATTTATAAGCATTGATCATATGTTTTATTCAATTTAAATATTGGTGTTTTACAATTTTTTTTAATGTTGAGTATCACAAAGGTTATAATTGAATTACATTTTTTTATTTAGTTTTTTTTGGTTGCAAGATCCGTGATTCCAATCCAACTCATTGATGATTGAGTTGGTTTGATTCCATTTAAGTGTTAAAGGTACAAGTTCGAATTCAACTCAAACCAATGATAATTGATCGGCTTAGGTGTTGGTTTGACTCAATCTAACCCACAAACACCCATCATAAGATTTATTGATTAAATATTACAAACTAATTTGTGTACAATGCAAACCTTTTTTTGTTGTTGTTTAAAGTGACTAATATTAAGGATTAATTATCGATGAATAAAAGACAAACGAGTGACAAACTAAGCTATTAGACTTTTTTAGATGATAAAATCAATTATCGTAAACACAACATTGATGAATCTAGAAAACATGATATTGTTGTACATAATCTTTTGAACTCTACATGCTCAGGCAATATGAAACTTGTATAATTTGTGTACTTAAAACTTAAAACTCGTCTGAAAATGATTTGAATTAATGACTATGTTATCTGTGGTCAATAATAATACAGATAGGGAAGACCAAGATAGTAACTAAAAATGAAGTGTGATAAAGTATACTGAATTGAATCTGCATAATTGAGTTGAGTGCTTGAGTTGGTTCAGCGATGTAAGCGGGAGCAATTATTTGGAAGTACAAAGTTCTGAGTTGTGATCACAGCACTCTCACCCGTCACCATTTACTTACCCGATATCAAACAAAAAACAAAACCCAATTCACGAGGGGTCTCTATTCCTTTCTGACACCCTTCCTTTATCTGCATACTTGATTCTGCATATTTTTGCTAGTATTAGTATTAAAAAATAAGACATGTTAAATCCTTTCACTTCATATTTATAAAAAATATATTATCTCAAAGATATAAATCTAGTTTTAAATTTTGTTAAATGACCAGCTCTCAAAAAAATTTTGTTAAATGACCAATGTTCTGAATAGTACTCAAAATTTACCCATAAACTATAAAGGGACTCACAATGATGGTGGATCAATTAAAGAATTCATCGTGAATGGAGGTGGATGTCGAAATATGAGGTAGAAATGACGACGATTGAGAGAGATATATATGTAAATACTTTGAAATGAGACATAAACTCGAGCCGGGTGAGAGAGCTTAAAAATGAGGCATACCTTGTAGGACTATAGTGTGATGTTTATACAAGCCAGTAGACTCTGATGGGTGTGGTATTGGCTCTTGCCTAACCCAAAAGTTTGAGCACCGTTATTCTCCCATCTGTTTTTGCTCATTCTCATCAAAATAGTCGAGCGCGAGTTAACTCACGCAGGTATATTTCTCAGCGGGATGAGCAAAAACAGATGGAAGAAGAGCAATTCTCCAAAAGGAAGGAGTTGAGTTAACCTTATTTGTTGATGTTTGTTTTTTTTATGTATCTAAGCATTGTGCATTTGATTTGATGACCATGCTAAACTAGTTTATTGGTTACATTCATGACCTCTTTATCACTTCAATCGTATGCTTCCTCCAAACCACCTTATAGTTAACTCCCATCTAGTGTTTCGTCAAAAAGAAAATTCCCCTCTAGTTTTAAATTATTAAATTAAACATATTTATTATTATTTTATTTATTATTATTTTAAATATACTTTTAAATAATACTACCAAGTGTATATTACATTTTTTTCATTTTCGATATAAACATTTTTATTAATATGTAAAAATTACAAAACAAACTTATAATATGAGACAGAATAATAATATTAGATTTAAGAATAGTGTTATTTTTTTACTAATTGTCATAATCCAGTGAACTAATATTTTTCCATTGGTGTTTTGGTGTATTTTTTCTTTTTGGTGTACTATTTGGGATTTAATCCCTTTTTATTTATAATATATTTTGCCATTCAAAAAAAAAAAAGTGAACTAATATTTATATATTTAATTTAATGAGGAGGTACTATTATTACTGTATTCAAATATAGCATAAATAAGTAGCAGGTCCGGATTCTTTCTTTACTCCTGTTTCTGACTTCTGAAACGAGTGAATGAGAAGTAAAGAAACCGTTCTTTTTTATTATTTTAAAAAATTGGTGCAGTGAAATATTACTATGCTTTCCTTCAATATGCTGCTATATTTATTCATTGTTTATATATATTTTTTTTTGTCAAGTAGCTTAGCGGCTAGATGCACACACATTATATATGGAAAGTGAGGAATCGGGGATTCGAACTCTGGCCCCTAGACATAATATCCATGGTAGCTACGATTGAGCTACACTTACAAGATTCATTGTTTATACTTTATACCCATCAAAGGATGACGATTTATAGTAGGATTTTTAATTAACGGGGTGGCATGTAACAATTTTTTTTATCTCTGACAGAAAAATCTAAGAAATATTGAACTTTTTCCGGTAACTATACTTTTAAATGTTTATTTATATTTTCTTTAAGATAAAATTTAAATGTTTTTTTTTTATCGTATGTTTATTGAAATTTTTATGTCTATCTGCTCGGATCTCTAAGCCAATAAATTGATTTTATTTTTAGAAGGTGAGACTGTCTCAACGAAGCTTGCTAGAATGGTGAAAACTTAAAAATCATACCCATCTTCAACAAAAAACTAGGACGATGAAGTTAAAGCTAGCATGACACATTTCCTAAAATATAAAGCTAGCATACCCGCATTAACGATTTTTTAAATAGACTTTGTTGTTATTTTTTTTGTCAGTAACCCAGTGACTAGATTCACGCACATTATGCATGGAGAAGTGAGAAATCTGGGGTTCGAACCCCGACCTTTGCACATAATATCTTTGATAACTATCAACTGAGCTACAATTACGGAACGACTTTGTTGTTAACCAATTAATTAATAATTTAATTAATTTCAGTACAACTTAATACTCCCTCCGGTCCTATTTATAAAAAAAAGATTCTTTTTTTAGATACATTGAATAATTAATGTATCTTGTTTACAATGAAGACTAGATACATTAATTATTAAATGTATCTAAAAAAAGAATATTTTCTTATATATAGGACCGGAGGGAGTAGTACTATACCTCCATCCATATTCTAAATACATCAATGTTTCCCTTACGTTAGCTGTATTTGGGACATTGATTGATGATTTGGTTAAAGTGAACTGCCTTGCCTTAATGTCCACCTCCAAATAATTGTAACATATTAAGCATAGAATTAGAAACAGACATCAATAACTAATTTTTCGTATTTAAACTAAAAACAAGTAATTATTTTATAAAAAAACTGATTAAATCCAAACATATTGTTATCGTGATACATCAAACTTACATCATTTAACGATATAAAAAGGCATCATCATGATTAATCAGGAGAATATATGCAAGCAAACGTTGAATTTTATATCAAATGCGTATGAATTTGCTTATCAAAGTGTAGAGTCTCTCTCCATAAATACAACAATAAAATACAGATCTAACTAATGACATTAGTCTTTATTGATGGACCCCTTTACATCATGTGCATCATGTGACATGAAGTAATTAACTCATCATATGTTATGGGTAACTTTTGTTCTTTATCAATACTCCTATACTCCAATTTTTTTATTGTTAATATTATTATCTTCAGATTATAATTATTGTATTATGAGTCAGGTTATGGTGACCAAAATCTATCCAAAAACAAATAAAGATTACAATTACAATGACAAAACATGTAGAATACATACAATTGTACAAAAGAATCTTTAATAGATGAAAGAGATTTCACAAAGATCTAGTGGTTTTTTTTTCTTTTCCATCATGCACATAATTGACCAAAGATTCCCGTGACACTTTAATCTGCACAAAAAATAAAACCCCTACTTATTACGTTTCCCCCTCACATGTCATCTCTCTCTCTCTCTCTCTCTCAGAAGTTCTGTTTTCCCATCTATAGTAAGTAATAATCTGCCAAACTGAACCTCTGCTACACTCTAGCTCCCTACACTCCCTCTTTCAGCTATTCAACTAGCAATAATAGTTACATTTGTGGTTGCATAAATAAGGCACAAGGAGTTGTGAGAAAATGCCAAGTTCAGCTTCATTTTTGAGGCAGTTAAGTTCAAAGGAGACTTGGAAATCAACATCAAATAGGTGGAGTGGAAAAAACACATACAACAACAATAGTTTAGGAGTTACTTGTGAGACAAATCTGAGTCAAATGGAAGGGTTTAACATTAACATGTATGGAAATGAAGAGAGTTGTGGAATGATGGTGAGAAAGAGAGTTATGGTTGTGGTTGATGGTACTTCACATTCTAAGCATGCAATGATTTGGGCACTAACTCATGTTGTTAATAAGGGTGATTTGTTGACTTTGCTTTACATTGTTTCTCCTCAAAGTGCTTCTGAGTCTTATTCTTCTACTTACCTTGTTAATCATCATGGGTCCCTTTGCAAAGATTGCAAGCCAGAGGTAACTTGGTTTGGTTTTTTAGTTCAATTAGATTTTGTTCTTTTCTCAATTTTCATAGTGCTTTGTAGATCTTTACTCAGAAAATTATGTGAATTTTCAATGTTGTTCAATTGATAGTTAATTGGAGTAATTAGGAATTATTATGATACTCACTCCCTTTTTCTCTTTTCAACTAATTTTTCTTTTGCCATAAATTATTTTCCTACTTTTCTATTCTTTAGATGGTATAGTGTCTGAACTTTGAGCTGCATGCACTAGTTCCTTGTTTTATTTTCAGCTTTTCTTTTAAGTTTCAACATCTCTCGCTTTTATGTCCCCCTTATCCTCAATACAAAGAAAAAGGTTACTGATATTGTTATGGCCTGTCATAGGTGGAAGTGGAAGCACTTGTAATTCAAGGACCTAAACTGGCCACAGTGATGAGCCAGGTAAAGAAACTGGAGGTCTCTATCCTGGTACTTGGCCAAAAGAAGCCATCTTCTTTCTTTAGCTGGTAAGAGTCTTATCATCCAAACACAAGCAATTTACAACAGTCCATGATATGTCAGTTAAGTGGCATAGAGCTTGAACTTGTAAACAGGGTTCAAATCCTCTGTTGAAAATTGTAAATTGATATTAATTTTGCAACAGTCCATGATATGTCAGCTAAGTGTACAGAGCTTGAACTTGTAAACAGAGTTCAAATCCTCTAATTGACAATAGTAAATTGAATTAATCTCTTTAATTAATGATAGTTTCCATCACCCCAATTGTCTTGTTTTAAAAAATTTGCAACCTTTTGATGTCATACTTCCAAAGTTTTTCTTGTTACTTGGGTATTTTGAATTTTTTAAAATTCAGTGTTTGTAATTAATCATTACTGTTTGTTTACAGTCTCTGTGGAAGTAGCAGCAGCTGCAGCAGCACAGAGGAGTTTGTGGAGTACTGTATCAACAATGCTGAGTGCTTGACAATAGGAGTGAGGAAGAGAAGCCAAGGCAATAATGGCTACCTTATCAGCACCAGGTGGCAGAAGAACTTCTGGCTTTTGGCTTAGATTATAGTTTATCTGCAAGTACTAGTCTTAGATCTCAAGAGGGAAAAATGGGGAAATAAATTAACCTTGATATTTGTATTCTCATCTAGTATAATCTATCTCACTATGTAACTAATTCTAAGTTTCTAACTATATATGTACTTTTTACTAATGTAATAAGTCTTGTCATTTTAAGGCACTATGGTAATTGGTACCAACTACATGTTTGAAAATCACCAACTTGCCAATGCTAGTGAATAATATTTTTACCCATGTTATGGGTAAGATTATTCTCTGGGGCAAGATCTAGAGAAAAAAAATCATTGTAGCAGATTGCTAATTGTTCTACAAATATTACAATAAGTATCTTGCATCGATTTAATGCTATAACTATATTAGTCATTGTAGCACATTAGTAATTGTACTGGTAATTGTACCACACGTATGAAAATAAATAAGTATCCTGCATTGATTTAATGCCAAAACTATCTTTGTACGATTGTATCACATGCATTAGAAACACTACTAGACAAATTACTGTTAGGTATGTTAAGTCCAACTCATTGCAATTACAAAAACAATATAACTTAACAATCAACGCCCGTGGGCTACAACCCATAAAACTCTATGCTAGACAAGAAAATTGAAAAAGGAGGGTTAAAGAAACAAGACAGAACCCTGTATTCAAATTTTTGGGGGTATTCTAACCAAATCACTTTCATATACCTATAGTTATAACTGCCTTTCAAATGGCAGAAGAAACCCCATATATGTAACTAAGCCAATTAGAACTTATTTTCTAATTTATCATTTACAAGTGGAAGCGACTCCATCTTACTCCGAGGGGTCCGAGGAGTTCCTGGAACTGGTGGTTGTTGGGATAGCAAGTGTCTAACATAACCATAGAATGTACAACCCACAAGAGTGATGGCACATCCAACAGCATTTAAATATGAGATTGGGTTCCTAAATATCAGCCAAGAAACAAGGACAGCAACTGCAACCTGTACAAAAAACATGATGGTTAATTTCAAAATTGCAAAATAACTTGATAAAATATCATAGTTTCATTTTATCATCACCAACCCACTATACTACCTCAACAATAACATTCAATAATCCATTTACACAACCCACAATGCACTTTGTGACTAAAATGCAACGTTGAAAAATTTTGAACGACAAAACCATGAATTGAAACCAATTAACCAGGAGTATTTGAATGTTAAAATACTGAAAAATATAGTTATTGGCTTGAAACATTGTCTTATATATCTCACCTTAAGGTTCCCAGCAACGTTAAATGTTACAGCAGTAGTGGAGTGGATCACATAAAAAATGGAGAAGTTAAGACAGAAAGCCAGCACCCCAGAACTAAAAATAATGATGAGAGCCGACCAAGGATATGGATGAGTATTAAGCCATTCAAGAACTCCATTGCCTTCAAGTAACATGGCAGGGAGCACCAAGATCATGGTCGCATAAGGTGCCATGTAATAAACCGTGTTTATGCTAAAGATAACATGAAAAGAAATATTAGTTTGTGTACTGCAGAAAAATCTTGGTAAAGCAATTCATATAAACCAACACATTTATAGAGTACAAAAAATAAAGCATGTCTAAGATAAATGCAAGGAATAAAAGGCGAAGAGAAGTAATCGAAAAAAAGTCTAGGATGCGAGAATAAAAGATGAAAGAAATATTCGGGAAAAGAAAATCTTGCATCAATGAACTAAAAGATCATTTGACACACAGGTAGGTCTACCTATAGGATAGGGTCGATTTGGAGAAAAGAGGACAACTCACAAGCATCCAAAAAGAAAAATACAAAATGTAACACTGTTGCACTTTACCATTGGTGGTAATATATGATAGACCGGTACATTTGATTCGATGCAACACTATTATTGCATTTCATTGTGGTGCAAATTTCAAATGCAAACATGAAAAAGACCAAGTATTTTGCAATAAGTTCACCTGCATTTTCTAAACAAGTTGGTCCATTCAATGGGTTTGATAGTTTATACCCATCGGCAACATCAAGATAGAAAGGAATTATTTCACACAAAGATGCAAAGATGAAATCAGCCTGGTTTTAATTAGAAAAACATTTGCTTATTTTATTGATCAGTATGATTACAACTAAGAATCATGTGCAATTGTGTCTTGTCTACACTACAAAGCATTTCTCTATTATAACATTACAGTGCAATACAAACATTGATCATCAATGATTACAAATTTACATTCACTATGCAGAGGACTGATAGAAACCCAGAATAGAACTCTGGTTAAGAGGGTGAGTTACCATCCTAGGTGCCTCGCCAGTGGTCCATTATTAAATATTATTGGATATATCCATAATATTATTGGATATATCCATTATAAAATTAACAAATATAATTTTAGACGATAATTTTTTTTAATTACAACCCAGTCCCCAATCTTATGAGTTCTCTACATCAATATCTTTAGGCGTGATGAGAGACGGAGTTGTTTCTATAAAGAACTCTGTCCTCAACACCCAACCCTTGAAATGGTTAGTGCAATTGCACCCTCACTGGCACTGGAAGCACCGCTGAACCTGGAAACCCTGAAGATTACTAATTAAACACGCCGCCACCGCCATGACAGATCTGTTTGAAGTTACCGGTCAAGCCCCTGATACCAATTTATCATGGGATGCAAGTCATCCTCACAAACTAGGACAAAGAGAATCTCAATGCCATTGACAATTAGGTTGCTCATTAGCTGGCTTCCTTCCCTACTCCCAAGTCCAATTTGAAGGAGAATCCTTTTGCTGAAACAGTTGTTACAAGATTGCTTGTATTGAGTTTGAAGGTAGAGTTTGGACATTCAACGAGTTAACTCCACCATGTTTTTATCCTGTTCCTCTCAGTTTTGTCAGACTCTACCACAAGCTCTACTGCGGGAATGAAGTAGGGAAATCAGTGCCCTTGAAATGACGTCGAAACGGCATTCCTCATCCCTCTTAGGATTCAAGGCAGTGGTGTTATTACTGATAATGTCCTCCAACATCATCAAGAAACTGGGGTGGGAGTCAGAACTCAAAATCATCTAATTTTTAGCCATGGAGAGTGAATCTTGAATTGAATTTAGAGTTAGGTTGGGAGTTTCGGCATGCTGCAGAAATGTGAGTGGGGGAAGTTAGAAGGTAGTGCTGATGTGGCGAGTTTGTTAAGAGGGGGATAATAGAGATAGGAGTAGGACTCGAGTGGGGATTCATTGGTATTCTTTGTATCTTTCGGTTGTGGCTAAGATGAGGAATATTCATCCTCGGACGGAGCTTTGCTCTGGGGATTATAGGGATGCAAACTCTTGTAGTAATTTATTTTCAATAAATAAATAGGGGATTGGAGGGATATTTTATCGAGCAGAGCATTCTCTTTTCTACACATCGTCTCTCAAACACATTGAATAATTTTGAAGGAGACCTTGAGGACCATTCAAAGGAGGACCAGGCCGCCACCAAGGCTGCTCCATAAAAGGCGCAGAAAAAGAGGAATAGATGGGACGAGTCTCTGGACGGTGGCACTGCCAAGAAAGTAAAAATTTCTGAACAGGATATGTCCGACATGATATTGAGATGGTGGGATGCCACTTTGACGGTATGGAGAGTAACCAATTAGATGTTGCGAGGCAGGGGAATAGATAGGATAGAACATTCACTGAGTAGATTGGTGTTCTTTGTTGGGAGGTAGCGATTGAAGGGAAGGATGGTGAGGATGCAAAGGTTCTCAAAAAATCTAGACATGTGAAGAAGGGGCAAAGGGAGTAAGAAATCATAAATGAAAGAATGAGTATGGTGCAATTTCAATTTGATGGCACACCGGTAAGGCATTATTATCAATGCCTTGCCCTAGACGGCACCAGTTCAAAGAGATGTTCATTGAATTAAAACGAAGCTCAAAGAGCCTTCACAATGACAAGGAAAGAACGGAGCCTAAGCTCCTCATAAAATATTTTCTTCCCAGCTGATCTAAAAAACTACCTTTTTTCTCTCCATGTATACACCTGTCATAAATACCCCTTTCCCAAGTGAATCATCTCCCTCCAATGCTACCCAACTGCCACCTCAGTTACTTAACACAATCAAGGACAGCCTTCCATACCGTGGGCCTTTTTATTGTTGACCCAATAATTGGACCACACCCGTTACTGGATCATTTTCTGCATTTTCATTAAAACCACGGGTTCTATTGGGCCTTCTATATTAAATATATTCGTAACAAAACTACCCATTCGCAAGCCACTTTTGTGAGAGGTAAAGTTCAGTAAATTTTGAATCATATCTTAAAATACATTTGATTGTTATGCCTGCAAGGTACTGATTTGCGATAACATTAGCTGGCTTGCTGCAATCAAAATTAGCAGCACCCATAGATGTGATTAGCTCCAATATAGAATACTTCCTAGTCTACATTGGAGGGAAGTTGATATAAAATGGACTAACAACATCAAAGCAGGAGTTAAAAGCCTGTTGTCCATTATAAGGAGTTGGTATTAGTTTTATTACTGAATACTGACACAAAAATAACAGGTATGTGGATAGTCTGTACAGGGGAGAATCCAGAATTCCAGACAAGTTAGAGAAAAGAAAAAAATAAAATCAAAATATGAAGTTACAAACAATAGAAATTGCTAGCATAAAGATGATACCTGTCAAATTTGTATCCATGCAAAAGAGATTCTGCAAGGATAGTCTTTGTAGATGTAGCCAAACAGCCAAGTAAGGCCGCACAAAATCCAAACATATTAAAGCTCATCTCAGTTACAGATGTGAGAAGAATCCCCCCAACAATGGGTATAAGAGAAGCCCAAATACGCCAGTCAAAATATTTCCTCCACACTAGCCATTGCAAAACAACTGTGCAAGTTCACCAAGATCAGATGAAAATATTCTAAAGTTTGAATATAAAGCCGGTGGCAGAAATCGATTATTGAACCTTACCGGTGGTTGCAGGTGTGAATGACTTTATTGTCTGCATAAAAGAAACTGGAATGTATCGTAAACTCACATTCCCCAGCACTATGTTAATGCAGAACACAAATGACATCGGAAAGATTCTTTTCCAGCGATCTTCAGGGTCAACAGTTATCAGTGGTTTAAGCTTCAGCACCTTAATTACTATATATGCTCCAATGGCTGAGCAGATAAAGTGGACACATGATACTGATAGGGGAAACTTGAAATCCAATTTCTGCAAATAGAAAACAAAACAAAATAAAATACTTGCTGTAATCCATAGAAGTCTTTACTATGATCAATGATGATTGGGAGATTAAGGTGACTTGAGGAATTTTAAATACCAATGTGGATTGTGGAAGTTATAAAGGTTGATAAACCTTTTCTTCGCTATAAAATGAACAAAAACATAGAAGATCTAAACAGTCTTGTGGTTATAATCATCTAGGTCCTCATAATTTTTTGTTTATAGACTGCAATACCATCATTAAAGAATCCTTTAAATATAATTCCCTTCTTTTCTCCAAAAATAAAATAAAATAATAACAACCCCCTTCCAGATGTAGATCTGATTTCTGGGAACCAAGGGTACAGCCTAAGAAACCACCAGACCTTTTTTGACCATCAAAACAAAGACCTTTTTAAGATACATTGGGAGAAAGCCAATCTCCATAAGAAAAATGATACATTTCGAGAAGCACTGAAAGGTTGATGCCACACTTGTTCAGAAATTAATAATACATACCACCTATCAAGACCATTTTTAATTCATTTTACAATCAAATTCACACTTGTGATTTACCGCAGTCTAGAACAGTTACCAGTGTTATCAATGGCGAATAGTGGACCATGGTGGAAAACCAAAAATCCGCCATATGGCGACACCGTCTTTCATAAATTGGCCATGGCGGTAGGCAAAAATCTGCCACCGTAATCCGCCATGGACGATATTTGACAACACTGACAGTTACATAAAGTTTTTTTCTTAGCATATTTTGGTTTCATAGTTCTGATTCATATGATGCAACCCAAGATTGATTTAAAATCAATCATCTGGATTTTCAGATCAAATATAGAACTCGCCTAGATTGATTTAAACCCGAACATCCGAGTTTTCAAATCCGAGAAAATCGATACTGGGTTTCACTTTCACATGTACTGAATAACTAAACAACTCAAGACTTCATGGAAATCTACGACAAGTAACATAAGAGTATGCAGATCAGTAACAGAACACAACTTTGGAACCATAACAGCTCCAGTTCATTGAGCAAGCTAGGAGGCTTGGTTATGATTTTGGGAGAAAAAACAACATTACTATTGTTTTTTTATATAATTACTAACTGCTTAAAAAAATAGAATAAATGGAGCCAAAAACAAAAGATTTTGTGCATGTTGGTTCCACTTCGAAGGGACGAGATTGATTCTAGACGTGTAGAATTGATTCAAACTTGTTTGGTTGCTTTTAAGTATAATTAATTTTGCCTCCAATTGATTCTACTTGAAAGCTAGGATTTATAGCTTTTGATTCTAAAATTGATTTTTACACACAAATTTATAATTCAACTCACTTTTACACGAATACATCCAAAGACAAATCACTTTATCTTCAACTAACTTTTAATAAGAATCATTGTACCAAAAAAAAAAAAAACTTTTAATAAGAATCAATTTTACATAACCAATTCACCTGAAATCATTTTTTTGTCACCGCATAACCAAACATACATAGTAGAAAAACTAAAATTCAATGAATTTAAAGGTAACACCAAAAATAGCAATTAACAAATACAAAAGTCCCTCCCCCTCTACCCAACTAGTGACTCAAAGTGGCATGATGTATTTTTTTCCTAAAACAATCGACATCATTAGTTCATTCAAATTCAAATTGCTAGAGTACATCAGATACAAACATAAATTCAACATCGCTCAAAAACAAAAAGCGATGAATCTTCGAACTAACTCATAACATCTAAGTTAATAACATAAACGAAAAAATGCCTAAGAATGCTTAAAGAATCGATAAATTAGAAAACTAATATTGAAAATCACAGAATTTCATAAAATTAAGTGTGCATAACATTTATAAAAGTAAATTTAGTAAAAAAGAATGGAATAAGAAGAAACCTGGAAGATCCACTTGTTAACGATGATAACGGTGACATTGAAAGTCCACCATTGAAGAATACACAAGAGAGATCTGATTACGCTCCATTGGAA
Source organism: Medicago sativa (assembly GCF_051527215.1). Classification (NCBI taxonomy): domain Eukaryota; kingdom Viridiplantae; phylum Streptophyta; class Magnoliopsida; order Fabales; family Fabaceae; genus Medicago; species Medicago sativa. The sequence goes on along the minus strand of NC_140751.1, from coordinate 73,483,737 downwards.
AACAACAGAGTTTTCTTCCATTGAAGAAGAAATACGAAGGAATGAAGAAAGAGTAGTTTATAAAAGGGTTTTTCTTCTTCTTCTCATGCAATTTGCATTCTCTTCTACTCTTTCTTCACACTTTTCTCTTTCTTTCTTTCTTTCTAACCCTTTTTATTGTGGATTTTGGTTTTTCAAACGTTTCTATTTGTCACTTTCTCTCACACTTTGGAAAATTATGGCCTGCTTTTATTTTTTTTATTTAATTATTTTATTTCTTTTATTGTGTTAGGGGGTTTGTGTTATTGTGGGTCCATAAAGGATTTGAGTTACAAGGTTTAGGTCAGTTTGCTCCTAAAACGTTACCCTTTCTCCTAAATGTCTTTATGCTATGCTATGGTTGCTTATCAATTTGAATTTGAGATTGAGATGGTAGAAAGGGAATGTTAACTTATGCGGATTATTAGGGCACATAACATAATAAAAAGGGAATGACTAAATAATAGTATATTTATTAGGTGGGACAAGTGTGAAAGACTCAGAAAAGTCATTATAACGTAATGAATGGGCTAGAAAATGAATGATGCTTATTAAAATGACAAAGAAAAAAATGATAAATAAAAAAGTAAGGACTACTTTAATTCAATTGAAGAAGAAAATAGAGATACTATGACTCATTTTTGAGTTTGATAACGTATACAAAACTACTAATAAGTGATTTAAGTGATTTATGTGTTTGTTAACTTGTACTACTTTAGCTCCATGGTTTTGGAGGAAAAAAATTTGAATCCATTCATTAAAAATTGAAAACTTGTGCATTTTTGTCTACAAATATACTTATCAACTTCAGTTGGAGAAATTAAATCAACTCAGATCTAATAAAAGAAAACAATTTTATGCAATCATTTAAGGATACATAAATACTCAATGCTTCTATAATTTATAGAGAATAAAAGTTGTTCAAAAACTATATTAGAGATCTTTATAAACAATGTAAAACAATTCTTTGTGCAATCTTTTAAGATGTAAGAGAAGGACACAAGTAAACTGTGAACAAAAAAAATAGGATGCGTTTGTTTCAAGTTATCTTCGTAGATTCCTGGGAATAAAACGATAGGAATACACATGCCTATGTTTGTTACAAGTTTATTAAATTTTATTCCCAGGTATAAAACGTTCCTGGGAATAAAAAAAATTTCCCAAAGAAAAGGGTGGGAATAAAGTTCCCATGGAGATGGGAATAAATTCACGAGTAATTTCCTATTATAATTCCTATTTTTATGGTTCCCAGGAATATCATAATGTTAAACAAACATCTTTTTTCTAAATACCTTGGAATAATATTCCCATCGTTATGTTCCAAGGAATATTATTCCTAAGAATAAATTTGGTAAACTTGAAACAAACACACCCATAGTATTTACTCACTAATAGACATCCACTCGAAATGATATTCAATAATAATTCATATTACAAATTGTTTTCCAATATCAATAAATATTAATATTTCTATACCAATGAAGTATTTATTATTTTGACAAAAAAGTATTAATATTTATTATATCATCATTTACCAAATTAAATTTAAGGGTTGAATAGATTTTTTTTACCCTAAAAATATTTCAACTTTTTCATTTTATCGGCCCTAAAAACTTTTATGATACTCTTTTTCTAGAATATTTATAGAGATAAAAAACATATTTAAACTTAGAGTCTTGTTTTTTTTTTTTAAGAAAAACTTAGAGTCTTGTTAACGGGTGCCCTCAAAGCACTCTTTAAGCATTCTAATTTAAAAAATTATACACTAAAAAAGCTAATTTTTCAATTTCCAATTCATTAAATACAATAATTATCATAAAAATTTATCATTTAAAAGTCTTGAAGAATGCCCCATAAACATTTGTTAACCTTTTCCTTTAAACTCAAATTGAATACTCTTTCTTGTTTCAATTCTAGTATTAATTTCTCTTTCTATTAATATTAATAATTCTCATTAACAATTGCTCAAAAAAAATAATTCTCATTAACAAGTACTTTAATGTGCGATACGGATGTTTCAACCACAAACTTGCTTACTGATGGTACTCTCCAAAGAATCAAAGAATATTATGAACAAATCATGTAGTAATAAGTGTATTCCTAAGGGGAGGAAAATATTAGTATATACAGATACTATTAAAAAATATTCATATCTTAATTTTTAAGACAAATTTAAAGTGTTTGTTCATCGACATTTTTCTTTGAATGAAATGTTCTATCGACATAAAGAGTTCACTATTTTACCACTTCAATTATTTTTTAACAAATAGTATATCTTAAAATTAACCCTATAAAACTGTAACCAGTAGAATATTATCAACATAAAACTAGTATACACAAAATAATGTTGACCATCTCTGTAAGTGAGAGCGACATTCAGTGACGGATCTAGAAATTTTAATAAATGGGGTCAAGTTATATCATAAAAAATTTATAAACGCGTAAGCGTGCGAAAATTATACAAGTTATATTTATAATTGCCCTAAAATGTTGATTTTTTTAAAATATTTGTCCATTTCTAGCAGGGTATAAAAATATAACCATAATTAATTATTTTTTCACCACCAACGTAGCGTCAGTCACAATCTTTTTCAACAAATATAAGAATAGTTTATATTATAATAATAGTTGTATGGTCTTGCTAACGATATGCTCTGAGATAATTGGTTAAAGATTTCATAAAAGAAAATTTTATCTTAAAAATAAGCATTATTTGTATTGATATAATAATTATAACAACTTTTTATAAAAAAAACAACTTATTCTGATTTATTAACTAGTCATCTTAGAACACTCGTTAGGATCCTTCTTAGTTTTGTAATATTTTATATGTAATAAATAGAGTATATAAAGACAATAATATTATATAAAGAGGGGTCAAACTAGGTATATATTTAAATTTGGGTTAAAAATACAATACACGTGTGGAGGCAAGTGGGGTCGCTTGACCCCATTGCCCCCACACTAGATCTGTGCCTGGCGACATTGTCGTACGCATATTCCGAAATCCATAAGCATATAGGAGTATCATCTTGCAGTTGTGTGATATGATTGCACTTTTGAATGATATGAATTAATTGTGTTTTTGTAAAAAGGAAATAAACCAAACGCCTTTAAGTATGAGATTTGTGACAGATTGATCATTTAACTTATTTTGGTCACACAAAATAACTTAGAAATCAATCCATTGTAAACTTCAAACTTAAAGGACGGAATAAAAACTAGTGTACACCAATCATGCAAGTCCTTAAACCCATATTCTATGATTTTTTTTTTTTTTTTGGTCAAGCCATTCTATGATTTTAACTTGCTGAAATTCAGCTATTATTATCATATGCATGAATACGAGAATGTGCCGTAGCGTACGTAGTTCCACGACGTTTTTGTTGTATTAGTATTAGTAGTATTTTGTTAGGTGGAGTCTACTAAGTGCAACATTAACCGATGCCAACCCTCTTTGCCTTGGTTGCCGCTGGATCCAACTATGCTCCTGAAACGGACGGTTCAAAAAGTCCACGTCAACTACCTCACGTTTCCATCTAGTGTATTTTTTGGTAGAAAACCACTATAATAGTAAGCATGGCGTTTGACATATCCACATAGTATGCTTGTAACTTTTAGTCCTTTGAACCGACTATGATTTAATCCAATGTTTATGTATCATTTCAGATGACTTTAAGTGGTAATATCTTAGACGACTTTAAGTATTGTCGATTCAGCATGTTTTGTCTTAACTCGTACGTTTCTTAGGAAACTTTCCAAAAGGTTGCATATCTTAAAATTGCTTCAAGTCAAGCACGCTTAACGGTATGGTTCTTATGGAATGAGTTACCAAAAAGAAGATGTATCTTATTGATATAAGTAGTACTATCAAACAATTCTTATAAGTTTTCCTTCAACTGTACTACTCCCATACATGCATGATGTCCCTCTCATTCCGATGCCGCCCACTATCATGTCTTGTGCATCAACGACCACTCTTGTACTCATCAACCTCAGACGTTACAGTTTAGATCGCAACTTAAGTTCATTGTTACAAACTCAAAGTTTATTAACGCATATTGTTTTCATTTTGGTGCTTTCTAGGTATCTTAATTTCCACGGCTAGCTAACAAATTGAACCAGAAATGTGGTTGTCGCCGCAAGTTTGGCAAAGTAAAGTACATGCAATTGCTGGAATTGAACGATTAAATGGATGTGTACATTAACAATAGAGACTTCACTTCTTCAACAAAAAAAAAACAATAGAGACTTCATAATGTGAAAGTCTTCAATTTAATGTGATTTGTTTCTTCAACCTACAAGCTACATTGTTTACATTTTTGGGTTTGAAAAATAAGGTTGTGCCTTAATTGTTTCTACCATAATTATACCAACCCTTTTTCTTTTTTATCACTATACGAACCCATATATGATATGTGCCCTATTGTTTGGATATTTGCACTGTATGTACTTTAGAAAATCATTTTTAAAAAATTGAGGAAAGGAGAGATTAATTTTTATTAATTAAAATGATATTAATGATTATTTTGCAACCGTTTTAAGGAGATTCAGTATCTTTGAGATTATAAAATTAAACTCTTGACACTAAATAAAATTATGATATACTTGAATGATTTTTTTTTTTAGGGATATACTTAAATGATTAAAAAACTTACGTTATTAGTGCATGTAAATTAAAGCTTTTTTTTTAGCTTATAATCCAAACCTTGGTATAGTTTTTTTTCTTCAAAAAGTTTTATTTTATAGGTCATTTTGAATTTTGATACGGGTAAAGATCATCTCCATAAACTCAAATCATAAGAAAGATAGACACACAAATGAAATATTAATGTGACCTAATTTTAAAATATTTTAAGAAAAATAGATTGTATCAATATCATATTTGTGTTTATGTCTTTCATAAATTAAACTTTTTTATTTTATTTTTGAGAAATTGAGACGATCTCAGCCATGTTGATACACTAAACTAAATCATGTTAAAGTACAGTCTAATATAAAAAGATATAAGTTTTGTCACTTTTAGTCTCAACAAAGATAGTGATATTCTAGTTACAATGAATTCACTTGCAAGAAATGTACGCCCTCGATGTAACACGACGTATAAATAATTTGAACCATATATAAGAGGTGAGCATAGCCAATCACCTTTTTTTATAAGGGGTCTCTTTCTAAAATTTGCTATCGTATAATAGGTATATATTGGCGTGCTGGTTGCATGTGATTAAACCTTCTTGGGGTGGGCCACGGCCTACCCGGAAAAATTAAAAAATTAACGATTAGAGGTCTATTTTGTGAGATTTTATATAATTTTGTGTCGGTTTTAGGTTTCGGTTGATCCAAATTCCCGCAAAGTGGTACAGTGGTCCACCCGAAAAATTTAAATAATTCAATTATAGGTCTATTTTGTGAGATTTTATACAATTTTATGTCGGTTTTAGGTTTCGGTTGATCCAAATTCCCGCAAAATGGTATAGTGGTCCACCCAAAAAATTTAAATAATTCAATTATAGGTCTATTTTGCGAGACTTTAAACAATTTTTCAACCGTTAATTTTAGTGGCCCACCCCAACTGTTTTTCTGGCTCCGCCACTGGGGGGAATGTATTATCTACTTTATGAACAAGAACAGTATGTTAATATGGGTGTAGTTTCGATTTAAGATATGCAACCTTATTTCAAATAGATATGATTAGATGTCACCATTTGATTCACCAAAAAAACATTTCACTGTTTGATGAAGGCTTGTTCGAGAATAGGCATGACAATGAGCTCAATTTTGTTGGTATTCCACTATTCGTTTGGATCCACTATGAGTAATTTTGATAGGAAAATTCATACTTTAAATGGATTGATTTAGATTTTCTCATTTTCTTAAAGTTAGGAGTTAGAGACACATATACATGAATGTCCAACTATATCTCGAATAGAATTACCTCAAACAAAAAATATCTATGAAAAACAAAAGAAAATCAGAAATTTAAGATATATCTTTTGTTTTTTTAACTATACACTTATTATAATTTAGATGATTTGATTTTTTTATAACTGAGTATATTTATACTCTTGTAAACAATCAAAGACAAATATATGGGTATTTTATAATAAAAATTTAGGATGAAGGGATGATGCTCAAATCCAAGATAAAGAAGACATTACGGATCTAAAAGCATTTACAAAGTGTTGATGAAACAAGATTTTTTCCAAGGTTCGATTCGTGTCCTCAACTGTAATTCTTTCTTCAAGTGATTAAAGCTAAGGGATAAACTTTGTTCCTTAGTTGTGGATTCATTAACTGCTAAAGTAGAGCATTAATACGGTTATCTTTGGGTTTTGAGCTACTAGACTAAAAAAAAATGCATAAAAACGATAAAGAAAGACATTTAAAAAAAGATTTAAATAGTAAAATAAACTGTGTTTAATTGGACGTGTCTTTTTACAATGTATAAACTGAGTATTTATAAGCAAAAGTCATCCTTATTAGGCAAACAAAATGACCTATAGTGACCAACATTTATTCCGACAATTTCCTCCTTCAGAACATGATTCGTTAACACGATCGTTGATGCACAACTCCTCACGATTGTGCTCGTTCGCACATCGCTCATTATGGTTAGTGGCATTATAAACATGGAATGTGGGTTTTGAGCCTCATTGTTTGGTCCTACTAAGCTTTGACTGCGTCTAGGATTCCTCAAACCCACGTTCTTGGTCAGCATACTTGGGAAATAATCGATTCCTCCTTGCTCAGCTGTCCTAGACTTCGCCCAACCTTCCCTTGTCTAGGGGATATCATCTCCTAAATCAGAATCACCTATCAGTCGGTGTTGGTTAAGAAGATAATTATTTTTAGGTGTAAGGGAATGCCCCTTGCGTCTCACCATCGATCTATCCTCGAGTGATAAGACAATATGATGTAAAAAAGAGCATCGTGTGAACAATGTTATCATTGCATCGTAAAAATAGACACACATATCTATTTTATCATATCGACTGTCACATATCGATACATAATTTTGTTTCCTGCATATATATAAGCATATAAAATCCTCTACGACTGCGGTTTAAATATTTAACGGTGTTTTAAATATAATTAAATATAAAATAAAAATTTATTTAATATACACACTACATTAATGTTGAAATTTTGAAAATAGTCATGAGTTTTCAAAAATTTATTATATCGACTTTTCCATATACATATATAAAAATTTGTTTATGGAGATATAAGACATAAAATCTGCAACGAGTGTGGTGCAAACATTGAACAGTCTTTTGCATATAAAATAAAAAGTTATTTAATAGAAACATTGCATTGATTTTGAAAATAGTAATGAGTTTTCAAAATTTTATCATATTAACTTTCTCATATATCTACATAAAAAATTGATTTTGTATATATAAGAGAAAAATGTTTCGACTCTTTTGTGTTGACTTTTTCTCTTTACATAATTACCCTCAACTTTCAATACAGATAGCACATAAAACTGTTCACAAATATTAAAAATAAATACACTGTTATGAAACTATTAGAATAAGAACAAAAATAAAGACTATTAGAATAAGAACAATAATAAAGACTATTAGAATAAGAACAAGAATAAAGAGAAGCAGAGAGAATAGAGAGAGAGAGAGAGAAGAAAGAGGATTATATTATTCTCTTGTGATGTACAATTAGGTTACATATGAGCTCTATTTATAGGAATACAATGACTTGGGGAGCAAGCACCAATGACTTGGGGACCAAGCATAATATAGCCCAATAAACTAATAATATGACCCTATAACCCAATTGTTATATGGACATCCACTTGTAATATTCATAACATACATGATTTTTTTCCTCTTTTTCTTTGTTGATGTTGCTTTTTGCGTTACATTAAGATAGCGTTTTATGAAAATCTAATTAAGTTGATTTCCAAACCCATAAACCCGTGTTGAAGGGTTTTTCTTTTACTTTGATGATTTTTTTCCTTTTCTTTTGATTATTTTTTTATTTTTTTTTTGATGATATTGCTTTTTCTTTAGTGTTTTATAAAAATTTAATTAAATTGATAATCTCATAAAACCCTTGATTGAAGCAATTCTTTCACTTGAGCCTTTGTCTATAATGATAATTATTGAGTTAGACTGTAATCTTTTATGTAAACCTAATTATGTAAACCTTGATTGTAGTGTTAGATTGATTATGGTGGTTCTTAATTTCTTTTTTAAGTCGATTTAACGGTAAATAAATAAACATCTAAAATTTAGTTAAAGTATCTCTACAAAATTTACTATCAATGTTTGAATTTCCTAAAAGTAGTGTTGTTTGTCTCATCTACACAATATTTAGAAACTTATTTTTGAAACTTATTTTTGGAATAAAATATAATTTGATTTCAAAAAACTACAACACCGATAATGATGGACACTTTCAGACGAGTTCTTCCTTCAGCCACCCTTTTAGCATAAAAACTAATTCCTTTAACTGGAAGCATTGAATTGCATTAAGTATTACAATAATAATATTTTCTACTTCATGGAAACAATATTTAAAGTTCATATCATAGAAGAGGGTGGTTGTGATTTAGTTGGATCAAATATAATAAAATAAACCAATAAGAATTGCTAATGGGAAAACTCACAACTTTTGACAAGTTACCAATTGGAAGCACTTTTTTAGCCTTCTGGCGTATGTAGGTGAGTGGTGATTAGTTTGCCTCAGTATTTTTTTGGTATGGTAGTGTTATTTTGTTGTGTTCGCAGGTTTTGTTTCGTAAGTGTCCTATTATGTGTTGTTTGCTAGCAAGTTATGTTTTGTGCTGAGGATGTACATGTTTTTGGGTATTTTGGCATCAACTTTACTTATGCTTTTTTTTTCCGATGGTGTCGTTTTTTAATGCTGTTTTTTTTGTTCTCGTCAATGGTGTGCAATATTTTCTTTTTCTTTGTCACAATGCCTCTGTACTTCATTCTACTAGTGCAACATTCCTGTAACTTTTGAGCCCTATCCGGAAACAACTTGTTGAGAATGTTGAGATTACGTGTGGATAGGGATATTTCTCCTGTCAATGAATTGTGGGAACCAATTAAGCTTTGTAAACTTGTTTTTTTCCACCTCAACTCCACTGTCACGTCCCTTATCCATACATCTATTGTTTCACCTGCATATAACAAACACGACTTGAAATTAGCATCAACCTTGGCTCCAAATTAAATTGCAGTGACCATACATATATAACCACATGACTCTTAATACATAATTTGCAGATCGTCGCCCTTGTTTTATGCTCTAAAAATTCCAGCAATTTAATTATTCAGTGTGCACCGTTCCAATCCTTTACATGAGCTATGTAGTCAACACAGATTCAATTACTTCCATTTTCTTAAACAATATATGGTATCTATGTGTAAGTGTCGTGTTTGGTCTTGGAGTCTGTATCAATGCTTCAAAGTTGAAAGATAGATACTAATTATGCTTTTTGGCTTATTTTTCAATTTAGAATACCTACTAATTGATGAAGATTTGTGAAGACATTTACAAGATAGGGTTTCAGTTTTATTAGAGAATATTATTAGCTTTTGAAAAAAAATTAAATTTCTGTTCTAAGTGTCTATCAACATAACGGGGAATTCAATTCAGTTTTCAAAACTCATAATAAAAAGAAAAATAGAGAATCACATTTTTACCTTTTTTCTCTGTCATATTCCAAGCCTGATTTGTTTGGTATTCTATTAGTAGAAAGGTTGTTTATATTGTTTTCATGTCACATACTGCACAATGAAATATAAGGTCCAATTAGTACACAAATTTTTGAACTTTGTAGCCCTGAATTGTTGCGAATGTCTTTACAAAACTCAAAGTTAATTGTTGCCTCTAGCTCAAACTGTTGTCAAGAGAACAACAATCACTCCTCATATACCATAAACATATCTCAAGATTTGGATTTAAACAATCATCAATAGCAATAACAGTAGTACTGCAACAACTAGCACAACAACAATAAAAAACGAAAATAACATTCTCTTTGTTTCTGTTGAAATAGATTGATAATCCCATAAACCCTTTTGTTGGTGACTTAAACACTTCTTTCTTTATTAAGCAATTGTATGTGATGCTGGTTGCATTATATTTGTAACTTAATATAACCTATTATATTTGTTTTTGTTGCAATTCAATAAAATTGTTGAAACAATAGCTGATGATGAGCTTCAACAAACCCTGGACTCTTGGTGTAGAAATCTTCTTGGAATATTAGAAGTAAGTCAATCTTGGGATATGTTATTTTTGTTTCTTTTTTCATAAAATGGTTTGTTTATGAGTTATATGGTTTCTAAACCAAGTTGAAGCTGAATTTTTTGCTCTTGGCTCTGGTCTCCCAAAAGAAGCCTTCACCTCTCGTATGATATTGGTAATCAATATCTCTCGATTTTTTCTAGTCACACCCCGACAACATCAGGTTATACCCAAATATACTTTAGTCTCTTAAGGGTGTAACCAGCTATTTAAACGGTGTGAGAAGAAATTTTCATATCTTTCCTTCAATGTTCATCAGACTTATCAACCTTCATCTCCTATTTACAATTGTGTGGTGTAATTTTTACTTGTGTTTTCTTCTAGGGCCCGCATTTCTTGGCTCCCACCGGATGTGACCTACAAATCTTCGGTCAGGAGGGAAATGTTCTTAGTAAACATCACTATGACCCGAATTTCCTTACAATTCAGGATCCTAGTAGATTCCACAGTCACCATGTTTGGGTAAAGAATGGAAGATAAATCGAAGCAACAGTTCTTGAAGGTTGTTTTCTTATACAAGCTGGGAAACAGGTAAGAAACCATATATAACGATTCATTAGTAATTTCTGTTTTCAGATTCTTTTTAATATGTATGCATTGACCGCAAAACATTAGATTTATATTGTTTTGTCAAAAAGGCTCTTCTCAATGTCAACTTCATTTTGAATGATGTAGTAGCCTAAAGAACTATTGGTTACATATGAAATTGCTGGTTTTATTGGTTTTAGAAGACTTGCAGAACATAGGATATAGTTTTTTTTTTTTTGCTAAATAATTCTAGCATGTTACTTGGAAAAATGGTTACAACTCCTTTTATCTTACAATAGTTATGACTGATACTAATTTGTGTGACAGTAAATTTGTGATGACTGAAATGAGAGATTTTCATGATTTCTTGACAGTAAATTGTCTGCTTCGTGTTCAATGATTTCTTCAATATTCGAATTCATTTGAGGATCTTTATTTTCTTTTTCTTTTATGCATGCTTCTCCAGATGTGTATATATTGAAAGTTTTTTTTGAATTCATTTTGAATTCTGAGAGATTCTTAATTAGATTTTATTTAGAGTTATGATCAGATTCGATGTAAACCGATTTTACTGTTTTCCTAAGCGTTTTACAAGTGTTCTTTTTCTAAGAAGCTCTACGAATGCTCTGCCCCTATTTCTATATGTATCAATCGTTGTATATCATATCTTTTTTCTTCTTTTGTTTGTCTTTTGAATGTCGTCATTAATCCTGGTCAAGTGAAAACTCTAATGGCCTGCAGGAATATATGAATATAATATTCTTTTTGGGTTTTTGTAATCTCCATGTTTGAAATTCTTGTTCGATAGTTATGTTTTTCAAAGTTTATTTTCAAGCATTATGTCGTTGAGAATGTCTCTGAAAATGCATTCAGTTTTGGTTAAATAATTATGAGATTCACCATTGTATATTAACCACTTCATGCATTTTAAGTTCTTGTATTAATTCTTTTGTAGAAAAGAAAATATCACATTTGTTATAAATGGATTGCTATGAGTTGCAAAGGTTAATGGATTTGTGATTTGTTTTGGCTAAAGTCTTCATGCATTTTTTCTATGATGATATCTGGAAAAGCCAAAAACAGGCACATAGTCATATGTATGTTAGGATGTTGCCTGCTAAGTTTCGTTCATGTGTTGGCTGATTGGTGTTTTGGATAATATGGTTGCTGGCTATCTAACATTCTCGTGATCAATACATTGTTTCAATTTTGATGATATTTTTGTGCCTTGTATCATACTCACTTAAAATCCTAGGCAGTCTGATATGCAATTTCTGATTGCCCTAGCGCGCCACTGGAGGGAAATCTTAACCCTAATTTGCTTTAAAGCACATGCTAATTAAACTGACTTTTGATTTAGAGCACATGTTGATTAAGCTTACATAGAGCAGTGCACCTAATAGAGGGATTAGCATGCCTACCTAGAAAGAGGGATTAGCATGTCTATCTAAAATTATGCACGTGTTAAATTAGTCATCGGCAAGCTATTTCATCATTACACAAAGGCATGCTAACTGCTTCATGTTGCCCTATATTGATTAGTTGTAAACAATTAATATTGCCCTATATTGATTAGTTGTAAACAAACTCATTAGTTGTTGACTATAACTTTGTTATATGTTATGCAATTAATTGTTATCAGAATTTAGTTGCTCAAGGAAATCCTATACATAGGTCGTTTGCTCAATGTAACATACTTGATATAATGAATACAACTATTGACTTTATTTCTTGCAAAACTCTATGATAAGCATGCTGATACTGTGTGTATATGCATTTAATTGTAAGCATATGTTAGGTGCTCAAGGAAATCCAATTGATACGTACGATTACCTCCCCTACACGAAAAAACATTCTTTACTATAAGGTTTTATTCCCTAAAATTTTGTTCGCAATTCAAGCTAGCATTGAGGACACAAAAATTAAATGTTGTGTCAGACTTGAATGTTAGTGTTTAAGGTTTACATATTAGTGTTGTTTCTGCAAAAGTAAAGTTGTATTAGCTTATTACCGTCCATTTATAAATACAAGACCATTGCTTACCTTTAATATCAACATTTTCTGACGGTACATATATCACACTATATTGCATTGAGATCCTGCTGTTCAGACTTGCGAAAATGGCCAGCAAAGGTTAATCTGACAATCATTGTATATTATCATTCAATGACTTTCTTTCCTTCTTTTTTCTCTATTCATCTTTTTTGTTACTCGATATTTTTGGTTTATTTGTCGGAAAATATTCCAAGATAACTCAAATTTCATACATTGTTGGTGGAAAGATTGATTTTCAATTGAAGGTTCGTGTGATTAATATGTGGACTACACTATGATATTAGTTGATGAAAAGGTATGACTATTAGCCATTTAGAAATTTTCCTTGTTATGTTTTGCTGAAAAGGTATGACTGTTGTTAGTATCCTTTCATTTTGTATGATGCTTATTATTTTCTATGATGTTTATTATATTCATCTGTTTTATATGCTAATATACTCTTTTGTTTAGTATCCTTTCAGTTATCATTCATTTTAGTAGTTTTTTCAAATTTTCACATAGAATTTTATTCTTGCTAAATACCATTGTTATTCTTATGTTAAACTAGACAAAATAGTTCATTTGTTTGCCTATGTATACATGTGCATTTGCAGCAGAATTTTGTTTCTTCATTTGCTTTTTCTCTTTGTTTTACTATGAATATGGTGGCATAGTGTTGGTAAACAAAAGAAGATTAAATTTTGATCAAGAAAAAACCATAGCAATTCTCATATGAATTGGACAACAAGCTAAAAAGCTGTTTTGTAAAGAAAAAAATTGGTGGCAAGTATTACTCTTAAGTTTATACCATGCTTCTGTTTTAGCTTGATGTTATTTATATGATACTTTTCTTCTATTTTAGACTTTGCATTTTCAGCACAACCATGTCGCTTAGGGTTGTTTTAGGTTTTTTTTTGGGTTGTTTGTACAACAAGCTAAAGCAACTGTTTTGAAGGAAAAAAAATAAAAAATTGTAACAAGTGACACACTTGAGTATATAATTTAATTTTGTTTTAACATTTAGTTGGTTATAAGGATGTATCAAGCACTTAAATTATTAGTTGATGTCATTTTTACCATTATATGATTAGCTACCTGTGAATATCGAAATCAATTTTGCAACTTTGCTGCTTTTTAACTTTAAATCTCTTTTGGAACTTTGATTATATGTTGGAGTATATATGCTTCAATCAATTTTCTTTCATGGGAAATTATACATTGCTATGCTAGAGTTACTTCGAGGAAAGGAAAGGCTTGAAGATATTGGTTAGTGATGACAATGGCGATGATACATATGTAACATAAAATGTGGTTTATAAAGAAATATTTCAAAATGTATTTCAATTAATTCCTATATCTAGCAAACTTTCCATTAACTTATTGACGTTGGTGATAAATTTATAGTTTAGATAATGATTATTAGAGTATTGTCTTTTTTTTTTGCAAACTATTGTTAATATCTCACTTCATGAATACACAAAATATTTGAAAAAAGAAGGTAACTCACGGCAATGCAGAAGGAGGTTCAAGTTGTTGAGGGTTGACAACATGATTATTTTCTTCCATTGTAGAGGTTCAAGTTTTTGAGGTTCACTAACATTAGTTTATTTTCTGATAGAGTTTAGAGAGAGTAATGTTTTGGCTACTCACCTATTTGCCACTCAAAAGGTGTCATTGAAACTCACCTTTCCCCCTAGGGTGTACTAGGTTGACAATTTTTTATCTTATTATTCTAAAATATTGGTCCAAAGCTTGTTGTCCAAATCTGATTGATCCAATGCAAAAAGAATAAACCCTACCTCATGGGTGTCACTCCATGATTGGTCGAAATTGTTAAGAAAAGGACTACCTTTGGAGTTAGGGGCCCCACATGTTTTACTAGCAACTATTTTACTACCAATTGTTCTTCTACTTAAATACCTATTTCCAAATATTTTTAAAATAGTATTAGTTTAAATATTATTATTTTTTTCTATAAATACATACTCTCAATTCTCAATTGCTCACACACTAAACTTATTCAGTTTTCATTTTCAACATGTCACCACCGCCGCCTATTGCAATACGTTGCACCGTCAAATTTGAGCATATTGCTAAAGAGTTTGACTCTTGGTACTTCCCACCGATCGATACGCTATCGGAACTAACTGGCTATTTCAACGAGTATTTCACAAGATATCAAGAACCTACCCGTAAAGTGAAGAAAATTTCCGTTATAACACCATACTACTCGTTGGAAATTGTCCATAACGACTGGAAATTAAGCTATGAGTTTGAGAGTCTTGAAAGCGACTCTAATGTTCAAGACATGTTTCGATGGAGGACAAACACAGGAGACCTGTTGTACTTATTTGTTACAAGTCAAATATCCGACCAATAGCTTCTATTGATCCTTGTTATCTATCTTAATGTTTCGTATTTTTAATTAATGTTAGCATTTGTAATTTTAACTTCATGTAATCGTTCGATTAATGTTATATTATGCTATTTTCAATTTATCGTGTTTTGAAAAATTATGTGGTGTGTTCTGAACTATATTTAAATACATTGTGGTCATGAATTCAAATAAATATATTATGGTCGAATATTTATATTGACAAGAAATTCTTTTCTGTAAATTCCATTTAAATAATTTGTTGTCTATTTTTTAAAAATTTGTATAAAAGCAATAATCAGGCCATAACTTAATATTTAAACAAATGTGGTGCTAATATTTTCCAAAATGACATAAATAAATCATGACATTATAACATAAAAAAAAAATTATAAAAACGGTTTCATACCTATTTTTTCCACTATGGTAATGAGAATTTGACTTCTTGTATCCTCCCACCACTTATAAGAGTTCCATAGCCATCTTCGAATCCATTCTCTTCATGTACACTCCAACATTTGTAACCATTGTAAGATGATAGCTGGATTATAATGTGACATAAATTTTCTCTACAAAATTCCATCGAAAGCATGATTATAATGACATAAATTTCTTCTCTATACAAAACAATTTATCAAATAAATAGAAATCTACTCACTCAAATAAATATACTGATATAGTTTGTTGCACTTTTTAAATGATAAAGGAAACACACACACACACACACACACACACATATATATATATATATATATATATATATATATATATATATATATTCAAGTTTTTTCCCTTTATCATTTAAAAAGTGTAACAAACTAGAGGAATATGTTTATACTTACTTTGTCATTATCCCAATTATACCCTTAAACAATTTTTTATATAATCAAGATTGTTGTTGATGTCATTAAAAAAAAGAGTTTAGATTATATTTTTTCTTTGTTATATTGTTGGTGTCGTTGAAATAGATAATCATGGTTAGTTTGATTTGTTATAACTTGAAAGCAACAAACATTTATATATTTAGTGGGTGTCGTTTTCGTGAAGGAGTCTGTTTTAGGCGGTGACGTATATTTGGTGGGTGTTGTCCTCAAGGTGTTCTTAGGGTGTTTATTTTCAGGCGTTCCGCCTATATACGATGTCTTTTATTTGTATTCTCAGTTTCACCGGTCTCTGTTCGTGTTGAGCAGGGATCTGGTTGTTTTAATAAAATTTGCTGTTAAAAAAAAATCAAAATCAAAATTTCATAAAAAATACACCGCTCATAATTTTCAAACGTTAGTGAAATAAAAAAAAAAACGCAAGAACGGACACGTGAGTGCCCGTCTTTTCGCTAGTACGTGCCCGTTTTTCCGCTAGTATAGATAATTTATAGATATGCATACATGTACATGTATAATTTTTTTTTTTAAAACCAATTACTTTTTTTTTTGATAGAAAAAAAATCCAATGATCTTAATAACTACTACTACTACTAGATAGATAAGACAAATCTATTTTCATAAGATCGCTCCATAGATAAAATGTTCTGCATAGCAAACAAAATACCATTAGTGCCAATAGTGCATCAATTTTTTTTTTTTTTATATAATTGAATAGTGCATCAATTAACAACACAAATTTACTTGCTCCTTTGATATCTTCTTCTTCTTATATATAAAAGTTAACCCGGGTGAATATTTTAGCCCTAATTTTAACCTAAACCTATTGCATAGATTTACCGTTTTAACCCTAATGCTTATTTTCTTGTTTAACCTTATCTGCTTCCTACTCTTTCTCTTATTATTATTATTATTATTATTATTATTATTATTATTATTATTATTATTATTATTATTATTATTATTATTATTATTATTATCTTCTTATCTCTTATTTATTAAAGTTAACCCGGACGCTAACTGTTGCTCTAATTTTAACCAAAATTTTATGCTTACTTTTACTGTATTACCCCTGTTTAATTAAACCTATTTAATTTAGTTAATTTAATCAAATTCTTATTTTCAAACGGAGAGATCTCTTATATCTTATCTCTTATTTATTAAAGTTAACCTGGACGCTAACTATTGCCCTAATTTTAACCTAAATTCTACGCTTACTTTTACTGTATTACCCCTGTTTAATTAAACATATTTAATTTAATTAATTTAATCAATTTAATCATAATCTTATTTTCAAACGGAGAGATCTCTTATCTCTTATCTCTTATTTATTAAAGTTAACCCGGACGCTAAATGTTTCATCCTATAATCGTTGCTCCTATTTTCAACTCATCGTTGCTACTTTGTTTTTACTAAACGGAGTCCATCCTATAACAGTTTCCTCCTATTTTGTTTCCCTGCTCCTACTTTGTTTGCAAGATAAACAATAACAAATATATATACTACTAAATCTTGAGGTGTGGCGGTACTTGAAATTTTTAGAAATTGCAACTTTAGAATATAATTGTTCTTGAATGTATAATTTAGGGTGTCTCTATCACCCCTAATTTCCCAAATGTTGTTGGCTTCTACTTGGAAATAGGAATAAAACTTAATAGACTGATCAATTCAATATGCTATATTTATTATTATAAAATAATATGAGTGGATGGTAAGAAAAAAGAGAACATGAGTGGACCTTTAATTAAAAAAATAAAATTTAGTATAAGTGAACCAAGTGGATATGAAAGCATGGGTGGCGAACGGCTAATATGCACATGAGTCCTATAGGGGTCCTATATACTTCATGGGTGGCGGCTGCCCCTTTTCATTAGTACCTAGCTTCATCCCTGTACTTAACATATGATGTTACGTTACGGTATCAAGGACGATGTCATGGAAAATTATGTTATGGTACAGTACCAACGTCTATGATTCTTAATATTATGAAATACTATATGACAATCATGACATTCATATAAACTATTTTGTTACCTATTACGGTCAAATATTACCTTCCATATGACCCGTGCGTTAGCACGGGTCGATGGTCTAGTACTTCAAAATTCATAGCGCAAAAATAATGCTAACATGCACGACAACAATTGTCGTGCATATCACACGAATGGGTGCTAACCGATTGCTTTTCTCTTTTAAAGGTGCTGCTATATCTCGCGAAGAAAATCCTCGCGAATATATCATGATCCACAATTTCACATACATTTATGTGCTAAAAGCTATTAAAATTAGTTACACAACTACACAAGTAACCGCTTGCTACACCACTCTACATTTATGCACGTGCTTCTTTTTATTGGAACATATAATTGCCTGCACTAACCGACTATAGCACTTCTATCAAACAAACTTCTCTCCACATACTCATTTCATTTTTAAAACTAAATATAATTGCCTGTTTATTACATATGTGTATATAATGATATAGGTTTAACTAGTACATGATTATTTAAGATCAACATAAAAGGAAAAGTAACAACACCATAAGTTTAAGCTAGATGTTGTCGTGGACAAGATGTCTAACTTTGTTAATTGGAATGAGTCCCACTGTGATGGTTAGTGCGTGGAGAAATTTTGTTGTGCCAGATTGAACGGTGAAGTAGAGCAATAAAACAAGATTTTCCATATTCTTGGCTTTTTCGTGAAATTATCGTCGTTATATTAAGCATTATCCTTTCCAAAAATAATAGTTGGTATGGTCTTTCAAAAAATTCTATAAAATAGTAAGTGTGAATATCTTTTTAACATGTATTCAAACTTTGATTTTATTATCATATTGGGATAGTTTAGTTTCTTCTACTAAATTCAATCTCATGATAGCATGTTTTGATTTACGGTGACTTTGTCGGAACCACGTTAAGATACAATGTAAAAGATACATTTTAAAGTTTTAATTTCTACAAAATAATTAGGTCACCATGATTTTATCAAACCCACCGTTAATTCAGACATGCATTAAAAGAAATTCTAAAGATTAAATTCAAATAGAGTTTAATTTCTTAGACCGAAAAAATAGAATATACTTTGTCAGAAAATAGTATAACCCCTACACTTGTTTTAGCTTACTTTTTATTCTAATTATTAAAATAGTTAAAAAAAAAAAAACACAGCAACAAGGGAATTTTTGCGCCTTCATTGGATTCACGCGAAAATGTAATCGTGCCTTACAACACTGTCGAAATTCTTATTTTTTTAATGACACAAACAACAATATTTATTATAAAAAAAGTGTTTAAATGTATAATTGAGATAATGAAAAAGTAAGTATATATATTCTCGTTTAGTTTGTTACACTTTTTAAAGGATAAATGAAAAAAATAGACATATATATATATATATATATATACTTATATCGTGTTTATTACATTTTTATTTTAATATTTGAATTTTCTCTTATGGTTAAAAAAGTTCCACCAAAATCCTGTATGGAGTCCATATAATTTCGTATGACTCAATTCTAAGAAAGTGTGTTATAAGCTCTCCAAAATAAGTGTGTAATAAAAATGTATTAAAGAGTATATGTTACAAACATTTTTTGTATATAACTATGATAAACATTTCGTTTCTCCACCATTTCTACTAGCTTGATCTCAAGTAACGATTTCTTTCTGCCCACATTTTTATTGTTTTTCAACCAATTAAAATACCTCATTTTTTTCCCATTTTAATTGTGTATTTTCCTTTTCAATTCTATTCAGTCATAGACACCTTAAAATTGTAACAAAAACACCTTAAAATGAATTATTCTCTTCATCATACTAACTTAATCTGCCCAATCATAAATAAAAAAGAAACAAAAAATTAAGACAAACAGTAGGCAGCCAGCGTGCATGTATCTACATGCATGTAGCAAGGAAAACCACATTTTTATATATTATGTTTTTGTAGTACTCCCTCCGTCCCGGAATAACTGACCCATTTTCTAAAAAAAAATGTTCCAAAATAACTGACCCATTTCAATTTTCAATACAACTTTCATCATTCCCAATACAATATAACACTAAATAATACTACTTTTATCATTCCCAATACAATATATTCCACTTTCCCCTTTATTTATACACTTTTCTTAATCTGTGTGAAAAACCAAAGTAGGTCAATTATACCGGGACGGAGGTAGTATTTATTATCAAATGAAAACCACATCACAGATCTGATCCAAAGTTTCATAATTGCTCAGAATCACATTAATTTTTTTTATAACATTAGGGACTCAATTATTAGTTCCCGTAATTGATCTTTTTTGCTATGCTTACACCATCCAAAATAGTGTAACTCTTAATTGGATGCTTATTAGTGGACCTTACAAGTTACATGTATATTGCTCTTTCTTACTACTATTTTTATGCATTTTTTTTACTGGTTTTAAATGTTAGTACCTAATATTTATTCAAAATCTACCATACCAAAAATTACTAAAGGAATTCTACAAATAACTCCACATAATTACATTTGGTATGCGACATTACTTCAATTTCTGACATGTCAATTTTATCAGATAGTTGGGTGAATTCATTAACAGATTTCAACTTTATGTGATGGTACTTTATTTGAGTGAAATTCTAATCCTATACTTATTTTAGTTGCAGTACTTCATTTTTTGTCAATACAACGCATTAATCATGATCGAGGCAGGTCCAACTTTTGCAGTTTAGACAGTACTGGATTTCAAGCGAAAAATGCAGGGTGTATATATCTATCTATGAAGCAGCTACAAATAAATCTAACATCGATAATAATTTTAAAAAATTGAATGATTGCATATTAGACACTAATATAGAGACACAACATGTTGGTGTTATCTCTCTATTAAACATGACATATCTCAGACATTATACACGCTTTCAATATGAAGTGTCTGTGTGTTGTAGAGACTAAAAACAAAATAATCCAAAAATTAGTCAATACATGAAAGTTAGGTTATAGCAACAACAAATGATAAAAATTGACAATAGCTATTTAGAAAAGTAGGACAAAATGTGTTTCAAGAAGTCAATTTTATCCATAATTGATTGTTTACAAAATAGATTAATAATGTTTTTTCCAATGTAAATAAATCGGTTATTTGCAAGAAACTCGTTGCCCATTTAATATGTTTATGTCTTGATAAGTTTTATTGTTGAAAAAGTTTTCTCTATAGTTGTTATTAAGATTGGAAGTTCCAAACTAATACAAATGAATCTATCAATCATGTAGTAATTTTATAACTTTCTTATCTATGCTAATTTTCGACAACTGAACTTATTGATAGCTCAATGTTTATCATTTTCGGTAATTACTGAATATAAATACATAGCTACCAAATCAAGAATAACATTGTTTTTGGGTAGCCAAGGCTAGCTACCCCTTCCACATGAAGGGCTGCGCCCCTGGCTGTAGAGGTATCTATTGATCATAAATAAGTTTGAAACATAGACATATAATTTATCTTTATCATGAGAAATGACATCAATACTAGGCCTGCTTTGCACATCTAATTCCCAAACAAACATCATTCTTAACACATTAACAATTAAAATTTCAAATATTTTTTTTCTACAAGATGTAAACTATCTAAATAACAACCAAGGAATTCATTGAGATTAATTTAAAGTGCACCATGGCTTACAGTTGAATTCTTCATGCTCCCAAAAGGATAGCACCCTCTAAATCCATTTGAAAACTTATTTTTCAAAGAAGTTGAAGAGTGAGGAGATCTTGAGAGGCTTCCATCTCTCGTCGAAAACGATGACGACGATGATGACGACGACGACCAAGACGATGAAGAAGAAGAAGGTGACACATTATGAGATTTCCTTGAACCTACAAGCCTAGGCAAAATGGTAAAAAATATGTTGTTGACTTTAGAATTTCTTCTCTTACCATTGGACTTGTAATTAGTACTAGAATATGAAGGTGGAGGTGTGAGAGGAGGCAGAGAAGTTTCTGACAAAGGATGTTTAGGTGTTCCTGGTTGTGCCTCCCACATGAAAGGAACAGCAACAGATGTTTCACCATAATAGAACACTCTCCTTGAAGATGAATTGGCATTTGAGGTTTCCTTGGACATTAGCCTAGAAAAAAACCTACCATCTTGTGTTATTCTGAAGGACATTTCAGATGGATGATGATGATGATTGACACCATCATTCAAAACCATTTTAGATTGGAAACTATTTTTGAGTACTCTCTAGCTATCTTAAAAACTTAGATCTAAAAAAATGCCTCTAGATTAGAGTCAAAAAACATCTACATGTGTAGACTCTAGGGACATTATTATCTTATGGTTCTGACTCTTAGGCAATATAAATAGAAAGTTCACGTTCTTCAACATAAATAAAGAATGGAAAATGCTACTAATAGGGGAATAGAGTAATTTTGGAAGGTGGTTATTTTTTGACATTAAGGCATAGTTGTGAATCAAGAAAGTGGGGACTATGTTCAATTTTATAAATGGGTATTTTTCTTTTGGAACGGGACCAATTTAATTCTTATGAATTTAATGCCAGAAATTACTTCTTGCCCACTTAATTGATTGGGTCGCTGCACCATTATTTTTGGAAGCTTATGAGCCATTGATTTGGAGATTGATGCATACTTGTGGTGGAGCATGGAACACTTATTAATCAGTAAAGTCTAGTACATCATATCTACGGTTAATCATCAGTAACAATTGTATGAGTGAATGCATGGTACGCGTGTTACGTGCCTGGGCCCATTGTAGGATAGAGACTCTAATGTGAGGGTGCGTGCAAGTTATATTGCTCCCCAGCAATCAATTACCACATGATGAAAAATAGAGGGCCATGTGCCGATCACAGCGCAAATCCCTCGACGACAACGGACATTTTGCACTAGGAGAAAAGTACACATTTCATTTTGTTACATTCATCTTAATAAAAAATTGACTTGAACATCGGAATGCTTGTAGATACAATATTCCATCAAGCTGCAACACTAATGTCCTCCTCTGTGCTTCATCAACTCGGTTGTCATTTTTGGTTTATCTCGGATGAGTACTCAAATTCAAAAAGATATATTTAAGAGTCTCATTTTGGCTGATAGATATTTTGCTTATAGTACAAATTTTTCATTAATTAAACCATAACCACATATTTAATTGACTCAATTATTTGCCAACACTTACATGATAGATCATGTAAGTGTAACTATTGTTAGATGGGCGGTGGCACCCCCCAGCTAGCCTGGGCACTAGCCCGGGCTCAGCTGCTACTTTCTTTGTACCAAGCCCAGCCCAATAGCCCTTTTCTTACTTAATTTTTTTTTATTTTGGGCAAAATCTGAAAATTCTCACACGCAAAGAGATCTCGAAAAGAGAATTTATTTATCTCCTAATTTTATTTAGCACACTATTGGCAGATTCATCTATCTTATTTTGAATGGTTAATTGTTCAAATTGACCATGTAAAATAAAAAGGGAAATGCTAAAGAGTGTCCTTAGGGCATTGGTTAAGAAGATAAAAATAGAAACATTGTCTTGGGAAATGGTGAAAAGTGAAGAATTTAACTTTTTAAAAGTCAAAAAAAAGTCAAAACATTGTTGAATTCAATGTAAATATACTACTTTTGGTTTCCTTAACCATTGCCCTGAGGGTACTGGTTAGCAAGACCCAAATAAAAAACATATATTCTAGCATTGTAATTCGAGTTTTTTCTTATTTTTTTTATCCTATAATATACGTGTAGTATAAAAATGTGACATAGATGTTGAATTTTTTCATGATTTTTTCCATACATGTTTCACGTTAAAATATAGCTTTACACAAAAAATTAAATTAATTTGTATCTAGTTTAAAAACTACAAAATTTCATTGTGTAGGTTCTTATCATCTTCTAGTCATGCCTGCAAAATTAGGGAACTAAATTTGACCTGTGAGTATACGCATGCTCGGAACAAAATTTCAATTTTGCACGTTTTTGTTGAAAAATCAAAATAAATTGAAACGACTTCGAAATGTTATGTAACTTTACAGATCCTTTTTATGTATTTTTATAGATGTCTCTGCAAATAATGAACTCAAAATTTGATTTATAGGTCGAAATTTCCGTTGTTTTATTTTTTGAGTTTTTGACACTTTAAAAATTCATAATTAATTTGTCGTTTGTCGAAAATTTATAATATTTTGTGTAAAGCCATATTTTAACGTTCTTAACACGCCATATTTTACGATAAATTTTTTGCACAGGCTCTATAATTTTTCTGGCTCCGCCACTTAGATCTATCAAAAACAAAACCATTATTTGAATGTTAAACATGTATATATAGATGTCCACTCGCTCCACCTAATAAAAAATAACTGGTCACAAAAATATTGTTGAGTATAGAGATGGAGAATTTGTTGTTGTTAATTATGTTACGGATGAACACTAATAAATGAAAACATGTCATGGTCCCATGATCCCATGAATGAAAAACTTTGTTGGCAATTGGGCAGTGAAGGTTAGTAGTACACGTAAATGTACAGAGAGAAACAAAATCAATGTCTTGTCGAGTCCTAAGCAGAACTCGTACGTACCCTTCAAATGTCATCTGCCCCTCCCAATTTTCAAACCATTCACATATATTTTTTCATCGATCTGAAAAAGATATTTTCTATATTCAAATAAATTTAATGAAATTCCAACAAGAGTAAAAATAAACGAAAAAAGGCTGCACTGAAATTAAATCCATTAATTAATAAGATAACGAACTTTGATGCCAACAATTCCCCCTCATTACATTATTGAGGCAAGAAACAGATAGCATAATACCTTCTATTTAACCATTGAGGAGAAGGGTAATAGCAATTTAATGTCATAGTAATGAGATGAGCTGTATGATCAGCTAGTTCTGTGATTTTCTAATTAAGTGCTATTGTTATGCATGGTTTTGAGCTCTTGTATTTGATTATTTGAACCCACCCTACAACATCACACTTTAATGTGATAGTACCCGATTTTGGTGGATTTTCGCACATGTCCAATACATTTCTTGTACACTGATTGGATCTGTATAAACGTATAAACTAAGTGGACTCAAGTCGTCTATGCATATTATACACTTTAGCTTAGGCTGTAAATGTTTTTGTAAAAAAAAAAAAAAAAAAACTTAGGGTGTAAATGAGATCCCCTATTTCGTGAACTATTCGACTTGACTCGTTAAATATTTTGTCAAACTCATTTGTTTGAGTAAATAAACAAACTCAAGTTTTGTATTGTTCTCGAATAATTAAACAAGTCGTGTTTAAACTTTACATGATCGACGTTAACAACTCCTGAATATAGCTTGTGTATATGTCCAAAGTTGGACCGGACGACTCTAAGAATCGAACTCAATTATTATTATTTTTAAGGAGGGATGTATTTATTTATTCTTAATTTCTGTGAAAAAATTATAAACGACACTTATTATTATATGACCGAAGGAGTAACAAATAAATAATGATTTAGCATCAAGTCTTTTTTTTTTTTTGACAAAAACAAAGGATATTCATTCATTCATATTGATAGAATACATCAGAGCCAATAACATGATCAATATCGCTAAAAACGTAAAGGGTGAATCTGCGAACAAACTCACAGCACCCAAGTTAATAGCATTCAACGGCAAAATGCCTACAAATAATATGATAAAATCTAAATCACCAGAATACCCATGCTTCTGGATCTGCAACGTTGACGCCCAAATCATTGATTGAATTTGTGATTGTCTGAAGCTGATCTTTCAATACGAAGCAAACGAACACCGCACAACAAAAGATGCGAAATCAAACAACGCCGCACAAGACGACGAACAACACAACGGCGCACTAAGACGACGAAATCACGAAAAAAACATAAAAGAAAAATTTGATGTATGTGGAGATCACTTATTTAGATTGAAAGAAAGGGGAAAAGAGATGCAGAGGGGTGATTCTAGGTCAAAAATTGACCTAAAATCACCCCTCCTCGATGTGTGAAAGAGGAAGAAAACTTAGAGATAACACAGAGTTTCTCTCACTAAAATTGAGTATTTGATTTAGCATCAAGTCATCAACCACCTTATTGATTAATTTGATTCCGTCCAAAAAACAAATTTAATTTGATATGTTTGTTGTTTTTCCGTTGCATGTGAAAATTGTACAGGATGTGGCCCATTGAGATGTACTGGTAATATGTATAGGATTAGTGTGTGTATTATTAATATCATATCATTCTATTCACTCTTCAGAGATCAAACCGGCATCAACATTCAGAGCCAATGCATTATGAAGCTGTCCTACTCTGAAACACGAATTTAAGGCAGGCATTTTGTTCTTCTTTCTTCTCCGAGTAACACATAGAGTGTGAATTATAATATATATTAAATGATGTTAGAAATTGTGCTAACTTGTGAATTGTGCTTACTTTTTACTTGTTACAATGGTCAAAACTTCCATCCATTAAAAAAAAATTGGAAATATAAATATTAGGGAAAATTACACTCTCTAATTATCCTGACACCCCCTTCTAATTTTATAACTTATGTCAACCTCCCTTAAGCTCTTATCAAATAGTAAAACACATCATCTTATCACTTCACCTTCATATGCTGTTCTTCTTCAATTCCTCAATCTTTTGAGCGATTGCATACTACTACTATTGTTTTTCTTTGTATACTTCTATATATCAATGATTGTGTTGCTTTTGATATCATTACTTTCTTTTGGTTTGCAACAGGTTCCTCTTGATCTTCAATCATGCCCCGACGGACGAGCATAGTCCCTTGAGCCAATCCTCTTTGTTGAATGTTTTGTCCAAGAGAAATGATATTTTGACAACCACTTTTTGACAACTTTTGGACAACTTTCTCTCTCATACTCACATGATGTTGTTATTATCTCTCTTCCTTTTTCTCTCTCCATTGTTTTTGACCAATAAGAAGTGAGAAAAACAAGGTTGTCAACAAAGTTGTCATCAAATGGATGTCAAAATATCATTACTCTTTGTCCAATTACTCATTATTTTTTGGATTTGGTTGATGATATTAGTGAATTGACTATAAACGGTGGATTCAACAATGACGATTTGTCTTTTACAATTTCTTTTTGGTCATTTTATTAATAACTAGACCAATGACCCGTGCTACCGCACGGGTCCTACCACGTAGAAGTTAATCGATTCAATAAAAATAATGCAACCATACATTGACGATAGAAGTTTTATATCATACATAACAAAATGAAATGGTAACACACATAACAATAAGGTTTGAACATTAACCATCAAGATACGTTACGAATGACATCGTGATAAACAATATTTGAGGTCGTATTAGTGTTCTCTCCATCTCCATCAACGATTAGTATCTTCAAATATTGATTGGCGATAAATCAGTGCATACTGCATAAAAGCAATTAAAAGTAATTCTTATTCGAAGAAAGTTTTTCTACTAAAAGTAATTCTTATTAAAAATGCAATTATTGCAAATTGATATGTAATACCGTCGTATCTAAAATTTCGAGTAGCAATAATTAGCAATGAATTTCTATTATTACAATGCTAGAATAATGCATAATGATTGACACAGGTATGTCTCTATGAGGTAACTCTTATTCGAAGAAAGTTTTTCTATTAAAAGTAACTCTTATTAAAAGCAATTACTACCTATTTATTGCAGCCATAAAAGCAATTAGTGCAAATTAAATGTATTTTTAAAAGCAATTCTTATTCGAAGAAAGTTTTTCAACTAAAAGTAATTCTTATTAAAAGCAATTACTACATATGCAAAGAAAGACAATAACATAAACCGCATTACGTACTTTTTTTTGTCTTTTTTTACATATGCAAAGAAAAACTTAAACTATTACTAATAAAAAACAATAACTAAATTATTCCTTCTTTCAAAGAAAAACTTAAACTATTACTAATAAAAAACTCCAGTCATGTGTTTATCAACTCTTGGATACGATAACATATTTTTTGTCCATGACACACTTGCACTTGAAAAACAACACGTCTCCGGCCTCAATACCATTGGCAACACAAAAACTCGTCCAACCTTTTCCGAACATCACATTTGGTATGGGGTCGTCTGTATATTTGAGTCTCACAGGAATGATACTGTCATAAGTTCCGCACAACATTACGTAATCGTGATGTTTCCCTCTAAAGAATTTGCCAAAAGTATGAGGTAGTCCCTAAAAAAAAGAAAAAAACTGTTAATGACAGACAAAAATCCTTTATTATAGCATATATCTAATTGAATAGCAACAAAAAAACAATAAACAACCTTAGGTGATTTCGTCGATCGATATCCAACGATAGGAACCTCAAAGGTACAATAAAACGATGTTGCCGCACTCATTGAATGATAGGGTGGATAATCAGCTAGAGTAATGTTATGAGCAAAAACAAAGATTCGAAATCTACTTCCACCATGGTACTGGAAAGCGACAATCTTACTTCCACTAAACTCGTAGAACAATCGCAATGCACTCCAACCATCTGTCAACGACGTTATGAGTATTCCCATCACCATCTAGCAAGTGTCATTGCTCCGGTAGCTCGTAGAAATATTCAGCAACGAAGAATGGTTGCAGTTCTCCGACATCCTAGAAGTTAGGCAGAAAAAGTTTACGGAATCCGTTCATCTTATTTATATAGAAAAAGATTAAATCATCAAATGAAACAAACCTGATTTTGTACGTGCACTGTGAAGAACGAACATTTAACTTTAGTGGTAAAATTAGGGGGGAAACTTCACCTTAAAACGCATATCTTCCTATCACTCTATTTCGGATAGCATAAGAGTTAGGAGACGATAATGGTGGGAGATGATAATAGTAGGAGATGGTAATCATTAGGAGTTATGGTGATTTGATTAGCATTAACTACGTTGTCAATGGCCATTATGAGAGGAAATGAGTAGCTTAAACATATCGGATATCATTAAGAGTTAGGAGACGATAATGGTGGGAGATGATAATAGTATGAGACGGTAATCATTAGGAGTTATGGTGATTTGATTAGCATTAACTACATTTTCAATGGCCATTATGAGAGGAAATGAGTAGCTTAAACATAGCCTTTGACCCTACGGCTGAGATTAGAATAACAATGAATTTAAACCAACGACTGAGATTAGATAAAGGATTGGGAGGGACAAAAGGTAGTGATTAGGGCAAACATGCTAGCTAATCAACTCTAGCTTTTTTTTTTTTTGTTACAAAAAGTTTAGGTGGGTTCGGCTCCAGTCACCACCAGGGTCAGGGCACGCATCCGGGCCCAAAGGGCACTTATAGAGGTACTTACAGATCACCCACTAACACTGTCCTCACATCGGCAGAGGGAATCGAACACACAACCTTCTGCAAGGAAGTGGCCCGTTCCTTACCAACTGAGCCAACGTGTGTTGGTTAATCAACTCTAGCTTTTATAATAAATGATTCTAAAATTCCTATTAACAAATAATTCTCTAACAAAAAATTAACAGAATATTAAGAGAGGTTAGTGTAAATTTTAAAGTTACAGGGGTGTCGGCGTCATTAACAGACCTTGGAGGAGATGAGTGCAATTTTTCCTAAATATAATAAGTGACTTCTAAGCTAAGTCATTAAGTAAGTCTCTCACTATGAACCACGTAAAAAACGTGGATTCAAGAGTTTACTAGGGATTTTTATTTTTTGGTTGGTTTCATGAGTTTCCTTCTAGCTCATACACAGGATGTTGATGCATGTGTAGAATGTATAAAAAATGACGTGGAAATTGTCTCATTTTGAAGGACTGTAATGAAGATGAATGAGATGACAAAACATGATAAATTTATCAAATTCATATAACTTCATAACCACAATAATTAGAAAACGATGAAAAAAATGCACCGTACAAATCCTTCGTACTAGAAAATTGATTATCCTTTCTCCACTAAACGATCTCCCATACACTATCATGGCAATCTTCCTTTATTTGTGTGATTTTAAAATTTTATCATCTATTTTTTCTCTTTCAATCAAATCCCTTGTTGACATCTCACAATCGAGGAAAACATTAGCCCACTTAGAATATTTTACTCACTCATACAGTTACACCCATGTTACGGGATAGATGATCTTTTTTGAACAAAAAATTGAAAGCAAAAAACAATAACTTTTGGTACTTTTCAAAAGATAAATAACGTAAATGAAAAAAAAAATGATAAATGATTAAAGTATTGCATTTTAAATGTTATTAATTGTACAATCATCATCTTCACAAAACAATCCCTTGAAACACAAATCTAAATAAATTTTAAAAATAAAAATAAAAGAAGAGCAAGGATGAGATACCACAACAACAACGATCCTACTAGAAACAAATAGCAATTTGCTGATGCTTGATATCCAAGAAGGCAGGCATAAGTGGATTTGTGGGGGTGCACAAAACGCCGTCGTTTCCCCAAAAACTTTCCCCCGCCAAAAAACTCAATCATACCAATAGCAACGCAAATCACGCTCAAAATAAAACACTCTCTTTCCTACATGTCAATCCATAATTGGCCAACACTCAACAATCGTAACCACCAGAAAAGCACACACTCATACACCAAATGAAAGCTTTTCCCTTTTCTTTTTCTTTTCTTCACTGAGTTTTTTAACTCGGTCCCGCGACATCATCATCACGCTTGCATAAATTCCACCAATGGATCTTCCTCGAGACTCCAATCTTCATCACTCTTTTCGATGCTTCTCTGAAACACGCGTTTGCGTTCTCTTCTTTCCATGGAAATGGCCGAAACTCGCGATGCCGGCGCCGAGACGGGGAGCGGAATTAGGAAGGTGAATTTGCGAGCTGAGATTGATACATCGCCGCCGTTCGAATCGGTTAAGGAAGCTGTCACTCGTTTCGGTGGAAGTGGACCTTGGATTCCTCTTTACAGACTTGGAGAAGCTTTTGTAAGTTTTCTTTTTATCTTAATGTTTCAATTTTTTAAGCTTTGAATTTGATTTTTGAGTTCATTTTTTAAGATAACGATAACTTAATGTGAATTAGTGTTACTATTTTGATTCCAGACTATTGATAATTTTCACTATGGGTAGTAATAGAGTACTGAAATGGCTATAATCTAATGAGTATTGGGAAAGTTGTGAAATACTAAGCTTAAGTTGTTGGGTGAAAGCACATGAATGATTTTTATGTGATGATCTAGTTGGATTAGTTTCTAGCTTATGGAAGCCTCTCAACTCAACTGCCATAAGTATTTGGTTTTTAACTTGAGGAAAAGCCCTTGTAAGGTTATATCATATATGTATTTATAGAGAAGTTAGAAAAGGGGCCTTTAAAATGTTGAGGCATAGTGGTTTATCTGCATTTATATGAGAGGCCATAATTTAGAAGACTCGAAGTCATTGCAGATATGTAGGACCTTTTCAATTTTTCTTTTCATGGAAGTACTTGTTTAAAAGCTTATCTGAACTTTTTTTTTTGTGGACGTTTATCCTAACTAGAGTTCAGTATGACAGACTCACTTATGCAAGAGCCTTTTGAGCTTGTGGACAATACACATCACATGTCCATTTATTTTTGTGCTGAGATTTAACTTATTATTAGAGAAATGGGGACAGCAAAAATCGATCTCTAGTCCACCAAGGCGGATCTGATACCATATAACTTGACCATCTCTAAAAATCATTAATTGTTTGGTGAAGACACACAAGTGTCTTCTATCATATACCTCTAACATAAAGAAGGTAATTTCTTTTGATTGTGTGCAATATCTGCAATGATTTGGGATCTATGACTAGTAGAGAACATATAGAATTTTATATATAATTTCTTGCCATTATCGTATCTATCAGAGGAAATGTTCTTAACAACTTCTTTAAGATGCTAACGGCTATTTAGAGGGATTGGCAACATAATTCTCGTTGATATCCTTTCAGAATCAGAGGGATTGCACTCCATTCGCATTTGTCCTGGAAATCATTTATTCTCTTTCTATTTTCCACTTGTACTTCCCTGTATGATTGATCTATTTAAATATAGCATAGTTTTTTTATATTCTTGATGCCTTCCCTTTGTTAGTTTACTTGCTGATGTAGAAGAATATTGTCGTTAGCAGAACAACTTTGAAGATTTTGATATAAAAAAAGTGGAGGAACAAGCAGCTGAGTTGGAGAAGGATTTGATTGTCAAAGAACTTGAAACACTTGACGTGCTCGAAGAACTAGGTGCAACCAAAAGGATTGTGGAGGACTTAAAGCAGCAGCTACAAAAAGAAGCATTGAAATTATCCGCAACTCCAGATTTAAATTCTAATGAACAGGTTGGAACTCCTGTTATTAAGGAGATGAATAAAGAAACTAATGGGAATAATGTCAACAACAATCAAGAACAGACATTGCATATTCCAAGTTCATGCTCTATGTCATCACCTGATATGATTTTAATGGACTTGAAACAAGCCAAAGTGAATCTTGGTATTACTATGAATGAACTTGAGGCGATACAATCGTCTGTTGAATCTTTAAATGAAAAGATGAAGAAGGAGAAAGTTTTTCTGGAGCAGACACGTGAAAAGCTAGCATCAAAGTTTGCAGCTGTGTCTGCTCAAGAGAAGGAACAAGATCAAGCAAGATTGAATTCACCATCATCTAATGTGGAATTCACTTTTGATAATCATGCAAATATGAGGAATTTCAATTGTGATTCTGAGCAGCACAGTAGAATGGTTGAGACAAGATCTGAAGTTTCAAAGCCTTTATCTGTGTATCAAGAGCAAGCAAGGTTGAGTCCACCATCATCTCATGTTGAATTCACTTTTGATAATCCTGCAAATACGAGGAATTTCAATTGGGATTATGAGAAGCACAATAGAATAGTTGAGACAAGAAGATCTGAAGATTCAAATCCCTTATCTGTGTATGACGAGCACAGTTTTAGTGTTAAGACCGCCGAGATGAGGTGGCTTGCAGCCAAAAAGATGGAAGAAGCTGCAAAGGCAGCAGAAGCTATTGCTCTTGCTGAAATCAAGGCTCTATCTGGCGCTGAGAGATCATTTGAATTCGCTCGGCCTGAACCTCGGAAAGTCACTTTTGCTTTAGCAGAAAACTCTCCTCTAAACCCCAAGGCTATGATGATGCCTGAGGATTCAACCATGAAGAAGGTAATAGATTCGAAGTTTCAAATTGATGAAACAAATATTTCTAAGCTGACTATTTTGAAAAAGCTGGAGGAGGCATCCGAAGAAATTTTACAAAGCAAACAAGTCTTAACTGATGCTTTAAACAGAATTGAATCTGCAAATAGAAAACAACATGCTGCCAGGGAAGCTCTGCGGATATGGATACCGGAGGTTGATCTAAGGGAGAAAGCAGTGTATAACTCTTTTAACTTTGACAAGTTTAATCAAGCTAGAATTCGTCGAGATTCTTCTTTACCAGATGTAACCAGTTCAACAACAGGAAAAAATAATCAAAAGCCTGTTTCGAGGCCAACAACTTCAATGAGAGATGTACTTAGCAGAAAGCAAGTTCCTGAAGGATATGCTGCAAGAAAGGAGATGGAAGAGCATACTGAAAGGCGAAAGGTAGCATTGAGCCAAATGCTTCGAGCACTGAGGGAAGATCTAACCCTATCACCAAAAGCCGAGAAAGATCATGCGAGCGATCAAAAGCAGCCTGTGGCACCGAGGAAGAAGTTTGGGTTCATCCATATATCACTCCCTATGACTAGGCCAAGTAAGAAAAGGACATGAAATTTTCATTCTAAATTATCGCCACTGCGTTATTCATGATTCATTATTGGTTCATGTGTTTGATTTCCTGTTATTTATGTAGAATAAAGTATGTGTGGTGTGACTGGTGTCTGATTTTGTTAAATAAGTTGTGTTGAGACTTTGAGTGAAGATGTATATTCTGAAACTGGCTTTTTGGGGAGCTAGTAGATTATGTTGTTCTCATTGGGTGCATTAGAGTGGTGCTGTGTTTATTCTCTACAGGGTATGGAGGTCTTACCATTGGTTAGTCTGATTGTAAAATTGTTGGAAATATCATGAAAACTTGTATAAATACCATTGGTTACCATTTGTACCTATATAAATAAATTTATATTTATTTTGGAGGGAAAATAAATTTGTATTTGTCGATCTATATTATTGGAAACTTCAAATCTTCAAGATTCATTTCAATCCATAAAAACAACATCTATTTCAACTTTTAAACCTTTATCCCCCCCTCCCCCAAAGCCCCATCATATATACTTTATTCTCACTTTCATTGATTAATAGTGCATATGACAAATATTTGTCAATGATAAATTAGTTAAAACATGTCCTTGAATGTCTTTTATAATATAAGTGTGACAAAAGTTATACTCCCTCCGTTTCAAAATGAGTGTCGTTTTAGGTGTTTACACACATATATTAAGAAATGCAATGATTAAAAGAAAGAGAATGGTTATTTTACCAAATTATCCTTATTAACTATTGGTTAGTTTTAAAGTAATACTTTGGAAGTAGTGTGCAGAATATTAATTGGAGGGTGCAATTGAAAAGAAAAAGTTATTATTGCATTAGAAACTGAAAGTGACATTCATTTTGAAACAATTTTTTTTTTTTGCTAAAGCGACACTCATTTTGAAACGGAAGGAGTAATAAACTAATTATAACTTAATGCACAATAACCAAAGCGCCATAACCGAGATTTTATATATATTTTTTATTATAAAGTGGGTCTAAGTACAAGAGATACCTAACTAGTAAGACCATGTCCAATGGCAAAAATTATTCAATAACCTTCAACACCCACTTTTTCAATTCCCAACACTCCACATCATTTTCTCTCTCTTAATTCAACACCCATTCAATTTTTACCACTCCAATAGTTTTCATTCAACACCCTACCCCACCACTTTTTATTTCTTATTCTTATTTAATTTTTGTTTTTATAATTGCATAAAATTATAATTATCGATTATAATTAAATTAAAATAATACAAATAATTTTTTTAAAAAAACAATATTTTTTTAAATAATTTATTTTTATTTTCTTAACTTAAAATGCAATACAACAAACTAAGCGCGCGACACACGATTAGCTTAAAATGCAAGACAACAAACAAGCACACAACACACACGTAATTTATTTAGTACGATACAAATGATCTTCAAACTCAAAACATTCCAAACTTTGTCCATATGTGCTTCACTAGATCTGCCTGCAATGCGTGGTGAACATTTGGATCACGCAACTCGGATCTAGCACGCACATGATTTGCAAAAGTGGGTAACACCTCGGTCGAGTATGGTTGCGGTGTACTAGATCCACTTCCCTCAGATTGCTCAAAATCGCTCCAACGTTGAGCATATGTATCTCGTTCATCCTCAACAATCATATTGTGTAATATGATGCATGACCTCATGATGATACCCAAATCGGCTATGTCCCACAAGCGAGCTGGTTCACGGATGATTTTAAATCGAGCTTGAAGCACTCCAAAAGCACGTTCGATGTCCTTCCTACAGCTCTCCTGTTGTTTTGCAAATAACTTATCGGGTTCACTTTGAGGAAGTCTAATTGATTTGACGAAAGTTGGATAAGAAGGGTAGATACCATCAGCTAGATAGTATGTCATATTATAGGGACGTTGATTCACGAAGAAATTCACCCTTGGAGTCTTTCCCTGTTCCACATCATCAAACACTGGTGACCGGTCTAGAACGTTTATATCGTTCAACGTTCCCGGACATCCAAAAAAGGCATGCCAGATCCATAGATCATGAGATGCAACTGCTTCAAGAATAACTGTGGTGGTTCCCTTATCCCCCCTGGTAAATTGACCTTCCCATGCTTTAGGACAATTTTTCCACTCCCAGTGCATACAGTCAATACTCCCGATCATCCCTGGGAACCCCCGCATTTCACTAACATGTAGTATTTTTTGCAGGTCATCTTCGGTTGGTGCTCTCAAGTACACTTGCTCATACAGTCGTATGATTCCTTTGCAGAATCTAAGTAAGCACTCTAATGCTGTACTACTTCCAATTTTGATGTATTCATCGACCGCATCTGCTGCCACACCATATGCTAACATTCGCATTGCTGTGGTACATTTTGCTAATGGTGATATACCTTCTTTGTTGGTGGCATCAACTCGCTGGGTGAAGTAGTTATCACTACTTGAAAGGTCTCCAACGATTCGAAGGAAAACGTGTTTTTGCATCCGGAACCGACGACGAAACATTGCATCGTCATATGTAGGCTCATTGGCAAAGTAGTCGTCAATGAGTCTTTGGTTAGCTGCTGCATGATCTCTATTTAAATATTTTTTTTTACGAGATCCACTACCTGATCCACTACCTTCCTCTAGTTTTTTTCGACGCTGAATAAATCGGTTGACCATATACGTGTCTTCAGCATCACGTTTTTCGAAGTAGGCTTTCATATCAAAACCAAAAGGATCCATTGATAGTGTTTGGAAGTAGATATTGGAAGTAGATATTGGAATGCAATTTGAGAAAGGAAATAGTTTAAACAATATTCAAGTTGGAAGTAGATATGAATGTTATTCAAGTCCCTATATATATAAGCAAATAGGTGAAGCACGGGGAGTGAAGCAATACCATGGGTTTGTAGCAATACCATGGGCTAGTAAAGTAAAGCAATACCATGGGTTTGTAGCAATACCATCACGATATATATTGGAATGCATAATTAAAGCAATACCATGTGATGTAACACTGACAAAATAGTGAAAAAAGTTTGTGAAATTAAAGCAATACCATGGGCTAGTGAGGAATACCATGGGCTGTGAAATTAAAGTTTGTGAAAAAAGTCACGGGACAAATATTATGCATAATTATTTAAAGCAACATTGAGGACTAGACAACACTGACAATTATTTAAAGCAACATTGAGGACTAGACAACACTGACAATTATTTAAAGCAACATTGAGGACTACACAACACTGACAATTATTTAAAGCAACATTGAGGACTACACAACACTGACAATTATTTAAAGTAAACATTGGGGACTAGACAACACTGACAATTATTTAAAGTAAACATTGGGGACTAGACAACACTGACAATTATTTAAAGTAAACATTGGGGACTAGACAACACTGACAATTATTTAAAGTAAACATTGGGGACTAGACAACACTGACAATTTTGACCGAATACAAACAAATATTAGTGAATTAATTTCCAAACAGCTCACGCTCCAAGTTTTCCACCATTTTTTTTTTCCTGTCATCGAGATGCTCTTGGGAAGTTAACTTTATGTACATGTCCATTTTCTTCAATTTGTTTTTCTCTTGTTGCACTGCGGTGTACTTTTCCATTTTTTCGGTGTACTCTTTAAAGTGTTCCATCTCTTGCACCTTCATTTCTTTGAATTGAACCCACTCCTGTTCCACCTCCTCGAAGCCAGCGTCCTTGCTTTTCTTTTTTCCTTTTCCTTTTTTTTTAGCTGCCTCCCTACCCATTGGACGAGCACTAGATCCTACAGAGTCATCGTGAGATCTCTTAGATCCACTACTTCCTGAGCCAACACTTCCTCCCACTTGACTGCCATAACGAGGTTGATCACGGAGAGCACGCCATTCTTCCTTTAAAGTAAATTGAACATTCTTCCCACCTGCATATATTTCTTGGGCTTTTGCCAAAACATCATCTTCCGACCAACCGCTTGCTTGCTGACGCTTAGCGGTATCATAAGCACCAACCCATTTATTTATTAATTTGCTCATATAATTAAAACGGTTTCGGCATGCAATGACATCGCGTGGAGAATCGAATGAGCAATGGTCATTACAATACTCAGCAATTTTACCCCAATATGATTCACTTGTCTGGTTTCTCCCGACAACACTGCATGTTCCATATTTTATCCACCCACTAATTAACACCAAATTTTGTTCGGTGTTCCATGATGGTTGCTGGTTTCTCTTGCTCTTAGGAGTTGTATCCTCTGGAGTGACTTCATTAGATCTTGTCATTCCACCACGATTTATTTGTGATGAAAATTCGGGATATTCACCAAGACTCTGAGAATTTTCATTCATCATCGGCATATAACCATTATATGGGGGTGTTTGAGATGGATATCCCATCATAGATCTATAATATGGATGAAAGTTGTTTGGAACAGAGGATGGGTGATTGAAATTTGAGGCAAAACCAAAATTAGGCATGTTTTGAGGAGTTTGGTTGAGAAATTGATTTGGGTTTTGAGGATGTTGGTTTGGAAATTGATTTGGGTTTTGAGGATGTTGGTTGGGAAATTGATTTGGGTGTTGATAATTGTTGGGATTTTGGTAGTTAAGTGGGTAATCAGAAGAATTTTGGGTGTTGAATTGATTGTTATTGGGATCCATTTCACTAATCAAAGACTAAAACTTCAAAAGAAATGCTAATAATAAGATTAAGAGAGTGAAAAACTTGATTTTTTTTCTGTGTCCAAATCAAATGATCCAAGTCTCTATTTATAGAGAAAAAAAAATCATGAATTTTGGTAAAAAAAAAAAAAAAAAAAAAAAATTATTTCCATC
Source organism: Medicago sativa (assembly GCF_051527215.1). NCBI lineage: Eukaryota > Viridiplantae > Streptophyta > Magnoliopsida > Fabales > Fabaceae > Medicago > Medicago sativa. The sequence continues at coordinate 73,445,095 of NC_140751.1, read as the reverse complement.
GAAATAATTGAGGACAAAAAATGAAGATAATTAAAATCCAGCCAGCCAATACAAACGCGCCACCTGTCCCTTATCCAACCAAAAGTCTTTCTCTCTCCCACCTCCCTGCAGCTGACGCGCCCTGTCGGCGCGTGTACTGCACGCGCCAATTTTCTCACAATTGCAGCGCGCCGCGTGGCTCCCTTGTGCAGAATTCAACTTGTTGAATGAATTAATCACCCAACTCCTCCATGTCACTCTCAACAAGCAATTCTCCAATGGTTCAATAGCTTTCAATAGGCATTCAATAACCCCATTGGGGATGGTCTAAATAAACGAATTAAAACGAGAAGAGTATGAAGACGAGAGTTTGTTTCAAGGACTAAAAAATTATTTTTAGAAATAACATACTCAGGAATAAAAAGACGGGACCAAGATATTTAAAAAAAAAACTATTTGGCACATTCTTGAATATTCTTAGGAAAATTGGAAGTTATTTCTTTTTAAAAAAAAAATACAAAATTTCATGGGAACCCACTTTCCCATCATTTAACTTGGGAATAATTTCGTAGGAATGTTGGAAGTTATGAAAAATTATTTCATTGTCAGGAACCTTGTTATCCATGCCTAATGATTTCTCAAACTTGAAACAAACACTTCATAAACTATCAATTTAATCTCTAAATAAACTATCAGTCACACTATTTTAGTCTATAAATTATACTAAAAATATGATAAGTTATCCTTAAAGTACATGAAACTCATCAATTTAATCTTTAAAGTATATGAAAATTCTTCAATTTTGTCTTAACATTTTTTTTGGGTCTCTAACATCTTAATAGTAAGGACTAAATAGATTGATTTTTTTTTTTTTTATATATATTTAGAGACTACTTGTATATTTATATAATTTAGGAATTAAATTGAAGATCTTTAAAAAAAAAAGGAATTAAATTGAAGAGATAAGATTCGAGAACGATTCTTGATGGAAATGATTTTTGACTAACATTTACTTACCTCACAACCAAACTTTAAATTACTAGACCCTTTTCTTATATTGAATCGAAGATTTAACAAAAAAAAGATTTAAATTGATGGTTGATTATAAAAATATAAACCCATTTAGTTATTTTTCCTATTTTGAATACATTTTTAATCAATTTAATATATTCCCAGTCAAAACAATTTTTAATCAATTTGATATATTCTCTTATAAAACAAAATCATTTTAACATATTTTAATCAACAAAAGTGATTATAAATATGTTTTAGCAAAAAATATGTTCCCTTTATAAGAAAAAGCTCGTGATTAATCACGTGAGTAGGGAAATACCCACTACACTACCACCACCACCACCCACCAGGATGCACCACAATCACAAGTATTTTTCATTTTTTTTTTTGACTAAATCTTGTTTTTGACCAAATAATTATCCACAATCACTTTTGTCAAAAAAATAAAATAAAATTATCCACAGTCACGATATTTAAATTAAACCTCAAAATAAATAAAGAACTAATAAATGAAATTTATGAAAACACGAACATAGAGTGAAACCAAAACTGCAGCAAAAAACATCATCATCTTCTACTTCTCTCTTGTTCGGGTTCCGTAACACAACGTTGTTGCGTGTCGAACAACAATGAACTCCACTACTTTCTCCAATTGCAGAGCTACTTCTCATTCAATTCCTCTCTCTCACCCTTCTCGTCTTCAATCTTCTCCTTCTCCCAATTCAATGGTACAATTTTTGTATTTTTTTTTAAATTTTTCTTTTGTTCATTTATGCTGTATTTTTATTTATTTTTTACTTGTTTTCAGAAATTTAAGCGGTTGGGGTTGGTTAAGAATCGGTTAATTACCCGTTGCACTTCTGGGTCTGATGAATTTGGTTCTCTTAATGGAATTCAGTTAACACCCAATAAACTTTTCGTGCAAGAGGTAACTCTACTACTCATTTTTTTCATTTTAAACTTTGTTGAAGTGTTCAAATTCATGTTATTCATGTTAAAGAGTGTTTTTTTATTGGTCCATGTGTTTGATGTTGTTTCTTCAATTTCAGGCTATTGGTGCTGAATATGGGGAAGGATTTGAAACTTTTAGGGCAGATGGACCGTTGAAAGTTGATGTGGTAAGGAATGAATTTTTGTTATCATAAATGAATTTTTTGGAAGTAAGTAGAGTGTAATTGATGATTGAAGTATGGTAATTTTTGTTGAAAATAGGACTATTTGAATGATAAGTTACAAGATGGTATTCTTCAGCGTATACGCTATGCTATGAAGCCAGATGAGGCTTATGGTCTTATCTTCTCTTGGGATAATGTGGTGGTAAGTTATTTTAATTCATGGTAACTTAAGTTTTCAGTTTTTTTTTTTTGGAGTGAAACGCGTCACATGCTCACATCACATGGTTGTCTTTACTGTAGTATTTTTCAGTGTTTAATTTAAGGCATGATAAGTTATGCAAATTGAGTTTCTGGCATTTATTGATATATATATATATATATATATATATATATATATATATATATATATATATATATATATATATATAACATGTAATATGTGAATTGATCTGGTTGTTAATTATTGCAATGAAACACAAGCATGGACACGGGACACGATACGACACTGACACATAGATTTTGGTAATAATTTAAGAAATGGAAGTGATCAAAATAACATTAGTGTTGGTATTGTGCCGGTGTCCGACACTAGCATGTGCTGGACACGTCTTCGGTCTGAAGTGTCGGTGCTACCTAGATTACACGTGGCTCTGAGACAAAAAACACAGATACTACTGGTGCACCACAATCTTAAGTCAAAACTCAAAAGAGAGAATCAATACTTTATAAGTCAACATGAGTTATCATTAAGTTATCATAAAATGTTGTATATTTTATTTTTGCAGTATTTCTGTGTCTGTATTGGTGTAAAAGTTCAGAAAAAAGGGAAACTACACAGTACAACTAAAAAGTGTCTGTGAAGTGTTTGACTGATAGAGTATACAAGAAGACAAGGCTACTCTTTTTAAAGTGTCAGTGCTTCCTTGCTTGTGGAAGTGAGACAAACTTTTACAACTGTTGGTTTTTGAGAAAAGAGAACTTGATTGCACTGCACAGAATATTGTGAATTCACTCAGTTTAAATGAGTTATTGCTTATTATCTGGTAACTGAATGGAATTTGTTTCAGGCTGATACTCGAGCTCTGAAGAGGAAGGCATGGAACCAACTTGCCTCTGAAGAGGGTATGTTAATCGTTTTGATTGAGTTTGTACTGTGTAGGACTTAGATGGATTGATTTTTAGCATGCCCTTTTGGATGGATGGAACAACAATTAAAGGATACAATTACTACTACATGAGAAAGTATTAAAGGATACAATTACTATTATTATAGCTTCATTTGTTCAACTCAATTATTGTAGTTGTATAACATTTCTATGCAGGAAAGGATATTCCTGAAGATGCTGATATTGAAAGGTTAATGCTTAATACAGGTGCTGATAATGTATTGAATAAGGTTAGTTGGTTTTTCTTTTGACAATTTGTTTTATGTTGTCATTGAATTATGAAGAAATACTTATTAGAAGATAGTTCCATTGTTAGAAATCTCAAACTTGGTATTTATTAAGCAAATCTTATTTTTGCTGATTAGCCTTAATTTGCAGCATTTTCTCTCTAATAAGGAAGAAAGTGAGCTGGATAGACTGAAGTTGAGGTTTTCGCAAATATATTACGACAATCTTCTGAAAGTGAGTTGTTTCCTTGATTTGTTGCGATGGCTATTATTTAGTGTCTTGATGGAATAATCCTGATGTATATAGCATATAACTTTGTCTAGCTTGAAAGACCAATGGAGGGCTTGAGAGACTGGTTGGAAGCGGTTTATACAGCTCGCATCCCCTGTGCTGTTGTTTCAAGTCTTGACAGGAAAAATATGGTAGAAGCTTTGCAACGAATGGGGCTCGATAAGTACTTTCAGGTTGGTAACATTTTGGGAGAGTTAAAAAATATGAATTATTGTTGCTTCCCATATCACGTCAGTTAAAAGCATGTTGGTATTAGCGAAAAACTTTACTTGATCTTAAGTTATTATATTCAAAGAGCAGAAGATCCTGGCCAATTATAATATAATTAATTTATGTAGTTTGTTGAGTGCTGGTTATGATATCTACTATAGTTTGAGTTATGGTCAGTATATTTTGGAAGAATGCTGTTAGCATACTCGCATAAAGAAAAATGTTTTAATTTGATTTATGACAAGATTTATTATAGGGATTTTTCTTTTTAGAAATTTATTTTTCACGAGTAAATCCAGCTTGGCCTCTTTATGGCTAGAACTAAATTTTAAGTTTTAACTTGTATAAATAGACCTAACACAATCATGAATTTGCCATTTTTCGATTGCCTTATTGGTTTTTTAGGCAATTGTTACAGAGGAGGATGGGATGGAGTCAATAGCTCATAGATTTCTTTCTGCTGCTGTCAAGGTACAATTCCACTTGTATATTGTATGTTGATGAAATCTAACTGTCTTCGAATGATTATTATTTTATTATCACTATTTATTACAGTATTTTCACGCTTGCTTCGTAAATATAGGATAATTACATTTGGGCAACAATACAGTTCTGCTAAATTAGTAAATAGCAATACTGAGGTGTTCTGTAAGTAAAAATATTAGTCTCCTATGTAGTAATGATGAAACATAAAGTCGTATTCGATTCTTGTAGTTTGAAGTCGAAGGGTATTATGAGGGCTATTTTTTCATTGAGTTGTTCAGTGCAAACTAAGATGGGAGAATTAAATATTTTCCTTTTCAAAGATGTGGGCTGACTGATGTAGTTTTAAAGGTCAAGTTAATGGTTCGTTTAAGATTAAAATCCTGATAGCTAGAGTTTCCTAGTACAACTTGGAATTATTTTGGCTGCCATAATATTATCCCCAAATAATTGTTGCTGCTAATGGCCGAAAGCGACATTATTGAGGTGATTATTGAGATGTTGCATTTGGTGTCTTTTGTGGGATGTTTCCACAGCTAATTTTCGGGCAAATCTTCCATAAATTCTTTCTCATTCTTCCAATAATTTGCTGCTAATTTTTGACTTGTTTGCCTAAAATGCCTTGTAGCTTGATCGGAAACCTTCCAAGTGTGTGGTTTTTGAAGATGATCCTCGAGCAGTAACTGCTGCGCACAATTGCACAATGATGGCTGTAGCATTGATTGGAGCATATCGCGCGTGAGTAATTCTCGTTAATGCATAAATAAATAGCACATGATGTTAATATTTGAAAATTAAATTCCATGAAACATACTCAAGTACATAAAATTCCGTTGAGTTAATAACATCAAATTAGTTGTATCCCCTTATATTGAAATGAACATTTTAATATTTGAATTTTTCGTATGTAACTATTATTCTTTTGGCATTTAGAAACTGATGGATAATGAAAACCTGCAGGTATGATTTGGGGCAAGCTGATCTTGCTGTTGCCAACTTCAGTGAACTTTCTGTAATCAACTTGAGGAGACTGTTTGCTAACAAGGGCTCTACATTTATGGACTTGGAGAAGCAGATCATAGATAAGAATCCTCCCAAAAGGAGACTTGGAATAGACACCATTTTCTAATTTAGTTACCTCTCCATTCTTTTTGCCCCCCTCCTCTCTGCCAATTTTCCTTGTAATTAAATCATTATGCAGCCTGATTTTAAACTGTCAATAAATATTGCAATCAGTTCGATCTGATGTAATCCTTCTGTTCTACATAATTTTTTTTGTTCTCCCGGTTCTCCAAACGTCTATGTGGACGCAATGCCCTCCCCTTCCCTTAGGACAGCAGATTGCTTCGTTTTTTGGTGCTATAAATTGTCCAAATTCCTATTTCCTCTAGTCACCCGACAGACATTCTCATGTCGGGAGCCAACAAAAGTTGCTTCTTTTCATTGTAGTCGAGTATGGCAAATCTGTGGAATCTCAAAACCATTATTTGTCATGTTCGCTTGATGTGGCGGATATTGCATGACAGACTCTCAGAGAAATCATATCTATTTAAAATGAAAGAGGAGTGGATTGCACTCCATTGTGTACTTTTTGTGATCAACATAATGAAACTATTGATTATCTTTTTATGGAGCGTGAACGGCCAAAATGGTCTAGTTTGCATATCCTCTCATTGTTACATTTCATCAATTGAGTCCTACTCCTTGCTCCTTCAATGCATGGAGAAGACTAGATTATGACCATGACGATTTCATTAAAATATAATATCACTTTATTATTTAATTCTTAAATAATCTTTTTATGCGTCTTATAAGATTATTACCAAATGCTGGTTAATCAGATTGTTGTTATCTTGCCTTGGTCGAAGCTTTATTCCTAGACTCGTGTTCTGCGAAGCAAACCAAGTGGGGATGTCTTAATATGGTCTTCAAATGGTTGGTCCTAATAGGAACTCATTTTACATCGTTCATCTTATTGGTCGATGAGAGTACCATTACCTTTCATAAAGACTTTTAGTTTCTTTTTCTTGTCGTTAGTGAAAGGGAATTAACCACCACCACCCCCCAACCCCCCTTTATGTAAACTAAATATCCTTCACACGCAATTGCGAGACTGAAATGAATGAAAAACTGTCATAAAAGATTTTAACGTTATTGTATGCCTTAGTTCAAATAAATGATCGACATAATAAGTATTTTGACAACTTATTTAATGAAGGATATAAGATCTTACCGGACTATAACAAGCTAGACATTAGAGAAGAGGACCGAGACTATAATTACTATCCTCGCATTCAAGAACACGTGGTAAAAGAAGCGTTGAAAATGATGTGTAATGGCAAGAAAATTGGGCCAGCCAACATAGCTATTGAAGTGTGAAAAAGTCTAGGAGATAGAGGCATTGGGTAGCTCACAAATTTTTTCAATGAAATTATGAGGTCAAAACAAAAGTCAGATGAGTGGAGAAGCACTTTAGTTCATATGTATAAGAACAAAAGGAAATACAAAATTGTGGAAATTATAGGGGGATTATACTTATGAGTCATACCATAAAGTTATGAGAAAGAATTATTGTTTTGAGACAAAGAAAATAAACACCAATTACTAATGGAGCGGTATTAGATGGATACAATCATACAAATGCTTTGTATTAGTCTTCATTGATTTGAAGAAAGCCTGTGATTGGGGTGATTAAAAAGATTTTGTGGAAAGCCCTGGAGAAGAAATGAGTTAGGGTTGTATATATTCCTGCTATCAAAGATATGTTTGAGGGGGGTCTTAACTAGTGTGAGGACACAAGGTGGAGATATTAATGATTTTCCCATAACAATAAGATTGCACCAAAGTTCAATACCAAACCTCATCTTTTTACTTTAGTTTTGGATGTACTTACGAAACACATCCAAGAGCTAGTATCAAGATTTTTTTTTTTTTTTTTTGTAGATGATATAGTTCTACTTAGGGAGTCAAAAGAGAAATTAAATGGAAGGTTAGAGACTTAAAGACGAGCCTTAGAAACATATGGTTTTCGCCTACACAGAAGCAATACAGAGTATATGGAATGTAGGTTTAGCAAAAGGTGAAGTGTTTCTAACTTAGAGATGAATGTTGAAGATCATATCATACCACAAGTTACATAATTTAAATATCTTGGGTCCATAGGACAAAACGACAAAGAAATGGAAGGAGATGAAAATCATCACATTCAAGCTGGATGGTTAGAAAGGAGAAGAACATCAAGGTTTTATGCGATACGAAAGTACCACTCAAATTGAAGGAAAAATTCACTAAAAACCTATATGACTAACAATGCTGTACAAGACAGAGTGTTGAACGGTAAAGAACCAACATGAAAATTAAGCGCAACAGAGATAAAAATGTTGCGTTGAATGTGTAGTAAGGCTAGACATGATAAAATTAGAAATGACAAAATTAGAGAGAGAGAGAGAGAGAGAGAGAGAGAGAGAGAGAGAGAGAGAGAGAGAGAGAGAGAGAGAATAGAAACTATCAATAAGAATTTAGAGATTAATGATTTGGATAAAAATATAGTATTTGATAGAACGCATTGACATTAGTTAAATTTATGTAGTCGATTCCACTTATTGTGATAAAAATTGATTGTTGTAGTAGTAAATATTTGTGTAAAATTAACTTACATTACCTATCACATCTTACTTTAAAAAAATAGGTTTTCAATATACTAGTTGTGATCGTGTGTAACATAGTCCCAAGAATTCCACACTATTATGATGACATGGCAGAAGTGAGTACCCACAAAGTATGGACTACTAGATCATGATTGGGTGTTAGATTCCCTTATCCTTCCCATACTTCGCCCGTACCGTAACATAGCTGAAACTCAACTCAATCAAACTCAAACATTGCGAATCCAAAGCCCAAAATCTGCGTTTGTCTGAAACAAACTTCAATTGAATTCAACCATGTTTTGCGGTGTAGTTAGCACTTCTTTCACTTCCATTTTACCCAGAAAACAACACCACACCACACCCTTTTACCCATTCAAATCCATTCAATGTTCTCTTCCAGGTATTACTTCCATTTATTAGGGTTTTCCATCTTCTATCATTAACATTTATTGTTCAATTTCACTAAAAACGATTTTTTTAAAAAAATTTAATCTGGCCCATTATTGTGTAAACCTTATTTAATGATGGGTTTGTGTTGTTTTGGTTGTTATGCATCTGAATTTTGGGAATTTATGTGCAGGAGCTGTTGCTGAACCTAAAACAACTAATGCCACAGAACCTCTTTTGCTCAATGCAGTTCGTGGATTAGATGTCGAAAGACCTCCTGTTTGGCTTATGAGACAAGCTGGGAGGTACATGAAGGTAGATTTATGCACCTAATTTTTGTTATACTTTCCTTGATAATCTTATGTATTCGTATTAGAATTTGGGTTCGGGTTGACTAAGCCTCCGGCTCGTAAGGTGGGGACGGTCTCCAGTTATAAATACACTGTTAGGTCATATGTCATCATGGACTTGTAACGATCTTGTAAATAAATGATTGAACATTTTTTAATAGTTACTGTTCTGAATTTGCTTACACTTTTAACCAAAATGAAGTACTTTAATAGACTCTATTTAACATGTGCAATGGGAATGTGTTGCTTTATTAAATAGAAATTGCGATCGGTATTAGCAGATGTATGAAACTAAGAATGGCTGGAGAAATGTTTAACATTTTCTGAAACTTATCTCCATTTTAGAACATTTTAACAGTTTTTCATAATGAATTCAGCTCAAATATTTGTTTGGATTGTCACATTCTTTGTATGGTTTGGTTTCCTATACTTATCCTGTTCTAAATGCCTCTAAACGTCAAATTGGTTTTATACTTCTTGAATAAGCTTTGAAAGGAGATCTGATTTTTCAAACTTCATTGTTAACCAGAGTTACCAAATCATCTGCGAAAAATACCCGTCATTCCGGGAAAGATCTGAAAACGTTGATCTTGTGGTTGAAATTTCATTGCAACCGTGGAAGGTTTTCCAGCCTGATGGGGTAATATAACTCTCTTGCGCATATTATACACTTTTATGCTTTGTGCAGTATTTTCTTTACCCTACTTCTTGTGTTATGGTTCTGATTATGTTGGCAATAATAATTTGCTCGATACTGATTCTGTAACAGGTGATATTATTCTCAGATATTCTTACACCACTTTCTGGAATGAATATTCCATTTGACATTGTAAAAGGCAAGGGTCCCGTCATATTTGACCCAGTTCACTCCGCAGGCCAAGTTGATCAAGTGAGGGAGTTTATTCCCGAGGAATCAGTTCCATACGTTGGTGAAGCACTATCAATTTTGCGCAAAGAGGTTTGAGGATCCTACACTACCTTTGTATCCCTGTTTTATCATCTCAGCCGCACTTCTTTTTATTTTATAGCTAAATAAAAGTAAAACCTGTCTGTTTAGTCAAATTCCATAAGACTGTATGTTTTTTAGATTTATTTGATTTAAAAGACACTGCATTTTGTGCATGTTCATTGATTGCGAATCATAGATAGAGGGGTGTAATGACATTAAGCGAGGATATAATCTTGAAAACTCACAACACTGTCTGTCCTGCCAGTGGCTATCAAGATAATATGAATCATTGAATAGATTTATGAATCATCAATTTGGTTTGTATGTTCTGATTGTATTGAAATGTTTTTTGACGTCTTAAATAGTAGTTACCTGGAGACTAGGACTGTTCAACCGAACTGCAGAACCGAACTGAACTAAACCATATAGAACCGAACCGTTGATTAGAATTTACAAATCAAACTGATGTTTTGTAGACAGTTAACCGGGCTGAAATTTTGAAGAGTTCAGTTCGTGAAATGAAGTGAACTGAATGATTGTTTAATAGAGGAAAGCTGCTGGTGATTTTAAATTTTGATATAACATAGAGAGCTTCGTTTCATTTTAGGTCAGTGGGAGGACGAAAGAAGGATTAAAATGTCCAACTGAACTGGTTATATTTTTTATTTTGTATTTTCTCAATGAAACCACTTTAAATAAAAAGTACAGAGTTATTTAATTTTTAATGTGTACTTGCAAAAAGTACAATAAGAGAATGTAGGGTTAAGTATCGTATTCTAGGGTTTAGACTGATTATTGGATGCCTTGAGAATGCTCTCAAGAGTAGTATTTATAGCCTGCTATGGGCTTGGGTTTCGGTTGCTTGGTTCCCAAGCAACAGGGGTATTGGTGTATTTTAGGCGGTTTCTAGAGGTTTCTAGAAGCTTAGATGGGCGATGCCTTAAGGCGAGCGCGCCGGAGTCTCAGGAGCCCTTCTGGAGGGCGCCTGAGCCCTTCTGGAGGTCTTAGAGCCTTTCTGGAGGGCTTCTAAGCCTTTAGGAATATTATGGCGGTTCATAATGTTATATATGTATAAATAGAAGTGATACGACCTTGCAGGATTGGCTATGAAACTTTTATTTGTTCTTATCTTTTGGTAGTCGTGAAAATGTATAAGTAAAACAAATATTAAAAAAAAAAAAAAATAATGACTCTTTTTAGTCTTTAATATCAATTTTAATATGAATATTTATTGAATTTGAAACCATTTCAAGAAAGAGAAGGAAAGATCTTGTCAAATAATAAAAAAAGCAGGAAACGTGAAGTGGTCTAAAGCATGAGGATGAACTATATTTTTGTTTTTTTGTTCTATTTATTTTTTTGGATTCGTTTTACTCCTTCTCTCTTTATTGCACATACCTTTTTGTTTGTTTTATAATTCCATTAAATTTGTGTTTCTGCCAAGTAACTTAGTGGATATGTTGTGCCTTAGTGACTCAAACAATGCCTTCCCTTACTAAAACTTTATCTAAGAACGAAGAAAACAGACATATTTGATGTCGGTGCACAGTTATGTGGAAATTCAACACAGTTTGGGTTTGATCCAGTAGAGCATGGTGCACCAAACCAGTAGAGTAGTTCAGTTTTGAGATCAGTCATCTCCAGTTCGATTCAGTTTTGTGAATCATGTCGGCAGTTCAGTTTAGTTCGGTGTGGTTTTCTATACGAACCGAAGTTTAAACTGCCCACCAGAGACTCTAATTATCTAATCTAAATTTCATATTGTTGTTGCTTTATTGTTATTGTCTGTATTTTCTATTGTTGTATAATGCCCCTATGCTTTGCTTTTTTCTTTATTAAATTGAAAGTATTGGTCGCAGGTAGATAATAAATCTGCAGTCCTTGGTTTTGTGGGTGCTCCGTTTACCCTGGCGTCGTATGTGGTTGAAGGCGGTTCATCAAAACATTTCTCTAAAATAAAGAGATTGGCATTCTCTGAACCAAAGGTAATCTTTAACCACCTTCGTCTATCTCGTAAGTAGGCGCAATAAGCTTGTCTCCATGTGAACTTAGGATGTGCTTATGTTTGATTTATTCAGCAGTTCAAAACCTGGCATGTTTTACCTTTCTACACAATAACCAATGAGTTCTTAAACTGGTCATTTAGAGCGGACTTGTTTAAGTTATTTTCCCCTTGAAATAATCAATTTTATTTTGAAATTTAAAGTTTGTAACTTGTTTGTTTATGCTTATGAAAAATATCAGAAGCTGAAAAAGAAAATAAGATTTTTATGATTATTTTGAGAAGCTAGTTTGGGTAGCATCTGAATAAAAGCTATAAATGTTAAATTTCTTCTTCTTTATAATTTTGCGTATCACAATGGAGCTGTTACATTTGGAAAAGCTTACAATGGAAAAGCTTGGATTATTGATCCTATGATTAAAAAGCTGTCCATATGATTCATGCTTACCAATTTGTTTGCTTCTTTATTATCATTTAGTCTCTATCTAGTACTAAGCTTATACTATTATGCTTTCAACTTTCAGAGTGGCTGCAAGTTCTGCATTATTATTTCTTAAACTTATCACACTGATTTACTTATTGAACTATGATTTGTCCACAGATCCTTCACTCGTTACTGCAAAAGTTTACAACATCAATGGCAAGATACATACAATACCAAGCTGACAATGGAGCGCAAGCTGTACAGATATTCGATTCATGGGCAACAGAGCTTAGTCCAGTGGATTTTGAACGATTCAGTTTGCCATACTTGAAGCAAATAATTGACACTGTAAAGAAAAGCCATCCAGAACTCCCTCTTATCCTCTATGCAAGTGGATCAGGAGGCTTACTTGAGAGAATAGCATTGACCGGTGTGGATGTTGTAAGCTTGGATTGGACGGTTGATATGGCTGACGGTAGAAGGAGATTGGGACCAAATGTAGCTATCCAAGGTAATGTTGATCCTGGTGTTCTGTTTGGATCGAAAGAGCTGATTACCGATAGGATACACGATACCGTGAGAAAGGCTGGTAGAGGGAAACATATCCTGAACCTTGGTCACGGCATCGTAGTAGGTACTCCTGAGGATAATGTAGCACATTTTTTCGAGGTTGCCAAAGGAATCAAATACTAAGTTTCATTAAGATTTTTATTGATTTACTAACATTTTTATTCATTTCATTGCAGTTAATATAAGATTTTGGTTTGTCAATATTTTATTTCTGCGGCAATAAGTTAGTTACATGACTAACAGTTTATACATGTTGATGACACTTTGTTAACATTTTTATCTCTTTGAGCCTCTAAATATAGAACGACATTTTATTGAATTAACTTCATCAACAAGTCCATTATGATGTTTTACATAGTAAATTTTCATCTCATATATGAAAATAGTTTGTCAAATTACTACTTTCGGTCAGTAATTGAGCATCTGACAAGAGGGCTCGTTTTTTTTTAATAACAAAATAAAGGTATTGATTGCTGTAAAAAAAAACTATTGGATAGCTAAAATGATATACATTATATACTAATTGCAAAAAAAAAAATTTAAAACAAAATAATTACTATATTTTTTTGATGCATAAAATTTAGAGTGAGGGGATTGTGCCACACTCTAAGGCAAAAAAATTCTACAAATACCATTGTGAAGAAAAATGTTAGACTAGCAGTTATTTTAGGACAGTTAGGTTCTGTCTTATTTGTGTTGTGTCAGTTATGTTTTATTAATTAATTATTAATTGAGTCAGTTATGTTTTAAGGATAAATAAGAGAAGGGTCAGACATAAGAGCATTATCGGGAAGTTATTGAGTGGTTATTGGGAGAGACCCAACTCTCGAACATTTGGGAAGGGGAGAGGCCAAGCTCTCGAATCTTGGTGTGTCTGTGTTATGTTATTTTGTATTTTTATTGTATTGTGTATCTGTAATATTCTGGTAGCGAATCATTTACCAGAGTTTCTATCAATAAATTGTTAGTATTGTGTAATTCTGTTTCTGTTCAGACCAATATCTATCACTGGTATCAGAGCAGTTACCTTCCGGGACTGCTTCATGGTATCTACGCGGGGAGAAATGGAGGCACGTTTAGAATTTTTGGAAAGAGCATACCATGATTACATGAAAACTCGTGATGAAGTTCAAGATTTGCGTCTTCAGTTAGAAACAGAGAAAATTGAAGCCCAGCGACGCATCAATGAATTGCAAGAAACCGTTCGCGGCCTATCCCTGACGCATTCTTCACCAAGCCAGGAACATCATCAGGCTGATTCCAACAATGGGTATCACACAGAACAGCGGGCACCAGAAGAACGTTGGCGAAAACTGTCAATTCCAATTTTCGACGGTGACGATGCGTTTGGTTGGATAAATCGGGTGGAACGTTATTTCAATTTAAAAGGTGTATTGGATGAAGAAAAACTGCAACCAGCCATGGTAGCAATGGAAGGCAAGGCCCTTACTTGGTATCAATGGTGGGAATTTTGTTCCCCAAACCAAACATGGAGTGCATTTAAGGAAGCTTTATTAAAACGGTTCCAACCTTCAATGCTTCAAAGCCCATATGAACTTCTGATGAGTCTCAAACAAATTGGTTCTGTCGAATTATACCGTGAACAATTTGAATTATATGCAGGCCCACTACGAAGTGCCGAACTAGAATATCTGAAAGGTATTTTCCTTAGTGGATTGCAGGATGTGATTAAGGCTGAATTGAAACTTTATCCTGTCGGGTCGTTACCCGAATTGATGGATTATGCCCAACGCATTGACGAGAAAAATATGTTATTAACAAAAGGGAGTAATGAAACGGGTTCAATTGGAAGAACAATGAGAACTTCCAATAAGTCCAAAACTGCAATTTGGGAGTCAGAAAACAAAAGTCAGGTTCAAACAAACCAATCCGGGGTCGTAAGTTCCATGGGAGAGGGAGTCGGAAATTCCATAGGAGAGAGCGATAATTCAAAAACTTCTGAGGCGATTAAAGGACAAATGTTTAAGAAACTAACTGATGCAGAGATTCAAGATAAAAGGGTAAAAGGATTATGTTTCCGGTGTGATGAGAAATTTAGTCCAGGTCATAGATGTCCCAACAAACAGTTACAGATCATGATAATGGCTGAAGAAGATTATAAAGAAGAAAAGGCCGAAGAAGGGATGACAGAATTCAAGTTCTGGGATCCTGGGGGACACTTGTGTAATTCTTCACCTTGAGGACAAGGTGAATCTTTTGGGGGGGAGTATTGTTAGACTAGCAGTTATTTTAGGACAGTTAGGTTCTGTCTTATTTGTGTTGTGTCAGTTATGTTTTATTAATTAATTATTAATTGAGTCAGTTATGTTTTAAGGATAAATAAGAGAAGGGTCAGACATAAGAGCATTATCGGGAAGTTATTGAGTGGTTATTGGGAGAGACCCAACTCTCGAACATTTGGGAAGGGGAGAGGCCAAACTCTCGAATCTTGGTGTGTCTGTGTTATGTTATTTTGTATTTTTATTGTATTGTGTATCTGTAATATTCTGGTAGCGAATCATTTACCAGAGTTTCTATCAATAAATTGTTAGTATTGTGTAATTCTGTTTCTGTTCAGACCAATATCTATCAAAAAACTACCACACCAACTTTCACAACTACCATTGTGGTGTAAAATATACCAATATCTGTATTTTTTTTCTTCTGGAAAGTCCAATATCTGTATTATTTGTAATGTATAATTTAATGATAATTATATTATTCTGGATATATTTTTTAAAGGACATATTATTCCTTTTCTTTGACAAAAGTATATTATTCCGGATATTCATATCTTGTTCTTAGAGATTTATGTTTAATATGAAATAAATTTATAATTTGTTAAAGTTTTTTTTATAAGTAGCTATGTGTATCTTATTTAGACTTATCATATATTTTAATTTAGGTATTTCAATTATTTTTTTTAATTTATGATTTTATTATCAATATTGATTTGTAAATATTTTTAATGTTTTATATATGCAATTAAAAATTCTTAGTAAATAATATTATACAATAAAAAAATAGTCAAAAGTTGACTCATTCCACAACGATTGTGGATTCAACTTTTGCAAGTAGAAATTTATTAGTGGATTTAATCTATAAACGCGTTACCTAAAGCCTTGAGTCCCAACACCCAACTACCTGAACTTTCTTTTTGACCAACGCCAAAATTCTATTAAAAATTAAAAACTAACTTTTATTTTTTTTAGTCAAAGAAAACTAAAAACTAATATTATAGAGCTTTTTCTTTTTTCAGTTTCTAAAGTATGAGTTTGACCGAGTATTTTTTAACGTATGTTCAAAAACTTCTTTTTTTTAAGAAATATTCAAAAACTTCTTAAAAGAGCTATTTTTCTAATAAGTGAGTCTACCTTTACTATTTTTTTTGAAGTCTTAGATAAAATAATAATACTTTTTTCTAATAAAATAAATATTTTTAATCTTTAAGAAATTTTTTGTAAACATATATAAGTTTTTATATGATACATTTATTATTCAAAGTCATACTCATGATTCACGTTTATGATTATAACGCTAATACAACGACTCTCTAATATACTTTTCAATCTAACTCATGATATTATTTTATTTCTAAAAGTCACAAGTCAAATGCATAATAAGTGTAATACCCACAGGAAAATGAACATGGTAATGGTATTATACATAATTAGTTATAGTAATTATTTGTATTCTACATGCTTTTTGGTGTGATGCCACAACTTTGACCAACCTTGTAAGCGTGTATGTTACCTTATGTGGTAGAAAATGTTTTTGTTTGAATGTTTGATGTTACTACATAATACCATTTATACCCCTATACTCTTATAAATACCAGCCAAATTTTGTTCTTGCTACACCATTTTTACATAATACACATGGCTCTCTAACTTTTCAATCACTTCATGGCTTTCTCTTCTCTTTAGAAGGTAATGATTTCTTTCTCTCTATCTCTATTCTTCATTAGTTTTATGCCATTTTCTTACTTTGACTTGTTAATGTTACCATTCATGTATATTGTCCTAAACTTGGCTTAATCAATTTAGTTTTTTTTTTCCACACTAATTCTATGATGCACAAGAAAAATAGTGATGTACTATTTCCAATGGTGAAGAAAAACTTATTATGGTACAACACTTCAAATGTGCACCAGAAAACTAGCATATTTTTTCATATTTGAATGTTTGATCTAGAGAAATTGTGCACCCTTTTGATTTTGCTATGCTTTGTTTTGTTTGATTCTTTGTTTCTTATGATAATCTAATTATGTTATAACCTTGGAATGTTCAAGTTTCAATTTTTTTTAACACCCTTAATGCTTTCACTGGATCACTTATTTCCATGAATTTCTTTTGATTGAAATTCAATTTTCTTGATTATGGTCGATATTTAGTATTTACTTATAAGTTGGCAGGTAGATCTAGAGGAGCAAACATGTATAACACAAGGAGTACATTGTAAATCCTAATCTTTGGTTGATAATATAAAGCATCTCTACCAGGTAACACTGTTTGTGCTTTCTTTTTGCTATTATTTTGAATCATGTTTGTTGTTATAAAAAACTTCATATATGTTATGTCATTGGACCTTTTTGGATTGGCTCATTTGACATTATCCATTGATATAAACATTTGTGAGATCGTTTGAGAAAATTTATGAAACTAACTCATGACATGTTCATAAGTTATTTTCAACTAATTTTCATAAGTTATTCAAAATAGCTTACGAAAATAACTTATAGCTTTTTCAAAATCCGTTCATTGATTTAATATTATTTACTAAAAAATGTAATTTTTTTGGTGTTTTTTCTTCTATTAGGGAAATCATTTGAACTACTTGGTTTGTGCTTGTGGTTTTAATCTTGAAATGGATCCAGAGGGGAAATTATTGATGAATAGATATGAGTTTAAAAAACCATTAGGCCAAGGAAACTTTGCAAAAGTTTACAAAGCAAGGAACTTGAGAACTGGTGACAGAGTTGCTGTAAAGGTTATTGACAAAGAAAAAATCCTAAGAGCTGGAATGATGGTTCAAACAAAGCGGGAGATTGCAACAATGAGACGGGTTAAACACCCAAACGTTTTGCGGCTTTACGAGGTTTTGGCCACCAAAACTAAGATATACCTTATCTTAGAATATGCAAAAGGCGGTGAGCTTTTCCCCAAAATACTAAAAAAAGGTGCAATAAATTATAATCAAGCAAGACAATACTTCCAGCAATTGGTAAGTGCTCTAGATTTTTGCCACAAAAAGGGTGTGTATCATCGGGATTTGAAGCCCGAAAACTTGCTTTTAGATGAGAACGGTGTTCTTAAAATAGCTGATTTCGGGCTTAGCACGTTCATAGAATCTCATCGCAGCAACAACATGTTGCAAACAATGTGTGGAACTCCGATGTATGTAGCTCCAGATGTTCTCCGTGGAAAAGGTTATTGTGGAGAAAAAGCTGATGTTTGGTCTTGCGGAGTAATCTTATTTGTTCTTTTGGCCCGTCACTATCCATTTTATGATCAGAATTTAATGGAAATGTATCGGAAAATCCACAAGGGAGAATACAAATGTCCCGACTGGTTTTCAGTCGAGATACGCAGATTACTATCACAGATTCTCAATCCCATCCCTGATAGTAGAATATCTACTGCTAAAATAATGGAAAGTCGTTGGTTCAGAAAAGGATTACATTCGGAAAGTGTTCAAGTAGAAAGAGAGATTACAAATGTGGCTGCAAATGTTGAGTCTGATAAAGCTATTGTTGAAAATGAAATTACTGTTGTTGAGCCAAATCAAGAATTGGTTCAACCAAAATATCTTAATGCTTTTCACATACTTTCTCTATCTGCAGGGCTTGATTTGTCTGTCTTTTTTGAAAGTAATAATGATGATGAAATTGAAGACATCAAATTTACCTCCAAGAGCTCGGCCTCCTCTATCATATCAACAATGGAGGAAATTGCGCACATGTTGGATATGAAGACAGTAAAGAATAATGGAGAGATGCTAAGGTTGGAGAGACAGCAAGATCTTCGAAAAAGACCACTCAGTATTTCTACTGAAATATTTGAGTTTGCTCCATCTTTCTATTTGGTTGAGATAAAGAAGTATCATGGAGATGCACCGGAATACCAAAAGATATTGAAGGAGCATATAATACCAGCTCTCAAATATATTGTCTGGACTTGGCAAAGTGAGAAAAAACACAACATTAGCTAGTCGGTGTCCAGTCCCGAAGAGGTTCATTGAATCGGAATTTTGAATTACTTGCTTCAGTAATAAATTTTAGTTTGATGATTGATATTTTGATGTTTAGATCGAAAATTTCAATAAGTCTTGTGTCCTTGTAATATACTTTTTCTTTGGTATTAGTCCTTGAAAATTTCTTACCAGTTTTAGTTTTAAAACATACAAATGATTGTTTTAGTCCTTAGCAAAACTTATTTGATTGTTCTGTGATCAATGTTGTTCATTGTTATCATATACAACAAGTATTGATATATTCTTCAAGTTTTTGCTTGGATGACCTTGCTATTGTTATCAATGAATTCATCTTTAACTAGTTTACCAATAAGCCAATGCATTTAAAATCATTGCTTTAATACATATCGATCGTTATTCTTCTGAATTCTTTACATTTATATTTTTTAGATTTTGGATTCTCTATATAGTATAAGTTAAATTCTATAAAGCACACTGTGGAATGATAATATTAATGAATAAGTTTTCACACAGTCATAACTCATAAGTGTTTGTATTTTGCAGAAGATGTCTGCTATTGGAACACTCCATTTTCGACATTGTAGCATACCGGTTTTAGTCCTGAAACACACATGTAGAAACTTTAGCCGAAACGTATCTGATTGTTCAGTGATCAATGTTGTTCATTGCTGTTACATATACAACATGTATAACTTACTGTGAAATGTGACATTGCCGTTGTTATTAATGAATGATACTTTAACTAATTTACTATTAAGCCAACGTGTGCAAAACGATTGCTTAAATAGATACCGATTGTCAATTCAACTTCTGTGTTTTTTTAATAAATGAACTCAATCTTGGTCGTCCATATTTATGTTATAGATTTTGGATTCACTATAGTATATGGTGCATTCTGTATAGTACATTGTTGAATGAGGCTATTAATG
This sequence comes from Medicago sativa, assembly GCF_051527215.1. Taxonomy (NCBI): domain Eukaryota; kingdom Viridiplantae; phylum Streptophyta; class Magnoliopsida; order Fabales; family Fabaceae; genus Medicago; species Medicago sativa. The sequence continues at coordinate 73,425,138 of NC_140751.1, read as the reverse complement.
AATACATATTCACATAATCATAAGTGCTTGTATTTTGCGAAAATCTCAACTCTTGTACATAAATAAAGAGATTGAAACATTGAATTTTCACAAAAAATTGGCAAAAACAATAAAGATAAACCATTGATTACACACATAATTTACAAACTATTACACAGGGTGTAATGAGAATATTGTATACTTAATATGCCCTATCTACTTAATTAACTTGTTTTCATACTTGTTATTTTTGTGGTCCAAATCTTTTTTTTTTTTTTTTATTTGGATTTGGATTCCATACTTGAAATTTTCTCTAGATAGATCTAACGGTCCCCATGGCACTGCGCCGTGCAACGATTGTAGGGGATCATTTTGAACCTCTCATACTTGTAAGCCAAGAGATGCATCCAAAGTTGAATTACCTTCCATTTGAACACAAAGTGCTTCTTTGATTCTTGTTGACTCCTTCTTGTAAATGTATCTACTTGAAACCCACAAAAACACCAACAAATTAACACTTGACAAGATCAAAAGAAACCCATAATAGTAATCTAAGTGAGAATCATTCAAGTTATCAGCAATCCAACTCTTTCTAGTCCCTCTTCCTGTTATCTTATCAGTCATTGTTACCAAAAAACTGTTCAAGAAATTCCCAACACCAATTCCACTTGTGAAGAAAGTTGTTCCAAGACTTTGCATGTCTTCAGGAGATTGATCATAGAAGAATTCCAATAATCCAATGGCATTGAAAACATCTGCTATACCAATAAGAACATATTGTGGTAACAACCAAAATATACTCATAGGGACAATATCTTTAGGACCAAAAATGTGATTCTCTTTTATCACATGCATTCTTCTAACTTCTACTGCATAAGCAATTGCAATGGCTATGATCTGGATTGAAAATCCTATTCCAAGTCTTTGAAGTAATGTGATTCCTCTCGGGTGGCCGGTTTTCTGGCGCATGAACGGTACGAAAAACCGGTCATACATTGGCACTGAGAGCAGCATGGATAGGGTTACAAAGCTGCCTAGAGATGCTGCTGGGATTTTAAAATCAGGACCAAGGTTTCTGTCTAAGGTAGTGCCTTGTTTCACAAAAAGAGTGTTGATTTGTGCCCAAATGGTGCTTGGAATCAGTGTTACTAACCATATTAGGAGCATACCAAGGATTAGCTTTGCTCCTTCTACTTGATTTACTGTCATTGGTGCTCTTCTTGAGGAACCAGTTGTAGGATCTTCTTTAATAGCAGCTTTGTCCAAAAACCTGAATTGCATTGCATGGTTATCAAATTAAGATTCAAATAGTAAATCTTATTATGAATCCTAAGAAATATTGATGATAAAAATATGTCAATTTTAAGGTAAATACATGACATAACAAAATTATAAGTTGATATATTATATATGAATCTCAAAAATAATTCATGAAACTAAATACGTAATGATTTATTATAGTGACTTAGAATTCGAGAGATTCATGATGTCCAAATAGATACGCACTTGATTTTAATATGACTTGAGTTTAGTTTAGTATCGGATCGAGATATAACTCGGATATTGATAATTACATCTACAACAAAACAACCAAGCCTTAAATGGGATATGCTTGATAATTATTTTTTCAATCACTTTCTAGCTAACAAAATTGAATTGATTGATTTAATAAAAGAATAGTTATAGGGTAATAGTGAACACAACAGTACTCTTAAAGTTTATTTAAGTATTAATTTATTTAAAAATAAAATAAAATTTTGAATGAGTTTTTGACCTATAAAATACCAATACTCAACTAAAATTCAGAATAGTTAAGAGTTTGGTCTAGTGGAATGTGCATGTGTAATCCTATCCTATGCGTGTAACTATACACTTGGAATGCATATGTGGATAGTGAACAATCTTGTCTTTGGCATGCAAAATGGTGGACACAACTGTGACACATTTTCCATATATGGAAAAACAACTAGGCTCATAAGATAGTGACCAATCATTCAAGTCGGCCTCATATGGAGGAAACAACTTGCATCGTTCTTTTTTTGGTAGATAGACGAAATGGTAAAATTATTAAAAATTCATAAAGAAAAGTGAATGAGTTGAGGTTCGAATCCCGATTATTACATTTGATTTAACAATTTTGACATTTTTATTACTTGAGTTAAGATTTGTGGACAACTTACATATTCTCTAATTTAAAAAAAAAAAGGGAAATTAGTCACTTTAGTCCCTGAATGGGGAACGATTCGTCAATTTAGTCCCTGAATGCAGATAATATGCAAAACAGTCCCTGCATGGTCAATTTCAGGGACTAAAGTGACTAACGAAGTCTACATTCAGGGACTAAATTGACTAACGGAGTCTGCATTCAGAGACTAAATTGACTAACAAAGTCTCCATTCAGGGACTATTTTGCAATTTATCTGCATTCAGGGACTAAATTGACGAATCATTCCCCATTCAGGGACTAAAGTGACTAATTCCCAAAAAAAAAACGTGTGTATTCTCTACTTCAGTGGCTACACATTTTTTTAGAGGTACTGCGGCTACACATGTGTAGTGATTGTGAGCAAAATGATGTTTGAGCAGTAAAATGGAATATGAAATCCAATAATCCTTAGTTTTTGTGGGGCATTTTTAAACTTTGTCCTGTATAAAATTGTACACTTATGTTACATACAGTTCCCCAAATTTAATATTCAGATAACATATTTGTGGTTGCAAAGCCTTTAGATCGAAAAATTAAATGAAATTAAATAACTTGACACTTCTTCTAAATTCAACCACCCTTGATACCCCACCCTTGTTAATTAAGCAAATAAAGTTAAACTCTACTTAAGTTAAGTTGACTGCCTGTGGTGGGCCAAGACATTAAAAATGGGGGACACGTAATCTTAGGACACGGACCACTTTCTATATTCACATTCATCGATGCATGAATCAAATTTAGATGAAAAATTCCTTTTCTCCATCCAATTTTATGGTCCCAAAATTTACCATTATTTATCACCCCCACAAAGCCACTACCACTAGAATGAGTGCCTGTTTAAATTCACGGAAAAAACATTGTGAAACATAGTGATTTGGTGCATGTTTAGTGTTGTTTTGTACACCCTCCAGTCATTATTATAAGCAAAAATCCACATTCTACATTCATTCAATTAATGATGCATATAGTCTTTATTATAGATCACATACATCATTTAATGAATGAATCTAAAATGAAGATTTTTGCTTATAATAGTGACCGGAGGGTGTATTGTCAATCAGTAAGACACTCTATGCGATTTTAAATATTACAAAATGATTTTCAACTCTATTAAACTGTCAAGTTGGTCTTAACGTAATCATTTACTAATTTAAGAACTTGCTATTAATTTGGTCTCTATATTTAACCATCTTCTATCAATTTAGTCCCTACCATATTTTGAGAAGGACTGATATGAGTAAAAGTTACCAGACCTTTTTGAAATATTCATAATTTCATAGACCGGTTTGAGAATGTCTTACAAAGTCAGAGACTAATTTGATAGTTTCCTCAGTGAAAAAAAAAAGACTTTGGGAACAAAAATTGAAGCTTATAATTAACACTTGCTTACCTCAAAGTTGGAGTGTGATAGACTTGCCTTTTTCCCCTAATAACACAATGTTCCATTTGAAACTCATGTAGATCTGAAGGGTTACTAGGAAGTTGAAGTTTTCTATTCTTGAAGGCAACAATAAAGACACGAATTATATCCTTAGCAGGACTTTTAGATGTCCTAACTTTGTGTCGATAAATTGGTGTCCCAATATAGAAAATAACCAAAGACAATAATAAACCAGCAGTAGGAATACCATATCCAAGTCCCCATCCTAAATTCTCTTGAATATATACAAGCCCTAAAGTTGCAATTAAGGCACCTAAAAATGAGGTAAACATCCACCAATTAAAGAAAGAAGCCTTTAACTCTTTCTCATGAGGATTAAAATCATCAAATTGGTCAGCACCAAAAGTTGAGATATTTGGTTTTGTTCCACCTGCACCAATTGCCATTGTGTAAAGTGCTGTGTAGAAAAATGTAATTTGTGATGTTGAAGCCTTGTTGCAAATTCCATTTGTGCATGTTGGTTTCAAGCTCTTGAGTGATACAGCTATAGTAAGAAGTGTCATTCCCTGTGACGTGTAGAGGAATTAACTAATGCATGAGCTAGCTAGTTTAATTCATAAAAAATAATAATATTATATTTAATGCATATATACTATAACATCACTGTGCCACAAAAATGAGGTAACCAAAGTGATCATTCATAAAAGTCATTCATTTTTTTCCATCAATTCAAGGTGGGACAAAACTTCATTGTTGAGCTACATGTCATAAATAAGTTGGTTTCGACTATTTATTTAATGTTGACAAATGACATATGAAGAAGCATTGTATCCCACGAGTGCAATTTGTGGACAAATTAGCTCCAATTGGTAAGCATAGCAATTTAAAACAAGGACTATATATGTTGTTTTTTAATAATCATTTTAATATATTTAAATTTTTCATTTACTATATTTACACACTTTTTTTTTAGACTAAAAAATTAATCTTTCAAGACGAGTAAAACCATAATGGAACGCAAACTCTACTTCAAGAGTTTTAACGCTGCTATGTTCTTAAGGCTCGATTCGAAAAATATTGTGTTCATACTGAATTAATAATTCATGTTAACATGGCCTTTAATTGTCTTATGGTCCAAACAAGTGGTTATGAAGTTATAACTTTATAATCGGTTAATTAGATTTGAGTTAATATTAGGTAAATTACCAAGACATAAATGAGAGATGAGAGGGTGAAAGTCCAGAAGCGACCCAGGTAAGAATCTGCAATGTAAGCACCAAGAATTGGTGTTATCCAAACAGACCCTGACCATGTATTAACATTCCTAACTGATGAAACAGTATCTTCATGAAGTTGTGTTGTAAGGTAATTCACCAAGTTTGATGCAACTCCATAGAAGGCCATCCTTTCAAATGCTTCATACCCTGAATTAATATATATAAGTAAAAACCTGTAGGATCATGCTATACATAACTCCCCATAATATAAACAATTAATTAAGCTCAGTTTCAATCAAACCAAAATTTAACAAAACATGCATGCTTAGTCTTACCAACAAGAAAAGCACAAGCCTTCCATTTCCCAGTTTTGGATGGAACAGCAGGTTTGCCGTGGAAATCAACAGTTCCATCATGGGTATAGTCTTCTTTGGCTTCCATTAAAGATATTAAATATACACGAAAAGACAAAAATAAAGTATAAGGAAAATAAGAGCTAGCTAGCTAGTGATATATCAAAGAAAGGAATTAATTGATATTTGAGACAATGTTAGTAGTAGCTATATATAAAGCGTAAAGGTTCACTCACAGGTTAAAGTCTAAGTTTATAAAAAAGAGAGTAAAACTATAAGTAAAATTTATCATTAGGGTTGAAAACAAGTAGAATCGAGTTGAACTTGTGTTCAACTTAACATGAATCGATAAGAATTAGTTTAATTTAAAACTCAATTTGAGTTTATATGAAAAAAAATTAGTTTATACTCTATTCAATTTAAGTTCACGAACAACTTACTTTAATATGTTAAGATTGAATCACATAATTTAAAAATAAGAATTTAGAATTAGAACCTTTTAAATTAATAATTCAACGATCAATACACAAAAATATCATCAACTTTACATATTAATTCTTAGCAAAATACAACTAATTCAAAAAATCATCATAAAGATCTAGCTATCAGAAACATATTCAACCAACAATTAAATACATTGAACTAGTGAACACCAACTATTATAATATTTAACCAGCAATATAATATTAGTAAGGAAAGTCGCAACACAGCAGCAAACATGGCCAAACATAATTTTTCTAGAAAAAAACAACCATAGTAATATCAGTTAATTAGAGTAGAAAAAACAAAAAATAAAAGGCAAATAAATTAAATATAAGCGAGTAAATTGGGGGAGTTTGCATGTGCAAAGTAAATTGAGTTTGATTGTAGAAAATTAAATGGTTTTGATTGCAAAATTTAGCGGTGGTTAAGATTCTTCGAATCCCCACTATTTCCTTGTTGGATAAAAAATAAGTAACTACCAGTTATGAGATAAGGGTTCTATTTAAGTAACGAGTTTGTAGGATTTTTACGTTCATCCACCTGTCAAGTTGCACCCACTTATCACAATGAAGATATACACACTCAAACATATGTATGGTCATCAATCCTATACAGTTTGTATACCTATGTAAGCTTGTTAAACTGGGGCCCTACTCTCTCAGAGGTAATTGAAACATAAAAGAATTGAGATTCCTAAATTGTCATCTAAAGGCTCCAAATTCGTCTATGAATCCTAGAATTACATCGCATATCATTTCTTGTCTTAGTAGTTTTACAAACGGATAACCCTGTGTCGTCTATCTTAGCAAGGGGAATGAATAAAGTTTATAATGAAACGTTTGAAAAAGTTGACCAGAGATATCGACTCATGATTATCTTCTGCAACCCTCTACTTTTATGTTCAGTTAAGATTGACTAGGTATGTCACACTCCCTAGGACTCCTAAAAGTGTCAAGACCTTTGCATATAAAAATTAAATAAATCTCAAAGCATAAATGAATAAAAGACTTGAATTAAATTGATCCAACAAACAAATAGAAGTTCATCTTAGAATCCTACTCAATTAAGGTTTAGTTATTCTTGATAAGACAAATTACAAAAGAAATAAAAATACTCTAGAGACAAAGGTTAAGGGGAGACTCCTCCTTTGATGCTCCTAACGCTTGCCTTCCTCTTAAACCGTTTCGTTCTGAATGAGAATTTATGAATGATATGATTTGTATATATAGGCTGATTACCAAGTGAGTTTGGGCTGAAAAGCTTGGATTTCTCCTCAAACCCACAAGGGAAAACAACAAAATATTGTTATTTCCCGGAAGCGCACATAATGCTTTGTTCTAGCACGCTTTTACCTTTTTCTACATTTTTTAAATGTTTTCTTCCTTCAATTTTGTGTTGGGACTTGAGACAAAATTTCTTCAACTTGTAATGTCTTCAGAGGCTTCTTGAATCTTCATTCATTGTCTTCTCAATTCTTCATGAGGTGTCTTGCTTTGTTTAGGAAAAACTAGAATTACATGACTCGATATGAAAACATCACAAAATGTCCCTTACATCATAGACATTTGTTCTAAAACTCCTATTATTTAGGTCAAATCATAACAAAAATGACTAAAAATATGTTGAAAATAATGTAAGATGAACTGTCATCAATAATATTATTGTATTCGATTACATCTAGACTCTAAATTTTACTTTATAAGAATCAAAACTTCCAACATATATATATGATTGTTGTTCAAATTATCAAAGTACTCCATCCGTCCCAAAATGTAAGCAAAAAAGGGGTCAACATAAGTTCGTGTATTTGGCACTAATTTTTAACCAAATACATTAACTTTTATTGACCAATTTTTGCTTATATTTAAGGATGAAAGAAGTATATATTTATCTAGAAATTATCAAAGTACATATATATAATCTAGTTAGCTCATGTGTCGAACTTTTAATAGTTTAAATTAAACTTATTTAATTAACGAACTTGATTTTCAACTCAAATTTATCTTATTTGGTTTATAAACAAAATTCAATGAATCGAGTCTCAAACTATGTTCGAGTTGACTTAGTTTTGTGTCAGTCTTATGACGCATTCACGTAATTAAACTGTTAACCAATCTCAAATTGAATAACTCAAATTTTGATATTGTATCCTCTCTATTTCACAAAAAAAAATGAAAAACTCCATTTAAAAATAGATAGACACGAAAGATTGATAGTGAGGTTAGGATCATCTCAATTTTTAAAAAATAGAGAATTCCTTTTGGAAAGAGAGAAAGCAAGAAGTTTGAAAAAAATTGAAAAATTTAATGATGATGGGACATACTATACACTTTTTATTTATCTTATTCAAATTAAGTTCTCTATTTGACAACAAAGTATAAGTACAACTTAGTCGGTAAGATTTGCTCAAAAAAAAAAAACTTAGTCGGTAAGATAGTTCACATTCATTCAAAATGGTTGTGGGTTCAAATCATGAAGGGGAGAAGTAGAGAACAATATTGATCCCCATTTTTAAAAGGAAAAAAAAAAAAGTTGAGTTCTCTATTTTGTTTAAAAACATCCCCATTTTTAAAAGGAAAAAAAATTGAGTTCACCGTTTTTTTTTTGAAAAACGAAAAGGATTTCAACTATTGGTGGTGGATCCCATCATCAAATAGATTCCATTGCCGTAAAATTTTGACAAAATACACTTCCTAGTCGTTTAGAATTTTCTTTTTAGCCTACACTTCCTAGTCGTTCAGAATTTTCTTTTTAGCCAATTTAGTATATGACAAAAAAGAATATTTTTTTTAGAAGTCAAAGTAGCCCATCAAAATTGACAAGAGATAATGAACTTGAAAGCTTAAGAGAAGCACACTATAGGATCAAATCAACACAAGTGAGATAAAAAAATATTATTAATTTAGTCCATCATATTTTTAGATGGAGGATATATTAGTTCTTTTATTAGTTAAATTGAATAACTAATTTATCCTTTATATGAAAATATGAGGGACTCATTTGATATTATCTTTTATTTAGTGATTGAATCGAGTATTTTCAAATAAATAATTGAACATGTGCTAAAAAAATTAAATAGGTTTCTAACGGGGGACCATGACAAATGTACCAAACTGCAATAGTAAATTAAGTGATTTTCTAATCATCATCATCATCATCATCATCATCATCATCATCATCATCATCATCATCATTATTATTATTATTATTATTATTATTATTATTATTATTTGTTTTAACCATTTCGTTTCTAGAAGAAATGGATTCTAGTATAATAGAATTTGATCGGAAAGTAACCCACTTGGGTTGACCTGGTGGTATTGGCTTGGGTCTTGGGAGTGTGCTCCTTCACAAGGTCCCAGGCTCAGGTTCGATTCTCTCCGATGCCAATTTGGGTGGGCTATTTAGCTTCTTCAATTCTTCAAAAGAATTTGATCGGAAAGTAAGTAAAAGTAAAATCTGACAAGAAATTATTTTCTAACAAGAAATTATTTTTAGCAGAAATTGAACTTGAATTATCTTGAACAATTCATCTTACATATAGAACGCATTGACCAACAATATAACAAATATTATATAAATTCTTATATTTTTGAATGAAACAACAATGTAGCATTCTTATAGATGACAATTTTATTTAAGTTAATTTGTTAATCATCTATATAAGAGCCTCACTTGCATTCTTTTTACCATCTTTTATTAAAATGTTTTTGTACGAATCTTATTCTTAATCAAGCCTTTGTGACTCTTTTAACTCTAATTCTTCGAAATCTCAAAATCTTCACATATTGATATATCATAGTAAGAAATATCGTAATCATGGGCCAATGTACTTTTTTTCCACCTTTTCAACATAAATCAAACATCTAATAAGTTCACACATGAGCATTTAATGGTCTACGAGCCATAGGTTTAAGGTTAGAATAAGTTCATTTGTATTGAGTGAGTACCCAATGTGATCAATAATTGTAGTATTAAGGATTAAATTTTCCTATGATCCCACATCCTATCTATCTAATCTAACTTATTTCTAATACTAATAACAATGTTAAGAAAAATTGCCAACCCTAATTCTACTACTCTTTGGCGCCAAAAAATGCTTTGTTGTTATTGGTCCACATGATTTTGTAACTCATCTATTTACTAAATATTTCCATTTACATATATTAATTCTTATATTTATTATGTAACTCACCATTTGAGCTTTGTAACTTTCCAATATCTATTCTTACATCTTTCAACTACATCTGGCTGTTTTTTTTGTACGATTTATTCATCTACAAATAGTGCTAACTCATTCATTTAAAAAAATAAAAAAAATAAATAAACGGTCGGTTACATTCCTATTCATATGTAAATAACAATTAATTATTGTTTGTACCAAAAAAAAAACAATTAATTATTGTAACTCCTTTTATTTTTATACCATCACTATAGGATGTGTCCCTTTACATTCCTCCACGTAAAACCTAAGAAAATGTTAGGCTTTAAATCATCTTAATTCCCTTATTTCCCTTTCACGTATATAACCAACACTAATCTCTCATATTCCTTTTTCACTCATTATATGTTGCATTTGATTATTTTCCTCATGATCTTTTGGCTTTACCACCAGGTTTGTTGTTGATGTCAATGACACAAAGTAAGCTATTTTCTACGTTTTTTTTAACCATGTTATTCAAGTGTTCTAATCTTATTGTATAATCTTTAATTTCACAGGCTGGGAGTAGTTAAAAACAAAGGTACGCATACCATTGTGGATGATTTCTCTAATATGCTAATTGATGAGAAGGTATTGGTTGTTCCTCTTAAATTGACCATATGGTTAGGTTATGTAATTATCTATACTTATCCTCTTTCATTTGTATTGCTCAGTTTATTCTCTTATATGAATATAATGTTGTTTAAGAAATTAAGAAATTTCTTAGTTGTTTCAAGTGTTTATTTCTAATATTTTTCTCTATGATTCTAAGAACTCCAACTCAATACACATGAAGGCCACAAAGGAAATAAATAGGAAATCAAAGTAGAATGCATTTAGATTTGTACCAAAATAATCTCATGGTCAAGTAATGTAATTTCCTACTTCTTATGAATTGAATTGAGCGATGACAACTTATGTTAGTCTTAACATAATTCGTTGCAAGTGGATTTATCATGTAACATAATTTTCTACTTATTCTGAAGTTAATTGAGTGATGACAACTTATATTAGTCTAACATAAATCGTTACATGCAGATTTCTTTATTTATATATATTGCGCCTTCTACAAGAGGAATCACATTTTGTATTTTTTTAAAAATTGGCAAAGATGTATTTAAAGAACTCCGATCCAAGCACAAGATGTTCCCAAATAATAGTGACGACAACTTATATTAATCTAACATAAATTTTTGCATGTGGATTTCTCTCTCTCTCTCTCTCTCTCTCTCTCTCTCTCTCTCTCTATATATATATATATATATATATATATATATATATATATATATATTGACTACTCACAAGTTGTTTTTTAATCATCAAATATATTTTAAAAAACTCAAATCCAAACACAAGATGTGCTCGATTAAGAGATAAAGATATACAAAAATATACTCTAGCAGGAAAAATAAAAAAACCCATATAATCAAAATAAGAAAGCTACTAAGTAACAAAAATAGGGAGATGGTGTGACGACAAAAAAAAAAACAGCCGAATAAAATGACTGAGAATATATTGACTTTTTTTACATTCCTAATTTTAATTATATGACATAGGTAATTGAACAATTGTAGTTTTTTTCTTTTTGGAAATTTTCAGGTGTGAATCACATATTCTATTATAAAAAAGAAAGATGTCAAACCACATTTGATTATAAGTTAAGTTTTTGAATAACAAAGCCAGTCATAAGCATAGTTCATATGATCCGAGAGAAAGACAAAGAAAAATTGACAAAGTTGCCTCACGGTGGAGTGGCTGTCGTCCGAGAATACGTTAGTCATGCTATTATTGGCCATTGAACAATACATTCATTATATGCAACTTCTTGGAAGCTTCATTTTTTCTCTGGGGAATTAGTCACTTTAGTCCCTGAATGGGAGAGGATTCGTCACTTTAGTCCCTGAATGAAGAGAAATTGTAAAACAGTCCCTGCATGGTCAATTTCAGGGACTAAAGTGACTAACGGAGTCTACATTCAGGGACTAAATTGACTAACGAAGTTTGCATTCAGGGACTAAATTGACTAACAAAGTCTACATTCAGGGACTATTTTGCAATTTATCTGCATTCAGGGACTAAAGTGACGAATCCCTTCCGATTCAGGGACTAAAGTGACTAATTCCCCTTTTTTCTCTATTGATGTTATGGTGTAACAAATTTGTGAAACTAATGTTTTAATTTGTCACAAGTGAATCTAAACTTATTTCACAAGACCGGTCCTAATATTTTTTTCTTCAAGGGAGACTGATCCTAATATATGTGACTATCTTTTATGTTTGGTCATGTATGTATTGGTAAAATATTTCTGAAACAACTATTATCGCAAAACTCAAACTATTTTTTTTTCTTGCAAGCTTCATTTTTTCTCTATTGATGTTAATAGGTAACTCCATGAAGTCCATCACATTTATTTTCATATATTATTTTTCAATGTAAATGACCACCGCACGGGTAAACGGTCTAGTATGTTCAAAATAATGCTATCATTACCGGTTAATGATTCGTCATATGAATCACATGGTGAGAAACTTAGTTGATTATCCACCTTTAAAGGCAAAAAATATGTGATGAAATTAATTAAGCTAATGTAAACAAAAACAAAAAATTAAGCAAGTTGTTGCGTAACATCGAGGGCAATTACCTTAATCGACATTAACCCACTCCAAGTCCAACCCGTAAGACAGCTATAATGGTCCATATATAACCTATGTTTGTGTCCTAGAAATGGACACGAAGAAAGAGACTGAAAATTGACTATAATCTAAGAGTACAAGACAAACTTTGGATACACTCTTTAATTTGCCCCCACCTTTTACATTGGCTTAGAGGTCATCTACAATAATTCACATTTTAGCATTTACTCATGAATGATGATTCCCCTAAGAAAACACACATGTCAATGGTTTGTAATTTTGTATTGAATGCCTTAAAAATGCGTCTTACTAGTAACAGTCTCCTTCACTGCCAGGAGTTTTGGTTGTACATAAATAAATTCACTTCTAATCGGAATTCATTATATTGATATTGATTTATTTACTTCTATGTGTAGACGAAGTGACAAACACCGTTTATTTTACGGTTTATTTTAAATGACAATTACGACTTATATAATAGTATCATGAGTTTTTATTAAATCTCTGTATAAAAACTATTTTACATTTGTAATGCATCTTAATCTATTAAATTAATCCGATTAAATTAATGCCCATCTTTTTTTTAAAACATATATTCATATGCGTAATGCATCTTTCTCCCTTTCCCTTAACAAAGTCGGAATTGGAGCTTGTATTTGAGACGCATGAGGAAGCTTTGTTATAGCCAAAACTGAATGGCTCACCCCCATAATCGATGGTGACATGGGTGAAGCCTTATGCCTTCTATCTGCAATGCAATGGATGAAATAACTCAACCTGGTGAACATGGATTTCAAAACGGACTCTAAAGTTGTGGCAGATAGCATATATGGGAAGGACGGTGTCTCTGATTTCATAGCAATAATCAATGATTGTAGGAAATTGATTTAACGAATTGTGATGTGAAGTTCATTAGAAAACAAGTCAATGGTGTTGCCCATAGTCTAGCTAGGGAAGCACCACATAATGCTAATTTCTAGATTTATCTTAACACTCCTCGTTGTTTTTCTACTTTGATCAATAATGAAAGCTATAAGCTTATTTCCTTCACACAAAAAATGCGTAATGTAGAGACCTCAGAGTTGGATAAAATCACTTATTGCTCAAGAGTTTTAACACAACTTGTATTTAAGGATTGGATTATTTTTTTTTAGCACAATTTTAGGACCGAATTTAAAGCCAAAATTGCCAATTAAGTTGAAAGAATTGATGCTTGAACTAACTCATTCAAGTGATATATTGATGCCACTTTCTAATTTCTAATAACAATTTAACCATCCACATCAACACTAATTTTCCCTCAGTAAATAGAATACATGTACATGTACTAATAACTAATCAAAAGAGTCAAATCAAAAAGGCTGTACTAGTACATGTTTTTGTATATCCCATTTCATTTGCTGCCAATCATATATATTGGATGCGTGTGAATACTGTTAGCTTCTTGGCATTAATTGGTAAGCAAATCAAATCACCATTTTTAAGAAACGTTGTACTAATTTAATTAGTAGACTTATAAACAACAACTAACTGTCAATCATGGGTGTCCTGGTGACATCAAATTGAGCAGCATCTTCAACTTGAATCGTAAGATGTGAGGTCACAACAATTAGAGATAAGAAATATGAAGTAGACACACTTGTTTTGGCGGTGAAATAATCACAAGTATAACCTTTGACATTTAGAATTCTAATCATTCTATTGGTCCCCTAACTATGAGAGAGATTGAATCCTGCAAGTCAGGGCACAGTGTTGGAATAAAAAGAGCTCATATTCATTGAGAAGGATTGTGAGGAATGGTCCGAATCTTAATGGTCCTAAGGTCACACATGCGACTAATTTAAATCGAGTCGGGCTAACAAATATTTTAAATGTATTGTTTAGGAGAAATTTTTTGTCTTAAAAATATAAGTTAAACAATCGACAAGATAATAAATACACATATTTTAAATAAAAGTTTAAATGGAAAATTACATTTACATGTACTAATAAATACACATTTTTTAAGACAATATTTATATATAAATAGAAAATCTTAACAACTGTCTTTAAGAACTTATTTAAAGATTCAAAAGTCCTCGTGAACTTAGCTCAGTTGGTAGGGACAATGCATAATATATGCAAGGTCCGGGGTTCAAACCCCAACCACCACCAAAAAAAAGATTCAAAAGAAAAATCAGCAATAAGGCTCCATTATCAAAAGAAAAATCAGCAATAAGGCTCCATTATCAAGTTGTGGAATTTGAATGGTGAAAAACAAAGGATTTTCAAACACAATATCGTAGAGGGAGGTTTCATACAACCACCAAGAAGCCAAAATGATATGTGGGACGAGATGGTACAAGGGATTATAAAAGTATCAAAAAAAATATGTTGGAAGAATCAAGAGGTTTTGGACCTAAAGGTAAAAAAAATATGTGATGGAACGAAAGTGTTCAAAGTAGTTAAAATAAAAAATATATATTTTAAGGCTTCATCTAGGCTTATAATTTTTAAAAATGGGAAAATTATAAGAAAGTTAAGGAAAAGACTAAAAAGGTGGTGAACGAAGTAAGAACTCAAGTTTTATTTTTATTTTTTATGGTTGTACCAATCCTTAGGCATCAATAAGGTAGAAAAATCTTCCCTCAAAAAAAAAAAAATAAGGTAGAAAAATCTATAGACAAAGAAAAGATTGATAGATTAGAGACTAAGAAAAGAAACTGAAAATAATGATAATCAATTTAGTTTTACGCTTTGGACGGTGATAAGGGAAGTGATATACCGACGTCTGAACGAGCGATATCAGGTGGACAAAAAAGACTTGTACTTAGTTTTTTATTGATATAGAGAAGGCATGTGATAGAGTTAAGTGAGATTTTATGAAAACCCCCCAAAAAATGGATTAAGATTGTCTATATTCGAGGATATGTTTGATGGAGTCTAATAATATACTTTTACAACGACAAATACGAAATTACTGGTTAAGAAAGTAAGCGAATATGATAAAATAAATTATTGGTTTATCCTTATAAAATTCAATTACAATTTAAAAATTGAAATCTAGAAAAATTTGAATATAACTAAAAAACTTTAAGAAGAATTTGACATTAAATTAAAAAATAATGATAATTAATTTATTGGAATCTAAAAAATTGAAAATAAAAATATTATTAAAAATAAAAAATAAAATATTAATTTAATTTTGTAATAAAATAAATAATTCTAGTCATCTTCAATGATTCATATCTAATGAAAATTGAAAATAAAAATATTATCCGATTTTTTTTAAAGAATATTATCCGATTTATATAATATAGCTATTTATTTCTCATAATTTATTTTTAAAAAATGGAAAATTTTATTTATTAGTGTCAATGATACATATCTAATGTCAAAAATGGTTATGTCAGATTTTGCTTACCTCTTTCTTTAAAATCCAAAAGGTTAACACCAAAAAAATACATAAATTAATATATTTAAACCTAAAACTGTAATAGATAATAGTATCATGTTTCTTTATCATATGTGAATCAAACAAACGATATACTCCCTCCGTCTCACAGTAATTGTCTCTTTACAATTTTTTCTTTTTCTCAAAATAATTGTCACTTTAGAATACCAATGCAACATTTATTATTTTTTTCCATTAATATACCCTTATTTATTGAATTTCATCCAACTTAACTACTCCACTAACTACAATTAATAAGGGTGTTTTAGTAAATGATACTAATTTTACCATCAAAATCAACCAAATTAATCATTTTCTTAATAACCGTGCACAAACCTTAAACAACTATAATTTAGAGACGGATGGAGTAGTAAGTATCTATTAAGACAATATCTCATTCATAACTTACTCTTTATTCTACCATCATGTTATGATATCCACCAATTAGAGACATTTCTAGCTCCACTAGAATCATTCTTGCATATCAATTGGTCCATAAGTTATGATATCCACCAATTAGAGACATTTCTAGCTCCACTAGAATCATTCTTGCATATCAATTGGTCCATAAATTGTATACTATGCACCAACTGCAACACTTCAAATCGTGTCCTCCCATTCCCAATGGTCAACTCTTTTGTTCAATTAAACTGAGGATTTGAGATTGCAATTAAACAATATAAAGGGATAAAATAAATTAGCCGAACAGCAGCTAAATTCATTCAAATGGTTATTAGAAGTATATTCGAGTCATTCGACGTATTTGGACTAGAGCTTGTCCAGGCACATTAATTTGATTTCTTCCCCTTCCACTCAATTACTTCCGGAGAAAATAATATTTGGGACAGTCTTTTTAGTTTGCGGAGGCTAAAAATAGCCACAAATAGTTTGAAGAGAACAAAAAATCGAATTTTTTGTCACTAAAATAGCCACAAATTATTTTACGGGAATTTTCAATTAAGTCGACATTTGAAGAAAGGAAGATCTACTCTTTGAGGAATCTCCATTTCTTCTATTATTTTCAGTATGCCACGTCTTTCAAATTTTATTGGGGAATTAGTCACTTTAGTCCCTGAATGGGGAACGATTCGTCAATTTAGTCCCTGAATGCAGATAAATTGCAAAATAGTCCCTGAATGTAGACTTTGTTAGTCAATTTAGTCCTTGAATGCAGACTCCGTTAGTCAATTTAGTCCCTGAATGTAGACTTCGTTAGTCACTTTAGTCCCTGAAATTGACCATGCAGGGACTGTTTTGCATATTATCTGCATTCAGGGACTAAATTGACGAATTGTTCCCCATTCAGGGACTAAAGTGACTAATTCCCCATTTTATTTAGTAACATCCTCAACACATCGTTCATTCTTTCGGATGCACAAGCTAGTTGTGTACTCATCTATCATATTACACATGTCAAGTTGGGTCCCATTTAGAATGGACAAATGCAATACTTGTGCACACAACACAAGTTGTGCATTTACCTGCAGCAGCAGGTTTTGGTGGGGTCAGGTGACCTGCTAAAAATAAATAATTAATAAAAAAAAACATATTATATTAGGAAATATTGGTTTTATTGTTTTTTCTGTATACACCCCCAAAACTTGAACATTGAGAGTAGTAATTTCACACCAACACATCAGCAAATTAGTTTCTCACATTTGTTATTTGTTTTTTTTTTTACGGTTCCTTCTTGATTCTCTTGTCCTTCATCTTGTTCTTCATTTCTTCATAGTATCCATCATTTCTTCAACCTACCCATTAACGTAAAATTTTCACTCACCATCAACCAACCTACCCATCAACAATATTGTTCAATATCAGTTCATTTTTCCATTGAAGTTTGGAGATTGGATATATGTTTGGTTTGTAGATCTGGATTCATTGAAGGTGTTGGTAGAATTCTGAAATCTTTAAACTTGAAGGTATGTATAAGCTTGGTAGATATGATGAAGTATGTTTGTTGAATACTAGTACTAGTTTTTATACCAGAAATGCATTTTGAACAAGATGGTCACCATTGAAGTTGTTGTTCTTGTGTGTTCTTCATTTTCGAATTGTAGATTTACTTTTATGCAGTAATGCACGGTCGTGCGGATTAAACACACGGTCGTGTGTAAACTCACTGGAAACTAGTAGGATCTGTACTGAAGCAAACACACGACCGTGTAGATTTGTGGCACGGTCGTGTGTGAGTTAATGTCATTGAATAAGTTTTTGTAGATTTACTTTTATGCAGTAATGCACGGTCGTGCGGACTGAACACACGGTCGTGTGTAAACTCACTGGAAATAGTAGGATCTGTACTGAAGCAAACACACGACCGTGTAGATTTGTGGCACGGTCGTGTGTGAGTTAATGTCATTGAATAAGTTTTTTTTTTCTTCTACTACTATACCCAACCTAGTTTTCCTGCCGTTGGCTATAAAAGTGATTGTGTCTAATTCAATTTATGTATGCATTAGGAACTTCAAAATGGATATGAGTGAAATTCTTGAAATTTTTCAAGTTTCAAATGTGAGCAACATAACGGGGGAAGGCAATGTAGGTGTGGAAGGTCCAGAGGTATGTTCAAGTGATTACATTGTTGTCTAAAATATTATAGAAGTTGCATATATTAGCGAAAACCGTACGGTAATTACGCTTGTAGGTTTTGCAATTACTGAGCTATTTAGCATGTTATATTCTACAGGACTTGGACAGTGGCTCTTCTTCGGAAAGTGTCGTGCGTTCCTCGGATGATGATATGGAAGACACGTACAATTCGACGTATGGGTGTAGTTTTGATGATGAATTTGCGGTTGATTGCATGACTGACCTTGAGAAAATTAATTTCAAGGAATTAAGTTATGATGACTTTATGATGTACCATTTTTCGGATCGTCTAGTTGCATTCAAGTTTTACAATAGGTACGGTTGTGTGCACGGATTTGCCGGTAGAAGATCCCGTGTTGTTAAGAACAAGCATGGCGATGCTATTCAACAAACATTTGTTTGTCATAGAGAAGGTTTTCGGGATGCAAGGAATGACAATAATCCATCTAGAAAAAGAGAGCAGAAGCCAGCTAGTAGGTGTGGGTGTATGGCAAGAATTCAAGTTCACGTTGACTACGGTAGTGAACGGTGGTACATAAAAATGTTTGACGATGTTCATAATCACTCATTTTTGGATAATAAGTATGAGGGGATGCTACCTGCACATAGAAAGATGAGTGATTATGACAAATACCAAATGAAAGCAATGAGGAAAGCTGGCATTCCTACGTCACGTATCTATGGTATTTTTGCTTCACAAGCTGGTGGATTCAGACATCTAGGATATTCAAGAAGGACCATGTACAATGAGCAATTCAAGGATAGGGAGACGAAGAGTTCTGATGCAGAGGAAGCAATTGAATTTCTGAAGGGGTTGTCTAGTACGGACGATATGATGTACTGGAAGCACACTGTTAAGGAAGATGGATCACTTCAACATTTATTTTGGTGCGATGGTGTTAGCCGAATGGACTACACGGTGTTTGGAGATGTTTTGGCTTTTGATGCTACTTATAAAAAAATTAAATATAACACACCGTTGGTTATTTTTTCTGGAGTAAATCATCACAATCAAAGTGTAATATTCGGCAGTGCAATTGTTAGTGATGAAACCGAGGAAACTTACGTGTGGCTCTTGCAACAATTTCTTGAGGCAATGGACGGAAAGGCACCTGTGTCGGTTATAACTGACGGAGATTTATCCATGAGAAATGCTATTAGAACAGTATTTCCAAATGCTCATCATCGTTTGTGTGCCTGGCACTTGGCAAGAAATGCTGCAAGCAATATCAAAAATCCACAATTTGTCCCGAAGTTCAAACGATGTATGTTCGGTGATATTGATATCGAAGAGTTTGAAAGTAGGTGGGAGAATTTGGTCGGTGAATTTGGGTTAGAAAATAACAAGTGGATTCATGAGCTGTATGAGAAGCGGAATCAATGGTCAACTGCCCACATTCGGGGTACATTCTATGCTGGTTTTAGAACAACCTCAAGATGTGAAGGTCTTCATTCTGAATTTGGAAAATATGTTAGTGTGTTGTCAAATCTGGTGGATTTTTTAAATCATTTTATCCGGTGGCTCAATTATGTGAGATACAGAGAAATAGAGGCGGATTATGCATCTTCCTTTGGTGAAATCATTTTGCAAACTCAACTTAAATGTTTAGAGAAGTCAGCTGCAAAAATCTACACAAGGTCAGTTTTCAAGATTTTTAGGCCTGTATTGGAGAGAGCTTGTCGTTGTAAAATCGAAGAAACTGTGTGCAATGGTTCGATTTATAATTATAATGTTTTCAAATACCCGAGACATGACATTCATTGGACAGTTTCATATTGCCAAGAACAATTAAAATTTGAATGCTCGTGCAAGAGATTGGAGACATTTGGTATTCCTTGTGAACATGTCGTAGGTGTTTTAGTGCATATGAACATAAGAAAATTGCCGGAAACTGTTGTGATGGAACGATGGACCAAAAGTGCTAAAGATGCAATCAATGCACAAAATGCTAATAGTTCAAGTCACCGGGATCCTGCTTTTGTAACTACGTATGTTATGTTTGTGGAGCGTTGCAAGAGGATGGCAAACGCCGTGTTAAAGTGTGGCAATCCAGATTATATACACAAAACCATTGAAATGGTTGAAAAACACACCGAGACATTGGAATCATTCAACATGGGTCAAGTTGATGAGGTGTTTGGTGTGGGTCCAGCGACGGGGAGAAGTTTAGGTAATCCTCAGCGGCGTAGGAAAAGAGGCGGAGCAGCAGCCGATTCTTCAACTCGAAATGCAAATGCGAACAAAAAACGGAACACGCCTAAATGTGGAGTATGTGGAGGAAAGGGTCACAACCGCGTGTCATGTCGGTTCCGTCACGGAGCAACTATAGACTCAGAAACTGATTATGAACAGGAATTTTATGATGACAATGACGATTGGAACGTTCCTATGGTATGTATGAAGTTGTTATTGTATTATCTTAGAAATGTCCATATTCTTATCAAAGTTTTAAACTAATTAAATATTTTTTGACAATGTAGGAGGACTTGAATTAAGTGTGATAAGTGATGGAGGAGATTGAACTTTGAACAATGTTGTTAAAGTGGAGATGTTCGTGGATCGAAGAATTTGGTTGTTTTATGTAGTTTGTTAAAACCGTGTTTGTATGTTTGTGTGTGCTGAGACTTCAGGTTTAGAATTTGTATTAAATTTAAAGTTATGCGTTGTGTGTTTTGTTGTTTGAGTTTCCTGAAACTCAAAAGTAGTTATCTTGAAGTTATGAATATTCTGTATGTGGCTTGGTATGTACTGAGACCAAAACTTAACAATTTGAATTAACTGTTTGTTTTACGATTACTTCGATGTCAATATTATGTCGATGTTTTTAAGCATTATAAATCTACAAATATGGAACATCATCTTATAATAATTAAGCAGTACCAGCATTTGCATAACAAAATCAGGAAAATGTGCGGAAAAAATTGAAAAAGGTGCATAAAAAGAAAGTAAAAAATGGTTTTTTTTTAATATGGGAACCCACACGACCGTGTGTGCAGTTGGCACGGTCGTGCATACACTCACTGGTTGTTTCATTAATTTTGTAATGGCAGGTGCGCACGACCGCGCACACATTTGACACGGTCGTGTGTGACAGTCTGATAGTATGTAGTGTGTCTGCATTAAACACACGACCGTGTGTGAATTTGGCACGGTCGTGTGTGACAATCTGGTATTTGAGCATGTCTATATTGAACTTTTTTTGGACTAACAAGTGCACATATCCAATTGAACCAACCATCATTAAAATTAAATATTTAGACAACATACGAGAGTATCCATCATGGATGTCTACGAGGTAAATAAGTTAAGAGCTAAATAAATTACAACAAATTACAACAACATGATAATTTTTCAAAGAAGTTCAGAGCTAAATAAGGTACAATAGGTGCAAGTCGATTATTGTGGACCGGCTGGAGGATATCGCATGTTGAGTTGTTGCATCTGTGCTGCAACCATTTGTCTGATGAGTGTAACCTCCTCATAAGTCCTGTCAGCCTTATCCTCCATCCTTCGACGCCAATCATCGTCATTTTCCCTTCCTTCCATAGGTTGTTGCCCCTCACCCATTTCTTCATCTTGCGCAGGCTGCCCTGGAGGTACCTGTTGATCTACAACATTATAAAGCCAGTTTGCAAGATTTGTTGTGTCAGTTCTCAATGGATCCGGCAACAAAATTGAATCTTCGTCGGATACCAACAATCTAAAATTCTTGCCTTCACCATCTATGTCCCTAACCATATGTATAGTTTTACAAAAATCAATATCAATGGTGTATTTCCCCTCAATGCCAATTTCATCAGTTGCCAATTTCGCTCCCAACTTCCAACCGATGAAACTAATCAATCCCCCCGCCATCATCTTACCTTTGGATTGAGCCGCCACATATGCCAAATGGTTAAGAAGGTAGTAGCCAGTGTTTACAGCACGGTTGTTAACCATAGCCCATAGAATGAATAGCTCATCAGCCCTCACCGTTGCCGTTTCTGGCCTACCGAATATGGTGCAGGCCATAACTCTATGTAAATAGCGGAAAACAGGGTTTTGGATCATACTAGCCTTGGCAGTTCTAGATTCAAAATGGCCCCGCCCAGTTATTTGTGACCAAAACTCGTGTTGGTCATAATTTTGAGGCCTATTAACGCGGTTACGAGAGACATGAATGAGCCCCGCGCTTGCGAAACCCATTTTGTCACAGAATTGAGAAAGTGACATGTTGTACTCTACGTTACCGAAGCTAAATGAAACGGTGGAATTTTCTCTATCCGGAACAAAACAAATGGTACTCATAAATTCAAGTGTAGATGTTACAAAGGTGTAATGCGGTTCTCCTACAAAATCAGCCCAACCTATGTTATTAAGGAGTGTCATAACATTGGATTTTATCCCGAATGCCTCTAAAGCACGTGGATCGGGATACCTATTCACACAAATTTCTCTGTTGGAAAGCATGTTGTACCTTTCCCTTTCAGATTCGGAGGTCAGAATAATTCCCCTCTCATTACGTATACCCTTTTTCTTGGTGCCGTAAGAAGTGCCACCAACATCAACTCCCTTTCCCTTTCCCTTAGAAGCCATTTTTCAACACTTTTGTTCCTGTCGCAAAGTAAAAAACCAGTTATAAATCAATCTTAAAGAGAAACCACTACCACATTACCACTACCACATTTAGTAACAACAATCAAAAGGGTCCTTATATTTTGATTAGGGTTAGGGTTATGATTAAATTTATATAGAAACACAAACACAAGATTCATAACCAAATACAACCACCAAATAGTAGTATTCAAAGCTTGATCAACTAGTGCACCATCTAATTCATCATCAAAATCCATCATGTTAATGTCCAACTGCTGTGTAGTTTCTGTTTCACATCCAATGGGTTCACACCATTGCCAATATCCACATCTTTTTTCTGGCTCCTCGTGCTTGCAACGGTAAAACAACCGATTAGGATTCTCCACAGTCATTGCGACCTTAATCGCAGCTACATTGTGACAGAAGCAATACTTCTTAGCATATCTGATCCAACCTCCTTTTTTGCTTGATGAGGCCTTTGATACATTCATGGTTCACTGATAAAATCACATTATCACTTATCAGCATAACAAACCAACTCAATTTCAACTTATAGGTTTCAAAACAACTTAAATTAATTACAAAACCCCATGACCAAATTTTAGGTTTCAAAACAACTTAAATTAATTACCAACTCAAAAAATAATTCAATTTCACAAATTATAAAACAACACAATTTCAAAAAAATAATTCAATTTCAAAAAAATAATTAAATTAAAGAACTTCATGACCAAACCGACCCCAAACCCCACGTTCATTACAAAACAACACAATAGTCAAAATCCCAATTCAAAATCCAAATTATAAAACAAGAACATACAAATTGAAGAAGAAGATAGAAACAGTGAAGAAGAAGTTCGAAGAGTTTGAAAATCCCAATTACAAAACCATAATCAAAGGAATTGAAAATCCTAAAGGAATTGAAAGGAAATTAAAGGGAAAATCCTAATCAAAGGGACCATAATCAAAATCGAAATTATAAGGAAATCCTAAAGGAATTGAAGATAGAAACGGTGATGAAACAAGGTAAATGAAACATACCGATGTGAAGCAAAAGTTTGGATGAAGAGAAGAAAATTGTGAACCTCGCGTGGAAGATGGTGAAGCTCGCGTGCCAGATGAATTTTATGGAAGATGGTAGCTCAAAAACGTAACTGAAATGGAAGGATTGAGAGATCTGCAATTCTTATATCAACCACTAATGACAACCCTTCTCATCTGTTTGGATTGGAAAGTCATTAGGAATGGAAAGAAATTTCTCTAAAAGAGTGAAACAAAATCATTAAATACTTGTTTGGTAGTACCAAAAGTTAGATGGAAATAAGATTTATATGGTATGTTTGTTTATAAAAATTGTTTGGTTGAATAGAAATTGGATAGAAGTAATTATATTTATATACTAAAAATATTAATATTCCCACTAATCAAACCCTTTTATCGACTAAACAACCTTAAAACTACAACCCTAATGACGACTATAAACCTAATGACAACATTCTTTGAACTAAACTAATACAAAAATCTCATCACGACTGATCAAATTCATAACTCTTGCCCTAACTGAAAGAATCTTGGGGTCAAAGCACTTGAATGGACGTTCCCTGAGTAATCAAACCCTTTTATCGACTAAACAACCTTAAAACTACAACCCTAATGACGACTATAAACCTAACGACAACATTCTTTGAACTAAACTAATACAAAAATCTCATCACGACTGATCAAACTCACAACTCTTGCCCCAACTGAAAGAATCTTGCGGTCAAAGCACTTGAATGGACGTTCCCTGACTAATCAAACCCCTTTATCGACTAAACAAGCTTACAACCACAACCCTAATGACGACTATAAACCTAATGACAACATTCTTTGAACTAAACTAATACAAAAATCTCATCACGACTGATCAAATTCATAACTCTTGCCCTAACTGAAAGAATCTTGGGGTCAAAGCACTTGAATGGACGTTCCCTGAGTAATCAAACCCTTTTATCGACTAAACAACCTTAAAACTACAACCCTAATGACGACTATAAACCTAATGACAACATTCTTTGAACTAAACTAATACAAAAATCTCATCACGACTGATCAAATTCATAACTCTTGCCCTAACTGAAAGAATCTTGGGGTCAAAGCACTTGAATGGACGTTCCCTGAGTAATCAAACCCTTTTATCGACTAAACAACCTTAAAACTACAACCCTAATGACGACTATAAACCTAATGACAACATTCTTTGAACTAAACTAATACAAAAATCTCATCACGACTGATCAAACTCACAACTCTTGCCCCAACTGAAAGAATCTTGCGGTCAAAGCACTTGAATGGACGTTCCCTGACTAATCAAACCCTTTTATCGACTAAACAAGCTTACAACCACAACCCTAATGACGACTATAAACCTAATGACAACATTCTTTGAACTAAACTAATACAAAAATCTCATCACGACTGATCAAATTCATAACTCTTGCCCTAACTGAAAGAATCTTGGGGTCAAAGCACTTGAATGGACGTTCCCTGAGTAATCAAACCCTTTTATCGACTAAACAACCTTAAAACTACAACCCTAATGACGACTATAAACCTAATGACAACATTCTTTGAACTAAACTAATACAAAAATCTCATCACGACTGATCAAATTCATAACTCTTGCCCTAACTGAAAGAATCTTGGGGTCAAAGCACTTGAATGGACGTTCCCTATGTAATCAAACCCTTTTATCGACTAAACAACCTTAAAACTACAACCCTAATGACGACTATAAACCTAATGACAACATTCTTTGAACTAAACTAATACAAAAATCTCATCACGACTGATCAAATTCATAACTCTTGCCCTAACTGAAAGAATCTTGGGGTCAAAGCACTTGAATGGACGTTCCCTGAGTAATCAAACCCTTTTATCGACTAAACAACCTTAAAACTACAACCCTAATGACGACTATAAACCTAACGACAACATTCTTTGAACTAAACTAATACAAAAATCTCATCACGACTGATCAAACTCACAACTCTTGCCCCAACTGAAAGAATCTTGCGGTCAAAGCACTTGAATGGACGTTCCCTGACTAATCAAACCCTTTTATCGACTAAACAAGCTTACAACCACAACCCTAATGACGACTATAAACCTAATGACAACATTCTTTGAACTAAACTAATACAAAAATCTCATCACGACTGATCAAATTCATAACTCTTGCCCTAACTGAAAGAATCTTGGGGTCAAAGCACTTGAATGGACGTTCCCTGAGTAATCAAACCCTTTTATCGACTAAACAACCTTAAAACTACAACCCTAATGACGACTATAAACCTAATGACAACATTCTTTGAACTAAACTAATACAAAAATCTCATCACGACTGATCAAATTCATAACTCTTGCCCTAACTGAAAGAATCTTGGGGTCAAAGCACTTGAATGGACGTTCCCTGAGTAATCAAACCCTTTTATCGACTAAACAACCTTAAAACTACAACCCTAATGACGACTATAAACCTAATGACAACATTCTTTGAACTAAACTAATACAAAAATCTCATCACGACTGATCAAACTCACAACTCTTGCCCCAACTGAAAGAATCTTGCGGTCAAAGCACTTGAATGGACGTTCCCTGAGTAATCAAACCCTTTTATCGACTAAACAAGCTTACAACCACAACCCTAATGACGACTATAAACCTAATGACAACATTCTTTGAACTAAACTAATACAAAAATCTCATCACGACTGATCAAATTCATAACTCTTGCCCTAACTGAAAGAATCTTGGGGTCAAAGCACTTGAATGGACGTTCCCTATGTAATCAAACCCTTTTATCGACTAAACAACCTTAAAACTACAACCCTAATGACGACTATAAACCTAATGACAACATTCTTTGAACTAAACTAATACAAAAATCTCATCACGACTGATCAAACTCACAACTCTTGCCCCAACTGAAAGAATCTTGCGGTCAAAGCACTTGAATGGACGTTCCCTGACTAATCAAACTCTTTTATCGACTAAACAAGCTTACAACCACAACCCTAGTGACAACATTCTTCAACCTAACCTAATACAAATATTCCCCTTTCGAATGATCAAACTCACAACTCTTGCCCTAACTAAAAGAATCTTAAGTACTTGAATGAACGTTCACTTATTATTCAAACTCTTTATTGACTGATTAAGCTCACAACTCTCACCCCAATGACAAGATTCTTTGACCTAACCTACTTCAAAGATTTCAAAACTACTAATCAAACTCACACCTCCTACCCTAACTGAAAGAATTTTTGAGTCAAAGTACTTCGATGAACGTTAACTGACTAATCAAACTCATGTTATCGACTAACCAAACTTACAACTCTAACCCTAATGGCAACTATAACCCTATTGACAACATTCTTGGACCTAAACTTATACAAAGGTTTCATGACGAATGATCAAACTCACAACTCTTACCCTAACCGAAAGAATCTTGGAGTCAAAGTACTTGGATGAGCGTTCGCTGACTAATAGTCTTCGACCTAAACTGCTCTAATAGTTAGATCAAGAGGTCACAACGACTATTCAAACCCACAACTCTTACCCTAACAACAAGAATCTTATACGGAAAGTACTTGGATAAATGTTGATTGATTAATCAAGATATTCATTACGTGGTTTGTGTTTAATTAATTTTATCGTTATTGTTATAAAACTAATTTATAAATTCAATATACATAACAAATTACAACTATTTTTTAAACAAATTGAAATGAAAATAACACAATAATACATTAGTTAAATAAACTCAAGAATAAAAAATGCAAAAACAAATTCTTAAAAATACAAAAACTCAAACTTGCTAATGAATAAATGTTTTGCGTATTTTAATGTCCATTTACCTTTACCCATTCAACAATAAAATACGCAAAACATTAAAAATACGCAAAACAATAAATGGACATTAAAATACGCAAAACATTTATTCATTAGCAAGTTTGAGTTTTTGCATTTTTTAATGGACAAATGCAATACTTGTGATATTTTGTTTTGCAACTTTTTTAGATTTTGTTAATTAAGTGTTTTCATTTAAAATGCTGTTTTAAACATGCTTCTAGCTGTGCTGAATTCTTAAAAACGTTTTGTTAATTAAGTGTATTATATTTTCATTTAAAATATATTAAGTGTTTTCATTTAAAAACATTTTCTTAAAAACTGAATTACTAGATGTGTGGAGTGTAGAAAACGTTTTTCCTATGGGCCTCATTTGCAATAATAGCCCAATACAGGTGGGACCCGCGTTTGCATGTTAAAGCCCAATACAAACATTTGGGCAGGTGGGACCCGCGTTTTCAAAAAAAAGCAATTAAAGTATTCCATTATATTCTGCAGGTGGGACCGCGTGGGACCCGCGTGTAATGGCTTCAGCAGGTCACAAGTTGCTTTCTCTCTCCAGATCTCAACCGTTGGAATATAATACTAATATATCAATGGCTCATAATGGCTGTCAGGCACCCATGCACAAGTTGTGTTTTGTGCACAAAAACATGAATTTGTGCATTCTAAACTGGGCCGTCAAGTTGTTTATTCTTTCATTGATTCTTTGCATGTTTATCATGGACTATTACATGAACCAGTTCAAAACATCTTCTATATTTGACGTAGTGTATGTGACTGTAAACCTAGATATATGTCTGGCAACTAGCATTCACAGATGAATATTTTTAGATCCCTTAGATAAAAAGTGGATGCCTCGCACTTTCTTAATCAAAATATCATTTTTGAATATCAGAAAAAACATTAAGAACATAAATAAATCATCATTATAATGATATAGATATGATATATAACAAGGCTGATCAAGTACCTACATAAAAATCCTTCAAAAAAAAAAAAAGTACCTACATAAAAAATGTAGCAGCTAGAACTAATCCCAACAATAGAGAAGATTAATTATAAATAACCTTACCATACATAACAAGAAGAAAAGAGATTTGACGTTGAATTTGATGTCTCGATCTCCTTGTGGTTCTGAGTTTGAGAAATATAAAAGACCTAAGATCGTTAATATGTGATGAAGACCCATAGAAGAAATAACGACATATACTTATAGAATTCTAATAAGTGGAAATTTGCCTAGCAGATTTATTTTGCCTAGGAATTTGAGGTTTCTCCATATGGAGAGAAATGACAGCTCATCCAATAGCTCACGAAAACCGCCTTAATTTACTAGGTGGATTGTTGCTCGGTGGCATTTCACATGGGAAAGGGTGATTCCTTTCCCACCATGGGAAAGTTAATTTTGGCCATTAGATGAAATGATGAACATACTTTTATCATAGACATATAACACTATAACGCTGGAAAAAAATGCTACGTCCCCAATCTTCTTTCCTCTTTCCAGTTTCGTTCGTTCAACAAGAAAAACAAGCATTATCATCAGATCTGCAAAATAATCCATATCACTTCCATCTTCTTAATTAACTATTTTGAAAAATGCCATTATGTATAAAGTTTCTTCATCAAGCAAAGAAAACTAATTCTTAACATCCCGTAAGTGTAGTTTCTTCCGATAATCTCAATCAACATATCTTGTTTGGATCTGCAATTCATATCAACAAGAGTTTCATAATTTTCTTCTCCAAGTGCTAAGATCTAAAGCATGTCAATAGCTTTTGTACCGTCTATTCTATAGTTGCTAAGTCAGAAAATTAAATTATTCTTCCATCTCTTCTACTTTGTCATTTTTGGTTGTGGGTTTAGATTTAAGTTTTCTTTTATGATTTACACAATTAGAAACCATGAACGGAAGTTAAAGATGGAAAACAAGCTGTGACAATAAACAAATCGGCAGTTAAGAACTAATTAGGAATATAGATCTGTCTTTCAACAATTATGGGAGTAAATTACAGTTTCTCTCATTTTGGTTCAAATGTAAAATTTAACTAAGATAAAAAAAATAGTGATTTTTGGATCCGCAATTCATGTCAACTAGCAAAAAAAAAATAGTGATTTTTGTGCTTTTATATGGATTGTAAACAAAGATGGAAGATGAATACATTGTGGTGGTGGTGGTGGTGGAAGAGTACTTGTGAGGGAATGGAGGAGAGAAAATGTTGATGAATATGATGTAGTGTGGGCAAACCATCATAAAATCTATATTCCTCTTTAATCCAATGGTCAAAAAAAACTTTCCCATGGTGGGAAAGGATTTACCTTTCCCATGTGAAATGCCACCTTGTTGCTCACCTAGCGAACCTGCTCTTGCATCGCATTAAAATTTCACATGAGTCCCTTGCTTTGGGCTCGCTCTTGCTCGCCTAACGAATCCATATCTTGCAAAACTGGAACATTTTGTTTTGATTCGCGTCCAATTCACTTTGGCTCACCTAGCAAATTTTCGGAGTTAGAATCCTTGCTCTTTAGCATTTCTTGGTCATTAAATTCAAATATCTACAAAATCAAAGGAAAATAGGTAAATAATAGTTTCATTGACATTATAAATATAATAAGGAGTTTTCTAACCTGTGCAATGTTGCACAGCTTAAGCCTTAATTAATGCAAAAAAATTTCTCTCTCTTAATAACCTTTCAAACCTATTCTCTATCCTATTAATTAGCATTTCTTCTGGAAAATAGATAACAGAGAACGTTTTCATTTTCTTCCCCAGCAAAAGAAAAAGAAGAAAGAAACGCTGATTGAAAATAAGACGATGGAGAATCAATCCTTTCTGAT
This sequence comes from Medicago sativa, assembly GCF_051527215.1. Taxonomy (NCBI): domain Eukaryota; kingdom Viridiplantae; phylum Streptophyta; class Magnoliopsida; order Fabales; family Fabaceae; genus Medicago; species Medicago sativa. The sequence continues at coordinate 73,394,353 of NC_140751.1, read as the reverse complement.
TCTTTCTTCTTTCAAAAATAAAACTTTGATAAGTCTTGTTGGTGGTGGTGATTTAATCCAATTCAGCGTTAAACATGAAGGTTCTCAGGAATAAATCATGTTGGTGGTGGTTATTCAATCTTCATGTGGTGTTAAACATGAAGGTTCTCTTAAAAAAAATGAAGGTTCTCCCATAAAAGCCCAACATCACTATCCAATTTGTAATCGACGCCGGTAATACTTCATCGTTGGCAAAGGCTTTAGTAGGAATCTCCAGAAATTCTTCGACATGGCGGAGGAGGAGGCGCAACGTTGAAGATGGTAAAAGTTATTTTGTTAACACGATTAGACTAGTCAGTTGTAAACAAGGCAAGTTATGAACAACATCAATCAAAATATGTGGGGAAGTGGTACCTGTGGTGTGGTGGGTGGGTTAATCTCTCTTAATTTCTATCGTATACTCCCTCTCTGTCAGACACATTTGCTGCCCTTAAATGAAATTGTTTCGGTAACCAATTAAAAAAGAATGTTAATTAATATGATAGAAAAAACATTAGAAAGGTTAACAAGAGAGAGAGAAAAAAAGGTGCATTAATTAAGGCTTAAACTGTGCAACATTGCATTGGTTAGAAAACTCCATATAATAATAACTTTATACTAGACCAATGACCCGTGCGGAAGGTAATCGAATTCTTTATGAAAATAACGTAACCATACAATGCCGATAGAAGTTTTATAGCATACATAACAAAATGAAATGGTAGCATACATAACAAAAAAGTTTGAACATTAACCATCAAGATACATTAGAATTGTCGTGACTATTGATCAAAATCTATTATTTACCCCTTTTTATAATCTTCAACTTCAGGAAGATCACCATCCATGATAACCTTTGACCCGAAAAACAAATTCGCCACGCCCATTGCACCTGTTTATTCGTTAAATATTAGTTAATTTAGTAATAAAGTCATAAGTACGGTGAGTACACTGAACTTTCCATAAGACATAACTAAAAAATTTACCCATATACTTCCTCAATCTGCCAAACTGTACAATCAGCACAACATGCTTAGTGTTGTCATGGGTTGAAAAGTAGTTTTCAATATCAGTTGCAAATTCACCCCAAAGAGAGCAACGGATCCTTGTGTTCCTGACACACCAAATAACTCAATTAACTCGATCATGAGAATAAAGTCATTAGTTGAAATAAAGTTATCTCAATATTGTTAATGGCATAGCTTACTCTAAATCCTCGAGTGTAAGATCCATTCTTTGCCGGAGAGATCAAAATGTCTTTGAAAGACATGAATTCAAACACGTTCCGAGGTAAATTGCCTGCATTCACCTTAGGAAATCTCGCATTTGCCGACATGTTAAGTTTGTGCTTGTATGGCAAGAGTTTGTAAGGCCCCTCATTAAATCCTACCATGACATTCTATAGCTTATATGTTCCTCCTTCTTCAACCATTCCTTGAATTGTTGGCACCAGGAACTTACGAACAGTGGCATGGATCCGTCCTTGCTAAACAAAAAATAACATGTCATCAAATATAAACCATAGTATATGTTATCATAGTGGCAACTTGAAAAAAGGATCATTTATTTATACAATCGATTTATATAATATACCTACTCATCAACCAATATCATGTTCATGAAGATAATATCGTCTGGATTTTCCTTATCACGGATCAGCCATATGTGGGCCACACGGACAATCAACTTCAAATCCTTCCTTCCGCCTGTCACAGCTGAAATTGGGGTGAAAATGTTTGCCATATTAGCAAGTGCAAGAAAGAGTTATATTTGCTTAAATTTGCTTAAAGTCGAGAATGGCTGTATTAGCACAACTAAGTGGTATTTAAATAGGTAATTGGCAATTATCTTCGTTAGTTTCAAATGTGAATGATCATAGTCTTCTATTGGTAATAATTACTATTCAAAAGTTTTTAATTGTCATTAACGACGTTTTCAAGCCATTAACTACGTTCTTAATTGCCATTAACACTACGTCATAATTACGATTGAAAATCGAATCAACCTTGATACGTGTTAATTTTTGAAATAAGTACGTCATAATTGCTTTTAATAGGTAGTCATTGGTAGAGTGGTTAGTGCATAATGCATAAAAGCAATTAAAAGTAATTCCCATACGAAAATATGCGACTTAAAAGTTTTTAATTCTCATTAACGACGTTTTCAAGCCATTAACTACGTTCTTAATTGCCATTAACAGTACGTCATAATTAATATTCAAAATCGAATCAACCTTGATACGTGTTAAATTTTGAAATAAGTACGTCATAATTGCTTTTAATAGGTAGTAATTGGTAGAGTGGTTAGTGCATAATGCATAAAAGAAATTAAAAGTAATTCCTATACGAAAATATGCGACTTAAAAGTTTTTAATTCTCATTAACGACGTTTTCAAGCCATTAACTACGTTCTTAATTGCCATTAACAGTGCGTCATAATTAATATTCAAAATCGAATCAACCTTGATACGTGTTAATATTTGAAATAAGTACGTCATAATTGCTTTTAATAGGTAGTAATTGGTAGAGTGATTAGTGCATAATGCATAAAAGCAATTAAAAGTAATTCCTATACGAAAATATGCGACTTAAAAGTAATTCCTATGAAGAACGAACATTTAACTTTAGTGGTAAAATTCGATGGAAATTTCACCTTGAAACGCATATCTTCCTATCACTCTATATCGGATATCACAATATAGTGTAAAAAATGCATGCGTGAAACATTGAAATGTCAGTAGAATAATGTGATAGGAATTAGTGTATGCGTGAAACAGTATAGTGTAAAAAATGTATGCTTGAAACATTTTCAATTGCCACTTTCTAAGGGATGTTTATGTTATTTCTGATTAGCAATTAGTGTAGGGGAATTAGCAATTATTGTAGGGGATTGTTGACCGACTTGATTAGGCTTTAGTACGTATTCAATTGCATTAACGAAGTGAGAGAACTTTTTTCAAGTTTGAATAAACGGATGTGATCAAGTGCTTGAACGGATGAGATTACTCGAGCAATTAGTACATGTTTAGGAGGGAAAAAAGCTAGGGAATTAGGGCAAAGTAGGGAGGATTAGGGCAAACATGATAGCCAAACAAATCTAGCTTTTATAATAATAAAGGATTTGCAAGAACTCTGGAATTTTTCTTAATATTACTAGTAAAACAAGTTAATAAATTTCGTGAATAAATATGTGAAATAATATGTCACTTATCGCATATGCAAATTATACAACACCCACTTCAATATCATGTACTTTTTTTTTTTTTTTTTACCTTTTCTGTCGCCGTATTAATATTCCTGAGCTGTAGGGAGGATTAGGGCAAACATGATAGCCAAACAAATCTAGCTTTTATAATAATAAAGGATTTGCAAGAACTCTGGAATTTTTCTTAATATTACTAGTAAAACAAGTTAATAAATTTCGTGAATAAATATGTGAAATAATATGTCACTTATCGCATATGCAAATTATACAACACCCACTTCAATATCATGTACTTTTTTTTTTTTTTTTTACCTTTTCTGTCGCCGTATTAATATTCCTGAGCTGTTTAATTTGTTAAAGTTTAATTGAAAGCATACATGCGTTTTATATTTATTTTCTTTCCCAGTTTCTTGATATTAAGGAGTCATGTATTTGTTGATGATTTAGTGTCAACCCAAGACTAAGCCAAAGAAAATTGTATTTTCTATAAAATAACAAATGTAATAAAAAAAAAACGCCAAAGTTATGCTTATGATGTATTTTTCCCCAAAGACTTGCCATATTTTGATATGTCTACTTGGTTAGCCTTGCCATATTTTCATGTGTCTACTTTCTTAGATATTGGATTGCTATTTAGTAGTTTTTTTTTATAGACATCTTAATCTTAATATTAGACCTTTTTAAGAAACATTTTTAATATCAAATCACACATGTCAAATTTTAAGGCTATCCACCTAGTAATCATGCAAATTTAAAGGTACAAGTTCTTAGCCTAATTTAGCTTTCATTTCGCCTATCACTTTCATTTTTTTTCTTCTTTTTTTGATAAAAAATGAAAAATTGATATACTAGAAAAAGCATATCCATTAAGGATTGGGCTTGAATTACAAAAGTAGTCTCCTCAACCCAAATTTTGTCAAGAGTTGCTCTTTAGGCACCCTCAAATTGCTCAAAAATCCAACTACTATTGGTTAAACGGTAGTTAGCTGTCGTTCGCCACAAAATGTTAGTTAAGTATGGTTTATAACTTTTTAGATCGATCAATTTAAAACATCCCTCAAATGATAGTTAATTGTGGTTGAGGGTGTTTTCATTTGAGAGCAAATCATGGGGGCCTAAATAGCAATTTACAATTTTGTGTGGGTTACTTAAAATATATTGAGCCATTCTATGTGCAGCCCAATTACAAGTTTTACTAACATAAGTAACTTTAGTAGGGAAATTGCTTTTTAGGCACCTTGCAATTGCTCACGGGTACCTAAAACACCCCACAGTTAACTGTCGTTTAAACGCTTTTAAATTGATTAAATTGATTTAAAGAGTGATTTAACCGATTTTAAAAGTGTCAAACGGTAGTGAACTACTGTTTTGGAGTGATTGGTTGTTAACTACCATTTAGGGGTGTTTTTTAGGTGCATGTGAGCAACTGCTAGGTGCCTAAAGAACAAACCCCCCTTTAGAAGATGATTGCTCAGTAAACCTTTTAAATTGCTCATATTTTCTAAAAAAGTTGATCGGGGGTTATAACCCGATATGAGATTTACACACAAAAAAAGTTTTATGGAGTGAAGACCTAATCGTTGGGGGGACTGTGAGCAATCCACGGGGCCAATTGAGCACCCTAACTTTAGCATTCCTAAATAGACCCAAATCAATACCTTTCAGAATCTCAACCCAATATGTACGAGGAACCGCTTCATCTTCAAAGGGGATACACGTTTTTTTACAATTTGTCTCAAACACAGTCGATTGTATGCACGATTCGCACGTGAGGGAAATTAACCTACCACTTTTCACACATTTCACACGCGTGAAGGAAATTAACAAAGCCTAACACACAAAATTTATTCAACAAAAAAATAAACAGAGAATACTTTGTCCTTCTTCCATATCTTTCTTTGACTTTCCATGTCATTTTTCCCATCATCGCAAAAGACACTCATTTTAATGAATAAAGATGTTTCTACTTTCCAATTTTGCAAGACATGAGCTTTGACTCAAGTTTGAAATTCAAATTTCAAAATCCCCCAAAATTTCTTTCTCATTTCTCTATTTGCAACCTCTTATACTCTCTTCTGTCACGACTTTGTTTCTCATCTTCTTCCTCCTCTTCCGCGGTAAATCATTTTCCATCCTCCACGGGTTGTTTTTCTTCTCCCTCCTTCACGTTTATTCACTAATGTTTTTCGTTCCTTTGTTTTTCTTTAGTTTCCTTTTGGTCCATGCTTCGATAGAATCACCGTGTTGGGTCCTTTTTATCTCCATCATGATATTCTCATCTAAGGCGAGTCTTCTTCTTCAATTATTTGCTTAGTTTTTACATATGTTCTTATTTTCGTGTTATTTGTCCTTCCTTACCTCATTGGTCTTCCGCAAGACCTATTCCCCTTCTTTAAAACTTTGAGGTTTAACCATAAAATTGGTCGTATAAAGCTTGATGATAGTGGCCATATGTGTGACATTATGGGCATTAGAGATGTTACAGAAATAGTGAGGATACAAGTGTTCCTTGAAGGGATAAAAAAAAGACTTTTCTTGCATCTCACTTGACGAGAAGAAATGAAGAATCAAGAAAGTAGAGAAAAGGAGATGAAAGAAAAGGCCAAAAAGCGGTTGTGGTGGAATGAAAAGAAAAGTACATGAAGCGGTTATGGTGGAAGAAGTTTCATGCCTTTTGAAGTTGTAGTTTTAGGGTTGCACTTTTCACATTGGGTAGACTCAATATTATCTACATTGTATCGGGAGGTGGAGTCGTGTGCATCATTGTGGCGAAGTAATTAGCAGGAAAGGTTCCTCCAACTCCAATGCGGTTGACAATAATCAAAATCGATGAATTGTGGTGGTTATGTGACACAGATGGATCGCTTGAGTTTGACTTAGAGGGCTTTTTGTGCCCTCATTTCATGATTTTGTTGAACATCTTTTTGAAACACCAAGAAACCCTAACCCTAGAATCTGATTCAGAATAAGTGATTAATTGTTAAGTTAGTGATTTTGTGAGATGCATGGGGAAAAGCAATTCACCAGTTTTGTTAATCCATGAATGATTCTCGATTTTCAAATTGAATTGAGTCATATCTGGAGGAGAAAACTAAGAAATGAGAGAAGAATGAGAAGATGAGGAAAAAGGTGAAGGACAAAAGGAGTAAAAAAAAGGTTGTGAGTGAGTAGAATATATGTATGATTTTTATGGTTTTTTTTTAAAGTAATATGCCAACGTACCATACTTTTAAAATAAAGTTTCAAAACCCTATTTTTTTGCTTAGAGAGAACACATCATTCTCCTAAAGGAGCTATTTTTGGGCCTCTTCAAGGCCACGCCATATGAAATGGCGAGTTTTTTTTTTAAACGTAAATATATATTAATTTTTTATTAATTAGAGCATTATTTATTATTAAAAATAGAAGAATGTTAACGAGTGTCTTTGTGTCATTGGTTAAAGTTCTAAAATAAGTAAATTTGCGTTAAAATGTGATATAATTATTGATAAAAACAAAAGTAAAAACTTGTATTTTTACGACAAAGTTTCTATCGAGGGTTGCTTAACCAATGTAATTAGGACACATAAGACCCTTAAAAATATATATAAAAAAATAATTGGCTTAATTGCAGTTTTAACCCCCTAACTTTCTCAAAGTTGCCATTTTGACCCCTAAGAAAAATCACTTTTTTTTTTTAACTTTTTGATGGTTATTGTGTAACAAAAAAAATCGACCCCACCAAAAAATTAGGTAATAATTTAGCATTTTTTTTTGATTTATTGTTCTTTTTATCAATTACAACTCATTCATCGTCATTCTCATTCCTTCCAAAATTCATCATCATCTCCCTCATCAAACCTCTTCAGATTTTTTTTAATAACAAACCTCTTCAGATTTGTCCCTTTCCTTCTCCATAAATTCATATCTCTTTTGCCACATATAAATCGACCACACTCTTTTTTTGCATCTGCAACAAATAACAAGCATTTCTCTTTTGCTAAAAACAAAGAAAGAATGTTGAAATATTATGAACACTCCAGATTTAGAAACCTTGTTTCTTTCAAGTGAAACAAACCCAGATGAAGAAGATAAACAAAAGGTGATTTTTCTTTGTGAGTCGATTGAATTGAAAAACTGAAAAAGAAGTTCTAGATCTACCCAATCCAAAAATTCCTTTAGCATCATTAGATAACCCATTCAACAAAAGGGTATTTTAACAAGTGAAGAAAAATTCATGGGCTGGTTCAAAAATTGAATCTTTCATTGATTTCAGTGCTACAACATCTTCAACAAGCTTCCGATGCAGAGGAAGAAGGAGTACAGTGAGAGAAAATAATATCTGTTTTTGACTAATACCTCAAATTCGTCCTTGAATTTTGACAAATCGGCCAAATTCGTCCCTGAATTATTCGAAATAGCTATTTAGTCCCTGAATTTACAAAATGTCAATCAAATTGGTCCCTCCGTTAAGTTGGTCTGTTAATGGAGGTGACGTGTAACGTTAATCTCATACAAGGCTTACCACGTCAGATTCCACGCAAGCAGGGACCAAATTGATGGATTTTCAGAAAATTTCCAAGGACCAAATTGATGGATTTTAAGGACCAAATTGATGGATTTTCAGAAAATTCCCAAGGACCAAATTGATGGATTTTCAGAAAATTGGCAACGGCTCTTTCTCCTTGTACACAGTAACGACTTCTTCTCCCCTTCAAAATTAACGACTCTTTCTTCCCCAAATATATAAATATGGAACCCTAATGTTATTATTTGTCACCTATAGTTCAAAATCCCCCAAAGTTCTTCCATGAATTGGGTAGGTGTTCTTCCCCAATTCAAAAAACGTAAAACCCAAATTTTGTTGATTCAATTCGAAATTAAAAATCATTGGTCATTGTTGAAGAGAGGTGTTCAGATATGATGGGTGGTGGGCATATGGGCAAAAACAACTACAACAGCTGGTCTTCATCTTCAAGCTCTATGTACAATGATGATGTGAGAGAGCTTCATTGTTGGTGTCCTAGAATTTGTGTTGTAAGAAAAGCAAACACTGTCCAAAACCCAGGAAAGGCCTTTCTATGCATGCCATCTGCCTAAGGTTTGTTTAACAATGGTTATGTGATGTGTGAATGGTTTGTTTAAATAGTACTGATTTTGTTTTTTGATTGTATAGGATGATGATGAAAATTGTAAATTTTTTGTGTGGGTTGATGAAGCTGAAGAACTAGACTATTTTAAAAACAATGGTGCTGGTCATGGAAGAAATGCAAGGTTGATGGAGAAGCCAAATGATAGGGGTAGAGAAGAGGTTTGGATGGCAAGGTTGATGGATAAAATTGATTGTGTAGGAAGTGAGCTTAGGTTGATTAAGATATTGATAGGAGTATTATGTTTGATTGAGTTGTTTAGAATGCTATTGTATTGTGCCAAGTCCATGTAATGTTGCAAAGCTGTAATGAAAAGAGGTTGTCAATGAATGAATCAAACCCTTCTGTCAAATAATTTCAATCAAAATGGTCCTTGAATTATATGCATATCCATCATATCGATCCTCAAATTAGTAAAAATACCATCAAATAGGTCCTTGAATTTTTACAACAGATATCACTGTGATTCTTGGTGTATACTTTTGCTAAATAAAGTAAAAAGTAAAAGACAGACACTTTGATTATAAAAAAGCATACATTTGCATACCATCATAAGTCATATATTTGATGTTCATAAGTCATTACATAGCCAAAAAATGCAAATTACATATCCATCAAGTCATCAAATCATTTGATGTTCTTAAGTGATTACATATCCAAAAAACCATAAACTAAACAAGTCCAAAAAGCAATAATTAAACCAGTCTAAAAGCATAATTTAAACAAGCATCAATGCTTTGGAAATCCTGGAGTTGGGATAAACTCCATGTATTGGGATTAAGTAGAAGCAGATGGCCCGTAAGTTGGATTTGGAACTCTAATAATTCCAGGAGCAGTTGGATTTTGTGGAGCAGGACCCCTCAGTGGTGTTTGTTTATGCATGTCATTTGAAATCACTGGTCCTCGCATGCCATATCTCCTTGTACTCATTCCCTGCAAATAAAATCAATCATATAAGCCCTTAAATTATAGAAAAATCCATCAAATTAGTCCTTAAATTATGACAATAAGTCTCAAATCGATCCTTATCATAGAGGGGTATAATTGAAAACACAGGAAAAATTACACTGAAAAGTTAAATCTCGAATTTTTACCATTTCCATCAATTTAGTCCTTGTACACGTGACTGCCTTGTTGACACGTGTACAGGACAACACAGCATGCAAGAGGACATGTCATCACCACTAACGGAGCAATTTGACGGAGGGACCAATTTGATGGACGTTTGTAAAATTCAGGGACTAAATAGCTATTTCGAATAATTCAGGGACGAATTTGGCCGATTTATCAAAATTCAAGGACGAAATTGAGGTATTAGTCATCTGTTTTTAGTAAATGGAGGAGGTAAACTAGAAAATAGAAAAAGCATTAAAAAATTCATTTAATTTTTATTTTTTTAATTCATGAACCGGTTGCACACCGCCACCTGTCCTGGGAAATGAAACTTTCCCATGGTGGGAAATAACTTTCCATTCCCAGGCTAAATGCCACCTAATTATATTAATATAAAAATTCTATGACTATATGAGTCTCCTTGAAGGACAAATTCATTGTCTACATCTAGAGTGTTCAAATACCTTCACCATTTTACCAAAGAATTCCTCCAGAATAAAAGCAAAAGTTAATTTTTATTATTATTATTATATATATTTTTTTTTACAAAAGAGAGCCTAATTAACTCCAATGTTTAAAAATGTTAATAGTCCCAAACTAGAACATGTACAGTTACTATATTAACACACTCCTATTCTTTTTAAATATTTATGTGCTTGAGACACTAAAATTCATGTAATTCAATTTTTTTTAAATAGTCTTAGATTTTTCTTGCGATGTAATCCCTCCGGTCATATTTATAAGCAAAAAACAACTTTTTAGGTACATTGAATAACTAATGTATCTAACCACGTTTATAAACTAGATACATTAGTTATTCAATGTACTTAAAAAGTTGTTTTTTGCTTATAAATGTGACCGGAGGGAGTAAACCAAAACAATTTTTGAAGTTTCCTAATCCACACATGACGCCTTTCTATTTTTTAGGGACCCTTCCTATCACAAAATGACATTGATTGTGCCCCTATCGAGCAATCCATGCAAAAGGAACTCAATTGTACGCACTACTTTTTAGCCGTAAAAACAAAATGCTAAAAATGACATTTCAACAAACCAGTCAATAATTGTTCCTTTAGTTTATTATTATACGGGTTAAATATAGTTTTAGTCGCTACAAAATCATGAGTTTTTAAGTTTAGTCCTTATTAAATTTTAATGATAATTTTAGTCCTCCATAATATTGAAGTTTATAAGAATAGTCCCTTTTTTAAAATCTTTTTACAAAAAATAGATACTTTTAGTCCTTCAAAATAATCTCTATAAAATGGAAATAGGAAACTAAAAGTGAGTAAAAATTTTATAGGAACTAAACTTAAAATCTTGTAATTTTGTAGGGACTAAATACATATTTAACCCTTATATATTCATAACTAATCCTACACACTTTTTTTGATTCAATAATGCGACACATATAGCGACATTGTTTTTTGTCTGGTAATTGAATATGCCACAAGTTTTTCTTTGGTGATTAATACACCACATAACTTTTATCATTTGACAAGACTAGCATGGATTTTACTTTTACGTAAAAGCAATTCAAATTGGTATTGATTCGAATAGACCTAAGAATTTTTAATGTTTACTAGTACTATATAACCAATTTCATCCTTCATGTTTATTAATTAGTACTACATATATAAGAGAAGGCACCAATTTTTTTCATTCTAGTGTTCTCTATAGCTTCTTACATGGCAGCTTACTACTTCCTCTTAATTGTTCTTGTTGCTTCTTCTGCAATATCTGAAGCAGATGGCAAAAATGAGTTAGGTACAGACTTCTACTGCAGCAGCTGCCCGGAACTGTTGTCTATAGTGAACCAAGGAGTTGTAAATGCTCTTAAAAAAGAAACTCGAATAGGAGCTTCTTTACTTCGATTGCATTTCCACGACTGCTTTGTAAATGTGAGTTGTATATGATATGATAATACATTATTGACTTTATTTTAATCCTTTGCTTCACTTAACTTGGCTTCATTTAACGCAATGATCATTAAGGGCTGTGACGCATCGATTCTGTTGGATGATACAAGCAGTTTCATAGGAGAAAAAACAGCAGCAGCTAACAATAATTCAGCTAGAGGATTCAACGTGATTGATGACATCAAAGCCAGTGTGGAGAAAGCATGCCCCAAGGTTGTGTCCTGTGCTGATATTCTTGCTCTGGCTGCTCGAGACTCGGTTGTTCATGTGAGTTATGTTATAAATTTGACCTCAAAAGTTCACATCAATATAGTAGATGGTTAACACATTTTAAATATTTATGTGGTTAATTATGTTCAGTATAGTTAATAAATATAACAAGGTGTTGCGACTCATTAATTATCCATAAAACAAAATTAACTACGACTGTGATTGTCGTTAGCCACGACTTTCCAGTGTTCAAATAAACAATTTTTAGCTATGTAATGAAATTGTGCTTAATGATACTAGTATTCTAAGCACAACTTGTATTCAAAAATACACTTGAAATTCGTGGTTAATTGTGTTGAATGAGAGGTTAGTGAATTGCAACACCTTGTTATATTCATTAAACATCTCATTAAACGCATTTAACCACTGCAGTAACCATTTAAATTATTATTGAATTTTGTTGTAAATTTGTGTATCAGAGAGTATTATTTCTGTCATATGTAATTTCATATCCCAATATGATACTATGCCCTTAATTAGAGAGATTTAATTAATCTATAAAGGGTTAAATGGTTGTTGGAATTTACAGCTAGGAGGCCCTTCATGGGATGTAGGCTTGGGAAGAAGGGATTCAATCACAGCTAGTAGGGCTGATGCCAATAACTCAATTCCTGCACCCTTTCTCAATCTAGGTGCTCTCAAAACAAATTTTGATAACCAAGGGCTCTCAGTTGAGGACTTGGTGGCTCTTTCAGGTAGCATAGTATTCCTATTAATGCTTTATCATGATTCATGACCACAACTTTATTCAAGAATTCTCTGGAAGAAGAATTTGACATTCAATTAATGTTCAATATTAGTACTGTTTCAATTCAATTGAGTATATCTTCAATATCAGGTGCACATACAATTGGTCTCGCTCGATGTGTACAATTTCGAGCACACATCTACAATGACTCCAACGTTGACCCCTTGTTTAGAAAGTCTCTACAAAACAAGTGCCCCAGAAGTGGAAATGACAATGTGCTCGAACCCCTCGACTATCAAACACCGACTCATTTCGATAACCTATACTTCAAGAATTTACTAGCTAAAAAGGCTCTTCTCCATTCAGACCAAGAGTTGTTCAATATTGGAAGTTCTACTAATAATCTGGTAAGGAAGTATGCTACTAATAATGCTGAATTTTTTAAAGCCTTTGCCGAGGGCATGGTCAAAATGAGTAGCATCAAACCCCTTACAGGAAGCAATGGACAGATCAGAATCAATTGCAGAAAAACCAACTGAAAATTAGTGAGTAATGTGTACGTATGCGTATACATACATGTGTGTGTAATTATTCATATATCTTTTCAAAATTATGCCTAATGATATTGTATCATTTTTCATTAGGCAAATAAATGCAAAACATGGCAAGATATTCATTTATAGCGAGGTTTGAATTGTAAGCAATATATATACTAAAAGTCTCAAGCTACAAATTTATCACATGTGAAACAAGATAGTGTAATTAATTGCCAGGGTTAAACAACTTTTCCCTTGATTACAACCTAATTAGGAAATTGAGAATTTTGAAGAGTATGGAATGCATGGGAAATACACAATCAATTAATGCATGTATGGAAGATGTAAAAGTTTAACAAAGGGTGGTTAGTTAAAGACAATTTGGGGGGAAATTTGAATTTGAAATGTGTATTGTAACGTTTGCAAATCATTAGCCATTGAAATCAACGGATGAGATGCATTGGCACCCAAAGTAAGTAGGTTTAGGGATTGCAATCAAGGTTTTAATGCTTCTCGTCATGTGTGCTGATCAATTTGCATTGAAATCAACAGTCCAAATGCTTTTACGCTCAAAATCTAGGGTTAGTGTTATGGAATTAGGGTAGCAATGTTAAGAAGGATTAGACAATAAGGATAAGGATGACAAACAAGGCCAACTTTCTCCTCCATATAATATAATCATATTCATATAAAAAAATCTATAATTATATGGGCTCCTTCAAGTATAAACTCATCCTCTACGCTTAGATTGTTCAAATACCTTCACCACTCTACTAAGAGATTGTTCAAATACCTTCACCACTCTACTAAGAATTCCTATAGGATAATAAAAGCAAAAGTTAAATGTTTATCGATCTTTTATTCTTCTTCTTCTTATTTTTTTTTCCCTTACAAAAGAGAGCCTAATTAACTCCAATGTTCCTATCACAATATGATATTGATTGAGCCCTTGTCGAGGAATCCATGCAAAAGGAACCCAATGATAGGCACTAATAGGTGTACTTTTTAGCGGTAAAAACAAAATGCTAAAAATGACATTTCAACCAACCAGTCAATAATTGTTCCTTTAGTTTATTATTATATTCATAACTAATGCTACACACTTTTTTTTACTCAATAATGCTACACATACAAACAATATAGCGACATTATTTTTTTGTCGGGTAATTGAATATGCCACAAGTCTTTTTTTTTGGTGATTATTATACGACACAACTTTTATCATTTGATAAGACCAGCATTGTTTTTTTTCCTTAAAAAAAGACTAGCATAGTTTTTACATTAAAAAAAATAGATAGTAGCAGCATTTTTTTGTCGGGTAATTGAATATACCACAAGTTTTTTTTGGTGATTAATATACCACACAACTTTAATCATTTGATATAAGACTAGCATGGTCTTTACTTTTACGTAAAAGTAATTCAAATTGGATATTGGTTCGATTAAGTAATAATTATAACCAACTCTATCCTTCATGTATACTAGTACTATAAAAGAGAAGGCACCAATATTGTTCATTTTTGTGTTCTCTATATAGCTTACATGGCTTCTTACTACTTCCTCTTATTTGTTCTTGTTGCTGCTTCTGCAATATCTGAAGCAGATGCCAAAAAGAAGTTACCTACAGACTTCTACTGCAGCAGCTGTCCGGAACTGTTGTCTATAGTGAACCAAGGAGTCATAAATGCCATTAAGAAAGAAACTCGCATAGGAGCTTCTTTACTTCGATTGCATTTCCATGACTGCTTTGTAAACGTGAGTATATACTATATATGAACTGTATATATTAATTTATCTTGATTTTAGTGCCCTCCTTCACTTAATTTGGTCCCATTTAACGCAATGATCATTAAGGGGTGTGATGCATCAATACTTTTGGATGATACAAGCAGTTTCATAGGAGAAAAAACAGCAGCAGCTAACAATAATTCAGCTAGAGGGTTCAACGTGATTGATGACATCAAAGCCAATGTGGAAAAAGCATGCCCAGGAGTTGTGTCCTGTGCTGATATTCTTACCCTGGCTGCCCGGGACTCTGTTGTTCATGTGAGTTATGTTATAAATTTGACAACAAAATTCAACAACAACTTGGTTAATTAAATTTAGTATATAGTTAACAAATATAACAGAAGGTATCACAACTCATTGATTATCTATAAAACACAATAAACATGTCATTCACCATAACTTTTAAGTGTTCAAATTTAATGACATTCATTAACCACAATTTGTATTCAAATATACATCTGGAAATCGTCGTTAATTGTGTTAAGTGGATGGTTAATGAACTGGAACACATTATTATATTCATTAACCATCCACTAAACTCAATTAACCACGTATGTGAACCATGTTAGCCATCTAGATTATTGTGGAACTTTGATGTAAATTTGTGTATCAAAATATAATTTTTATTATGTAACATCATATCCCAATAGAATAATGATACCATACTATCCTCTTCATTAGAGTGGTTTATTTTATTTATAAAGGGTTATATGGTTGTTGGAATTTACAGCTAGGAGGCCCTTCATGGAATGTAGGCTTGGGAAGAAGGGATTCAATCACAGCTAGTAGGGCTGATGCCAATAACTCAATTCCTGCACCCTTTATGAATCTAAGCACTCTCAAAACAAATTTTGCTAACCAAGGCCTCTCAGCTAAGGACTTGGTGGCTCTTTCAGGTACCATAGTATTCCTATTAATGCTTTATCATGATTCATGAGACCACAACTTTATTCAAAAATTCTCAGAATATGGTATTCAATTAATGTTAAATATTAGTACTATGTTTCAATTCAATTGACTATATCTTGAATAACAGGTGCACATACAATTGGTCTAGCTAGATGTGTACAATTTCGAGCACACATCTACAATGACTCCAACGTTGACTCCTCATTTAGAAAGTCTCTACAAAACAAGTGCCCCAGAAGTGGAAACGACAATGTTCTCGAACCCCTCGACCATCAAACACCGACTCATTTTGATAACCTATACTTCAAGAATTTACTAGCTAAAAAGGTTCTTCTCCATTCAGATCAGGAGCTATTCAATGGAAGCTCTACTGATAATCTGGTAAAGAAATATGCTACTGATAATGCTAAATTTTTTAAAGCCTTTGCCAAGGGTATGGTCAAAATGAGTAGCATCAAACCCCTCACAGGAAGCAATGGACAAATCAGAACCAATTGCAGAAAAATCAACTGAAAATTAGTAATGTGTATCTATAATAACACATATATGTATGAGTGTGTAATTATCCATCTACATTTTCAAAATTATGCCTAATGATATTGTATCTTTTTTCATTAGGTAAATAAATGTAAAAACATATGGCAAGGTAATCAACTATTCATTTATAGCAATGTTTGAATTGTAAGCATATATACTAAAAAAGTCTCAAGCTACAAATTTATCACATGAGAAACAAGATAGTGTAATTAATTGTGAGGGTTAAACAACTTTTTCCCTTGATTACAACCTAGTAATTAGGAAATTGAGAATTTTGAAGGGTACTATACTATATATCAAGTTATCAACAATTAATTGACTACATTTATGTATTAGTCTCAATTAAGTACTCAAATATTATACCAATCACTCATCGACAGATTCAACCTCCTCTTCCTCGAGTTCAAACTCATCAATCTCCTTAAAGTATGCCTTCTGTTTCTCAATGAAATCTTCAAACTCAACTTGTTCATTAGGCATAACACGCTGCTTCTGAAAAACAAATTAAACCAAATGGGTTCAAACGGAATATATAAGAAAAACACTGTTAAAAGGAATATACCTTTTTGCATCGAACAGTTAATGGAGTGCGGAGTGCTAGTTCCTTCTTTGGATTCTAAAAACATAAAAAACAAATTAAACGAAATTATTAAGAAATTTAGAATTGGGGAAAATTATTAAGACGAGGAGGTTATACCTTTGTGGAAGGAAGTGTTAATGGCTTAACTGCATCAGGTGGATTCAAACGGGTTTTCCTGAGTAATAATTAAGAAGAGAAGATGAGAAATTAAGGTAATTAATTGTTGGATAAATAGATAAGGAAAAGTAGTAATTAATGTTACCTGATGATGGAGGTGTTGTTAATGGTAGCAGATGAAGAAACAGATGAAGATGAAAAATGGGTTGAAGAATTATTAGTGAGATCTGAAAGTGGGTTTCGTTTTCCATTCTTCATTTTCTGTAATTTGTGATAACAATCTCACTCACTCACTCACACTTGACATGCCTTGTGTTTGTTTTATTTATAGCAGCGCTTTTTGTTGGCGGGAAATTTTAGTTATGTTGTTGCCAACCAACTTGCTATGCGTGTGAAGAGTTGAGTTCGTTAGTCGTGAACTAATCTTATCTTACTGTGAATATATATGTAATTAAACAATAATAATTATTTATTAGGAAGAAGATTATTTTGGGTACTGAACTTTAGAGGAACTGTGGGGCACACTCAGCACAGCACAGTCATAGTGTACTTGCAGTTTTGAAGATATTTTTTTTGTTATGATATCATATCATATCATATATTCAAACTCAAATGGTTGGATAAATTTCAACACAATTTCATTGCTTAAAATAACATAGAATATTAGCATATTAGCATGTACTATAAAGTTTTTTATTCACTCGTCTTTAAAATTTAAAGGGTTAATTATGTTTTTGGTCCCTACAAAATTGCGACCTTGTAAGTTTAGTCCTTACTTAATTTTAAGGGTTAATTAAGTAAATGGTCCCTATAAATATTCCGAATTTTGTTTTTAGTCCCTACAAAATAAAATCACACTTTTTAGTCCCTATAAAATTTTCCATCAACATTTTTAGTCCCTATAAAAGTTTCCATCAGCATTTTTAGTCCCTATAAAATTTTTCCATCAACATTTTTAGTCCCTAAAATGCTTAAGGAAAATTTCACAGGGACTAAAAAGTGTGATTTTATTTTATAGGGAGTAAAAACAAAACTGTGAATATTTATAGGGACTAAAAACTTTATTAACCCTAATTTTAATAGCTTTTTTAATCCCTACAAAAAATTTCTGCACTCAATATTAGTCCTTACTCAATCCAAATTTGTTTAATTTATGCTTAAACTCTTAAGTTTTTCAACAATTTTTTACAAGTGTGTTGAGAACGTTATTAAAAGGTCCTCCAAAAAAAATATCGCAAAAATTTGATTTCTACGTCCATATTTTTGTTACTTATATCTTAAACTTTTGTCGTTTTAAAAAATTCATATTTAATTTGTTTCATGTTAAAAAATTATAGATTTTAGTAAATGAACCTTTCATAGTGTTCTAAACTTCTATAAAAAGAATCGTTAAAAAATTTTAAAGTTTAAGGATAATTAAACAAAATTTATTTTAGCAGGGACTAAAATTATAAGTAATTTTTTTTTTAGGGATTAAAAAAGCTATTAAAATTAAGTAAGGACTAAACTTAGAAGGTCGCAATTTTATAGGGACCAAAAACATATTTAACCCAAATTTAAAACTGCGAAAGTACGAAGAAAGAAAACCACTAGCTTACCAAAAGCAGTTTCATGGCCTAATTTATCTACATATTACAAGTTCATTGTATCTTAAGCTGATGTAAAATAGGGCAAAGGCTATGGGGCACGACCTTCATGGGTCTCCCACCGGTGTATGACCCTTTTTTTTTTTTTTGCAAAAGTGATGTGAACCATTAGATATAATCTTAAGATTTTTAATGGTTGAGATTAGTAGGTTAACTCACCCACTAATTTTCAAATTTTTTATAATATATATTAATTTAATAAATGCAATTGATTTTGGAATAAATTATAAGAAAGTTTCTTGATAGTATGTATGATAGATTAACAGTGGACACCTGTCTTTGAAAATTCTCCGTATACAATAATTTTAAGAGCTTATTTGATATTAAAAAAAATGCGAGTTAAATTGAGATTAGACTATTTTGTGACATTTCAATTTTACCCATGATGTATGTTTAAGAGTATTTGTGACATTTCAATTTTACCCATGATGTATGTTTAAGAGTATAAGTGTTTATGCAACGTAAAAAAATAACTTCAAAATACATGGTGTGCCTGAATAAATAGTAAATAACAATTTTTATAGTAAATAGAATATCATCATTGTTTGCTCAAAAAAAAGAAGAATATCATCATTGTTACATCTAATATGATAATTTATTTAGTGGATCCATAAGTTTAAAACAAACGGAAATATTATCTAATGATATATATATTTTTTGAATAAATTATCTAATGAGAGTATAAGACACCAATTTAAATTATTATGTATTGTCATACTTGTATTGTATTTAATGGTCATATCTAAATAAATATTATCTATTATGTAAACAATACTTTGTTCTTGTACCAAAAATAAAAAACAATACTTTGTTCTTCGGTTTTTTTTATAAACAAAGAAACTATTGTTAATCCCAAATGACATTGTAACCAAAAAAAATCCCAAATGTCATTCTTTATAAATTACTCCATCCGTTCCTTTTTACGTGTTTTTTTAGAAAATTAACACCAAATTAGCGTTGTTTATTTTTACACTTTTTCTACCTATTATACCCTCATTTTAATCCACCAATAAATTCCTATTTGTTTGCACACACTTTATCTTTCGAATAAATTTAATATGTTATCGTTCTCTCGTAACAAACAATTGTCAGTTATTATCTTTTTCTCCAACAAATTTCTATTTTTTTTCGCACTCTCTCTCAAATTAAATTCATAAGCTGCATCTTCATTTAAATCAAAATTCATTAGTACTCTTGATGAAACTTCTTCTTCTTCATTTTCTTCTTGTTCTTGTATCTTGTCAAATGAGTATTCAACTATTTCTCCCTCTTCACCTCTCATCAGCAGTTCAAATGAGTCTTCCACTTTTTCTTCGTTTTGAACATTCATGGAGTCTTTTATTTTCCTTCTCTCAAATTTGTTCTTTTACTTTGCACTTGAAATTTTTAACAATTGATACTCATCTTATATATAGAATTTTAACCCTTCTTGAAACCATTATTTGTAACAAAATTTTGTTTAAATTTGAAAATAACAAGAAACAAACTTTATTTAAAAAAAACAAAATTTGTTTAAAAAAAACAAACTTTAGTTTTCCAAATAGAAAACATTAATTAATTTTATTGAAAAAGATAAGAAAATTGACAAAGGGTATAATTGATAAATCGTACCCTTAAAATACCAAAAAGACAGTTAAATAGGAACGGAAAATTCACCCTAAAAAGACACTTACAAAGGAACAGAGGGAGTATAAGCTATTCACAACTTATACATGTTAACCGTATTAATGTTAATTACCTATCCACTATTATTTTTTAAATTAATCCGCTTTTTTAACATATTAATCATGTTGCACCTGTGCATGACCCATTCTGATCTTGCACCGTAGACGGCACCGTAAAATAGATACAGATTGGGATTCCCTCAATCCGCAAATCCACATTTATGCAGTCAGGTCATCTGATCTTAAACAGATGGTTCTGATTCAATCTTAGTATTTAAATTATAAAATGAAAAATCAAATATGTATTTTCTTTAAACCGTCCAATCAAAATCGAATGTCTCACGTTAACATGACTATGTGAATGCGAGTTCCTATTGAAAGTAGGGAATTCCGATCTAATAGCTATATAGTTAGAATTTGGAAAAATTTGTACCAAAAAAAAAAAAAGAATTCGGAAAAGTTGATCATAACATAAACTTTAAAATAAAACTATTAAAGGAATCCTAAAATCTAATGTCATCATAATGCGTAGTTTAGCACAACAATACAATATATTCGTACTTATATTGTATTGTTGGTTGGTCATACTCATATTGTTAATATATTTATAAGTGGGAGCAACCCCCATCTTACAAGCTGATTTTGTAAGATCGTGAAGCATAACTCAAATGGTAAGACATGCCTCCGACATCATTCATGAACCACCACTCTTGACATTTTGCTTAAATACTTGACATGTTCATTAAATTATCACTTATGAAATATATTTACATTTTGGCAGTTCACTCTTATATCTCCTTGGCCATGAATATAATAATAAAATAAATTTGATTCTTTCCTCAAAAAACAAATAAATTTGATTCTGAAAAATATAAATAAATCTTAACAAATAGGAGCATCACCTTAACGATATATAATTACTGAAAAAAATCAATTAATTTGTAATTAAGATTTTATAATCCAATTTATTTCTGTGAAATATAGGTTCTAACTTCTAATGAATGGAAATATGTAAACTGCAATAACATTTTTTATTTTGCTAAAAAAAACTAACTTAATTTGTTCACATATATTCAAGATGACTTTATTATTCCCTCTGCTTTTTTAAAGTGTCTCTGTGATCACTTTTGTTGCAGTAAGGATGTGCGGTGCACTGAATGAATTATGATGATACTTATGAAAAAGGACGATCCAGTAGTTCTTATATTATAATATCACCATCTCAAATGATTTCCAAAATGAAACTAGCATTTCTTTTGAATCCTGGCAAAACATTTTACCCTACTTTTTTTGATTAAAGTATTTCTTAATTTAATCCCTTCTAGAAACACACACCTCTAGTTTAATTAAATCCGTTGTCTTGTCTCCACTACATGTAACTTTCCACATGAGGTAAAGCAAAACAATAGAAAGACCAAAGTAGACACACACTCACGTAGAGAACAAAACCAGTGTAAGTAGGCCTCTGGTTTAAATTTTCCCGTGTTCCAAATTCGATTAAACACATTAACCCCGCTAAACCTAGGGGCCAATTCAAGTACCAATAAGTCACAATTTTCAACTTCAACCATCTATAAATATTCCCCATCAAAACTTAGCAAATAACAATTCCTCAAAAAGAAAAAATTAAGAGAATCACAAAAACAAAACATCAACATGGAAGCAATTCAATCATGGGTTTCAAAAAACAAACTCGCCAGTATTGGTAAGTTACTTATTATGTGTAACATAATATATTGGATATGAACTTATAACAAAATGGTGCTAACTAACTAAATTTGAATGCAGGGGCACTTTGGGCATCTGGAATTGGAGCATCACTTATAGCTCATTCACGAGCTAAATCTCCAATGAAGCCAAGTCTAAGGCTTATCCATGCTAGGTAAAATCGTCACTACAATCTTCAATAACGATTTTATTTTGTTTTCCATTATAACTGTTGAAATGTGTGTTGTATCGAATAAAGTGTAACGAATGTTTTGGTTTGAAGGATGCACGCACAGGCGCTAACTCTAGCAGTGCTATCGGGTGCAGCTGCTTATCACTATTATGAGAATCGTGATGTTCCTCAAATTACAGTGGTAGATGGTTCTGCTCCAAATGTGACTGAGCTAGTTGAATGGGAGCTCCACGGTCCTTTTTAAGATTACAAGAAGAATTTAATTCCTATCTATGATTAATTTATCAATGTTATCATTATGTTATTTCGATCCTTGTGTTTTTTATGTATGATATGAGTATGATCAGAGTTCAGAAGTCTAAGGTGTTATATGGCTGTTGGGTGTGCATTAGTGCATACGTATGTTGTGTTGAAAGACTTTCTAATTTTCTAACACGTACATACAAGTTCTTTCATAGTTTCAGTTTTGATCATCTCTAAACTAGAAGTTAAAAGAAGTTTCAGTTTGAAATTTCTTATCAAAAATAAAATACAAAGGGAAAAAAATAGTGAATCAGGTGCAACATTTGGACTTTATCTATTTTATAATCAGATCTTCTACATTTGTTTCATTTGGTTTGAGCCAACGGATAAGGAGTTCAAGGTCATTGGTTTAAACTCGAACAAAAAAGAAAAAATTAATCTAAACTAAAATTATTAGCATTTGTCATTAAAAGAAAAAGGATAAATAGTCACTTTGGTCCCTGAATGTGTAGCAAGTAGTCACAATAGTCCTTCAATGTATCAAAATTCCAAAATAGTCCCTAGTTGTCCACTTTGTTAGTCAAAATAGTCCCTAAAGCTTAAATAACTCCTTAATACTCACAAGAACTCTTTTGATATAAGGACTAAAATGACAATAAGTAAGTACGTATAAGGACTAATATGACAATAAGTAAGTCTATTAAAGGACTAATATGACAATATTAACGAAATATTTTAATATCAAGGACTATTTTGACTAACAAAGTGCACAATCAGGGACTATTTTGCTATTTCGATACATTGAGGGACTATTATGACTACTCGTCACTCATTCAAGGAGCAAAGTGACTATTTCCCCAAAGAAAAATGATACCTAAGATGGTATGAGAGCCCAAAAAGACTTAACCCCGTGATTGATTTATTGGGCTGCTAAGACTTAAAAAGAAGCACGGTGATTGCTCTATAGGCCCCTCTAATTGCTTGACCTATGAAATAAGCTGACCGAGAGTTATGTTTTGATAAAAAAAAAAAAACGATTGGATGATAACTCCTAATAAATTTTAATTTTGTGCTACTGAAAATAATGATTCGTTAAATCTGAGTGGGCTTTTGAGTCACGGGGCTATCAATCAATTACCAAGATGCATAAGCCTAGACCCGAAAGATAGTAGTAATGCAATTTGGCAAGAAATTAAATATTTGACGATTAGTTGTATATATAGCCGCTTTAGCTAATTTATAGGCGACAATATTGGTTTGTCTCCTAGAAAATTCATCCAACAAATGTGAACATAAACTTGAAAAATAAAGAAATAATCTTTGATGATGAATCAAAATGAGACAAATTCGGACATAAATTGTTGAAACCATCGGCCACTAATTTTGCCTCAAGATCATATATAACATTGTTAAGACCCAATTGATCAATCCATTTGATAGCTTGTAGTAGACCAAATTACTCCCCCTCCTTCAAGCTCACATAATTTAGGACAGAGTAGTAGTTGACGCGCGTTAGGTTCAATCCTTCTTGCTGTTGTATTACCAAATAACAACAAGTGAACATGATTGAACAATTAATCATACATCAAAATGTCATTGCAGCTTATCCAGGCTGGCCTAAAATACACGATCACACTATTTATATTAAATTAATCTTGATATATTGATAATTAATAGTGGTTACGGCTTTCCAAGAAATGTATGAAGGGAATGATAAATACAAAAGTGGTTACAACTTACAAGGATGGGGAATTTGCTATACTCATTTTTGATAATGTATGGTTGGAAAGTCGTCTTCTTTCCTAACTGCTTGATTCTTTTTGTTAAGTATTTCACTAACAACTACTCTAAAGAGATACCCTACCAAACCACTTCCTAATTTACCAATCTCATTCTCAAATTCACTTTCCTCTACTATTTAATTTCCTATTAAAGATTCAACAAAAAGATAATGATTGGACATCTACATTTTGTTATGTGGTTACATCCAGCCTACTATTCTCTTTTAATTATATAAAATATGTGTAAGCTATTAATAAAGGATAATGTTATAATTAATTTTCACTAAATTAATTGGGGATGAGACTGAAATCATTTCTAATAGGGTCAAATGAACATATATTATGTAATATAAAGGTAGATGACAACTATTTATATATATACCAAATTCAGAAAACTTATATACATATTATCTCCTTCATTTCCCTCTTCATTGTTGTGTAATAAGAAAGCAAAGGAGGGAAATTCTAAGAAGCAAAAATGGATTGTTGTGTGTGTACAACTATGCCATTAATATTAAGACCTCCAAGGAATACAATATGTGGGGCATGTTATGAAGGAGTTAGGAGCATGATCAACATGATGAACGGTCTTGAAAGTGAGAAAGCAAAAACAATCACTACTCCAAATGGTTCTCCTATTTCGCGGCGAAATTCGAGTAAGGCAAGCTCTAATTCTTTTCATAATTCTTCTATGGTTGATTTGAAAATAAGTTTATAATCAAGTGTATAATCTAAAAGAGGCAATGAATGATATTATTTTTCCTCTGCAGACACTTGATGATTGCATAAGATGGTGTTCTGAGCAAATAGACCAATTTAATCAACAAAAACAAGATTTGGCTTATCTCAGAGGTTTTGCTGCTGCCTTCAAAGAACAAATTCACACAGATATATTGATAAGTCCAGGCAATCTTGGTCCACCTATACCTGCTCATAAATCCGTTTTGGTGAGTTCTTGTTTTTCCCATTAAATAATTTTCATTAACCATTCTTTAATATTTAAAATTTACATATAAATGCTTATCATATAAGTGTTCATGCATAAGATAATTATTCTATAACAAAAGATAAAATAAAGTATTTTTTGGCGGTTTCTGTCTCACGATTGATCTCGGTGTAGTTTTTTTTTTGGGCGTTCAGCCCTCTTTGTAAACAAAAAAATAAAACAAAATAAAGAAATATTGTTATTAAAGTATAAATTGTTTTAACAAGATATGCTAAAAAGCTTAAAAAAAATAAGCTGGAACAACTTATGAACATATGATAAGTTGTTTTCATAAATTATCTCAAACAATGTATAAATAGTTGTGTTAAGTAGATAAACAAATAAATACTTATGTTAACATGTGATATTTATGTTATTGTAATGTAGGCTGCAAGATCAGAAATTTTCAAGAATATGCTAGAGATTGATGAATGTAAAGCTGCACCAACTTGTAACACAATAACTCTACCTGACCTGAACCATGAAGAATTAGAATCTCTCTTAGAATTTCTCTACAGTGGGACATTGCCTTTGGAAAAATTGGAGAAACATGTGTATGCCTTGTCACAAGCAGCTGATAAGTATATTATCCCACATTTGCTGAAATACTGTGAAAGATATTTGTTCAGCTCACTTAGCACCTCTAATGCATTTGAGACACTAGAAATTGCTGATACTTGTTCAAACCAAGATTTGAAGGAGACATCCTTTAATTTCTTAGTTAAAAATATTGAGCATATGGTTACTTCTCCTAAATTTGAAGCATTTGTGCATAGGAGTCCGCATTTAACTGTGCAATTAGTTTCAAGAGCATTTGTGAATGGTTCCAAATTATCAATTTCTCTATAAGTGGAAAAGGCACAGCTGTTTTTATTTTGAATTTAATTTTTTGATTATGTATCTATTGAAATGATATATTGTGAAACAGAATAACAAAATTCATGCATTGTTCTCACCAAAGCCATTCCTTTAATGTTGGTCTCTGGTTTGTAAACATGTTATCTATCTCCCTGCTTCTTCTTTTTTCTTGTTCTCTTAATTCTGAAATGTCATTTTTTTTTAATTGAATAAATCAATAAAAAAAAGACTTGTAAATGATACAAATGATTTGAATTCGGCCTACTCATTCATAAACCATAACACAATTCAAACATGGGTAAGGACTTTTTTGACTCCATGTTTATTTTTTAATTTTTTTTGTTAAGTTGTCTGATGGTTAGAAATTTACTTTTGTGAGTAAGTAGAAAATTTGAGGTTCAAACTTTAACCCATGTATATATATTGCAATGTCTTACAAGAAGGATGCCGATTTAGTTGCTTATTTCGTGATGAAAATATTTTGGTCTCCCTATTGAATGATTTAGTCGCTAAATAAGTTTGTGACCATTTAGATATAGATTTATTTGAAAACAAAATTGTTTAACCACTAATCGCTAATGTTCGAGACTTCTCTAACATTTTGTCTTTAAATTGGTTGTTAAATCCTATTTGTTTTCATAGATATTTTGCTCAAATGAAACTTTTACTATGTAATGGAGGTAAAGTTCCTTTTCACCTTTCTTTATTCACAAGATTAAATAAAAAATAAAAGGTAATTAGTTCTCTTTGGATGGAATTGAATGACTCTCTCCATCACCTTTCTTTTTTTATAATTAGTCCTCAACGATGATATCATTAGATTTGACGTTCAAATCCAAAACCTTGCGGTTAGTGTGAGTTTAAGGTGGTTTGTCACTTCATCTTTTTTTTTTTTGGAAGGATTGTCACTTCATCTATATACCGAAAGAAAACCCGTGAACTAATTTTATTTTTCTTCCAAATTGGAAAGATTTAAAGCTCGTAGAATATTTGTTTATAATTTGGACATTTTCTTACACAATTTATAATTTGAACTTATATATCATTTTTTAAAATTTGACTAAATACTATGATGGTAAAAATAAAATTTTGTACTTTCTCTCTATTAAAATTTCTGTCCAAGGTCGAACCAAATACAAAACATTTAAAATTCATTTCCTTTCTCATTCTCTCTCTTTCCCTCCTTTTGATTAAAATTTCTCTTCTCCCCTATCATCTGTTGAACATAACATACCCTTCTTATTTGGATCAACGAGTGTTAGACCAATTTGTATGTACTTAAATAAAATAATAATGAAAATATCTTTCTTTTTTGTTTCGGCACATATGAGTGTGTGGGATGGTAGACCAAGTCGTCTCTATTTTTTTCAAACAAAAAAAAAAAACAGCAAAGACTTTTAAACAACTTATGTTGTTGGAGATTAATCGATAAATAGATACTTCCATGTAGTAGATGTTATGACTGTCCTGCAATCTACTTTTTGTTAGTAATTTTATGGAATAAATTGATCAAGATTGGACCGGCTAACAAAAGATACATTAGAGACCAACATGACTAACTAATTTAGAGATGTGTATGCAAATTAGGATAAGGAGGAGATTATTAAAATGACAAAGTTGTATCTACCACCGTTGCAATCATAGAGAATCCTCTTTTGAAATCTGAAATCACCATATTTCTAAGTTGGAGAAATTCTTACTTTTAGTATTACCATCAATGTCTGCATACTCACCACCAGATTACAATCAACGATGGATATACGACGTTTTCATCAATTTTAGAGGCGAGGACACTCGTAAATTTGGAGGAGTGTGCTCAACCAAGCTGCAAATTTGTCTGGTTGGGATGCTAACAATTTCAGGTAAATAAATCAATACTTTCTGCCTTATACAGTTCAATTAAGTTGCTATTCATAACCTAGTTTAGATAGTTTATTCAAATTAGTGGAATTAACCCGTGCTTAGATTAATTATTATATCCGTGAAATTGACATGTGGTAGATGCAGAGGTTACTTAATTATTTATAGTATGATTTCCTATAAACATGTTACAGTAGTTTAGTTAAGCTACTAATCTTTCATAATTTATGCTCATTCTATCTGTTTGTAATGATTATTGAAGGAGTGAAGCTGAACTAGTGAAGAAAAGACTTTGGGGGAAAACTGTCCTACTGGATGATGTGAGTAAGTTTGAGCAAATAAAAG
The DNA here is from genome assembly GCF_051527215.1 of Medicago sativa. NCBI lineage: Eukaryota > Viridiplantae > Streptophyta > Magnoliopsida > Fabales > Fabaceae > Medicago > Medicago sativa. The sequence goes on along the minus strand of NC_140751.1, from coordinate 73,366,263 downwards.
CCCTATGTGGAAATCGTAAGTAAATGGTTTGGTCCGGGAAGTGTATTAATCGTTACAACCAGAGATGTACACCTACTTAAATTGCTTAAAGTTGCACATGTTTGTACAATGAAGGAAATGGATGAAGATGAGTCCCTTGAACTTTTCAGTTGGCATGCTTTTAGAGAACCAAGTCCAACAAAATACTTAGTAAACTCTCTAGAAATGTTGTTGCTTATTGTGGAGGATTGCCACTTGCTCTTGAAATCCTTGGATCTTACTTATATGGAAGGACAGAAGGAGAATGGACAAGTGTATTGTCAAAACTAGAGAGAATTCCTAATGACCAAGTACAAAAGAAACTAAGAATAAGCTATGACGGTTTAAAGGATGATATGGAAACGGATATATTTCTTGACATATGTTGTTTCTTTATCGGTAAGGACAGGGCCTATGTTACCAAGATACTAAATGGGTGTGGACTTTATGCTGACATTGGAATAACGGTTCTCGTAGAACGAAGCCTTGTAAAAATTGAAAAGAATAACGAGCTTGCAATCCATGATCTGCTAAGAGACATGGGAAGAGAAATTGTCCGTCAGAGTTCAGCTAAAAATCCAGGGAACCGTAGTCGATTATGGTTTCATGAGGACGTACATGTAGCCTGTTTGGATTTGATTTTTAAATCACGTTAGGATGAAATATCGCTTCCAAGACAAGAAAAAAGTGAAAATAAAGAAGCTAACTTTTGTAGCTTCTGATAAAACGTGGTTTTTTTTCATTTTCACTGCTGTAGCAAACATGCTAATGATGTTTTGACAAAAAATATGGTAAGATATTCCTCTGTATAACTATTGGCTGAAATTTTATGGATAGATGATATGAGTGTGTTTGCATATTCATAATCATTATAGGCGTGCTTTGTTTGTACTGCTACAACTTTATGCATATTCATATTCATATTTATGTATCACTTTCTTGTTCTAGCAAGGAAATGAGAAAGGTTTCTTTTTCCCCTTACTTTTATGTATTTTTGCTCTTCAAATGCAGGGAACAAAAAGTGTGGAGGGATTTACGTTTAAGTTGCAAAGAACTGACAGAGTTTGCTTCAGTACTAATTCTTTCGAGGAAATGAAGAAACTAAGACTTTTACAACTTGACTGTGTTAACCTCATTGGAGACTATGGATGTCTTTCCAATCAACTGAGATGGGTCAAATGGCAAGGATTTACTTTCAACAATATACCAAATGACTTTTATCAGGGAAATCTTGTTGCTATGGACTTAAAACGCAGCAATATTAGACAAGTTTGGAATGAAACAACGGTATAATGATAACATTCTCTTGTGAAACTAAAAAGTTGATGCCAATAGTAATTGTTGCCGCCATTTTTTTTTTAACTTTTATTTTAAACAATTATCTTGCAGTTGCTGGAGAAGCTTAAATTTCTTAATCTCAGTCATTCTAAGTTCTTGAAAAACAGCCCCGACTTTTCAAAAATTACCGAATCTAGAAAAGCTCATCATGAAGGATTGTTCAAACTTGTCTGATATACACCAGTCCATTGGAGATCTGAATAGTCTTCTTCTGATAAATTTGAAGGACTGTACAAGTCTTAACAATCTCCCAAAGAAGATATATCAGTTGAAATCGTTGAAAACTCTCATCATTTCTGGTTGTTCAAAGATTGAAAACTTGGAAGAAGAAATAGTGCAAATGGAATCATTGACAACACTGATTGCAAAAGATACAGGTGTAAAAGAGGTGCCATATTCAATAGTCAGATCGAAAAGCATCGCGTATATATCTCTATGTGGATATGAAGGATTATCACATGATGTATTTCCCTCTCTCATTTGGTCTTGGATGTCACCAACAATGAATTCTCTACCTCGCGTTTCCCCATTTGGAAACATGGCTTTGTCTCTAACTTCCATCAATATACATAATGTGGGGTTTCTATCACCTGTGATCAAGAGCCTTTCACAACTCAGAACTGTTTGGGTACAATGCCGCTCAAAGATTCAACTAACTCAAGAGTTACGAAGAATGCTTGGTGGTCAATATGATGTGAACTTTACCAAATTGGAAACATCACATGCATCACAATTCTCAAATCGTTCTTTGAGGTCACTTTTGATTAGAATGGGAAGTTGCCACACAGTTATTGATACTCTTGGCAAGAGTATATCACAGTTTCCTTCTCTGTCTTCTTGACTTCTCCACCCTTTATTTTATAGATATGTTAAATCTTAATTCCCATGCGAAGCATTTAGACATAATGGTTTATTTCTCAATAATTTTACCCTGCACTTGAAATACTGAAACCCAAATCAGCTTGATATTGCAATAAATGATTGATGATTGAGCTGGAGTGACTAAGGAAAACAGGCAAAATGTAATAGCAGAAAATGTAGCATATGGTTGCATGGTAGAACGGGTAGAAAATGAATGACACGGAACAAAGGATGCTCTGCAGCTATATTCGAGGATGCTCCCTTTTTGAGTCTTAAATTACAGAACCCTTAAATGAAATTGAATGATATAATTTGCTATATTTGTACAGTTTTTATTCCTTTGTTACATCATGTACACCCAATAGTGGGGCACTCCCATTCGCTCAACTCGGAATCAACATAGATCAACATTGCATACCGAGTAGTGAATATAGTTGTGTTGCATCATCATTGTGTCGTTATGCATACATTTAGATCTGTGTGCTTAACACCAACGTGTTATGTTTGTATAGTAACTTGTTGCATGGTTTGTTTGTGTGTCTATCTCTTAATTTCTTACTCGTGCAATTATTTCAGTTTTACTGTCACATGATTATATAATTAACAAAGCATATCCAACTTGAATAGCACAATCATGTTATTAACGAAGCACATATGCTTATGATACAGGAATCTACAACCAACAATTAAAGTGATTTGTTCCTTCCGGGTGGAAATTATCCTTCTTGGTTAGCCTATACAGGTGAAGGACCTTCGGCACAATTTCAAGTTCCTGAGGATATTGATTGTCGCATGAAGGGAATAATCCTATGCATTGTTTATTCATCAACATCTGAAAACATAGGACTAGTGTCTTGATCATTAATTACACAAAGTGCACCGTCCAGATATACAAGCGAGACACGATAATGTCCTTTAATGATGAAGATCAGAAGAATGTAACATCAAATCTCAGACCTGGCGACGAAGTGGAGATCTTTGTAGCTTTTGAGCATGGATTGATTGTTAAGGAGACGGCTGTTTATCTGGTATATGGCCAGTCAATTGCAATGGAAATTGGAGGTGAGTCATCAACTAACATGGAATTGGAACCGTTAGCCGAAGTGAACATGCAACCATCACCTAACATGAAAGTAGAAGCATCACTTGATGTTGAAATGGATCTGTCACCTGATGTGAAAGTGAGGTCATCACCTATCATACAAATGGAGCCATCACCAAAGTCCAATAAAAGGATGTGTACAATCCTTGCAAAAAGAATTAGGGCATGTTTATGCTTGAACCAACATGGAGATAAAGATTTGAACAATTTTTTATTGGACAAGGTTTTGTCATATAAACATATTTGAAGTCCATTTCAGCCTGTGTTCTGCGTGTTTCCAAATTAGAAAGACGTGGAATTGAAAGTTAAAATGCATAAGGTATTATGTTAGGTTTAACAAAGACTCATGAGTCATGACCAATTGTTTTTCATCTATTGTAATTAGCATGCACAAACATAAGCAATCTGGCATATGGATTGAATTATATTTACACTTGCAGATTCAAATTTGTGCATGCAGACTCACAGAGACAAAGATGTCGACACAACTTTTCATTCTCTTGATCTACCAAAGAGTAGTGATTTAGGGTCAATTTTGACCCAAAATCACCATCTGAATTGTTTTTATTTCTCTTTTAGAAAAATAAGTGACTTTCACATGTCTTTCAGTTTTCTTTCGTTTGTTTTGGTGATTTCATCATCTAGCACGACTTTATTTATTTTGATTTCTCGTCTTTGTGCGGTGTGTTTTTGATTTACTGTCTTTGATGTTTATTTGAAAGATTAGTTTTGATCAAGTGTATATTCAATTCAATCAATGACTTTTGCGTCAACGTTTTAGATCTGGAAATATGAGTATTTAAGTGGCTTCAGTACATTCATATTTGTAGGCATGTATTCCGCTGTCTTTACCGACTCTAGATTTGTATTGTATTAATGTACTCTATAAATTTAAATAAATAAATATCATTTATTTTTGTCAAAAAAAAATTTGATTTATTTTTGCAAAACTCATTTTCGTATCTTGCATAAACATCTCAACAAATAATCAATATCTACTTTGATTTTTATCGTCTAAATATCCTTATTTATTAATTTTGTTAAGTCTGCAGCAACTTAACCTAATTTTCTTTTATAATATTTTCAGATTTCATACATTTTATGAAGTGTTTGATTTTGTCTACTATAGATTATCACGTGTTATTTTTTTCACCGTTACCAATTATATGTTGCATTTTATTATTCGTATGTCAATTTCTTTACAATAAACCCGAGCGGAGCACGGGTTAAATATCTAGTTTTATTGTTTGTTTTTATTACTTTCTAATTTATTTTAACCTAATTTATTTCGCTAAATTACTATATTTTCATAAAAACAACTTCTTATATATAGCCGCTAGCTCATTCCTTCTCTTTCCAAGGTTCCAATTCCAATGGCTTCTCTTGCTTTCTTCAGAAAACCCTCTTTCCATTTCATATCTCGTGCAACTTCTTCCATCATTTCCATCAACAACAATGCATCTTCTTTTGTTTCTCTCCAGAGAACCATGGCCACTTTCACACCGACGTAATAATTTTAAAACCCTTACTTCATTTCTTGTTACCTACGTTACTTGTCATGGATGCTTATATAACTTGCCTGCATGCGATCATCATGCACATTAACAAATTAGGTTTATTTTATCTATGTTTTATTATACAGCATAATAAGCATTGACACTTTAAATTGAATGCATGCTTAGTGTTTGACATATGGTTTTAAATTGCGGTCGCGGATCCAGTCATTACGGCTACTGTGATGCGCATTTCAGTTGTTGCAGTGTGAAATAATTTTAAATTTTCACAAACTATATAAAGTGACATCACTATGCTACTACACTATTTATCCACTACTTAGAGTCTTAGTTTGGTCCGTAAATACTGATTGGGAAATGCTTGAAATACACACTTGGGAGACGGTTAAATGTATGTTTTTTCATTATATCTAAAGCATAGCATATTGGAATTGGGTTTTCGAAATTTTAATTTTTGGTGACAAGATTTGGAACATGGGACGAAATCATCTGATGTGGTTCATGATGTGCTAACGATGCAGCCGTACACATGGTTGAAGATCACACCGCAATTGTGGTGCGATGCGGTGGCTACCACATCATCAATATATGCTGGCCGCAATTTAAAACCATGGTTCGACACATGTATTTTGTGTCGGAGCATAGGGTATGGGAATATGCTATTATTAAGTGACAAATTGTTTCCTTTCTATTGTTGTTTTCGTTTGCAGAAAGCCCCATGTCAATGTTGGCACTATTGGTCATGTGGATCATGGAAAAACCACACTAACTGCTGCAACTACAAAGGTTTTGGCATTAAATTTGTGTGACTCGGTTTAGGTTTTTTTGCTGCACAATACTTATTATACAAGTGAATTGATTGATTTTGTGGAACAGGTACTAGCTGCTGAAGGTAATGCCAAGGCCATTTCTTTTGATGAAATCGACAAGGCTCCTGAGGAAAAGGAGAGAGGAATTACTATTGATAGGGTAAGACTTAGTTCATTTTCTCTATTTTTTTTAAATTCATACTCAAATCATGCATTTTGTAAAATTTCCTGATTGTTCTTGCAGTCTCATGTTAAGCTTCCAATTGTGAGAGGTTCAGGTCTGTATCTTGAAACTAATGAAGAACTAGGAGAGAAAGATATCTTGAAACTAATCGTTGCTGATCCTGTTCGACAGCTTGACAGACCTTTTTTAATGCCAATAGAAGATATTTTCTATATTCAAGTAAGTAGAAATATCATACAGTGAACAAAATTATTTTCTCTGTTCTGTATATACTCCTCCACATATGTTGTCAACTTCCTGATGTTCCTTCCACTATCTTCGGTTTATGGGAAGGGGCGTGGAACTGTTGCCACTGGTCATGTTGAACAAGGTACTATCAAAGTTGGTGAAGAGGTTGAAATACTAGGACTGACACAGGTACGCAGAAAATTAAATGTCTTATAATCTTTTTGCTTACTGGTTTATGTTTTTGTATTTATCAGTCTTCTGTGTGCAGGGTGAACCTTTGAAGACTACTGTAACTGGTGTGGAACTGTTTAAGAAACTTGTGGATAGAGGAGAAGTGAGTAAAATCATATAGCATTTACGACTATCCTCTACTCTTTTTTTCCTCGCAATTTGGACTAGTGGATAATTGAATATTATGTGTCCATTTTTAGGCTGGTGATAAAGTAGGACTTCTTTTACCAGGTCTTAAGCATGGTGATGTGCAGAGGGGAATGGTGAGTGAAACAGATTCTGATTCAAAATGCAATTTACCATTTCATTTTATGAAAATGAACCAATTTTTCCTTCTCCGTTTTTAAAACCTTCTTTTGACGAAAATTATAGGTTATCGCCAAGCCTGGTACATTGAAAACATATAAGAAGTTTGAAGCACAAATTTTTTCTGTCGACTCTAAATTTTACCTGAGGACGGCAGACATTACCGGAAAGGTACAATTACCTGATGATGTCAAGATGGTTATGCCTGGTGATAATGTGACTGCAATTTTTGAGCTGATGTTACCTTATCCTCTTGAACATGGTAAGCATTATCTATGATGGATCACAGAATATAGTTTTTTCATCTTTTGCTTACTTAGAATACTTGCTGAATAAGATCTACATTATCAATCAGATTAAAATTGATGTCGTATAAGAAAGTTGGAACTGTCTTTGCATTGTGTTTGTTTTCTTAGTTATTATCTATTTTGATGTCATATGTCCAACACTTTTGTGTGTGACCACAATCCACAATATAATCTTACAACAATCATTTAATTATCAACAGGACAAATATTTACTTTGAGAGAAGGAGACCGGACAGTTGCTGCAGGAGTTGTCTCCAAAGTCCTTTCCTAGAATGTTGATTTGGAGTCCACAAAGTTTCTGTCCAGTAATTTGTAATTAAGTCGCAAATAGGGATTGAAACCAGCATGCAGAGAGGAATCTATGATTCAACTATTTTTGACACTTGATGTGTTGGTTCCATTTGAATATGTTTGTTTTACCTGTCTGAGGAATCAGTGTTTCTTTCATTTGTTCATCTTAGATGTTTTTTTCTTATATATTAACAAAAAATTGTTGAAACTATTTTGAATGTCAAATAAACATTTATCAATTTTGACTCAATTATCGCAATGTTTGCATTATTCTTTGCATTCAATCAATACTTTTTTTTCTCTCTTTATACTTTGAGATTATTTCTTTTTAATTGAAGTGTTACTTTATTATTATTTTTTATTATTATAATAATGTATACATCGCACCACAATTGGGGTGTGATCTTCAACCACGTGTGGATCAACACCAGCGTGTTATGTTTGTATAGTAACTTGTTGCATGGTTTGTTTGTGTGTCTATTCTGCTCTTATATGGTTTGAACTTAATTTCTTACTCGTGCAACTATTTCAGTTTTACTGTCAGATGATTATATAATTAACAAAGTATAGGCAACTTGAATAGCACAATTGTGTTATTAATGAAGCCATATGCTTATGATACAGGAATTAACAACCTACAATTATAATGACTTGTTCCTTCCGGGTGGAAATTATCCTTCTTGGTTAGCCTATACAGGTGAAGAACCTTCAGCACAATTTCAAGTTCCTGAGGATATTGATTATCAGATGAAGGGAATAATCATATGTATTGTTTATTCATCATCTTCTGAAAACATGGGAATTGAATGTCTTACTGGTGTCTTGATCATTCATTACACAAAGTGCACCATCCAGATCATATACAAGCGAGACACGATAATGTCCTTTAATGATGAAGATTGGAAGAATGTAAGATCAAATCCCGGACCTGGTGACAAAGTAGAGATCTTTGTAGCTTTTGAGCATGGATTGATTGTTAAGGAGACGGCTGTTTATCTGGTATATGGCCAATCAATTACAATGGAAATTGAACCATCAATTACTATTGAAGTTGAGTCATCAACTGACATTGAATTGGAGCCATTAGCCGAAGTGAACATGCAACCATCACCTAACATGAAAGTAGACGCATCATTTGACGTTGAAATGGATCTGTCACCTGATATGAAGGTGCAGTCGTCACCTATCATGAAAATGGAGCCATCACCAAAGTCCAATAAAAGGATGTATGCTATCCTTGCAAAAGGAATTGGGGCATGTTTGTGCTTGAACCAACATGGAGATAAAGGTTTGAAAAATCTTTGCCTGGACATGTTTTTGTCATATAAACACTCATGAGTCATGGCCAATATTTGTTAGACTCGTGGATCATGGCCAATATTTGTTTATCTATTAATCAGAATACAGACATAGGATTGAATTATATGTATGTATAGATTAAAATGTGTACATGCAGACTCATAAGACACAGATCTCAATCATATCATAGTATATGTAATCTAACTAGAGAGCATGTATGTAACTGTTGTTTGAAATAGCATCACGACATACTCAGAAACACACAAATTATAGATTAAAATGTGTACATGCAGACTCATAAGACACAGATCTCAATCATATCATAGTATATTTGTATTTAGAGCTGTAACTTCTTGCTTCTAGTACTGTCACCATTCCACAAGGACAAAGCATGTACCTACCTCTATTCCCATGTGTGCTCGTAAATCATTCCAACAAAACAATGTCCTCAACACATATAGCCTGCTACTACCTTGTCTCTTGCCTTCCATCAAAGTACATGTATAATTTGTTCTGGAATCTCCTATAGTATTTCTTTTATAAGGTACTATAACTCATATACATAAATCTTGAAAACTCCTATCAAATGAAGCAAAAAGATATGCTAGCTAAGATAAGAAAAAGAGCAATCAGTTAACAGAAAATAAGAAAAAGAGCAATCAGTTAACAGAAAAGAAGCCAATGGAATACAGATAATTCTTGGTGGTCAAAACCACAAATATAAATCAGTTGGGGGCACACATATAAAACATATAGTACAACATTTAAATATTTTAATAAAAAGAAAAAATTGATTCCTCTCAACAAAAAATTGGTTATTCTCTTTTGACCTTTTTTTTATTTGTGGGCCTAAATGATTTTAATTTGGATTTGTGACCACATAAACCTTTTTATTTGTGGGCCTAAATGATTTTAATTTGGATTTGTGACCACATAAACCATACTCATGGAATACCGTGTAACGTTTTTTAGGGTTGCTGCGTAATTAACTCATGAAAAATACATTTTTGTACAAATCATTGAAAATATTAAAAGTTACAGATCACAATTTCACGAACGCAAGAAGAGTCAACATGTGTGACTAGTTATGAAGCCCGAATAATCCAAACATGATGATCGATTTGTCTTGGATACCGATACTTTGCGGATACTCATGAATACGTACCCACGAAGCATTGAAATTAATTTTTTAAAAATATTTTATCGGATACGTTACCAATACATGCATATATTTTTAAGATATTTCATTGATATGTATCATAGAAAAGATGAAGGGTAAAAAAAAAACATGAGACAATGTTGTGAGAATTCAATGAGGGTGTATATTATTTAATTTAATATGTGAATAGGTTGAATTGTCTTTCAATAAACCGTACTTAAAGTAATGTTTTTTTGTGGATGAATGTAACAAGAGAGAAGACTCAATTGATCATCGTTATACAAAATTGGTTTTAAGTTCTTTAGTGATACTTTAGTTTATGTATTTTATATGCATATAAGTTTTACTATAACAAATTTATTGATTTATCTTATTTGTATCGTATCTTAAATTTTAAAAAAATTATGTATCCGCGTATCTGTATTGTGCCCACACTTATAGTATATATCCGAGCTTTATAGTTAATTATTTTTTTGTACTTTCAAAAAAACATTTTTGGTGGAGGTGCGAGGAAACTTCATAGTTGATTAGATATAATTCAAAAAAAAGTTAATGACAAAGATATATAATATGTCCCTTCGGGGACATCCGATAAAATTGGAACGATACATGGACAAAGATATATAATATAAATTTATTGGAGAAAAAAAAATTAGTTTACTCATGGTCCGTCGGGTATGGATCATCAACCCGATCCAGATAGAAAACACGGATCCGGATCCTTCTTCTTAGTATCGTATCATTTTTGTTGAAGAAATCTCAACACAGAGAATACTGTCACTTGCAATTTTCCAGCTTCACCACCTTTCGCACAATGCGCGCCGTTGCAGCTCAATTCTCTAACGTAATATGCTCTTTGATCCTCCTCAATTTCAACCCTAATTTTACAACCCCTTTTTCATTCATTTACAAATTCAACTCAAATTTTGAATTTGATTTTTGTTTTTGCAGTATTTATGTAGAAGAAGAGTTCCAATCAATCAACAATCTCGTAATTTTTCATCTTCTAATAGCAAAGGTATCACCTTTTCTTTACCCATACTTTTGTTGAAAAATTGGTGCAGCTATGAAATCATTTTGTTGAGAACAAAAATGAATCCCTCAATTTGAAGAACTAACTAATCTACTGTGTAAAAAACTGTACTTGTAGTGGTAAATGATAGACACTACTACTTAATGCTGATTTTGGGGAATTTATGTGATTCAATCTCTTTACCACACTTGTGATCGAAGGCGTTTTTGGTGTCCGACATGTGCAATGTCCGGCATCGACACCGGCACATCGGTGCCATTACATTCATTTATGTCATTTTCTTAGATTACTACATGTGTCAGTGACGTGTCTCTGTCGGTGCTTCTCATTCATTATGTCAAAACATGGAACTATAAAACGCAAAGAAGTTGAACTCTAAATGATTTTGGTTTCATTGTGTTGTGTAAATGAACTGCTCTATTATGTTGCATGACCAGATGAGCACCTACTCTTGGAGCATGAAGTTGAGAGAAAATTTGGGTGGTTATTGAAGAGTATATTTTTCGGGTCTGCACTTTATGCGGGATACCAGTTCTTTCCTTATATGGGTATTGATCATCCAGCTTTCAAAAGTTTTGCTGCAACGATTTCTTGTTCGTGAAGCTTCTGTTTACTCTTGCTGGTTCAAACCTGACAGTGTTGTTGAAACAAAAATTTCAGGGGAAAATTTGATGCATCAGTCGGTATCTCTTTTGCGTGTCAAGGATCCCTTGTTTAAAAGGATGGGAGCTTCTAGATTGGCCCGTTTTGCGAAAGATGGTAATTTGAACTATCTATATTTTTCTTCACAAATCACTTGGTATCAGCATTTTAATTATTTATAACTATGACCCTGTCAGGAATTTGGATAAGCAGCTTAATTTGCAGCTTACGATATAAGTGCTTACAAGATAATTGATAAACGCTTATGTATAAGCTATTTTTGTAACAAATGATAAAATGAAGTTAAATTGTTTTTGTATAAACTAGAAGCTGTTTTCATAAGATATCTTGGAGAGCTTATGAAAATAAGTCTAAAACAGTTTATGAACATGTCATTAGCTGTCTTCATATGTTCTCCCAAACTGTCTCACTAGTGCTTATGCCAGTGGATAAGCTCAAATCAGCCAATCCAAACAGGCCTCATATATTGAAGCACGTTGTGGTGCATTGTTCATTTGAATGTTGAGGCATTTGTTCTGCTAAACAAGTTTTGTTCATTTTTCTTGTGCTTGATTTGAGTACTATAGAGTTTTAATCTCAGCTTGCTGATGTGATGACAAATTCTGGTTAAAGGGAAGAGTTTATGGGGGATTTTGAACTTCGATAAAAGATTTTGTGCTTGAATTGTTCCTGAAAGACTGAAACAGTTACTCAGATTTTGATTGATCAGGATATTGAAATAAGAGTTGCTTTGTTGTTACGACCTTTTTTTAATGACAAAGCACAGATGCAGCGATGATTGAAAATTGAATTCTGTTCCATAACCAGCAAATAGTCTTTTTTTTTTTGCTTTAGCTAATTTGAGTGTTCAATCATATTTTCTATGTTCACAATATTTTGTAATTTTATCCATAGTTTTTCAATGTAAGGTATAGCTGCAATGCTTGCATGTGTATATTCAAATTGTTCACGTTCCTTTTGCTCAAAGATGAAAGCAGGATGAAGATAGTTGAGTTGGGTGGAGATAAAGAGCTCATAAATATGTTAAGCACGGCAAAAGATGACCGTACGCGGAAAGCGGCGCTGAATGCTCTGGCTAAGCTGTCACACTCAGGTTGAACCTATGCATATTACTTGCCAGATTTTCGTTTCTAAGTAGACCATTTCTTTTTAATATGCTGGTGGATATTCAGACCAATAGTAGTAGTAGTAACTCCATGGTCCTAAATAGTAAACCAGAAATGTTCATCCATTGCAATTTATTTGTACAATATTCTAGCTAAAAATCAACTTTAAGATCAAAGCGTAATAAGAACTTCAGAAAACTATTGTTTCAAATGTTTGTCATCTTTATTCAATCAATATGGGCATATAAAATACACATATTGACTTAGCGGGAGTTCAACCCACAAGGCCACAACCCCTTATCTCTCCAACCCTTATGCACCTTATCAGTAGTCCTTGTACAATGATAAATTATCAACACCTGCATCTTGTCCTATGAGCATATTGGATAAGATTCCAGCTCTTACAATATTACAAGGTCGGAAGAATATGTAGTTGTAACAGGGCAGTGCTGCTAGCACTAGTTTTCTTCTCTTTGTTTAAACAAACAGAGCCTAACGGCAAAAATTCACACTCACTAAGTGCTGAAAAAGGAGGTATTGTTGATTTGATCCCGCACCCTAGCATATCAAATGTGTCTGCAGTCTTTTAACTGATGGGCGATACTTACGAGACTCTTTTCAGTTTTCTATCGACAATGACATAATCTTTTTTTCTTTTTATAGATGAAGTTCTTGCATCCTTGCATCGTGCTGGGGCCGTTTCAGTTATTAGGTCCGCTCCAAGTTCACTCGAGGATGCAGATATTGAGAAATTCAAGTTGAGCTTGATGAAAAGATTCCAAGATCTTAAGTATGATGTGTCTTCCTGACTTTTACTAGAGGTTCTTGCCTTTTTTACCCTTCTTGTTGGCTCGGAGCATGAAATATGATGATATTAGAGTAAACTAGCCATGAAGGCATTTTCAAGGTACACTGGAAATTGTTATGTATCTTTCGACTAAATCTAATAACAGATTAGAAATCGATGAGTCAATTTCTCATATGTACTACTAGAGATTCTTTTCTTTTGGTTTCTTGATTCCATGAAGTTTGTAATAGTGTCTGTTTTGATTAATGAAATATATCTCTATTTACCAAAAAATATAGTTTTTTTTTTTTTTGTCAAGAGACAAATTCAGTTGTTAATATGATATGTTAGTGATTTGAACTCTAATTATTTCCTTTTCGTACTCCTTTTAATGTCTCATCTCAATCACTTGAGCTGCACCTTGGGGATGACTTATCAATGCTCATATGATATTTACTCATTGTATAAATATTTGGGAAATGTTAACGAATGCTCCCGGGGCACTCTTTAAGCACCTTTAATAGCAGGTTTTTACGAAAATCTGTGTAATCATTGAAATTTGTAACATTTGACTTTTTTTAGGAATATTTTCTAAATTTGGGATCCTTAAAGAGTGTCGGGGCACTCGTTAACGAGACCCATAAAATTTAAAGAAATATATAACAAATTTATAACTAACCCTACTATATTAATTTTCAAACTCTTATCTAATTTCCAAAATATAATCTTGAATCAAATATTTTTGTAACTTAAAATATAATATATTTATAAAAAAATCTAAATCAAATTTCAAATAAAATATTAATCAAATATCAAAACTTAAAAGAAATCATATCAATCAAAACAAACAATTAATATTCAAACAATCCTTTCAAAAAAAAAATTAATATTCAAACAATTTTACTATGTGTACCTCTATATTATGAAATGTGCAAACATTTGGATAATCTATAATAGTGAAATATTTGATCAACCTCTTAACTATTTTTAAAAAATTCAGAAGAAAACATTTAGTCAAGTAGCACGGGTTATCACTTATAAATGCAGATGCTAAAATAAAATTAGAATGGGCATCTCTATTATATATATTTGCCTTAATTTTTTTAAAAGTACACTTGGCACTCTTCTATGTTAAACTTCATTTAATGTATTACACACCTAAGCATCACTAATACACATGTGGACCTCATCATCTAATTGTAGCTTGATTATTGGCTATTGATAAATCATTGTTACATATTAACACATGTTTGACCTTGCCATTTATTACAATTGATACTGATATGAATGCCAATACAAAAGTGGCATCCTATAAGAATATGCTCTCTATTGACCCTACAACCATTTCATTTTGTATGTGTATTTCCACTAATCAAACAATCACTCTTTAATGTCCATAAATGTCTTATAATTACGTGTGAAAAAAGTTCTAATTTAATATCTGCATCAACAATTGTATTGCTCAATTTTTCTCTATAAATATTGGTTCAACTTTCACCATTTCATATTCATTCAAAGAATTCAGAATTCTTTCCAAATATTGTAACGAAAGTTGTATATGATGGTGGTTCGGGTAAAAAGGTGTTTTCATTTATACTATTTTCAGTTAGTTTTCTCTCATTGTATTGTTTTTATTTGATAGTATTATCTACCATTTTTTTTTAATTCACTTATAAATTCTAGACTTCTTTATCAAAGTCAGAGATTATGGATCTAATATGTAACGTGGAGGCTAGACCTAGCAATTAGACATCTAAATTTTGAACTCACACCTTTCAAGCGATCATTTGATATCAGGATCAACACGTAGCAGCAGTACAATTTCGTCCAAGAATTTTTGAAGAATATTAAGATTGAGAAAGATTGATAAGGATCTATGAAACATGGTGATTTTTTTCTCTCTCTATGAAACATGGATATAAACACGTACTAATGTTCTTTTTAGTGTTTACTGGCATTATCATCAAATTGTTTGTTGATAATTTTTTTTTTTGGCTGAAATATATAATTTAGTTTTTTTAAGGAATAATTTAGTTGTTTCTCCTTAAAAAAAATAATTTGGCCGTTTCAAATTATAATTTTGCTACGTTAATGTTGTTGGTTTTTTTTTTGAAGGAATGTTGTTGGTTGGTTTTTTATTGTCTTTGTTTATTTTTTCATATTTTTTAATTATATTTTAAAACAAAGCAATTTGATTAGATGCACCAATAAAACAAAGTGATTTGATATATCAATAAAAAAATTGTTGGTATATACAATTTAACCCATTCACTATATACGAAATTACGAATCTATATTATTATAAAGATAAAAAAAAATAGTACACGTGACATTTTAATTTGCTTACAAGACTTAATTGCTCTTAATTCTTCATTTGTAAATTTCCTACAATAAACACGTTACTTCTTTTTTGTTATTATTACTTACTCATATTAATTTAGTAATTTTTATGATCATTCAAAGTTATTATTACTTACTCATATTAATTTAGTAATTTTTATGAACATTCATAATCAAATCAAGAAAGAGAAGATTTTCACGTGCCAAAGCAATTGTCCTTTTTATGGTGAAAATTTTATAATTTTTTGTCAATCATTTCTATACATGCTAACAATTCAAAAGGCATGCACAACAAAAATAAATCAAAATAGGCGAATAATTATTGATTTAAATTGTACTAAAAAAAACTGATTATGATTTTATTATATAGTTTCAACTCTATTTTATTACTCAATTATAACTTAATCGTTGTATTTTCTTCATGATTTTTTTAATCTATGAAAATAATATCCTAAGTAAATAGAAAATCATTTTTACGTATTAATTTTCCTACGAAAAATTTAATAAAATAATTTTCCAAATATTTGTTTTAATTTTTGGAAAAATAAATCAAGGTAGACAAATTTTCCAATCAAACTTATTAGGCCATATTTTGTTAAAAAATTGAACAAGCAAGAATTTTGGTTAAGAAATGTCCATTTAATCATACATTATCACTGCAAGAATTTTGTTTTGAATGAAAATTATATGCATTGATTTTAGTTGATTACATAATATGCATGGTCAAAGATAATTAATAACATTTACCTTCAATTCCTTAATGGTGATCATCATTTACCTTCAATTCCTTTTTCCTCTAAAAAATAATTTGTTCAATTCCTTCAACATGATAAATGGATGATTTGCGTTTTTAATCATATAGTCGATCCATCTTACATCATTTTCACTTGCTTATTCATTTCATACGATCTTATTACCTTTAAAAAATTAGCAATGGTACCATACACATGTTCCATTTCCGTTGTTTCTAAATATGAATCAACCATTAACGTTAGAAAAAAATTAATCAAACAACGTGTTTTACTTCTCTTGCTTGAAACAGAAATTTTATAACATCAAATAAAATGTATAATTAAATTAAATGAAGGATTAAATGACAATGAAAATTCATGAATGAGTTTGAATGAAAAATAACCGTTAAAATAAAGCTTAATTCTCTCGAAAAAAATAAAGCTTAATTAAATTTTTTATTTAAAATAAAGCTTATAAAAACATCCAAATAAGAACAATTACATTGGACAAATCCTTTTGCTTAATAATATTTGTTTTTTGGTACATTTTACTTAGTATTTTAATCTCAACAAGAGTGCACTAAATATCCTATGTAAATCTTCTTTCATTTTTAATTTCACTAAGATAATAAATAAAACGATGTTAACCCTTTACCGCCGATTAAGGATCCATTTCCTAAAGAGAAATACCCATTCATTACCAAAAAAAAAATTGTTAAGGAAAAAAAATATTTATGAGTTGATTATTGTTTGTATAATATTTCCAAGTTTACTACGCTAATTTTTTTTTTACCAAAAATGGTAACAATCACATTTGGATTGAATCCGTGTGAGACGCAACAAAATATAAAGTTTTTTTAATTGTTTTTCTTAAAAAAAATTGGTATATGCAAATTTCACTATTGTAAACAAATAAAAAATAGCTTCAGTTTTTTTTCCAATGAAAAACTAATTGAATTTTTTATCACTTATTAATCATGTTTCAAAGGCAACCATCAAATTATAATCATTGTTTGATTTCTCAACCAATCAAATGGAGTCATGTACTCTTTGCCTTAACTTTCTACCAATTAGAGTAACTAAATCATCATAGGTTTCAATCATACACGTATTTGTTAACAAGTAAATCATATATATATATATATATATATATATATATATATATATATATATATATATATATATATATATATATAGGTACCACAAATATAACTTTCTAACATGCAAAATCGTAAATGTTTTTCTGCTCAACTTTCAACTAGCATGGTGACGTGACATTTTTTTTTCTTGGGCTTTCATTTTCATTTTTTTTTTCGTTTCTCATATATGAAACGTATCATTGATGTCATTACAAGAACCACTGAATTGCTTCTAAAATGCAAGGACCATTGAGTACGAGTATGTGATATAACATAATGAGTATGTGTAACATTCCAATTTGAGTATTAAGAATTTAAAACTTTTTCAACTCAAATGGAGTTTTACTTTAAGATTTCAACTTAAAACTTCATATAAATGACTTTGAATAACTTTATTTAGAAGAAAGATTTACAAAATATTTACATTTACATAAAAGACACCTTTAAAAATACAACGAATAATGAGACCCTAAACTAGACTCTACTGTGATCCGGCCTCTGATGATACTTTGAAAATTACTTATACCTGAAAAATAGAAATAAACGTGGGGTGAGAGTATGAGTGTGTGTCATTGCAAGGACCTTTGAATTGCTTCTAAAATTGAATTAATTCAAATTATTTCTGGTCAATTTGTTTTGATAAAAAAAAAAACAAGGATCCTAAAAATATGTCAGATTATATAGTTGATTTAATTATAATGCTATGAAGAGTATCATTTTATTTTTCTATGAAAGATGCAAAATCATCTTAGCATTTAATGAAATATCAATTGTCTAATTGAATGTATTTATTGGTTTTCTTTGATTGTGCTTTTCAGATGATGTTAGAGGTTCTTGGTACAAACTCAGATGAAGAAGAAAAAAATTAATTTTGTTTTGAGACAGAAAGAAAAATTAATCTAACAACTAATTATTAAAATTTTCCATTAAAAAGCCTTTGTTTAATAGGATATATTTTTTCTTAATTAAATACATTAAATATATAACTTTTAACCTATGATGATCAATAAAATCTTATGTCTTTCATTTTAAATAGTATTCTAGACATTTTTTTAAACTAAAAATAGAAGATAATTGATATTTTAAAGATATTTTCTAATAAGTTTTCTTAAGAAAAAAATTTATGGAGAAAAAAAAACTAGGAGATGTAAACCTAATCTGATAAAAATTTAGGGACATAAATCGAATCCAAGAAAAGAGCTAACATGAACTAAGTTGTATAATCACATTAGGTTAAGAACAACCACATTAATTAACACTGCATCTTTGTCAAAATCCTTAAGACATTAGATATATGGATCATCTCATTTATATGTTTCTCCTCATCTACTGATGCATTCAATGTGAAACTTTAACTCACATATGACACATTAGCACCACTTAGTGTGATTTAATGGATGAAGGTTTATGCTCATTTCTTTCATGAGAAAAGATAAAGTAAATTAGCAAATGAAAGATGATAAAAAAAAATGAACATGAGAGAAATGATAATGAATATCTCCGCAATCAATACATCATAGAGTTCAGAGTCATAGAGTTCAGAGTTATGAGGAAGCCTAGAATGAGTTGGATCATTACATTTGTCTAAGAGAAACCCCACAAATGAGATTGACACCACATCTTCATTCAAAACCTTAAGACATTAGATATATTGGACATCTCATTTATATGTTTCTCAATATTTACTCTTGCATCAAATGCAAAAGGTTAACTCACACATGTCACATTAACTTCTTCTCTTTAAGGGTGAGAATCTTAGTGTCTATGATTTGACGATATATCCAACTAAGATTGGAGACACAACCTGTAAAAAAATGGGTTGGTGGCACTTTTATATAGGGGCGTTTTTACCCATTTCTTTCATGAGAAGAGCGTAAATAAAATAGAAAAAGAAAGAAGATGAAAACAAAATTTAAACATGAGAGAAATGGTAAGGGAAAATAACGATTTTTTGATAATTTATGAGTTTGTTGATGAAGTTATAAATTATTGGGTAATTATTCTACCTAATATTAGAATCATTAAAAAAATATCACATAAATTTAAAATGTCTAATAAATGTGTATTTTGTCAACTCATCATAACACATCTACATTTTTCCTTTTTCAGATCCTCCAAAGACCAAAAGTGAAGGAATTTTAATTATTGCTTTCACCAAAAAATAATTCCATCAAAGTGAATGACATCAAAAGTTTAAAATGTAAAATAATAAAATTAACACAAATGACACCTAAAAATTAACAAAAACAAATCATTGTAATGATGGGACTTCCTATGAAGCTTACATTGAATTATATTCAACATCAGACTAAAACAAATGAGATTGACACCACATTTTTATCCAAAATCTTTAGATACATGTATATGAGTCATTTCACTTATATGTTATTCATCATCTACTCTTCCATCTATTGTAAAATTTTAACTCATATCAAACACATTAACATCTCTCTCTCTCTCTCTCTCTCTCTCTCTCTCTCTCTCTCTCTCCCCCTCTCTCTCTCTCTCTCTCCCCCAATGTGCGACTCTGTGTCCTTAATTATGTGACATACTACATAGTCAAATAAGGTCAAATTAAGGCACAACATGGTCAAAAAGGTGGATTGATGAAATTTAATGGATTGGGGTTTATGTTCCTATCTTTCATGAGAATAGAGATAAAAAAATTAGAAAAAGAAAGAAGATCATGAAAAATAAATTTGAGAATAAGAGATGTGATAGTGGTAAAAAAATAAATAAGAATTGTGTGTTTTGTCCATGATGTTATAACAAATAGAGTGATTTTATAGTAATTTTATCGGTCCATTGAAGGAGTTTGAGATATTTGGGTAATCAATTTACCAAAAAATTAAACTCAATTAAAAATACGCCACAAAATTTAAAAATGTTCAATAAACATGTATTTTGTCAACTCAACATAACACATCAACGTTTTTCTATCGTAAAATCCCAACGAAGACCAAAACTGAAGGAAGTTAAAATAATAGAGATTGATATTATAAAATATTGCATGAAAGCGAACAACATCAAAAACTTCAATTTAATATAAAAATTATACAAACAACGTTGAAAAAACTAACAAAATAATTTATCAAAATGTTTAGAGTTTCATGGCCACCTACAATGAGGTAGATCATCACAAAGCATGCAACTGAGATTGACACCACATCATCGCCCAAAACCTTAAAATATTATGTATATTGGTCATCTTACTTATATGTTTTTAAAGATCTACTTGCATATATTGTGGAATTTTAAGTCACAATTGGCACTTTATCATATCTCCCATAAGTGTGAGACTCCTGCGCATGGTCTGGTGCATAGCCAAATAAGGTCAACCAGAGGCACAACATGGTAAAAAATATGGGTTGATAGTGCTTTGATGGACGTAGGTTTATGATCATCTTTCATAAAAAAGAGAAAGGAAATTAGAAAAAGAAAGAATATAAAAAATATATTTAAAGATAATAGAAATGATAAAGGAAAAAAGTAGTGTGTGTTTTATTCATTGAAGTGTTAGGAATATAGCGAGTTATTGGTAATTTTATGATATAGTTGAAGATTTATTAGTAATTATTTCACCCAAAAAGATAATCAATTAAAAAAATATTACATCATTTTTAAATGTCTGATAAGCATGTGATTTTTTTTTTGAGGGAGATAAGTATGTGATTTGTTAACTTAACATAACACGTCTACAATTTTCTATTACTAGATTCCACCAAAGACCAAAAGAGAAGGTACTTAAAATAGTAGAGATTGGATATTTTTTTTTCTTTCATGAGAGTGAACATCTAAAAACTTATATTTAATATAATAATATTAAACTAATGACATCCAAAAACTAAAAAAAATAGTTCATCATAGTGTTTGGAGTTTTGAGCGAGCTTATAATGGATTGATCATCACATTTGACTAAGAGAAACCCCAAAAATGAGATTGACACCACATCTTCACACAAAACCTGAAAGACATTATGTATATTGGTCATCTCACATTCATGTTTCTCAATATATACTTTTGCTTCCAAGGTAGAAGTTTAACTCACACATGACACATAAACATATCTCTATTATGTGTGAGACAGTCCGTATTTCTGATCTGGTGAGAGAGCCAAATAAGATCAGAGGCATAACATGTTAAAAAATATGGGTTGGTAGTGGTTTTACAGAGAAATGTTTTTGTTCCTTTCTTTCATGAGAAAGGAGAAAGTATATTAGAAAAATAAAGAAGACGAAAAATGAATTTGAACATGAGAGAAATGAAAAGAGAAACAAGTAAGGAGTGATTGTTTTTCTCTAAGATAATAAAGTATATAATGAGTTATTGGTAATATTATACATTTATTGAAAAAAAGTATATTATACATTTATGGGTTGGTGATTGTTTTTTTTGCCTTATCAAAAAAAGTAATATTATACATTTATTGAAGGAGATAAGAATTAATATGTAATTATCTTACCAAAATATTAGACTCATTAAAAAAATGCCACAACAATTTAAAATTTCTAATAAACATGTACGTATTTTTTATCTCAACAAAAGACATCTACATTTACTATTGTCAGATCTTACCAAAGACCAAAAGTGAATGAATCAGATATAACAGAGGTTGAATAATTTTTTGACATTTAAGATAAAAAATTAAACAAAACGACATTCAAAAACTAACAAATAAAAATATCACAACGTTGGAACTTCTGCGAGAGTCAAAATTGAGTTGTATGATCACATTAGGTTAAGTGCAATCATACGAGTGAGTTTAACATCACACCTTCATCCAATGTCTCAAGGCATTACAGCATGGATCATATTATTTATTTGTTGGTCACATCTACTCTTGCATACAATGTGAAATTTTAACTTACACTTAACACATTAACATCTCTCCATTAAGTGTCAGACTCTCCGTGATCCATCACCTAGAACACTCCCGCTCCCCTACAACGTTGAACCATGATATCATATCACAATTGGACTTTCTGGAGAAGCCAACAATAATGTGGATTAACTCATCGGAGAAAGGGCAACCACACGGTGAAAATGAGACTACATTTTCATCCAAAAATTTAAGGCTTAAGTATGAGTTTTTCACTCTTTTGATGTTCAACCTGTACTCTTTCATCTAATGTTGAACTTTAACTGACTTTTGCTACATCGCAATATTATCTCTTAAGTTTTACGGAATTCTAGCCCGTGCTTGGCACGGGTTTCCATGCTAGTTCAATTAAGAAACGTTAAATTGGGTATGACATAGCTGACAATTAACACATGCCATTTCTGACTTCTTCTTTTCACAAGCTTTCATTTTTTTTTTTTGTTGACTACTTATGCATATCCGATTTCGCTCACCTCAAAAAATATTTTATCTTTGGTCAAAAAAAAAAAAATATTTTATCTGATCTGATTCATTTCGGACAAAGTGACATATCAACGTCATCATTTTAAATTTATTTACCAACTGGGGTTTATAATATAATAATACAAAGTTTTGCATAAAATAATTCCACCACCATTGCATACGTCGTTTTTATACATTTTTTTATAGTAATCTTCCTTTAATAATATATCGAAACATTATTTTTGTGGATTGCACGACAGGGGGTTCTTATTACCATCATCGCATGGGACCCTTTATTTGACAAGATAATGACAGGACATGGAGTAATTTACATAACAGATGAGTCATTTAAACAATAACTAGCTAGGTTCACGGAACTGACTAATACAAAAATATTTTTTGAAGAAACTAATACAACCCCAACTTTGTCACACGTTTCTGTAGACTTTTGAATTTCATTGCTTTGATACTTTGATATTATTTACAACAATTCCTTGCAAGATTTTTACAACAAGGCATCTAAGAAAATCAAAGAAACACAACCAACAAAATGAGCCTGGAATTTTTGCCCCTTCCACGCCCCAACTCCCCCCAATAAAACTTTTTGTAGTAGAAAGCAACAACAAAAGAATGGGAAAAGAGAGCACCAACTTTATGACTTGCTACTTAAAGCATTGTATATGTTGGTGGAGATTGCAATTACACTTGTCACTACAGCTAGTATAATCATAACCAGTGCTATAATTTTGTCCTGTCTTGTTGATATGCCAAGAGCATCCCTGTCATTAGAAACAAAGAAAATTTAGGAGCCTGGCTTTATTCATTCATGATTTCATTCCTTTATTCTGTTTCCAATTCGTCACCTTTAATAGAATAATAATTAACAAGATTATGAAAGAAATGTTACCTTAAAACAATAGTGCCAGGGAAAATAAAAGCCAGGCATAGTGCTGTTGTTGATCCTAGAAACTGAAAGAAGTACCAAATATCTGGGATTGCTATAGCAGCAAGATAGGAGAATACTAAGAGCACAAGAGTGATAATCACAAATCTCTTGTTGTCTGTGGCTAGCAGAGGCTTCTTAGGGAATAGGAGTTCATCAATGTTGGCTCTCAAAGAGAAATTTATAAGAGGGAATACCAACATAATGTGGAGTGCATAGCTTACACGTATTAAACTATTGAACAAGGAACCAACAGCAGAATCAGCATTCTGATCGAAATTGATTAGAATGTCTGATTGTGTTGAATCTCCAAATAAAAGGTAGCCAAATAGACCGATTGTAAAGTAGACAACAGCACAAAACATTATTGCTAATCGAACTGCTGTTTTCATATGAGATGGACTTGCAAGCTCAAACCCAATAGGATGTACTGCAAGTAAAATCAAATAACTCATCAGCACAACAAGTCAACAACAATAACAAAACAATGTTTTCTAGCAACACCCTTAAAAAAGGAACAAATAATGCAAGCTAGCTAAGTACCATTGAAATGAAATGTGAATGCTGTGACTACAACAGGAACTGCAGTGAACAAATCAAAGAATGATGTTTGGTAGTCTAATCGAGGAACCAGTTTAGGGGTTTGTGTTTTTCCTTGCACCAAAGCAACAACAGCCAACCCAGAACAGATGGCAACAAATGCCACAGCAAGAAGAGTTGATATTCCAGAACTGTACTTCAAGGATTCTGACAAATTTCAAAACAGCATAAAACAAAAAACAATAACAAATATAATCAATCTCTGCCACTTAATCTCCTTAATTCAAAACGAAAAAAGTGCATGTTCGGAATCACGCAGAATATGACAAAATCACAATAGCACCATGATTTTGATGAAACCTCAGAATATATCTTTTATCAAAATCACATCGGCACACATGATTCCGAAAATTCACTGCCAATCCGAACATGGACTACGTGTATGTTTGGTATCACGGTGACTCACTCTGATTCCGACAAAGCCCGTCATACCAAACAAGCACTAAGAATTAAGATATCATGGAAGAACATAAGAACACTGACCTACACGTTTGTACAAGACCAAAGGAAGCATAACAAGAACCAAGGTGATGAAAAGAGCAACTTCCCTTGAATTCCACCAATGAACCCCAAACCACTGTTGCAAAAGTCCCAAGTGCACTTCACCTCCACTTTCCTTTCCAGATAAAACATCCCCTGTTGTTCCATCACACACAAACAGCAACAAATGAAAACAAACAACTACCCATCATTCAAAAACCTATCTTTTCAACATCACAAACATAAAAAACCAAACTTTAAAGTGCAAAACTTCACCACTCAACTTGGTTTGCTCAAAAACCAAATCCCAAATTCAAACTTTCATAAATAACATAGAAACAAAAAATTAATCCAAAAGGTGTCATATTTAGCTCTCTTAATTAATGATTAGAATTTAATTAAGAATAAAAGAAACAGATTAAATTGGTTCTAACCAATGATAATTAGGAAGAGAACTAAACCCCCAAAGTTTGTGATTATAACACAAACTTGAGCGCTTAAAGCTCCAACGGAACCAAAAGCTTCCTTCATAACACCAGAGTACGTCGTGGTTACACCGGCATGTGTAAAACGCATGAGAAAATCAACAGAAACTTCGGCGAGCACGGCGACGATAAGAATCAAGGCGAAAGAAGGAAGCACGCCGAGAACTTTGAGAATCGCCGGAATTGACATGATTCCGGAGCCGATTATGCTGGTGGCGACATTGAATACGGCGCCAGGGATTGAACCAGGAACCGCCGCCGGATTTGATCCGGTCAAGAGAGGGACGTTGACTCCGGCAGACGGTGTTGGTGACATCCCGGCGGTGAGATTTTTTAGAGAGTTGAGAAAGGAAATGTGGAATTTCGTTACGTGCAAAACACTATGTTACCATCTATTTATATGAATTTTGTATATTAAATTTTTTTGACCAAACTTTTTTGTATTACTAATTTTGAAAAATAAATACGGTAGATTATTTGCTTGGATATATGCGTCCACATCCATAAATACTTTTTCATGAAAGATATGGATATCTCTTTCGGATACATTATTTAAGGTTATTTTAAGGAAGTTGTTATATTTTTCACTTTTCTTCTATAAAAACAATTTAATTAGATGTTTATAAAGCCACACTACCAAAAAAAAAGATCACTACCAAAAAAGATGTTTATAAAGCCAAACATTAATTAGATTAGATAAGATAGATTAAAGGTGAGGTGTACAAACACTTTTATACACTCAGCAGTCTAAAAACATGCCTAAAATGTAAGATGGAACTTCAAATAAGTGATGATGAATGCTAGGAACATTCTCTTTTTGACACTTTTCCTACCACTCATCCTCTAGTTTGTTGAAATCAATCTGAGGTCCATAATTTAGAGATAAATCTCAAATAAAGTGGTGAGACTCACATGAATTCACCCAATGTTAATGAAAAAGTGAGTGTTGAAAAAAGTGTTCAAAAGATAGTATTCTTAATATTTCTTTTGATTGAGATACATTGTTACTGGTGTAAAATCGTTTTACATTCATGTATAATGAAACCATTATTTTTCCATTATAAACAGAGGCGGATGCATGTTGGAGCTATGTGGGACTATAGCTCCACATGCTTTTCCCTATTTTTTTTATTTTTAGTAGATAAAACACATATAGCACACACGCACGGTAGCAACTGTAAGTGTTGAACATATTTTTTCAACTATGAAAGTTGTGAAGAGTAACCTATGTAATAAAATGAGTAATCAGTGGTTAAGAGATGCCCTATTAACAATTAGCAATGATGTCATTTTATCTCATTTTCAACAAATGGATATGAGATGATTTTCATTGTAATGTATTGTATCAAACAAGGAGGTAATAATATTTGTCGATTAAAAAAAATTGTTTGTATTATTATTTATTTGAAATTTTAGCTCCACATGTACCTAAAGTCTGGATCCGCTCCTGATTATAAACCACTAATTTTAATATAGTCTTTATCATGAATGGGTATCAGTCTTTATCTCTGAAAGAAGGAAAAAGAAAACGTGAAACTCAATTTAGCCATTAAAAAAAGTAACCTTTTACGTTTCCCTTGAAAAAAAAAATCTCTTAGTTAAGTTAGTAAAAAAACCTCTCCTAATGAATGCTATAGAATTTAAGTAAGAAGAAGAAAGCAACTAAGAAAGAGATTAAATTAGTTCTAACTAACCAATGATAATAAGCAAGAGAATTAAACCCCCAAAGTTGTTGATTATGACAATAACTTTAGTGGTTAATCCTCCAACTGATCCAAAAGCTTCCCTCATCACACTAGCATACGTCGTCTTTACACCTGCATCTGTAAAACGCATGAGAAAATCCACTGAAACTTCAGCTAGCACAGCCACAATTAGAATTAAGGCAATGGCGGGAAACACTCCAAGAACTTTTAGAATCGCCGGAATTGACATGATTCCAGAACCAATAATGCTTGTGGCTACATTGAGCACGGCGCCGGGGACGGTACCTGGCGCCGGCACCAATTTTGATCCAGTCAAGAGAGGGATGTGGACTCCGGCAGACGGTGACATTCCGGCGGACGGTGGTGAAATTATGGTGGAGAGTTTGAGAAGGAAAGGTGCAGTTGGTTACATTAGCATTTCTTGTGTTACCATCCATTTATATTTTACTTAGAAAAAGTTAATACAGGTTCATTTGGTTGGATTTGCGTCCACATGCATAAATATCTTTTCATGAAACACATGATTATAATGCAAGATCATTGGTTGGATTTGCGTCTACATTCATAAACTTGTTTTCATGGACACATATGGTTATTTTGTTGGTACATCTAGACTAGATGAGATCCAAGAGTAATTTTTTGACCATTGAGATCTATTTAAGGAAGTACAACTAGTATATTTCCACAAATATATACACCATCCAATCATTATTATAAGTAAAAAAAACATTTTTTAACTTTATTCGATAAATAATGTATGTGATCTATCATCGAGACCACGTACATTCTTTATTGAATGAACCTAAAAAATATATTTTTGCTTATAATAATGATTAGAGTGTGTATTCTTTTAGAAATACATTACTAATTTCTTAAAAAAAATAAAGAAATGCATTACTCCTTTTTTTAAGGAAAAGAACTACATTACAACTACCTCAAAAAAGAAATACATTAATATTAATCATAATTTTATTTTATTTTTGTACAAAAGATCTGTTTAAAGATAATTTATCAAATATAAAATCAATATTTAAAAATCAAACAAGACAATCCTCTCAAAAAGAAAAAAAAAAACAAACATTGAATTTGAACAAAACAACGATGGACCGTCAAAATAACTAAATTATAGTTCAACTGTTTGATCCAATTTTTAAAACATTATTTAAAATATAAGGAAATTTTGAAAAATTTGTTTATCCCATTTTACTTGACTTCATTCAACTTGTCGATAGTATTAGTTATTACTTATCCCAATACATTTTTGACAAGATTAATGAAAATTTAATTGTCAATGTAAAATAGTATTACGACAAACTTTGGAGAAATATTAGCCTCCTCCCCAAAAGAAGAAATGGTATCCTCCAATGCCTCTCGACATTAAGTTTTATTTGAAGATTGAAAATTAGGACGAGTTTTGGGGTTGAGTAGCTCGGGTGGTGTGAGTTAGAGGATAAGTAGTTGGAGGCCTTTAATTTAAATTCGGAGAAATGAGAAAATATTAATCTACATAAGCATTGTACTCATTTTCACCGTCCTTCGGAGGGAATTCCATCTTGTAATTGCTATTCTCTCTAAGCAAACTAATTGCAGTACCCTCAAAAGTCCCTCCAGCAACACATGTATTATGACTAATCAAATCAAAAAAATTAATGTTAAGGATGTCCTCCCTTAATAGATTAACTTGACCCTATTTGATTCATGATTCTTTTAGGGTATGGCAGTCCAAAATAAACATTTTCTATGGTTTATAAGTTGTTGAAGTTGGTTTTGCTCTTGTCGCTAGTAACTAAAAGTGTTGAACCTGTTTTTTTTAGTTATGAAGATTGTAGGTAAGTAAGTTGTGAAAAAGAAGGCCCAAATGACTAGAAATAACACACTTGCGGTCGTTCTTAAGACATGACCTAGTCAGATACCAAACCCTAGTTTCAGTACTGAACTCACTACAAGCAAGGGATCAAGAGACGTTCTTATTTAATAATCATACACAATCTCATGATTTTTAAGAATCAAACCCCTTTTATACCTTAAGCGACGATTGATAGATTCACAAACATAATTATAGAAGAAAGTTCTCTCATTGTCTAATTATAAGGAAAAACACTATAATTCAAGAAATAAGAACAAATGCAATTATTTTTTTAGATTTTTTTAAATACTAAAAAAAATTCAAATTTACCAGTTGAATGATAATTTTTATCGATGAGAAAAAAGTTGGTATTATACTCCTAAAAACAAAGAATTAAACGACGTCAATCGAACTATGTTTGATAGTGAAGATGAAGAAGAATTAGAAGAAGATGAAAAAGCAATTTCACTAGTATATGACACTTTTTTGGTAGTGTTCATACCTTTTTTAGTTGATAATACACCGACATATTTTATGTGGCCATAAATACATCGAAATACTTTTTTGGTTGATAATGCACTAACATTTTTATTTGACCAATAAATCACTAACATAATATAAATATATGTCTTTTATGTTTTATGTGGTGGACAAATCATCGATAAAATCACATGGATAATGGTGCACCAAATTTTATATAAATATATGTCTCAAGTTAATGTATAGTTCATTTTATCCTTTCATTTCTTTTAATTATGATATTTTCTCTTGTATATATTCTCTCAAGTGAATCATGTCATGTCTCATGATAGGAAAATGGAGTCTTGTGTCAGATGTGAAGTTTTCAAGAAGACTATCAAGATTTTTTTAATCCTTACCGACAAGTTGGATGAATTGAAGACACAACTTAACCAATACTTTGTTCATGTTAGTGAAAATCAAATCGCATGTCATGTTGGTGTGCAGGTACCATGCATAGATGTGTTGGATAATAACGTAAAATGAACTATTATTTATCATCCTAAGATGCTTAAAGATGATGCCGATGTAGTGTCCATGTTTTCTTGGATGATTGAAGATATTAAGTTATGTCTTTGGGTTCGTTCAAATTGCAAGTGTCCAAATTGTCGGTATAGATTTGGTGTCATGTTGTGGAGTTTTTAATTTATTTGATGTAATGTGTGTAACGTTGTCAATTTCCGTAATATTGATTTGATGATGGATTTCAAAAGTTTGTGCATTGTTTTTTTTATAAGCAAGTGTTCGTGTATTGTTGATGTAATGTTGAATTGGTGTAATGTTATTGAATCATAAATGATGATGTAGTGTTGTTGGATTATGAGAAATAACTATTGTCGGGTAAATTATTGCATGTTGAATGATGTTTCTGACTGACAAGTGTCTAGATAAGTCGTTTTGTGTCACAGTTGTGTATTTCCATTATGCAGACTTTGTTTTTCTCTGTAACTAACACTTAGTTTCCGTTCCTGCCAACAACAATGAACACTAATTAACTATCGCTGGAATAAAATGGCCAATTCAAGGTGCATGAGAACAAAAGTACGAGGGCCTAAAGAGCAATTTCTCATAAATTTTGATCTTAACTATATGGTATAAGTGTTTGGTTAGAAGTTGAAGAAGTCATAGCCCAATGGAGCCCAACACCTCAAAGCTCACAAATACACGGTACAAAATTCAAAATCAGTCCAAAGGCATGACATATGCATGACAACGAGGCGAGGTGGAGACGAGTTTTACCTTTCCTATCCCTATCACCATCTCCCATATATTTACCTGTTAACCTATTCATATCGAACACCGTTGATGATTTGAATCTCATGTCTGTCCCCGACGGGTTCAAGCATCCCCGTCTCATCCTCGTTGTCCCCGTAGCGAATCATTTTTATTACTAAAGAAGTTTTTTCAACTCTGTTGAATAAGAGAGAAAAGAGAGACATATGATGAAATACCGTGTGTCTGAATAGCACAACGGAAGATTTATTATATAGAAGTAAGTAGCTTGGGGCCTAAGCTATGATATATTTACATAATGAATATTCATCATAATATTATATCCTAAGTAACTTAGAGAGTAAGCTAAAATATATTTAGAGCATAAATATAATTATTTACTATATATTTATATATCAACACTCCCCCTCAAGCTGGAGCATATAAGTCAAATGCGCCAAGCTTGCCACATATATAACTTATTCTAGGACCTCGCAGGGATGTTGTAAAAACATCTGCCAGTTGATCATTTGAATTGACAAAGCTTGTGACGATGTCTCCTGATTCAATCTTCTCTCTGACGAAGTGGCAGTCTATCTCGATATGTTTGGTCCTTGCATGGAACACTGGATTTGAGGCGATATGCAACGCAGCTTGATTATCACATATAAGCGTCATTGGTCGTGCTTCTTCGAATTGAAGTTCCTTAAGTAGCTGCTTCAACCAAATGAGTTCACATGTTACTAGTGCCATGGCCCTATATTCTGCCTCAGCGCTTGATCTTGCAACTACATTTTGTTTCTTACTCTTCCAGGATATCAGGTTTCCTCCAACAAGTACACAATACCCAGAAGTGGATCGTCTATCAATGGGTGAACCTGCCCAGTCAGCAACTGAGTAACCAACTATCTGAGTATGTCCTTTATCCTCATAAATGAGACCTTTTCCCGGAGCACCTTTGATGTATTTAAGAATTCGAATTAAAGCATTCATGTGTTCTTGGCAAGGAGAATTTAAGAATTGGCTTACCACACTAACTGCAAAGGAAATGTCTGGACGAGTGACTGTGAGATAATTCAATTTTCCAACCAATCTCCTATATCTTCCTGAATCTGATAAAGGCTCCCCCTGATTAGGTAAAAGTTTGACATTTGGATCCATAGGAGTATCAACTGGCTTGGCATTCAATATACCTGTTTCTTCAAGAATATCCAAAGCATATTTCCTTTGTGAAATTACAATACCATCATTGGATTGGGCTACCTCAATACCCAAAAAGTAACGGAGTTTACCAAGGTCCTTAGTCTGAAACTCATTAGAAAGATGTTGGTTTAACTGGAGTATTCCCTGTTGATCACTACCAGTTATGACAATATCATCAACATAAACAATAAGATAAATGCACCCTTGGGATGAGTGATGATAAAAAACAGAATGATCGGCTTGACTACGAATCATACCAAACTGTTGCACTACTGTGCTGAATCTGCCAAACCAAGCTCGAGGAGATTGTTTAAGACCATAAAGGGATCTATGCAGTCGACAAACCATGGTAGATGACTCCCCCTGAGCAACAAACCCAGGTGGTTACTCCATATATGCTTCTTCTTCAAGATCACCATGCAAAAAAGCATTTTTAATGTCAAGTTGATGGAGAGGCCAATGACGAATAGCTGCAATAGAGAGAAAAAGTCTAACAGATGCCATTTTGGCGATCGGAGAGAATGTGTCACCATAATCTAACCCAAAAATCTGAGTATATCCCTTGGCCACCAAGCGAGCCTTAAATCAATCAACTTTACCATCAGGGCCAACTTTCACCGTATAAAGCCAACGACAACCTACTACCGACTTTCCGGGAGGTAAAGAAACCAGTTCCCAAGTGCCACTGCTTTGGAGAGCACACATCTCATCAATCATTGCTTGTCTCCACTCAGGGTGAGATAATGCTTCTCCTGGAGATTTAGGAATAGAAATAGAAGACAAAGAAGACAAGCAAGTATAATGTAAGGGGGAAAGACGATGATAGCACAAGTCAATGTAATGAGGAGATGGATTTCGAGTAGGACGTATACCTTTACGAATAGCAATAGGAACATCTGTAGTTGGATCCGGTAAAGGCGGTGGTGACGAAGGAGAGTCTGGAATGGCCTCAGTATCTGGAATATGTGTCGGAACATGCACAACGGATGGTGGCTGACGACGTTGGTAAGTTTGAAGAGGTCGTGGATTGGGAGGCTCCGCAGGAGGGTCTCCAAGAATGGTTGTAGGAGGCTCCGTGGGAGGAGGAACATAAATAGTGGACTCGGGCGGAACAGACACAATAGGTTGAAGAGGAACAATATCAGACGAGGTTGGCATATCATCCTGAAGTGGGTCAAGAGGTACATTGGTTGACCCAAAAAAAGGAACAGACATAAAAAATGTAACATTAGCTGACATTAGGTACCGTCGAAGAGTAGAAGAGTAGCAACGATAACCTTTTTGAGACCGATGATAACCAAGAAAGACACATTTGAGTGATCGGGCCGAGAGTTTGTCAAGACCAGGAGAAAGATCGTGAACAAAACATGTGGACCCAAACACACGGGGTGGAAGTGAGTGTAAAGGGGTATTAGGAAAAACCCAGCAGATGAGACTCTTGAGAAGAGTTTATAAGGAGGGGGCAATCCTCACCTTACAAGCCGGTTTTGTAAGGATGAGTTAGACCCCAAATTTCAACATGGTATCAGAGCTTGTCGAATTCAAGGGCCACCTACCCATTCACGCACCAAGCCCAAAGAGTGCTGGACGTGAGGGGGGTGTATTGGAAAAAACCCAGCAGATGAGACTCTTGAGAAGAGTTTATAAGGAGGGGGCAATCCTCACCTTACAAGCCGGTTTTGTAAGGATGAGTTAGACCCCAAATTTCAACAAACTCGAAAGCACTGTTGTAATGCATTATACAACAATATATTCACTTTAACATTTCTATGGCCGAATGATTTAGTTACTCCTTTAAATATCAATGACGGATTTTAAAACATTGTAATTATCAAACTAAATAACATGACATATCAACACCCTAAAAAAAATGACATATCAACATATAACAAAAATAACAATGTTCTGAAGGTGAGAAAAACACAAGAATGGGGGGTTGAATTGTGTATTGAAAAATTCTTCAATTTCTCCTAAAACTGAGCACACTTGATCAGAAGCTAAGTGAGACAGCTTCTAAAGTGGTAATCAGAATCTAAATGCAGCGGAATAAAACAGAGAGAGAGAAGAAGAACGACACAAAGCAATTATACTGGTTCCTTCCACAATCCGGAAGTAGTCCAGTCCCCCTTGCATTTCCAAGGAGATTTTACTAAGAGTAATATCTGATTACAATTGCTCAAGCACACAAGCAAGAGACTTCCTTTGCTCAAGCACACAAGCAAGAGACTTCCTTTGCTCAAGAACACAATCAAGAGACTTCCCTGCTCAAGCACAACTGCAAGAGACTTCTAACTAAACAAAATTACACAGAAAATTGTTTGAGGTCGAACACTTGATATACAATCAGAGGTGCTCACAATACAAATCAGATACAGACTCAATGACTTAAGAATTTCTAAGATATGACTTTGAGACACAGAAATTCTAAGTGAATGCAGAACAATTTCAGCAGAGGTTTGGCACTTGTAAAAATGTTGTGAGTCTTTGGTTCAGCGTTCTAGCATTAACGTTCTTGCATTGCAAATTCTCTAAGTCTTCACTCCTTTATATAGAGGTGTGAAAGAGACGTGAAATTGCCAGCACATCAAAGAGTCGTTGTTGAAGCTTGATCTTTCACCAATAATCTTTTGCCTGATTTGGTTGTTGTCCTATGAAGAACCAATTTGAAATCCATTCTTTATCCAAAGGAACATCTATGCAGGCGAAGCCGTATCCTGGAGCTGTTTTCTTGTCTTGTAGTGTGGACACAAAACAGAGTAGTGGAGAAGGTGGTTGTACAGTTCGTACAATAGTACAATGTCAACGCTTTCGTCCAAATTGCAAGCACATGCCTTCAAACACCTTTGAAATGACCGTTGCAATGTTCCACTAATTTTCTGCTATGTTTTCGAATCCAATAGACAGCTTTTGCAGAGTTGATTTTTCAATCTTTGAATCTTTGCAAATCCAGTTGATCTTCAGCTTCTGGTGAAATGACTTCTTATGAGGCAGCTTCTGATAACGCAGCTTCTGATGATGTGACTTCTGGACCTCTTGTCTTCAGAAGCAGTAATCTTCAGGAGCACCATTTCTTCAGGAGCGCTTTACTCTCTTCAGGAGCAGCTTGACTTCAGGAGCGCATTCCGTCTTCAGGAGCGTATTGCCTTCAGAAGCGTCTAAGCTTCATTTTCTTTTGCTCTTTATTTGCTCATTCAGAACCAATTAATGATGTAACTTTTTAACTGTGGTCCTGTACACTTGAACAAATATTAGCTAGTCCAATTTACAATTTTTAATACCTTGTTATCATCAAAACTCTTTAAGGTTCATTGTTAAACACATTTTGTCCCAACATGTTCTAAATTAATTGATAATCCAAATTATCAAAACAATATAATCAAGTACAAACCACATCATTATTCACTGAAAAATTAAAATTGCTAAAACAAATACAAACCTAATTACCGGGATGAGTTTGAGAATGAGTTTAAGGTGAATATCTATATCCTCGTTACACATCACATATCCATCTTTTAAAATCGGACAAAATTCAAACTCATATCAAAATCCGATCAAAACGAAGAAAACCGTCAAATCAAAATGAGTTCGGACGGAAAATCAGATGCATTTTTTTTTTTATAAAAGAAAGATACATGTTTTTTTTTTGAAGGGGAAAGATACATGTTTTTTTTAAGGAGGAAAGATACATGTTTTGTTAGCATGATGCCTAATGTGACGAGAAAACAAATATTTTTTCTTAAGAAGAAAGAAAATAAATATTTTTTTAAAAATAATAATAAAAAAAACAAAAAATTGACAAATATTTCATCCACTTTTTCATATGCAGTTTTTGGGTTTAGATTAGACCTGGTCCTCATTCTTCGACAGAGTCTCTCTATTCTCTTCCCTTTTCTTACGATTCTTCTTCTTCTCAAATTTTCCATAACACAGTGAATCGATCCATTCCTTTCTCCCAATCTCTGCAATGGCCGATCACTTAGCGAGAGCAGAAGATTTCGAGAAGAAAGCTGAGAAGAAGCTCAGCGGTTGGGGCTTATTCGGTTCCAAATACGATGACGCCGCCGATCTCTTCGATAAATCTGCTAATTCCTTCAAACTCGCTAAATCATGTAATTCAATCTTTCTTTCTCTTTACATTTTCCTTTTTCGTCAATCGATCAAATCTTTAATTTACTGAAACTATTGTTTTTATTACGATCGGCGAGTTTTGATTTTAGGTTTTCGATTCTTGATTTCAAATGCGGAATTATTGATTGTTTTTCCCTAATTTATTGATGCATACATTTAATTTGATTTTAGTTGAAAAAATTGTTGACCTAATTTATCTTTTGATCGATTAGTTACGATGGAATCGAATTTTGGGATTTTTTTTGAGTTATTATCGTTTTTCACTTTGGATGAGATTTTCTGATGAAATAAGTGGATACTGTGTATTATGAATGTGATTATCAAATTTTGTTGCATGTTTCATTTGGTAGTGATCTTTATAGCACTGACACTTCAGATTGAAAGTGTGTCGTCACATGTCACGATACCGAGACACATAATTACATTCAATCATGCCGTTTTCTCAACTTATTATCGGTGTCGATGTGTTGTTTGTGTCAGTGCTTCGCATCTAAATTATTAACCATACTCTTCCCTGTATTTTGGCTGCCTACTTTAAATTTGGTGACTGATCATTTTAGTTTGTTGTAAATAAATGTGATTAACTTTATAATCATGGATGGAATAGTTTTGTATGTTGTTTTGATTTGATTGATTTGGCATTGTAGGGGACAAAGCGGCAGCAACCTACCTAAAGTTGGCGAATTGTCATTTGAAGGTAACATATAGGATTAGTTTTTTGGCATGTGGTTTATCATGATGTATTTCTTTTAAGCATGCAATTAACATTGTATCTTCTGTTTTTAGTTGGAAAGCAAGCATGAGGCTGCACAGGCTTATGTTGATGCTTCACATTGCTATAAAAAGACTAATATAAGTGGTATGTATGTAAGTTGTTACCGGTGTGTGCACTAAAATTCTTTTATGGTTGTTATTGCTCTTATTTCATTTCGAACATGCTACTGCATTGGAATCTTACAGAAAGGAAACATTTCTGTTGAATAAAAACTTGGTTTAAAATAAATGTTAGTCCCTGTGTTTCCACAGAAAGTTGGGTTTTCTTTTCATCAAAAGTAAATGTTTCCTATTTTGCAGAAAGGACTGGTTCCTATAGTTTAACTTAGTAAAGCATTAGCTGCCATGCACTTCGAATTCAAAAACAAACTATTCTTGTTTTTCTTTGTTTTTTTTTTGGTATATGTTATACTCTTTCTCATTTATAATTCTGCTCCAAATGTTGCTCTTGCCTCCATTCATCAAGGCTAATACTTATTTTGTAATAATATTTCTATATATGAACTTTAATGCAAATCAGATAAATCAATTTTGCATCCCTTTTGCATAATCATGTGATATACACAATCCTTCTGTTATATTGTTGATTGAGCTATCCATATGTAATATGTATTTATAAATCAGATACTGTATTCGTATATGCTTTGAATAAGTTTTAACTTGAGGTTCATTACATACTCTTATATCTAGACTTGTTTAAGTTATAGAAAATTATTTGTGCAAGTTGCTGACATTTGAGTTCCATCTGATCTGATTGGTTTATTTTAAATCAAATACTTTATTTGTATATGCTTTGAACAAGTTTTAACTTAAGGTTCATTTCATACTCTTATATCTAGACATGTTTAAGTTATTGAAATTATTTGTGCAAGTTGCTGTCATTTGAGTTCCATCTGATCTAATTGTTTTCTTTTACAGATGTCTTCATTCCGTATTTTGATTATTTATTTGCCGCCTATTGCTAGATTGGTATTCGTGATTGCGTAGCTTAGCTGGAATGAAATTTAAATCAGTCTAGCGTGTGTTGGAATATCAGTCGCTTGCATAGTGTTAAAATGATAGAATTTCTAATGTTGAGTTCCGTTTTCTCTTTTGTGTTACAGAGGCTATATCTTGCCTAGACCATGCTGTGAATCTTTTCTGTGATATTGGCAGACTCTCTATGGCTGCTAGATATTTGAAGGTATATCTCTGTATCTTTAGATTTTTGTTTCTGTCCAATAATTTAAGTTAATAAGTTGGGGCACTCCCTCTTGTGGGCTGTCATTTTTTTACGCCTTCTAACGCGTATCCCAGCTTCTGGTCATTGATTGTGTGACTCATCACTTTGAAGTATACCAAGCTACTGGAATCCTCATGAACATGTCATAACTGGATATTACTACTATACGCAGGAAATTGCAGAGTTGTATGAGTCCGAACAGAATATTGAGCAGGCTGTTGTTTACTTTGAAAAATCAGCTGATTTTTATCAAAATGAAGAGGTGACAACTTCTGCAAACCAGTGCAAGCAGAAAGTGGCCCAATTTTCTGCTCAGCTGGAACAGTAAGATCTTATACTTTCTTTTGCATATTTTATCTTTTAATTATTTCTTCTATATGAATTTTTCGTCCTTTGTCAATAATTTATTTGGGGAATTTTCCTTTTGGCTTTCTTTTGTCTCGGTACATTTCTCCACCCCACTCTCCATCCCAGATTAACATTCTTTCAATGCATTGCAGACTGTTTGACTTTAGAAATTTAGTAGTGATGTCTATAATCTTAAAAGAAGTTTAGCATGTTTCTTTCTAAAATTCATATGTTGACTTGTGTACATGGTGGTGCTAACAAAAGTTTGTCCAATGCCTTTGGTCTATGATATATCTTAGGGTGTGCGATTTGCTCTATTAAGTTTCGGAACTATTAGAGAAATGCAGAGTTTGTTTTTTAAAATGGAAGGAACTTTATCTCAGCCTCCACTTTATGTTAAATCGAATGTTAAGTGTTCCCTTTTTTATCACAACTCTTCAGATATCAGACGTCTATTGATATTTACGAAGAGATCGCTCGCCAGTCTCTAAACAATAATCTGCTGAAGTACGGAGTTAAAGGCCATCTTCTTAATGCTGGCATTTGCCAACTCTGCAAAGGGGATCCTGTTGCCATAAGCAATGCTTTAGAGAGATATCAGGTTTATTGATTTTCAGCAATATACATCTTGAAATCCTAAACATCTTATTAGTTGCTCAATTCTTTGTTTTGTATTTGTTTTGCAGGAATTAGATCCAACATTTTCAGGAACACGCGAGTATAGATTATTGGCGGTAGGTTACTAATGTTGAATTTCATTATCAATTTGTTTTGGACCAAGAGAATTGGATCAAAATGTGTAGATTTTTTAGTTGCTGCTTGCAATATCATAATCTTGTATTTAATTCTGGTATTTATTTGAACATTAGGATTATTTTGTTCACATTTTACATGTATGTTTTGCATATGAACTGACATTTTTTTTTTGGGTGGATAGGATGTTGCTGCCGCAGTTGATGAAGAAGATGTTGGAAAGTTTACTGATGTTGTCAAGGACTTCGATAGCATGACCCCTCTGGTAAGCTTCTATTTAGAATCAACATTTCGTATATAGTTTATATCTAACAGAAAAGTTCTCAAGTGTAGTTTTTGTCCACTTTTTCTTGACAAGTTTATGTCCACATTTTATTGTAACAGAATAGACATAACCTTGTGTAAACATTTGTATGTTCTGTTACTTGGTCAATATGCTTTAGTCGTTTGATTTCAAGTAGTCTTGTTTGGAGTGTTAAAATGATGGCCAATAAAAAGTAGCCAAAATTGGCAAGGTTTGAC
Organism: Medicago sativa; assembly: GCF_051527215.1. Taxonomy (NCBI): domain Eukaryota; kingdom Viridiplantae; phylum Streptophyta; class Magnoliopsida; order Fabales; family Fabaceae; genus Medicago; species Medicago sativa. Next base: position 73,326,734 of record NC_140751.1, on the reverse strand, counting down.
CCATGTTAGCACAGTTATGCTTAAAAGAGCATTTGTTGTCTTCTGTCCTATTAAACCTTTCAACTTCATGGTCAAAAGAGAAGGCTCTAATGTGAGAGTTCACTTTAGAGGAGCCAGATTTGAAGTTCTGATGTTATTCTCATATCTCAGCTGGTGTTTTTAGTTGGCTGCTGATACAAAGCTTATTTTATGGCTGTTCTAGGTAAGGGTTGAATTGGTTGTTGTAGGTCTATTGTAGGCAGTCTTTATAGTCGTAAGATCTTGACTTCTTGCCATGAACTTGTGACTTTCTAGTTACACTACAGCAACCCCAACTATTGGACCATGGGGCTCCTCTGTTTGCTCTTCAATAGGTGAAAGAAAATCAAGGAAACATACAATTTGTTTCTTCTATTGGCGTTACAATGTCTGTCTAACTTACAAATGTTGTATGACTAGATAGTCCTGGGTTCAAGCAGTCGAATCAGTTTCTTGCAATGTAAATGCATGGTAAGATTGCCTACAATAAACTCACAATGGACCAACCCTTCCATGGACTTAACTATGGCAGTAGCTTCAATGGGCCAGTTTTCCTTTTTTTCTTTTATTATCAGTATTACATTGTGCTTTGAATTTGGATGATAAACAGTTTTGTTATCCTTCTGGTGTTTTTAAGAGTGTTCTTGAGCACTTATGGTCCATGGACAGGATGTCGTGTGCTCTTGACTTTGCATTGGTTCTTTTCCTGTAATGATGGCCCTGTATCTTTTGTTAAAACATAAATTGCATCAAATTTTAAATTACTAACAAATTATTGCTTTTGAAAAGCTAGTAGTTGTAGGCTTGTAGTTTCTTACCAAATGTGACTGTTCACCGTGATATTGTAAGCTTCCAAACACATGCTTAGTGTCAGTAGTTCATCAACATTACCTGATTGCTTGTGCAGGACTCTTGGAAGACAACACTTCTTTTGAGGGTGAAGGAAAAGCTGAAAGCCAAAGAGCTTGAGGAGGATGATCTCACATAAGCTGTAATCAAATATTGGTTGGACATAATATTTGATTTTCTTTTCTATGATTGTGTGTTCTGTTGTTTTGCCTATACATGTATTTTAGAGTGTACTTGTTATGGTTTCAATTGAATCGGTTGGATTGAATTCAAGAAATGAGTTTCCATGAGGTTGATTGAGTATGAATGAAACTACTATAATTTCTTGTTTACACCTCGTTTATGCGAGCCTGGTTATAATGTTAATATACACGCTTTTTTCTTGAATTATACGCGGATACTAATTCATATACACAAGTATAACAATCACAAATTTGTCTATCTCATATGTTGTGTTAATGATTATACATTAGCACTCACAAATTTTCGTGTCAAATAGCCGGATTATACATTATTGTCAGTAAAAAAAAAACACGATCATACACATTTAATCCTCGTTTGTCGTGAAACTTAATCACAAGCTTGATTGAATAAAGCATCAATTTGGACTCTAAACAATTAAATTGATTGAATTACACATTTTTTGTCAAAATTATCAAATTGGTTCTCTTCTCTAAGTTTTTAGTATCAGACCGACATACTAATTGTGATTTTTTTATTTTTTTATAACTATTCTTATTTTATTATATTATATTATATTTTGAATTTTTGTTAAAACATTTTCATTTTTCACTACCAAAAAAACATTTTCATTTTTTAACCATATCACCTTACACAAATTTTTATACATGTAAATGTATTAGGAACGAAACTTCAAACTTTATTACAGTTAAAACAATAGTATAAATAAAGCATATCCTAGTTTGTTTTTTTCGTTTGCCGACAATGCGTGGTGGGTTTCCTTTTCGACTTCGTTTTGTGAATATTCCGTTCCAATTATTTGATTTCAATATTAACAAAGTTTTGGTTAATTTAATTAACTCACTGTTATTGCGGGGTACTTGTAAAAAACCTTCCGATTATCATGTGTAATATTAGGGGTAAAAAATTATCAAGTCGACAGGGTTTATTATAGTCGAGGTGACTATTTATATTTATCTTTACAATGAAAACTTATCAGACCGACATACTAACTGTGATATTTTTTTTTTAATAATGTGATTTTTTTTTATAACTTTTCATATTATATTATATTTGTTAAACATATTACACAAATTTTTATACATGTATTATTATAAACTATAAAAAAATAGATCGTTCTCTAAACTTATACTCTCTAAATATCATTAGATAATGTAACAAAATTTATTATCGACCTATTAACTTATTAGTCTATTTAAATGTATCATATTAGATATAGATATTTAAGAAGATTAATATAAGATAGACATTATAATCACGAGATTAATTGTTACACATTGACTGTGTAAAATCTTTTTACATGTACGTCCAATCAAATTACATGACAGCGTCACTTTTTTAAGTTCAGTCCTAAAATATAACTATGACATGATTTAATTGGATTCATGTGCAAAACAATTTACACAATGCGTACAAATTAAATCCTTCTAAACAAACCAACAAAAAGTATATATTGTAAAAAAGCAGACTCAAAATATAAAACTATGACAGATGATATTAGTTCAAATTTAAATCTTAAACTTTAGATGAAAATATTAAACTTTGCAAGACCTAATTCGGCAAGCCAAAATGATTCAGTAATTGAAGACGTGCGTGGCAGAAGAGTGGCGCATGGAAATGGAAATAAAGGAGAAAACTTCTTTTCCACCCACAAATAGTATTGGTTATTTTTTCATTGGCAAAGCCTTTCGGGACAATATTTGTCGCTAGATATAGCACCTCTCCTCTTATTTTCAAACCTTTCTTCTTTTACTTTCATTTCACTTTTTCTTTTTCTTGCAATCATATTTTAACGTCAAAGAACAAAAAATCTTAATCCATCTCTCATTGCTACCTGCTACACCCACCTATGAGCACTTGTACGAGGAGGAAAGGAACCATCCTTGTTTCGCCAAAAATTACGTATGTCATTTTTTTTTTCTTCCTCTGAATTACTACCTTGATTACTTTGTTCATAAACTTTATCATATACAATTATTTTTGTGATCATAAGTCGGTTAATAGCTATGACGTATGCCTCACTCACTTTACTATATCTTCTGCATTTAAAAAAGAATAAAAAATTACTATTAATTAATTGTGGTACTATATGATCATTCTACAACTATGTTCGTGAAATTTGAATTTTGTCATTTGAGGTTACAACGTCACTAAGATGATACCTCTGGGGCTTATGCTTTGGAAATTTGATGTTATTGTTGATTCTGATGTTTCTATTAGTCTTCTGTGAGAAATTGTGATGTTCTATTATATGATCATTCATTTTTCGGTTAGTTTCTTAATTTTGGTTTTATAAATTGTTTGTTTTTGGTAATATTATGTTTATAATTAGTTTAGTTCTGTCACTTCTGTTTCTTGATATTTATTTGCTTGGAACTTGGCTGCTTTTTCCTCGTACTGGAAACTTGTTATGTTATTATGGATTTGAAAACTTACTATAGATCATAATGTTATGTCTTTGCAGTAATTTTTCTATACCAATACCATTAGTGATATGGTTCTGATTCTGATTGTGAAAGACCAAAATCAGAATGATTTCAGTTGAAAATGATATTATAAATCACCAAGATGAAATTGAAGAATCTAATGGGAGTCAAGTGAAAGAGTTTGCTTCTGTAGATATTTCAACTCCTACACAAACATTTCCAAGCAATGAAAATCCTCAAAGAGAGTTTCGCAAATTCGGTTCTGAATCTGCCAAAGTCAAGGACCTTGTTATTGCAAAGGATCAGATTTCACAGTCTGAGCCTTCTCCGCATTCCGATAGCCTGAAGTCGCGTTTCAGTACGATGTTTACTCAGAAACTTGAATGGAATTCAGTCAAGAAAATGTGCATGGAATGGATCAAAAACCCAATGAACATGGCCCTTTTCGCGTGGATAATTTGTGTCGCAGTATCGGGGGCGATTCTGTTCTTGGTCATGACAGGAATGTTGAATAATGTGCTAAAAACAAAGTCTGAGAGGAATACATGGTTTGAAATAAATAACCAAATACTAACTGCTCTCTTTACACTAATGTGTTTGTATCATCATCCAAAGAGGTTCCACCATCTTGTTCTTTTGTGTAGATGGAGACCAAATGATATTTCTACACTTAGGATGATTTACTGCAAAAATGGTACTTCTAAGCCTCATGAATGGGCACATATGATGGTAGTTGTTATACTCCTTCATGTTAACTGTTTTGCTCAATATGCACTTTTTAGTCTAAATGTAGGATATAAAAGATCTGAGAGACCAGCCATTGGAATGGGAATTACTATATCCATTGCAATTGCGGCACCGGCAATAGCTGGATTGTACACTATTCTTAGTCCACTTGGTAAGGACTATTATTGTGAGATAGATGAAGAATCACAGGTTAAAGTTAGAGACAAACCATTCGAGAAAAAATACGCGTTTGTATCGAAAGATCAACAAGGAGGAATTATAGAAAATAGACCGACTTGGAGTGGAGGAATACTTGACATTTGGAATGATCTATCTTTATCATATCTCTCACTTTTCTGCTCTTTTTGTGTGTTTGGATGGAACACGGAGAGACTTGGATTTGGGAACATGTATGTTCATATAGCTACATTTATGTTGTTTTGTATGGCTCCTTTTTGGATATTTGTATTGGCTTCTGTTAACATTGATGATGACAATGTTAGACAAGCACTAGTAGCTTTTGGAATCATTCTTTGTTTTTGTGGTTTACTTTATGGTGGATTTTGGAGGATTCAAATGAGAAAGAGGTTCAATTTGCCTGCCTATGAATTCTGTTTTGGAAAACCATCACTTTCTGATTGCACACTTTGGTTATGCTGTTGTTGGTGCTCTCTTGCTCAAGAAGCTAGGACTGGGAATAGTTATGATCTCTTGGAAGATAAGTTATCCACGAAAGAAATTGATACTCGCGATCAATCTTCGGTTTCATCTTTGGCCAGGGAAGACGTAGTATCAAGCAAATCGGGCTCAAGTTCTTCTCTTGAAAGAGGTAAAGATGGAACAATGAATCCACCAATAGCATTATTAATGCAAAAAGAAGCTCCTTGGTCTTTGAAAGGAAAAGAGGGAAATGATTCTTCTTGATTGTTATGTATAACTACATTGTTTAAGATGATCCCTTAAATTTCTATGTAAACCATTTTGTTAGGATGCGGATTTTAGTTGTTGAGTAAGCATCACTTTTTCAATTTAATTTCTTACAAGTCTGTGAGTAGGAAATTTTGTGTGTGTGTGTGTTTCTTTTTACAAGAAAATCATATGAAATACATATTAAAATGACATATATGAACTTAGTTTTACAATCTTAACATCTGTTTCTGTTCCTTCTACTGAAACTCTTTTAAGAGTTTCAGTAGTACATTTATAATGGTTGTGACCTGTGAATGTAACACTATTTTCATAATTTGTCCTAAATGATTTATACAAATATGTTAAAAACTGCTTATAAATCCGTCAAAAGTTATTTTCATTAGTTCCAAGTTCCAACACACACATTTATGTCATAATTTAAGTCTAAATTTCAAAGGCAACCATAATTTACTTGTTGTTCCATCACGTTTGGCAGAGGCCTTAAGTACATGATTTAACCTTATAATAAAAAGGATTAAGTATGAAACTACTTATAGAACCATATACAATTACGGTAGATATTTACCAGAACAATTGATCTCAATGCAAGATTTACATTACCGTGTCTCAATATACAAAAGTTATCTACATTCTGCAGTTAACAAAACTCTTATTGTGTAGTTTTCTTGGGTACCAATTAAAATAGTATAGCTTTATTTTATGCTATAGACTCTAGAGCCAATTTTTTTTATGTAACCAGTCTAGCAACAAAACTCACACATGAGACTCAATTGTGAGTGATTTATCAAACATTCAATGAAAATTGGTAATTTATAATTGGTACACACAAGTTAATTTTGACCCCAATTACAAATATGCTTGTGTGGCTGATAAGGTAGAATTTTATTTTATTTTTTAAACCCTTTTGAATGTAGTTATTATTAAATAAAATAGGAAAATATTAGTGTATATCCTGAGAACATTGGCTAAGAAAATAAATATAGAATTATTATCTTAAAATTTTAAAATTTGTGTTTTCTTTGGAACATGGAAAGACACGTGCTGGTCATATGTATGTTGTCTCAGCATTTTCAAACGATTGTGGTTTTAGTATTTTTACTAAGGCTATTGCACGTGTCACTCGAATCAAATATGTACTATATAGCTTTAGGTGTTGCTTATTTTAATAGATACTAGTAACATACCCGTGCATCCGCACGGGTACTGGTTGGTCGTGGATGATTTTATGCAGTTTGAATTCGACATTATGTACTTGTGAACAGTTTAAATTTAGACCATTTAAAAGTTAATTAATATTAACTTTGAAAAGTATAGGAATTAGATAAAGTCATTGCTTATTTTTAAGAAAAGATACTATCATTACTTTTTATATGCAAGTTAACAATAATAATATCAATTTATATATTTTTATCAAAAAAAATATCGACTTATATAATTTTAGAATATGTTTGTCAACTTGGTCATGTGTATAATAATCATTTTAAAATTTTATCGGTGACAAAATGTTTGGTGTATAATTATTATTTAAACTTTTAAGGAATGATAACTTGTCCTGTGTATAATAATAATTTTATCATATGTATTAGTAATGAATTGTCACATTGATGATATTCTAAATAGTTTAAAACGATTTAGCTGGAACAATTTTTAATTTAATAACTAACAACTTGTCCTATAAAACAATGTTAGTTTAGTCAATGACAACTTATCTCGTGTGTTTTATTTTATTTAAGAAATTTTAGTCAATGGTAACTTATCCCGTGCATTTTAGTTTATGGGGGTTCAATATCTTTATAGAATTGAAATGTGGTGATATTATAAATAGAAAGAACAATTTTTTTATACATAACAACGAATTTTCTGCATCAAAGTTAGTTTACGTTACTTTTGAAATTTTAGTCGATACCCACTTCTCCAAAGTATTTCAGAATCTACAATTTTTTTAATGAATACCCACTTATCTCGTGCATTTTAGTCGATAGGCGTTGAATATCATTTTAGAATTGAATTGAGGTGATGATATTCTAAATAGTTTAAACATTTTAGCAGGAACATTTTTTTTATAAATGACAGCTTGTTGTTTAAATCAAGGCTAGTTTAATCAATGACAACTTATCTTGTGTATTTGATTTATTTTTGAAATTTTAGTCAATGTTCATTTATCCCGTGCATTTTAGTTTATCAAGGTTCAATATCATTATAGAATCGAAGTGAGGTGACATTATAAATAGCTTGAACGTTTTTGCAGGAACACTTTTTTATAAATATCATGTATCAAAGTTAGTTTAGTTAGCGGCAACTTATCCCGTGAATTTGTGTTACTTTTAAAATTTTAGTCAATGTCCACTTCTACCATGAATTTCAGTTATCTACGAAATTGTATTCAATGTCCACTTATCCCGTGCATTTTAGATGATAAGTGTTCAATATCATTGTAGAATTGAATTGAGGTGATGACATTCTAAATAGTTAAAAAGTTTTAGCCGATTTTTTTTTTATAAATGACAATTTGTCCTGTAAATAAAGGTTAGTTTAGTCAATGACAATTTATCCCGTGTATTTGAATTATTTATGAAATTTTAGTCAACGCACGCTTATCCCGTGCATTTTAGTTTATGAGGGTTGAATATATCATTATAGAATTGAAGTAAGTTGATATAATAAATAGTATGAACGTTTTAGTTGGAACATTTTTTTTTATAAATAACAACTGATTTTGTGTATCAAAGTTAGTTTAGTTAGTGATAGTTTATACTCGTACATTTATGTTACTTCTAAAATTTTAATGCTCAATTCTTCCATGCATATTAGTTATCTACGAAAATTTAATCAATATCCACTTATCGCCTACATTTTAGATGATAAGTGTTCAATATCATTATAGAATTGAATTGAGGTGATGATATCCTAAATAGTTTAAACGTTTTAGCATGAACAATTTATTATAAATGACAACTTGTCCTGTAAATAAAGGTTAGTTTAGTCAATCACAACTTATCATGTGTATCTTCTAAAATTTTATTCAATGCACACTATCCTCGTGCAGTTTAGTTTATGAGGGTTCAATATCATTATATAATCGAATTGAAGGTGATATTATAAAATGAACAACTTTTTATAAATAACAATTGTTTCAGTGTATCAAAGTTAGTTTAGTCAATGACAACTTATCCCGTGTATTTTAGTTTATAAGTGTTTAATATCATTGTAGAATTGAATTGAGGTCATGATATTCTAAACAGTTTAAACATTTTAGCAGGAACAATGTTTTTTTTTTATTTTTATAAATGACAACTTGTCTTGTAAATCAAGGTAAGTTTAGTCAATGTCAACTTATCCCGTGTATTTCACTTATTTCTAAAATTTTAGTGAATGTCCACTTATCCCGTGCATTTTAATTTATGAGAGTTGAATATATCATTATAGATTTGAAGTAAGGTGATATGATAAAATAGCATAAATGTTTTAGCAGAATCAATGTTTGTATAAATAACAATTAGTTATGTGTATCAAAGTTAGTTTAATTGGTGATAGTTTATCCTCATGCATTCAAGTTATTTCTACAATTTTAGTCAATGCTCGCTTCTCCCAAGCATATTAGTTATGTATGAAATTTTTATATATATCCACTTATTCCGTGCATTTTAGTTGATAAATATTCAGTATCGTTATAGAATTGAAGTGAGGTGATGATATTCTAAACAGCTTAAACATTTTAGCATGAAAGTTATTTTATAAATGACAACTTGTCATGTAAATCAAGGTTGGTTTAGTTAATTTCAACTTATCATGTGTATTTGACTTATTTCGGAAATTTTAGTCAATGTCCACTTATCTCGTGTATTTTAGTTTATACGTGTTTAATATCATTGTATAATTGAATTGAGGTGATGATATTCTAAACAGTTTAAACATTTTAGCAGGAAAGTTATTTTATAAATGAAAATTTGTGTTGTAAATCAAGGTTGGTTTAGTTAATGTCAACTTATCCCGTGTATTTGACTTATTTCTGAAATTTTAGTCAATGTCCACTTATCCCGTGTATTTTAGTTTATAAGTGTTTAATATCATCGTAGAATTGAATTGAGGTCCACTTATCCCGCGTATTTTAATTTATAAGTGTTTAATGTCATTGTAAAATTGAATTGAGGTCCACTTATCCCGTGTATTTTAGTTTATTAGCGTTTAATGTCATTTATATTTTTTTTTTATAAATGACAACATATACTGTAAATCAAGTTAGTTTGGTCAATCACAACTTACCCCGTGCATTTATTTATTTCTAAAATTTTATTGAGTGTCCACTTATCCCGTGCATTTTAGTTTATGAGAGTTCAATATCATTATAGAATCGAAGCGAGATGATATTATAAATAGCAGGAACATTTTAACATGAACAAAATTTTACAAATAACAATTGTTTCCGTGTATCAAAGTTAGTTTAGTTAGTGACAACTTTTCTGGTGCATATATGTTACTTCTGAAATCTTAGTCAATGCTACTTCACCCATGAATTTCAATCACCTATGAAATTTTAGTCAATGTTCACATATCTCATGCATTTTAGTTGATAAGTGTTCAATATTATTGTAAAACTGAAGTGAAATAATGTTATTCTTTTATAAATGGCAACTTTGTCTGTAAATCTAGTAGCGACAACTTCTCATGTTTATATGAATTTTTTTGAAATTTATATCAGCGGCGACTTAGGCCATGTGTAATAATTATTTTAAATTTTTTATCAATGAAAACATGTATAGTGTCTAATAATTATTTTTAGAGTAAATTACACTACTCTCCCCTAAAAAATGTCTGAATTACACTTCCCATCTCAGTTATGGTAAAATATAGACTCCCCTCCCTTAAAAAGTAAAATTTATACTCCCTCCCTTATAAGATGCTTGAATTACAACCCCATCTCTTAAATATTTAATATGCATTACACTTTGATCTATTTTAACATAAATACATATTTGTATGATATATTAATTTTGAACCACCATTTAAGAAAAAATAATTCATTTTTTTATAATTTAAATGTCAATGATAATTTAATTTCCCGTGTATAATAATTAATTTTAATTTTTGAGCATTGACAACTTGTCTAGTTTATAACAATTATTTTAAAATTTGTATCAGTGGCGACTTAGCCCGTGCACAATATTTACTTTAAAAAATTTGTGGTTAATATATATCCCATTTTTTATTGTTAAAAAAAATCTACTTTAAAATTAATAGCAGAGACGACATGTCTCGTGTATTGTAACTATTTTTAACTTTTTAGTAGTGACAACTTTTCTTGGGGATAATAATTATTTTAAAATTAATTGCATTGACGACTTAGCCCGTGCATAATAATTATTTTAAAATTTTGAGCATTGACAACTCGTTTCATCAATAACAATCATTTTTAAATTTGTATTAGTGACAACTTGACCCATGTGTCGAAAATATTTTTATTTATTTTTATCAATGACAACATGTCATGTGTATAATAATTATTTTTAACATTTTGAAATTGACATCATATCATGTGCATAATACGTTATTTTAAAATTCGTATTAACAATGACTTGTCCCATGTATAGTACTCCCTCCGTCCCAAATAGTACGTGGCTTTAGGAAAAAAAGTTGTCTCAAATTATATGTGGTTTTACAATATCAATGCAACATTAATGTTACTTTTCCCATAATAACCTTAACTATTTATTTTTTTGAAAGACCTTAACTATTTATTATTTTCTCTTCTTTCAATTATTTCATTTATGTTTCCCATATTATTTATTATGAACAAAACTAAAATGCCCAAAACGTCATACAATTGTTATTGACAAACTAAAATGCCCAAAACGTCATACAATTTGAGACAGAGGGAGTAATTGTTTTACACGTGGCAACTTTTCATTTGTATAATAATTTTAAATATTCAAGCGTGAACATTTTTTACATATATATATATATATATTTTAGATACCGATATAAATATATAATTTATTTTGATATGTAAGTCATAGAAATTATCCTTCAAAAAAAAAAGTCATAGAAATTTATTAAATTTATTTTTGCATTCTGAACCGCATTTTTTAAGCTTGTAGTTTGACCAAAATATTAAAGAATTTAACCAATGTATAAATCTACAATTAACTCAATTTAATTTCCTTAAAAAAGAAATTTAACTCAATTTAATTGTTGTTTGAAGTCCAAAATGGTGGCCCCCACGCATAGAAAATGAAATTTACTCGAGTTTTCAATGGGTGGGATCAGTAACAATTCATTTATCCTTTTGTTTTCTCTCTCCTCAAAAAATCACAGAAACATTTTCTCTCTTCTCTACTCCCACCCTAGCCGCCACCATGCCACCACCAACTTCATCGCTTCTTCATCCTCCATCTTTCTACACTCATACCGTAGCCGCCACCGTGCACCACCATCTCCATTACTTCTTCCTCCTCTATCTATCAAATCTATTTATAGAGATATTTTTAATTTTCACCATCACCAACTTGTAACTTAGATCTTGACCACCACAAATCTTTTCTCAAAGAACTTTGACTACATAAATACTCTATTCTATTTCCTCTACAAAGCACATGTTTTTTTTAATCATAGCAAGTATGCCGGAAACCACCGTGCTGGAAACCGCCGTGCCGGAAACCACCATATCAGAAACCGGTGGTTTCACCTCTTATATGCCTTTTAAGGTCAGTTTTATGTTCATCTGAAACTGATTTCTTCATTGTTTAATACATGCAACAATAAAATCACATGCGTCAAAAGAAAATAAAGGGTTTGATTGGTATCTGTGTTTCTTATGATGAAACAAAATTGGTTATCACTCAACAACAAAAATAAAATTTTGTTTTGCTGGTAAATATTGTTGTTTTCAACAATCAATTTTTTTTGTTTTTGTAAAAAAAAATCTATTTTTTTTGTGTTTAATATCAGAAATCTGATACCAACAAAAAAACTCTATAATAAAATCAATAAAAAGAAACTATTTACTTCTACCAAAAAGAAATAATTTATTTTTGAACTTCATGGGTAAATAGTAGTTAATATTTTGTTTCTATGCTTTAAATGAAAATTAGATTTTAACTCATTTTTAAAAATATCTATAAAAAAAAACTCATTTTTGAAAAAACATTAAGAAAAAAATTAATAATTCATCTTAAATGTTGATATTTATTATTCTGTTTATTTCTTTTTCTCTCAAAAAAGTATGTATACCCAGATATTGTGGTATTTTTTTGTTGGTTTGGAAAAAAAATTAAAACATTTGTTATTTTTATTTTGCAGAACATCCTGTCCACAGTAGGAGAGCAACTTTTAAATCAGCTGCAAAAAGAGGTACATACAATAGGAAAAAGTGAACAAAAACTCTTAATAGGAAAAGTGTAAGATTTTCTTCTTGAAAATGTTTTTGGATCTATGTTTCTTCTTCAACATCTTCTTAATTTAAAGAACAATAATGTTATTTTAATATATTATCTATAGATCTAAAAAAGTTAGGTTGATAAGATTTTTGTTTCACATAATGGATATTTTGGTTCTATGTTTCTTCGTAATCTTCTTAATTTAATCTAAAGAACAATAATATTTTTTTTGGACGGTGTTTAAAATAATAATTTTTTTGAATGTAACACTGCAAAATAAAATTAAGGTATTCAATTTATTATTAATAAATAATGTCTTTGTTTGTAGTTTGTTGAAGAGACTTGAACATCATTTGACTTTGCTGCAAGAAATTAATACAAAAATTAGTAATTTATTTTGTTGAGGATTTATGTATTAAACCAATTAGTAATTTAGTAATTCTTATCATTTACTTACTTGTGTCTCTTTTCTTTGTTTGTAGATTGATGAAGAGACAAGAACTGCGTTCAACTTTCCTGCAATAACATTTCTAGATCAAAAAATTGTAGTTTTCATAAATACAAATAAGGATTAAATATGTTTTTAGTCCCTATAAATATGTCAACTTTTCGTTTTAGTCCCTCTAAAATTTTCCTTCGACTTTTAGTCCCTATAAAATTTTCAATCACTACTTTTGGTCCCTATTTTTAATTTAATTTTTGTATTTTTTAATAAAATTGTGCAGAAATGTGTAAAGTATTCTAAAAAAAAATTCCTTAAAAAAATTAGAATTTTTTAACAAAAGACAAATTAAATATGAATTTTTAACCGTAAAAAATATAAAAATTCATATTAAATTCATGTTTTGTTAAAAAATTCTGAATTTTTTTTGGAGTGATTCTTATACTCCCTCCGTTCCTTTATAATTGTCACTTTTGCATAAAGATTTTGTTTCTAATTAATAGTCGTTTTCAAAGTTCAATGCATCATTAAATGTGGCTTTACCTATATTACCCTTATATATTTATTGCAGAGAGAGAAATATATGAAATGAAGTATTAAATGAGTAAGGTTATTATAGGAAAAAGATAAATTGTTGTATCAAAAGTAGTAAAAGTATTTGTTGTCTTGGTTTGTGTAAAAAGTCAAAATGTGACAATTAAAAAGGAACAGAGGGAGTAATATTTTGAATTTTTCTGAAAATTTTTATTAAATAATATGAATTCTACATATGAGTTTACTTTAAAAGAGGGATCAAAAGTGAAGATTGAAAATTTTATAGGGACTAAAAGTCGAAGGAAAATTTTAGAGGGACTAAAACGAAAAGTTGACATATTTATAGGGACCAAAAACATATTTAACCCTAGAAATAATGAAAAGGTATATGTTAGATAAAGAAAAGAGTAAATTTTAGACACTTTAAACATCAAATAAACTTGTAGATCTGAACTTGTAGACACTTTGAATATCATGTTTTTGCAGCACTTCAACTACTTGATTTGATGAGTAAAGAACTGTCACGTTTCCTGCAAAATAAAATTAAAGAGGAGAAGATGGAGATTAGAAAGTTTGAAAACCCACAAAATAAAATTGAAGAGTAGAAGAAAAAATATAGAACTTGATCTTTCTTATTATTTATCTTCTCTCACCTGTTTTTGGAAACAGAAAAGTGAGAATGAAAAAATTGTTGAAAGTGATTTGAATATATGATTTCAAAAGGTTGGTGTTTTAAAATTTAGGGGGGAGTTTCGAAATTTGAATTGTGTGATAGGACAATAGGTAAGTGCTGGCTGACATTGAAAAATGGGAAATGTTTAAAAGCAATGAAACTATTAGTTGATCTATGAATATACAGGTAAGCTTTTTAGTTACATTGGAAGTATAGCTTATTTCTCATGAGCAATTGAACCAAACCAAAACACTATGACATCATTAAAGCAAAACAATATCAATTGTACTGATTTAGTTGCAAAAGATAAATTTTAGACACATTTTACCCTTAAATTGATGGCGTGGCAGAAGGTTAGCATGGGTTAAATTTGTTTTTTCCACGGCATCTTTTTTTCTTATATTAATTATAATAATTAAGAAGGACTTCAAGATTGGATAGAGTAGGCACATCCATTTACTCTCTTTTGGTTTCTTATGTATCCCCGCTGATATGCTTGAATCAGCATCCCTGAAAGTTTCTTAGGCATGGGCAGTGAGTAGAATCAGATGTCCCAAACTTATTGGAGAGTATAGTGGAGCCAAATTCATTTTATAATGGTTGTGTGTATGTAAACTCTAAGGTAGCAAATTTAATTGTCATTGATAAAAGGCTTAAATATGGTATTGGTCCCTGCAAAATAGGTCAGTTTTGGTTTTAGTCCCTGCAAATTTTTTTTATAGTTTTTGGTCCCTGCAAAATAGGCCAGTTTTGGTTTTAGTCCCAGCAAAATTTTTGTTTTTTGAAATAGTCCCTGACCCCTGCAAAAATATTAAAAAATTCTGGAAAAATGAAAAATTAATAAAAAAATTGAAAAAAATATTAAAAAATTCTGGAAAAATGAAAAATTAATAAAAAAATTTAAAAATTCTGGAAAAATGAAAAATTACTAAAAAAATATTAAAAAATTCTGGAAAATTGAAACATTAATAAAATATTAAAAAAAAAATATTAAAAAATTCTGCAAAAATGAAAAATTAATAAAAAAATTGAAAAAAAATATTAAAAAATTCTGGAAAAATGAAAAATTAATAAAAAAATTAAAAAATCTGGAAAAATGAAAAATTAATAAAAAAATTTAAAAATTCTGGAAAAATGAAAAATTACTAAAAAAATTGAAAAAAATATTAAAAAATTCTGAAAAATTGAAAAATTAATAAAATATTAAAAAAAATATATTAAAAAATTCTGCAAAAATGAAAAATTAATAAAAAAATTGAAAAAAATATTAAAAAATTCTGAAAAATTGAAAAATTAATAAAAATTAAAAAAAATAAGGAAAAAATTTAAAAATTCTGGAAAAATTAATAAAAATAAAAAATGATTAAAAAAATAAAATAATCTAATAAAATGAAAAATAATGATAAATTCTGAAAAAAATAAAAAGATTAAAAAATTCTGAAAAAATAAAATTTCGAAATTTTCTGAAAAAAATTAAAATTCTGGAAAAATGAAATTTTCGAAATTTTAATTAATTAAAATTTTCGAAATTTTAATAAAAATTATGGAAAATTTCATTAGTATATATGTCGAGCTTAAGTTTTTTCAGTGTATTTATTTCCAAAAAAAATTTCGGGAATTTTGTGTATTTATAAACCGAGAATAAGGGAAAAAATATGTGTATTTATAAACCGAGCTTAGGTTTTTTGTGTATTTTTCGAAATTTCAAAATTTTCATTAGTATTTTTTCCAGGAATTTTTGTGTATTTATAAACCGGGAACTTTTGTGTATTTATAAATCGAGAATAAGGGAATTTGGAATATATACTAATCAAAATTTCGAAAATTTCATTTTTTTAAAAATGATTAATCTTTTTAATTTTTTTCGAAAATTTCGAAATTTTTTAGATATTTTCCAGAATTTTTTCAGAATTTTTATTTTTCATTAAAATTTTATTTAGAATTTTTTCAGAATTTAGCATTATTTTTCATTTTATTAGATTATTTTATTTTTTAATCGTTTTTTATTTTTATTAATTTTTCCAGAATTTTTAATTTTTTTCAGTATTTTTTTTAATTTTTTTTTCATTTTTATTAATTTTTCAATTTTCCAGAATTTTTTAATATTTTTTTCAATTTTTTATTAATTTTTCATTTTTCCAGAATTTTTTAATTTTTATTAATTTTTTTATTAATTTTTCAATTTTCCTGAATTTTTCAATTTTTTTATTAATTTTTCATTTTTCCAGATTTTTTTATTTTTTTTAAATTTTTTTATTAATTTTTCAATTTTCCAGAATTTTTTAATATTTTTTAATTAATTTTTCATTTTTCCAAATTTTTTATTAATTTTTCATTTTTCGAGAATTTTTTCAGGGACCAAAAACTATAAAAAAAAAAATTTGCAGGGACTAAAACCAAAACTGACTTATTTTTGCAGGGATCAAAAACTATAAAAAAATTTTGCAGGGACTAAAACCAAAACTGGCCTATTTTGCAGGGACCAAAAACTATAAAAAAAATTTGCAGGGACTAAAACCAAAACTGGCCTATTTTGCAGGGACCAATACCATATTTAAGCCTTGATAAAAAAGCTTAACGGTGTAACTTGTTGTCCATTTGTCTTCTATTCATGTGTAAGTAATTTTTGATATATAGATTAAAGAATGAATTTTCTAAATTTTTAAAGAGATTTTGATTCTATTGATACAACAATAATACAAAGTGGTGGTTGTGGTGTTCCTAATAATGTAGACATATTATTGAACCTCATTAACAAATTTAAGAATAAAGAATGTATAAGTTACAAACCATATATATTCCATATGTTTGCATAAATCCTTTTGGCAAAAGGAAACAACTCATGATACATATATTTTGGTATGGTTTGAGCCATTGCCTTCTAAGATTATAACTAATGATCTTAGAAGGATCTTTTTGATTAGATTTGCAATTGTTTTTGTGATGATTTTAAGGATTATATCTGCAAAGAGTAATAGACTTGAAATCATTTTGGCTAACCGAGTTTTTATTTTTGGGATTAGACAAATAAAAGTATTGTTACACGGATAGGGGTCCCCATTATTATTCAGCACAATTAAAACCTGATATCTTTACCAATTATATCCGAATAGTTTTAATAGAAGAGAGCAGGGAATCCATCCGAACCCGGTGTTGAGTTTCTGAGAATTTGGAGAATTGGAATGAAAAAGAGCCATAAGGCTTTAATTGAGAAAAGATTAATAGAGAAACATTTTGATCAAAAGATATAAAAAATGAGTACATACTAGTCCATATTTATAGGACTTATTGGACTAACCAATTGTGTAACTAACTTCAAACTCCATTAACTAACTTGTAACTAACTATTAACTAACCTAATTAACACACTAAATCCTATGAATCTTAACACCCGGCAGCCAAACACTTCATTTGGCATGAATAACTTTTTTACAATGAACTCTTGATTAAGAGTGAACTGCATATCATTAGATTTGATACTACTAATTAACTAGTATGGATACCCGTGCCAAGCACGGGCTAGAATTCAACCATACTTAAGTGAAAAAATGTTGTATGTATCAAGTGTAAGTTACATTTCAACATTGAATAAAAGAGTAGAGGTTGGACAACATATAAGTTGGAAGACTCATATACTTAATACCTTAAATATTCGGTGAAAATGTAATATCATTCTCACTTGGATGATTGCTCTAGCTCCAATGGATCGATCCACACCACCGTGAGTTCCCCCATAAATTCCAACGATCGTAACAAAACTCGGTTCGACTTTGTAGCGGGAGCGCAAGTGGGAGAGTTGTTATTGTGTCAAATGTGAGTAAAAGTTCAACATTGAATTCAAGAGTAGATATTGAGCAACATAATATTTCTAATATCTTAAGATTTAGGGTGAAGATGTGATGTCAATATCACTTATGTGGTTTTTTTTAGTCTAAAGTGATGATTAAACTAAATGTATGATCCCCGGTAGTAAGAAAATTATGAACTATTTGTTTTTTTAAAGTTTTTAGATGCCATGTATTTCTTTCAAATAATTTTTAATTCATTCTTTCAAACATTAATTTTAAATGAAACATGAATTCAATTTGTATGAATAAAAGCTCTCGCCAATTTGAGATTTTGAATGAGTCGCTTATATACATTACTCATTTATCTTTTAATAATAATACTTCATAAGAATGTAATTTCTTCAACTATGAGTTCCACAAATAACTATATTGTTATATTCCAACAACACTTATTTATTTTAAAATAATTTATTTAATTAGATCTGTATAAAAGTGAAGAGAGTCGTTTCATAAACATTATTCTCTATTAGGCCCACCACTGTTTATAATGGTGTTAGCCCTATGGCTTTAAAGCTAAAGGGGTCCTAGTAATCTTAAGTTAAGTCGGGAGGTTAGTAAAGTTTGACCATTAACTGTTCCACCTAGAATCAAACTCATGTTCTCCATAATAATTCGTCGTTGATGGAGCTAATTGACCACATGAACAAAATTTCTTGTTTTATTTATTTATTTTTTTAATTTAACATCGTGGTGATTTTGTTTGAATCTACAACAATTACTAATCAACATTTATTTATCCTCTAAAAAAATTAACATTTATTTATTCAATATTGGTATTAGCATTTTCTTTCTATTTTCATAAACTCCCAAAACATACAACACTCATGACATTCATATTTAAAAATAGTTTTTATAATATATCGTTTCCATTTTTTTTTTTTTGAGAGAATATCCTTTCCATTTATATAAATTAGAGCAATCAGAAAAATATACTCATGAGATATTTTGTATTTTTTCTCTCAAGTACTCCAGCGGTTAAATTCACACAATGAGGGGTATAAGTTTGAACATTGACACATGCATATCAATATCAAATGGAGCTTCCAACCGAGTTGCAATTATAGGACTGTAAAATTTATTTGAGCATTAATATGAATTATGAAATTTATTTGAAATATTTTTACTAAAAAAGCATTGATTGTAATGTGATTGAACTCAAGTGGTTAGTGAGTTCCAAATTAATCAGGAAACCCGAGTTTGATTTTTCAGTAGAACAATCTTTAGATCAAACTCCGGTATACAAAGAGGTCCTTTACAACAAAAATATTTTTTTTAACAAAGAAAAAAATTCCTATTTTGAGAGGTAAAAAATTAATTACTTCACAAATGTTTATAATTTGAATTTAATTTCAATTGAATACCGATATTAATCATATTTATGTGGTTAAAGGTCACTGCATGAAATATATTAACAATATAAATATAAATTCCTTATTAATAAAAAATGGGAATACAATCTTGGTTTAATTTCAAAGTAACTTTTTAAAAATTAGTAACAAATTTGCTTAATTTTTTTTTTTGTAGCAATTCTCGTGGTCCAAGACAAAAAATTGTAAATTATAATTAGTGATGATGGTGCTATGAATAAGAAACTTCTATAATAAGCTGAAAAAATTTAATGTATATAGTATAATATTTAAGGCTTTAGTAAAAAAATTAAGACTTTTTTTTACAAAAGTTTAAGGCATTGTTGTATACTTAGAAATATTTTATCACAAATTAATTTTAGCATATGTGGTCATATCAATGAACAAAGTTCATTTGATTAAATGTCATAATATTTTCAAATGAAATTCAAGATGATAATAACAACAATTGGGACAAAGACTATCACTGAAATGAATAGAAAAGACCGTGTTGGCTCTTTTTTTAGATTCGATTTATGTCCCTAATTTTTTATCGAGTTAGATTTACGTCCCCTACTTTTTTTTCTCCATAAATTTTATTTTTATCTTAAAAAAACTTGTTAGTGTAGATCCTTAAAATGTCAATTATTTTCTATTTTTAATTTGCAAAATGTCTTTTTTTAGGGAATTAGCAAAATGTCTTGAATACTATTTAAAATGAAAGACATAAGATTTTATTGATTATCATAGTTTAAAAGTTATATATCTAATTAAGAAAAAAGATATCCTATAAAACAAATGCTTTTTTAATGTCAAATGTTAGTAATTAGTTAGATTTTTTTTCTTTCCCGAAACAAAATTAATTGTTTTCTTCTTCATCCAATTTTGTACCAAAAACCTATAACATCATGGAAAAACACATTCACACCAAACCAATAAATACATTGAATTAGACAATTGATATAACATTAAATTCTTGCATGTTTTTGCATCTTTTGTAGAAAAATAAAAGAAAAAAATGTCATGTAAACATGCTATGTTATGATTGAAAGTTGAGTGGAAAAACATACAATTTGATTGTTATAAGAATTATATTTGTTGGAAAAAAAATTATATTTAGCTTATTGTTAAAAAATACATGTATGATTGAAACCTTTCATGATTTTGTTAAATCTAATTGGTCAAAAATTAAGACAAAAGGGTGGATAAATCCATTTGATTGGCTGAGAAATCAAACAATGATAATAATTTGATGGTTGTCATTGAAACATGTTTTTTTTTGAGGGGGCAAAGTGTCATTGAAAGTTATTAATAAGAAATCAAAAATTCATTTAGTTTTGTCATTATAAGACTTTTACAACTTTCCACTTATAAATAAGGTAATTAATAAAAATATTAATGCAGTTTTAAAGCATATGTGATTATTAATTTTAATAATAGAATGAATGATGGATACAAAAATATGACGTTGAATTAAACATAATATTTTTTCACTTAAAAAACATAATAATTTAATAATCTTTAATTAGGATATTAATTTTAAAAATAGTATATACTCATTTAAATATTTAATTAGGATGAAAGAAATAAAATATAAATTATTGTATGGTTTACTATTTTTTTGAAAATGCACTTAAAATTTTAGGGTAGCACCTTGCTCCCTTTTAGTTAAAGAAAAAGGAACTTTTTGACTCAAAAAACAAAAATCAAAGGTGCCATAAAATCGATTTTCTATTACGTATTTCTTATCTTTTTCACTCCAAAGTTATCGATTCAATCAATTTTTTGAAAATAGGATGCATTTCTTCTTGTCTATTTACTGGTTTCCATCTCAAGCATAAAGTAGCAAGAAAAAAATCAAAAATCAAAATAACATCTAAAAGAGCAAGATATTAAAAGTAAAATAACAACATAAGAAAAATTAAACAAAAAAGAATAGATAGATAGAAAAAGTTGTGAGTATTGAGGGATTAAAATAAAACAAAAGGGGGATAAAAGTGATTATATTTGAACGTGGTAAAAGAAATCCTTCGTATATATTCTAATTTATATGTGATGCATTTCTTCTTTTCTCTTGATTGGCTTCCATGTCCAAAATAAAGATCCGAACAAAAACAAAGAACATATAAACACCAAAAGAAAATTGAAAAGAGAATATGAATAAGAAACATCAACCTAAGAAATCACATAAAAAGGAACATAACAATAAGAAATGTTAAATAAACAATAAAACAATAAAAAATAAAACAAAAAGATAATGAGGTTGAAAGCTCAAAGCAGTGATTTTTTATGGGAGGAAGAGGTAGATGAAAATAATAAAAAAAAATCAAATTGTCTATATATAGTGAAAAAATCATATCATGATCAATTTTGATTGGTTGGTGAAAAATAAGTGAGTCATGATTCAATTTTAATTGGCTAATAGAAAATGAATGAGTCAAGATCCATTTGGATTGGTTGATGGAAAAGCATTAAATGAAATGGAGAGTATGAAGATGCCACGTGTACTTTTCCTCAAAGATGTAAGCTTTTGTATAATACTAGTATGGATACCCGTGCCAAGCACGGGCTAGAATTCAACCATACTTAAGTGAAAAAAATGTCGTATGTATCAAATGTAAAATACATTTCAACATTGAATAAAAGAGTGGAGGTTGGACAACATATAAGTCGGAAGACTCATATACTTAATGCCTTAAATATTCGGTGAAAATGTAATATCGTTCTCACTTGGATGATTGCTCTAGGTCCAATGAGTCAATCCACACCAACGTGAGTTCCCCCATAAATTCCAACTGTCGTAACAAAACCCGGTTCGACTTTGTAGCGGAAGCGCGAGTGGGAGAGTTGTTATTGTGTCCAATGTGAGTAAAAGTTCAACATTGAATGCAAGAGTAGCCGTTGAGCAACATAATATACCTAATGTCTTAAGATTTAGGGTAAAGATGTGGTGTCAATATCACTTATGTAGTTTCTTTTAGTCTAAAATGATGATTCAACTAAATGTATAATCCCCGTTAGTAAGAAAATTATGACGAACTATTTTATTTTTTTAGTTTTTAGATGTCATCTGCTTAATTGTTTGATCTTTAAATTTAGTTTTTTATTGTCATTATGTTTTTTGAGAATTTTTTCATTCAACCTCTATTATTTTAAATTCCTTCACTTTTAGTCTTTGATGGCAATATACAATTAAAAATTGTAGATGTGTTATGTTGAATTGACAAAATACATGTTTATTAGACATTTTAAAGTATGACATTTTTTTAATTTACTCTAATTTTTGGGAAAATGGTTATCCAAAAATCTCCAACTACTTCAAAAAAACCATAAAATTACCAACAACTTAAACTATTCCCTATATTCTCATGGATAAAACACATAATACTTATTGTTTTCCCTTATCTTCTCTCATGTTCAAATTCATTTTTCACATGCTTTATTTTTTCTTCTAATTTTCTTTCTCTCGTAAAATAAAGGAACATAAATCTCCCTCCATGAAACCACCACGAACCAACCTTTTATAACATGTTGTGCCTCCACTTTATGTTATTTAACTATATCACAGAATTGCAGACGCGAAGATGCAAACACTTGATTAAGATATGTCAATGTGTTAATTGTTATTTAAAGTTCTATAGTTGATGGAAGAGTAGATTTTAAACAAAATTTAAGTGACATGATCCATATATTTAATGTCTTAAGATTTTGGCTGAAGATTGGGTGTCAACCTCACTTGTCTGGTTCTCTTAGTCAAATTTGATTATCAAACTTAGTGTATGAAAATGATAAAAGGAAGCATGAGAGAGTGGCTTTTGCTCATAGTTCTATTATTGTTCGTAAAATAAAGGAGCAATAATAGACTCATGTCATCTTATTTAAACATTTTTAGGTTAATGATGATTTTTTTTATATATATCATAAAACATATAAAATTTACTACCTATTTTACTTCTTTATTACAAATTTTGTACTATTGTATATTTACATATCAAAATTTCACTTATTAAATGTAAATTATGAATTTATTTCTAATATAAATTAGCTTTAATTTAATTAGTATATTAATTCTTGATTCATTATTTCAAACATTAATTTTAAATGAAACATGAGTTAAATTTGTATGAATAAAAGCTCTCGCCAATTTGAGATTTTGAATGAGTCGGTTATACACATTACTCATTTATTTTTTAATAATAATACTTAATAAGAATGTAATTTCTTCAACAAATGAGTTCCACAAATAACTATATTGTTATATTCCAAAGCACTCATTTATTTTACAATAATTTATTTAATTAGATCTGTATAAAAGTGAAGAGAGTCGTTTCATAAACATTATTCTCTATTAGGCCCACCACTGTTTATTATGATGTTTACCCTATGGTTTTAAAGGTAAAGGGGTCCTAGTAATCTTAATTTAAGTCGGGAGGTTAGTAAAGTTTGACCAAATAACTGTTCCACCTAGAATCAAACTCATGTTCTCCATAATAATTCATTGTTGGTGGAGTTAATTAACCACTTGAACAAAATGTCTTGTTTTATTTATTTATTTTTTAAATTAACATCGTCGTAATTTTGTTTGAATCTACAGCAATTACTAATCAACATTCATTTATCCTCTAAAAAAATTAACATTTATTTATTCAATATTGTTATTAGCATTTTCTTTCCATTTTCATGAACTCCTAAAACATACAACACTCATGACATTCATATTTAAAAATGGTTTTTATAATATATCCTTTCCATTTATATAAATTAGAGGAATTAGAGAAATATAATCATGAGATATTTTGTATTTTTTCTCTCAAGTACTCTTTCGGTTAAATTCACACAATGAGGGGTATAAGTTTGAACATTGACACCTGCATATCAATGTCAATGGAGCTTTCAACCGGGTTGCAATGACAGGACTGTAAAATTCATTTGAGCATTAATATAATTTATGAAATTAGAATTATTTGAAATATTTTTACTAAAAAGCATTGATTGTAATGTGATTGAACTCAAGTGGTTAGTGAGTTCCAAATTAATCAAGAAATTCGAGTTTGATTTTTCAGTAGAACAATCTTTCGATCAAACTCCGGTAGACAAAGAGTCATTTACAACAAAAATATTTTTTTTTCTACAAAGAAAAAAATTTCTTATTTTGAGAGGTAAAAAATTAATTACTTCACAAATATTTATAATTTAAATTAATTTCAATTGAATACCGGTATTAATCATATTTATGTCGTTAAAGATCACTGCATGAAATATATTAACAATATAAATATAAATTCCATATTAATAAAAATGGGAATACACTCTAAGGTTAATTTCAAAGTAACTTTTTAAAAATTAGTAAGAAATTTGCTTAAATTTTTTTTTACACCCATTCTCATGGTCCAAGACAAAAAATTGTAAATTATAATTAGTGACGATGGTGCTATCAATAAGAAACTTTTATAATAAGCTGGAAAAATTTAATGTATATAGTATAGTATTTAAGTCCTTAGTAAAATAATTAAGGCATTTTTTTTTACAGAAGTTTAAGGCATTGTTGTATACTTAGAAATATTTTATCGCAAATTAATTTTAGCATATTTGTTCATATCAATGAACAAAGTTCATTTGATTAAATGCCATAATATTTTCAAATGAAATTCAAGATGATAAAAACAACGATTGGGACAAAGACTATCACTGAAATGAATAGAAAAGACCGTGTTAGCTCTTTTTTTGGATTCGATTTATGTCCCCAATTTTTTATCGGGTTAGATTTACATCCCCTGCTTCTTTTTTTCCATAAATGTTTATCTTAAATTTTTTTTGTTAGCGTAGATCCTTAATGTTAAATAAGTGACTTCAAACACACAAGAGGGGGGGTGAATTGTAATCTTTAAGAAGTTTTAAAATATGAGCACTAAAAAATATTTTAACCAAAGTAGATAAAAGTGCTTATAGAAGTTTTTAATAAATACGAAAAATAAAGATGTTAAGGTAAAATAAATAACAACAAAAATAAAAGAGATGAAGAGAAGAGAGAAAGACACAAGAAATTTATACTAGTTCGGCCTAAAACAACAAGGCCTAGTCTAGTCCCCAAGGAAAAGCCCCTTGAGATTTTCACTGCTCAAGCTTTTAATTAGGATAAGCCGGTAACCTTTACAAATAACGAGCACTCTCCAAACAAAACAATCCTTTGTAGAAGAGTCTCTAAAACCAAGAGATATCACCTCTCTTGAAACTTTGGGATCGCACCCAATACAAAAGAAATATAATAATTTAAATGATTACACCGAATGTGTAGATAAGAACAACTTGAAGCTCAAAAGATTACAAAGCAAACTATATAGTATAAAAGCTCTCAAATAAAATAGAAGTAATCAAGTGAGAAAATAGCAATGCACGTTTGAGAGGAAGAAAGAGTTTTTGACTGTAAGTTGCAAGTCAAGGTGTGAATGAATGTGTTTGCGAATGCTCTTATTTATACTGAAAATATGATAGAGGAGCGTTGAAAAAAATTCAGCCAATGCACAATTAAAACCAATTACCGTTGCACTTCAATGCCCATAATAAAATTGATTATATTGAAACAAGTCAATTGACATTTGATAGTCAGAGGCTGTGTGTCAACGGTAATACACAATCTTCCTTTTCAATGAGTATCAAAAAGAAATATGCCATTTAAAGTACATGAAGGTTCAGCCAAAGAATAGACCACGTTGAAGCTATTTTAGGCATAATGATTGAAAACAAAGGAACATGTAATGCCATATAAAGAAAAACATGCTGAACTATTATTCTTATCATATGAAACCATATACAATAAAATAATCGATATGGCCAAGATAAAAATAACACTAGCAATTTTTAATGCATGCTAAACATTATTTTTATGCTAAAAGATATATGCAATTTCCAAAATAAATTATATTTCATGCAAAAATATTTTCATGTAAAATCACTTTAGAGGAAAAAAATCATTGTGAGTGTGTGATTTATTTTAATGAGAGCTTTTTACTATTTACATAAGGTTCCTAAAAAGAAATATTCTTCTAGTCCATAGCTTGAATAATTTAGATCCCTTTGACCGCTTTTTGTTAACGAGTTCTTCCTTTGTCAATCATCAAAATAAGATTATCCTGTCAAGGCATATATTCACATTCTCCCCCTTTTTGATGATGACAAACATCTCAAGGAGAATTGTGCTTAAAGTAAAGGTTAGAGTAATAATATATAATCAGAGATAAGCGCAAGAAAACTCCCCCTTACTATTTGCAGCCTATAAACATTTTCTCCCCCTGAATTTATGCGAGCAAATATCTCTCCCCCTTTTGGCATTATCAAAAAGCGGGAAAAGAAGCAAAATGATAAAACAAGGCATATATTCAAGAGAGCACAACTGCTAATGACTTTTAGGCAGTCCAAAGAAGAAGACCGGTTCTGTGAGAGAAAATAAATGAAGGAGGGATCAATCTGACCTCTTTAGTTCAGCACTATATAGATTATGTTGGCACTTATAATCAATTATTTAATGATGTGGTACTTGCTGGTCCATTCAGTGTTGTATCATAATGGATATATGTTGCATTTTGAAACTTGGACATAATATAATTGATTGTAATGCTGCACAGTCCTGGAATGCGCCACTTCCCATTCAGCTCAAATTGTTTCTTTTTTCTTTCATTCTTTCTTTTCGGACAAAAAAAAAGCTGCATAGACTTGTTAGCACACCTTACGAAAAGTCAGTAAGTATAAAATATGAGAATGCAATTACTCAATGCATGATTCATTTAAAATTCCTAATTCATTTCTTATGAAAAAGAAATTTTCTTTAGGTAAAGGTTTAGTAAAAATATCTGCAAGTTGTTTAGATGTTTCTACAAACTCAATCAAGCAATCCCCCTTTTGAACATGATCTCTAATGAAATGGTGCCTAATCTCAATGTGTTTAGTCCGTGAGTGATAAACCGGATTTTTTGTGAGGTTTATGGCGCTAGTGTTATCACACTTAATTGGAACAGCTTTGAGATTTATCCCAAAATCACTCAACTGTTGTTTCATCCAAATAATTTGTGCACAACAACTACCCGCAGCCACGTATTCCGCTTCGGCGGTGGACAAAGCGACACTTGCTTGTTTTTTACAATGCCAAGAGACCAAGGCATTTCCAAGCAAGTGGCATGTTCCACTAGTACTTTTCCGATCCATTTTGCAACCAGCAAAGTCTGAATCGGAGTACCCAACCAAAGTGCAATCCGTGCCTTTAGGATACCATAAACCCATATTTTGTGTGCCAATGAGGTATCTCATAATGCGTTTGACCGCAGAGAGATGTGATTCTTTGGGATTAGCTTGAAACCTAGCACACATACAAACACTAAACATAATATCAGGACGACTAGCGGTGAGATAGAGAAGAGATCCGACCATACCTCTATACTTACTCTCTTCAACCGACTTACCATCCTCATCTTTATCAAGGTAGCATGCGGTGCTCATAGGAGTTGAGATTTCTTTGGCATTTTGCATTCCAAATTTCTTGAGAAGTTCTTTGCAATATTTGGATTGATTTATGAAAATTCCATCTTTTGTTTGATGAATTTGAAGACCAAGGAAGTAGCGAAGCTCACCCATCATAGACATTTCAAATTCACTTTGCATTATGTTAGAGAAATCCTTACATAAAGATTCATTAGTTGCACCAAAGATAATATCATCCACATAAATTTGAACGAGTAAAATGTCATGCTTTGATTTTTTGATAAAAAGAGTTGTATCAACTTTTCCTCTTTCAAAATCATTTTCAAGTAAAAATTTGCTTAAACGGTCATACCAAGCTCGAGGTGCTTGTTTCAATCCATACAAGGCCTTTTTTAATTTGTAAACATGATTTGGAAATTCAAAATTTTTAAAACCGGGGGGCTGGTCAACATACACCTCTTCTTGAATATAACCGTTAAGAAAAGCGCTTTTAACATCCATTTGAAAAAGTTTGAAATCCATGATGCAAGAGAAAGCAAGAAGCATGCGAATGGCTTCTAATCTAGCTACGGGAGCATAGGTTTCATCAAAATCTATGCCCTCTTGTTGATTGTAACCTTTAGCAACAAGCCTTGCTTTATTTCTTATAATTACACCATTTTCATCAAGCTTGTTTCGAAAAACCCATTTGGTTCCAATCACTAGATTATCTTTTGGTTTAGGAACAAGTTCCCAAACACTATTTCTCTCAAATTGATTTAACTCCTCTTGCATGGCAAGAGTCCAATGTTCATCAATGATAGCTTCATTGATGTCATTAGGTTCAATTTGAGAGACAAAAGCCATATGGTTACATGCTTGAGTTAAAGAGTTTCGAGTAGTTACCCCTTTTGAAATATCACCTATAATATTTTCAAGTGGATGATTTTTGGAAGCTCTCCATTCTATTGGCAGGTCTTGGTGAGGTGCTTGCACATTATCTTCCTTACCTTTGTCTTTGTCATCTTGAAGACTCTTTCCCAAAATTTCTGCAACATCATCAACATTTTCTACACCACTTTTGGGGTTAGTTTCATCAAAGGTAACGTGTACAGATTCTTCTATGGTCATTCTTCTTTTATTATAAATTCTAAAAGCTTTACTAGAAGTGGAATATCCTAGAAAAATACCTTCATCAGCTTTAGCATCAAACTTGCCAAGGTTATCTTTACCATTATTCAAAACAAAACATTTACATCCGAAAACGTGAAAATGGGATATATTTGGCTTCCTTCCCTTGTAAATTTCATAGGGCGTTTGTTTTAGAATGGGTCTTATGAGGACTCTATTCATAACATAGCATGCGGTGCTTACCGCATCAGCCCAAAAATACTTGGGAAGGTTGGTCTCGTTGAGCATCGTCCTCGCTAGCTCTTCAAGAGACCTATTTTTCCTTTCCACTACCCCATTTTGTTGTGGAGTTCGTGGTGAGGAAAAAGTATGTTGAATTCCATTTTCGTTACAAAAATTTTCAAAAGCTTCATTTTGGAACTCACCACCATGATCACTTCGGATAGATGCAATTTTTAAATCTTTTTCATTTTGAATAATTTTAGCAAGTTTCCGAAAGGCAACAAAAGCATCATTTTTATGAGAAATAAACAAAGTCCATGTATAGCGAGAATAGTCATCCACAATAACAAGCGCATAGTAATTACCACCAAAGCTCATAGTTCTAGATGGACCAAATAAATCCATATGTAAAAGTTGTAAAGGCCGATTTGTAGAAATAATATTTTTTGATTTAAAAGAGGCCTTTACTTGTTTTCCTTTTTGACAAGCATCGCATAATTTATCTTTTTCAAAATGGAGCTTTGGTAAACCAACTACTAAATCCTTGCTGACTAATTTATTTAAATGATTCATATGGATGTGAGCTATTCTCCTATGCCATAACCAAGTTTCATCCTCTTTACTAATAAGACAGCATACATCATTTGAAGGTAGGTCATTTAGATCAACAATATAGGTGTTTCCACTTCTTTGACCAGTAAAAAGAGTTTGTTTGTTACAAGAATTTATGACCCTGCATTTAGAAGAATCAAATACAACTTCATTACCTTTGTCACATAATTGACTAATGCTTAACAAATTGTGCTTTAAACCTTCAACAAGTAAAACATTTTCAATAGTAGTGTTAGGACTCTTACCAACCGTACCAATACCAATGATTTTACCTTTGTTATTGTCACCATAAGAGACATGACCATTTTTCTTTGGAGTTAATAAGGAGAACTTGCTTTTGTCTCCCGTCATGTGCTTTGAACAGCCACTATCAAGATACCAATTTGAGCTCTTGGCTTTCAAGCACACCTATATCACAAAATCAATTCTTAACTTTTGGTACCCAAATAAATTTGGGTCCTTTTGTGTTAGTTTTAGGCAAAGTGCCCTTTGAAATCAACTTTCTTATGTTGCAAATTGAAGATGTATGACCTTCCTTTCCACAATAAAAACATTTAACAAAAGGGGTACTTGATGTCTTGTTTGGGCGAAAGAACTTTGTAAAAGATTTTTCATGATTTTTTGGATGATATCCCAAACCAGCTTTATTAAAAGTTCCCTTTTGATTTTTCAAAATGATGTCAAGTTTGTCTCTACCCATTGTAAATTTTGCAAGAATATTATTCAAATCTTCAATTTTATCTTTTAAAACATTGCATTCATCACATTTGATAATGTTCTTGTTTTCACAAGTAGTGGGTGTAGAGATTTCACTTAAGAAAGATTGTTTTTCTTTAAGAGATTCTATTTCCTTGTTTAAAATGTCAACTTTTGTTTCAAGAGTGGAAATAGTTTTCTTAGAAGTTGAAACAATTTTTCTAAGTTTAGTTGATTCATCATTTAATTCCTTACAAATAATAAATAGTTCATCATAAGTTAAATCTAGTTCGGTTTCAAAAGTGTTTACCTCATCATCTTCATGATGTGCCATGAGACATAAGTTAGCTTCCTCATTTTCAGATTCGTCGGATGAGCCCATGTCATTGTCATCCCAAGCAACATATGCTCTTTTTCCCTTAGAATCATTTTGAGCTCTTTGGTCCATTTTCTCATGTTTCTTTTGATTTTCCGGACATTCTGGTTTTATGTGACCCTTTCTACCACATTTGTAACAAGTTGGATTGAAGGAACTTCCTTCCTGATTCTTCTTTTTTGAATTTTGAAATTGCTTTGATTTACCTTGATGCCTCATGAATTTTTTGAACCTTCGAACCATTAGACTCATGTCATCCTCATTTTCATCAAGACTTTCATTATCTTCTGAATCACTTTCTTTGGTATTTGCAGCCAAGGCAAGTCCTTTCTTTTTCTTTTCACCTTCTTCACTTTCAAGGAGTCGATTTAATTCAAGCTCATGTTCCTGCAATTTACCAAACAAAGTAGCCAAGTCCATAGAGTCTAAGTTTTTGGATTCAGCAATGGCAGTCACTTTAGGTTGCCAACTCCGACTTAGACATCTAAGGACTTTGTTAATTAAATCAATATTATCGAAAGTTTTTCCAAGAGCTCGGAGATGATTTATTATATGGATGAACCGTTTTTGCATTTCATTGATGCTTTCTCCTGATTTCATCCTAAATAATTCATACTCGTGAGTTAATGTGTTCATTCTAGCCCTTTTGACCTCGGTAGTACCTTCATGGAGCTTTCAACCGGGTTGCAATGACAGGACTGTAAAATTCATTTGAGCATTAATATAATTTATGAAATTAGAATTATTTGAAATATTTTTACTAAAAAGCATTGATTGTAATGTGATTGAACTCAAGTGGTTAGTGAGTTCCAAATTAATCAAGAAATTCGAGTTTGATTTTTCAGTAGAACAATCTTTCGATCAAACTCCGGTAGACAAAGAGTCATTTACAACAAAAATATTTTTTTTTCTACAAAGAAAAAAATTTCTTATTTTGAGAGGTAAAAAATTAATTACTTCACAAATATTTATAATTTAAATTAATTTCAATTGAATACCGGTATTAATCATATTTATGTCGTTAAAGATCACTGCATGAAATATATTAACAATATAAATATAAATTCCATATTAATAAAAATGGGAATACACTCTAAGGTTAATTTCAAAGTAACTTTTTAAAAATTAGTAAGAAATTTGCTTAAATTTTTTTTTACACCCATTCTCATGGTCCAAGACAAAAAATTGTAAATTATAATTAGTGACGATGGTGCTATCAATAAGAAACTTTTATAATAAGCTGGAAAAATTTAATGTATATAGTATAGTATTTAAGTCCTTAGTAAAATAATTAAGGCATTTTTTTTTACAGAAGTTTAAGGCATTGTTGTATACTTAGAAATATTTTATCGCAAATTAATTTTAGCATATTTGTTCATATCAATGAACAAAGTTCATTTGATTAAATGCCATAATATTTTCAAATGAAATTCAAGATGATAAAAACAACGATTGGGACAAAGACTATCACTGAAATGAATAGAAAAGACCGTGTTAGCTCTTTTTTTGGATTCGATTTATGTCCCCAATTTTTTATCGGGTTAGATTTACATCCCCTGCTTCTTTTTTTCCATAAATGTTTATCTTAAATTTTTTTGTTAGCGTAGATCCTTAATGTTAAATAAGTGACTTCAAACACACAAGAGGGGGGGTGAATTGTAATCTTTAAGAAGTTTTAAAATATGAGCACTAAAAAATATTTTAACCAAAGTAGATAAAAGTGCTTATAGAAGTTTTTAATAAATACGAAAAATAAAGATGTTAAGGTAAAATAAATAACAACAAAAATAAAAGAGATGAAGAGAAGAGAGAAAGACACAAGAAATTTATACTAGTTCGGCCTAAAACAACAAGGCCTAGTCTAGTCCCCAAGGAAAAGCCCCTTGAGATTTTCACTGCTCAAGCTTTTAATTAGGATAAGCCGGTAACCTTTACAAATAACGAGCACTCTCCAAACAAAACAATCCTTTGTAGAAGAGTCTCTAAAACCAAGAGATATCACCTCTCTTGAAACTTTGGGATCGCACCCAATACAAAAGAAATATAATAATTTAAATGATTACACCGAATGTGTAGATAAGAACAACTTGAAGCTCAAAAGATTAC
Organism: Medicago sativa; assembly: GCF_051527215.1. Lineage (NCBI taxonomy): Eukaryota > Viridiplantae > Streptophyta > Magnoliopsida > Fabales > Fabaceae > Medicago > Medicago sativa. Next base: position 73,293,774 of record NC_140751.1, on the reverse strand, counting down.
AAAGCAAACTATATAGTATAAAAGCTCTCAAATAAAATAGAAGTAATCAAGTGAGAAAATAGCAATGCACGTTTGAGAGGAAGAAAGAGTTTTTGACTGTAAGTTGCAAGTCAAGGTGTGAATGAATGTGTTTGCGAATGCTCTTATTTATACTGAAAATATGATAGAGGAGCGTTGAAAAAAATTCAGCCAATGCACAATTAAAACCAATTACCGTTGCACTTCAATGCCCATAATAAAATTGATTATATTGAAACAAGTCAATTGACATTTGATAGTCAGAGGCTGTGTGTCAACGGTAATACACAATCTTCCTTTTCAATGAGTATCAAAAAGAAATATGCCATTTAAAGTACATGAAAGTTCAGCCAAAGAATAGACCACGTTGAAGCTATTTTAGGCATAATGATTGAAAACAAAGGAACATGTAATGCCATATAAAGAAAAACATGCTGAACTATTATTCTTATCATATGAAACCATATACAATAAAATAATCGATATGGCCAAGATAAAAATAACACTAGCAATTTTTAATGCATGCTAAACATTATTTTTATGCTAAAAGATATATGCAATTTCCAAAATAAATTATATTTCATGCAAAAATATTTTCATGTAAAATCACTTTAGAAGAAAAAAATCATTGTGAGTGTGTGATTTATTTTAATGAGAGCTTTTTACTATTTACATAAGGTTCCTAAAAAGAAATATTCTTCTAGTCCATAGCTTGAATAATTTAGATCCCTTTGACCGCTTTTTGTTAACGAGTTCTTCCTTTGTCAATCATCAAAATAAGATTATCCTGTCAAGGCATATATTCACACTTAAAATGTCAATTATTCTCTATTTTTAATTTGCAAAATGTCTTTTTTTTGAAGGAATTTGCAAAATGTTTTGAATAATATTTAAAATGAAAGACATAAGGTTTTATTGATTATCATAGTTTAAAAGTGGATTCTTCAATTTTGGCACATAGTGGTTTGCCGATGACATTATGATTTGTGGGAAAACCTAAGCAAACAAAGAGGGAGAACGCTCTGTTAGGGTTCTAGCAATGAGCGCCGTTTTGCATTCAATCTCCAATCCATCGTTCAACAATTCAGGTTAATTTATTCTTTTTGTTGGCACCGATTGTGTTTGCTCTTGAATTGGTGGCTTAGTTTCATTGGAACACCAATTCAATTGGTTCACGTTTGTTCCATTATAGTAATCCATTCTTTATTCTTTGGAGAATTGGAAGCTAGCAACAACATATTCTGATCTGTGAATTCTACTTATACCGCAGCTTGGCCATGGCCTTTGATTGGCAGGCCGAGCTGGCCGCACCACTGGGGAAGATTGTTGTGAATCACGCATCATCTGCAGCAACAGTTCCTCCTCCCAAGCCGGTGAATCGAATTTCTTTTGCGCAAGCACTGACTGCCTCATCAACAACGATCTCAAGTAATGATAATTTACCGCAGCCTCTGATTCGTGGTGAAAACGTAAGCATCCATATTTCACAAGACATATATGAGAAGGGTATGGCTGTTTGCAAGCGTAATCTCCGTGGTCGACTGGTTCTGAATAAGGGTGATAAACCCTATACTGCAAAAGACATCAATTCGAAACTTCAAAACCAGTGGAAAACAAAGGGAGCATGGTCCATGACACCCTTGGGGAGGGGTTTCTATGAATTTTTTTTTGCCTCAGAGGATGATAAACGTATGGTATGGGCGATGGGGACGGTTAATTTGAAGCCAGGAGTTCTCCGATTGTTTGAATGGACCAAAGATTTCAATATGCACAAGCATCGTAACACTCATGCACAAGTATGGATTCGACTTTTGGAATTACCACAAGAGTATTGGATGGATAGGACGCTCCGGGAAATTGCTAGTGCTGTGGGCACTCCACTACTCATTGATAATGCGACTTCCAAGCGCATTTACGGGCACTACGCACGCATACTTGTCGACATGGATTTTTCACGCCAATTATTTCATGAAATCACGGTTGAGAGGGAAGGTTACGCGTTTCAGGTGGAGGTGGCCTATGAGTGGCTTCCAGAATTTTGTACACATTATCATACCTTGGGCCATGATGTTTCCTCCTGCAGGTGGCTATATCCTCAGAAGGACAAAACTGTGCACAAAGAAAGAAATGTCCAAGGCAAAAAACCAGTTCCAACTCCAAAGGAAAATTGGGTTCCTATCAAAGACAATCCATCAGGAATAGGTTCCTCTCTTGCTTTTGCAGCACCACAGAAGGAGGTGGCCCCGGTACCCATTCAGCAAGATATTACGGTCACTTTGGCAGGTTCAAATCGTGACATTGGCAACAATAATATTCCGGAGGAAGATACTACAGAGGTGCAACATCAATCTTATATTCCAGTTGAAGACAACAATGTTACACAACATGACATGGGCACAAATATGAATATCCCGTTGGAAGAAAATTCGGACCAGATGGCAGACACCACAATTCCTTCTGAAGCAGTCACACACCAATCCATGAACTCAGATATTCCAGTTCAAAAAACACTTGAGGCCGCATCTTTGGAGGCTACTTTGGAGCTTGGTGCAGTGTCCCTATCCCATGGGGACGAAAGTATTAACCACGCAGATGACATCCCGGTAGAAACACAGACAACTATGGCAGTACCAGCGCATGATATCAACTCAACTGAAGCATTTCTAGCTGTGGAGGCCAACTTGTGTGCTGATGAGGCCGAAGAACATGTTATGATCACCTACGAAAAAAATGTTGACACAGAAATCCATCAAGAAAGGCTGCCCAACACATCCGTTCATGTACTTGAGGAAATTCCTGTGGGTCCAGCTCAATTACAAAGACAAGAGGTACATCCTAGCAAGAACATTCAACATGGTTTAGATTTGTGGGAAAGAGTCTGAGAGTATGATGCTCGATCAGCAGCTGAAGCTGCAGCTGGCGCATCTGCAGGTCTTATTCTTACAAGAAATCAGAAGCAGAAACTGAAGGTCCAACATGTTCTTTCAAAGAAGTCTTCTAAATCCAGTGCTCGGGGTTCCACTGATCACTGAATTGTCTCTGTTGGAATACTAGATGTAACAGTTGTGCAGATAGGTTGGCTTCTATGGGTCACTCCTATGTTGGTATAGTCTGGCTAGGCTCTATTCCTATTGTTTTATGGCTTGATCTCTATAGGGATAGATGTGGACTTCCAAATTATAGATTTCCATGATCTGTTTTTTGGTTGTTTTTTTTTTTGTTTCTTTTCTGTTTCTCTTGTTTCTCTTTTTGTTTTTTGGAGGGTTTTGGTCTTGTCCCCCCTCCTTTTGTAATTATTTTTCCCTTTTTTTAATAAAATTTTAGAGCGTTGCGGCATAGGATGGAGGCCTCTCGAGGTGCCAACTTAGTTGGGACGTCGATGATGCCTCTTGATGTCTGTCTACGTTCCTTGCTTATCAAAAAAAAAAAAAAATAGTTTAAAAGTTATATATTTAATTAAGAAAAAAAATATCCTATAAAACAAAGGTTTTTTTAATGTCAAATGTTAGTAATTAGTTGTTAGATTATTTTTTTTCTTTCCCGAAACAAAATCAATTGTTTTCTTCTTCATCCAATCTTGTACCAAGAACCTATAACATCATGGAAAAAACACAATCAAAGGAAACCAATAAATACATTTAATTAGGCAATTGATATATCATTAAATGGTTACATGATTTTGCATCTTTTGTAGAAAAATAAAAGAAAAAAATGTCTTGTCAACATGCTATGTTATGGTTGAAAATTGAGCGGAAAAACATACATTTTGCTTGTTATAGGAATTATATTTGTTGAACAAAAAAATTATATTTAGCTTATTGTTAAGAAATACGTGTATGATTGAAACCTTTGATGATTTAGTTAAATCTAATTGGTCAAAAATTAAGACAACGGGTGCATGAATCCATTTGATTGGTTGAGAAATCAAACAATGATAATAATTTGATGGTTGTCATTGAAACATTTTTTTTTAGGGGGCAAAGTGCCATTGAAACATGATTAATAAGTAATCGAAAATTCATTTAATTTTGTTATTATAAGACTTTTACAACTTTCCATTTATAAATAAGGTAATTAATAAAGATATTAATGCAGTTTTAAAGCATATGTGATTATTAATTTTAATAATAGAATGGATGATGGATACAAAAACATGACGTTGAATAAAACATTAATATTTGTTCACTTAAAAAACATAATAATTTAATAATCTTTAATTAGGATATTAATTTTAATAATAGTATAAACTCATTTAAATATTTAATTAGGATGAAGGAAATAAAATATAAATGACTGTAAGGTTTATTATTTTTTTGAAACTGCACTTAAAATTTTAGGGTAGCACCTTGCTCCCTTTTAGTTAAAGAAAAAGGAACTTTTTGACTCAAAAAACAAAACCAAAGGTGCCATAAAATCGATTTTCTATTATGTATTTATTATCGTTTTCACTCCAAAGTTATCGATTCAATCAATTTTGTGAAAATGGGATGATGTTCTTCTTGTCTATCGATTGGTTTCCATCTCAAGCATAAAGTAGCAAAAAACAAAAAAATCAAAAACCAAAATAAAATATAAAAGAGCAAGATATTAAAAGTAAAATAACAACATAAGAAACTTAAGAAAAATTAAACAAAAAAGAATAGATAGATAGAAAAAGTTGTGAGTATTGAGGGATTAAAATAAAACAAAAGGGGGATGAAAGTGATTATATTCGAACGTGGTAATAGAAATCCTTCATATATATTCTAATTTATATGTGATGCATTTCTTCTTTTCTCTTGATTGACTTCCATGTCCAAAATAAAGATCCGAACAAAAACAAAGAACATATAAACACCAAAAGAAAATTGAAAAGAGAATATGAATAAGAAACATCAACCTAAGAAATCACATAAAAAGGAACATAACAATAAGAAATGTTAAATAAACAACAAAACAATAAAAAATAAACAAATAAAAGAAAAGAGAATGAGGTTGAAAGCAGTGATTTATTATGGGAGGAAGAGATAGATGAAAATAATAAAAAATCAAATTGTCTATATATAGGGAAAAAATCATATCATGATCAATTTTGATTGGTTGGTGAAAAATAAGTGAGTCATGATCAATTTTGATTGGCTAATAGAAAATGAATGAGTCAAGATACATTTTAATTGGTTGATGGAAAAACATTAAATGAAATGAGGAGTATGAAGATGCCATGTGTACTATTGCTTTTAGATGTATGCTTTTGTATTATACTAGCATGGAAACCCGTGCCAAGCACGGGCTAGAATTTCGTCAAACTTAAGAGATAATATTGCGATGTAGCAAAAGTCAGTTAAAGTTCAACATTAGATGAAAGAGTACAGGTTGAACATCAAAAGAGTGAAAAACTCATACTTAAGCCTTAAATTTTTGGATGAAAATGTAGTCTCATTTTCACCGTGTGGTTGCCCTTTCTCCGATGAGTTGATCCACATTATTGTTGGCTTCTCCAGAAAGTCCAACTGTGGTATGATATCATGGTTCAACGTTGTAGGGGAGCGGGAGTGTTCTAGGTGGTGGATCACGAACACGGAGAGTCTGACACTTAATGGAGAGATGTTAATGTGCTAAGTGTAAGTTAAAATTTCACATTGTTTGCAAGAGTAGATGTGACCAACAAATAAATAATATGATCCATGCTGTAATGCCTTGAGACATTGGATGAAGGTGTGATGTTAAGCTCACTCGTGTGATTGCTCTTAACCTAATTTGATCATACAACTCAATTTTGACTCTCACAGAAGTTCCAACGTTGTGATATTTTTATTTGTTAGTTTTTGAATGTCGTTTTGTTTAATTTTTTATCTTAAATGTCAAAAAATTATTCAACCTCTGTTATATCTAATTCATTCACTTTTGATCTTTGGTAAGATCTGACAATAGTAAAATGTAGATGTGTTTTGTTGAGATAAAAAATACATACATGTTTATTAGAAATTTTAAATTGTTGTGGCATTTTTTTAATAAGTCTAATATTTTGGTAAGATAATTACAGATTAATTCTTATCTCCTTCAATGTATAATATTACCAATAACTCATTATATACTTTATTATCTTAGAGAAAAACAATCCCTCCTTACTTGTTTCTCTTTTCATTTCTCTCATGTTCAAATTCCTTTTTCATCTTCATTATTTTTCTAATATACTTTCTCCTTCCTCATGAAAGAAAGGAAGAAAAACATTTCTCTATAAAACCACTAACAACCCATATTTTTTAACATGTTATGCCTCTGATCTTATTTGGCTCTCTCACCAGATCAGAAATACGGACTGTCTCACACATAATAGAGATATGTTTATGTGTCATGTGTGAGTTAAACTTCTACCTTGGAAGCAAAAGTATATATTGAGAAACATGAATGTGAGATGACCAATATACATAATGTCTTTCAGGTTTTGTGTGAAGATGTAGTGTCAATCTCATTTTTGGGGTTTCTCTTAGTCAAATGTGATGATCAATCCATTATAAGCTCGCTCAAAACTCCAAACACTATAATGAACTATTTGTTTTAGTTTTTGGATGTCATTAGTTTAATTTTATTATACTAAATATAAGTTTTTATATGTTCACTCTCATGAAAGAAAAAAAAAAATCCAATCTCTACTATTTTAAATACCTTCACTTTTGGTCTTTGGTGGGATCTAGTAATAGAAAAATGTAGACGTGTTATGTTAAGTTAACAAATCACATACTTATCTCCCTCAAAAAAAAATTCACATGCTTATCAGACATTTAAAAATGATTTAATATTTTTTTAACTGATTATCTTTTCGGGTGAAATAATTACTAATAAATCTTCAACTATATCATAAAATTACCAGTAATCCGCTATATTCCTAACACTTCAATGAATAAAACACACACTACTTTTTTCCTTTATCAATTTCTATTATCTTTAAATATATTTTTTATATTCTTTCTTTTTCGAATTTCCTTTATCTTTTTTATGAAAGATGATCATAAACCTACGTCCATCAAAACACTATCAACCCATATTTTTTACCATGTTGTGCTTCTGGTTGACCTTATTTGGCTATGTCACCAGACCTCATGCGCAAGAGTCTCGCACTTATGGGAGATATGTTAAAGTGCCAATTGTGACTTAAAATTCCACAATATATGCAAGTAGATCTTTAAAATCATATAAGTGAGATGACCAATATACATAATATTTTAAGATTTTGGGCGATGATGTGGTGTCAATCTCAGTTGTGTGCTTTGTGATGATCTACCTCATTGTAGGTGGCCGTGAAACTCTAAACATTTTGATGAATTATTTTATTAGTTTTTTCAACGTTGTTTGTATAATTTTTATATTAAATTGAAGTTTTTTGATGTTGTTCACTTTCATGCAATATTTTATAATATCAATCTCTATTATTTTAACTTCCTTCAGTTTTGGTCTTCGGTGGGATTTCACGATAGAAAAACGTTGATGTGTTATGTTGAGTTGACAAAATACATGTTTATTGAACATTTTTAAATGTTTTGGCGTATTTTTAATTGAGTTTAATTTTTTGGTAAATTGATTACCCAAATATCTCAGACTCCTTCAATAGACCGATAAAATTACTATAAAATCACTCTATTTGTTATAACCTCATGAACAAAACACACAATTCTTATTTTTTTTTACCACTATCACATCTCTTAATCTCAAATTTATTTTTCATGATCTTCTTTCTTTTTCTAATTTTTTTATCTCTATTCTCATGACAGATAGGAACATAAACCCCAATCCATTAAATTACATCAATCCAGCTTTTTGACCATGTTGTGCCTCAATTTGACCTTATTTGACTATGTAGTATGTCACATAATTAAGGACACAGTCGTACATTAGGAGGAGAGAGGGGGGGGAGGGAGAGAGAGAGCGAGAGAGAGAGAGAGAGAGAGAGAGAGAGAGAGAGAGAGAGAGAGAGAGAGAGATGTTAATGTGTTTGATATGAGTTAAAATTTTACAATAGATGGAAGAGTAGATGATGAATAACATATAAGTGAAATGACTCATATACATGTATCTAAAGATTTTGGATAAAAATGTGGTGTCAATCTCATTTGTGAGATTTATTTTACTGTGATGTTGAATATAATTCAATGTAAGCTTCATAGGAAGTCCCAGCATTACAATGATTTGTTTTTGTTAATTTTTAGGTGTCATTTGTGTTAATTTTATTATCTTACATTTTAAACTTTTGATGTCATTCACTTTGATGGAATTATTTTTTGGTGAAAGCAATATTTAAAACTCCTTCACTTTTGGTCTTTGGAGGATCTGAAAAAGGAAAAATGTAGATGTGTTATGATGAGTTAACAAAATACACATTTATTAGACATTTTAAATTTATGTGACATTTTTTTAATGATTCTAATATTAGGTAGAAAAATTACCCAATAATTTATAACTTCATCAACAAACTCATAAACTATCAAAAACTCGTTATTTTCCCTTACCATTTCTCTCTGTTTAAATTTTGTTTTCATCTTCTTTCTTTTTCTATTTTACTTACGCTCTTCTCATGAAAGAAATGGGTAAAAACGCCCCTCTATAAAAGTGCCACCAACCCATCTTTTTTACAGGTTGTGTCTCCAATCTTAGTTGGATATTTCGTCAAATCATAGACACCAAGATTCTCACCCTTAGAAAGAAGAAGTTAATGTGACATGTGTGAGTTAACCTTTTATATTTGATGCAAGAGTAAATATTGAGAAACATATAAATGAGATGTCCAATATACCTAATGTCTTAAGGTTTTGAATGAAGATGTGGTGTCAATCTCATTTGTGGGGTTTGTCTTAGACAAATGTAATGATCCAACTCATTGTAGGCTTCCTCATAACTCTGAACTCTATGATGTACTGATTGCGGAGATATTCATTATCATTTCTCTCATGTTCAATTTTTTTTTATCATCTTTCATTTCCTAATTTACTTTCTCTTTTCTCATGAAAGAAATGAGCATAAACCTTCATCTATTAAATCGCACTAAGTGGTGCTAATGTGTCATATGTGAGTTAAAGTTTCACATTGAATGCATCAGTAGATGAGGAGAAACATATAAATGAAATGATCTATATATCTAATGTCTTAAGGATTTTGACGAAGATGCAGTGTTAATTAATGTGGTTGTTCTTAACCTAATGTGATTATACAACTTAGTTCATGTTAGCTCTTTTCTTGGATTCGATTTATTTCCCTAAATTTTTATCAGATTAGGTTTACGTCTCCTACTTTTTTTTTGTTTTTTCTCCATAAATTTTTTTCTTAAGAAAACTTATTAGAAAAGATCCTTAAAATATCAATTATTTTCTATTTTTAATTTAAAAAATGTCTAGAATACCATTTAAAATGAAAGACATAATATTTTATTGATCATCATAGGTTAAAAGTTATATATTTAATGTATTTAATTAATAAAAAATATATCCTATTAAACAAAGGCTTTTTAATGGCAAATTTTAATAATTAGTTGTTAGATTAATTTTTCTTTCTTTCTCAAAACAAAATTAATTTTTTTCTTCTTCATCTGAGTTTGTACCAAGAACCTCTAACATCATTTGAAAAACACAGTCAAAGAAAACCAATAAATACATTCAATTAGACAATTGATATTTCATTAAATGCTAAGATGATTTTGCACCTTTCGTAGAAAAATAAAATGATACTCTTCATAGCATTATAATTAAATCAACTATATAATCTGACATATTTTTAGGATCCTTTTTTTTTATCAAAACAAATTGACCAGAAATAATTTGAATTAATTCAATTTTAGAAGCAATTCAAAGGTCCTTGCAATGACATACACTCATACTCTCACCCCACGCACGTTTATTTCTATTTTTCAGGTATAAGTAATTTTCAAAGTATCATCAGAGACCGGATCACAGTAGAGTCTAGTTTAGGGTCTCATTATTCGTTGTATTTTAAAGGTGTCTTTTATGTAAATGTAAATATTTTGTAAATCTTTCTTCTAAATAAAGTTATTCAAAGTCATTTGTATGAAGTTTTAAGTTGAAATCTTAAAGTAAAACTCCATTTGAGTTGAAAAAGTTTTAAATTCTTAATACTCAAATTGGAATGTTACACATACTCATTATGTTATATCATATACTCGTACTCAATGGTCCTTGCAATTTAGAAGCAATTCAATGGTTCTTGTAATGACATCAATGATACGTTTCATATTTGAGAAACGAAAGAAAAATGAAAATGAAAGCCCAAGAAAAAAAAATGTCACGTCACCATGCGAGTTGAAAGTTGAGCAGAAAAACATTTAAGATTTTGCATGTTAGAAAGTTATATTTGTTGTACCTATATATATATATATATATATATATATATATATATATATATATTTGATTTACTTGTTAACAAATATGTGTATGATTGAAACCTATGATGATTTAGTTACTCTAATTGGTAGAAAGTTACGGCAAAGAGTACATGACTCCATTTGATTGGTAGAGAAATCAAACAATGATGATAATTTGATGGTTGCCTTTGAAACCATCAAATTAATAAGTGATAAAAAATTCAATTAGTTTTTCATTGAAAAAAAAATGAAGCTATTTTTTATTTGTTTACAATAGTGAAATTTGCATATACCAATTTTTTTTAAAGAAAAACAATTAAAAAAACTTTATATTTTGTTACGTCTCACACGGATTCAATCCAAATGTGATTGTTACCATTTTTGGTAAAAAAAAAAAATTTAGCTGAGTAAACATCGTAATATTATACAAACAATAATCAACTCATAAATATTTTTTTCTTAACAATTTTTTTTTTTGGTAATGAATGGGTGTTTCTTTTTAGGAAATGGATCCTTAATCGGCGGTAAAGGGTTAACATCGTTTTATTTATTATCTTAGTGAAATTAAAAATGAAAGAAGATTTACATAGGATCTTTAGTGCACTCTTGTTGAGATTAAAATACTAAGTAAAATGTACCAAAAAACAAATATTACTAAGCAAAAGGATTTGTCCAATGTAATTGTTCTTATTTGGATATTTTTATAAGCTTTATTTTAAATAAAAAATTTCATTAAGCTTTATTTTTTTTTCGAGAGAATTAAGCTCTATTTTATAAGCTTTATTTTAACGGTTATTTTTCATTCAAACTCATTCATGAATTTTCATTGTCATTTAATCCTTCATTTAATTTAATTATACATTTTATTTGATGTTATAAAATTTCTGTTTCAAGCAAGAGAAGTAAAACACGTTGTTTGATTAATTTTTTTCTAACGTTAATGGTTGATTCATATTTAGAAACAACGGAAATGGAACATGTGTATGGTAAAGGTAATAAGATCGTATGAAATGAATAAGCAAGTGAAAATGATGTAAGATGGATCGACTATATATAGGGAAAAGGCTAGCAGATTATTGAACATTAAACATATGATTAAAAACGCAAATCATCCATTTATCATGTTGAAGGAATTGAACAAATTATTTTTTAGAGGAAAAAAGAATTGAAGGTAAATGATGATCACCATTAAGGAATTGAAGGTAAATGTTATTAATTATCTTTGACCATGCATATTATGTAATCAACTAAAATCAATGCATATAATTTTCATTCAAAACAAAATTCTTGCAGTGATAATGTATGATTAAATGGACACTTCTTTACCAAAATTCTTGCTTGTTCGATTTTTTAACAAAATATGGCCTAATAAGTTTGATTGGAAAATTTGCCTACCTTGATTTATTTTTCCAAAAATTAAAACAAATATTTGGAAAATTATTTTATTAAATTTTTCGTAGGAAAATTAATACGTAAAAATGATTTTCTATTTACTTAGGATATTATTTTCATAGATTAAACAAATCACGAAGAAAATACAACGATTAAGTTATAATTGAGTAATAAAATAGAGTTGAAACTGGATAATAAAATCACAATCAGTTTTTTTTAGTACAATTTAAATCAATAATTATTCGCCTATTTTGATTTATTTTTGCTGTGCATGCCTTTTGTTTATTAAAGAGATTCGAAGTAGATATTTTGTTTTATTTTGTTTAAGATTATTAATTGAATTGTTAGCATGTATAAAAATGATTGACTAAAAATTATAAAATTTTCACCATAAAAAAGGACAATTGCTTTGGCACGTGAAAATCTTCTCTTTCTTGATTTGATTATGAATGTTCATAAAAATTACTAAATTAATATGAGTAAGTAATAATAACTTTGAATGTTCATAAAAATTACTAAATTAATATGAGTAAGTAATAATAACAAAAAGGAAGTAACGTGTTTATTGTAGGAAATTTACAAATGAAGAATTAAGAGCAATTAAGTCTTGTAAGCAAATTAAAATGTCACGTGTACTATTTTTTTTATCTTTATAATAATATAGATTCGTAATTTCGTATATAGTGAATGAGTTAACTTGTATATACCAACAATTTTTTTTATTGATATATCAAATCACTTTGTTTTATTGGTGCATCTAATCAAATTGCTTTGTTTTAAAATATAATTAAAAAATATGAAAAAATAAACAAAGACAATAAAAGCCAACCAACAACATTCCTTCAAAAAAAAACCAACAACATTAACATAGCAAAATTATAATTTGAAACGACCAAATTATTTTTTAAAGGAGAAACAACTAAATTATTCCTTCAAAAAATAAACTAAATTATATATTCAGCCAAAAAAAATAAATTATCAACAAACAATTTGATGATAATGCCAGTAAACACTAAAAAGAACATTAGTACGTGTTTATATCCATGTTTCATAGAAAGAAAAAAAAATCTCCATGTTTCATAGATCCTTATCAATCCTTCTCAATCTTAATATTCTTCAAAAATTCTTGGACGAAATTGTACTGCTGCTACGTGTTGATCATGATATCAAATGATCGCTTGAAAGGCGTGAGTTCAAAATTTAGATGTCTAATTGCTAGGTCTAGCCTCCACGTTACATATTAGATCCATAATCCCTGGACTTTGATAAAGAAGTCTATAAATATAAAGAAGTCTAGAATTTATAAGTGAATTAAAAAAAATGATAGATAATACTATCAAATAAAAACAATACAATGAGAGAAAACTAATAGAAAATAGTATAAATGAAAACACCTTTTTACCCTAACCACCATCATATACAACTTTTGTTACGATATTTGGAAAGAATTCTGAATTCTTTGAATGAATATGAAATGGTGAAAGTTGAACCAATATTTATAGAGAAAAATTGAGCAATACAATTGTTGATGCAGATCTTAAATTAGAACTTTTTTCACACGTAATTATAAGACATTTATGGACATTAAAGGGTGATTGTTTGATTAGTGGAAATACACATACAAAATGAAATGGTTGTAGGTTCAATAGAGAGCATATTCTTATAGGATGCCACTTTTGTATTGGCATTCATGTCGGTATCAATTGTAATAAATGGCAAGGTCAAACATGTGTTAATATGTAACAATGATTTATCAATAGCCAATAATCAAGCTACAATTAGATGATGAGGTGCACATGTGTATTAGTGATGCTTAGGTGTGTAATACATTAAATGAAGTTTAACATAGAAGAGTGCCAAGTGTACTTTTCAAAAAAATTAAGGCAAATATATATAATAGAGATAAAGATTGGTTGGTGAAAAATAAGTGAGTCATGATCAATTTTGATTGGCTAATAGAAAATGAATGAGTCAAGATACATTTTAATTGGTTGATGGAAAAACATTAAATGAAATGAGGAGTATGAAGATGCCATGTGTACTATTGCTTTTAGATGTATGCTTTTGTATTATATAAAGATAAAGATATCTAAAAATTACAAATGTGTAGTGTGTTTTCGGAAAAACCACAATTATACACCCAAATAAGAGAATTCCATTATAAAATGTTCAATGTATTACAAAGTGGCGGCTGTATTGTTCATTAGAATGTAGACATATTATTGAACCTCATTGACAAGTCATTGTCGTATTATTTGTTTAGTTTTTTGTCCTATTTTGCAGTGGTGGAGCCAGACAAAAAATTATGGGATGGCCGCAACTCTTTACAATAAAAAATAAAAAATCCCCTTTTGTTTTGATTAGGGTTATGTAAAAATTGAAATTGAAAACCAAATAAAAAATCAAATTCATTAACAGACAAAAAGAAATTGAAGCACTATCATTACTAACAGACACACTTACATTTTTAGGGTTTGTAGAGAGATTGAGACCAATGCAACTTTGATTCTGGAGATTGATGCAGAGAGTAGATGTCGGTGGTGGTGGGTGTCGGTGGTGGGATTACCGGTGGCGGTTGGTGAGGGTGGTGGTGGGTGATGTACTGATGTTGTGTTATGATGCAAGGGAGAAGAGAAAGGGCGTTTCTTTTCTTTCTCAGTTTCACGTTCTGGAGGAAAAATTGGAGTGAAAGTGGTATAGTTGGCTAGTGGCATATGGTAGTAACATTAAAATTACCTCAGGGGTATTATGGTATTTTCACAGAATAAATGGGTAGGCCATGGCACAGTACTGCTGACATAGATAGCGATATTTATGTGCTGTGTCCAGTATGGTATATATATTGACGTATTGAGAATTGAGTATACTATTGTTTTCCATAGGTGAATAATACTATCAGTTGCATTTGTGGAAATTGTGGTATGGAGAGCTGAGAGTTCCATCTGGGGTAGTGCTTATTTGGTCCTTAACATTGATCACAACCCGACACTGCACAACACACATACTGATAAAATAGCACATTGGACACATCATGCACTTGCTCTCAACTCAATTATCAATATTCAATAGTAGTAGTGCTTTGGAGACTGGAGTCCAATATCAGATAGAGACAAGTGTCCATTATGGGATGACTAGCTAGGTCCTATTTTTTTTAGGCTAAAATATGGTTTTGATCCCTGCAAAATAGGCCAGTTTTGGTTTTAGTCCCTGCAAATATTTTTTATAGCTTTTGGTCCCTGCAAAAATAGGTCAGTTTTGGTTTTAGTCCCTGCAAATTTTTTTTATAGCTTTTGGTCCCTGCAAAAATAGGCCAGTTTTGGTTTTAGTCCCTGCAATTTTTTTTTATAGTTTTTGGTCCCCGCAAAAATATGGGAGTTTTGCTTTTAGTCCCTGCAAATCTTTTATATTTTTTTTTATAAATTAAAAAAATCTGGAAAATTGAAAAATTAATAAAAAATTCTGTAAAAATTTAAAATTAATAAAAAATTGAAAAAAATATTAAAAAATTCTGGAAAATCGAAAAATTAAGAAAAAAATTTAAAAAAATTAAAAAATTCTGGAAAAATGAAAAATCAATAAAAAATTTGAAAAAATATTAAAAAATTCTGGAAAATTGAAAAATTAATAAAAATGAAAAAAATTGAAAAAAACGGAAAAAATTAAAAAAAAACTGGAAAAATTAATAAAAATAAAAAATGATTAAAAAAATAAAATAATCTAATAAAATGAAAAATAATGAAAAAATTCCGGAAAATAAAAAATATTATGATTAGTATATATGTCAAGCTTAGGTTTTTTCAGTGTATTTTTTCCCTTATTCTCGGTTTATAAATACCCAAAAGTTCCAACTTTATAAATACACAAAAATTCCCGGAAAAAATACTAATGAAAACTTTGAAATTTCGAAAAATACATAAAAAACCTAAGCTCGGTTTATAAATACACATATTTTTTCCCTTATTCTCGGATTATAAATACACAAAAATTCCCGGAAATTTTTTGAGAAATACTAATGAAAATTTCAAAAATTTCGAAAATTTTTCATTAAAATTTCATTTTTCCAGAATTTCATTTTTATTTTCGAAAATTTAAAATTTCATTAAAATTTATTTTCCAGAATTTCATTAAAATTTTGAAAATTTCATTTTTCCAGAATTTTAATTTTTTTAGAAAATTTTTGAAATTTTAATTTTTCCAGAATTTTTTAATCTTTTTTACTTTTTTCAGATTTTTTTAATCTTTTTTATTTTTTCCAGATTTTTTTAATTTTTTCCTTTTTTTTTCATTTTTCAATTTTCCAGAATTTTTTATTATTTTTTTCAATTTTTTATTATTTTTTCAGATTTTTTTATTGATTTTTCATTTTTCCAGAATTTTTTAATATTTTTTATTAATTTTTAATTTTTCCAGAATTTTTTAATTTTTTAAAATTTGTTTATTAATTTTTCGATTTTCCAGAATTTCTTTCAATTTTTTATTAATTTTTAATTTTTCCAGAATTTTTTTAATTTTTTTATTAATTTTTGAATTTTCTAGAATTTTTTAATTTTTTTTTTAAAAAAAATTATAAAAGATTTGCAGGAACTAAAAGCAAAACTGACATATTTTTGCAGGGACCAAAAACTATAAAAAAAATTTGCATGGACTAAAACCAAAACTGACCTATTTTTGCAGGGACCAAAAGCTATAAAAATTTTTTGCAGGGACTAAAACCAAAACTGGCCTATTTTGCAGGGACCAAAACCTTATTTTAGCCTTTTTTTTATTATTTATATTTCTTTAATTTTGTTATTACCTGTTCCAGTTCATTCATAACTTTAGCAAATGTTAGTTAGCTCATAAATATTGCTAAAATAAAAAAAAAGTTAGCTCATAAATAATACTCCCTCCGTTCCTTTATAACTGTCACTTTTACATAATTTTTTTGTTTCTAATTAACTGTCACTTTCAAAGTTCAATATAACATTAAATATTGATTTTCCTATAATGTCCTTAGTAATTTATTGCAGAGAGAGAAATATATGAAATATGATATTTAATAATTAAGGATATTATAGGCAAAACATAAGTTATTTGTATCAAAAGTAGTGAAATACATTAGTGTCTTGATTTGTGTAAAAAGTCAAAATGTGACAATTAAAAAGGAACAGAGGGAGTAGTATGGTTAAATATGTTTTTCTCCTTATAAAATTAGGATCTTCTAAGTTTAGTCCTTACTTAATTTTAATAGTTTTTTTATTTCTTATAAAAAAATTCTGCATTCAATATTGGTCCTTACTCAATTCAAATTTGCTTAATTTGTGTTTAAACTCTTAAGTTATTCAACAATTTTTTAGAGACGTGTTGAGAACGTTATTAAAACTTCATCCGAAAAAAATCGCAAAAAGTTGATTTCTACGTCCATATTTTTGTTACATTTATCTTAAGCTTTTGTCATTTAAATAAATTCATATTTAATTTATTTCATGTTAAAAAATTCTAGATTTTAGTAAATGAACCTTTCATAGTGTTCTCAACTTGTTTAAAAAAAATCGTTAAAAAATTTAAGAATTTAAGGATAATTAAACAAAATTGTTTTAGCAGGGACTAAAATTATAAGTAACTTTTTTTTGTAGGGATTATAAAAGCTATTAAAATTAAGTAAGGACTAAACTTATAAACTCTCAATTTTATAAGGATCAAAAACATATTTAACCCATACTAATATTTGTAATTAATACACTTAGAGTTTAAACCTATATGATTTTCATTAAAATAAAAAATATGTTGAGTACGTGAAATTTCATTTCATATTGTTTAAAAAGAGTCAAATCTATATGATTTTTTAATGATAAATTTTAATATGTTAATTTTTCTGTTAGTATTTTTTCGTTGTCAAAACTTGATAACTCTTTAACTCCTAAATTCCTTTAATTTTTTTAACTCAAATCAATTGAGGTATCTAACACCATTTTAAACTCAACTCTTTACCAACACACGTTGGCTCAGTTGGTAAGGAACGGGCCACTTCCTTGCAGAAGGTTGTGTGTTCGATTCCCTCTGCCGATGTGAGGGCAGTGTTGGTGGGTGATCTGTAAGTACCTCTAAGTGCCCTTTGGGCCCGGAGGCGTGCCCTGACCCTGGTGGTGACCGGAGCCGAACCCACCTAAACTTTTTGTAACCAAAAAAAAAAAAAAAAAACTCAACTCTTTCAATCTTTTTTTAACCGAAAGGAATTAAGCTACACAACTCTTATAATATGTTAGTTATGTTAATATTTTCCATTTTGTTAGATTTGTGTCCTAAAATTTTACTGTTTAACTGCTTTAAACCATAATTTCAATCATGTGAGTAACTTATCCCTAAAATCATAAGCAACAATGTATTAGAAGGTGTATTAAAAAGTGTGTTGTTAAGTTAACTATCATCATAATTGAATCATGTTAACCAATGCCCCAGGACATTGGTTAAGAATAGTAAAAAATGAAGTTATTATTAAATAAGAAAACCTTCTTGACTTTTAATGTATTAATTACATAATTTTTAATACAATAACTATTACACAATTTCTTTTTTTAGTATCCTTGATCAGTGTCCCGCAGACATGGGTTAATATTTTCCTAATATAATATGATAAAACTCTTTCTAAAAGTTATAATAATACCTTTGGTCCTAGTCGGTGCCATTCCTTTCTAAAAAAAACACACGCATGGCACACACAAGATAACACGAGCTAATTGTTTTCTTAGTGCTGTTTGACGTTTGTGGTATATTGTGGAGACGATGCGGACCGCAGACGCAAAACCCAACATGTTACTCATTTTTTATCATTTACCATCTTCATTTTTTATATTTTTTTCGAAGAAATCAAAATGGTATATATTAACAACGGCGGTGGTAACACCTCAGTACAAGATGTACTAAAGGGTCCACCCCGGCAAGCAGACAGTTACATAGGTATAAATACAAGATAAGGTCAGTCGATACCCAGACAATGAAAAGGGTTCGACCACCAACTTTGAGAGCCGTACACAAAAGTGGATTTATTGGCTTTAAGCCACCACAACGAATGAAACTTAACTTTATCTAAGAGCTGCTCAATAGGTGTTTCAGTGTTATTGAACAGTCTATTATTACGTTCATTCCACACCAGCCAAATACAAAGAAGCCATAATAATTGTAAGAATGAACTGCGAGCCCTTGAGTAACCTGAACAATGAATAAATTGAAGAAAATGCTCACGAATATTTTCAGCATCTACACCAGACACACCAATCCAGGACCTAATTTGCTGCCAAAGCGAGCCAAAAACATGACAATGAAGGAACAAATGGGATGCCGACTCAATGTTACCGCACCCTGAAACGCACATAGTATCTGTAGCCTGAACAATGCCACGCCTTTGGAGATTAACTCTGGTTGGTAACCTGTCTTGCATCAAGCGCCACGCAACTATGGAGACTTTCAAAGGAACCTGCTTATGCCAAACCAAATTTAGTGTTGTGTCCACCGTATGAGAGACCATAGATGTCAGAGCTTTGTATGCGCCTCTGACTGTGTATCCATCATGGATATCCGGATCCCATTGCCACCTGTCAGAAACATTAGACTGAACAACAACATTAGCTAATAAAGTCCTACACTCCTCTACCAACTCCTCCTCCCACGCCCACAATCGTCTCCTCCAACACCACGCCTCTCCACCTTCCTCCCAACCAAGCGTTAACATCTCTGCCACTGTAATAAACTTATTTATGGTTAGATCAAATAAGCGAGCGAACCTCCTACACAAAGGAACATCTCCTACCCATCTATCCAGCCAGAAATAGGTATTAGTCCCATCACCTAGAACTTTCGATACCCTCTCTGCAAACCAACCGCCTTCAGTATCACCTACTCCATCCCTAATCTTCACTATCTCCCTCCACCAAGGTGAAATACTCCGGCCCCCAACCTCCAACCTCCCGCACTCCTCACCATATCTTGCCACCAAAACCCTATACCAAAAACCCCCTCTATCCACCAACATCCTCCAACACCATTTGCCTAACAAAGCTATATTAAACTCCTTCATCTGCCTCACCCCCAAACCTCCCTCTTCCTTTTGTAAACAAATAGAGCTCCAAGCAATCCAGGACATTTTCCTGTTAAACTCACACCCTCCCCAAAAAAAAATTTTAAATAAAGATTCAATGAGAGAAAGTATACCTGACGGAGCTTTGAAAAAGGAAAGAGCATAGACAGGAAGCGAGGTCAGAACCGACTTGAGAAGAATCAGGCGACCCCCAAATGATAAGAAGCGACTTTGCCATCCCGCCAATCTAGTTTTAATAGTATCTATCACAGGTTCCCAAAAAGCTAACTTACGAGGATCTCCTCCAATTGACAAACCAAGATACAAAAACGGGATTTTACCCACTTTACAGTTTAGTAATGACGCCGCTTCAACCAACCAAGACTCCCCAATATTAATGCCAACCAATAAACTCTTATGAAAATTCACTTTGAGACCAGACATGTCTGCAAACAGAGTCAACACCGCCCGTAAAGCTCGCACATTTGCCCAACTTTTTGCACCTAACAGAAGCGTATCATCCGCGAACTGCAAATGAGACACCACCACCGAATTGGATGTGCCTACCCCGTAACCTGTATAATAATTATTTTCCACCATAGATTGCATCAAAACATTCAATCCTTCAGCAGCCAATAAAAATAAAAAAGGAGAAAGAGGATCCCCTTGTCGCAATCCCCTTTGCAAAGGAAACTCATCGGTTGGACTTCCATTCACTAAAATTGAAGCAGTTGCAGTGCTGACACACTCTTTTATCCATTTCCTCCACAACACCGGAAAAGCCATTTTATTCATAACCGTATCTAAGTACCCCCAATCAACCGAATCATATGCTTTTTCAAAATCAACTTTAAAAAGCATCAGCTCTTTGTTAGATTTTTGGGCCTCATGTACTACCTCATTTGCAATTAGAATGCCATCTAGAATTTGTCTTTCTTTCACAAAAGCTGTTTGGGTCTCTGATACAACCCGACCAATAATCATCTTCAACCTATTAGCCAACACTTTTGACAAGATTTTGTACAAGCACCCAACCAATGATATAGGGCGAAAATCATTTAATCTCTGAGGACAGTCAACTTTAGGAATAAGGGCGATAAAAGTAGAATTTATACCTTTCGATAGCTTTCCATTCTTATGAAATTCGGATAGAAACCGCATAATGTCACCTTTGATCTCCTCCCAAAAATCCTTGATAAAACCAAAATTCACTCCATCCGGCCCCGGACTTTTAAAATTGTCACAATCCCACACCGCACTTTTTACTTCATCTTCTGAAAAAGGTAAAATTAGGCTCCTTCCTTCAACATAAGACAATTGCTTAAACCTTAAATTTTCTGCCCCCGGTCTCGATATGTGTTGAGCCGCAAAAAGCTGTCTAAAATGGGAAAAAACCTCATCCCGAATAGGCTGAACTCCTTCGATAATATTACCATTCACCAATAGAGAAACAATGGAATTTCTTCGACGCCGACTCGAGAGAATCGAATGGAAATACTTTGAATTTGCATCCCCATCCTTCAACCAACGAGTACGGGACTGTTGCCAAGAAATACTAGCACTAACACGTGATAAAGAGTGAATGTCATGTGTTATGTTCCTCATCTCCTCAATCTCTTCCACCGATAACCCCCCTTCGTCCACCTGATCATCTAACTCAGATAGCCTATATTTTAAGCCTTCAATTTTTCCTGGAATATTTTTGACATGAACAGAATGCCACTCTTTTAAAGCAACCTTGATCAATTTCAATTTCTCGCGAAGAACATAGCCTCCCCATCCCTCAATTTGAAGCGACCGCCACCTTTCTTTCACAAACTGGGTATATCCTGGTAAGTCTCGCCAACATTTCAACATTCGTAACGGTCTAGGTCCCCAATTTTCCTCATCCACAGATAATTGAAGCGGACAGTGATCAGAGAGACCCCTGAGAAGGGCTACCTGAAAACAATTTGGCCACTGCAGACACCATTCTTCGGATAACAGAAAACGATCTAGCCTGCTCATTGCAAAACCATCTCCTTTGAACCACGTGTACCGTCGCCCGCATAGAGGCAAATCGATCAACCCATTTTCATCAATAAAATTGCTAAAATGCTGAAAATCATTCGTGACACTGAGTCCTCTCTGAGACCATCTTTCCTCCATATTTCGGACCGCATTAAAATCCCCACACACACACCTTCCCACCATCTAACAACTGCAGTCTAGCAGACAAAGATACCCATAAATCTTGTTTAGCCCGCGGTTCACATGGTGCATAAATATTAAACAAATAAAACTCTTCATTATTACGGATGAATCTACCATGAATATAAAGAACATTGTCCTGACTACCCGACGACCAAACCTCCACCTCTTTCGAATCCCACACAATTAAAAAACCTCCGGATGCCCCTACCGATGGTCTATAAGAAAAAGCATGATTTGAATCTCCCCACAAGGAATTACAAATTAAATCATCACACACAGATAATTTGGTCTCTTGTAAACATAAGATAAAAGGATTCTTCTCGCCCACCATCTTCCTGACCTCCCGCTTTTTCTCTACACCCCCCAACCCCCGCACATTCCATGATATAATCTTCATCACACACACCTCCCACGCACCCATCCCACCACCATGACAACCTCCTACACTCCGACATCCCCCTCAACACGCCCCACCACCATAGGAGTCAACACCGGCCCTAACTCAATCTTTTTATACCGGTTTAGCACACTAAACTTGTTGTGACAACTTTCTTTAAAAGAAACCCCTATAGCTTTACCAAAGAACTCAATATCTGCTGCCTTCGACACATCATTGCCATTTAGAGCTACCCAGTGCCTCCAATCATTACTCACAGAAACCATAGATGAAGATAGATTTTGAGAAGTAAGACTCACTGCATCAAGCGATCTTGCGATTCTCTGTCTGTGCCGACGTCGATTACTTGTTTTTTGTTTCAAGGATTTCATAATTTTTGAATCCTGCAATACCTTCATAACCTCCGTTCTATCCTTGCTTGGAAGTCTTGCCACCTTCTTTAATGTGAGAACTGGATGTCGAAGAAAGCCACCCGCCTTTTTTGTAACAACATTATTGAGTGATCTCCCAGCACTACCTTCATTGTTCTTCCGCACCTTTTTTAACCGCTTGTTTTTTGTAGAAATAAGACATGTACCTCCTTTGGTGACATTTTGCAGCCAATCCATACTCCACGGACCCGAGTTACCCAATGAACCTGCTGAACCTGAAATGTGATTATTTTGTCTTTTCTTTCGGTTTGATACCACTTCTTCAGCTAAACCTTGTGTCGCTTCTGAAGGTGCTGTACCCCCCACACCTGACACGGCATCATTCATATCTGCCACCACCGGGAGCTGTTTGACTGTGTCCTCCTTGGATCCGCCCTTACAAACAGAAGACATGGACAGAATAGGTTCTTCATTTGTCTGTGGAGCAGCCACTGGACTGTCCAAACTGCCATCAGGATGCAAATTGTCGAGCACCTTAATGGAGTTTGTAGCCACTGTGTTTGCCTTACCGTTTACATTCAAGTCCTCACATTCCAAGTCGTCCGTTTCCACTAAGTCATGCACAAGTTTATCAGCTATTTTGTCAATATTATCAATATTTTGGAACTCCTCATGCACGTACTCATTGTCTGGCTGTTCGGACACCGCTTTATCCTCCTCATCATATAAACAAGCGTCATCACCTAAGTTAAAGCCCCACTCTTCTATAATTTTTATCTCCACCATCGAATCATCTACAAGAATTTGTTCGGAACAATTAACCACATTCAAATTCGACGTAGATATCAATACTCTTGCATAATCGAACCTTTCTCTATTCAAAGAACAATTATCTGCTTTTAAAAACCTTCCGCAGTCATGAACACATAATTTAAAAAAGCCTTCATTCCACGCGTGTAATGGAATTCCATACAACCGAATCCAAGCTCCCCTCTGAAACGGTAAAATCTCTTTCTTCCAAGCCACCATATTAGAGAAAATTAAATCAAAAAATTGTTTTGCCTCTTTCAAAATACCAGAAACATCCGCTCCCGAAAGTGAATGAACAAAAACTTTGTCAGCCCCAATTGGTATTATATCAATGTCCTTAAAACCCGCGTCTTCCACCCTATTCTGAATGAGCGGTATGGACGCCCCAGCTAAAACAGTACCAATGTAACCACGTTGTGCCCATCTCAAATCCTCATCACATGATCGATATTTCCGAATGAGTTTTTTAGGCCCTGTCTGATTGTCTGTACTTACCTTCCTCACCTCCTTTCCACCGCCACCCTCACCTCCCTTCTTCCTCCCTCCTCCCACCCTCACCAACACCGATCCCACCGTCACGCCTCCAGCCTCTCCCTCCTTCTTTGAACCCTCCTCGCTCCTACCCTTCTTCCCCTCCTTTATTTTTTCTCCCTCTGAACCCTTCTCCTTCTCCCTCACCTTCACTCCACCACTCTCCACCGTCTTACCACCTACACCCTCACCCTCCCTCACCACTTTCCTATCAAACCTAGCAAGCACAGCACGTACACAATATTGCCCAAAACAGACCTTATTTAAAGCTTTCAATAACTTGTCAACATCACGCACCTTCGCATACCGTACAAAGCCATACACTTCACCATATCTATTTCTATTATTGGCTACAAAAACCTCTTCTAAAATACCGCAAACCTCGAAACCCTTCCGCAAGAAAAAGTTCGAAGCTTGAGGAGGGAAATTAGTAATGTAAAAAGTTACGAACCGTTTAGGTGATAAGTCTGAAGCCTTTCCGTTGCCATCGGATTTAATGTCGCACACTCTCTGGTTTCCAGCTGAAACCAAAACGCGCTTCTGCTGTTCACGGGCATCATTCCTTTGCACTACTGGACGTATATAATCACGCCGTGACTGCCTCTGTTGGACTTGCTGATCACATCTTGCATACCTCTGTGATCGATCAGAAAAATCATCATAGAAATCCTCATCATCATCATAATCGCCCCATCTTGCTGGTCTTCCATCAGTAAAATCCGATCCTGTCTCAAGATCCCCGTAATAACGTTCCTCTTGTGATGCATACCTAAACCTAGATTGACGAAGCTGCAAACCCTCCTTACCTTGAAGTCGTTCTTCTTCTTCCCGAAACCGGTCCTGACCCTGATGATCCTGTCGCCGCGCTTTCCTTCGTCTCGGTCTCACATCGATCCAATTACCCTCATTCCCACCCCTTTGTGGCACCCTGCTTGGATCCCTATCCCCCCCAAGATTCCTCACGTCCGGCGAAACATGCCGGTACGGCGGTCCGTGGTGTTGCCACTGACTACCGCGATACGCTCGCACTCCCCCTCTCCTCATCGCTCAGAGCTCTCTTTAATTATTAGTTCACACACGAAAACATTTAACACCATATTCTCTTCATTTTTTATATTAAATTAAATATCTACGTATATGTGTAAACTTTCGGTAATGCAAAATTTTTTGAGCCAGTAATCCTGAACACCATTGTATCAGCTTATCTTAACATGCACCTATTCAAATACGCAATTGGTAATGACATAATAAGTACAAGAATTGGGCGTGATTGAAAAGTATAAATTTCTGAATACAGTTGCGTGTCTACCTTACCATTGCTAATGTCTTTTTTTTTATGATAAAACTTTACATAACCAATGTTTTTTTTATAATTTTCTATGGGGCGTTTCTTCCACCTACCAAAGTAAGTTGAGCTAAACGAGTTAGCGTGAGAAGGTAGATCAAAAACAAAATTAAACACATTGAATACGTTTTATTACTTAATATTGAACAAAATCTCAACTAACTTTTTCCCCTCAACAAAAAAAACTCATCTAACCATCATTTACGGGGATGGGTCCCTTCAAGTGGAAATCTCTATTAGGACAATAGACAACCTTACCTATATTATCTTTCTTATTTTTATGTTATTATTTAATTAAGATATTGATTATATAATAATTTTAGAATATTTGTATATTAAATAGAAAAACTTAAAATACTTTTTTTACAAAATCAAAATCATTACATGTGGAGTATCATCAAAAGATTGAAGACTAAAGTAATGGAGAGAGAGAAAAAAGAACATAATATGAACATGAAAGATAAAATTATCGTAAAATTTATCATATAATAGTTGTTCAAACATCATTTCTTTATAATAATAATGGAAAAATGTACTACATTATATTATTAGTCATCTACTAGCCAAAACCAATTAGCATATACTATTACCTCATGTACCTCAACAATTATTTTTTTTAGGGATATCTTAACATTTTTTTTTGTCACTAGTAAACTAGCGTGTTCTTGTTTTAAGGAAACTAGTAAACGAAACGAGTGTTGAAAGGTCAAAAAAGTGGGAGTTATTGTTGTCAATTTGCATAACTTTCGTGTTCCTGTTCCTGCTATAAACGCGTATCACATCAAAAGATCAAACTCCAAAAGTTCATCACCCCCAATCAAAAACCACCACGTCATCACATAACAAAGTTCCACCTAAACCCACCCACACGCAATCACAAACACCTCCCTATAAAAACCCCACACCATTTCAACCACAAAGTATCATTTACAACATTCCATTTACCCAATCCAAAATCCCAAACTCAGAAATTTCTAGAAAACCACTTTTTTTCTCGATCTGGCTAACTCTCAGGTTAATACCGAAGACACTGATTCCAGCAATCAAAAGCTGGTTCTCACACTATATGACTCCCTAAACTCTCGAGACTCCGACACCGTGGTTCGAATCCTCGCCCCTGATCTCGAGTGGTGGTTTCACGGTCCACCCTCTCATCAGTTTTTGATGCGCACGCTCACTGGCGACACCACCGCCGTCGATACCTTCCGTTTTGTTCCTCAGTCCATCATCTCTTTCGGCTCAACCGTTATTGTTGAAGGCTGCGATACTTCACGCGCTATTTCTTGGGTTCACGCGCTGACTGTTGTGGATGGGATAGTTACTCAAGTTAGGGAGTATTTCAACACTTCCCTTACCGTCACACACTTCGCCGGGAAAGACTCCGGTGAGATTGTGCCGGCGGCCAATTCCGGTGGTTTTACTTGTGTTTGGGAAAGTAGCGTTTCTAATCGGGTCGGTAAATCCGTACCCGGTTTGGTTCTCGCTATATAAAATTATTATTATTAATTATTAAAATAAAATAAGTGTGCGGTGCACGTGGCAGACGGTGATTGGCTTGGTATCACTTTTTTCACGGGACGTGACTTTCGGTGTTTGTTTCCGTAGGAGATGTGAGACCGCGTTGCTGTCGGTGTCGTGTTCAATATTGTGGTGTTTTTTTTCTTCCCGTTTGTTTGGTTTTTCTTCCTAGTTTGTTTGGTTGTTTAGTTTGATTTCTTGTGTGGAACCATTATTATTATGGGTGTGTCTCGTTGGTTTGTAATGTCGTATTTAAATGATGAAATAATAAGAAGATCAATCATAGTAGTTAATAGCGGATAGCGGCGCGTAGCGGCCGACCCCAAAAATGCTATAGCGGGATAGCGCCTAGCGCTATGACCGCTATTTCATATAACTTTTTGGACAAATTATATAAATAATACTATAAACTTCTCTCAAAAAAAATTTTTTTTGAGAGAAGATTTAATGAAGAGGGGAAGTTTTTTGAGAGAGCAGATGCGTACAGATCTGAAAGGCGCCGTAAAGAATGAAAGAAGAGAGAAACTAAAGTTATTAATTAGGGTTTGACAAAAATACCCTTGTTTTTTATTTAAAACCAAGGAGAATCTTGTATTTTCACGTAAAATGAAACAGCGGTGCAAGAGTGCAAAACCGCTATGCAGTGTTGCGGCCGCTATTGCGCCGCTATCTCATAACGCTACGCCTTGGCTTATTGCATAGCGGTCCTGGACCGCACCGCACCGCGCGGCCGCTATTGGCCGCTATAGCGCCGCTATTAACTACTATGAGATCAATGAATCTTTCTTTTAACAATCGTGTGGTACTAATAATGCTGTTATGTTAGTCTTCTTTTGCTTCTCTTTTCTTTCCAAAAACTATTTTAGAGACTAGTTAGTACTACTTTGTCCTTATATAGATAGAGTTCGTTTTCCATCTAGTGGCACTTAAACTAAAATAGTCTAAAATCATTTATTAGCTCTACTATTTGTCTAAAACTGGCCTAACACGTTAAATTAACTGGACATCTAATTTGATGTCAAAATGATTAGTTGATGGAGTATTATTTAAGTTCAATTTTTTTTAAGGAAAATTTAATTTGTTTATTTTGTTTGTAGCAATTTTATCGAGTACTCTGAACTTTACTTTACAATGTTCATACACTAAACACACCGACCACTTGTGTTAGACACGTTTTTTTTTTTTTTTAAATAATCTAATGGTTTGAGTTAATCAATTGAACTTTACTTCCGGGACAAATGCAATGGTTTTAAATTGTTCGTTACCTAAACCAATTCTTAAAGAAACATGGCAAAACTCATTTGCCTTATATTGTAGGTGGTGTTCTGTGCTAAAATTATTCATAGCAAATCATAATGTGCTAAAAAAATTCTTAACGAATCATAATTGTGTTTGCACATCTCCCCACTTAAATTCTCAATTTTCATACAGCTTTTGAGAATAGTACATATAAATATCTTTCCATCCTTAAGTATTTTACACCATGTTATAAGATATTGTCCGCTTTAAGTTGTTGCGTAAACCCTTACAGATTTATCCCTTATAAAAATCGTCTCGTGGAAT
This sequence comes from Medicago sativa, assembly GCF_051527215.1. Lineage (NCBI taxonomy): Eukaryota > Viridiplantae > Streptophyta > Magnoliopsida > Fabales > Fabaceae > Medicago > Medicago sativa. Next base: position 73,265,238 of record NC_140751.1, on the reverse strand, counting down.
CAAAGAGTGTTGATGTTTAATAATATAATTGACCTCGATTCTCAACTAATATAAGACTTTTTGACGTACCAAAACAATATCTAACAAAGAGAAATTTCAAATCGTCTGTCCTATTACTTGTTTGTTGATCTCACTCTCATAAGTCATGCATTAATGTTTGAAAGAGATTTACTTTTCCCACCCTATGGCCTTCTCGCGCGTCCTATGCAAATTACCAACATGCCCTCCGGATTATATAATCCGGAACATCTATACGTTTTTCGGAATATAGAATCCGGACAATTGCGAAGTATAAAAAGAACTTCACCCTCCATTTTTACAGTTTTACAGTTTCACTTTCAACATTCTCTCTCTCTCTCTCTCTCTCTACATTATCCCAAATTCCGAACACCATAAATCTTGTCCAAATTTGGAGTTTTGTTGCTCAAAAGCACCGCATTTCAACCTTTGTCAAACATCATGGAAGGTAAGTTCGATTTCTGTACACATGCACGGTTAATTTGGTCGATTTTTTTAGGAATTCTGGTCGAATGCAATCCGGACTTTGTTTTCCGGACTAGGTTGTTGCTAATCCGGATTATGAAATCCGGACAAACCCAGAATGTTTTTTTGCTTCTGTTTTGTGCTGTTTGATTGTGCTGTTTGATTGTGATGTTTGATTACCCTAATTTGAATGTTAAAGAAGGTTCAACATCTAATACTCAGCGCGTAAGGGAGGCAGCGCATGCTTCCCGTAGGAGAGCGCGTAGGCAACAACTGGAGACTGAAGGTGGTGTTCCTCCGAGGTGTCGGGGTGGTAGAGGACGCCATGCTGATGTAAAGCCTGATGTCGAGCATCAGTCGGAGCAGCAACAATATATGGACATGGAGCAGGAGCAGGCTGATGTGGAATTGCTGAATATGGAGGAGTAGGAGCTTAAGGAGGAGCTGCAGGGTATGGACGAGGAAATGGAAGATGTCGAGCCACGACGAAGGCGAAAGAAGAAGGTGGTGGACCCTGAGCCACTAGATGACTATCCCGGTGGCCCACACGAGACTGACCTGCTGTGGAGGTACCATGTGCACATGGCCAGGAAGGCGGCTGATGGCGTGGTATTTATTAATGTTAACTTTATATCTGAAACTGCCTGTTTATGTACTGTTAAATCTGCCTGTTTATTTATTGTTAAATATGTTTGTTAAGCCATGAGTTTAAACTCACTTTATTAATTTTAATTATTTGCAGCGGCATGGAAAATTAAAATGCATCAACAACGGAAAGAAGATAGAAACGATGCATGATGATGACACCAGACCTATCATGGCTGCACGGTGGTGGGAGAACAAATTGCATGACACATGCCTTGGTTGGCTCCAGGATACCAGCTACAACATTAATGACCATGGGCTGATTTGTGCGTTCGTGGAAAGGTGGCACGAGGAGACTTCCAACTTCCACCTTCCGTTTGAGGAGATGACAGTCACACTTGATGAAGTGGCCTCTTTGTTGCATATCCCCATTGACGGCATGCTCCTGTCCCACGGGTCCATATCACGGGACGAGGCGGTGGAATGGATGGAGGAGTACTTGGGGTCTAGTACGAGTGATGCTCTTAAAGAGGTCGACATGACCAAAGGTGCACATTGCAGATTTAGCTAGTTGGAGATGATATTCAAGGAGCGCTTGAATGAGCAGAGGGATTTGGCGGCAGTATGGTGTGACTGGGGAGGTGCAGAGGTTGCGGGACTAGGTTGTCCGCATATATTTGCTATACTTGGTGAGGATCACGATCTTCAGTGACAAAAGCCAGTGTGATGTGGATGTTGTCTACCTGAAGTACTTCAGAGACCTTGATCTTTGTGCTGGTTATTCATGGGGAGCTGCGGCACTAGCTCACTTGTATAAGGAGCTCAACAATGCTGCACGTTGGAACACCAGTCAGGTGGCAGGATACCTGAGTTTGTTGCAGGTATAAATTAAGAACTATGTAAGTGTATATGGTTTGTATATTTATATGTGGTTGTCTTTGGTGCAGGCTTGGGTGTTTCATCACTTCCCAGGTATGGGAAGCAAGGATGTCTGGGAAGGATATGTAGAGAATCAGTATCCACGCGCGATGCTTTTCTTACCACTGCATGGTTTAGGCATAGTGGACAACTACAAAAACTATCTAGATGCGCTGGATTTGACGAGGGTAGTCATGACCCCATATGCCATGCACCGTCAGGCACGTCAGTTTGAGCGGGTCAGCCTTTACTCTAGATGGCTGAGATGCGGAGAGCGCATGGTGAGATATCTGCCGAAGAGGGTGCTTCGCCAGTTTGGGTGGGTTTAGACCATACCGAGACATCCCATTCAGAGTGCACCTGTTGATGTTAACTTGGCGGAGATCACAAACCGTTTTCAGCGTGCACTTGATTATACGCTGACACCTCAGGAGTTGGGAGAGATTGCAATTCATGGTGTGGAGGTAGCAGATGGATACATTGAGTGGTTTTACCAGGTGTCTCATCCACGCATGATTCTTCCAAACATGCATGTACCGATGCCGAGGCCACCAGTGCGTGAGGTCCTTGATGCGCGAGCTGCTCAAGATGATGGAGACCTTGCGTACTTATAGCTTAGCGGAAGGATGACCCGCATCAGAGACCACATCTATGTTGTGATGAGAAGCGGTCTGGTGTCGAAAGGGACTGAGGAATGACAACATTTGGAGGATGCGTTGAAAGAGGTGCATGATGGGAAAGTTTACCGTCGTCGGGGAGCTACTGAGGGTGGCAGAGGTGGCAGAGGTGGTGGTGGCAGAGGTGGCGGTGGTACGGGTGTAGTTATTAGGGGCTGATAGTATTGTATTTTATGTTTATGTTTGAACATTTTGAATGCTTTTGAATTATGTGACACTTGGATAATTTTTAATGTTATATAATCATGGATAATTTTTAATGTTATTTGATTAATGTTTTGTTCGAAAATTATGTTGTTTTGATGATTTTTATGTTATAAGTTCGATTTACTGTTAGAACATGTCACCGGCACGATATGTCTGTTTGGAAGCAAGCAAAATGCACCAAAACAGAGGCTCAGTCAAAACAGATGGCTTTTGCCTCTGTACTGATGCAGTCTGGATTTTATAATCCGGACATGATTATTACTTTCCGGATTATATAATCCGGAACCATCGTTCACCACCCCATTTTGTTGACTTTCAATGGGATGATTTATACATTTCAGATTATATAATCCGGAAGCTATCTAACTTTTTCGGATTATATAATCCTGAACAATTTTTTCATAACTGGCATCATCATCCATCAGGGTGGATGAAGTGGCAAAATACACAAATAAATCAGGATTTAATATTCCGGAATGGGTTCGGATTATATAATCCGGACAAGGGGTATTTTAGGAAAAAAAATAGGGCGCGCGAGGAAATGCATAGGGTGGGAAAAGTAATACTCTATTTAAAATCGTCATGGAGTTTGAAGTGGATGGAATTTTTCTTTTTTGATCATGAAATTTATATAACAGGAGAAGTTTTCAAAACAAAAATTTCTTTAGTAAATATCATATAAATTTAGATACTTTACCAATCCAAAAGTTTGACTATTTTTTTTTAAAGTCAGCTATCAAATATTTAATTATTGAATATATTAAGCAAAAGCTAAAAATTAAGGTTTAGACTTTAGAAGGACAAGCTTTGTGTCCCCTTCTCACCTCATGTAGGTGACATAATTAAAGCGAGAATGCATACAAAGTTTTTATGTATTCTTCTAATCTATGAAGTGATAGGTTCATCTTCCCAACATATAGTGCGCATTAAGTCAATCTAAAAATATCCATCCATGTAATTTAATCAAGATATTATGTATTACATATAAGTAAATTGTACTGATTTTATTCTTTTTGTTATATGAACAGAGACCACTAACTAGTATCCACCATAAAAGTAAGAAATGAAAGAAGATATGCAATATATTAAAAATCTTACAAGAAAATTCTAAAGTAAGAGTACCAAATTAAGCTAAACTATCAACTACTTGATTCCCTTGTTAACATGTGGCTTAAAAACGTAAACACTTCTCCCTGGCAATCAACTTGAAAAATATTTAACAGAGCAAAAAACAACTTTAATACGTAATTACACCAACAAAAAAAAAACTTTGATACGTAAGATTTGTCTGATAACTTATCTTCTGTCCATGAAATTTGTTTGAACGTTAACGTATTCAAATTTTTCTTCAAAAACAAACGCATTCAAATTGTCAAATATATACTATATTATAACAAAAAAATGTCAAATCTGTAGGTTTCACTTTTCATGATCAATGAAAATTTTGAAAGAGCAAATCTTTATCAGTTCCATTCTTCGTGGCAAGTCATTTTCTTTAGCCCCACACTCCCACATCACACAGTAGACATTTTCCTTCAAAACCTTACGTTAAGAGATAAGGTAAGAACCAGTCTATTCTTATATAAGTGATATATAATTTTATTAAAACACCTAATTTTTGTATTACAACTTACAAGTAATCCATATACTAATGTATAAAAAAGACAAATTATAAATGTAATTATGCAGAATTTTAGCCTAACATGCGTGCTTTATTTTTCCTATCTCATCAAGTTTTTTACTAGCCCAATATATCAAGGGGAAAGATAGAGACTAATCATTCGAGAGATGCGAAGATCCACTTAGAAACTAACATCTTCTAATAGATGTTCTTTCATATAGGGTAATAATCCATGCATTTTTTGTAAAAAAATAAATAAATCCACCATCACATGTTTAAAAGACATAGTTATATGTCAAATGTGTCACATGTTGGCATCTTATCTGCATATTTTCAAATTCAATATTGATACTCAATTATGTCTATTATATCGGTTGGGGAGTCTAATTAGGGATTATTGGGAGCAACAGCTAGCAAACGACTAGGATCTTTAATAGGAATTTCACACTACATCTCCATTTAAAACTTTAAAGCATCAAATATATAAGTCAATCTCTTAAATATCTTTCAATTAAGCCATTCAGAATCGATATGAAGTTAATCACTCACACTTGAATCTCATCGACAACTCTAGATATATATGTCATATGATCACGTATTTGTAATGTTAGAGTAGTTATGATTTGTAGTTTTTGAAAGTTCATCGTAAGCGATATAAGAATCTAAATTAAAGTGGCATCAAATTATGTTATTCCATGGATACCTTTTTTGGTTTGAAAGCCGACCAAGCATAGTGGTATGTAAGTGGTAGAAGAAATAAACTAATTTGTAATTTGCTCCTTAAAAAAGCAAACCTAGCAAGGAGTTGGGATTAGATCATCAAGCATTTTTATGCTCATTAGTATTGTCCGAGGGGACAATCCACAATAAGGGAGGTTTTGCGAATATTCGTACTGAAAGTATATATATTACTAATGATACAGTATATCATAATTGATTTTACAAATTCTCACCAAACCCGAATTTAGAAAAGCAAAAATACAAGTTTTTGCATCCAAATTATGTTTTCACTAAGTGATAAGTTTAACTTAAAGAAAAGAGTGATAAGGTTTAGTTTTTGTGTTTTGTTGAAAAATTGAAAATTTGTTTTGTGTAGAATAAATATATTCAAATATAAATTGGTTTATTTCAAAATCAATCAAAATTAGTTAATTATATTCAAACCTACGTTTATTCAAAGTTAATTCAAACACATAAGTAAAACAGTTGTAAAATGTGAGAATATTCCTTATTAGTGAGTGAGAAAATCTTGTGTGGACTGGGACCAAGAATTTTGGTTTAGTCACACACACAAGATTTTCTCCTTCTCTCTCTTCTCTTATCTCTTCTACATTTTCTCTCTCTTCTCTCTTCTCTCTCTTCTCTATTCTCTCTTTATGTGTGACCAAACCAAAATTCTTGGTCTTGGTCCACACAAGTGTTTCTCTTAGTGAGTGGGGGTCTCAACAATGACATTGACATAAAGTGGACATTTCTACATGGACAAGGACAAGGACAACATGTATGTGATAAATACTCATTGAGGAATCGATGGGATTTATCCTATATTTATATGGTGAACTATGCCGACCTATCTATAAAAATGAAATTCTCTGTTTATATTTAAAACGTGTGTAGTATACCATTATATTATTATTACAAACATATGCTTTTTATGTACCAATAAAAAAAAAAAAAGAAGGTTTTTCTAACCTATGTAATGTTGCATATGTTAAGGTGTAATTAATGCACCACTTCCTTCAACATAAACTATCATTATTAGTTCACCAAAAAAAAAACTATCATTATTAATTACTCATTTAAAAAAAAATGATTTTTCTAACCTATTGCTTGTTATTTATAGCCAAAACCATGCTCAGAAAACGCCCAAAATTGTGCATAAATTGTATGGAAAGTTGTTGGATCGTGCATCAATTTGTTGAGAGAATTCTGGAAAACGCATATGGGTTTCATGATGGAGGTCGTGGAGGCTGACGACCTGCCCGTCATGGAGCTGGTCCACTCGTTCCTTTATCTTGCTAACAGTTGTCACTTTTGTGCCTGACCCGTCATAAGCAGAATTTCGGCTTTTTTCTTCGGTTCTTCCCTCTAATACCCAAGTTCCTGAAATACAAACAAAGTACCAACCAACAATCATGCATAAAGCAAAAAACTACTCTAAAACAAGTGCAAATCAAGCTATTCAAATGGTGTATTTCACATGTTATCATCTAGTGTTTATGCAAAAACACATAATTTTGGTAAAAAAAACTAAAAAACTTAATCGATGAACAAAAAAAACTGAATTGTGTCTAACAATTATGGAACATAACTAAAACATATTTGTTCGTTTAAGTTTGGTTCATGATTTATTGGCGTGGTTCGGTTCAAATGGCAAAAGTTATGGTGCATAAGTCATTTTCTTATGCATCGTGCATAAACACTTCACAACCATCATATTTCTTTCATTTTGTGTTTGTCCTTTCTCTCTCTACTCTTTTGAAAAACAGATTTTCTCTCACTTTCTCTCTAAGAAACCGATCTGGGATGAAGCTTCATCTTCTACACACCTCCGGCGCGGTGGCCAGCCGCCCTAGGGCAGCGGCGCCGCCGCCGGATTAGTAGGAAATGGCTCCGATTTCAATTTTTTTCACTTTTAAAAATCCTTTTCCTTCTATAATCTAAATCCGGACTCGATTTTCAGAGATAAACAACCAAACAGTGTAGATCTAGGTTTTAACTTTGTTCACATTCCTTTCATTTCCGTTCGACTTCCTTCTTCTTCTGCTCCTTCACCGCCGCTTTCTTCTCTGCTTTCTTTGCTTCCCATCTCTGTTGTCTCGCAAGCTTCTTCTTCTTCTTGTTCTTGGGGAGTTCTGAAGTGGGTTGTGATGGTTCTGGGTTTGGAGGTGGAACTGTGGATTCGGGTTCGTGATTTTCACCATAACTGCACGAATTTCCGCACCCATGGGCTGGGATTTATGGCTGGGAAACTGCTGGAAACCATTAAGTACATCTAATGGTTTTCCACAACAAAATGGTTTTGGCATTCCGGTACGGTGATGATGATGAACGACGATGTTGATGATGAGATTGAAGATTCTGGAAACCATTTCCACAACAAAATGGGTTTGGAGTACAACTCACAGAAACCATTTCTTTCCTCCTCCTCCTCCTCCTCCTCCTCCTCCTCCTCTAATTGTGTCAGTCCAAAACTGAATGATGGCAATGGCTCTAGGTCCTTATTTTTTTTCACCTGCTGGAAACTATTAAGTAAATCTAATGGTTTTGGAGTACAACTCACAGAAACCATTTCCGCAGCAAAATGGTTTTGGCATTCCGGTACGGTGATGATGACGGTGATGATGATGAACGACGGTGTTGATGATGAGATTAAAGATTCCAGTGGTGATGATGATGAATGGAGGTGATGATTCAGTTTGTTTTCGCGTTTGGGGGTGTAGGAAGCAATTATGTTGGGATTTATGCACGGTGCATAAGGATTTCCTTATGCACCATAACCACTCCCCGGTTCAAATGTGTTCTGATTTTTAAAAGTTATAATATTTCATTTGATTCAATTTTTTTATATATTTTTTTCAACAATACTAATAGTAACAATCCCAAAAAAAAATTAATCCAGTTAAAAATATTAATTTTGATTATTTAAAAACTAATTATGGTTTGATTCGGAACCATATATCCGAACCATTATAACAATTTGGTCCGACTTAGAATTCAAACAGTTTAGTTCAATTATTATGAGTTTTATAAACAATCCGTTTCAATTTGATTCGGTTTTCATCCTAAACCAAACCATGTCCACCCCTAGCAAGGTCCTCCCGTTCATCGGCTCTAATTTGGTGTGCACGCTAGAAACATCGGAGGGGCGATAAGAAATTCTCGTAATTTTTTCGTTACCCAAACATATGCTGTTATTTTCAAGTTGTCCGAGCCCAATATGTTTATCTTACCCTGTCAAACAAAAAACCATTTCCAACACGAAGTTACAGACACAGTAGTTACACACAGTCGAGATTTTGTGTTTTTCGTTGCGTTCTGTTTTTTTGATTTGCGAAATACACCTCAAATTGTAACAATTTCTAGTTGCATCCTACATGTTTGATAATATCTGTCTTAGATAACAACAAACCAGCTTCATCTTCTCATTTCATTTCATTTCATCTTGTCTTGTTTATTTTCATGGCAAAATCCTTTGACTCTGTGCGACAAGAATTATCACGAATTGCAAAATCTGCAACAAAAATCCATAGACCAAAACAAACCCAACCCGTATCATTGAACCAGTTCATCGCTGCACGAACCACCAAGAAACAACAAGACCGCACTGTTGTTAAGGTGGAATCGCCGCCGAAGAAGGTGGAGCCTGTGGAAACTCGAATAGCTCTTTCCAGGGTGGTTGCCGATTGCACTCATCGGTGGTTTCACGATACGCTTAAGGAGGCCAAACGTGGGGATCTTTCAAGTCAAGTTCTTGTTGGTCAAATGTATTGCTCTGGATATGGTGTTTCTAGAAATCCTCAAAAGGTCTTTTTTTTCTTTGTTTATGTTGAATTCAATGATATTTTCCATTACACTTACACACACTAATGTGAAATGATATAGGGTTTATTACTTGACTTATTTAAGCTTATCTACGGTCATAATTCATAAGACATTTGGGATTGTTTGGGAGAACTTAGGAAAACAATTGCTTATGACATGTCTACAAGACGTTTTCAGCTTATTTCAGTAGGCTCACTAAGATAGCTAATGGAAATAGCATTTAGCAACAATTTGATTTTATGGCGTTGTTTGATCTATGTAGCCGACCCAACTTAGTGAGATAAGACTTGCTTGTTGTTGTACACAGAAATAGCTTGTACATAAGCACTTTTATGATAAACATTTCTGCTTTAAGCCTTAATTAAGTTGTTAATCCAAACATGACATAACAAAAGTACTTCTATTACCGACAATTTGATTCCAATATTGTGTTATTCTTCACTGCTTTGGAAATGAAGCTGAGGTTAGATACAGTGCCGGGAGGTTGGAAAATTTTCTTCTGCATCTTTCACTTATAACCCTTTTTGTTATAATTGTTGAGTGTGATTCATACACAGACACAAAAGAAGGGCAAGGGGCAGGGGAGCTGAGTTAGTGCAGCATTCGAAAGCTCCCTCTGCCCTTGCATTTGGGGGTGCGGGGGCGATAGCCCCCACGGTACGGGTCAGGGGCATTGTTGTAATCTGGACCGTAGTATTATATATGCCTTGTAGTACTGTAAACCCTAATTCACTCAAGTACTAATATATGGAACTATGGCTGCTCTATAGTCACAAAGATAAGATAGACACAATTGTCCGATCTGCTTAAACAAGGGATCATGTTCCATTGTTTGCGATTTGTGTTATCTTTAATCTTTTGTTACTAGTTGTTGTTCTAACAAATTTGTTTATCAGATTGTTGTTATCTACTTTCAAATATGGTCTGTGAATGAATACTACTGCTTCTTATAGTTTTTTGTTGTAATTCAAATTCTGGTCCGTATAATATTTTACCGTCAATTGCATTTTGGGTTCTGAATCTCGTTCAGTTGGCAATCAAGACCCACAGCTGCACTTGCAGGCTGCAGCTATTATATGAATTTGTATAATTTATATGCTATTCCCTGCTCATAAACTTATTGGTTCTTGTATCTTGACCATACTGTGTTACAAACTGTGTTTATAGGGACATGCATGGATCAGTAGAGCATCAAGAAGTCGAAATTCAGTTTGGCAACTAAGCGAAAAACCTCCAGGTAAGCTGCTCTGTCTTATGTGCAGTTATTGAGCCAGTTTGGTTTTGCTTGTCCTGATTGTTTCTTATTTTGTTTACATACAGGTTATAGAGCAAGTGATTCGGATTCAAGTGAAATGGAGGAAAAATCTACTACTTAGTTTGTAAGTATGAAGGTAATGGTTAGACTTAATTAATGCTTTCTTATCTTTTAAATTATTAAGAGCTTGAATTTCAATTCTATATGATAAAGAATATGATAACTTGTTGCACTATTGCTTGTTCTTATTTACTTCGGCATAGAAAACATAGTTGAATCTTGTTGACCGGGCAATTGTTCTACTTAATTGGTGTCCATTCTTTAAATTTAGCTGTTCATTTCCACAAAGGTATATGCCTTGTCGTATAATAATCGAAAACGACAACTGTATGCCTTGTATATTTATTATGCTCATGCCTAGACGAGTGTTGTTTTGTTTCCTTTTTCTTAAAGCTTCAAATTGATATGTATTTTATTATATGCTCTAAATAATGGTTACCCTCTATCTAGGACTATGTTAGTAACTCTTGTACCGATGCTTTCATCTAGTATAATTCTCAATTCTTTGGAAGAACATATCAACAAATGCAATTTCAATACTGATTCTGAGTAGCTTATAGTGTATTTAGATGTAGCTGCAATAGCTGCCTGATACTAACCTGTAGTATGATTGGTATCTGGGTGTATTCAGTATTAGGATGATAAGCTACAGTTAGTAATATCACTATCAAGTGTCAGTCAGCTGGGCGCTGCAACTATTTTGGTTGTATTTGGTTTTTGCTGCAATTAATATGAAATGCTGCCTGATAATAACTGGGAGTACGATTAATAATTCAATGTATTCAGTATGATCATAAGCTTTAATCGGCATGCTCACTATTGTAAGTCCTTAAGGGAGGTCAGGCAACTGAGTGTTGGAATTTATTTGGATTGTTTTATGTCTAGGTCAATTAGTACGATCACAAAGTGTATTTGGTGACCCTGATAATGTTTAATAAGACTTATCATACTGTACTATTGTTGCACTTGTGAGTACCAACAAGATGATATTTAAGCGTATTTGCCTTATGGGACGTGAAGGATGTTGATCGAGGAAGCTTCGATTGAACAAAATGATGTTGGAGTGAAGACATATTCCTTGTTAATATGTCGTTGTCTAAGGTAAAACATAACAGCAGTAGCTTTAGTAGCAAGCTGAAAGAGAGGGTGTCCAAACAGGGAGTTAGCAGCAAACTGGGATGAAGGTGCATGGGTGAGAATGTAACAGGGAATGCTGGCTAAGGAATGACCAGAAATACCATCAAAATATGAATTGGTTAATACCTGTGATGGTGGACAAGTTGAACAGAGGCTTGCTTCAAACATACATGTTTGGAAATCCGTTGGCTGCCAATTGCAGTATGATAGACATGATATGAACAATGCTACGCTACATACATTAGGCAGTGGTCACCTGCCATGACATGCATGCATGGCCAAACCATAGAGAACTGTTAACTATGCTTGTGAGAACAAATGCTTAAATACGTTTAAGGTTAGGTTGCAAAAATAACAAGCTTGCTTGCTTCTATTAGACTCGGGATCAGGATCTGTTAATAAGAATCTAGTGAAGTCTAGGTTGTGATGAGCTTTACTTTTAATTCTCCTATTGCCTTTTTTCATGCTATTACTTAGCTTTGGGCAACAGGGCCTGATCCAAGCATAAGGCGGTTAGAATCATCGCTTTCAGGCCTAAAAATACCATTTTTTCTATAAGGAATTAGGCCCTGGAATAAAAATAAACCATTTAGTATAACTAAATGGCGTATATAAATGTGGATGGTGCTCAGGATGCGTGAGTGTTGTAAACTTCGGGTACCGAGTTCAATCATTAATGATAAAAAAAGAATGACGTATATTATTGGTTGTAAGTATTGTCAAAATGCTCTACTTTGAAGATTGGAGATCTGGGTTTGAGTCACTTGTTTAAAATAATTTAAATGTTTGCTTTTATCTCTCATAAAACAGGTCACTTTGTAAGCAAATCCTTTGGCTTGACGTATGATTCTTTATTTTGTAGTGACTTGTTGAACTCAACAACCATGTACTCTTTAAGGTTTTAATATAGAGGCCTGATTTATATTTCTAATAATGCAGAGTACATCTCTTACACTGCTGCTCTCTGTTTATTCGTTTCAAATTGCAAGTATTTGTACATCAATGTACGTTTCTCAGCAAAAGTGATCGTAATCTTTGACGTGTTTCTTTTACAGAAGAGTATCCTTAACTCTCTTCATCGGGCGGTACTGCATTGATTAGACATCACTGCCTTTAATGAAGAGGAAGTGTTTGAAATCCTTCTATGAGTTTGCTGCATTGTACTGCAAGTATTAGCATGTATGTTTGTTTATACAAGACAGCTATGTCTTTTTTCAATTTGTTAAAATAAACTTATCTTTTGTAATTCTATATAAATGTAAGTAGCTGTGTTGCAATGGATAATTATTATTTCAAATGCTTAGATCAACTTTGTTTATCAACAAACTGCATTTTAGACTCATCTTCCGGTCGAACTTCAGATTATCAGAACTCCTTTCCCCTTAGAACCAAAGGGTTACCACCAAAATAACATATATCTGGCACTCTGATGCCTGATTCTTTTAGGAGGACAAACACACGGTCGCTCAGTCCTTCTAAGGACCTAGGATCATAGAAGTAAAAAACACGGAATCTAAAAAAAAAATGGGACTTAGTAGGCCTAGAAAGACTCGCGATTTTCTATTAATAGATTTTACAAATGCCTCAACTTAAAAATTTTATGAACTAAACTAAAATGGTATTATAGTGTAATTTGATTGGATGGGTAAAAGACAACCTTGCACAACTTAGTTGGTAAGAGGTTTCACCTGCATCCAAAAGGTCGCGAGTTTGTGTCTTGAAAGGAGGAAGTAGAGAACACTATTTATCCCTTAACAAAATTGGATGTGAAAATGAAATTTATATCATCAATACAAAGTTAATTTCATAAGTATGTGACAACAAAATTTGCCAAAGTCACACAGTTGTAAAAAAGTTTTTTCTTGTACCATTTTTTTTATTCACATTTCCACCGGATTCGTAGATGAAAATTGATTTTTGGATATCAAAGTTTTGATGTCGATTATTGTCTTTTCATTTTTGTGTATATTTCTTTAAATATGTGTAAATTATAGACGGTAAAAATAAGAATGAATATATGCATAAATAAACAAACACAACCCCTAAAATAAGAAAACATATAATGTCGAGAAATACTTGATGTAACCTCAAATAAAAAAATATTTTATCGCACACAAATAAAAAATTAAAAGACAAAAATATTAAATGATATGATTAAATTATTTTTTATTTTATTTTTGTGTGTGCACCAAAATATTTTAAATTTGAAGTTGTGTTGATGTAAGACTTGTTTTTGTGAATAGTGTGATTGAAAGGGCAGTATACAGATGAGGATTGCTTTATCAAAAGTTTTACTATCTTTTTTTTTTTTTTGGTGAATCATTAAAAATTTCATTATCTTAGTTACACCTATTTAAAGGCAAAACCTTAGTGCAGGGAACCTCAGAGTTTTAAGTGGAGACCAAATACAACACACGCCTAACCGAACTTCCAATACACCTTTTAACTTTCTTCCTTACAAAGTAAAAGCTTCCTCAAATCACGTTAAGAATCCAATTTCTGTCTTCTTCACCTTATCCTTTTATGTTTTTTTTTTTTTTTTTTTCTTTCAGGGAATCCTTTAACGTTCAATACATTACTGAATTATATATATATTTTTATTGTCCGCAGTCGAAGTGACAAATACTATTTGAAACTTACGCAAAATATAAAGTTCAAAACTCAAATTCAGACGAAGGTGTTCAAATTCAAATGAAGGTGTACAACCTAACAATATGGACATTATCAGTTCAAATAAATTTGACATATTATATTGTAATATATCATATCATATAATAGAAGTTACTGTTAGCTTTTGCTACATTTAACGCGGTTCCAAAAATCATTGAAGTCTTTTATTAATGTATATATAATATATAGTTTTATCTTTCTCATATTCTTCTTCTTCTCATCTCTGTTGAAGGCTTAAAAATCATCATACAGAATTAGAAATTTTACAATCAGCATGGCTAATGTAAGTGCTAACCATTGAACATCTTTCTATTGTTTTCAGCTATGTCATAATCTTACATGAGATGTTTTGTTCTTCTTATGTGTCATCATCAGGTGGTGGAAGTCAAAGTCGGTTTGCACTGTGACGATTGTATCAAGAAAATCCTCAAGGCCATCAAAAAAATTCAAGGTTCTTCATTTTCAATACTCCCAAAAAATCTAACATAGCTACTTTATTTTTAAAATGAAGTCATGTGTATATTAGATGTAACAATAATTATAATTAATTACCTTAGTTGTTCTTATATAATATATAAGTTTTTTTCAGATATTGAAACGTATAACGTGGACACAAAGCTGAACAAGGTTATTGTTACGGGTAACGTAACAACAGAACAAGTTATTAGAGTCCTTCACAAAATTGGAAAGAATGCAACTCCCTTTGAAGATGCTGCTTAAACCCATAATTGAAATTTTAGTTTAGCTTCTCTAGTAATATATATAATTTTCCTGCTTAATTTTCTCAAAAACATATTGTACTTTATATAATATATATGTTCATGGTAAGATTCAATAATAATCTATGAATAATTTGATTATCTACCTCTGTTATGTAATTCTTGAATTTCATATAGATATATAAATTTTATATAAATGAATAGATATATAGATTAAAGGATTTAATTTGTATATAAAATTATTTTTACACATGTAGTCAAAAAAATCCAATATTGTTTTTTTTTTGGGTTAGTTTCTAATTATATCTATTTAATCTCTAGCTTAAATAGCTAATACAATTGTTATTATGTAATTTATGAAGTCATATACATTTTTTTGAAGTTATTAACATATAATCATCCGATTAAAATTTATATAATTTATTAATGTTGTTTGTTTATAAGATGGGAAAAATTAGTACTATAAGTTTCTTTTTTTATTAATAATAAACAATGTTATTTTATAATATTATTCTTTTAGTTAAATAATCTAACGACTAGAAACTCACCCTCAAGTGAATAAATAAAGAGTTTGGGATTCGAACTTCAATTCATGCATATTACTTTACAAACAAATATCCAAGGCAATTGATCATGCTGCAAACAAGGTTACACTTACACCTCATTTTATATAAGTAAACATTAACCATGATAAGGATCCAAGGCAATACTATAGTAATTCAATTTACACAATTTAGTGGATTTGCTAAAAGGTCTCTATTATTTCCATCCTCTAAATCAAACTTATACAAAAATAGACTTTCCCTTACTTTGCAAGAAGAGAGTGAGAGGTTTCTATAACAACAATTAACAACTACCTTACTTGAAGGTGAACCATCAAATATATTATATCCAAAACATAAGGTTAGCCTCTTATTCCTTAATCTAGTTTTGTAGTTCTAGTTTAGATCACTGTTATTCTTCCTCTTTCCTCTTTCTTCATTCTCTTCTCCTAAGGGAAAAATACTATGAACAATAAAGAGAAGTAATAAGTTTCATTTTTACAACCTTCACATATATATATTCATATAGTAAAAAAATGCAAGTTGGAATTGTAAATGCTACAGTATTATGCTCAAATCCTCATGGTATTACTCACAGGAGTGTGTGGAAGTTAGGCAACCCACTTACTTCCCCCACTTCTCTTCTCTTTCTGCAGATTTCAGTCATTACTATAGTCACACAATTCTTGGATGCTTGTCTCAGGCCACTAGGGCAAACCTCCCTTGTATCTCATATTCTTGTAAGCTTTTTTCTCTATCTATCTATACATATTTTACAAAGTTCAATGATCATCTTAATATTAACTATTACCTATGAAACCCTAACATATATACGGACATTGGACACAACACTGATAATAATTTGAGAAAATGAAGTATTTGAATGTAGCCACATGTGTTGGTGTCGCACACTAGACACGCAATCAATGTGAAGTATCGGTGCTACATAGAATGTTACGCCTTATTTATTATAATGTTCTATGGTAACAGGGAGGAGTGGTATTTGGTCCATCAGTTTTGGGGCACGAACAGATGCTGACAAATATCTTATTCCCTATGAAAGGTGCTCTAATACTTCAAACAATGGCAACTTTCTGCCTCAATTTCTTCTACTTCATATGTTGTGTAAAGATGGACACTGCCACAGTGCTGAAGACAGAAAAACAAGCCATCACAATTGGTATTTCTGTATTCTCATTTTCATTAGGAATCCCTCTTGGATTAGCCTTTGCAATGAAAAAATATGTTTCCATGGACAAAACTCTCTCGGACGCTCTCCCAATGATAGCTATCTCGCAAAGCATGACCGTCTTCATCAGCATATCAGTCCTTCTATCAGAGCTTAAAATCCTAAATACCGATGTTGGCCGTCTAACGCTATCATCGGCGTTGTTTGCTGATGTTGTTAGCTTCACCATGACAGTATTTATGTTTGCATCATTGCAGGGTAAAAGTAGTAATGGCAGTCCGCTGACACTACTTTGGGTCATTCTATCGATAGTTGCACTCTTGGTTATTATCATATATGTAATGAGGCCGGCTATACTATGGTTCATAGGCCGATTAAATGGAAAGCCTATTGATGAAATTTTCGTTGTTTGTATCCTTCTATGTGTTATGTTCACTGCATTCATTAGCGAATTCATTGGACAACATTTTGCAATGGGACCGATAATTTTAGGCCTCATTGTTCCTGAAGGGCCGCCTTTAGGAACAACTTTGATATCGAAAATGGAGACGATTTCTTGTGCTTTTCTGTATCCAATATACCTTGCTGTCAGTGGATTGCAGACTGATGTATTCAAAATCAACATTCGGTCTACTTGGATTGTGACCGTCATAGTTCTTGTCGGTTTAGTGGTGAAGATTGGTGCTGTTATGTTGCCAGGTTATTTTTACAATGTTCCAATGAAAAATTGTTTGGTGATTGGGCTTCTTCTCAATGGAAGAGGTATAGCTGAGCTCACCATGTTCAATATATGGAAAGAAGGCAAGGTAAATTGATATTTCATTCTAGTAATTTCAAGTTCAATCCAATATATCAAAACATCATATATAAGACATTAACGGCATATTTACCTACCAATGGATTAAATGTAATTTTCATCCTATAAAATTGGTAAAATTTGATTTTGAAACTACGAAAGTTTTGTTTGGTTTTAGTTCTTAAAAAATAGAAAGTTGTATGCTTTTAGTCCTGATAGGAGAAAGACGAATGACTAAAACACAATTTTTGTTAAATAAAGAACTAAAAAGGATTTGGATTGTGTGCAAACACAATGATAGCACGCTGTCAACCACATCGGTGTCCGTTCTATCAAGATAAGACAATCCAGCTTTTAAAGTCGTATAGATTTAAAATAAAACAATTTTTTTTTGTTGGAATATGGATTGTTTTATCTTGATCAAACGGCCACCGATGTTGCTAATTGTGTGCAGTCATGAAATTCAGTCTGCGTACAATCCAAGTTCAACTAAAAAGTGAAAAACATATGTAACCCTTGATTGATTAATCGACTGAGTGACTAACATGATGCATAAAAATCTCTTTTTAATGGCAGCTACTATCAGAACAAGAGTTCTCTTTGATGGTGATGTCCCTTCTAGTGATAAATGCTATCATAGCACCACTGATAAAACTCTTGTTTGATCCTTCAGCCCAATATCATTCAGGAAAAAGATGTTCAATACAACATACCAAGCGGGATTCTGAGCTCCGAATCATGGTATGCATTTACAAGGATGAAAACATCCCAACAATGCTCAACATCATAGAAGCTTCATGTGCAAGCAAAGAGAGCAATGTTTCTGTTATAGCACTTATCCTTGTAGAGCTTCTCGGAAGGTCAAGGCCTATTCTCGTCGCTCACCAAGAGCACGACACGCTTCGGTTAACCAAATGTGGTTCAACTGATCTCGACAATGCATTGAAGCAATATGTACAGCGCAATGAAGGGTGTGCATATGCTCAATCATTCACATCAATCTCTGACTTTGACACAATCAATGACGATGTTTGTCGAATATCGCTAGACAGAAGAGCCAACATTATGATCATGCCATTTCATAAAAGGTGGGAAATAGATGGAACAGTTGAGATAAACAATAGAGCAATCCAAAGAGTAAACATTAAAGTCCTCGAAAGAGCTCCTTGTTCGGTTGGAATCCTCATCGACCGAGGCATCTTAAGTGGTTCTCCATCACTTTTAATATCCAAGGCAACATACTATGTTGCAGTTCTCTTCATTGGAGGTGCAGATGATGCTGAGGCACTAGCCTATGCAAGCAGAATGGCTAGACATGAATGTGTGAATGTATCCGTGGTTAGATTCCTCACATTCGGAGAAGAAAATTCAAAAGACAGAAAGCATGACAGTGATCTAGTAGATGAATATAGATATTACAATGCTGGAAATATAAGATTTGAGATAACTGAAGAAGTTGTGAAAGATGGAATAGAATTTTCTTCTTGTATAAGAAGAATGATAGATTATTTTGATTTAGTTATGGTTGGTAGGGGACATCCTCAATCTGTTTTGTTACATGGACATGATCAATGGAGTGAATGTCCTGAGTTAGGTGTGATTGGTGATATGTTGGCTTCAACGGATTTTGTGACAAAGGCATCTGTGTTGGTGGTGCAACAACAAAGAATGGCAGGGAGAATGGCTAAACAAAATCTTAATACATTGCCAAATCAAAGGGATCAACTCGTACATGATGTTTCAATGGATGAACCACCTAGAGCTTCTTGTACTATTTCAGTTGATAAATATGGCAAAGTGTAGATAGATAGATCTCTTTTATTAGTGGAAATTTTGCTCTTTTTTAATTCACTCTATTATTGAATTTCCATTGTCAATATATGAGTTATACAAAATATGGATTTTCATTTGTCCCTCTGAGCTTAGCTCAGTTGGTAAAGACAGTGCATAATATATGCAAGGTCCGAGGTTCAAAAATATATGAATTTTCCACCAAAAAAAAATATGGATTTTCATTTGAAAAATAGGTTAAAACTCACATTTATAACCATTAACTAATATATTGAGCTCAAATCTTTTTCATATAGAAAAAAGGTTATTAGAGTTTTACCTACCGGAAAATGTTGTCCACACCCATACATACACCCTATCGACACCTTGAGAGAGAAAAACAGAGTGGTGTGATAGATTGATGATATGATTTACAGGAAGAGAAAGACATAAAACGAGATGTTGAAGATGAACACTTGTGTGGTCACAGTCCTAAATATAATTCATTTGGGTACAGTCACACAATTTAAAAAAGATACAATAGAAAATAACTTAAGGGACCATTTTGAATTTTCTCTTGAGCAAAGGAGCAAATTGATTCAAGCATAAAAAACCAGGGATAATTTAAGGTATTTTTCTCTTTTTTATTCTTCTAATTTTTTAAAGCCCTACTTTTACACGAATTTTTTAAAAAAAAAGTATTTCTACATGAGAATAAGAATTATAAATTAATTAAAGTATTTTAAAAAAAAATGTTACTAAGGAATAAAATAACTACAAAAAAATGTCACATTGAGTATGATTTCCACTGTTAATTGATTATTCAAGGGACTAGGTAGCTTTTTTGAGCACTTCATTTCCATTACTAATTGATTATTCAAGGGACTTTGTAGCTTGTTGGAGTACTTTTTTCCAATTGTTAATTGATTATTCAAGGGACTGGATAGAATAGCTTGTCGGAGCACTATTTCCATTGTTAACTTATTCAAAAGACCGAGTAACTTGTTTGAGTACTTTACTTAACATAAGCTAAAAGCTATAAGAATCAAAACTTGAAGCAAAAGTAAGAATGTGAAGGCGTGTAATAGCCGCTATCTGTGCCAATCAGCTTTCTTAACATATAACTAGAAACTAGGGTATATATGCCTTGTTGTCATCACCCTAATAAATGAGTGGTACCACTTTATTTTACTTATAATAGGCTCATAGTTATAGCCACATCCATTCCTCTCATATTTTGCACTTATTTTCTCATCATTCTTGTTATCAATTCAATCAACCATGTCATCATCTTCCAAAAATCTGAAAATTGGCATAGTTGGGTTTGGCACCTTTGGCCAATTTTTGGCAAATACAATGATTAAACAAGGCCATACTCTAACTGCAACCAGTAGAACAGATTACTCTCAACTTTGTGACCAAATGGGAATTCATTTCTTCAGGTAAAAACTCAAAACCAAGCTTGAATAGCATACGTAAATAAAACAGAAACTGATTTCATTATGCATGCATATGTCAAACTCTGCAGGGATATCACAGCATTCCTTGATACTGATATGGATGTCATACTGTTATGCACATCTATTTCATCGCTATCCGAGGTTGTCGGATCAATGCCACTCGCTTGTCTGAAGCGACCAACACTTTTTGTTGATGTTCTTTCAGTCAAAGAGCACCCAAAGAACCTTTTATTAAAAGTATGCAGTTTATCAGGGTGATGGTAGTACTTTTGTTTACTTGTTTCATTCAGATAATTGACGTAGTTTCTGTTTTGATGCTTCCTATTTGTTTAAGGTGCTGCCAGAGGAATCAGACATACTCTGCACGCACCCAATGTTTGGACCAGTAAGTGGGAAAAACGGTTGGCAAAATCTGACTTTCATGTTTGACAAAGTTCGAATAAAGGATGAAATTACATGCTCTAAATTTCTCCAAATTTTTGCAAGTGAGGTAAGTTAATAGCTGTCATCAATGACTAAAAACTTTGCTTTTACATTAGACTACCTAATTATGCTAATCTTGTTGAATAAAGAAACAAAGTGGGCAGCAACTAATAAGAAATTAACTTTAGATGTTAAGTTAGCATATTTATATTAGTATCACTTTAAGGAAAAGGTTAACGTGCCCTTAGAGTACTTGTTAAGGAAGCAAATATACTAATTATATCTTTGAACTTGAGTAATCAATACTTAAAAGTTAAAAAAAAATGTTATTTTCAATACAAAACTTTCACTTTTAGATTCTTAACAAGGGCACTTATTCGTAAGACCCTTACTTTAATTAGTTATGTTCTTAGAATTATTAAATCAAGAAATGATAAAACAAAATGAGCTAAGGACCACAAGTTCCAAGCTAGATTTATTTCACAATATTGTGTTATGTAGGGTTGCAAGATGGTAGAAATGTCATGTGAGGAGCATGACAAAGCAGCTGCAAAGAGTCAATTTATCACACACACAATAGGAAGGTATGCAGCATCCTACCTATCTTTCACCAACCAGAGACAGACAAGCACCTATATTTACGGTTACTGACTGTAACTTTTGGTGTCTTCTTTACCAGGACATTGGCAGAAATGGATATTCAATCCACTCCTATTGACACCAAGGGCTTTCAAACACTTGTGGAGTTGGTACACAGTTTTTAACATCTCTTTCTTTTAAACATTTCCCTAATTCCTCCTAAAACTTTATCTTTTCTTCTTTAACCTCAAATGGATATAGTATATGCTATCATGGACTCATGTAACATTTAAAAAATTAATTGCAGAAAAAACCTGTCATGGGATGTAGTTTTGATCTGTATAGTGGATTATTTGTGTACAACAGATTCGCCAGACAGGAGGTATGGACTATGGAACTACCAGTGAAATTCTTATTTCCAGAAATATGTTACAGTAAAACAAAAATAATTTTTTTGAAGCTTTAAACAAAGTAATTTTTTATGCAGCTGGAAAACCTTGAACATGCCCTACACAAAGTCAAAGAGATGCTCGTCCAAAGGATGGATGAAGGACAGAACCCAGAAAGAACTGAGAGTTGATAGTGATACACAACGTTTTATGTGGAAGACATATGAAGGAACTATTTATTTCAAATTTCCTCTTGTAACCCCTGCCATATGTTCAATTACATGCAATAAAGATTATGTGACATTCTCTTTCATTGCATATACAGAGTAATTTCAGAAAGCAAAAAAAAAAAAAAAATGCCTATAAGTAAAACAATTAAACTCAAAATGGTTTCACTTAACTGGATTCATGATTTCAAGCCAAATCTCAACTACTTCATTCATTACCAATAATAGACCAGAACACTACCCGTGTTACCCTTAGAATGGATCCTGTCATGCCAGACTTTACATGATAATGTCATGTGGAAACTTTATGTCTATCTCTTTCTAATTAATATTCACTAGTTTTGATATGACCCAAGAGAATAATAAACAAAAAAATTCAATGCAACAAGATCATACGAAATTATAGATACCCATTTCCCATTATCAAGATTTTCATAATAATCCCATGTAAAGATGTGCAAACGAGAAATTCCATATCAGGAAGTCCAATACAAGTGCTTCTGAATTTTTTTCATCCCAGTTTAAAAAAGGCGTCCCAAGAGATAACCCTTAAACTGAGAATGATTATTGACTTATTCTGGTTTCCATTTGTAACCAAGGGTCCATTAGTTACAGAAACAAAAGTATAAAGTATTAATATAAAAAATATTTATTAGGTTGAAAATAAATACTCGTTATATTACATTGATGAATTTGGGATGTGGGAATATATATAAAAAAGTATAAGTATACAACTAAGCTATGGAAGGAATTAAATTGTCATGAAGAAAAAAACCTATTCCTTTGTGCCTATTTACCAGCTCTTCAAGAAAAAAAAAAATACAAATTACAACAAAAATGTCGCAAGGGGTATTTCACCTCATTCACTTTTAATCTCATCGATGCTGGCTTCTTCTGCTTCGTTGCATAAGATTGCAGCTTGATTTGGAGAATCTGATGAAGGTGGCTCAGGTGACTCGGTCTTTGTAACTTGCAGTCCGGTAGAGTTGCATAAGATAGCAGCTTGATTTGGAGAATCTGATGTAGGTGGCTCAGGTGACTCGGTCTTTCTAACTTGCAGTCCAGTAGAGCGTGCGAGGTCAATCCATTGCTGCAGCAATTTACCAAAAAATTAGATTTGAAAAATCTTGGTCAAATTTAGAATCTATATGCAGATGAATGATTAACATCAATCCAAATTATGCTTATCTTGGTTTCAAAACAATTCTCTCTTTTGAGGATTTAGTTTGTTCAAATTACTTATCAAACATACAGGACATTAGTTACTTTTCCCTTCAACTTTATCGTCGTAATTGACTTTCCTTTAATTGAAGGGGAATAGATGCTCTAAGTTAAAAGGAATAGATGATCTAAGTTAAAATTTAACATGGCCTTTAATGAGAAATTTGTATATGAAAGGAGATAGTGTTGGTGAAATACGGGAGTAAGAGTCCATATTTCCCTGAAGTTGGGAATATTTAATGACTTCTTAAGCTTTTTACAAAACCTTGAAAAATTAATAGTAAGCAGAATGTACTGTGATCTGACAAATTTGACTGTGTACCTCTAAATCACTTTTTAAGGATTCAAAATTTTAAATTACATTAAATAACATTTCTTTGAAATTGTGAATATTGAATAACATAGTCCATGTATTAAATTTAAATAACCTATGTTGAAACCGAAGATAAATGCCAACCTGGCCATTAAGGCAATTGTTAAAGAAGGATTCAAAAATGGAAATACCAAGTGAAAAAATAATCTTCACTCCCCAATGTATAATTTGTTGTACTTTACATTGGATACTTTTTAATTGTTTATTCCATAACAAGATCTCTTAGGACGCTCTTAGACAAGGCCCTTCCAATATTAAGTTCACATACTACAAGACAACCAGAAGTGAATTTCCCCTCTTTCTATCACAAAACTAAACTTATATGATTCATTTTCTTGCAAAAATACACATTCAGACACAATTACCACTCCACCATACACATTTTCATATGAACGCTTGATTGTGAAATTGGAAGCTTCGCTAACAATAGGAAAGAAAAAAAATATACTTGATATCCGAAAATTATAGGGTTCAAACACAATCGGCTTACTTAAGATGAGGTGATGAACACTCAGAATTTTGAAAATGATCAAAAGGATATACAAGATAGAATAAGAAAGTGTATCTTACCTGCGTTCCCCAGTAAGAATTGATTGTCCGTGATACAAAAGATAGCATATTTACAAGAAATGTTTGGGAAGCAAACTGATCAGAAATCCGATGCTCCACAACCCCAGCAATTATCTGCATATCAAAAATATTGTAACTTCAGTATTAATACAGAAGGCCAGTTGCAGACCTAAATTGGAATTTTTGGTTGCAAATTTACAGTACAAGATTATCACATCACTAACAGTACAGCTATACAACATATGCAATTTCCAGAAAGAAAATATCCTCAAATAACTACACAGCAGACAGAGTGCAGATGAAGAAATAGAAAGGAGAAGAAAATTAAACAAGATATTTTTTCACAATGCTTTTTTAACCGTATCCAGTGAGTCCTGAAGGATTGTAAGTTGCAAGGTGATAGTAAAGCAAATTATATTACAGTACAATATTTCTAGTTGTAGAAATACTAACAAGTAGCAACACATTCTCTACAACTTTCTTTCTAAGACACTTTTTATTATTGGGTGAAATTCATTTTAGTCTCACCACTTTGTAAATGAGTCTCACAAATAAGGAATAAAGCCCGCATAATTTAGTGAGACCCACATTAAATTCAGCAATAATAGTGTATGTTAAAAAGAGTGTGTTAGAGAGAGTGTTACTAGCATTTTTCCTTTAAATTATTGGTGAGTCATAAAATCACACCACAACTAGTTTTTAAAGATACAGGTAATCAAGTCCTGCTTTCAAATGTCAACATACTCAAATTTCCAAATTGCAAAATTTGTCCTGTGTCAATAATCATATACTGGGTCCAATCTTCTTTTACGTCTTTTTATTACAACTAAAAAATTCAGTGCAAGAAAGAAGTTCTCTAAATACCTGATAACGGAGATTTGCAGATATTCCAAGAAAAAGTGCATAAACAACTGCTGTTTTGAGTATCGGTGACCTTGCAATCTGTTTGTTAGTGATAATTGCGGGATTAAGAAACTTACGAACTGCAAACAGAGAATTTGATGAAGCAACAGCTCCAATACTTGAAATAAATCCAACGCCAGCGAGTTTTAGACCACCAAATACAACTGATGCAATTCGATGATTGAGATTCCAATTTGTCCCCACTGGGTTCTTTTGAAATGCATTGTCAGGGATGGAGCCAAGAAGTCCTATTAGAGAACTAATGTTATCAGGCGCAATTGACTCATCAGCATAGGAAAGGAATGATAAAGTTGGTGCAGGAAGCCACACTGTGAAGAAATCAACAACTGATCCTCTGACAGTGTCCGTAATAACATAGTCAAGCTCTTGAAAGAAGTTTTCTTTCCGCTTCTGATACTGTGCTAATAATGTAGTTGTTACTGATATTCCTTCTTCTATTGCTAGTCTTTGCAAGAACTTGGGATCTGCCAACAATCTTTCCCTGAAACCCTGTATCAAGAAGAACCAGACCGAGAGTGATGAAATAATCTCATGATTATAAGTTAAGAGTTTTATTTTCAAAAAGTACAAATTTACCTGGAAACGGTGAGTGAGTTCTGAAAGCAGAGGATATTTCTCTAGATCAAAGAAGTTCTGCAATACCTCCGGTGATACTAAACCAAGATCAATTCCCTTTTGAAGATCCTGAAGCCAAAAGGAAATATAATCATGTTCACAACCAATAATAGCAGACACCATCCTGTCTAAAGGATGATTACATTAAAGGGTAAGTAGCTGCATATGAAAAGAAAAAAAAAAAAATCTAAAAACACCCAACTACCTAATCATCAGATTTTGCAACCAATTTAAACTAGTTACCACTGCCGATGGCTCAATTATACCCCCTAAATACTTGGAATCAATGTATGTAAACTAAATTATAGAATAGAGTTACTTTAATTTTAGAGAAATTTTTCAAAAAATGATATTTCATTATCACAAGTTACCCATCCCAAAAGTTTAAAGTCCAAGTCCTTAGATCATATATTGTTGTGCAAAAAATCTCACTTCCAACATTTAAGGAAAAGAAAAAAGTACTATGAGACGATCAATATTCGAGTACAAATCTTCACGACAGCAGGTTGGGATGCATTATCCACGTCAATTAACATTTCACCAAACAGAAACATCAAGTAAAAGGATAAATGATGATGAAACACCAAAGTTATATTGCCTACAGAAAAAATAATTCATAAAAGGCACTGATACAAGATACATGGTAACATGTAAAATTTCTCAATTTTGTATCACCAAAATGGGCAATGAGAGCACATAAAGGGCTTAAATTTGGAAGGGGGAATCAACAGAGCAAGAAAAATAACAGTCAAGCTAATAAGTGAACGAAATGGCCAACTAACCTGTGGGAGGGCATCCCGTCTCTGCCCAGCAGCATTCATAACCCGAGCAATCTCAACCCGGTCAAAGCAATTTCTGCTACAGGGTCTGGCGGCAGAATACCACAAAAAATCAGCAACAGGAACTTCTCCCTCACGGCGAATGAACTGTCTTTCTGGGTCAAGTAATATAACTACTTGATTTTTCTTTTGTAATTTTCTTGATATTCTTGCAGGCACCCCAGTTCCTCTAGCTCCATATGTGACATGGCTTGCACCAGTCACAACTATCAACATACCGGTGGCCCCTCCATCAAGCATATTTTGTAAGATGGTCTGGGACATAGTATACTCGTCAACCACTCTAGCCTGTGCAGATAGATATGAGCTTGGACCAAAAGGAAACGACAGATTTGGAGTACTGTCAGCTGAATATCTACGTGACATAGAAGAAAAGCCTGATATGAAGCCTGAACCGGCTGGAGGTGCATATAATTTACGTTCAGCCTTTGTTAGCCCACTAATTCCTTCTGCTTGGACAGTCCTTAAGATCTGTTGATGAGAAAATTGTCAATTTTTAAATATCATCTTTGTATGACTTGATCTAGGTATACAAGAATCAAGCTTGATCCTCATCAGCGTGAAGTTGGTTACAACTTACATGAATCTACTGAAACCATACAACTCTGTCTAAAACCCAACAAATTTAAAACATTGAACGCAAGGTCTATTTAGTGCTCCTAATTCTCTTGCCATCATTCACCCTTTCAACGTATTATCTGATCTTCTCATATCATGATATTTACCATACTGCATAAGGCAAGTTTCCAAAATTATGTTCACCCTTTTGTTAAATTCGGGAACCTCAAATATTATGAAAAACCTAATTCATAGATTAGGTTTTTCATGTTAGTGTCATAATGCAATTAAAATTTTAAAATCCTTGTGGTCTATTATTTAATCTTTATGGTGCCAAGTGCTTACCATTTTAATCTAGGGTAAGTCATTTTGCATAGCATTGAGTGTCTAGTGCAGTAATATTGTTAAATTATTACTCCTAATTAACCACCACCAGAAAATTTCAGAAGATAATGAACATGTTAATAATCTACATCAGTTTGAATGAAAATTTGAACATACCTTCAGTGGAGTACCACAAGCAACAAGACGGATTCCATTTTCACGACAGTAACTAAGAATAGGTTCATACTCCTGCCATCGTTCAGGCGGCCAATGCATTGTATAAGACTTCAAGGTTTCTCCATCCATCCTGCCATGACAGTCAAGTTTATCTTATAAGTAACAAAGAATTGTGAGAAACAATCTAGCAATGACAAAAATACAGGAGCCAATAGATAAATAGCAACCAAGGTAAAAGAAACATAAATTGATAATTGAATTCTTATTTTGATAACAAGACTTTCTGCAAAATAGTATAAAAATAAAATAAGAGCATAACAAAAATCGGAAATTATCATGGCGCAAGTGACATAGGGTGCATTTGGATTGATTTATGAACAACTTATTTGAACTTATGCACTGTCAAGTATGACGTGTACATAAGCTCTTTCCAGTGTATTTCAATAAGCTCTTCAAGATTGTTCATGAAAAAAACTTATGGCTTATCATATAAACGTTTACTTAATAAGCACTTAATTAAGGCTCTTGTTGGATAAACAGTTCATTTACCGCTTATCATGATAATTAAATTGTTTTGGTATAAGCTATAAGCTGTATTCAACTGTTCATAAGATAAATAAATTAAAATGCATACTTTTTATCCATATACTGATTAAGTGGCTCCTGAAGATCAGCAGGAAAAGCTTCAATAGCTAAAGATAATCGCTTATCAACATCAACACACCGCTTATGCAAATTCTTTACAATCTCAAGCTCCAATTCCTTATCATCTCGAACCGGAACTTGTTCAGCTTCCCCCAAATACACAACTCTAGCATTCATCAACTTCTCCCACACTTTTCCTCTCTCTTTCCCTATCGCCAACGGTTCACCTATCGCCGTTGCATCATATATCCTCGACGTTATCACTTCCTCCTCTATCTTCTTCACCTCCTCCGGTTTAACAACCGTTGCTTCAACCGACACCGTATTCTCCTTTATCTTCTCCTCCTCCGCCGCCCTTGTCGTCGCCGCAGAAAGAAGAAAGGAAGCTCCAGCGGCTAAAAACGGCGCCATCAACACTCCTCGCCGGTTGCTTCGTACTGGAGAACATTCTATTCGCTCGACGCCGTTGTTTCCGTCGTGGTGTTCGGTATTGTTAGCTGCGGTGATGGAGAGGTTGACACGGCGGCGTTTTGCGGTGCGAAATTGTCGGAGTTTTTGGTTCGGAGGTGGAAGATGAGTCTGGGAAGGTACGGCACGTGAGACAGTTACGCGGTGAAAGTAAGTCACGTGCGGCGGGCCTGTGGCGAAAGAAGCCTGGGCATTGGGCTTCATTTTTTCTCTTCAACGGGGGGCTTTGTCATGAAACTTTGTTATTATCTCCTTTCTTCATTTTATTTTTTTATGATAAAAAGTGCATCCCATGTTTATGTTTTTCATGGCCACAGTGAATTGAGATGACGTAGATGATTTAGTACCTTTGTCACGTAAACTTGAGAAAGCCACATATTTGGAATTGTAATTGTGGATCATGTTGAATATGGGTGGGCCGTGGGGGTGCCAAGTGGGAATTAGCCATTTGCCGTATATTCCATTGTTTTGGAATATGTTACGAGATAAATATGATCTGAGTCAGATGTGCCTCGGTGAGTTTGATGACACGGTCGTATTAGTGTGTGGAGCTTGAACAGTATACGCATGTAATCACAACATTTGTGTCCGTTAGATTGTAATCGGACGGTCCATATTTTAATATTGATATTTTCTATTTTTTAAAAATCAAAATCCATATTAAAACCTGAATTATCCAACCACAATGCAATGGTTACAGGTTTTAGTGATTGTGAATGGAGAAAATTGTTGACTACAAACATATTTGGAGTAGCATCCATGGTGGATTGGTTGTGTTAGATTAGATTAGTTGTGTTTCATTTATCTAAGAACTAAGAAAATTTGGTGGGTTCAACTTCTATCCTTCAAGCATTTGAAGGATTTGGTTCTTATAAAGTGAGAAAATCAATGTTAATATGTATAGTAATATCAACCATTGATTTTATTTATCGACTATTCTAAGTCTAGCTAGGTTTGGGTGGCATTGCATTATCCATCTAATGATTTTTTATTCAGCATTCATGATTTTTTCTATTTGGTTTATTTACAATGCAAGGGGAATCTAGAAATGACGTGATCTTCTATTATGATACTTGGTTCGTTTACTATTCCTTTTGTTTCTAAATACATATCGTAATTTTACAATATGTACTATTTACATAATTTACTTTGACTATATTTTTTTAACTAATATATAAATATAAATGTTAGAATATAAAGATGTTGGATTTGTCTCAGAGAGTATTTTCAAAATATCAAATTTGTGTATTTTTTTAATATAGATAAAGTATATATTGATGTGAGTGAAGTGGTTTACTATAACATGTATTACTAGAGAAGTTATGTTGACTTCCCCTTTGCATAACATCATCAAAATTAAAGTTGATGGTAGCTCCTTCAATAATCATGGACTGTCAAATTTTGGAGGGATTAGAGTAGTTGTTGCTTGGTTTCTCGGGTTTTATTAGTACCACATCTAACTTCTTAGCTGAGTTTTATGCAACTCTAGTATAATATTGGCCAAGTCTTTTGGCTACCCTCAAATCCTTATTGAAACGGATTCCATTGCAACCCTTGATTGATATGAACATGAATTCATGTGGGAATGAGACCTACAAAAAAATGGACCATGACTAACAAATAACAATGCTAACTTGATGGGTTGCTTAATAGAGGTAAAGGAGGGATGACGGGAGATAAATTGTTGGATCTGGGGTGGATTAATTTTTCCGCATCTCTTTCACACAAAGTGTTACACATGTGTATTAATTTATAAGATGCCAACAGTACAACAGTACACAAAGATTCCACAATATCTTTCAATGTAGATGATAATGAGTTTTTCACTTCCTCGTGGTTCAGCCTTAAAACATTATTAACTCTCATAATCTGCCCTCTGCATTTTGAAATATGACTGGCAGATTGTGTTGCTATTCTGGTCATGAAGATATCAGAGATTAATTTAAAGACAACATTTGTATATATTATAGCAATGCAGAGTGTGTTTATTCTGTTCCAAGTATCTCAAAATATGTTCTACACCTTTTTTAGAGAAATATAAATAAAGCAATCAAGCAGTCAAACTCCAGGTATTAGGACCGGTTCATAGTGTGCAAAGCCTTTGTTTTGCGTACATTAGATACATAATAAGGTGATGCTGGAATTAGCTAATTGAATACAATCTGAGCAACTGGTATACAATTATGAAGTACGATCTTCTACAAAAGAACCCCTTTTCCCAATATGAAAGCACAAATAATTATTTCTCAATCTATTTAAAACATACCAAAATATGCTAATAGCTAATAGCCACCGGATAAGGAAATGCCTCATGATTATATCTTAATGCTGGATTACTTAATGTCATGGAATGATGGCAAGACGGCAAGAATGGGATCTCCAAAACCAACAGGATCTGAAAACCATATACAACACAAAACAGTAAGCTTATGAAAATAAGCTAAAGACCACTTATGGTCATATAATAAGCTATTGACATTAACTTTTCTAAGCATTTATATGTGTGTTGATGTCATAAGTCAAACTTAAATA
This sequence comes from Medicago sativa, assembly GCF_051527215.1. Classification (NCBI taxonomy): domain Eukaryota; kingdom Viridiplantae; phylum Streptophyta; class Magnoliopsida; order Fabales; family Fabaceae; genus Medicago; species Medicago sativa. The sequence goes on along the minus strand of NC_140751.1, from coordinate 73,233,740 downwards.
AGTTTTTCAAAGCCACGTGAACAATAGTTAGAAAACCCATGTGAACTAAAATATATTGTTAGTTTTTCTACTTGCCATATATTAAATAAAATGAACTAAATTATTTTATCATGAATGTCCCATGATTTTCCATCATTTGGAAAATGCACACAAAAAAGCATGCAAGGTACATTTTCACTGGTACGGAAATGAAAGATTATCTTCGATGTGAGGGGGTGTGATATCCTCTTTGTTTGGTATGACAAATAACAATATTTCTTACAGTGCACGGAATGAGCGCACGGATCCTAGATTCTTACATGTCTAGCATGCCAATGTTTTAATATATGAACAGCATACTAAACATGAAAAATTATGGAGCCAAGATACTAGAATATCATACACACGTCTGGGCAAATGCTGGAGGACTAAACGACCCGGCATATTTGCCGTTAAAAAAAGGTCATGGATGTACTGTATTTGATACTACAGGAATTATTTCTCAATTTTAACACCTGCGTTGCATGAAGTCATCTGCTTTGCTTTTTCCATGTAATTAGGGTTTGCAATCGTTAAAATAGAGATTACTTGAGGAACTTCTATATCACTTTTGCTATATTTTTAATACTCGAGCGTCGAGCCACACAACTACTTTCACTATTTCAAAATTTGGCCGAACAATACTATTATACCCTTATTTTCCCCAGAAAACCATGAATTACTTGAGTAACACATCAATAAATCCAGGCATATTTTAGCAATAGGTCACAGACACTATACCTCCCTCCTCAACAAGTAGCTTTAACACTTCTCCAGCCACATCTGACTGCAAAATTTCCAAAATAAAACCAGTCAGGAGATGTATATATTTCTTTACGAACCACAATTAAATAAACAGACACCAAATCACCTTAACGGGAATTCCGGCCCCAACCCCAAACTGATCCAAATACCCTATCACCTGCCCTTCTCTGATTACATCACCCTATGTTGAAATTGAAAACATGCAATTGAGTTATTTGAGTGTATATATGCAATAAGGCTGGAATTAGCTTAGGAAATGAAGACATCAAATAACAATTATAGTCATTTCAGAGAAAGTGGGGTTTTCAAACAGCTTAGCTGAATAAACCTGTGATAGAAAATATGCCAATAATTACCATTACCACAGTACAGACAGTGATATTGACCAAACTACATTATACTGCCAAAGAATATATAATTTGCATCTAAAAAATGTTGATATCTGTTAGAAATTAGAATGTAGAGATAGCATGTACCAATTGTTTGCAAACATTCATAAATTAAGATTACAATCAATAGCTTTAGTTACTGAAGTAGAACCAAAAATTGATGAAATGGATACAGCACAGAACTGAAAAAATTATATTTTATGTTCAACTGAAGAGAAAGTTGGCCATGCTTTCTGTGGTCATAGTATATTTATTCACATTTTATAAATGTAACAGTGAGAATATTGATCTGTTTATATCAAATTGTAATCCAACTTATTAAATGAAAAATAAAGAAAAAGTAACGTGGTGATAAAATGATTTGTTCATACAGTATAAGTTCAGGCTTTCCTGTTTTTTCTTTTTCTTTTTTCTGTACCATTATTCAGTTTGGTTAGCTAAATATATTCAAGTTAACACATGCATGTTAACAAGGTCCTATCAGGAGACTAAGCGGACAAGCAAGAATGCCAGCACATAGGTTGCACTTTCACCTATCACGTTTGCACTATTGCATGACACAACTCATACGCTACTTGTTGAACCCTAAACAACAAATATTTACTTTGTGCACTGGAGAATTTTAGTTTGCTACATGCACATGTGCAGCTAAATCCAATGGCGGAGTTCATGAGGACAAGCCAGATGGAGGGAGCATTCAGTGAATCATGTGATCTACGTCATAACAAGCAGATGACTTAAAAACACTGGAGGATAGGCAATGACTAGCACATCAATTACCTCTTTACAGATGGGAGGATGCTTCTTCCCTTTAACTGTTCTACCTCTTCGGAATGAGCCAACCTAGAGAGTGAGAGAGAGAGAGAGAGAGAGAGAGAGAGAGAGAGAGAGAGTTAGCGAAATCGGAGGTAATTAGTAAAATCAGAGATTATAGCATACATAAATAGATGGCATACCGTAGGAGAAGATACTAACGCGTATGTATTGGTACCAGAAGCCTCCAATGCTATTAACTTTGATGACTTTTGTGAGGAAACATTTGCAAATGGGTTGGTTTTTTCTGAAGATGATGTTGGTGGCAATGGCTGTGCGGTATCCCGCGCTGATTCATCCATAGGTTTGCTTGGAATAGGTGGTGGTGTAGTTGGTGAAATGTTAGACAATGGAGCTTTTGTTGCTCCAATGTTACGCTTAAGATGCATCTCAAACTCACCAACCTGTCAAAATATAAATAAAACAAGGCCATATACAGTGTCATCCATTTAAAGTGTTCCCCTTTTGATGAACCAATATAAATTACAGTTTTGCCATTAGATAAAGTTACTGAGTACGGTGTAATATGAAAAAATGAACTGACACAATTGGTTGTGAACAAACTTGAATTACAAAAGGTCTGTTTGGTAAGACATGTTTTTGAGCTTGTAGATTATAGCTTATGTCTTATAAGCTCGTTTTACAAAAAATTAAAAAAGACCCGTTTGGTATCCGTCACTTTCTCACAAGCTTATAGCTTATTTTACTAGCTTATAGAGGTTTTTGATAAGCTAATTCAAGTAGCTTATAGCTTATAGAGGTTTTTGATAAGCTAATTACCTAAGATTTATCCTTGTTATAATTTTAGGGTTAAATATGTTTTTAGTCCCTATAAAATTACAAGTTTTCAAGGTTAATCCCTTCAAAAGATTTATTCACTTTTAGTCCCTATTTGCTTTTTATAGGTACTATTTTCGAGGACTAAAAGTATTCATTTTTTGTAAAAGGTATTCATTTTTTGTAAAAGGTTTTCAAAACAGGGACTATTCTTGAAAGCTACAATATTTTGGAGGACTAAAATTATCATTAAAATTTTATAGGGACTAAACTTGAAAACTCATGATTTTGTAAGGACTAAAAATATATTTAACCCATAATTTTATTACTATACATTAAATTTTCCAAAACACTAATAATACCAAAGAGAGGAGAAGATCACCTTTAATTTCAGTTCAGCGATTTCAGTCTCGTCACAGACATCTAATATCAAAGCCTGATCATAAGCAAACCAGACATAAGTAGGCGTTTATCAGTTTGACACTAAAATATGGCCGTTGATAAATGCAACTGTGAAATCTTAGGCATAATTCAAAAGAAAATCTTGTGTTTGTTTCATCTAATAGCCAACATAAAGTATTTTGATTTGAGCACATACTAATTCTAATTCACACCAATGTATCATTTTTCAACAATACGAAATATGATTGTACAGATAAATAAAAGGAAAGAATAGCTATAAACCTCAAATCCATTAGGAAAAGTAGCAGTTTGCAATGGCTTTTTCTCTAATTTGTCTTGTTGAGTGCTGTCCAAAGAAGCTGCAACATCATAAATAATTGTTAGGTCAAGCAATAAGAATGTCATAGGAACTTGGCATTTTGTTGAAAAGACAAGGGAATATACAGCTCTGCAGTTCTCCCAGGGTCTACCCATCCGTTGCCCTTTTCCTAAGGCCCTTCTCTCACAAGCACAAAGACAATTTCCCTCCCTTCTCTTCTTTTATCAATAACATACTGTTTTTTCCTAAATCTCCTATTCTGTCTTGTTCCTAATAATCCTACTTCCAAAGATTCTATTACAAAGTGATTATTTCCTAACTACTATATTTAATGATATATACTTCTAATAAATCTGGTCCAAAATTATTGTCTCCTAATTACTATATCAATTATATCTTTGACCATTTTACAATGCCTCATCTTTATTTCTCCTTTTATATAATTTCCTAATCAGGGGTCTGTTAATATAACATTATTTTCTATAAAAAAAAAAAAAAAAAACTATCCTTTAAAAATAGAAACCTACTAACCAAGTGATTGGACTCAAGTGGTTAATGAGTTTCCCTTAGGACGAATCGTTCAGGAGAAACCCGAGTTTGATTCCTGGTGGGAACAATTCTTGGCCAGGCTTTACTTACCTCCCGGCCGAACTTCGGATTACTAGGGCCCCTTTCCCCAAGGAACTGGAGGGTTAACACAAAAAAAATAGAAACCTACTGATCAAATTTTTTGCAACTGATTAATGTGTCTTTTAGTCTTAAGAATGGAAACCAAACAACCACATGAGAGTTATCTCATTCAAATAGCAACAAAAAGGAAGCAAAGTACATAATTCATTTTATAATCAATAAAACCCACCATCAGACTTGGCTGTGTTGATAGCTTCAACTGCTTTTGCACACGAAACCAATGTCTTCTTCCCTCTATTAGAGTTCCATCTGATTTTATGGCAGGGAACTACAGCTGCCCTCTCAATGGAGGATCGCACATGGGATATAGTGCCTATGGGATCTGGAATCCAACAATAACGATTAAGGGTCAGATTGCAATGTTTTACTTTTTTACAATGAACGTCCATGCAATTAGCAATAGGGACTTAATATAGGTATATGATATGATGACAACGATAATTCACATGTGATCAAATATACATACATGCATATATGTTTATAATATAAGTTATGGTACAGAGGTAAATCCCCACAAATGATACTAGCACAAGTAAAAAATTTAAATTCATAAAATCTGACACAATAAGCTAAAACCTTTTAAAATATCCAGTATTTGATAACACAATCATTGTGTTGGGGTTGCAACTAAATTTGTCAAATTGTTTAGAAGAGTGCGTCTCAAGGCAAAACAATCTTCTGTAGCCAAGCCAGTTAACAAGAAAAATGATTAGGTGGCTAGCTAAGAGATGAAAAAGGGGAGAAACAAACATCTTTGTGGAACAAACCATGAAATATTAAAAAAATAATGAAAAAGATAATTGACCGTTTAAATAAAATTTAAAAAACAAGAATTTAAATAAACATTGCCAGCAAACTTGAGGTGTTAGAAATGCCACTCTGAGTAAAGCTTTACATAAAAAAGCAGTTACTTTGGGGCGAAAAATTTCAAATTTTTTAGTGCAAATCCATGAAAAGCATCTACAAACTTTTGGCAAGAACCACCTGAAAACTGTCATACACACAAAGGAGAGGCCTCGGGTTCGAAGTTAGGTAAATACGAAAATGTCCAGCCTAACAATCTCATCATTGTCAGCTGAGCTAGACCTTACGACAGCATCCACAAACTTTGGAATTTAGCTTGTATTTATTTCTTATATGATAAACAAAAACCAGCAGAACCGGAAGAAGCATCATCTTAAATTCAGCATTTAATTCAAAATGAGATTTCAAAATTCAAACAAGCACATAACCTCATCAGCAATTAAAAGTCTTAAACCCTGATTTGATACATCTAATCAGCAGAAATTTATGAAACTAGCATGGAAACCCGTGCCAAGCACGGACTAGAATTCCGTCAAACTTAAGAGATAATATTGCGATGTAGCAAAAGTCAGTTAAAGTTCAACATTAGATGAAAGAGTACAGGTTGAACATCAAAAGAGTGAAAAACTCATACTTAAGCCTTAAATTTTTGGATGAAAATGTAGTCTCATTTTCACGGTGTGGTTGCCCTTTCTCCGATGAGTTGATCCACATTATTGTTGGCTTCTCCAGAAAGTCCAACTGTGGTATGATATCATGGTTCAACGTTGTAGGGGAGCAGGAGTGTTCTAGGTGGTGGATCACGAACACGGAGAGTCTGACACTTAATGGAGAGATGTTAATGTGTTAAGTGTAAGTTAAAATTTCACATTGTATGCAAGAGTAGATGTGATCAACAAATAAATAATATGATCCATGTTGTAATGCCTTGAGACATTGGATGAAGGTGTGATGTTAAGCTCACTCGTGTGATTGCACTTAACCTAATGTGATCATACAACTCAATTTTGACTCTCACAGAAGTTCCAACGGTGTGATATTTTTATTTGTTGGTTTTTGAATGTCGTTTTGTTTAATTTTTTTATCTTAAATGTCAAAAAATTATTCAACCTCTGTTATATCTGATTCATTCACTTTTGATCTTTGGTAAGATCTGACAATAGTAAAATGTAGATGTATTTTGTTGAGATAAAAAATACATACATGTTTATTAGAAATTTTAAATTGTTGTGGCATTTTTTTAATGAGTCTAATATTTTGGTAAGATAATTACATATTAATTCTTATCTCCTTCAATAAATGTATAATATTACCAATAACTCATTATATACTTTATTATCTTAGAGAAAAACAATCACTCCTTACTTGTTTCTCTTTTCATTTCTCTCATGTTCAAATTCATTTTTCGTCTTCTTTATTTTTCTAATATACTTTCTCCTTTCTCATGAAAGAAAGGAACAAAAACATTTCTCTATAAAACCACTACCAACCCATATTTTTTAACATGTTATGCCTCTGATCTTATTTGGCTCTCTCACCAGATCAGAAATACGGACTGTCTCACACATAATAGAGATATGTTTATGTGTCATGTGTGAGTTAAACTTCTACCTTGGAAGCAAAAATATATATTGAGAAACATGAATGTGAGATGACCAATATACATAATGTCTTTCAGGTTTTGTGTGAAGATGTGGTGTCAATCTCATTTTTGGGGTTTCTCTTAGTCAAATGTGATGATCAATCCATTATAAGCTCGCTCAAAACTCCAAACACTATGATGAACTATTTTTTTTAGTTTTTGGATGTCATTAGTTTAATTTTCTTATATTAAATATAAGTTTTTAGATGTCCACTCTCATGAAAGAAAAAAAAATATCCAATCTCTACTATTTTAAATACCTTCTCTTTTGGTCTTTGGTGGGATCTAGTAATAGAAAAATGTAGACGTGTTATGTTAAGTTAACAAATCACATACTTATCTCCCTAAAAAAAAAAAAAAATCATATGCTTATCAGACATTTAAAAATGATGTAATATTTTTTTAATTAATTATCTTTTTGGGTGAAATAATTACTAATAAATCTTCAACTATATCATAAAATTACCAATAACCCGCTATATTCCTAACACTTCAATGAATAAAACACACACTACTTTTTTCCTTTATCATTTCTATTATCTTTAAATATATTTTTTATATTCTTTCTTTTTCTAATTTTCTTTCTCTTTTTTATGAAAGATGATCATAAACCTATTTTCATCAAAACACTATCAACCCATATTTTTTACCATGTTGTGCCTCTGGTTGACCTTATTTGGCTATGTCACCAGACCTCATGTGAAAGAGTCTCACACTTATGGGAGATATGATAAAGTGCCAATTGTGACTTAAAATTCCACAATATATGCAAGTAGATCTTTAAAAACATATAAGTAAGATGACCAATATACATAATATTTTAAGGTTTTGGGCGATGATGTGGTGTCAATCTCAGTTGTGTGCTTTGTGATGATCTACCTCATTGTAGATGGCCATAAAACTCTAAACATTTTGATGAATTATTTTGTTAGTTTTTTCAACGTTGTTTGTATAATTTTTATATTAAATTGAAGTTTTTTGATGTTGTTCGCTTTCATGCAATATTTTATAATATCAATCACTATTATTTTAACTTCCTTCAGTTTCGGTCTTCGTTGGGATTTCACGATAGAAAAACGTTGATGTGTTATGTTGAGTTGACAAAATACATGTTTATTGAACATTTTTAAATGTTGTGGCGTATTTTTAACTGAGTTTAATTTTTTGGTAAATTGATTACCCAAATATCTCAAACTCCTTCAATAGACCGATAAAATTACTATAAAATCACTCTATTTGTTATAACATCATGGACAAAACACACAATTCTTATTTTTTTTTACCACTATCACATCTCTTATTCTCAAATTTATTTTTCATGATCTTCTTTCTTTTTCTAATTTTTTTATCTCTATTCTCATGAAAGATAGGAACATAAACCCCAATCCATTAAATTACATCAATCCACCTTTTTGACCATGTTGTGCCTCAATTTGACCTTATTTGACTATGTAGTATGTCACATAATTAAGGACACAGAGTCGCACATTGGGGGGAGAGAGGGGGGGGAGAGAGGGAGGGAGAGAGGGAGGGAGAGAGAGAGAGAGAGAGAGAGAGAGAGAGAGAGAGAGATGTTAATGTGTTTGATATGAGTTAAAATTTTACAATAGATGGAAGAGTAGATGATGAATAACATATAAGTGAAATGACTCATATACATGTATCTAAAGATTTTGGATAAAAATGTGGTGTCAATCTCATTTGTGTGATTTCTTTTAGTCTGATGTTGAATATAATTCAATGTAAGCTTCATAGGAAGTCCCATCATTACAATGATTTGTTTTTTTTAATTTTTAGGTGTCATTTGTGTTAATTTTATTATTTTACATTTTAAACTTTTGATGTCATTCACTTTGATGGAATTATTTTTTGGTGAAAGCAATATTTAAAATTCCTTCACTTTTGGTCTTTGGAGGATCTGAAAAAGGAAAAATGTAGATGTGTTATGATGAGTTGACAAAATACACATTTATTAGACATTTTAAATTTATGTGACATTTTTTTAATGATTCTAATATTAGGTAGAATAATTACCCAATAATTTATAACTTCATCAACAAACTCATAAATTATCAAAAAATCGTTATTTTCCCTTACCATTTCTCTCATGTTTAAATTTCGTTTTCATCTTCTTTCTTTTTCTATTTCATTTACGCTCTTCTCATGAAATAAATGGGTAAAAACGCCCTCTATAAAAGTGCCACCAACCCATCTTTTTTACAGGTTGTGTCTCCAATCTTAGTTGGATATTTCGTTAAATCATAGACACCAAGATTATCACCCTTAAAGAGAAGAATTTAATGTGACATGTGTGAGTTAACCCTTTACATTTGATGCAAGAGTAAATATTGTGAAACATATAAATGAGATGTCCAATATACCTAATGTCTTAAGGTTTAGAATGAAGATGTGAGGTCAATCTCATTTGTGGGGTTTCTCTTAGACAAATGTAATGATCCAACTCATTCTAGGCTTCCTCATAACTCTAAACTCTATGATGTATTGATTGCGGAGATATTCATTATCATTTCTCTCATGTTCAATTTTTTTTTATCATCTTTCATTTGCTAATTTACTTTCTCTTTTCTCATGAAAGAAATGAGCATAAACCTTCATCCATTAAATCACACTAAGTGGTGCTAATGTGTCATATGTGAGTTAAAGTTTCACATTGAATGCATCAGTAGATGAGGAGAAACATATAAATGAGATGATCCATATATCTAATGTCTTAAGAATTTTGACAAAGATGCAGTGTTAATTAATGTGCTTGTTCTTAACCTAATGTGATTATACAACTTAGTTCATGTTAGCTCTTTTCTTGGATTCGATTTATGTCCCTAAATTTTTATCAGATTAGGTTTACGTCTCCTAGTTTTTTTTCCATAAATTTTTTTTCTTAAGAAAACTTATTAGAAAAGATCCTTAAAATATCAATTATTTTCTATTTTTAGTTTAAAAAATGTCTAGAATACTATTTAAAATGAAAGACATAAGATTTTATTGATCAACATAGGTTAAAAGTTATATATTTAATGTATTTAATTAAGAAAAAATATATCCTATTAAACAAAGGCTTTTTAATGGCAAATTTTAATAATTAGTTGTTAGATTAATTTTTCTTTCTTTCTCAAAACAAAATTAATTTTTTTCTTCTTCACCTGAGTTTGTACCAAGAACCTCTAACATCATCTGAAAAACACAATCAAAGAAAACCAATAAATACATTCAATTAGACAATTGATATTTCATTAAATGCTAAGATGATTTTGCATCTTTCATAGAAAAATAAAATGATACTCTTCATAGCATTATAATTAAATCAACTATATAATCTGACATATTTTTAGGATCCTTGTTTTTTTTTTATCAAAACAAATTGACCAGAAATAATTTGAATTAATTCAATTTTAGAAGCAATTCAAAGGTCCTTGCAATGACATACACTCATACTCTCACCCCACGTTTATTTCTATTTTTCAGGTATAAGTAATTTTCAAAGTATCATCAGAGGCCGGATCACAGTAGAGTCTAGTTTAGGGTCTCATTATTCGTTGTATTTTTAAAGGTGTCTTTTATGTAAATGTAAATATTTTGTAAATCTTTCTTCTAAATAAAGTTATTCAAAGTCATTTATATGAAGTTTTAAGTTGAAATCTTAAAGTAAAACTCTATTTGAGTTGAAAAAGTTTTAAATTCTTAATACTCAAATTGGAATGTTACACATACTCATTATGTTATATCATATACTCGTACTCAATGGTCCTTGCATTTTAGAAGCAATTCAATGGTTCTTGTAATGACATCAATGATACGTTTCATATTTGAGAAACAGGAAAAAAAAATGAAAATGAAAGCCCAAGAAAATAAATGTCACGTCACCATGCTAGTTGAAAGTTGAGCAGAAAAACATTTAAGATTTTGCATGTTAGAAAGTTATATTTGTTGTACATATATATATATATATATATATATATTTGATTTACTTGTTAACAAACACGTGTATGATTGAAATCTATGATGATTTAGTTACTGTAATTGGTAGAAAGTTAAGGCAAAGAGTACATGACTCCATTTGATTGGTTGAGAAATCAAACAATGATGATAATTTGATGGTTGCCTTTGATACATGATTAATAAGTGATAAAAAATTCAATTAGTTTTTCATTGGAAAAAAAACTGAAGCTATTTTTTATTTGTTTACAATAGTGAAATTTGCATATACCAATTTTTTTTAAGAAAAACAATTAAAAAAAACTTTAATTTTGTTGCGTCTCACACGGATTCAATCCAAATGTGATTGTTACCATTTTTGGTAAAAAAAAAATTAGCGGAGTAAACTTCGTAATATTATACAAACAATAATCAACTCATAAATATTTTTTTCTTAACAATTTTTTTTTAGGTAATGAATGGGTGTTTCTTTTTAGGAAATGGATCCTTAATCGGCGGTAAAGGGTTAACATCGTTTTATTTATTATCTTAGTGAAATTAAAAATGAAAGAAGATTTACATAGGATCTTTAGTGCACTCTTGTTGAGATTAAAATACTAAGCAGAAAGATTTGTCCAATGTAATTGTACTTATTTGGATATTTTTATAAGCTTTATTTTAAATAAAAAATTTCATTAAGCTTTATTTTTTTTTTTGAGAGAGAATTAAGCTTTATTTTATAAGCTTTATTTTAACGGTTATTTTTCATTCAAACTCATTCATGAATTTTCATTGTCATTTAATCCTTCATTTAATTTAATTATACATTTTATTTGATGTTATAAAATTTCTGTTTCAAGCAAGAGAAGTAAAACACGTTGTTTGATTAATTTTTTTCTAACGTTAATGGTTGATTCATATTTAGAAACAACGGAAATGGAACATGTGTATGGTACCATTGCAAATTTTTTAAAGGTAATAAGATCGTATGAAATGAATAAGCAAGTGAAAATGATGTAAGATGGATCGACTATATATAGGGAAAAGGCTAGCAGATTATTGAACATTAAACATATGATTAAAAACGTAAATCATCCATTTATCATGTTGAAGGAATTGAACAAATTATTTTTTAGAGGAAAAAGGAATTGAAGGTAAATGATGATCACCATTAAAGAATTGAAGGTAAATGTTATTAATTATCTTTGACCATGCATATTACGTAATCAACTAAAATCAATGCATATAATTTTCATTCAAAACAAAATTCTTGCATTGATAATGTATGATTAAATGGACATTTCTTAACCAAAATTCTTGCTTGTTCAATTTTTTAACAAAATATGGCCTAATAAGTTTGATTGGAAAATTTGCCTACCTTGATTTATTTTTCCAAAAATTAAAACAAATATTTAGAAAATTATTTTATTAAATTTTTCGTAGAAAAATTAATACGTAAAAATGATTTTCTATTTACTTAGGATATTATTTTCATAGATTAAAAAAATCATGAAGAAAATACAACGATTAAGGTATAATTGAGTAATAAAATAGAGTTGAAACTGTATAATAAAATCATAATCAGTTTTTTTTAGTACAATTTAAATCAATAATTATACGCCTATTTTGATTTATATTTGATGTGCATGCCTTTTGTTTATTATAGAGATTCGAAGTAGATATTTTTTTTATTTTGTTTAAGATTATTAACTGAATTGTTAGCATGTATAGAAATGATTGACAAAAAATTATAAAATTTTCACCATAAAAAAGGACAATTGCTTTGGCACGTGAAAATCTTCTCTTTCTTGATTTGATTATGAATGTTCATAGAAATTACTAAATTAACATGAGTAAGTAATAATAACTTTGAATGTTCATAAAAACTACTAAATTAATATGAGTAAGTAATAATAACAAAAAAAAAGTAACGTGTTTATTGTAGAAAATTTACAAATGAAGAATTAAGAGCAATTAAGTCTTGTAAGCAAATTAAAATGTCACGTGTACTATTTTTTATTTATCTTTATAATAATATGGATTCATAATTTCGTATATAGTGAATGAGTTAACTTGTGTATACCAACAATTTTTTTTATTGATATATCAAATCACTTTGTTTTATTGGTGCATCTAATCAAATTGCTTTGTTTTAAAATATAATTAAAAAATATGAAAAAATAAACAAAGACAATAAAAGACCAACCAACAACATTCCTTCAAAAAAAAAAAAAACCAACAACATTAACGTAGCAAAATTATAATTTGAAACGACCAAATTATTTTTTTTAAGGAGAAACAACTAAATTATTCCTTCAAAAAAAAAACTAAATTATATATTTCAGCCAAAAAAAATAAATTATCAACAAACAATTTGATGATAATGCCAGTAAACACTAAAAAGAACATTAGTACGTGTTTATATCCATGTTTCATAGAAGAAAAAAAAATCTCCATGTTTCATAGATCCTTATCAATCCTTCTCAATCTTAATATTCTTCAAAAATTCTTGGACGAAATTGTACTGCTGCTATGTGTTGATCATGATATCAAATGATCGCTTGAAAGGTGTGAGTTCAAAATTTAGATGTCTAATTGCCAGGTCTAGCCTCCACGTTACATATCAGATCCATAATCCCTGGACTTTGATAAAGAAGTCTAGAATTTATAAGTGAATTAAAAAAAATGATAGATAATACTATCAAATAAAAACAATACAATGAGAGAAAACTAAAAGAAAATAGTATAAATGAAAACACCTTTTTACCCGAACCACCATCATATACAACTTTCGTTACGATATTTGGAAAGAATTCTGAATTCTATGAATGAATATGAAATGGTGAAAGTTGAACCAATATTTATAGAGAAAAATTGAGCAATACAATTGTTGATGCAGATCTTAAATTAGAACTTTTTTCACACGTAATTATAAGACATTTATGGACATTAAAGGGTGATTGTTTGATTAGTGGAAATACACATACAAAATGAAATGGTTGTAGGTTCAATAGAGAGCACATTCTTATAGGATGCCACTTTTGTATTGGCATTCATATCGGTATCAATTGTAATAAATGGCAAGGTCAAACATGTGTTAATATGTAAAAATAATTTATCAATAGCCAATAATCAAGCTACAATTAGATGATGAGGTGCACATGTGTATTAGTGATGCTTAGGTGTGTAATACATTAAATGAAGTTTAATATAGAAGAGTGCCAAGTGTACTTTTCAAAAAAAATTAAGGCAAATATATATAATAGAGATACTCTGAATCAATTTTATTTAATTTTCCCTCACATACATACGACAGAAACTAAAGTAAATTAAACAGTAAGATCAGAAATAAAAAAACGCAGATCGCATTCAGCTAAAAAAATAAATCATAACGAAAATGTAGATACAAAGAGAGAGAGAGGAAGAGAGAATTACAGTGAAAGGATCGAATGGCAGGGGAGGAATCCATGGGAGAGAGAGAGAGAGAATGGAAATGGAAGAGAATAGAAGAGATTAGTTGGAAGAATGAAAGACGGTTGGGTGAACGAAAGAGAAGAGAAGAGAAGATAAATTAATTGAAGTGCTTCATTGGGATTTCCGCCACTCTCATCAAGTTCTCCGTTACCGTATTGAAAGGTTTTACTACTTGCTAATGTGCGCTGGATTGTAATTTGTGTTTACTTTTTCTTACGTGGAATCTCATTTTACGGCGTGGATCTTTATTAGGTCTCCATTTTATATTGTTTTAAAAGTTATGTTATTTCAACATCCATTTATATCATAATTTTTAGATAATCAAAATTTTACAATAAAATGATATTGTCACAAAAATTGAAGCAATATAGAAAGAATGTAAAAAGATAATACGAGTATGCGAGAAAAAATTATCAAAAATGATTGTTCAAATATCATTTATCTTGTTTTAATTTACTTTCTTACTTTTCTAATTTTTTTTTTACTTTCATAGTGTAGTTTTGGAAATATAAATGTAAAATTATTAAAATTTATAGATGCAATATTGCAATATGTTAAAAGAACTAAAAGTAGTATCTTTTATTGAAAAACAAAAATCATTTTATAAAAAATTAAGTATTTAATATGAAATACACAAGTTTCAATACAAATTTACTATTTTAAACTTCTTAACAAATATAAGTTTGCATATGATAGAAAACCCTTGTTTAAAAACTAAAAGATTAAACATGACAACTTTGTGATTGATGCTACAAGTGTTAGACAAAAGGTGAGACAAGATACACGATAAAAATTGAATTTTTTGTCATCAATTAAACCACAACATAACTTTTTGTTTAAAGTACAAGTTGTCTAAAAGACAAACATAGTCTTTTGTCAACCAAACATCGCATAAGACAAAAATTTGTTCAACACCATATAAAATTGTTGTGTTGTTCTACCTTGTGTTTAGTTGTTACGTTCAATATTTATCTTTTAACAAATTAAATGCACCATAAATCTTTTTTATATCCCAAATCACTTAAAAACTATATTAATGAAAAGTGAAAATAGAGAGGATTCTAATTTGGTAATTAACACATATATTTATTATGTTGGTTTAGGTCCTTGAAGTGTACTCATCCTCAAGCTCTCATGTTCGATTCTCTCCGGTAATAATTTTAGTCGGTTAGTATAGTTTCTTAAAAAAAAAAAACGCATATTGGGTGGATTTATTGATATTTTTATTTTTTGTTGGTGGATGTGTATAGGTTGAATTGAATCCATCTTGTCCATTTACTCTTTTTTATCCGATAATAAGTGAGTGTTTCGTTTGGCTCTACCCATATAACAAAATATTTTAGGCCTCATATATTAGGAGCCCACCTCTCCATATAGCTGAATGTTTATGTCAATGTTCAGCCGTAATTGATAATTATCAAGTGTCGGGAGCTTTCATGTAACCCTTGTGTGCTTTGGCGATTCACTTATTCGAATTGCAGTTAAGTTGAGCGAGTAGATGAAGACTTGAATGTGTTCATCCCCTGAGTGAGCATTTATCATGTTCCTAGACATGTGTTAGGAATTAGAATGGTATCGAACTGAATTAGAAGTGACATGTGTTTGTTTTTATCTCTCCATCAAGGTGTTGTGCAATAATGTTTAAATTAATCTTATTTCATATGAGTAATGTGAATTGTACTATACATACCTATGCGAATTGCTTGTTTGTATCACTTTGTTTAATTGTTTTCTTTTGATGTTCGACTGAAGTTTTAGAAAATTGATGTTCACACATTAGAGAAGGCTGGGACACACATGTAAAATACGCTTTTGCCCCCTCGGCAGTTAACTGCCGAGGAATTTGAAATCCGGCTGCAGTTAACTGCCGAGGAATTCCTCGGTAGTTAACTGCCGAGGAAAGCATTTATGCAGACAGTAGGTCCTGCATTAATGCTAACCCTTACCAAGCCGTTTTTAGGCCAGTTTTGACCTGTAATTTCACCAGAGCATTTCCATAGGCAATTCAAATTATACAACAATGAAACTCGGTCATAAACAAGAAAAATACAATATCTTTTACATTTGTCCATAATTAAATCAAACCGACATTTGGTTCAAACCACACAAAAGTTTGAAATTCATCAAAACGGAACATAGTGTCCATAATCAAACAACACATTACAACATATTACAACTGTAAAACAACATATTACACATCATTAAATTAAATCCCTACTTACATTCATTACAATTGCATATGGAACGAACATATATATATATAATACATTATTTTCCACCATATTCCTAAACATAAATCCGACGTCGCTATCGTCTTTAATAATCCAAGGCATATAGCTTGCCGTTTTCCATGCGAATTCATCTCTATCTTCTCCTAGGTCTATCATTGGCATTAGAGCAGACAAGTGACGTGTATATTGATTTTCACCAAGATGCTCAAAATAAGCGTTAAGTTGTGTCTTCAAATCATCAATAGAGTCCGTCGGTGTTATCATAACCTTAACCGTCTTTTTAAACGAGCAATACCTAACACGACCTTCAATTCTTGCAACCTCTGACATGTTTCACTTGACAAAAGCTTTAACAAAATAATCATAGATTAGAACAAAATTAAATGGAATGTAATAACGAATAGATCAAATGCGTAAACATTAATAAGCTATAAATAAGTATTGCACTAGTTTCAAGTAAATAAAAGTCATATTATCATATATATCAATATCAATTACATAATGTTACTTATATATTGGCCACAAAAAATTGGCATTACAATTTTGACCCCAAAATATACGTCGGTGTAATTTCTACAAAAAAAAAGGACTAACACCGACAAAAAAATCCCTTGTTAAAGGCCAAGTGATTGGAGAAGATCAAGTGACATAAAATCTTCCTCATCTTCCGCAATAACTTCAAATTGTTGCTTTGGTTTTTCGGGAGTGTCCAACAAAATAGGCGCCGCTTTGTTTGATTCCTTTTGTGGTTTTGGCGGTTTGTTTCCACTTTCAATAGCCATGAGCTTTCGGAACAACTCATGTTGATCCAAATACTCATCTTCCCAAGTCACCGCATCTTGTTTCTTGTGATTGTGCCACTCCGTAGATGATGGAGGTAGTGGACAACCATTCCTCAAGTAAATAAGCACAAAGTGATTAGGAATTACCCCAAGGCACATGATGGGAGTTTTTTGCTTACCCGGCGGTGGTGGCCCTCTTAGTGGGAAAAAAGATTCCGAGTTACCAACTTCAAGATTTGTCAACACAACCACACACCTTTTGTAATAATTAGCAACAATGTGCCCCATGTCCGGAAAAGTCAACCACTTATCAACAAGATGTGCACAACTTTTTGTATTTGCAGGAGGATGTAAGCCATTTAAAATGTAGTTATAACGATCCTCACCCGCAAATACTTCAACATAATCATCTCTATGATCTTTCAATTCTTGAATAAGATGTGTACGAATCATGAGATGATTTTGTTCGGTCTTGCTCTAATTCCTTGTTGAAAATCCATTTAAAATTTGCATCTGAGTCATTTTTAGTCGTTTCAGCCCCAGGGGCATTTTGGTCATTTCACACGAAATTTCGGCAGAGAGAGGTTACTTTAAAGTACCTCATTTAGGCCATTGGTTCGTTTTAGTCCGTTTTGTCAAATTTTAGTCGTTTCGCTTTACGTTTATTTCAAATTACGTTTTTTAAGTCAATTTTATTATTTTTCCATTTTTTAAGTCCAAAATTTCCAAAATTTGCATTCAAGTCCTCCAAGTTTTTTTTAAGTCTTTTTTTTTCTATTATTTTCGAAACTTTAAGTTTTTTTAGTCCTCTTAAGTTTTTTTTAAGGTCCTTTTGTCCAAAGTATTGCAGATTAGTCCTTCTTTAAATTTACAGATCAGTCCTCCAAAGTTTCAAAATTGCAAAAGAGCCCAAAGTCCAAAATAAGCCAAGGCCGAGCCATTTCAAGGCCAAAATCCAGGTGTCCAGTTCCAATTGGTCCAGCAATACACTTGGCAGCCTATAAAAGGCCCTCAATCATTGCCACACCACAGAATCATCGCCAACTCATCAAAAACAGAATCACCAACTCATTTTCACGCGCGCTACGCGCCACCATAACAGAACCCTAACAAACTCTTTCAGCCATTGAAACCACCGTAACAAACACAATTCAACACCAATTTCGTTCCAAATTCACCAGCAGAAACACAATTCAACACCAATTCAAGCAAAGAAATTTATCATCCAGCACGTAGATTCCACAAAAAAGCAACAAAACAGTTTCAATTTTCCAACGAATTGTGGCCTATTTCGATTCTCAGAGTATCTTCGACGAAGATTTTCATCATTGAATCGTCGTCTTCTCCCTGCAATTCAAACCCTAGGGTGATCACAGAAAGAAGACCGAAGAAGAGTAGAAGAGGGATCGAATTCGAAGTGAATCGAAGAGGAAGAAGATAAACAACGTTGAAGCACTTACCAGAAATCTCAGGGAGAATTCGAAGAAGGTTTCATCATCTTCTTGCTCAGATCTTCGTTCGAAACCAGGTAAACACACAGATCCTACTCATTTTTGCATCATCGAAGAATCCATGGTTAAAACGAACGGTGAAACGAGTTAGATCGAAGAGTTTCGAACTCTGTTCTTTCAAAAAACTTAAAAAACTTCGAAACCGAAAACAATCAGTGCATAGATCCATCACGTTTCACCGTTTGTTTCGAATTTAGGGTTCATATTCATGGATTATGTGAGGATTTAGGGTTAACTTAGAGTATCATGTTGCCTGAACCATCGAAGAAGATGAACGGCGCCGTTAGGGTTAGGATGAGAGGAAGAGAGAACGAGAAGAAAATGAGGAGAAGAAAGAGAAAGAACCTGGTGAAATGAAGAGAAAACCGGCCTATTGTTTTTTATAAGGGAGCGAACCGGACCGGTTCACCTGAACCAGTCTGGTTCACTCCCTGAACCATCTCTTCTTTCATCCTCACCGTTCGATCTGCTTCATGATGACGTGTACGGTCTAGATTGAGTGTTATGGTGTGCCTGCTTTGCCTTATCATGCGCTGCTTGTCCTGGACCCTCAGATCTAGGGTTTTGATGGATCTGGATCAATCCAACGCTCCTGATGCGTTCGGATAGTCCATATCCATCAAAACTTTGGGCCTGGGCTTGCGTTTCTGCAGATTTCGTTTTTTCTCATGCATCTTTGCTATTTCCTAACACTGTTTTGCTTTTTACACCTCTGTTTATGATCAAAATTACTTGAAAAATTCTATAAATTTTTGTACATGTTCTTGTTAATTTTTGTGATGTTTTTATGCATTTTGTTTACTGAAAATCTTGATGAAAAATATTATTGCATTTTTCCTGCTTTATTTCCTTGATTTTTTTGTGGAAGTTCATGAAAATTTTGTCTAATTCTATTTCAAATTCTGGATAATTGCTTGTGATACATGTTATATGATTTTGTGGGTTTATTGCTACTGTTTGTGTTTGATATTAACACATGAGAATGAATCTTGATAGGTTACTTAGTTTACAAGTTACTTGTGTAGATAAATAATGCAAATATGCTTGAAGTTTGTTTTAAAATGCCAAGTAGATCATGTTGCCTTAATTCCCATTCCAAGACCTGATTCTAAACTTTTAAAAATGTATTGGAATGTGAGAATTATAGGTCATATGGTTCTTGCATTCTATGAACAAATTTTAGCCATGTTTGCACTCATTTTCTATCCTTTATGTTCTAGTGTTTCTCTTGCTTTATTTCCTTTGACATTGTCATGTGCCACTAACTCCTTCCATTTCATGTTTCATCATTTCATAAGCATCTCCACTTCATCCCATATTCATCTCTATTTCTTTCTTGCAATTTAGTTTGTACCAAAGTTAGAATGTAAACATTTAGGAGATTTTTGTAATATTTTCCTTTATGCACTTTTAATTTCTTGGCAAAGAGGCCATAGAATGTATCTAGGATGTGATGTAAAGGACAATGGACTCTAATGATGTACACCGACACAAGCACCGACACATGCACACACATCACTATATAGTTAGAATATGCATGTTTAGATGTATGTTTAGGATTGTATGTTTAGATGTATGTTTAGGCTTTAGACTTAGAAAAAACCAATTTTCCAAAAAAATATGAACAAACTTCACTCAAATCTTTTTCACAATAAACTTTGGGGTCAAAACCCCATTGATTTTCCTTTTCGTTTTCTTAATCAAATCTCAATAAATTTTAATCATACTTTGACTTGTTTTTTGCAAATAACTAATCAAACCCCACTCTTTTCTAAATCTCATGCCCTTGAGGCCTCTTTCTATTCTTCAAAACTCCATTTTCAAATTTAAAATCAACCAACAAAAACAAAAATATTTTTTGAGAGAGAACTACGATGGATTTGATCCCTTAAACGGGTACGTAGGCAAGGAACAAAATTCCTTCAATTCAACTAAAACTAAAATCCAAAAACATTCTTCTCCCTCCAATTCTTCACTTAGAAACTCTTAGGTTTAATAAACACTTTCAAAATAGCATTTAAAAATAAAGCGCGCGCGTAGAAATTAAAGACGGTTCCTATAGGATACTATAGTCGTTATGGGTGCCTAACACCTTCCCGTAGCGAAAACAACTCCCGGACCTCGATTCTCAAGGGTTTTGCTTACTTTTTCCCTTCCCAAGAAAAAACAAGATATCACCGGTTTAAAAGGTTTAAACGTAATCAATGTTTGACACCCGAAAACCAAGATAAAACACACACTATTGTCCAAATATTTCTTCACCAAAGCATGAGCCGATTCTACCCTATTGGTGGATCTACAACCAAGATGCAACACACGGTCTGTCCATACCCTCACTATTTTCTCCTTCACTTCATTCAAGGTGGTCATGGCATAGGCTAGGAAAGGTGGGAAATCACTACAAGCATCTTGGAACTCCACTAATGCATTTTCATATAACTCTTGAGTGGACGATTCAACCATATCTTTCCATGCCCTCATGATCTTCTTGACAACATCGCGATTACTCACCTCTTTCCCATCCTTTTTTCCCATAGGATATTTACAATCTAAGACGCACCTTTGTTTAACATTTGCTTGCACATGAAAGTAACAATTCATACCATAACTTTCCGGGAAAACAATTCCAACCGCTTCCATCAAAGACCCATCTCTGTCGGTAACAATCACCTTAGGCATATTCATCTTTGAAGTAAGAAGTTTACGCAACATTTTTAAAACCCAAACAAAGTTTTCCTCTTTCTCATGCATCAAGAATCCAAACCCAACCGAATATGTCAAATCGGTCGAAGTTACCCCAACTACCTCAAACATTGGCATCTTATACAAGTTAGTTTTGTAGGTGGAGTCCATAACCAAAACCGTTGGAAAATTGTTAAACAACTTAACGGATGTTGGATGAGCCCAAAAGATATCTTCGATTGTATTACTTTCACCATGTGTTCTTGAGTAATAAGTATAGTTGTGCTCCTCCAACTTCGAGATTAGATATTGCAACGGCTTCTTGTCACCTCTATTTGCCTTCCATATTTTTTGACGTTCATTGTACACTTGCTTCACATTTGTCATGCAATATGGTCTTTTGTTCTTCAAGTGTATCAAAATATTTCTTGGAAGCATCTTGCTCTTGGTCAAGTCATGTACAATCTTCTTGTCATCCTCCTTTAATCTACCGGCAAGAATGTGTCCTTCTAAAGCCGGCTCCATCGCATGGTTGTGAACTCCATTAAGAATGTTCAATCCCCATTCCTTTGTTTGCGTACTTTGATATCCACTAATCATGAACAAGCACCCGCATTTTCTTGAGCCCGTTGTCGCATGCTTTGGTTTTTTTTTAGGCACTTTGTGAGCTCCACTCCTTTCACACACTAGGCGCAATATTGGATGGATCAAGCTTGATCTTTGTGTAACAATTGTAAATACCGCCTTATTTGCTTGACAACGTACCCACCCAAGCAATTCTTCTCTATCTTGAAACTTAATGTCGTCAGAAAAAAACCTAGCCGTGTCCACTTCATGGGCTTGAAGTGGGACGACACCGGGGCTAACATATTTAGAAGCTTGTTCAATGTTTGGTTTGACTTCAACCTTAGGCGGCTTGACATCTCCGTAAATTTGGACAAAATTACGTTTTGTCTCTACCGAAACATCTTCCGCGTTCTCGGTCATTACTATAATTAAACAACACATAAATATGAATTAACAACTAACTAATGCATAAACATCAATGCCATAATGAACTAAAACAAAAAAAACAAAAAAAAAAAAACAAAGAAATTTTTTTTTTGAAAAAATGGCAGTAGCTGCCATTTTTTCGTCCTTCAAAATTTTCCTAAGTGTTCCTCGGTACTTAACTACCGAGGTTTCCCTCGGCAGTAAGCTACCGAGGTTTTCCTCGGCAGTAAGCTACCGAGATTCCCCATGACAGTCTTACGTGACTGACGTTGTAAACCAGCATGACAGTGTAACATATACAAAAAATAAACCGAATAAAATGCACAATACCTATTTTTTTACGTCAAAAGTGCGTTGAATGATCCTAGGCTTGATGTTTGAATCATTTGGGGGAAGATTTGATAGAAAAAAATTATTGGATTTGGGGGGAATGGATGAGTTTGATATGGAAGTTGATGAAAATAGTGTGTAGGGGAGCAGGTTTCCTGTTTCATCTGACGAAACATAATACTCGGCAGTTAACTACCGAGGAAATCCTCGGCAGTTAACTGCAGCCGGATTTGAAATTCCTCGGCAGTTAACTGCCGAGGGGGTAAAAGGGTATTTTACATGTGTGTCCCAGCCATATGGAATGTGTCAACATCAATTTTCGAAGTTTTATGGTCAAAAGACTTGTTTATTGACTGAGTGGTAAATAATTACATTTAATTGAGAATTGTATATACTTACTATGATTGTGATATTAGTGATTCAGAGGAGTTTTTCTATTACGTTCTGTTTTACTACATTCTTCTACTTACTTATTTTAAAGTATTTTTCAAAACCATTCCACGTATTTGAGGGAATCAAATTATTTGGATTTTTTATAAAAACAATTTTAAGAATTTCTTGTGAGATTAATTGCGATACGTCTATGTTACTAGTGATATCCTTAACCTACATGTTTATGTTATGAAAAATCTATTTTCGCAAGGAAGATTAGTAAATCATTTTCCAAAAAGGGTTTCAAACTATATTTTGGGGTCTTGGACGTCACAATTGATCCTTATAATAAAATGAATATATTTCAAAGGCTTTAGCAGATACAATATTTATTAAGAAAATGGAAGACTAAAGCGAAACTATAGTCCCCTTTGAGAACACAATAATAGTAATACTTTGTTCCCTCCAACATCAAACCAAAATGTCATAATTGATTAAAACACAAGATCAATATATAGCTTCATTAATTTCTATCATACAATTGATGAAATAACATCATGCATCACACCTAAGGTAATTAAGCAACATCAAGATAGACAATTTCACGAAACTCCAACCTCCTAGTTTCATTGTACAACGTTACTCGTTTGTTAGGCCAGTAGGTTAACCATATCCAACCTCTTATCTCCCACTCCATTGTTTTTCCAATAGCTCCTTTATCCACTTTCCACCACACTTTTTCACCATATTCATCACCCGCAAAAATAACCCCACCTTGTCTATTAAAAGGTCTATAAGCACTAGAGTAACGATTTTTAAACCATGACTTTGGATTAAGCAATGCACATTTAGAAGGCTTGGATGAAAAAACTTCTTTGCCATCCATACTATCATGAAGAAACCAATTCAAATTTGCACTATAGCCATAAACAGATTGTTCAAATTTCCATGGCTTTAAACTAACGGTTGTTGATTCTCCAGCTGATACTTTGAGTCCTAAGGGATTTTGTGGCTCAATTGAAGCTTCTATACCTTTGTCAATACCAATTTCTTTTTTTGGATTCTCCGTTGATTTTCCAACTGATAGACTCATAACTTGGGTTTGAATAGTTGGTGTTAGTTGTAATGATATTCTTGATGGAAAATGTTTTTCAGTTGCACCTGCCCCTCTTTCCTTCACTAGAGAATCATTTACCAATTTGGTAACATCACACCTATATAGCCAAAAGAAATCAACTTTTAGACTTGAAAAATAAAATAAAAAATTACTCCAATATATTGAATTACATGCAAATTCTTGTTATTTAGATAATGCAATTGTCTAAAAAAAGGGATGTTGTTATTTACCAAAAAGTGGATGATGTTATATATGTATTTTTTAAAATATACAATTTAAGAGAACTTCAAGTATGTGGAATTTGAATAAAAAATAATTAATTTATTAGAAATTGAGTTTAGAGATTCTCTCTCTATCTCTCTCACAATCAATATGAGTTTAGAGACTCTCTATCTCTCTCTCACAAAATCAATGGCTCTCAATAGAGATTTAGATTTTCTGCATTCCGCAAGAAACACATACAATCATCACCTTATAATAACCATTAGATCGAGATAAGATGATCCATATTTTAAGTTTGATATTTCCGTTTTTAAAAAAATTAAAATTTGAAATGCTTGATTTTAATTCAAGGCTAACAACGTGGTGACCGCATGAATTTGTTAAGTGCATTAAATCGAAATTCCTCTCAACAAAAAGATTTAAACAACAAAAAATAGAAAGATAACAAAAAGATCGTCCTTTACTGATTGCAACTAATCAGTGCATGTTTAGATTGACGATGAATTTAGCTAAACCACGCCATGCTATGGTGATTTCGTCGAACTCACCATCAATTGATGAGGCTTTTCTAGCTTTCCTATATTTCTAAATAGAACATGAGATAGTTTATTTATTTTGTTTTGCTAACTAATATGCTTATTATTGGCCATATTATATCAATATATTTTATCTTATTAATTAAAGAGAAATGATATTTTGACAACCACTTTTTGACAACTTTTGGACAACTTTCTCTCTCATACTCACATGATGTTGTTATCATCTCTCTTCCTTTTTCTCTCTCCATTGTTTTTGACCAATAAGAAGTGAGAAAAACAAGGTTGTCAACAAAGTTGTCATCAAATAGATATCAAAATATCATTACTCTTGATTAAATGAAAATAATAATTGTGATTACCTTATGTTATCAACATTGACCATGATTTCAACCCACGCCTCTTTGACAACAACTTTGTAATTGAACTGAAGAACACTTTCAACTTGGTGATACTTGAGAGAAAATTCAAGTTTCTCAGGTGGATTACTTTCCGATTTCTCTACATCCATGCATGTAGCAGGACAATAAAGTTGCACTTTCCACAACCCACTTGTTGAAAATGCATAAGAAAACAAAGAACATGGCGTTCTAAACATGTTTTGATGCTGTTCTTCAATCTCACCAACCCAATTAGTAATTCCAAGGTTCACAGAACGCATCCATTGTTCTTGCAAATTCGAGCCCAAAAGTTTCATTAATGAATTTGTAGCTTGTCTTGATTGAGTACTTGTCAAATGATCTTTTAAAAAACCAATACATGCATCACTAATATTTTTAGGTGCTTCATATATGCAAACAAGGACAAAAAGAGTGAAGAAAGTGAGGTTAAAAATGTTTGGTAGGTTTGGACCAGAGTCAAGTTTTGGAAACCTTATTAAAGGGCTGTTTTTGTTTGAACCATAATGAAGAATGTCTTGAATGAAATTAACAAAGAGATTTGAAATTGTTTCTTTGTCTAATAAATTTGTGGTTTTTGAGCTTGGCTTAAATGGTTTTGAAGTCCAAAGATGAATAGGGTCAATATTATTGAATTCAGCAACAATGATAAAAGATAGTTTTGAGGATTGATGGATTTTGGATATGGTGAGATTGAGAAATGGTTGAGATGTTGTTGAAGAACATATGTTTAAGGAGATGGAATTTGTTTCCCATTCTGAGGTTGGTGGAAGATTTTGAATCCAACAAAATACATCAGGAAAACTGAAAGGCGCCATTGGATTAATTGGAAGAAATTACTTCAATTAATTCAACTTAGTTTAACTCTGTTTGTAGGTGCACTTGGTTGAGGCTTCACACATGATTAGTATGAATATATGTATATATATATATATATATATATATATATATATATATATATATATATATATGATTAGTATAGTGTGATAAGTGTTTAAATTGTTTTGAGAAAATGATTAGGATGCTAATGCTATTAGAAACTGGAAGAAGCAAGCTAGAAAGTTGATTGGACAAGAAAATAACTACTAGTACACGTATGATTACATGCAAAATGTTCATGCATGATGCAATTTTTCCTTATTAAACTTGTATATGTGTTTAAGAATCTTTTTCCACCATTATTGAATTTTACTAATTTGGAAAAAGGTAAAGGAAGTTTGTACGGAAGTGTGTATTAAATATGTGACATTTATCATCTGCGAAGATAAAAAAAAATATATTCTGTATAGTAGATATGTATTTCTATTTTCTATAATCGATATAGGAGTGTAAGAAATTCCCTTAATACTAATAGTAATCTTTAGACAGTTTTTCACAAAATGAAATAATGTTTTTTTTAGTTAGGTAGCCTAGTGGCTAGAATTCACCCTTTTCAAAGTGAATAAGTGGGGTGTCCGGGGTTCGAACCCTGACCCTTGCATATAACAATGCATGTCCCTGTCAACTAAGTTATGCTCACAGGGACCAAAATGAAATAATGTTATTAACTAGATATGTATTTATAAATACAAGATTTTATTTTACAAAAATTGGATATAAAACTAAAGTATTTTATCAACAAGAGCTAGCGGAATGTGCTAGTCTCTTATAATGTAGCGAATAAATATATATGAAAATAAAAAACTAGTTTACTCTTAGGGTTTTTATTCTTCTTTTTCTTTTGTCATTCTACCCAAAAGAAATTGATGAGAAATTTTAATTTGTACCAAAAAAAAAAAACTTATGGGAAAGTGGAGGAACGCTTTGAGTGAATAGACATTATATATGGATAGATATACTTGTTTGGACTTTGGTATAAGGTCAATATTTGGAACCAAACTCTTGTTTCTATGGATGCTGGTCTGTATAGTAGTGTGCTTCACAAATAAAATAGTCTGTTACACGTGAAGAAGACGTTCTACATGATTTTAATATTTTTCTTGCACAAATACATTTTTTCATAAATATTTATGATATTTATGGATATCTCCGAATACCGATAAATACTGAAATATCCACTCAACATCCGCGATAGAGATATGCATAGGGAATGAATATCATTTTATCCGTTAGCCGATGAGTGCAATTCATGTTAGTATGTACTCGTTGACATCCCAAATTGAGAGTGACGAACCAAAGTTTACACACCCAATTTTGAATCTTTAATTAGGAAAATAACTACTGGATCACTAATATCTTTTTTTTTTTTTTTGACAAATGGATCACTAATATCTAGATAGCGATGATGTAATGATTCAACCATTTTTATTTTTTAAGTTGAATGATGCAAGTTTACGTAAATAGTTAAAAGAGAAAATTGCAGTTTTTAATACTCCTTCAAATGCTCGTTAATATTCCATAAACCATACGCCTTTATATCAAAAATATATCTAGATAGCGATGATGTAATGATTCAACCATTTTTATTTTTTAAGTTGAATGATGCAAGTTTACGTAAATAGTTAAAAGAGAAAATTGCAGTTTTTAATACTCCTTCAAATGCTCGTTAATATTCCATAAACCATACGCCTTTATATCAAAAATAGAATGCTGAATAATCGAGAGATAAAATAGTTTTTAATATCTAACAGACGTTCCAAACTAACCTTCAATTTCTACCTATAGTGATGCTAGTTTTTTTTTTTTGGATAAATGGTAGTGATGCTAGCTAGACATATATACTGAAAACAGCTGCATAAACCAATTAAATCAGTTTAATCTAATGTTTACGCCACCAAATTTAAGCTATATAGCGTGTTCAAGAGCAACTAATCTCTTTCAAAGAATTTTTTGTCAAATGTTATTAATTAGGTTTCAAATTTTGTTTGTGAGATGATCTAATTAGAATCTAGATAAGAATGAATAAATAAACTTATTTAAGATAGAATGGTGAGTCCAATTGGCTAACGTGCAAGGTTTTCAGATATTGCATATTTCGCAATTTCTGTTGGTAAGAAAGCTATATTCTGCTTGAAAAGGAACATATACATATGCTGGCCTTCAAAAGTTTGGAATATAAGGTATGATGGTTGTTTACTCAAACGAATTACATATATGGTGCATGCATAGTGTTAATTTGCCTAAAAGCATGGACTGAACAGTTGGAAACCGATAAAAATCACGTTATGGGCCATTGACTTTTCCTAGTAAAAGGAAGTTCACAAGGAGGAAGAAACATTATAGTGTACCGACCTAAGAGGGTTCATTTACTTTTACAAAATTATTACAAGGTTGGCTTGCACGTAATAGAAATGGGAATATTGAAAAAGGATAGGGTCATGTTTTCAGACTTGGATCCAACTTTGAGTGATGAACTTTTAAAGTAATAATGAAACATTTTTATTATTAATTTTTTTTGTACATATTTATTATTAATAATTTAATAATTAACTTTTTTACGGAATAATATTTTAATAAATTAATTTTTTAATTTTTTTCTTAGGTATAATTTTTTTAAATAACCTAGCTATGAAAAAATAACACCAAAGTGTTCTACATTAAAAAAGGAATATGAAGTCCTCGAGAGCTTAACTCAGTTGGTAGGGACAAAACATAACATAATATATGTAAGGTCCGGTGTTCAAACCCCGACCACAAAAAAAAAATATATATCAAATTACTCTTTCTTTTGACATGTCTTTAGGACCATGCCATAATATGACAAGCTTGTGAAGCCATTTTTCTCTCCTTTTTTTTAAGTGTTTTAATGTTTAAAATTAAACTAATATAATATTTATAATAATTTGAAAATTACATAAAAAATATTACAATTGTCTTTTAAGATATATTTACGATGTCAAATTGTTATCTATGCCCACCCCTGCCACAACCTAGACGTGTATGCATGTGGTGGGATGGGCTGTCGTCGTTATTCCTCTTATTCTTCTTCGTTTTTTTTGGTTTTGAGGATGTTCGACAGATGGTGGTGCAGAACTGCTATCTGGTTGCAAAATCTCAGCAAGTGTATGTAAAATTGTTTACTTGTTTCATTGTTTCCAAGCTGCCACAAGCTGCGAAAGTTTATTATATTGCAGAGAAGTAGGGTGTTACATTGTCTGAAGTAGGGTATTATTACTAGGGTAGGGCCATCTCTGAACTCTATTTACTATAGTAGTTTACTACAACAAAACAAAAGTAAAACCCAATCTATTTAGGGTTAATGTTGATGTTAAAATGTCTTACTTAAATGATCGACTAAACCAAATTGAAGGTTGTCTCTACCATAATGACACAAGAAAGATGGTAAGTTTTGACTATCGTTGTTCGACGATTGACTCAGAATGAAACTAGATGCGTTCGGTTCACCAGAATGAAACTCTAGGATTGTAAGTGTTGATTAACTAGATGTGTTCGGTTCACCAGAATGAAACTCTAGAACGACGACGATGTAGAGTCATGTAATTTCTATATTTAGTCAATATCGTTCGAAGGGATCGATCTACCTTGGTGTGATATGTTTATACTATTCGAGCAAGTTTGATTTGCCCCAAGACATATGAATAAATTAGGATATGCATGGATAAACTAAATGAAGAAATTTGTTTGTGTTTAATTACGTTGCCACAATTATTTTTGTTGTTGTACGTTGTTGTATTATGTTGGTGAATTTATGTTAATTATGTTATTGAAATTGATGTGGTTGAATTATGTTGTTGTTATTATTGATGTAAAATGTGATTCGCAAATTCTTGATCTTTCGTGTTCTCATAGATTTCAGATTCTATAATTTGAAACATCAAAACAAACTTCAGATTATAAAGTCCGAATCAGAGTAAAATGAGAAAAAAAAAAAAACTCATATTATAGTAGTGTGTGACAATGATACGTGGCTAACAAGGTATTCATGAGTTAGATTAAAGAATATACATCACTGTTACTCATATTATTTTAAAATTAAAAACTCATAAACCTTCTCCTTTTCATCATTTACATAATTCTTAAACCTAAACTTCAAACACTTCAACCCAAAAATAAAAATCCAAAATTTATCTTCACACTCAAACTCTTCAACACGAAAATGCATCATCCCCCACCCACATATGGCGCTCCACTTGCTTTCCTACATTTTAACTGACACCTAAGGTTTTCCTCTTTGTTGGGAGGGTTGTTTTAGCATACAAATCTGCTACTCATTAACTTAACACTGCCAAGTTGGACAAACCAAACTAGCAAAATTACTGTATATGTTATTTAAACTGCCTAGTTGAATAAGCTTAACTAGAAAACATCACGTCCAAGCAAGAATGTCGAAAGATTTCTGCTCTTCCCCCTGCACATTTCGCTCCCACCCAACTGATAAGACACTAATGCCAATGCGTTAGTTAAGTCACACTGTGTGACTTAACTAACGCACCTTGTAATTTATGCATGACTTAAGTAGCGCGGCGTGAGTTAACTCACACAGCGTTACTTAAGTCATTTAACAACAACACAAACTCAAACCTTCATTTTTCCAACTTCTCAAAATACGAATTTTTCCCCTCCAAGTGTGATTTTCTTCATTCTTGCACCATTCAAACTCAAATTCTCCCACAATATTAAGTAAGTGTTGCTTATCCTACCTTATTGTATTTTTTTGTTGAAATTTAAGATTTTTTTGAAGAAAAATAACATTTTTAGGTTTTTAGAAATTGGGATTGCATGTTAGTTTTGATGATTGTTAGTGATGAATTAAGTTAGGAATTGTATTTCAGATGTTGTTTAGGGTACAATGTTGTAGTTTATGGTTTAGAAATTGTTAGATTTCTTAGTTGTTTGAAAATTGCATTGTATGTGTTTGATAAAATGTCTCAATGATATTTTTTTTTTGTTTTTTGATTTGTTAATGATGAAATTAGTTAGAAATATGTTTGTTAATGTTGATTATAGTTAGTTAGTTTACGGGTTGAATTGTAGTTTACAGATTGAATTGTTGTTGTTGATTATAAGTGTTGTTGTTTGTTCAAAAAAAAAAAAGTGTTGTTGTTGTTCAATTGTTGGAAATGTTGTGCAGATATGTCTCGAAGGAATACGTCTCAGAGACCGCCTCAGATATCTCCTCGGACCTACTTCGGGTGGAAAACTTGAAAACGGGAGAAAATGAATTATGATTCAATTCAACTTTTTACACTAATTTGGGTGAAAATCAAACCGGTTCCTATAGAAATAACCGATTCTGAACCAGTTATTAACCACACTGAACCGAATTAATGGTTTTTTTTTTTTTTATAGAAAGTGGTTTTGTGAACCAAACCAAACCATAAATTTGGATCCAGTTTGGTTTGGATCAGACCAATGCACACCCCTACCTTGGATTGCTCGACCCCTAAAATAAGTCGATGGAGAGATATCTTCTGATAGAAAAAAAAGGTGGTCGGATCATATATCCCATTAAATTTTGTGCAATGGAAATTAGGTTCCGATAAATCAAAGGATTTTGCGCAAAACTGAGTCTCTCATAAACCAATTTTCGATTGAAAAATCAACTTATTTCAATACTCCCTCCGGTCCTTATCATAAGAAAATTTTCAAAATTTTTTTTGGTCCTATTTATAAGAAAATGTCACAACTTTTAAGGTGTAGTTATTGTTTAAAAGACTTTTCTACCCTCATTCAATGATTCTCTTTTTAATATTAGTGGGTGTATTTAACGTTTCACAATTTTTTATGAGGGTATATTTGTAAAAATATTTAAAAAGTTATATTAATTAATAATTACATTGGTTTTGATGTTTTTTGGTTTTGTTTCTTATAATAAGGACAGGAGGGAGTATAACAATTGCTCTTTAGAAACTTAGTAAAGGTTGAACGGTAATTAACTACTCCCTCCGTTTCAAAATGAGTCGCTTTAGCCAAAAAAATTCGTTTCAAAATGAATGTAACTTTCAGTTTCCAATGCAATAATAACATTTTCTTTTCAATTGTACCCTCCAATTAATATTCTGCACACTACTTCCAAAGTATTACTTTTAAAACTAACCAATAGTTAATAAGGATAATTTGGTAAAATAACCATTCTCTTTCTTTTAATCATTGTATTTCTTAATATGTGTGTAAACACCTAAAACGACACTCATTTTGAAACGGAGGGAGTACTATTTAACACACTTTTTTAAATTGGTCGTACCGATTCAAAAAGTACCTTACCCAATCTAAAAAGTGTTGTTCAGTGGTGCTGTGAGGAATTGTGAGAAGCCTAAAGAGCAATTGTCACAAAGTATTTACACTTAAAGCATGACCAAAGATGGGCCACTACAAAAGACAATACAAAATGCTAAGTCCAACATGTTAACACGAACTCTCTTAATCTTATACTTTGAGCATGAGTTCTATATAAATTAGTGAGACTCATGTGTAATTCACTCATTAAGAAAGTGGGTGTAAGAAATAATGTTAGAAAGAGAACATTTATGGCATTTCTTTTCCTTAGATTGTCTTTATAAAAAATATATTCCCACTTGCGAAACTACAAACACAATTGCACATCATATTCAAACTACAAACATTGTTGCATGCTTGATCTCATCTTAAAAACACAAACGTGTCAGATTCTTGTGGTGGTTGACGGCAACAATAGAAGGGAAAATCATGGATTTGTCACAAAGAATATGCCAGGGAAGTTGTAGACGGAGGATGATGAGGTTGGGTTGTGTTTTGCAATGGAGAAGGTTTGTTTTCTTTGGAGAAGTATAACGCCGCTGGAGAGAGCAACTAAAAACGTGAGAATTCTCATTCGCGAGACTTTCGTTATAATTTTTTGTTGCGAGATTTAGCATTATTCATTCTATGATACAATGTTGTTAAAAAAAAACTAGATGATACAATTGGGAAAAAAAAATTAATATTGTATTGAAATGTAAATGCTAGTTGTTATAGAACAATTTTTTGTGAAAATATATCAGTTATCACTACTAGAAAAATCAATTTTAGAGAGGGTAGAAATCCGTCACTAAACTACCATAATTCCCTCACAAACGAATTTAGTGAGGGATTTAGTGACGACCGGCAATCCCTTAAGAATATTGGCCTTGCTAAATTTTTGTGAGGGATTTTGGTTTCCGTCCCTAATTGACACGGTTACAATCCGTCCCTAATCATATAAATCCGTCACTAAATATGAACTAGAAATGTGCTAAATCTTGGACAAATCCGTCAGTAATTAGTGAGGGATTCTGGTTCCCTCTCTAATAGTGAGGGACTATTCCATCAATTTTTACCAGTATTTCCGTCAGTAATTAGTCACGGATTGGTTTTCCCTCTCAAATTGTGAAGGCATATAACACTAATAGTGATGAACCTGAATTCCCTCACTAATTGAAACAGAAATTTGCATCACTAATGTAATGTTCAATTTCCTGCCAGATTTCATTAATTAATTATATTCATATTTTAACTGCATTTACTATATTAAACCATATTGAACATGTTGGAAATATCCAATAAAAAACACTTGATAAATTGTCTTCATACCCATCACAGACATTCATCACCATAAAAGTCATAAGGAAAATGTCAAGAAGTTTACAATTACAACCATTGTTCCAACTCTCAAAATACATGAAGAGTCACAAGGAAACTACTCCTCATGGGGCTGCTGGTTCTAGTACCATTAAACAATAATTTTTTATATGAGGAAACTACTCAAAGCAACACATATAAAAAAAAATAATTAAGATACACTAAGAGACTAAACAAAATAATGTAAAAACAGATTGTGAGTTATGAGTCATACTCGGGGGCAACATATCCTTGAGTGCCTAAAACACGAGTTGAAACATGTCCACCGATTCTATCAGGTCCAAGCTTTGCCAATCCAAAATCAGAAACTTTAGCATGGAATTTTTTGTCCAAGAGGATGTTGCTGCTCTTGAAATCTCTGTGAATCACTGGAGGACTGACATGTTCATGAAGATATTCCAAACCCTTGGCAGCTTCAAGTGCTATTCTTAACCGAGTTTCCCAATCTAGATTAACAGACATGACACTGGAATCTACAATAAAAAAATTCATCAAAATCAACTCCAACATTACAAATAACATAAATTGGTAAAAAAAATAGCACCATCTGTAAAGGTGCAAACACAATTTGTGCGCATTTTATTACTTACTGTTATTGCTGGCAGGATAAAGATGTTCCTGCAGACCACCATTTGCCATAAATTCATACACCAGCAGCTTATGATTATGATCAGAGAAGTATCCAAGCAATGCAAGCAAATACGGAGAATGCAACCGATTAAGCAATTCCACCTACAATGAGATGCAATTAATCAACCAATTCTCAAAACAAAATGTCTTCCCAGGTCACTGATCTCTATCGAATTCATCGACTCAATGCCGGGGAAAGAAAAATCATTATGATCCATATTCTACAAATTTTATTGGTTTGATAACAAGGCAAATCAAGTGCATACAAAAATGTACAAACCTCAAATTTAAACTCTTCTTCTCCTTGCTTTCCTGCCCGATCCATTAATTTAACCGCAACCTTCCTTCCATCGTTGACCACTCCTCGGTAAACAAGTCTAAATCCACCAGGACCGACTACATTTGACTTGCTGAAGGCTCCAGTAGCAGAATGCAGCTGCTTGAAAGTGAACACCTTAAGTCCTTTCTCAGTAACAACTTGTAGGTTTGAAAAATCACTTTTCTCAGTAACAACTTGTAGTAACAATATTGTATATACATCACATTCCAATATACAAATCCATATGTGACAATCATTATCATTCATACTGTACTATAAAATATACAATTATTTTGGTTGAAAAAGTATAACAATTAACAAGTTGAATTTGATGTCCAAGGTTGAAAAGGGCAGGGTGGCAAAAACAATTTTCACTTCACATATGAAATACTCCAAATTTTCAGACAAAAAACAAGCACATGCAAACAGCACAACCGACACTCATGATTATTGAGAAGGTGTATCGGAAAAAAATTCATGTCCCTCGTAGAAAATATATTAGTGTTTATAGAGATAGACATTCATCACCTTATAAACTGATTTTGTAAAAAAAAAAAAAATTATAAATGATATAATGTTAGTATAATTTCTCCTTTGTTGGGATTTGAACTCTCTAACTTTAACTTCTCAACTCCTTTGTCATATGGCAACCCCTTAAAAAAAACTCTTTTATCATATGTTGTAAGGATAAGTTAATTAAACTCAATGCAAAAATATAATATTTACCTCCATTTTCTTTTGGTGATGCTGGTTCGTCCTGCTGCTGTGATCTGTTGATCTACGAAATGGGGCTGTTGCATGTGTGCTTGTTGTTGACAGCAGTCCGGATTTGAGAGTGCAGGGGCGCTGTCTGGCACACACTCCAGCTTCTGTCCTGTTTCCTATCGTTTGTAAAAGACATTCTATCAAATTATGAGTCAAAAATGAGACACATTATAAGACATCATGACTATATATGCAACAAAGTCCCATAATTCTCAAGGACAAAAACCAACATTAATCTCAATTGTGCACATGTAAATTTCTAGTATCATCTATACCAGCCAGTGTGATAAACTTACAAACACTGCGACAATAACAAACTTAATAAGCGGATGCATAATCAGCTGCTTTCTCATCAACTTATTAACCACCTATAAAATAAATAAAGTTATTTTAAAAAGGATACTATTATACGATTAAAACACGTAAAGAAACAAAAAAGTAATAGCATAAACTAGATTCATAATTCACCAGAAAAGGTTACTTCATTCAATTGAAATCTTGTTAAAACTTACAAATGCACAGAACCAAGTGAAAACCAAAATAAGAATTATAAGGAACAATCACATGTTCCAATTTCACAGTCAAAACATAATACACAAAAGAGTGCTTCTTCTTCAACGTTCAAGTGAGCACAAAATACTAGAATGGTAGAGAAAATAGCAGAGAACAGAACCAACAGTGTAAGACATTCAAAAATCTAATCTAAAACAAGTCTCATACTACCAATCTTCAACAAAATCAAAAGTGAAATAAACCCATTCTTCAACAACAATCATTCAAAATACAAAATTGAAAATCAAAATTATTAACAAACAAAAGGAAGGGTTTGTATTCACCTGTTTCAGAGCAACTTCGATTTTGGATTCAGAAATCTGAGTGAGTTCACTGTAACCCCCCACAAAACCCAAATCATATAACAATAAAATAAAAAATAAAAAATAAAAATAAAATAAAAAAAATCTGAGATTGAGAGAGAGATTACCGTGAGTTTTGAGAAAAGGAAAGATTTGAGGGAACGATTCTGGAAGAAGGAAGGAGGTTCGATTTTGGTACTGAGGTTTGATTTCAGTGAAGATTTGAGATTTGATTTTGGTATGATTTGAGAAAGATTCAGTGAAATTTTGGTTTGATTTGAGGATATGAGGATTTAGGAGTGATTTGAGGAGATTCAGTGAAGCTGTTTGGAGTTCTATTTCTGCATTTTTGGAGCTAGAGTTCATAGGCTGTTTTAGGATCGTGAGAAAAATTGAGGAGAAAAATTTGAGTTCATAAGCTGTTTGGAGTTCGATTTGTGCATTTTGGAATTTGATGTCTGCACTTTGGAGCCAAAATTTGGGGAAAAATTTTTAGGGTTTGTGAAAAATAGAGGGGGAAGATTTCAGTATAAGAAGAGGGAAAACGAAAACGTGTAACAAGGTAGGGGAATAATTTAGTTTTCTTATTAATATCAATAATTGTTAGTGAGGGATTAATTTCCTCACCAACTATGTAGTGGACATTAGTGATGGCTTTAGTGAGGGAATCGTTAGAGAAGGATCACTTCCATGCCAAATTCCGTTACAAACGTTAAACTTGTTAATTTGCTGAGGGATTTAGGGACGGATATTTTGTGAGGGATATTTTGTGAGGGATGTTTAAACCATTCCCTCACCAATCATTGGCAATTCAATTTTTGTTTTTAATACCGTAATCCGTCTCTAAATCCGTCACAATTAGTTACGGAATTTTGTCCCTCCCTAAAATCCCTCTCTAATTTGCATTTTTCTAGTAGTGTATTTTGTGACGGACAAAGTAGATGGTTAACTTCAATGTATTTAAAACAATATTTTGTACAAGGATGACCGTTATTATATAGTACGTGAAAATAGAGTGATTGCTTTGAAATGAAATATTCATAGAATCTATTGTGGCTTTTATGAATCACAGGCCTAAATCCAAACTATTTAGGCCGCACTCATACAAATAGAAAAAGAAGATAGAAAGAGAAGAATAGTTTCTTTTTCTTTATTTTTAAAATAACTAAATGAATTAGATTTTTTATATGTGTGTCTAAATGATTAAGATTTGTGTTTTGCAAGGGAAGATTTGTGTTTTTTTAGGGAAACAAACTTACTTAATTGCATCGGCAATCAAAGGATAAATACATGACGGTACATCAGTAAACAAATGTGAGCTAACATAAAATGTGGCTACTTTCGCTAACATGTGAGAGTTTTGAAAAGAAATTTAGAGAATTTGCTTATATGCATACATTACACAACCAAATTCTATAATATAACCACTATACGAAAATACTCAACGACCTTCTTGGAATCTATAACAAAATCATTATCAATCTCAAAGTCATCTTAACGTTGTGTGCAACCCAACGACTTCTCCCACCTCAAAATCACATAAAGTTGGGAGAACCAAACGGTCTTTATCAGTACAAATCGTCCTTCATCAAAGATTATTCTATGTATACTATTTAAAAGTAAACATATTTCGTAACGAACAACTCTTATAGTCACAACCTTATATAAAAACTTACATAGTCACAGCTCAAAATAAAAAATATTCGAGTAAACATACAAATGAAAAAAAAATTAAGAGACATTTAATTATATTATTTTTTCATCATTTAATCTATTTGTCTTTAGTCTTTTTCACATCTAAATATGTTCAGATATTTTTCATTTGAAATGGTACGTAACAAGCAAGATTTGCTCATCCTTTAAGAGAGCGTGAGCTTTAAGAAAGCCCAAGTTTAGAGACAGAAGAACATGATGGAATTGTGATTTGCCTTCAATTTGTCTCTAATTTTTTCGGGTGAAATTAAACATTTTGCGGTGGAATTTAAGTTACATAAGAAGTACGGACCGGCTTTTTGTTTGTTAACCACTTTTAACCAACCATGAACATGGAACCAAAGAACCCACTGGTGAGAAGTGAAACATTTGTTATTGTTATTTTATTATTGTTTTTAGCTACAATTACTAGTCTTTTAAACACTCAGTTACTTATTTATATTTTTTATAGATAATTAGTTAGAAGTGAGACTTTTGTTGTTTTATTCTTATTTTTAGTTACACAAATATTAATTTTTGGGACATTTACTTATTAATTTTTTATAGATAAATAGTAGTAAATTATTATTATATTAGTCTTTTAGATTTGAATTTTGTACTTTGTGCTTTTTTTTTTATGCGCTTTAATCCATAAAACAGACCTACCTATTTATATAGTTTAAAAAAAAGCTACCTATTTATATAAAATAAGATTCACTTATTTTTTTTGTCAAAAAGTGGCACTTTTTTTAAAGCGGCTAATAAGTTTACGTTGATAATGTCAAAAAAAAATTAAACACGTAATTAACTCATTTCATGTAAAAGTATTACATTCTTTCAAAAAAAAAAGTAAAATTATTACATTGATTCATAAAGTAGCTCTACAATATTATATATCAATATTGTTTCCCCTAAAAAAAAATATCAATATTGTTTTTTTTTTAGGGAAAAAATATCAATATTGTTAGATAGGATTAAATGTATGTATAAGTTTTGACAAAAAAAAAGTATGTATAAGTTTGTTTACATGTTTAAAAATTTAGCTTAGTTGCTAAGAGACATTGTATAATACAGTAGAAACTCTTTAAATTAATATTCGGTAAATTAATAAACTCTCTAAAATAATAAATTTGTCCGGTCCCGACTTGGGCCAATGTAAAAAATTGAAAAACTCGATAAAATAATAAGATAATAATTTTTCGGGAGATCCCTTTATAATTTTCGGTCCCAAGAAAATCATAAATTAATAATTCATAGAAACTGAAAAAAAATATATTACACTCTATTGAACACTTCCTCTTGTTTACATTTACTGTACTTCAAAAGTCATTATTGATTTCCAATGTATATGAACACAGTAGTTACTAATTTACGTTGAGTCTCAAGGTTCGCTGCAACGTAATTCTAAGAGGCATAGACTAATTTGCCTTTTTGTTTGGTATGTACAGTATAATTACTTAAAAACTCCTTAAATTAATAACTATTAATTTATCGATAAATTAATAACTCTCTAAATTAATAAATTTCTCCGGTCCTAACATTGTTAATTTATAGAGTTTCTACTGTATATATAAGGATCAGAGTTCAAATTCAGATATCATACTTGTTCCTCTTAAATGTGAATTTATAGCCACCAGATTACATCATAAACAAAGTTTGTTTACCTATATCATAATCAACAAACTTTACTTGTGTTTAAATAAGTGAAACAACTATTTCAAATGAAAGTTTTTTTTTTTTGTTGAGGTATATGAAAGTTGAAAGCCGACTTTATGGAAATATTTAAAAATACAAAATTGTAAATAATAATAATAATAATAATAATAATAATAATAATAATAATAATAATAATAATAATAATAATAGTAAAACATGTTAAAAAAATATAAAAATCAAAACAAAAGAGATAAAAGAAATATTGATAAAGGAGTTGCTTTTTTCATTTTTCCTGTGAGAAAAGGGAATTTTAATTTTCTTCTTCCTTCTCATTTTGTTGCATCACTTTTTAAATAATTTCCTGATTATTTCTAACAACATATACTTGTAAGTTGTGATGTAGATCCTATTTCAGCATTTCTTAAGAACGTGAGAAAGTCTGTAATGTAACAAACTCTACCAACTTTATCCGATGAGCGTATTGGTTTCTTGATCACCTATCAAATCTTAACTTGGTTTCCTTATTAATTGTATTGAGATGCTTTCATTTTCACAGTCCTAACGGTTTTCTGAAATCCAAAAAATATATATAAAATCTAGTGGCTTTGGATAGTTGTCGTCATTGACTAAGATGCTTGCTTTTTTTTTGAGGGAAGACTAAGATGCTTGCTGGCATGTAGCAACCAATTAATTCTTTATGCTACACTTTATAGGTGCAAATCAAGGCCTGAGATAACTAACTGTTAGAGGAACCATTCACATCATTCCGTGCTAAATAGTAAATACAGAGATTGAAAATGATAGACTACCATATTTGACTCATGGGAGATTTTATTTGACTTTTTGTATCTCTTCAATGGTAAACTTGTTTGCTTAAAAAAAAGTAAAATAAATCATGTGTCAAACAATAAAAATAAAGTTTAAAAGCATTAACATTTAGGAAAACAACTAAAATCACATAGATGGTCTCAAAAATAAAAGCAAGGTTTAGAACAGTGAATCAATTATGACATGATTTTTCAACGATATAGAGAGATATATAACTTTATACAACTTCGTGGCAATTAGGTGGTCTTAAGGGTTTTCCAACTCAAACCATCACGCTAAGTGTGTGGTGACATCCCTTCCGGGGTGCACTATTTTCACAACAGTTAGCATGCACAGATTTAGGTTAGGTCTCAATAACTCTTCTCATGGAGAACC
Organism: Medicago sativa; assembly: GCF_051527215.1. Taxonomy (NCBI): domain Eukaryota; kingdom Viridiplantae; phylum Streptophyta; class Magnoliopsida; order Fabales; family Fabaceae; genus Medicago; species Medicago sativa. Next base: position 73,192,886 of record NC_140751.1, on the reverse strand, counting down.
CACTTGGGTTGGCCTAGTGGTATTGGCTTGGGGCCTGGGAGTGTGCTCCTCGTCGTGGTCTCAGGTTCGATTCTCACCGGTGTCGATTTGGGTGGGCTAATTTAGCTTATTCTCAAAAAAAAAAAACTCTTCTCATGGAGAGTGAACCTTTTGCATATGACAAGAAATCTAGATAGATATTTACCCTTGCGTTCAAAGATCCATGTTCATATCAAGCACTCTTTCAAGTTCCCATCTCTTTTTGGTCTCACGGACGTAACTTATACTCCCCCCGGTCCTATTTACAGGAGACAATTTACTTTTTAGATACATTAAATAATTTATGTATTTGGTTTAGGTTCTTGACTAGATACATACATTATTCAATGTATCTAAAAAGTCAACTTTCTCTTGTAAATAGGACCGGAGGGAGTATTAAGCAAACAATTTCATTCCTATCTCCTATGAGTCTGAAGGAATTTGACAATAAATGTAAAAGTGATCAAATTTCACTTTTAAAGATTATCATTAAAATAGTTTGTTTAAAAGAAGTTTGAAGCTGTAACGATCTTTAATCTTATGCAAATATAATCACAACATCATGCCTAAATCAATAAATGGTTTTAACTCATGATGAACCTAACCACGAAGAAATAGATGAAAACATAATAGCTAAATTAATAGAGAAGTTAAAAGTTAAAAGATGATTACACTGCAAAATAGAAAGAGGTGAGCCTTTTACATCACCCACCTAAGTAATCACAACTCTAACTCACTAAGAACCAGCACTCGTGCTCATATATGGAGGAAATGAGATGGAGTGATAACTTTAGTGGCTGCTAACCCTAGTTGGACCTTGACCGCTCAATTGAAACCAACAAATTTTGGACCTTTGAAATCGACATGTGGTTGTCATACGGTTCAAGTCCAACCACTGAAAGTTGTGCCTTTTGGTAATATCTCCTAGAATATGTCCTTGTCTTATTCTCTTGGTCTACAACATATTCTTTTATTCCTCGTACTACAATCATTGGAGACAACTCATCAAACTTCGTCCCTAAGAAACGACAGTCGAGGGACCCAAGAGTTCGTATGAATTTAAGTAGACTCGATTCATAGATTTATAAGATTAAGAAAAATAAAATAAAAACAACTATTTCAAATTCTGTAATAAAATTGTTACCCAAATAAACTCTAAAATAAAACGAGCAAAGTAGAAAAGTATGTAGATAAGGTATTAGTTTTTTCCTACTAAACAGGGCCGTTCCAACGAATTTGGAGGCTCGGTGCCGGAAGTAAAATGAGGCTCATTCATACAATGTGTTTTGGAAAGGGGAAAACGCTAATTTTTTTTTGAAACTGCATATATTTCAAGTGCCAAGCACCAGAAGTGCACTAAATGGCAAACTGTTACAACAGATAAAATAAGGTGCCCAGCCTACTATACCAAAGCAAACAGCGGCAAAGGACACAGCAGAAAAAAAGGCCAGCAACAGGAAAGAAACCGAAAAGCCATACACCAAAAGAAAAATAAACAAAATCCCTCCCAAAATACCGAAACAGCAACAGCAAAGCATGCTACAACAACATAGGAACTGGTATGTTAGTGGGGGGTATTAGGCTGTAAATATTTTTTGGAGGCCCATACCTTGGGGAGGCCTGGTGCTATAGCGCTGCTTGCACCCCCAGGGTCCGGCCCTGCTACTAAAATAAATCATAAAACATATATGTTAATGTCTTTAAACATCCAAAGCTTATGTTAAATTTTGTTCTTTGTCACAATCGTTGATGACTCTTAGTCATAATATGTATTATAGTGTTTTATAGATTCCTTTTGCCATTTTATTTTAGGATTTTAGAGGTTTCTAGTTGAGTTGCTGATAATTTGAGAAAAATCTATCTTGTATTGAAAATAATCATTGTAAGCCGTTGTATTTTTCCAAGAAGACAACTCTGTAGGTAGTCAGTGTCTGTTTGGTGCTTTGTGGATGTTACAGAGGTATAGGTATGGAGACTACTCACAATGAAGAAATGAAGTCCATACAACTTAATGAAATTTTAGCCCAAGTCCAAATACTAAGTCAAAAGGTTGTTTCTTCATGAGAGTTGAGAAATGAAAGCCTAAAGTCAATTTCACCACTTGACCATGTGTGTAACATAACGCGCGTGACATGTAGATTGTAATGAAGAAAGAGATTTTGACTGGTAGTTATGCGATGAGCGTTACATCCTGTGCGACGTGCGTACATATCAAGCAGAAGAGGTTGAGTACAATGCACGATGCACAGGGAGGTCTGCGCGAGTCTGGAAATTTTCCTACTTATTCAAAAGCAAATGTTAACTTGTGTCCTCAAGGATACATGTTAAGAAACTTATTACAGAAATATACGTATTAAAAGTCGTGCAGTCAACTTCTTTAAAGTTACATTTTCATGTTTTCCAATGCAAAATTGTTTATTTTAGGTTCCTTAAAATGTGCCCTTAGGGCACAAGTTAACATGACCCTTTAGTAGTGGCTAACTTGTTAGATTAAATTTTAATGATGAACCATTATGGTACTATTTGAACTATATAATCTATGAGTCCTACTAATGCAATTCGAGACCTGCATTTGTTCAATATAATTTGTGTTTAATGCTCTTTATTGCCTGATCAACTATGAACTACTTTGTCCCCGTGAGCTTAACTCAGTTGGTAATGACAATGCATAATCATAATATATGCAAGGTCTGAAGTTCGAACCCCGGACGCCAAAAAAAAAAAAGCTATTAACTACTTTTAAGAGTGTTGATTTGAAAAGTTGTGATGCCCTAAACCTTAAAACATCACACTCTAGACCAATCACCAACTTGATCATCAAAATATTTGCGGGTACACCACATTCTTCGAGCAGCTGTCAACGTCCTCAGTCTTACCATCGTCTCTCATATTATCGAGCTAAGTCCATATTCTTAAACACCTTAAAGTTTTGTTTGATATTGATACCTCATAAATAAAACTTGTTTAACATTTGAATTTATTATAAAATAAATCAATATAAAAATATGACATGATATTGAAAAGTTAGATCAAAGATACATACCCAACAAAAACTTCATGGATACCATTTGTTCAACAAAAATAAAACACAAAAATGCATACGAGTGTATTTGGTATGATGATATTTATTAAATTGCTTTGGATCAAATATTTAAAACAATCATTAGGAAACCACCACATCCTCATAATTCAACCAGTTTTTAGATTCAAAATCCTTATGTGTTTCAACCATTTGAAAAACGAAACTCAAAATCCTTATATCACCTAATTAAAGTTGTTCACCAAAAAGAAAAATCACCTAAAGATATTCGTCAAAATTATTAAATGATACGTGGCGTGTACATCCAATCCAATTCCAGGTACATATCTATATGAACTCAAAAAAAAAAAATATATTCCAAGTACGTATCTTTGAAACATGAAATGCAATGCTTGTGCGTATAATTCTCATCCATGCATAAAATTAAATTATATTGGACAGGCCACCTAATTTTATACATGAGCTATATTTTTCATAAGCATCTCTAACTAAATTCTTGTTAGATGCAATCAAACCATACTAAGAAATTTCTTAATATAATACTTTGTTACACCTTTTTAAAGTCAACTTTTCACATTCAGTTGTTTTCTACTTTCAGCAAACTTAATCGATCAAACTTACTAGCTAGCCCAACAGCATCCAATCAAATATATGAATTTATGTACCTATCAACTAAAAACCTCATTGTTCCGCAATATTTTTTTTCTTTTAATTAATTTTACCCGTCATTTACATATCTTTATTTGCACATTTCTCACTCTACCCAATCAAACAATTGAATTTTCTTTACATATGTGGAGATATACAATTTTTGGTACAAGTTTTTTTTCTTTATATTCTTTTCAATTTTATCATTCATTTATAATTATTTTATTTAATGTTTTGTCATTCTTTATCTAACAAAGAGAAAAGAATAGGAAAAGAAAAATGATACGTGGATAAAAGCATTTCCGCATTCATGTTGATGTTAAATCAGAAGGTTGTGTTACAAGATAGACTACCAACTAAATAGAATTGTGGAGTAGAGGTGTAATAAAGGATGTACACTAAGAATGTTGTGTAGTGTCTTAGTGACATAGAATCCGCTAGGCATATCCGCAAATCCTAGCTCAACTGGCAAAATGCCGAAATTGTTAGGCCGGATGCCATGACCGGGGTTCGAACCCTGGTACCTCCACTTGTGTGTGTGAGTTTATAATGGCTTTGCCATTTCTTCTATCTACCAAAAAAAAAAAAAATCCGCTAGGCATTTGTAGAACAAAAATATTTTGCATTTAGACACACACATTATTCATTTATTCTAATAATAGCATTATAAATGATTTTTTCTCTTTTATTTTTTTTTAACTAATGAGTCTAAGCCTAAATATAAAAGATTTATGTTTGTGTCCAACCAAATGTAGCTCGATTTTCAAATGTAAGAATATTCAAGTTTTAGGTGGAGGGGAAGGATTTTCTACTTTTCAACATGTGTAAGGGCAGGAAAAGGAAAAGTGTGTCTCATCTCTTGTGGTTGACAATGACTTTGTGTATTAGGTTAGAGCGGAACAATGTTTTTTTAACGCCTAAATTGACTAATTCTACATCGGCGGTTGATCGAATTAAGCATATTTCTAAATCTTGTTTTAGATGTAGCGTAGTAATAAAAAACTTCATATTGGTGTTTTTTTTTTTTTTTACAATATTCGAATTGGTGGTTGAATCCACTTGGTTTTTTTAATACTAAATACAACGGATAATGAGTTTCAAATATCTTTTCTACGCACATTAATAAAATATTTGCTAAAAAGAAGAAAAATGAGAAGGTTATGTGTATGGTGTACATGTCAAACAAAAGAAGATGTGTTTTAGACCTTCATCTATCAAACTTTTCTATCCTTAAAAAAAAAAATCAAACTTTTCTATATTCTAAAGTCGATTACCTTTTCATCAAACGACTGGACGACTTAATGAGATTAATTTAATTCACATTCTCACAATTACATAAACAAGGAAAACGTACTCAAGTTGGACTAATGCAAAAGTGGAACTAGATCTTCTGTCACATAAACTCTTTAACTACAATTAAAAACTCCCTCTTATCCAAATGTCACAAGAATTAATTAAATTAAAAGAAAGTCGTCTATTTGTTTAACGGTTTGCACTAAATTAATTACATGTTGTTTTCTGCAGGTGATGGATAATAGTTAATCAAGCTGGCCTCACCATATTATATTCTCTTATAGAAGTTCCATATAACTTGCACAATTTGCAAAGAATATAAATTAAATATACAAGATAACCTTTGACCTTCTCTCAAAAAAAAAAAAAGATAACCTTTGACCTTTGTACTTTGCTCTTTTGGTTCGGTCTTTTTGGGATGTTAAACTTTTGCAATTAAAAATGATACTATAAGAAAATGGAAGAAATAAAATATGGGAATTTACTTAGTAATATGTCACGTGAACAATAATTCGAGTTAAAAAGAATTTGACCTATATATTAAAGAAAACATCTTGATTGGTAAACAAAGTCTGAAAATATATAGTTATGCTTTTCAAAATTCAACCTCTAATTGAAGACTTATGAAGCAAGCATTTATGAACTTGATTAACTAGTGGGTGCAACAAACTATCATATGGGGTAGAACTAAGTTACTTAATTTGTTTATGACTTCGAACTCAACCAAATATTATTTGTGCCAACCTTAAACAACATAATCTCTCTCCTATTCTTCAAAAAACATAATCTCTCTCCTCTAACCTCTCCTATAAAAAACACTCTCTCCCACTCTTATTTGCATTGCAACCTTAACTTCACATTCACACTAAGGTAGTGCTCATTGCATGCTAAGAGATGGAGAGTGTTAAAACCAATTCCAAATACTCATCCATCTTCATAGCTATTTTTGTTCTCTCATCTTTTGCATTGACTTTAGCACATCCCAAAACTCACGAGCATGAGTTTGTTGTAAGTTCTCTAATAATTTTATTTCTCTTTTTTTCTTTCTTTCTATTCTAACATGGATTTAATTTATATACACTCTCAGCGTAAAATTGTTTTACATTATCAATCATAATTGGATGTTAATAAAGATTGTTTGACTTTAATCTTATATATGTACGTCTATGATCACACATATTCTTAAGTGCGTCTATGATCATACATATAAATGATTGCAATTTGCTGATAGTGCAAAACTTTTTATACCGACTTATCAATCTTTTTGCAAAGACGGTGTATACAAATTAAACTTTTATGATATATTCATGCACTTATTATTCTATTTTGTAATTGAATATATATAGGTTGAAGCAACTCCAGTGAAGAGGCTGTGCAAAACACACAACACCATAACCGTGAATGGGCAATACCCCGGTCCAACCCTAGAAATCAACAATGGAGACACTTTGGTTGTCAAAGTCACTAACAAAGCTCGTTACAATGTCACCATTCATTGGTACTAATACAATCATTTCATAGGCTAGCATTTTAACTTCATTTCCTTAACATCATATATAATTATATATAGTCCTATACACACAAACAAAACAGCATCGTACATGCATGAAGTGAAAGTTTTAAACCCAAGCAATCAGTTATGTGGCTTTATTTTTCCTTTATCACGGTGAAAATAAATATATAATTGAGAGTGGACTTTCAATTTACTAGGAAAATGAAACTGCAAAAAAAAATATTAGAGACTTAATTAAAGAAATAAAATATATCTAAGTTTTTAAGTAGTGGTGTTCATGGCCTAATCAACCAGATTACCCAACCTAATCCGAAGTGATTGGTTCAAGTTTTTGATAGTTTGTGTTGAATCGAAACCAACAAGATCAAATTTAAAGTTGTTTGGTTCGGGATATGATTTTATGATTTAAATCCGCGAACCCGGACTCTTAAAAAAATATTCTGTTTTTGTTAATGTAGTTTTAAATTTTTATGAATTGATCTAAAAGTAGTTTTTTTTTTTTTTTTGTGGTGGCCGGGGTTTGAACCTCGGACCTTGCATATTTTATGCATTGTCCCAATGAACTAAGCTAAGCTCACGAGGACGATCTAAAAGTAGTTTTATTTAATTCAAGTGTTTTTGAATTAAACTATAATAAAATTTAATCTCGGTATTGTAATTTTTATAAAATAGATTGTCATTATTTATATAAATTTTTTAAAAAATGATTCTTTTGATATGATGGTCGAACCCAAACAAACTCGTTCATCAACGGGGTTGCTTTGGAATGGGTTTGACAAAAAAGTTCTTGACGTATAATGAGTTTGACCATAAAAGACACAATCCAACCCATAAACACCCTTCTAGTTGATTGTTAAAAACACTAAAATTGAAGACAAATTTTATTATTCATTGTCTCTAATTTCACTTGATAAATCAACATTTTGAAGAGGAAATGGTTTGATTAATCAATGATTAATATTGATTGTGTATTTGTGTGTGTTTTAGGCATGGTGTTCGACAAATGAGGACAGGATGGGCAGATGGTCCTGAATTTGTGACTCAATGTCCCATTCGTCCTGGAGGGAGTTACACCTACCGTTTCACTGTTAATGGACAAGAAGGGACACTTTGGTGGCATGCTCATAGCTCATGGTTAAGGGCCACTGTTTATGGTGCTTTAATCATTCGTCCTAGGGAAGGAGAGCCCTACCCTTTTCCTAAGCCAAACCGCGAGACACCCATTCTTTTAGGTAATTAATTACACTAATACTAATTACCCTTTTGTTACAATGATAACATTTGATGAAAACATGGAGACAAGAAAATCAAGTTAGTTTACTTCAAAAAAAAAAAAAATCAAGTTAGTTGTAATTTCTATAGCACCAACATTTATCGAAGATGCATCCGATGTATGACCGATACTAAATATGACTGCATTCAATTATTATTATTATTATTATTATTATTATTATTATTATTATTATTATTATTATTATTATTATTATTATTAGAAAAATATATCTTGTGTCTTTAGGGCATAAGCTTAAAAAACCAAATATATAAGTTTTTTTTTTTGAAATTGTGCATTTAATATCTTAAAATTTTTAAAAGTTATCCATTCAATATTAAGTTTGTCTTTTAATTTTATTTTTAGCATTTTATTTGTTCTCTAGAACACAAGTACTTAACATGACCCTTATTATTGTTATTGTTGTTGAGAGTGTCAACACATCAGCGCCGTATTCTATGTCTATATCTAAATCATTGTCATTGTTTTAACATGTTGTTGTGATAGGTGAAATATAGATGCAAAAGGACCATAGATTTTTCCTTTATTTATTTATTATTATTATTATTATTATTATTATTATTATTATTATTATTATTATTATTATTATTATTATTTTTTGTTTTACTTTTTAGATAAAGATTATGTATTTATGTTTATGATGACGACAAATTAATTAGCGGTGAAAATAATGATGATTAGGGGAATGGTGGGATGGAAATCCCATAGATGTTGTGAGGCAGGCTCAAAGAACTGGAGCAGCACCAAATATATCTGATGCATACACTATCAATGGTCAACCTGGTGACCTTTACAAGTGCTCTAGCAAAGGTAATTCATAACTTTCTTAATTTTTATGATTACAATTTTTTTTGGTTAAGAAATTTGATGATTACATTAAACATGCATCACATGTCTTGTTATAATAAATAAATTTTTGACTTTACAAAATATTTGACATAATAAAACAGGAGATAATCATAAAAGTGAAATGCTTTAGAGAAGAAAACAAAGACTCTAAAGCTCATATAACTATATGAAATTATTAAGAGATATTTCAATGACTTTATCAAACAAATGGTCAATGGAGTTCCTTTTTTTGGTACAGGGTCTATTATGACGGGACCATTTGTTTATTCTTATTTTTAAATTAAAATATTTGATTTTGATTGCCTAACAATTTCTTGAACCAAAAATTTAAATCATAGAAAAAGCTATCATTTTTCTAAATAGATATTTAAATAAAAAGCAAAAAAAGAATACATAGTTACACAAATCAAATGATTCCAATCTTTAATTTGAGATCGATTGATTTACGAATCTTTACGGTTGATTTTCAATCGGACAGCTAAGATCAATAACTATGTCACACATTTTCAACAATACATGACTAATTTTCTTATTTTGACATGAATGATTGAAAATGCAGGCACAACAATTATTCCAATACATTCCGGAGAAACAAACCTGGTTAGAGTAATCAATGCAGCGCTCAACCAACCACTTTTCTTCACAATTGCCAACCACAAACTAACCGTGGTTGGCGCAGATGCCTCTTACGTTAAACCCTTCACCACCAACATCCTCATGTTAGGACCCGGCCAAACCACCGATGTCCTAATACACGCAAACCAACCACCTTCCCAATACTACATAGCTGCACGCGCCTATCAATCCGCCCAAAATGCACCATTCGATAACACCACCACCACAGCCATTCTCCAATACCACAATTCAATCAAAAATAAACCAATCATGCCACCACTCCCTTCTTACAATGACACCAACATAGTTACTAAATTCAGCAGAAGCTTTTTTAGTCTGAGAAAAGCTGAAGTCCCGACCGAAATTGATGAAAATCTCTTCTTTACAATTGGTCTAGGACTCAACAAGTGCCCGAAAAATTTCAGAAAAAGAAGGTGTCAAGGTCCTATTAACGGAACACGCTTCACTGCGAGCATGAACAATGTCTCTTTTACTCTTCCAAACAATATTTCCATTTTGCAGGCTCATTACCACGGAATCCCTGGAGTTTTTACCACTGATTTTCCAGCAAAACCGCCCGTTAAATTCGATTACACTGGCAACGTGAGCCGTTCGCTCTGGCAACCTGTTCCCGGGACTAAAGCTTACAAGTTGAAGTTTGGATCAAGGGTGCAAATTGTGTTGCAAGATACAAATATTGTTACTCCTGAGAATCACCCAATTCACCTTCACGGGTATGATTTCTACATTGTTGCTGAAGGATTTGGAAATTTTGAGGCTAAGAAAGATACTTCAAAATTCAACCTTGTTGATCCACCTATGAGAAATACAGTTGCTGTACCTGTCAACGGTTGGGCAGTTATCCGGTTTGTTGCGGATAACCCAGGTAATTTTTTTTCTTCCAAATTTATACTACTTCCGTCACTAAATATAAGATCAATATAAATCACGTGAATTAAGAAAGTCAGTTGTGACATTAAATTAAATTTGTTGATAATTAATAATGTTTTGTGTACTATAGGTGCTTGGATTCTGCATTGTCACTTGGATGTTCACATTGGTTGGGGTTTGGCTACTATCCTATTGGTAGAGGATGGAGTTGGGAAATTGCAATCAATACAATCACCTCCACAAGACCTGCCTGTCTGTTAGGATAATTAAAAATTTCATGAATTTATCAAGCCTAGTAATAAGGGTCTTAATTTTTATTTAGTTTGGAAGTTGATTTTTTGCCTTCCTGAATTTGGGAAGCTTTTATGTTTGATGAATTTTTCTCTGTTTTTATTTCCTTTCTATTCAGAGAGTAATCGGGTTTAGAAATAAGGATGTAAGGTCAAGTGGTTTCAACCTAAGATACCATCTTAATAGTCACAAGCCCGAGTAGAACAATTGATGTTATATAAATTTTTCCTATAGTTTATGTTACAAATATATTGGAAGTTTTTAATACATATGCTGTCTCTATTGTTATGCCTACTATAATTATGATTTAATTTGTAAGTTCGGAAAACATACGTCACTGTGATTTGACGGGTATGTATTTGAGAATTGGGGATGGAGATGGGAAAGTAAAACTCGTCCCTACCCCGCCCCATTGTATGTCTGATTCTCCGCCTTACATGTTACATTACTCATTCATTTTCTATTTGTTATGTTTGTTCCCTTTATGAAAACTTAGGGCTTATTTTACATAGCTTTATTTGTTATCCATTCGCATTAAATCCAACTATTTCATTGCTATCCCTTCACATTAAATCACAAACATAAACACGAGACACTTAGATACAGGTAATAATTTCAAAAAAGTAATTAAGTGTAATCACATGTGTTAGTGTTGGATATTGATATGTGTTGGATATTAGAAATGTGTTTGTTTTGACGACGTGTATGTGATACATAATTTGCCAGTAATACTTCACCAAAGTAAGTAGTTTTGTTTTAATTGTACTTTTAATACTTTTTTCTTTCTTTCAAGTAACTTAGCGACTAAAAATTCATCTATTAAAGATGAATTAGTGGATTGTCCGGGGTTTTGAACCCCTATCACTGCATAATACAATGCATTGTCCTTATCAATCGAGTTAAACTAACCGAGACGATACTTTTAATACTCTGCTCATGTCTATTTGAAAGACCCACCTCGAAGAATATGATATATTGGCTTGTTAAAAAAAAAAGGCTTAATAGCAGTTTTAACACCCTAACTTTTCCAAAGTTGCGATTTTAGCCCCCTAAGAAAAAAAATTACAAAACCGCCCCCTAAATTTTGCACCTGTGGTAGTTTTGGCCCCCAAGGCCAATTTTGACTCGGTCTACATTGACGTGGCACCCTAAGCGAGGTGCCACATGTTATTTTTTTGGCCTTGGGGGCCAAAACTGCTACAGTTGCAAAACTTAGCGGGCGGTTTTGTAGTTTTTTTCCTTAGGTGGCCAAAATCGCAACTTCGTAAAAGTTAGGGGACGAAAACTGCTATTAAGCCAAAAAAATAATACGATATATTAGTTTGTAGAAATCTTTAGAAACAAGATTTATAGTACTGTGATTGAATTTCATCTTCTAATATGCTCGAATGATTTATGATACGGAATTTTTATAAACTGTTATAAGTCTCTTTTTTTAGTAACTGTTAAGTCTCATAAATTGAAAGATTAAAATAACTTAATATTCTTGTACCAAAAAAAAAAAAAAACTTAATATTCTTGTGTTTTTTAATTTCTTGTAAGCTCAATCTTCAAGTTCTGAAGTCCCAATGGTATCTCTTGTTGGTTTTGGACTGAATGAGTTGGACTTTCCTGAGATAAGGCTATTGCATATTTAAACTGATCATGTGCATTGTCAATTTGATAAAAATAATTCAAGACCTTTGTCTTGCTTGGGTGTAGGTTGCTAAATGTCATGTATTGGTGGATTTCTATAGCTCTTTCAAGTGTCATAACAGAGGGACGAAAGAGGAGTGAATATCAGTCTATCAACATCGAACTTTTTTCTATCTTACCAAAGTAATGAATAAAAAAAAATAAAAATTAAAAACTAAAGTCAATCAAATCATAAACTAACAAAAAAACTAAAAAAACTAAAATAATATTTATTTTTTAAACTGATAAACCACAAGCGCATCAACAATACGAAATGGTACATCAAACAAAATACAAGAGGCACCATAAATATGCGGCCACCCCACCCAAAAGACTAAACCACATAAGATAAACTCCAAAGGTATAAAATAGCACCACGGAGGAAAAAACTTAAAAACACCCATAACTAAGAAACCGTCTCAATAAGCAACACTTTGGATTTCAACATCATTCATAGAATAAACAAGATGATATCTTAATTTATTCAAACTTCAATCCCAAAATACCACCATAATTTCCTCTACAATTTCATCAATCTCCTTAATACCAATATTAAAAATTATGTCATTTATAAATTTTTTAAATCATCCAAAGAGTAGCATGCCAAATTATCAACCATCCCTTTTAGAGCTTCTTATCCCTCACCTCCCTCCTCAAAAATTCAAAATGGACAAACAAATTTTGCGGAGTTATGATATTGATTTCAAGCCAACACAACACCTTTTGGACCACAACTAAAATAATGCATTAAGTGAGAGTTTTTTTCTATGTGACACATCATTAACGAGAGAGGATAACTTCCCAAAATGGTTTACCTTTTTTTCACCACATTGTAACACCAATATAGGAACTTTCCCATTACAAAATTCAGTAGAGGACAACATTTCTCCAAAAACACCTAACAAATTTGCATTTTCCATAAAATTTGTCATTTCTTCATCAGTCAAATCTCCAATATTATGCCTCTTACCCACCATCACAAGATCATAATTTTCATTACCTAAACCTCGAAGTGCTTCTAACAACTGTGTATAGCCCTCCACCACAATTTCATGACAAACAACATTATCAATATTTAATTTCTTACCCTTAAACTCATCTATCAAACTCTCATCCAACATATTCTCTAATGTTTCATCTTCTTCTTCATCATAATCAATTTTAAATTTAACATCATTATTAATATTGTTTTCATTGTTATGAACAATGAAACAAAATAATGTGACACTCGTATTTGGACGGTCCAACATTCTAATACCCAATGCCAATGCTTCTCTATCGTCTTGTCCACCGATGAAGAAAATCGCAACATTAAACGACAATTTTGTTGTACTCATACTTATTCGTGAGTTTCTATCCACTAATATCCCCACTGTACATTGAGCACGAGCTTGAGAATTAATGTTGAGGTCACGAATTGAAGTTATAACAATGTCACTACTCGTACTTTGATCATTTTCATGAAATGGAATGATGAGCAAAGGAATTGATTTATCTTGGGCGAGGTTACAAATGGCTTCATGCATGCTATTGTAAGGGGAAACATTAATATATGAATGAATTGTGACGGGACCTTCGGAATTTTTGGAGTAATTCTCAAAAGCACGTAAAATGTGATTGCTGGTAGGGTAATGGATGGACAAGGTTTTTTTGTTTTTCATATTTATTGGAAGAAGAATTGGTGTGCTTTTTCCTAATAACTCTGTGAGATGAATGACATGGACGCATAAAGGGCTTTTTTGTGTTGGGTTACAAACCTCTAATAAACCGATCATGCTACGCACGTTGTTATCATTGTGCATGCAGCAAATAATGTTGAACTCTGAATTTTCAGGAGTGTTTTGGATCGTCCTCACTCCCCCGTCATGTATACTTTTTACCATTGTCACGCGAGAGCCATGCTTATACATGTTTTTTATCAAAGGTATGCATACCCCGGTCATCACCACCACATATAGAACCATCTGGCTGTATACTTCATCATTAATAACCTGCAAAAATAGTTGATGAAAAAACGTTGTAAATTTAATTGATTGTCATGGTCACATTATTTAAGATTGTAGTCAAATGCAGTTGATTCAGCCTATATTGCAATTGCAATTGTTGCGGTTATCTTGCAAACCTTGATATTGCAAGAAAATACTGTCAAACAGGGTCGATACGATTACAATTGTAATTATGATACCACTGCAATTGTAATTATAAAATCCTAAATCCTAAACCCTAAAAAATAAATAAACATCAACGATGCAAATATTTTGAAACTTCAATTAACTATGCGGGAGAAAAGAAAGTTAGATGACCTATCTATTGCAATTGCGGACGTAAACCTTTTCTAAACCTTGTGTGTATATGATGAAATCAAATACAAGAAAGAATATATTTTAAGTAAACAAGAAAGAACACTAGGTACCTCGGTACTTCTTTGTCTAGCAAAAAATATTAGTTCCATGATGCCCTTGATGTTTAATATAAGGCCAAGCACGAAGCCATGTTTGCGCCTCATATTATACGTTGGTGCAACAAAGACGCATGCAAGCACCTTTGCCAAGAACCCAACAAATAAGATACTCTGAAATACAAACACCACCTCCCAATTTTTGGTAATTCCTTTTAAATTTGTTGTTATGCCAATGTATGAGAAGAAAAATGGCATAAGTAATTCTTGGATGATTAGTTCACTTTTCTCTACTATTGTTGTTGCCAAGGGAGGTCCATTAGGCATTGCCAAACCAAAAAGAATAGGTCCTATAACAAAATGTAAACCAAGCGCGTCGCTAATAGCTACCATAATTAGAACACCCAAAAGAACAAAGACAACATACATTTCTTTCAAAGGTTTTCCAATTGGTGTTCTTTGAATGATAATCCTTGCCATTGGTCTTACAATGAAAAAGAAGGATAAAATATATAAGAAACATACACCCAAGGCAATGAACGCAAGAAAGATGGTTTTAATTTTTATAGTTTTGACTTCTACTTGTAGTGTTATTGTAACCCATTGCATCATTTCAGTGATCATTGCTGAAGATAAAGCAATTTGCCCTAGCTCCGTACTCATAAGGTTGAGTTCTGTCAAAGCTTGAGAAACAACGGCAAAACTAGTAACTGTGAAGACGTTTGGGATCGAATATACGGAGCCTGTTTTATCACGACCATTTGGTGTATACATTTTCAAGAGAATTGATGTAGAAATATAAGACGACAAAAAGGGAATTACACCAAACCTCCAACAACGTTTGGCTGCTTTTAAGGTTGTTGTTACATCTAATTTCAATGCATAGATGAACACAAAATACGAAGCTCCTATTTTCGCCAATATTGTTAAGAACATAGATTGTTTCAAGGGATATAAAGTTTTGAACAATGTATCATTGCGCCCTAAAAATGTTGGCCCTAACAAAACACCTCCCTGTGAAAAATTACAAGTTAAATATCGTTAAGTTTCTTAAGATACGTACTAATAAAAATAAAAAATGATATACATTTATCTTCAAGACATAGTTTAAACGATTGAGTTGAGACATTTAAAGAATTTAATTAATAAATTTTTTCTTGTTAAAAAAAGTGTCTATAAGAAAATATTGTAAATTTACATAAGTTATTTTTCCTTGTTTTTATTTTGGCTTAAATGCACTTTTGGTCCCCCTATGTTTGCCGTCGTAGCAATTTTGGCCCCCTAACAAAAAAAATGCAATTTTGACCCTCTAATTTTCCCAACCATGCTGAGTGGCCACCACATGTCCCAAAAAGGGGGCCATAATCGCAACGTTTTTGTAAAGATAAGGGGGCAAAAAGAGCATATTTCCCTAAACATAGCAAAATTAGGGTGTCAAAATTGCATTTTTTTTGTTAGGGGGCCATAATTGCTACGACGGCAAACATAGGGGGCCAAAAGTGCATTTAAGCCTTTTAGTTTTATTGTTGAAGAAGAATACTAAATTAAATAGAGGAGGAAAAACTAACTAGAAGGTTTAAATTAAAGGGCGGAACAAGGACAGAACATATGAATCTGGGTGTTTGTAGAGGCCTTAGGAGACAATAAAGCACTCGAGAAAACATGAAATATAAGATAATTTGGCACAATGTGACAGGGAGCACAAAGTCTAATGGATTATCACCAATCCACACTCCTAAAGAACCAACCGTTCTATTATTCTTGAAACAAACGGGTTTATTATGAGACATTATGTATGTGTGTGTATTCTGTATTTTATTCAACCAATTGACGGACACGAAAAAAATGTTTCTTTATTGGGTTTGTGCATGCAACAAATGCAAACACAAACACTTGAGAAGAACAAACGGTGGAAGAAGACAAAAAAATCTTCATATATGTAAAACATTTATGACATTTTTTATTGCCTGTAAATTGATAAGACAACTTAATTATATTCTGGATTGAAATTTTTAAACACGTATGAGTTGGATTATGTGGTGTTTTTTACTTATGTTAGCTAATGTAATTGGAATGATGTCAAAATTTAATTATAGCATTTTTTTTTTTGTGTGAAATAACCGTGAGTTGGAGTTTAAGTTAAATTTGGAAAGAAAAGACATAGAAGACAGGGTAGTTGATGCTATTACTGAACTAAGGCCAGTGTATCTTTTTTTATTCAAAATATTTTAATGTTGAAGGGTATTTTAGTGAACGATAAAAATTTCATATTACAATGTAATAAACAATGAGGTATGGGTAATCTATAACATCTATAATTTATATTATATATGAATTTTTCTCAAATGTATTTATGAAAATGCAAACTCCACAAGAAATGTCGGCACATGACACTTTAAAATGAACCAATCTTTCTCATGCATTTGACATTTACCGTTACTCTAAATTGGTTTTTGTAACCTTTTGATATCATTCTCTTTCATGCGATTTTTTTTGCCATTCAATATCTATTATTTAAAATTTATTTACTTTCGGTATTTGGTGGTGCAGGTGACAATAGCAAATTGCATGTGTTATGGTTAGTTGATAAAATACATGCTTAATAAACATTTAAAATTCTATGTGAAGCTTTTTTAATTGAATCTAATTTTTTAGGTAAATCAAATAATCCAAAAATCTTCAAGTCCTTCAACAAACTCATAAAACTACCAGCAACTCATACTATTTCATATACTCATACAGAAAAAAGACAAAATACTCAATGTTTTCCCTTATCTTCTCTCATGTTCAAATTCTTTTTTCATATTCATTTTTCTTCTTATGACTTCATTTTTCTCTTCTCATGAAAGAAATAAACATAAACCTTCTCCTTGAAACCATCACCAATCAACCTTTTTGAACATATTGTGTCTCCATTTGACCTTATTTGACCAAGTCACATAACTACAAACACAAAGAGTCACACAAATGATTAAGAGATCTTAATGTTTCAAGTGTGGGTTAAAGCTCTATATTGGATGGAAGAGTAGATTTCGAAGAACATATAAGTGAGATGACATATATACATAATGTCTTAAGATTTTTGATGAAAAGTTGGTATCAATCTCATTTTTCTGGTTTCTGTTAATCAAATATGGTGATCAAACTTAGTGTAGGATCCCCTTGGAATTCTCAAAATTATGATGAACTATTTGTTAGTTTTTGGATGTGATTTGTTAAATTTTTTATCTTCAATTTTAGTTATCGGATGTCATTCGCTTTGATGCTTATTTGTTTATTCATTTTTTTATTATGTCAAATTAATTCACTTTTGATCTTTGGTGGAATATGGAAATGAAAAATTGTAGATGTGTTATACTGAGTTTGACAAACCACATGCTTATAGATGTGACAGCAATCTGATTTGTGTGATTGCTCGTAGCTTATTATGATAATCCAACCTAGTGTAAGATCCTTTTGTAGACCCAACATTATGATGAATTAATTTGTTAGGTATTGGACGTCATTTGTTTATTATTATTATTATTATTATTATTATTATTATTATTATTATTATTATTATTATTATTATTATTATTATTATGTTAAAATTTAGTTTTTGGATGTCACTCCCTTTCATGTTATTTTTAATTCAACCTTTATTATTTCTTTTTTTATTTTATTTTTTTTAGCCAAAATAAGAAATAAATTAAAAAGATTAGGAAGTACATGACTGAGGGGGCATAAACCTGACTCAGTAAACCACACAAAAAACCCGAAACGGGGATACAACAAATCAGCACAAAAGTGGTATAAAAGGACACATCTCTGAACAATTGATAAGTGCTCAAAATGATCTAATTCATGTGTTAGTTTAGGCATGTTTGATGAGTTGTTTTACAAATTATCGATGGAAAAGCTTCAATTATGTGCCTTAATGCCATTTATGCTTTGCATGCCTTACTTTACCCTTTTGTGCAGGAAAATACAAGCAAGGAGCAAGAATTGCCAAAGTTCACAAGAAAGTCGCCATTAGCGAAAATGTCGCTATTGGCGAAATACTCCCTGGAAGTTACGCTATCAGCGAAACTGGGAGCGAAGTCAGAAGCAGGATCTCAAGAAATTCGCCATTAGCGAAAATGTCGCTATTGGCGAAAATCTCACAGAGAACTTCGCTATCAGCGAAGTTGGAGGCAAAACTCAGGAGAATCAAGTGGATAAAGGCCACGTGGAGCAACTCCATTGGTGCAGAGGCATATTTCACACATTTCGCTAATAGCAAAATATTTAGTATTAGCGAAATTTCGCAGAAGTGGCCCATATAAATAGTTTTCTCTTCTCTTTCCAACCATTCCACTACTGTTTTATTACATATTTTCTGGTTTTTAGAGAGAGGTTAGGGCATTTCTAGAGAGAGAAACACAGAGCAAGGTAGTTAGGAGTAGATTCAAGCCAAGATTTGTTGAGACATCATGGATCTTCTCATTGAATCTTCATCTCTTCTTCATCCTTTGCATAACTATCATAGACATATGTAGCTACATCTACTCTTGTGGTCTTGAGGTATTCAAACAAGCTATTATGTAATCTTTTGATCATTTAATATATGGTTCTAGTTATTTATTCAATATTGTTGTTATTCTTGCATGTAATGTTTTATTGAGATTTAAAATGATATGGACACATACTTTTGAATCTAGAAATAGAATAACAATCTATCTTAAGTTATCACTCTAGACATAGATGTTAATATTTGATAATCACTTTTAATCTAGAACTTAATGTTTTTGGGTCATTTAATCGGTTGGGAAATCGTCGATTAAACGATCCAATCGACTTTGTGATCGTTTAAATGTTTGGGAAATCGATAATTAAACGATCCCTGTGTTTGGTGTAGAAGAGAAGTTGTGAAGAGAGAAATAGGTAAGAGAGAGTTTGAAAAGAGAGAAAGAGGTGAGAAATAGGGTAGATTTGATGGATTGTTTGGTACAAGAGAAGAAAGAGAGAAATAGAGGAGAAAGAAGTGTGTTTAATTTTTGAAAAGACCAAAATATCCTTATATTAAAAAAACTAATACAATTATTATCTTAGTAAGTCAATTTCATATATAATTTTTTTATGAGGATCTCATATATAAATTAATGTAGTTTTTTATTCTAATTTAATTAAAAAATTAAATTGATTATTTTTACAAAGGAATTAGATTACTTTTTAATTAATTTTTAAAAATATTTTAACATAGTCGGTTAATTAAATCAATTCATTACACTAGTTTTATTTAAAAAAAAAATATGACTAGATTATCACACTATTTAATTTTACTAGTGTTATCGTTGTTATTTAGTTATAAAAAAAAAAATAGTGTTATTCAGTCTTTAAACAAAAAATAAGATGCCTATGTTACTCATATGATGTAAGCAAGGGTATAATTGAGAAATGCCCAAGATACCAACAGCCCCTCCCGTTTCTTCACATCCATGAAGAGAAAGAATATTGATGTGGGGCCCACAAGTTTTTAATCTCTCTCCCCTATTTCTTTGCTCACCAAACAACCTTGATGGGACACTTCTCTCCTATCTCTCTCTCTTCAACTTCTCTCTTCTCATCTTCTCCTCAACCAAACAGCCCCTAAGAAATAACGATATCATTTGGACACGAATGATATTGTCTAGTGATTGTGATAATATCGTTTAAAAAGCTAGAATCCATTAATCGATCGAGAGATTGCAGTTGTTACGCTTCGTTGATGTCTCTGACCCCAAGCGAAATAGCCCTATCTCGTCTCGTTTTACTTTTATGTCGAATAGTTAAAAATAGTTTTACACAAACAAACAATTTATACCCAAACACTTAATGTGATAAAGATTGTGAAAATGCTTATGAAATACGCAACTCCCTGTGGATACGATCCTATTCTATACTCACGTGTAAATAGTTTTATGAGATGTAAAAATCTTACATCAACAATCACTACCACGGATAATCCAGCGAATATATATGACGATGAAATAATGTAGATGTGTTATGTTGAGTTGACAAAACACGTGCTTATTAGATATTTTAAAATGATGTGGTGTTTTTTTTAATTAAGATTATTTTTTTGGTATATTACTTACCCAAAAATCTTCATCTCCTTCAACAAATCCATAAAACAACTAACAACTCACTCTATTTCATATACTCTTAGAGAACAAACACAAATTGCATATGTCCCCTTATCATTTCTCTCATCTTTCTTACTAAAGCTTGTCTGGTCAAGCTAACCCTAACCCTAAATTTAACCTAGCAATTTCTCTCCCATTCTGACACATTTAATTCCAAGTTTGAGCTCCTCACCCTTTTAACACGGAATAAATTCATTTCATTTCAAATTGTTTGGCAATTTCTCAGGTTTGACCGTGTTGTTGTTTGGCAATTCATTTCATTTCATTCATTAAATAATTTAAGGCAATTCGTTTCAAATTTGAGAGCATTTCCTAATCAGCTTATCTGAATTTATTCCTAGCTTTTTCCCTCCCATTCCAACGCAATTAATTCACGCCTTTGACTTCCTCATCCCTTTAACACGCAATCATTTCATTTCATTTCAATTTGTTTGTCATTAAATAAAAATATGTTTCAAGTCAAATTGGGATGACATCATATATTAGGTACTCCATATTATTTTGGACGTTGCATATCTGTATGGTATGATTGTAGAATATTTTTCAATCAATTATATATTAACTGTCATTAATAACACACGGTTGCAAATTTCATTAAAAAAAAAACACGGTTGCAAATTAAAATAATACGTTTCACGTCAAATTGGGATGACATCATATTTTAGGTACTCCATATATTTTGCATGTTGCATATATGTATGGTATGATTGTAGAATATTTTTCAATCAATTATATATTAACTGGCATTAATAACACACAGTTGCAAATTTCCTTAAAAAAAACCACACGGTTGCAAATTAAAATCAGTCTATAATATCATTACCGTAATTGTTTAATTGATTCAGCCTCATTTCTTCTTCCATTATTCTATCATTGATTCAGGAAATGGAGGGTCGTGGTATTGAAACTCTGCTGTCCTATCACTGCTTAACAGCGCCTGTCTTTTTTTGTTAGGTTGTTGACATGTTAATTTATTTTTCATGTTAGGTGTTGATTTATGAAGGAGAAGTTGAGAAGATGATGAATACTAGAACTACTTCTATCAAGTTGGTGGCCATGATTGCAAAAATGGCTGGGATTGCGGAACTATTTTAGATGTTGCATATCTGTATGGTATGATTGTGGAATATTTTTCAATCAATTATATATTAACTGCCATTAATAACACACGGTTGCAAATTTCATTAAAAAAAAACACGGTTGCAAATTAAAATAATATGTTTCAAGTCAAATTGGGATGACATCATATTTTAGGTACCCCATATATTTTTCACGTTGCATATCTGTATGGTATGATTGTTCAATCAATTATATATTAACTGACATTGATAACACATGGTTGTAAATTTCCTAAAAAAAAAACCACACGGTTGCAAATTAAAATCAGTCTATATTATCATTACCGTAATTGTTTAATTGATTCAACCTCATTTCTTCTTCTATTATTCTATCATTGATTCATGAAATGGAGGGTCGTGGTATTAAAACTTTGCTGTCCTATCACTGCTTAACAACTCCTGTCTTTTTTTTTGTTAGGTTGTTGACATGTTAATTTATTTTTCGTGTTAGGTGCTGATTTATGAAGGAGAAGTTGAGAAGATGATGGATACAAGAACTACTTCTATCAAGTTGGTGGATGATTGTGGAAATGGCTGGGATTGCGTCTTGATTTTTGGCTCTACTCCATACCTACACTGCATGATTGGTAGGAAGTGGAAGCGTTTTGTGGATGCCCGCAAGCTTCGTGAAGGGGTTAAGATCAGACTCGGTGTGCCAGTGGCTGGAGAGAATGATACAATCTATTTAACTGTCATTGGTTGTTAGGATTGGAAGTTGCGGATGGTTTAATGCTGATGGAATTTGCCAGTTTATTTTAATGTTTCCCTTGCTGTTTTTTCCCATTGCGTGCCCTTTTTATGGAGTGTCGTGTGCTTCATCTTTTATGCTTTCTTTTCGATTTGTCAATCAACAAATATGATGCTTCAGTTCTGGACTATCATAGTAATGAAGCATCATTTTGCCTTATTATGGACGCTATTTTAAATTAAGCAAACCTTTTCAGATTTTACATTGCATTCTTTTATCAATGTCGTTATATATATTAAAAACTAAACTTTAGCCCATCAGTAATAACTGATTAATACAAATAAAAGATATTCTTAACATAAATGCCTGAAATACACTAAACTAATGCGCATATCATGAGCAAGATACATGATATTCGATGAAATGTTGCTGTAATGCTTAAAGTTTGTTAGTAAATGCACGGATCAATGAGAATAAACCTGGTTTCTTTTTTCTCTATCTACTCCCTCCGGTCCTAATTATAAGAAGAAAAACCAAAAAACATCAAAACCAACACACTCATTAATTAGTTTAACTTTTTGAATATTTTTACAAATATACCCTCATAAAAAATTGTGAAGCATTAAATACACTCACTAATATTAAAAAGACAAACACTAAATAAGGGGTAGAAAAGTCTTTTAAGCAATAACTACACCTTAAAAGTTGTGATATTTTCTTATATTTAGGACCAAATTTTTTTTTGAAAATTTTCTTATATATAGGACCGGAGGGAGTAATTAGTAAATGCACAATTTAATTTAATGTTTTAGGGTCAATGGAGCAAATGATGACATTATAACTGTTTTGTAAATGGAGTAAATGGAGGAAATGCACTATTTAATTTAATTTTTTTTTAGGGTCAATGGAGCAAATGATGAAATTATAACTGTTTTGTAAATGGAGTAAACGAAGTAAATGCATGATTTAATTTAATTTTTTCGGGTCAATGGAGTAAATGCAAATGCTAGCATTTTTTCGATTTAATGGTTAATTTTTTCATTATGACTGTTTTGTAAAATATAATAATTAGCAAATGATGACATTAATAACTGTTTTGTAAAGTATAATAATTAGTAAATGATGGCGGTAATAATTGTGCAATGATGTTGTGCAATAATTCTCCAATCGTAAGAAATATTTTTATTGGTACAATAACACTTTTTCATCTGTATTTAATCATATTAATAAGGCAACATATTTCTCAAAGCTTTGAATGAAAATTTCAATTCTTAAACCATTGAGGGTTGACCGCCCCTTTCAGCTGCTAAAAAATAGGAATATTGATTTGCTGATCGTTAATGTGTAAGTTACAAATGCTAACAAATTGTTTCTATTTCAATTTTTGAGTGATATTTATTGGAGCAAGTAATCTTTCCCATGATTATCATTAGAAATAATTCTCCAACCGTAAGAAATATTTTGATTGGCACTATAACAATTTTTCATCTCTATTTAATCATATTAATAAGGCAACATATTTCTCAAAACTTTGAATGAAAACTTCAATTCTTAAACCATTGACTGTTGACCGCCCCTTTCATCTTCTTAAAAATAAGTTTATTGATTTGCTGATCCAGAATTTTCGAGATACAAATGCCAGCAAATCGTTTCTATTTTAATTTTGGAGTGATATTAATTGGAGCAAGTAATTTTTAGGTTAACGTTTGAAATAATTCTCCCACCTTAAGAAATATTTTGATTGGCAGTATAAGACCTTTTCATTTGTAATTTTAGGATAGGAAATTATAGGTTTGACATTTACTGTCATGGAAATAAAAATCTGTATGTAATCATATTAATAAGTCAACATCTTTTTTAATATTTTAAATGAATATTACACATTAAACCATTGGTAATTTGAACCTCCCTTTCAGCACCCAAAAACGATCAAATTGATTTGTTGTAGCAGAATTTGGAAGTTACAAGTAATCAAAAATTATTTCTATTTTAATTGTGGAATTAAATTTAATGTACCAACTACTAATTCACATGATTCCCGTAATAAAGATTTATACCACCATAAGAATTATTGGCCTTGGCACTATAACACAATTTTCATTTTTTTTAGAAAGGAACACAATGTTCATTTTTTCGAAAGGAACACAATTTTCTTGAGAAATTTTCCAACGAGCCACAAAATGAAATAATGCTGTTCGAAAATGCTGTGACAAAATTCATTTATGTAAATTCGTAAATACACATCAAATAGTATTTTTATTTAGTAAAATGTTGTTTATCACGAAGTTTTTTGCAATGTATCCTAAATTGTGTATTTTGTAGGATTGACCGGAATTAAACTTCTTTCATGTTAATTATTTATGACTAAAAATTTCTCCTAAATTGTGTACTTTCTGTGATTTAACAGAATTAGAGTTCTTCTATTTGTATGATTCATAGTTTGGAATGTATCATAAATTTTGTACTCTCTATCTTTTACGACTTATTGTTATATTTATTATGACTTATTTTACTACGATATAATATAGACTTTGGTGAAATTGTGAGTTTCTACATGAAAATAAGACCCGTGCTTCAGCACAGGTCATAGTTCTAGTATGTACAAATTCTTTTTTCATAGTTTTTTCTTTTCTAATCTCTTTCATGTCTTCTCATGAAACAAAGGAACATGAACCTCGCTTCATGGGACCACCATCAACCCACCTTTTTACACAAACTCTCCTGAAAGTTCCATCATTATGATAAATTGTTTCAATAGTTTCTATATGTCATTTATTTAATTTTTTTAATCTTAAATCTTAGTTATTGTATGTCATTCGTCTTTATGCTATATTTTTTATCCAACCTCTATTATTTCAAATTCTCTTGCTTTTTTTTTTTTTTGTCTTTGATGGAATATGACAATGGAGCAATAAAAATATATTATGCTGAGTTGACAAACTACACACGTATTTAAAATTTAATATGATGTGAAGTTTTTTTATTTAATCAATTTTTTTGGTTAAAATAATCACCCAAAAATCTCCATCTCCTTCAACAAACTCGTTAGATTACCAACAACTCACTCTATTTCCTATACTCCTAAAGATAAAACACACATTCCTCTTTTTTTTGCTTATGAAAGAAAGGAACAAAAACCTCCCTCCATAAAATCACCATCAATCCACCTTTTTTACCATGTTATGCCATCATTTGACCTTGTTTCGCTAACCAGATCATAGATGCAGAGAGTCTCTCACTTAAGGGAAATACGTTAATATAACTTACTACTTTACTTTTGGGTAGGGCAATTCAACCATGCAATTCTATTCATCTTTTATTACTTTTCACTTTTAAAATAAGTTTTACTAATTATTGAATTGAACGATAATCCCTGTGGAGAACGATACAACTTATTACTTGTTAGGATTTGATGCACTTGCGAATTTCCATCAGTATTATGGATGGTTGAGAGGATAAAGTCATAGGTAATAAATGGTTTCGGTTGTGACATGCATGAAAATAGTTTAATATATTTCATTTAATGTAAGTGTTTTAAATTAGCACATTTGTAGTTTAGAAAGTTCCTTTAATAAATAATTTTTTAAAGGTCCTTTAAATCAGTACATTTAATGGTCCGAGGTTCGTTTGAGTAATTTTGTAGACTTTTCTAAAACTAATTTCTATAACGATTTTGAAATCATGTAATAATGTTTTGTTCCCAAAAATAGAAATTTTAGGCGACAATTATGCTAAAAGTTTCTGGTTGATAATTCTTGCATCAATCATTTGCCAAAAAAATAATAATTACGAGGCATAGTAATTAAGAATATGATTTCGCATCGCATGAAAAGAGATATGAATAAAAAATGCTAGAAAAAATTTGAAAAATAATTTTTCTTTATTTTAGAGTTAACCCTCCGGTTCGAAGTGTAATTGGACCAATGTAATTTGGAGTTTGACACAAAAAAATTATTTCATTAAGAGATCAAACTTTGGTTCTACCGAATGATTGATCATGGTATATTTTGAACCAATGTAATTTGAACATTCAATAATACATTATGACATATTTCAAATCACTTTATTTAATATGATTGCACTCACTATTTTGATCATGTAAAGATTCAATATAAATAATATCATATATCTATTGTTTATTAAATATCATGGACAAATTACGCATTCATTCATTGGGTTGTGCTATCGAAACAAAAAATTAAGATGAAGACTTGATTTTTAGAACCTCATAATTTTTTTTATATATAGTCAACTTACCAAGATCTCGTAAAAAAAAAGTATCTCATATGAATCCTTATCAACCAGCACTTATATAATGTTCTACATCAAAAACAAAAAGTAACTAAAATATGAAGATAACAAAAATGAGTCATATCAAAATAAACAACATCAATTATTCTAAGAAAACATGGTTTTTCATAATTTACATATAGATGCATTCATAACCATATTCAGTGAGAAAGCATGAGTCACAATTTACATCATGAACGAAAATCGTTAAACATGTACAACCCACATGACCATGCTCCATGATTCTTTGACTGGATTGATCTTATAAATGTTATCAGATTTTATAGTACGATAGTAATTTTATTTGATATGGTGAGACAACAAAATAAGATGAGAGGAACAACATGGTAAAAAATGTGAGTTGGTGGCTATTTCATAGAAGGGTGTCTTTGTTCCTTTCTTTAACATATATTGAATAACAAATATTCATTAAAGAGAATGACATCCTAAAGTTAAAATTTAAGATAAAAAATTAAACAAATGACACCCAAAAACCAACAAAACAAATTATTATAATGTTGCAACTTCTATGGGAACCTACATTGAGTTGTATCATCATATTAGTCCAAGAGCAACAACACAAGTGAGATTGATATCACTTCTTCACCCAAAGTCCTAAAGCATTAGGTATTTGAATAATCTCCCTCATATGTTT
The DNA here is from genome assembly GCF_051527215.1 of Medicago sativa. NCBI lineage: Eukaryota > Viridiplantae > Streptophyta > Magnoliopsida > Fabales > Fabaceae > Medicago > Medicago sativa. The sequence goes on along the minus strand of NC_140751.1, from coordinate 73,165,471 downwards.
CTCTTTATCTACTCTTGCATACAATGCCGAATTTTAACCCACAATTGACACATTAACATCTCTCCATTAAGTATGAGACTCTGTGTCTGTGATCCACTATCAAGAAGCACCCCACCCCACCCCCCCCCCCCCCCCCCCCCCCCCCACACACACCCACACAATGTTGAACCGGGATATGATATCACCGTTGAGCCTTCTAGGGAAGTCAACATTGATGTGAATCGACACATTGTAGAAAGAGAAACCACATAAGTGAGAATGATACCGCATCTTCCTCGAAAAATTGAAGACTTAAATATGAGTTTTATTCATTTATTTTTTGTTTAACCTCCACTTTTTTATTCAATATTGGACTTTAACCGACACTTGATACATCAGAGTATTTTCTCTCTCAAATATGACGGAATTCTAACCCGTAGTTGGCACGGGTCCATACTAATATATAATTAAATGTGTACTATACTTTAATTCATCTAATCATAAATCAATGCTTTTATGATTTCTATTAACTTTGAGCCACCGTGTATGACTCCCAATTATTCACTTGCTACGATAGGTTAAATAGAGAGGGCGATATTGCATGATTAAATTAAAATAAGGGAGGTGACTGTTAGGTTAAAGACTAGAGCGTATGTAGGTGTTATTTGAACAAAAACACATGGGAGGTATGTGTTATTTGAACAAAACTAGAGAGGGTGTCTTTTTAATTTAATTTTGCATTATTACAAAATTCATTATTTTATAACAGGGTTCAACATTATATGTTAATGATTCTCTAAAAAAATAACTCTTGGAGTAGTAAATATTTGTCCAAAGATATATTGTGAATATAAACTTTTGGAGTAGTAAATGTTTGTCCAAAACATGACACGAGGTTATGATAAAATCGATGTTGCAAGCCATCTCATCTTATGTCATGAGTATTTTTGTCCTTCCCACCTCACTTATTAATGAGGAGTGTTATTTGAACAACCTTTAATTGACAACTTATAGGGACAACGATAATTTGCAAAGAAAGAATAGGTATTTGTACGAAAATCAAAGTAATAGAGAGATAAAGTAAAAAATAATGTGAGTATGAGAGAGAAATGTAGCAAAAGTTGTCACAAAATGGATGTTCAAATATCATTTCTCCTTATTAATACTATTGAGAAGAATGTGAACTCCTTTTGGTGGGGACAATGGCTCCAATAACCATGGTATACATTGGATATAGTCATGGGAGAAGTTGTTGATGCATAAAAATCATGGTGGAATGGATTTCAAGGTCCTTACTAATTTTAATTTGTCCATGTTAGGTAAAAAAGGTTGGAAGTTTCAAACCGACAAAACTTCTTTAGTCTCTCGTATTTTTAAAGATTGGTATTTTCCTTCTTGGAACTATCTCACGACCAACCTGGGTCACAATATGAGTTTTGTTTGGCGGAGTATCTTGCGAGCTCGCTTAATTGTTGGTGGAGGGGCACAATGATGAATTGGGTCAGGTACTTCTATTCATCTTCTCAATGAACCGTGACTTTTGAATGATGGCCATATTTACGATAATATTTTATGGGTGCGCCACGTGCGCAATTTTTTTGTGAACAATTTGATCAATACTTTTTTTTTGACAATAATTCAGTTATGTTTCTTTTTTGACAAAAAAAATTAAAGTTATATGTTAAGAAAACCAATTCATCTTTTTTAAATACAATAATTATCAATGATGTGCAAAGATTAACAAATGCTCATAGTATAATAACGTAGGTAAGACACGCCTTTTTTCCCTCGTGCTTTTCAATGATATTCATTATTCAAATCTTATAGTGTTGTTATTGGTTTATTTGAATTTAAAACCTAATTATAGTAAAAAAATTGTTTTTTAGTGAAACAATGATTCATTTGTGACATGTTTAAAATCTTGACCCATGTAATTTTATACCTAAAGGTGCTTGTAATTCAAAGATTAAAGATGCACAAATCAAAAGGAGGAGAACAAAAAACATTTTATTTATCAACCTTTTAAACTCATCTGAGAGACATTAACTGAACCGGAACCTACTCTATCAAGCTTGTTAATAACCCTTTTATCCCCACCACATTGTGTCACCAAAACAGGAACCATTCCAATACAGAATTCCGTTGAGGACAACATATCTCCAAATATTCCTAAAATTTGGACATTCTCTATGAAATTTCCCATTTCTTCATCTTTCAAATTTCCAACATTATGCCTCTTCCCCACCATCACAAGGTCATAGTTTCCTTCCAAACCACGAATTGCATCCATTACGTCAACTGCATCGTCCACCACAATTTCATACCAAGAAATGTCCCCAATCCCAAATTTCATACTCTTAAACTCATCAATCAAACCTTCATCCAACATTTCCTCTTGTTCTTCATCTAGTGGTTCTGTTTTACCTGAATCAATTCTAAGCACATATTTTCTGTTCGTTACAATGAACCTAAACAAAGACACCTTCATATTCACTCTTTCCGACATTCGAATCCCCAATGCCAATGCTTCTCTATCATCAGGCCCACCAATAAAAAATATCCCAACATGAAAATAAGGTTTTGTATAATCATCATTCCCACCAAGTCTTGAGTATCTATCCACTAATATCCCCAACGTGCATGGAACATGTGCTTGAAACCTAGTATTCAACTTTCGAATAGTCGTTGCCATGTGTCCAGAATGGTCAATATGGTCATTTTCATGAAAAGGAATCACAATAAAAGGAACCATTTTGTCTTGTACTAGGTTACAAACAGCATCAAGCATGCTCTTATAAGGTGCTACGTTGATGTACGGAAGAATAGTTACAGGACCATTTGAGTTATTAGCATAATTTTCAAATGCTCGCATGATGTGGTTTGTGTTAGGGTAATTAACAGACAAAAAATTTCGGTTTTGCTTGTAATTTATAGGAAGTAAAATTGATGCACTTTTGCCTAAGAGCTCAATGAGATGAATCACAAAGACACATAAGGGACTTTCTTGAATTGGGTTGCAAATTTCCATTAGGGCAGTCATTCCGCGAACGTTTCCTTCACTATGTAAACAAGTAACAATGCGAAACTCTGAATTTTTTGGAGTGTTTTGGATTGTTCTCATTTCTTCATCAAATATGCTTGATGAATTTAATACTCGAGGACGATGCTTGTATAGCAATCTAATGAGGGGAGTGACGATTGCAGTTGTAACCACCACACATAGCACCAAGTGACTGTATGTTTTATCATCCAATATCTGCAAACATAAACAAAGTATAATCAAATACAAATACGATCAATAGCTTAAATTAAAGACAAACATATACTTGGTATGTTTGTAATTTACTTTGTTACTAAGTTTAATAAAGAAATCAAAGATAAATTTTCATTTTTTTTTATTAATTCTCTAAATTTTTATGCATCTAATAAGCACTAATATAAGATGGGTTAATTATGTTTTTGGTCCCTACAAAATGGCGACCTTGTAAGTTTAGTCCTTACTTAATTTTAATAGCATTTTTAATCCATACAAAAAATTTCTATACTCAATATTAGTCCTTACTCAATCAAAATTTGTTTAATTTATGCTTAAACTCTTAAGTTTTTCAACAATTTTTTACAGGCGTGTTAAGAACGTTATTAAAAGGTCCTCGGAAAAAAATATCGCAAAAATTTGATTTCTACGTCCATATTTTTGTTACTTATATCTTAAACTTTTGTCGTTTTAAAAAATTCATATTTAATTTATTTCATGTTAAAAAATTATAGATTTTAGTAAATGAACCGTTCATAGTGTTCTAAACTTGTATAAAAAGAATCGTTAAAAAATTTAAGAGTTTAAGGATAATTAAACAAAATTTATTTTAGCAGAGACTAAAATTATAAGTAAATTTTTTTTTGTAGGGATTAAAAATGCTATTAAAATTAAGTAAGGACTAAACTTACAAGGTTGCAATTTTGTAGGGACCAAAAACATAATTAACCCATATAAGATTAATTCAGTATTTATTTATATACATTATAAGAAAAAATGGCACCGTCAATTGATTTTAAACGTTAAATCATTAATCATGTTTGACTTAAATCCTAACTACTTCAGAAATCACTCATATGATTTGATTGTGAGTTGCTGAAAGTGTATCTTTCATACAGACTACAGACATCACAATTACCTCATTAATTAAACTATTGCGTACCTTGAGTTTGTGCAATTTACTAAAAGCTATAAGTTGAGTTATGCCCTTGATGTTCAACATGAGGCCAAGCACTGTGCCATGTTTGGGCTTAATGTTATATATCATAGAAACCAACACACAAGCAACCACCTTTGTTATGTCTCCAGCAAACAAGATAAGTTGCAAAGTTACGAACTCTCCCCAATCTTGAAGTACAGCCAAATTTGTCTTCATGCCAACGTAAACAAAGAAGAAAGGTAACAATAATTCTGAGATGATAAGTTCACACTTTTCAACCAATGTTGTCCCTAAAGGGGGTCCACTCGGAATAATCAAACCCCAAATCAATGGTCCAATAAGAAATGTTACCCCAATCATGTCAGTGATACCAGCCATAACAAGAGCACCAAGAAGAATAAACACAACATACATTTGGTTCACTGCTTTCCCAACTGGTGTGCTGCGTGCAATCAAGTTCATCATTGGTCGTAAAATATAGAAACTACAAAACATGAACACTATCCAACAACAAAATCCGCTGATCGTGAATTTTAATTCACGAAGGTCCAATAGATGGTGTGATACTATGATGAAAAATTGTATACAGTCATTGAGCGTGGCTGAAGACAGTGCAATCTGTCCTAATTCAGTTGCTATGAGGTTAAGCTCCATCAAAGCTTCCGACACTACAGGGAAATTACTGACTGCCATCGTAGCACTTAATGATCCACGCGAAGATTCTAATTTGAGATGAGGAAAGTTTTGTGGTAAATAAAAAACTTTTAGGAGTAATGATATAACCATAAAAGAAGCTATGAAGGGTAATATTCCAAGTAGGCTAGTACTTTTTGCTGCTCTTATAGTCATTAGTAGATCCATTTTCAGTGCAATCATGAACAAAAAGTATATACCTCCGAGTATTGACAACACTATTAAAACATCAGATTGTCTTGGGGGAAACATGGCCTTCCAGTACATCTCGTTTCTCCCTAGCAATGATGGCCCCAAAATAATTCCACCCTGCACGCATTTTTCACATAAACATAAATTTAAAGAATTATCAGATATAAAAGTTAGTTATACTTAGTTTGTTTGTTACACTAGTAAGTTGTTTTTCTTCTTATTAGTTATATAAGTCTTATATGTATCCGTGATATTATTGATTTTCTCAGAATTCAATGTAATCCTATTTTAATTTTCTATTATCAATAGCTTCTATCGAATAATAGTAATAACTATCTATAAGTTAACACATGCTTCATTAGGCTATAAATATATTAGTCTAAAATTAGAATAAGGTACAAAAAAAGAGAAAGGAGATAATGGAAAAGAAAAAAAAAGAAAAATCTAGTGATTGTGATCCATTGATGAAATGAATGGTGGAGAGTTAATTTGTTGGAACTTACGATGACGTTGCAGATGAATTTTGGTGTTCGTAATGGCTTGAGAAGAAAGCAAAGAGTTTGAGAAATGGAGATAACGATGATGACTTGGAACATTGTTGCAGGAAGTACAAAATCGAATGGATTGTCTCCCAAGAAAATGCCATAAGAGCCAACATTTCTATCATTTTTTACACAAACTTCCCACACCCCCTGAGAATTATATGAAAGTGAGACGGTTCCGTTGCCTCGTGAGTTCTCCTCCATTGATTGATAAATATCAAACCAATTAATTAAATGTGTGTGTTTGGATTTGCGATGCGACCAGATTAATAACACACTTAATTTAACATCGTGTTTCCAAACACGTTAAATGACGAATGTGAATAACTAATGTGGTTCACTCCTGTGTTTGTGTTGCTGTGTTTTGTTGCAGCAAACACAAACACAGGGGAACAAAATATTAAGCCCTAGCAGAAAGGGAAAAAAATGGAGGAGACAGGGATGAAAGGGTTTTATATATATACAGGAAAAATAGAAAGGTGGAGGTTAAGAATCAATAATACTAAGCTATGATGGACACGCGTTTGGTATTTTTGTCAAAAAGATTTAAATTACAACGGGGGCACTAAAGTATTAGCCTCTCATACAATAGTAGGAAATAGATATATAATCAAAGGCACGAATAATAGGGAGCTAGAAGATATACTTGTCCAGATTAATTATTATTTTTTTTTAAATAATTTTGGAGAAGAAAAAATTATTTAACTTGTGTTTGCTCTTTTTTCTTATTATTATTGAATAATAAATTGATTTAACCTAAAGTTAGAAAATTGCTATTTTAATTAGCAAAATGTATAACACCTTTGTTGCATATGGATACAATATTTAGAAATCCTACTTAAAAGTAGCATACACTAATATTAACTAATTAAAGATGTCTAAAAATCAAATGTCAAAACGTATTAAATTCGACATATTTATTTAGTTTAAATTATATTGGAATGCATACACACTAGGAGAAAATCGGTAATTTGCTACGAACTATGTTGGAGCCAAATCGTAGCTAATTTGTAGCAAACAGGTTTTCTATATTGTACTCATCGCAAGTACATCTTTGTTTTATGCGCTGGCACCTCTCGAACGTCTCTCTTCTTCCTTTTATAAGGAGCCAAAGACTAGAAGAAATTAACAAGACTCTGCAATTTTTATAAGTGTCATTACTCTGCCAAATTGAAAAGCTCATAAACACTTAAAAAATTCTTATCAAGTTCATATGTTAGAAATTTTAAAGTCTTAATAGTCTTACTCTGTTTTGTAATTTTTTACACCTCTGATTGTATATCAAGTGTAAATTATCAAACAATATTTTATTTTATATTAAGTTAGATTGTGAGGAGTCTCTTTAAGTTGTGATTGAGCATTACAAATCTTTTGCTTGTATGCTTGAGCATTTGGAAGTCTCTTACTTGTGTGCTTAAGCAATTGTAATCTTTAGTGATCATATTGAAAATCCCTTGGAAGTGCAAGGAGACTGGACTACTCTCGGTTTAGGAGAGGAACCAGTATAATTGATTTGTATCTCTCCTTTTCTCTCTATCTTTGTGTTTGTTTTTTCTGCTACATTTAGAACCTGGATCAGGCTCTGAACTTATTCAGATTCTGACCAGTAAATCACTTAGAAATAGTTTTAAGAGTGATGCTATATCTTCTGAATAGTTTTGCTCGCGATTATCTCGAATATACTTATTGTTAAATTTCTTTCATATATGTGCTGCTATTATATTAAAAAAAAAGGCTTAATTACTCTTTTGGTACCTTAACTTATTTTTTGGTTTCGTTTTGGTCCCTTAAGTTATTAACGTTACAATTTGGTCCCTTAACTTATTTTTTGGTTTCGTTTTGGTCCCTTAACCCTAATACATTCATCCTAACGTAAAGGACCAAAGTGGTTGACGGAGGAAGAGTTAAGGGACCAAAACGAAAGCAAAAAATAAGTCAAGGGACCAAAACGAAACCAAAAAATAAGTTAAGGGACCAAAATGAAACTTTTAATAGTTAAGGGACCAAAACGAAACCAAAAAGTAACTTAAGGGACCAAATTGTAACGTTAATAACTTATGAGACCAAAATGTAACCAGCAAATAACTTAAGGGACCAAATCATTAATTAAGCCAAAAAAAAACATAGGTCGTTGTATAGCTCAATGCCTCAATCCAATTGAAAGCATATGAAGCTATAAAAAATTAATAATTAGATGTGAAGTGGTCGTGGTCTTGTATAGCTCAATTAATAATTATATACTGCACTTGTTCAAAAAAAAATTATATATTGCAATTTTTCACCCAAAAAAATAACAATGCAAGCTTTGACCAATAAAATTAATGCAAGTGGATGGTTGCATGCTAATTCGGGACAAATTTGCAATCCACTTTCTCGCGAGATTCAACATTACTCAAGTTTTAAAAAACTAATACAATTCAACTCATCCTTCATGTGTTTGTCTGACCTTCAATTTTATACCTAAAGGTGCTTGTATGTAATTTAAAGATTAAAGATGTACAAACTCAAAAGGAGGAGAAAAAAAACATTTATTTATCAACTCTTTACACTTATATGAGAGACATTAACTGAACCTGAACCTACTCTATCAAGCTTGTTAATAACCCTTTTATCCCCACCACATTGTGTCACCAAAACAGGAACCATTCCAATACAGAATTCCGTTGATGACAACATATCTCCAAATATTCCTAAAATTTGGACATTCTCTATGAAATTTCCCATTTCTTCATCTTTCAAATTTCCAATATTATGCCTCTTCCCCACCATCACAAGGTCATAGTCTCCTTCCAAACCACGAATTGCATCCATTACCTCAACTGGATCATCCACCACAATCTCATACCAAGAAATGTTCCCAATCCCAAATTTCATACTCTTAAACTCATCAATTAAACTTTCATCCAACATTTCCTCTTGTTGTTCATCTAGTGGATCTGTTCTACTTGAATCTATTCTAGCCACATATTTTCTGTTCGTCACGATAAACCTAAACAAAGACACCTTCATATTCAGTCTCTCCGACATTCGAATCCCCAATGCCAATGATTCTCTATCATCAAGCCCACCAATAAAAAATATCCCAACATGAAAATAAGGTTTTGTGTGATCATTACGCACACCAAGTCTTGAGTTTCTATCCACTAATATCCCCAACGTGCATGGAACGCGTGCTTGAAACCTAGTATTCAACTTTCGAATAGACGTTGACTCGTGTCCATGAAGGTCAATATGGTCATTTTCATGAAAAGGAATCACAATAAAAGGAACCATATTGTCTTGTGCTAGGTTACAAACAGCATCAAGCATGCTCTTATAAGGTGCTACGTTGATGTACGGAAGAACAGTTACAGGACCACATGAGTTATTAGCGTAATTCTCAAATGCTCGCATGATGTGGTTTGTGTCAGGGTAATTAACCGACAAAAAATTTCTGTTTTGCTTGTAATTTATAGGAAGCAAAATTGATGCACTTTTTCCTAAAAGCTCGATGAGATGAATCACAAAGACACATAAGGGACTTTCTTGAATTGGGTTGCAAATTTCCATTAGGGCAGTCATGCCACGAACGTTTCCTTCACTATGTAAACAAGTAACAATGCGAAACTCTGAATTTCTTGGAGTGTTTTGTATTGTTCTCATTTCTTCATCATATATGCTTGATGAACTTAATACTCGAGGACGATGCTTGTATAAAAATTTAATGAGGGGTGTGATGATTGAAGTTGTAACCACCATACCTATCACCAAGTGACTCAATGTTTCATCATCCAATAGCTACAAACATAAATTTAATTTGTTATTTGTTGTGTTAAACTACAATCAAATACAAATAGTATCAAAAGATAAAATTAAAGACAACATATACATAGTTTAAGAGTTCAAGGTTAAGGGTTCAAGTCTTGGCAAAGAAAGAATACTAATATACAAACAATTAACATACTAACATTTATTATCATTAAAAAAACATATACATAGTTTGTTTGTTTGTAATGTACTTGTCACTAAGTTTAATAAAGAAATCAAAGATAAATTTTATATTTTATTCCTATAAATTTTCATTTTTTTTGAATAATTCTAAAAAATTACTCCCTCCGTTTCAAAATGAGTGTCGTTTTAGGTGTTTACACACATATTAAGAAATGCAATGATTAGGAGAAAGATAATGGTTATTTTACCAAATTATCCTTATTAACTATTGGTTAGTTTTAAAAGTAATATTTTGGAAGTAGTGTATAGAGTATTAATTGGAGAGTACAATTGAAAAGAAAAAGTTATTATTGCATTGAAAACTGAAAGCGACACTCATTTTGAAACAATTTTTTTTGGCTAAAGCGACACTCATTTTGAAACGGAGGGAGTACTACTATGGACCCAATATGTGATATATAAGATTAATTAAGTATTTAAACTATTGTGTACCTTGAGTTGGTGCAATTTACTAAAAGCTATAAGGTGAGGTATGCCCTTGATGTTCAACATGAGGCCAAGCACTGTGCCATGTTTGGGCTTGATGTTATATATCATAGAAACCAACACACAAGCAACCACCTTTGTTATGTCTCCAGCAAAAAAGATAAGTTGCATAGTTATACACTCTCGCCAATCATCAAGTGCAGCCAAATTTGTGGTCATGCCCATATAAACAAAGAAGAAAGGTAACAAAAATTCTGAGATGATAAGTTCACACTTTTCAACCAATGTTGTCCCTAAAGGGGGTCCACTCGGAATAATCAAACCCCAAATCAATGGTCCAATAAGAAATGTTAGCCCAATCATGTCAGTAATACCAGCCATAACTAAAGCACCAAGAAGAATAAACACAACATACATTTGGTTTACTGGTTTCCCAACTGGTGTGCTGCGTGCAATCAAGTTCATCATTGGCTGTAAAATATAGAAACTGCAAAACATGAACAATATCAAAGAACTAAATCCCATGATTGAGAATTTTAATTCACGAGTGTGTTCCCCCACTATACGGTGTGATACTATGAAGAAAAATTGTATACAGTCATTGAGTGTGGCTGAAGACAATGCAATCTGTCCTAATTCAGTTGCTATGAGGTTAAGTTCTATCAAAGCATCAGACACTGCAGGGAAATTACTGAATGCAATCGTAGCACTTAATGATGTACGCGAAGCTTCTAAGTTGAGATGAGGGTTGTATGGTACATAAAAAACTTTTAGGAGTAACGATAAAACCATAAAAGAAGCTATGAAGGGTAATATTCCAAGTAGGCTAGTACTTTTTGCTGCTCTTATAGTCATTAGTAGATCCATTTTCAATGCAATCAAGAACAAAAAGTATATAGCTCCGAGTATTGACAACACTGTTAAAACATCAAATTGTCTTGGGGGAAACAAGGCCTTCCAATAACTCTCGTTCCTCCCTAGAAGTGATGGCCCCAAAATAATTCCACCCTGCACACATTTTTCACTTAAACGTAAATTTATAGACTGTTATCAGATATAAAAGTTAGTTATACCAGTTTAGTTTGTCACAGTAGTAAGTTGTTCTTCTTATTAGCTATATAAATCCAATTATCAATAATATAAGTTATCCGAGGTATTATTGATTTTTTCATAATTCAATATAATCCTATTTTAATTTTCTTTTGTCAATAGCTTCTATCAAATAATAGTAATAACTATCTATAAGTTAACACATGCTTAATTAGGCTATAAATATAATTAGTCTAAAATTAGAATAGGTACAAAAAAATAGAAAGGAGATAATGGAAAAGAAAAAAGAAAAAAAATGCAGTGATTGTGATCCATTGATGAAATGAATGGAGGAAAGTTAATTTGTTGGAACTTACGATGAGGTTGCAGATGAATTTTGGTGTTCGTAATGGCCTGAGAAGAAAGTAAAGAGTTTGAGAGAGGACGATAATAATGATGATTTGGAACAATGTTGCTGGAAGAGCGAAATCGAATGGATTATCTCCAGAGAAAATGCCATCAGAGCCAACATTTCTATCATTTTTTACACAAATTTTCAACACCCCCTGGGAAAATGAAAGTGAGACAGTTCCATTGCCTCGTAAGGTCTCCTCCATTGATAGATCAATATCAAACCAATTAATTAAAAGTGTGCTTGGATTTGCGATGCGACCATATGAATAACATAGTTAATTTACCATCGTGTTTCCAAACACATTAAATGACGAATGTGAATAACTAATGTGGTTCACTCCTGTGTTTGTGTTTCTGTGTTTGTGTTGCAGCAAACACAAACACAGGGGAACAAAAAATTAAGCCCTAGCAGAAAGGGAAAAAAATGGAGGAGACAGGGATGAAAGGGTTTTATATATATATACAAGAAAAATAGAAGGTGGAGGTTAAGAATCAATAATACTAAGCTATGATAGACACGCGTTTGGTATTTTTGTCAAAAAGATTTAAATTACAACGAGGACACTAAAGTATTAGCCACTCATACAATCGTAGGAAATAGATATATGAACAAAGGCACGAATAATAGGGAGCTAGAAGATATACTTGTCCAAATTATTCCTTTTTTAAAATTAATTTTGAAGAAGAAAAAAATAGTTAGCTTGTCTTTGCTCTTTTTTCTTATTATCTTTATTAACCTAAAGTTAGAAAATTGCTATTTTAGCAAAATGTATAACGCCTTTGTTCCATATGGATAGAATATTGAGAAATCCTACTTAAAAGTAGCATACACTAATATTAACTAATTATAGATGTCTAACAGTCAAATGTCAAAACGTATTAAATTTGAATTATTTATTTAGTTTAAATTATATTGGAATGCATGCATGAGTTCTTATAATTAAGGTACTGAATTTGACATGCTATACCTTTTATTGTTGGTCACATATAATTTCTTCTTTGGTGTCTTATTGCAACATATTTATAGAGATATAACTCATATTTAGCTCTGATAGAGGAGCTTTTAAAAGGCAATGCTGGTTCTGCAGGAGCTCTATATCAAGGTTGCAGCTATGTCTGGGTATATTACCTTTGGGACAGAGATGAAGCACAGGGAGGCTGTATGGGGTAAACTAGTTAAATTGTTTCAGCTTGCAGATATTCTGATATGAATATGAAACTCTCTCTGAATTAAGTTCAGAGCAAAACATAAAGTACAATGCTTTATAGAAGCAATAGATAATTCTATAATGCTTGCTTAATAATCTCTGCTATATTCTACCTAACGGATTCAGTATGTATGTTTAATCTATTTTACCTCGTTAGATTTTATAATCTGAAATGTATTTAACGGTTTTTGTATTATAAAATTGGAAATGTGTATTTTTCTCCTTTGCTAGTGTCTAGCAATTCACCTTTTTTTTCCTTAAAAAAAACCCAAATCGGATTATATATAATTTGGAGTGTGGTTTCTCGTGTCGGATTATATAATCTGAAATACTCACACACACACATATATATATACCCTATATGGGGCTGTTAATTTACACCCACCTAAAAACACTAAGGTGCAAGTTAGCAAGCTACACCCCACCTAAAATTATTAAGATGCAAGTTAGCAACCTACACCCACTTGATTATTTACACTAATTTTTATAAGTATTATTAAAGTGCAAGTTAGCAACCTTCACTACCCACTTTCATCATTCCAAATATTGTTTCCTTAAAAGTTTGTCTTTATTACATGTTTTGTTCCTTAAGCATGTCATTGTCTTTTTTGTTTCTTTTTTTAAAGATCTTTTTTAAGTTAGTTACAAAATTGCCCTTCTATTTAAAATTAATTAGAATATAAACAAAATGGTGTTTTAGTAAATTATAAGTGGGTGCAGCTTATTAACTTGCACCTTAGTGTTTTTAGGTGGGTGTAAGTTAGCAGTCCTATATAATGCATTGAGGAGGTATAATATAATATAAGCTGATGTTTTGACCACTTGACTCACACACATCATACAATCTTTCTCATTAGTCCCACACCCCACTCATCACACTTGCCACAACAAACCCTTACTTCTCAACATACAAAGCTTTTTCACATCAAACAAAGTAAAAAAAAACATCAATCAAGAGAGACTGCATACGTGAGAAATTATGAGAACACATGCAACACATGAGAAATAAATGATTAAATGATGGGTTAGTTTTTCTCGAGAGGAAATGGTTGCTTAGTTTTTAATATACAAAGATATTTTTACTGATATTAAAAATGAGAAAATCATTCAATATTTTTAGAAATGAAATATGTAACATATACTTCATGCTAAGTTTATATATATGGTGCCCCCACTATTCAAACTTTTTGGATATGTCAATGTGTGTGTGTGTGTGTCTATCTATATATATATAGACACACGATCAAGTTTCCCATAATCAGACATCATCTCACCACCTTTCTCACATTCCACTCCATACCCCTCCAAAAAAACACCCTTATTTCTTGAGAACTTGATTTCTTAGCACATTCCAAACATCAATGGACTTTATATACACTATTTTCCTCATAATGTAGAAGTAATGTGACTCCAAAACCCTCCTAATTCGATTTCTATGCATTTTCACTTAAATCATGATGTAATCTTAGCAATTGTCCTAAAAACTCGTCAAAGTAACACATATAATTCGTATCCACATGGACTATTTTATTTTCAACTTAGCAATGACATTATCGGATCATATGTATAAAATAGGGGGGTTGCACATGGAAATTGGTTTGGTTCAAAAACATTCAATTAATTGTAAAATGCAAATAAAATGGTTTATAATTACAAGATAAAAGGTGATCAGATCTTTCGAATCCTATATTTCTCGTTGTTTGGTAAATTGTACATATCTACTACAATTATTCTATTAGTTTCACGATTCATCAACAAAATAGTTTTGATCAATCTCTTAACTCAAAACCCTATTCTAAGGTTGCAATCCCCTAATCTCTTTGACGAGTCTGTAATCGTTGAAAGTTTTCATGGAATGTTAATTGCTAAATCAAAACCTAACAATCCTCTATCTCTAAAGTGACATGTTAGGTTAAAAATAATCATTAGATCAAATTAAATAACTAGGGCTAGTAGTCAATTGATATTTAGATTCATTTCATATGTGATCAAAATATATAAAAATCATTAAACACAAATAATTGTGAATAGAACACGGATATAGTAATTGCATTTAATAGAGTTAATACAATCACATGGTTCAAACAACTTACAATAGATTCATCGAAGACTTAATAAGAGGTAAATTAGTTACTCATGACTATAGCATAAATATCCAAAAGATTTGGACACATTACATAAGTCAGGACACACTACGAGTAGGTTGATGATCCACTTTAAGTTCTCTGTTCCTACTATGTAGTATAAGCCTTCAAAGCTCTCAAATTGAACTCAGCTTAAGAAATGAAGTTTTTCTTTTATAGATATGGTTCTGTAACTGAAAAATTAAGCCATATTCTAAGAAACCGTGCCACGATTACTCATTAATCCTACGTGTTTGGCGTCACGTTGCTGAAAATCTTGGTACATTTTTCTTTCATTTTCAAATTAATTTTTTGTCTCTTCTCCAATCGTGGCGTGTTAACCTCATACCGGTGCCACATTTTTTCCAGAATTAAAATCATCGATTTATCTCCAAGATCGTGTCGCGATGTCTTTAAATCATGGCACAGTTTCTAAACTTCAAATTTAAATTCTTTTACTAGAGTTTTTAAGGAGTTTTAGACTGTTAGGAGGTTGGAATAGTAAAAGAATTTAAATTTGATATGACATGTGTTTTTCAAACTTTTGGATTAGATAATTTGAATGGTGCCGATACAGACTGGCTGACGTGATTTGATGAAACTTTCTCACGAGTGTTCGAGGGACACTCTTTAAGCATTCCAAAATAAGCAATTATTCTTTAAAAATATCAAATATTTCGATTTCCAATGCATTAAATTAAATACACATATTTTCATAAATGCATACCATGCATACCACTTATGATCTTTAAAGAGTGTCCTGAAGATACTCGTTAGCATTTTCTTTATAGATATGGAAAATTAATAATTCTTAGACGTGCTAGAAAACCCTTTTATAAAATATTTAATAATTTTTTTTACAATAATAAATTCTTTTTTTAAAGGTATAATAATTTTTTTCTTATCAAGTAAACTTAAATGATTATTACCAACAAAAAAACTTTAATAATATTGATATAATGAGTAAAAAAAAAAGCAATAACCAATATAGAAATATTTTGAAGTCTAAGAAAGTTGTATATTCAAATATTTAAAAGTCAAAGAATTTGTTGTTTTAAATGAAAATTTTTATTTTAAACTTTTTTAACTAGTGATTTGGAGCACTAGTTAGCATGACCCTATAAATATAAATAGAATTTTGACGGCAAGGATCAAACAATATTATATTATATACCTCAAAAACTGAAGAAAAGAAATACATTTCATATTTCAGTTTAATGTGTAAAAAAACATGTAAATAGTTATCGAAAATGCGTTGTCATGTAATTGTGAATTTTAAAATATTTTTTTCCGCCCTCTTGAGTTAAACTCAGCTGCTAAGGGACATTACATAATATATGTAAAGGTTGGAGTTCGAACCTTGTAGACTCCCCTTATTTTCCTTAACATTGAATTTCTAACCACTAGACTACTTGGGTATAAAATATATGCTTCTTCCATTCTAGAATAAATGAAATTTTTTTTGAACAAATCAAAATGAGATATATTACGAAACCAACTGAGTTTCCCCACGCACAAGATGTGCTAAAGGAGAAAACAGCGGCAAATGCAAATATTTACAGAGTCACAGTGCCAAAACAAAAGCCAAAAATTACACAAGAACACCCATACAAGGGATGGGGTGTTTCCACCAATCGTGGTAAGAAGAAACAAAATCCACCTGTTTAGACCTCAACCATAAGTAAGAATTAAGCTTTACTTTTTCAAAGATGTTAAGAGGATCGGACACCGTATTTTGAAAAACCCTGTTATTCCTCTCCTTCCAAATCGCCCAAACAATAGAGAACCAAATAATCCTAAAATATAAATGAGAGTAAAGTGGCATTCCCGCCATCTTGGTGAACTAAGTAAAATGATGTCGAAGCTCACCAGAGTGCACAAAAGAAATACCTAACCAGTGACAGACAAGATCCTAAAGGTTGGCGGAAAAGTTACAGTGAATAAATAGATGAACCGCCGACTCAGTGGATCCACAACCAAACGCACAGGACATGTTAGCTGAAGGAAGGACACCTCGAACTGCCAAATTGTCTTTAGTTGGAATACGATTACGAAGGAGTCGCCAAACAAAAAGAGAGACCTTCGAGGGTATATGCTTATGCCACACGTCGTCCACCAAGGACCTATCCACCATAGCGCCAGTACTTGTCAGAAAATAGTATGCTCCCTTCACCGTGTATCCGTGAATGGGGTCTAACAACCACCACCATTTATCGTGAACAGAATCCTGCAAAATAAAGTTATGTAATAATAAAGAACACTCCCTCAGGCTATCCTCCTCCCACGCAAACAACCGCCGTCTCCATAACCACGCCCCACCATCCACCCCCCACCCACGACTCTCCATCTCCCTCACCATGCTCTCCTTTTCCAACACCAAGTCAAAAACTAATATATAAGACTTGGAAATAAACTTTTTCAAGTATCATAGTATTCGTTATTTTCATAAATATAAAATGAAATATATTAAAAAAAATATATAAGACTTGGAAATAATGCAATTGTTTTTTTTTTTGGGTACAATGCAGGTATTAATATTTAAAATATATCAAAATAAAAAATTAATATTGCACTAATTTTTTTTAATACATAATATTAATTACACTCTATTCAAAAAAATGATATATAATATAGTAATTTCTTTTTTACTTTTTGCTTGTATTGAGTGTAACTTTTTTTTTTGGGTACAAAGAGCGTAACTTTTTAAATATGCCCACATAAAAAAAAAATCATAGGCAGCGAGGTTTGTATTTTGTATTTTTTGAGGTTGTCTATATTTTTACATTTTTTTGTTTGAAATAAATGAGGTTGTAAATTTGATTGTATGATGTATCCGATCTTGCAATATTTTTGCAACTTAATTAGCGGAAAACTCTCAACGTCCATAATCAACGGATTTTAAGTCTTCTTTTTTTGGAGCCTCTCTCACTCTTTTTCTCTCTCACAAACTCCATAGTCAACTAGGTTACTTACCATCACTCTTTGTTTTCCACTGTCTTTCTTTCTCTTTCATTTTGTTGCACCCTGGTCTCTATTTGATGTTTCAGTTCATGTTTAAACTGTTACGTTGATCATGTCTCGCGATTGATCCACCTCGTTTGTTCTCAAATCTAATCTCGAGTTTATAGAAACAGTTATCTTTGGTTTTTAACGACATTTTTTTGGTGCAATTGAATGATATTTAAAATTTGTGTTTATATTTTTGCAGACTAATCAGCCACCGAAGACTCTCGCTGCATGATCCGCTGCTCTATAAGCTGTTAAATATTTTTGAATTCAATGGCGCCCATAAAAAGGCATTTGCATCAATGGAAGCATCCATTCGATGCTAATTATCGTAAGCTTTTTTTTTTCCTTAATTTTATTACTATATATGCATGAGAAAGAAATAAAAAGAATAGCAAAATATGAAAAATCATCAATGGATTACAACATTGATTTTGTGATATTGAAAAGATTGTTATTCATTACCATGATGAATGCAACAAATGATATAGACTTGAATCCTCTTCAACCGGCTATAGATTGTTAGATTAAGAGAGATGCAGCAGACTGCTTATAAAGTTAGCTGCAAAGGATTCGCTTTGTATTTGTACACTTGATAAATTTGTTGGTTTTGTACATTATTAACCAAATTGTGAATTAACAAAGCTCTTCGAATCGTTAATAAGTTACTTAATCTTGATTATTAACATTTAAAATCATAATCAATACAGTAGATTACATGATTAATGAATTATTCAATCTTGATTTAGTTAAACGTTTGTTGGTTTCCCTTCTAGGTTTGGTTTATGTCTCCCACATTTTTGTTATTTTTCCTTTTACTTGGAGATGATTTTTGTTTTGCACACATAATTGAGATGTCAGTAATTCATAATTATATCTCTTTGCAACCTTAATTTTTCTTAGAAAAACTATCCAATCTTGATACTTATTGTATATTCATTAACAAAACTCAACTAATAAGACATAAACCATGATTTTGAATGTGGCATGCATGTACTTTCAGTTCTGATCAATGTAATTGAAAATTAATACATTTTAATTACAGGACAAACGACTATTTATTTTCTGTTGTGGCCTTGCAGAAACTAGTTAGAGCAAATTTCTATAACTTCATGTTCTCATTCATTAATATCTATAGATTTTTTACTATAGTTGCTTCCCCTAATTCTTGTTTCAAAACAGCATTTGAAGCAGTATTGAATGGATCATGGCAACCTGTGGAACTCTTAAAAATAGAGTCAGGAAAAACTACCTTACGTTTCATTGATACTGAACAAATTCAAAGCACTTTGTCATCAGATATTCGGATAAGATCAAGGAAAGCTACTTCATCTGATTGCTCCAGCTTTTTACGACCTGGAATTGATATATCTATGCTATTAGGCTATCGATACAATGATAATTCAGATCCATTTACGTCTATTCCAGTAAGTTCAAACTTTTTATTAAACTTCATTTCTTAGTAAACTGGTGTTTATATGCATTTATTTGTTGATCTTTAATTTCTTGATAAAAAAAAGGGCAACCCGGTGCACTAGAGCTCCCGCATATGCAGGGTCCGGGAAGGGGTCCCACCATACGCAGCCTTACCCTGTTTTACACAAGAGGCTGTTTCCAGGACTTGAACCCGTGACCTTTCAGTCACATGACAACAACTTTACTAGTTGCGCCAAGTTTACCCGTGACCTTTCTTGATATTATTTTTTTTATCTGAACCCTCCGATTTGTAAGGAACTGGCCCCGTTAATCCAGAGTTCACCCAGGAGCGACGTTAAGTCTAGTCAATGATTGTTCTAGCCATAATTTGAACTTGGATTTTCCTGAATGATTTGTCCTTAACTGAATTAACCATTTGAAATAAATCACATTTGATACATGTTTAATTTCTTGATGTTGACTTACCAAACACTTGGCTTGATATTTATCTCTTTGTAAATTGTAGGTGTGGATTGATGCAAGAATAAATTCTATACATAGACAGCCTCACAAATCCGATCAATGTTCATGTCAATTTTATGTTAACTTATACGATGATCAAGGTTCACTTGGTACAGAGGTAAAAACTCTTAATAAAGAGGTTAATGCAATTGAAATAGATCAAATTTTCATCCTCCAAAGGCTTCAACATAATACTTGTGAAGGCTTGTTAAAAGAAAATGATACCTCTGAAATTAAGCCTTATAGGTGGGATTCATCAGAAGATTGCTCTTCATTATCACAATCTAGATTACTCGTTGGGAAATTTTCATCTGATCTTTCGTGGTTTGTAATTACATCTTTTTTAAAGAAGGTTTCATTCCATATAAGATCTGTGCAAAACAAGATTGTGTATCAAGTTATGGGGAATGATACTGATATTATTAGTCCTTGGCTTATAAATGTTGTGAACTTCAGCTTAAAAAAGGAATCACTAGTACCTATTGTTTCTCAATTTGATGTATTTTATGATTATGATGGAGAAGAAGATGAAGAGCCACCAAAGCCATCACATGAAGTTGAAGGCTTGCGACGTTCGAAACGTAGGAATGTACAGCCTGAACGTTACGTAGGTTGTGTTGTTGAGAAGTTGGAAGTTGGTAATTTTCGAACGTGTCCCTACAAGAGAACAACTTATATGATAGAAGATGAAAACTCTTCTTCAGATTCAGAAGAGGATGGTGGTAAGAGGGATCAAAAGGTTAATAAGCTAAATCATTGCAAAGCTATTAATGTGAACACAAGGAACAAAAATTCTGACGGTGATGGCAAGTTTAAGGTACATAAAACTGATGACA
The DNA here is from genome assembly GCF_051527215.1 of Medicago sativa. Classification (NCBI taxonomy): domain Eukaryota; kingdom Viridiplantae; phylum Streptophyta; class Magnoliopsida; order Fabales; family Fabaceae; genus Medicago; species Medicago sativa. The sequence goes on along the minus strand of NC_140751.1, from coordinate 73,144,902 downwards.
TTTCTTCCAAATATCATTATTTGACTAATTATATTTCTTGTGCAAAGAAGAATGGTGCTGATGTGTTGAATTTGGAGTACGGCAATGAGCCTACAACAATATCAAGTGATGAAGAAGTTGATGGTAATGTTACTTTGAGAAATTATAATAGTTTCTTTAAAGAGAAGATAAAGAGGAAGAGACTTCATGTTGTGGATGATATGGATTTTGAAACCAAATGGGAAGGGATACATTTCAAAAAAGAAGCTCCAACAGAAAATTTTCATTCGAGTTATTCGTCTAACAGAAGTCATGTTCATGAAGAACTAGATCATAAAGGCGGTAGAACATTCAATGCTGATGCCTGCAAGGAAATAATAGATAGTTACATGAAGAATTTTGATAGTCTACCAACTGAAGAAGAGCCTACTGTAAATGAGAAGTGGAAGGAAACAAGCATGTTGGAGAAAAAGGAAGAAGAAAAAGCATCGAAAAGCGATGACGAGGAAGAAAATCCTGATGATTTGGATGCCTTGTGGGAAGAAATGAATACAGCTTTGACATCAAGTTATCTTCTTGATGGAACTGCGGTGTGTGTGACAATTTTTAGTATATATTTTTAATATTTTCTTGAGTTTATTTTTGTTACACCGTTAGTGTAAAAAGTTTTAAACTGTCGGCAAATCACAACCAATTGTATATGTGACTTTAAAAGTAACTATGATTGAAGTCAAACATTTTTAATGATGTGACAATTATGATTGGCTGACAGCGTACAAAGTCTTTACACTAGCAATGTATATGAATTAAATTCTTTGTTTTTTTGTTTTTATCTTCTTTTATGAGGCTAAAGACTGATTCAGTTTAAATATAGCAGGGTTCAACTGCAGAGTTTGTAGCTGATACCAAGAAAGAATCCAAGGATAGTTGTGAACATGATTATAGATTGGATGAAGAAATTGGAATATACTGTCTTCGATGTGGATTTGTGAAAACTGCAATACGAGACATTTCTGAGCCATTTGTAAGTCAAATAAAAAAGCATAACAAAAGTCTACATGTAATTTTAGTCCCTCATTTTGTTGGATATGTTGTCTACTGCAATGTTTAAATATCAGCAATAGCGTAGGAAATTTGAACAAATAGCTATTGTTCTGCAATAAGCTATTTAGTACAAAATGCTGACAAATAGCGGCACTGTATGTTGCATAGCACAATTTGAACAAACTTCTATTTTTTCGTGATTTACGATTGACAACACTCGTCTGTTAACTGTATTCTCTTTATTTGGTTAGATATTTTGTCTATTGCTTGCTCCGGTATGAATCTAACTGATAACTTAATTTATATATAATGATAGGTGGAATGCCCAAAAAGGTACAAAGAGGAGAAACAGTGCAGTGAAGAAAATAAGGAACATAAATCAGAGCCAAAAGTTGATGAAGATTATAATAATGATATGTTCTCGACTCATGCTACTGATCCTGATGAACCATTGATTAATGAAATCGACAACGTTTGGGAATTGATTCCTGAACTTGAAGAAAAGATGCATGAACACCAGAAAAAAGCTTTTGAATTTCTTTGGCATAACATTGCTGGCTCTATGGAACCATCACTCATGGAAGAAAAATCCAACTCAAGTGGTGGTTGTGTTATATCACATGCCCCTGGAGCAGGAAAAACCTTTCTCATCAATTCTTTTCTTGTCAGTTACTTGAAGTTATTTCCAAGGAAACGACCTCTGGTCCTAGCTCCAAAAACCACACTCTACACGTGGCGAAAAGAGTTCAAAAAATGGAAGATTCCTGTGCCGGTTTATCTTATCCATGGCCGTCGAACCTCCCCAGGTTCAAGTTCGACGACAGCAAAATCAATGATTCTTCCTGGATTTCCAAGACCTTCTAGTGATGTCAAACATGTTTTGGATTGTCTTGGCAAGATACAGAAGTGGCACTCACACCCTAGTGTTCTTGTCATGGGCTATACTTCATTTTTACAATTAATGAGATCAAAAGATACAAAATTCGCACACAGAAAATACATGGCCAAAGCATTGAGAGAAAGCCCTGGAATCTTGATACTTGATGAAGGACACAATCCTAGAAGCACTAAATCAAGGTTGAGGAAATGTTTAATGAAACTTCCAACAGAATTGAGAATATTACTCTCCGGCACATTGTTTCAGAACAATTTTGGTGAATATTTCAACACACTTTGTTTAGCTAGACCGAAATTTATTCATGAAGTTCTACAAGAGTTAGATTCTAAATACAGAAGGAAAGGCGGAAAAGTTGCGAAGAAAGAACGTCATTTGCTTGAGGCACGCGCAAGAAAATTCTTCTTGAACAACATTGAAAAGAAAATTAACTCAGATATTGATGAGGAGAAGATGCAGGGTCTATATGTGCTGCGAAAAATCACTTCCGGTTTTATTGATGTGTACGACAGTGGAAATTCTTCTGAGACTCTTCCTGGTTTACAAATATATACATTGCTCATGAATACGTCCGATGAACAACATGAGATTGTACAGAAACTTCAGAAGAAAATGGCTGAGAGTACCAGTTACCCTCTTGAGGTTGAGCTTTTGATAACCCTCGGATCAATACATCCATGGTTGATCAAAACAGCTGCATCATGTGCAACTAAGTTTTTTGCGGAGGAAGAATTGAAGAAACTAGAAACAAGCAAATTTGATTTGAGAAAAGGTTCCAAAGTAAGATTTGTTCTGAGCCTAATCTCACGAGTAATGAAAAATGAAAAGGTTCTTATCTTTTGTCACAATCTTGCACCTGTGAGATTCTTAATAGAGTTATTTGAGAAATATTTTCAGTGGCAAAATGGCAAAGAGATTATGGTACTAACAGGTGAGCTAGACTTGTTTGAAAGAGGGAAAGTGATAGATAAATTTGAAGATCAAAGCAGCGGTTCAAAGATACTTCTTGCTTCAATCAATGCTTGTGCTGAAGGTATAAGTTTAACAGCAGCTTCTAGAGTGATTTTTCTGGACTCTGAGTGGAATCCTTCAAAAACAAAGCAAGCTATTGCACGCGCTTTTCGACCGGGCCAGCAGAAAATGGTTTATGTGTATCAGTTACTGACGACCGGGTCGATGGAAGAAGATAAGTATAGAAGAACTACTTGGAAAGAGTGGGTTTCTTGCATGATTTTTAGTGAGGAGTTTGTGGAAGATCCTTCTAAATGGCAAGCAGAGAAGATTGAAGATGATATACTTAGGGAGATGGTTGAAGAGGATAAGTCTAAAGCTATTCACATGATTATGAAGAATGAAAAGGCTTCAACAATCTAATCAAAGGTAAGGGAAAATAAAATTGGTATTCATCATTATTTTATTTTTCTTAGGCTGAAAATGAGCTTGATACTATAATCTATCATATTTCTACCTTGCAGGACCATTCACAAAGGCTGTAGTAGCAGCAGAAACTGCAGAAAAGGAGCAATTGTATAAGAGAAATTAATTTTCATTGCAGATTGAAAATTTGTTTGTAATTATTAACTTGGGATGTTCTTGTTATAAATTATTGTAATTCTGTTTTGGTGGTATGAACAGATATTTTCCAACATGTAACATTTGTTTTTAAGAAAAGGGCTAACATTTGAAGAATGATTGAACATAATAATACAGGAAAATATAATGTTATAATAATATGTTTGCAGCGAGAAATTATAAAGTTACATAAATGCTTCAAAAACTACATTGGTTAGTAGTTTCGTTGATGATTTTCGAATACACATACACAATGTTTCAAAAAAAAAGAGGCTCAAAACAACATACTACTTTCCAAATTATTGTCTTCACAAAGGGAGGACTCTCTTTTCTGCATTAACTAGGAAACCAAAATGATGCAAAAAGTTAACTAATGGGTAGATAAACTCGTTTTGTAGAGATACAAACTTTTTGTTTTTGTAATTCTGTTTAGTGACTTGTGTATATATGTTGTTCTTGAGCAGGCTTTGTTGTTAATGAGAAACCTCACTGTCAACTAATGTTCTTAAACTCGTCTGAATCTACATTTTTAGGTGTGAATTCATTGTTAATTCCGTAGTAAACTTCTTTCTAGTGGAATCGGAGCTTGCAGCGAGTTTGAGTGATTTAACTTGCACCAAAATCGGATAAACTCGTCCAATATTAAGCGAGTTTGCGATTTTACATTAAAAAAAGTATTTTATTTTCTTTCTCTGGCGCATTTTTTTTTCTTTCTTTCTGTCCGACAAACCCATTAAACGTGTGAGAGTACATTGCTTTTAGTAACCAAAAGACTCCTCTCCCACACATTACACTCAAACGACAAAACGAGATAAGTTAACAAAGCGCAAGGTTCAAAGCGCAAATCTATGAGTTAAGGTTGATGCTTTATTCCGGTGATCAATGATATTTTGGCTTTATAATTAAGTTAATATTTTGAATTATTGACCTACTTGCAAAATATATTAGTGTATGTATATGTTATGCATATTAGAACTTTAATAAAATTTTAATTTTATGTAAACTCGTACGATTTTACGAGTCGGTTTCACCTAGGCAAAATGTGTTGAAGTAAAAAAATCAAGTCTGACAATCTTATTGTCAACCATGTCCATTTAAGAGATTTTCGGTGGTCCAGAGAGAATTTACGGTTCACATAGGAAAAAAAAAGATATTATTTGATGTTTTTAATATAATTTATAAAAATTAATAAATGTAGTAGTATTATGTCATTTTATATTTATCAATTATTTCAAAAGATTATTTTACCAAACAAATTAATTTCAATCAACCAATTGGATGCATTCTTGCTGCGGAATAACTAAACATTTGCTAGGATTTTTGCTTTACGACCTACGGGTTTACTAAGAAATATATCCCTAGCAAATTTGTCTCTCAATCCATGCTACGGCCGAATCAATAGGTATTCCCTAGCATTTCTCTAGCTAAACTCGTTTGTTAGGAATTAGCTGCGAATTAACTCCGGAAATGGGCGTAGCAAATCACATATTTTCTTGTAGTGCAACTTTTGAGCTATAAATGTTTAACTATTGGAGAACTAAGCTAACGATTTAACTATCAAATTAGTTTTTTTGAGCAAAACTATCAAATTAGTTATAGCTTAATTTTTATTTTTTCTTGGTACAAGTTATAGCTTAATTTTATCCAACGTATAATATTAAATTTATTTTAGAGGAAAAGATATATTCTCTGTTACGCTACGACACTGTAATTTTTTGTTGCATATGCATTAGATCAAATCACGTTAAATAGTTATTTAAAAATATGTTTTTTGAGCTGACTCAAAATGGTGGTACCATGAAATGATTTGATTAGATACATGTGTCAAAAAGTTTTACATGGTCTATAAAAATTAAGAGTTATGCTTTTAAAAAAAGAAAATTAAGGGTCATGTTAACGATAACTTATATTCTAAAGGCACAAGATAAAGAGGAAAAAAGTGAAATTGAAAGAGAAATTTTGTATTCAAACAATAAATTTTTTAATTTTTAAGATTTTTAAAAAATAATTTTTCAAAAAAAAAGATTTTTAAAAAATAAGATATTGTCTTTAAATATAAACACATTTTAAAATAATGTCATAAATATAATACCTTCTACAAATTTTTAGATACATTTTTTTTTTTGAAGAAGCTAAATTATAAGATGGGTCTTGGTGGTGTGCTTATGCAGAATCGTCAGGTTGTGGCTTATGCTTCGAGGCATTTGAAAGTGCATGAGAAGAATTATCCGACTCATGATTTGGAATTGGCAGCCGTTGTGTATGTGTTGAAGATTTGGAGGCACTATCTGTATGGTTCTAAGTTTGAAGTGTTCAATGACCACAAGAGTTTGAAGTACTTATTTGATCAGAAGGAATTGAATATGAGGCAGAGAAGGTGGTTGGAGTATCTTAAGGATTTTGATTTTCAGTTGAGTTATCGATCATCCTGGAAAGGTGAATGTTGTTGCTGATGCTTTGAGTAGGAAGTCGTTGCATATGTCTGCTTTGATGGTTAGAGAGTTTGAGTTGATTGAACAGTTTCGAGATTTGAGTTTGGTTAGTGAGTTGACACCGGAGGGTGTGAGGTTGGGAATGTTGAAGCTGACGAGTAATATTTTGGAAGAGATTAAGAATGGACAGAAGGAAGATTTGGAACTTGTAGATCGTGTGGTGTTGGTTAATCAAGGTAAGGGTGGAGACTTCAGGTTGGATGAGAACGGTGTTTTGATGTTTCGTGATCGTGTTAGTGTACCAGATGTTCTTGAGCTTAAGAGACGGATTTTGGATGAAGGTCACATAAGTAGTTTGAGTATTCATCCAGGAGCGACTAAGATGTATCAGGATTTGAAGAGATTGTTTTGGTGGCCTGGGATGAAGAAGGAGATTGCGGAGTTTATGTATGCTTGATGAAGTACGTTCTTAGCATCAAACAAGATAAGTATTTTTGTATCGTCTCCACAGGGATTAGTGCGACATCACGGATATTTCAACATCAAATATCATTCTAAGTAAAAAGGGTGATTGTTTGTTTGAATTTACAACTATGTTAACTAAATGCAAAAAGTAAAAGATGAGATTAATAAGGATTGAAACTTGTTAGGAGTAGCGTTCCTTAACCAAGCGTCACACGTAACCTAATGATCCATACGAATTCTAGCTTTATAAACAACATTATCACAATAATTTCTAAACTATCCTTCGTGTCCAAAGTGATATAATTAACTCTAAGGTATCGTTTAAACATTCGTGTCCAAATCCCTTAAACGATAACAAAGTCGATCGGATAACCTACTCGACCGTGTCCAGCCTGATTAAGCATCCGAAAGCATTGAACTCTTGATTATGGTGATTATCACAAGATTAACAAAGATGTCAAGTAAGTTAACCTAAGATATATTGCTATTCTAGCTCTAGATTCAAGAGTTTGTGTCCAAATCATCTTGAATCTCATTGAAAGCATTAACACAAGAATAACAACAATATTGAATATAAATTGCTAGAATCATATTTTGCAAGATCAAAAGATTACATGTTAGCAAGAATCAAGTACCTCTCATCCCAACAAAGAGTATTTAGCTACACATCATCATGGAAGCCTTGCAAGGATGGATTGAAAAGGAAGGAACCATTACACTTGTGATGTCTCAACAAAGGAATAAGGATCCAACTTCCAAAATCACTCTCACTTCATATGATCTACCCTATTTTCTCTCTAAGATATTACAATGAAAAACTAAGAGAAAAGCTATGGAAAACTAACTAAGTTCTAAGACTAATATGAACTACTAATATATATCATAAAGCAAGCCCAAAATATCTAAAAATAATATCTAACATAATATCTAAAATAATATCTTACATAAATATCTTACATAACTAGCAAGTGGGCCACTTGAGTGAGGCTAAACTTCTATTTTAAAGGGCTGAGTTTTTTTACACCTACGCTAATAGCGAAATATACGCTATTAGCGTGGTTGGTCGGCCTAAGTTCTGGCCAATTGCAGTGTGCCATGTTGGTCCTTGACCCTGTTCTTCACCCTTGGTACGCTAATAGCGTAGTCTTCTGGAGCTTTTACGCTAATAGCGTAATTTACGCTAATAGCGTATTTCTTCAAACCCAGATTCTGCTTCGCTCCAGGTACGCTAATGGCGTACCTCTCTGGCCCAATTTCGCTAATAGCGTGGAATACGCTAATAGCGAATTCTTCAAAACCAGCTTTTGCTAATTTGCACTTTTTCATGATTTTTGGTCTTTGATCAGTGTCTTGAGGATAATTCCTGCACAAAAGGATAGAGTAAGATATATAAAGCATAATAAGGCATTTAACACTTATTTCTCGGCTTTTCCGTCAATTACTTGCAGAACAAGTAACAAAAGTGCTTAAAATATAACATGAATTTAACACTTTTTTGACACTTATCAATGCTTGTTTGGTTTGTCAGAAGTCTAAGATTGAACATCAGAGATCGTCGAGTTTGATGCAACCGTTGTTTGTGCCAGAGTGGAAGTGGGATAATATCTCTATGGATTTTGTCGGAGCTTTGATGAAGACTGCGAAGGGTTTTGATTCGATTTGGGTGATTGTAGATCGGTTGATGAAGTCGGCACATTTTGTTCCTATCAAGACCAGTATGTCTGTGGCGAAGTTGGCTGAGATCTACATTGAGCAGATTGTTAGATTGCATGGTATTCCTTCTAGTATTGTGTCGGATCGGGATCCGAGGTTTACTTCTAAGTTCTGGGAGAGTTTGCAAGTTGCTTTGGGAACTAAGTTAAGATTGAGTTCTGCTTATCATCCCCAGACTGATGGTCAGACGGAGAAGACTATTCAGAGTTTGGAAGATTTGTTGAGAGCTTGTGTGTTGGAGCAAGGTGTCAGTTGGGTCGAATGTTTACCGTTGATTGAGTTTACTTACAACAACAATTTTCATTCTAGTATCGGAATGGCACCGTTTGAGGCTTTGTATGGTCGGCAGTGTAGGACGCCGTTGTGTTGGTATGAATCAGGTGAAAGTGCTTTGTTAGGACCGGAAGTTGTGCATGAGACTACTGAAAAAGTTAAGATGATTCAAGAGAAGATGAGAGCGTCTCAGAGTAGGCAAAAGAGTTATCATGATAAGAGGAAGAAGGACATTGAGTTTCAGGTTGGTGATCATGTGTTTTGAGAGTGAATCCTATAACCGGTGTTGGTCGTGCTTTGAAGTGTCGGAAGTTGACTCCTCGTTTTGTTGGACCGTTTGAGATTGTTGAGAAGGTTGGGGTTGTAGCGTATCGGATTGCGTTACCACCATCTTTGTCGAATCTTCATGATGTGTTTCATGTTTCTCAGTTGCGAAAGTATGTGTATGATGCGTCTCATGTGATTCAAGTGGATGATTTGGAAGTAAGAGATAATTTGACCGTTGAGACTTGACCAGTTAGGATTGAGGATCGTGAGGTGAAGCGTTTGCGTGGCAAGGAGATTGTTTTGGTTAAAGTGATTTTGGTTGGACTGACTGGTGAGAGTGTCACTTGGGAAACGGAGAGTAGGATGAGGGTTTCGTATCCGGAGTTGTTTCCTTCAGGTAATTTTCGAGGGCGAAAATTCTTTTTAGTGGGGGATGTTTTATCTTGGTTTTCGGGTGTCAAACATTGATTACGTTTGAACCTTTTAAACCGGTGATATCTTATTTTTTCTTGGGAAGGGAAAAAGTAAGCAAAACCCTTGAGAATCGAGGTCCGGGAGTTGTTTTCGCTACGGGAAGGTGTTAGGCACCCATAACGACTATAGTAACCTATAGGAACCGTCTTTAATTTCTACGCGCGCGCTTTATTTTTAAATGCTATTTTGAAATGCTTATTAAACCTAAGGATGTTCTAAGTGAAGAATTGGAGGGAGAAGAATGTTTTTTTGGATTTTTATTTTAGTTGAATTGAAGGAATCTTGTTCCTTGCCTACGTACCCGTTTAAGGGATCAAATCCACCGTAGTTCTCTCTCAAAAATGTTTTTGTTTTTGTTGGTTGATTTTAAGTTTGAAAAATGGAGTTTGAAGAATAGAAAGAGGCCTCAAGGGCATGAGATTAGGAAATAGTGAGGTTGAGTTAGTCATTTGCAAAAGAAGTCAAAGTTTGATTATTTTCATTGAAATTTGATTAAGAAAATGGAAAAGAAAATACAATGGGATATTGGATCCCAAGGTTTATTTGGAAAAGATTTGAGTGAAGTTGTTCACATTTGTTTGGAAAATTGGTTTTTTCTAAGTAAGAGTCCTAGGCATTCATCTAAACATACAATCCTAAGCATACATCTAAACATGCATATTCTAGCTATAGTGGTGTGTGTGCATGTGTCGGTGCTTGTGTCGGTGTACATCATTAGAGTCCATTGTCCTTTACATCACACCCTAGATACATTCTATGGCCTCTTTGCCAAGAAATTAAAATTGCATGAAGGTAAAATATTACAAAACCTCTAAGTATTTACATTTTAAATTTGGCATGAAATTGAAACTTAAAATGCAAGAAATTAGATGGAGAAGAAGATGAAGTGGGAATGCTTATGATGAATATGAAACATGAAATGGAAAGGTTAGTAGCATAGAGCAATATCAAAGGAAATAAAGCAAGAGAAGTACTAGGACATAAAGGATAGAAAATAAAGGCAAAAAAGTGCAAACATAGCTAAAATTTATTCACAAAATGCAAGAACCAAGTGACCTATAATTCTCACATTCTAATTACATTTTAAAAGGTTTATGATAAAGTCTTGGAATGGAGATTAAGGCCACATGATTTTCTTGGCATTTTAGAACAAACTTTGAACATACTTGCATTATTTAACTATTCAACTAACTTGCAAGCTAAGTAACTAATCAAAATTCATACTCATGCACTAATATCAAACACAAACAGTAGCTAAACCTTATGGAATCAAAAGGTATAGGTCACCAACATTCATCAAGCAATTGGAATTAAAATCAAATGAATTTTCATTTATTTTTTAGCACAAAATGTCACAAAACATTAGGAAAATTAACCACACCATGCTCACCAATCTTTAATATGCAAAATTATCACAAGAACACTACAAAGTTATCAAGAAAAGTGTATGCAATTTTTTTAGAATTTTTAAAGCATTTTTTGGACACAAAAACATACAAAATTTCACAATTTTTAACTAACATAGTAGACAATTGCCAAGAAAAATATCACACACTTTTTAACCAATTTTATCATGTGAAAATTATTACAAAATACTACAAAAATATCAAGAAATCTATATGAATTTTTTGGCATTTTTTTAAAGGCTTTTTGGACTAAAAAGTTCAAGGAAATTATTAATTCTAACAAAAATAAGAAAAAAAAACTTCAAATATTTTTTACAGGTTTTAGCACCAAAAAATATCACAAAAATGTTAAGGAGCATATCAAGAACACATAGAAAAAAGATTCAATAATTTTTGTGAAGGAAATTGGACAGATAGGGTGCAAATAGCAAAAGAACAGCAAAAACATGCAGGACAGGGGGGTGTGAATAACAGAACGTGTAAAAACAAGGCAGACTGGGCTTGGGAGCGCAATTGGACCGGGTTAGTGGAGCAAATAAGGTCCGAACCGGTTCTTTGGCCTATATAAGGCTTCGAACCGGTTCTTGGTTCATTTCCACTCACTATTTCTCTCTCTAAAGGAAACTAGAGAGAGAGAGTCTGCAACAGACTCATCTTCTCCGATCATCTTCTGCTCTACTCCGACGTGGTGGCCGACGGCGGCGCCGCCGCGTCAAAGCTGTAGACTACTTCGATTCAAAACCTTTTTACATGATTTTAAAGCTCTTTCCCTCCTCTACATGATTTCGAGATTAATTTTCCGAGGAGAGGTCAGAATCGGAGTAGATCTACATTTTTTGACTCGGTTCAAACTGAAAAACGGAAGAGAAAGAGAAGAGATGAGGAACCTTTACCTCGATCTGTTCGTAGCTTTGTGATTTTATCGCAGAACTGGACTTTTCCTTGTGATTGCACTGAACCGGTTCCTTTTCACTTCGATCTCTCTTCTTCTTGCCTCGTCTGTGATCGTTCAGTTTTTTGCTGCCTTCGTGGTGAATCTGAGCTCGGATTGCAGAGGATTAGGTTCGATGATGATGATTCGCACCGAATCTCTGAGAACCTTGCAAATTCGTTGCAAGCTCGTGATTAATTGCGCTAGGATCCGTTTTTCTGCTTGATGTGTGCGTTGTTCTGCGTGAATTCGTCCTTGGATTTGCACTGTAATGTTGTGCGAGTTTGGATTGGTTCTTTGCGTGATTGATTGTGATAATTTGGTTACGGTAGTTGGATGAATATTCAAGTGTGTTCTTGAATGTTCTTGAGAATTTTTTGTGATTTTTGTGGTGTTTGATCTGTGGAATGGAGAGAGAGAATGGGAAAGTTGTTTGTGATGAGTTGGAATGTAATGATTGCTTCTGCAGAATTTTGGTGAGTTGGCTGGCTTTATAGCTGACACATGTGCGCCCTGGACCAATGGCTGATTGCCACGTGGCATAGCTTGTAACAAACTTTGACTGCCTTGTAACTGCTTTGACTTTGGGACTTTTCTGCACAATATGACAAACAAAAGGACCAATCTGCAAAAATACTAAAAAGACAAAAAATGGACTATAACGCAAATATTAGAAATTTAGGACCAAAATTAAAATAAAATTGAATTAAAATTGGTAATTGGAAAATAACGTAAAGTGGAACGTCTAAAATTGACAAAACGGACTAAAACGAACCAATGGCCTAAATGAGGTACTTTAAAGTAACCTCTCTGCCGAAATTTCGTGTGAAATGACCAAAATGCCCCTGGGGCTAAAAACGACTAAAAATGACTCAGATGCAAATTAAAATGGATTTTTAACAAGGGATTGAGACAAAAGCCTATTTAAACCAATTTGAAAGTCCCAGAGACAATTTTTGAGATTTAAACAGTGACTTGACACTTGAAATGACTAAAATGCCCCTAGGGGCAAAACTGGCATAAAAATGACTTCTCATGCAAATTTTGAAATGGATTTTGACATCGAATGAAACAGGGACTTATTTTAACCAAATGGAAAGACTCAAACAAATTTTTACAAAACTGAAAGTAATTTTGACATAGGAAATGACTAAAATGCCCTTACATGTAAATTTTGCAAATAACATTGAAATAAAATGCAAGGAAAGATGCAATTGATCAGAGATAGTTCAAATGACTTGAAATGCAAGAAAAGAAGAAATTGATTAGTATTTTTAGGTCCAAAATTAGGGTATAACAGCTGCCCCTATTTAAGTTTCTTTGTCCGGAGAGTCAAGAGACGAAGTCTTAGAGTTGACGGGACGAAGATACTTAAATATTAACATTTGCACTGTTTTTGGACGTAAAAATACGCTTTCAGATTTTCAAAGTTATGAATGCTATGCAATACTTTTGATTATGAATGCAAGACGAACGACTGGAGTCTATGGAACCTGTCATGTCACCGGGGATTCAGATAGACATTGGCAGGGTAGACAAACCAGGGATAGAAAGTAAGGTACAAGCTGTTCTTTGGGTCGAACTAGTCACTTGACCAAGAAATACAAAACAAGAGATAGGTGCAAGCTGTTCTTGGAATTGAACTTGGCACCTGGCCGGAAACTTAGACATATAGGCAGATACAAGCGGTTCTTTGGATCGAACTTGACACTTGGTTAAAAACACAGACAGATAGACAGACACAAACTGTTCTTTGGATTGAACTGGCTGTTTGGCTGGAGCTATAGACAAGAGGGTTGATACAAGCTGTTTCTTTGGATCGAACTTGCTTGTTGGATTATCACCACATCATGTGGGAGAGTGCAGACTGTTCTCCTAGATCGAACTTGTCGTTTGACCGATAATAAAGCATAAGCTGGGTACAAACTGTTCTTCAGATTGAACTTGCCGTCTGACTGGTAACAAAGCATAAGCTGGGTACAAATTGTTCTACAAATCGAACTTGCCGTTTGACCAATAACAAAGCATAAGCTGGGTACAAACTGTTCTATCGAACTTGCCGTTTGTCCGGAAGCACAGGTATATATACAGGTACAAGTGGTTCTTTTTTGGATCGAACCTGGCACTTGACCAGTAACAAGATACAAATTGAGAGTCTGGTTTAACAAGATACCAATTGAGGGTAAATTGTCATTGACCTGATTTGCAAATAGACATGACCATTTTTGTTGGCCCAAGAGTAAATTGAGAGTAAATTGACATTGGTTTGAATTGAATTGAAAGTTGAAATTGACATTTGACATTGACATTGACATTGGCTTGGAAACTGACATTGACAATGACATTGGATATTGACATTGACGTTGAAATTGGAATTGAAATTGGAAACTGACATTGAAATTGGATTGAAATTGGAATTTGACATTGAGATTGGATTGAAATTGGAAATTGACATTGAAATTGACATTGGAATTGGAAATTGGCATTGGAATTGGAATTTGACATTGGAATTGGAATTGGAATTGGAATTTGTCATTGGAATTGGAATTGGAATTGGAATTGGATTGAAATTGGAATTTTGACATTGGGATTGGATTGAAATTGGAAATTGACATTGAAATTGACATTGGAATTGGAAATTGGCATTGGAATTGGAATTAGAGATTAGCATTGGAATTGGAATTGGAGATTAGCATTGGAATTGGAATTAGAGATTGACATTGACATTGTCACTGGATGTCAACATTGGAATTGGAGATTTGACATTGACTTTGTCATTGGATGTCAACATTGGAATTGGAGATTGAAGTTGAGATTGCTTCGAATTTGACAATTGAACTTGGGTTGAATTTGACAGTTTGACATTGAAATTGAGATTGGAATTGAAGTTGGAGAGTTGAAACTTGCATTGAATTTGGCAGTTGAAAGTTGGATATGCAACATGTATGTATGGTATAGCAAGATTATTGGATGTATGAGCACATAAAATGCATGATTATGCATGTATGAATGCTTGAAATGCATGATTGATTGGCAGTTTGACAGAGAAGTTTCACAAAGATAGACAAAACATTGGAAGATTGGGCACGTAGTGGCTCGTGCTGCAACATATTCACAGGGGAAAAACCTCTTTGGAGAGACCGTCGTTGAGAGACGTATCAAAACCATGGCTGAGGGCAATAAAACTTGTAAAGGAGGGACCCTTGGAAGGTTCTTGGATACAGGTCGCCGTTGCTAGGCGTGTCAGTGCTGGGTAATCATTGGATGTTCGCATCTGTGGTCAATGCTTTTCAATATTTCATTCTTTCCATTCTTCATTTTCAAAACCCCATTTTTGCCTGAACCGCCCTTTCGGGTTTTCGATTCACCGGGGAGTAAAGATTCTTTTCATTGCCCCATTTTTGCCTGAATTGCCTTCATAGGTTGTCAATCAGCGGGGTGCTCATTTTTGCCTAAGCCGCCCTTTCGGGTTTTCAACTTAGCGAGCTTTTCATTTTTCATTTTTCATTTTCATTCTATTTTTTTCATTCTTGCCATTGACCACAGATCATCCTGGGGAGTAACCTGCTTGTAACATGTATTGAAATAGACATTGACATTCATTCATTCATGCATGTTTCATTGAAATGTACTTTATTGCTCAGGTTTGCTTTCAAAATAGACAGAAAAAGATTTTTCAATTTTCAAAGATGTTTGTTTCAGACATTAACATTATCAAAATAGACAGAAAATGTTTTGCATATAGCATTGAAAGTAGAAAGAAAAATAGAGTTTCAAACAATAGAAAGGCTCAAATTGATGTAGAAGAGTGAAAGTCAGCCAAAGGCATGGCTTCACGGATTTACAAAGCTTGGAAAATGGTAATTTTATTGGTTGGTGATACATTGAACACGATGACCGCTACATTTCATAGAAATTTTGAATTCGCAAGTACAGAAGCCTCTGATGAAGACGACCATTGACAGTTGCAGATGTCCCAAGGGGTGATGGTGATTTGCCAGATATAGTTACTTGCCTTTTATTGTCAACCTCATTTTTGCATGAACCGCCCTTTCGGGTTTTCGGCTCATCGAGGCGCTCATTCTTGCCTGAGTTGCGTACAATCTCAGCGAGCTTTTTCATATTCATTTTTTTGTCCCTAACTTTTGCCTGGACCGCCCTTTCGGGTTTTCGATCCACCGGGAAGCGCATTCTTGCCTAGGCCGCCCTTTCGGGTTTTCGACCTACCACGCTGTTCTTTTCTTTCTAGACAAAGTATTTCTTGACTATATCGGCATTGACAGGATTTGGAAGCTCAACACCATCCATGTGTGTAAGAATCAAAGCACCACCAGAGAAAGCCTTCTTGACAACATAAGGACCTTCATAGTTAGGTGTCCACTTGCCCCTTGGGTCGGGTTGCTGACTTATTCTTCTTTTCAATACAAGTTCTCCTTCCTTGAATTCTCGAGGTCGGACCTTCTTGTCAAAAGCATTCTTCATTCGTACTTGATACAACTGTCCATGAGCCATAGCATCCATTCGTTTCTCTTCAATCAGATTCAATTGATCATACCGACTTTGACACCATTCAGCCTCAGTTAACTTTGCTTCCATGATTACTCGAAGAGATGGAATCTCCACTTCCAGAGGGAGAACTGCTTCCATGCCATACACCAGAGAGAAGGGAGTTGCCCCGGTTGAACTGCGCACTGTAGTACGGTAACCATGCAAGGCAAACGGTAGCATTTCATGCCAGTCTTTGTAAGTAGTGACCATCTTCTGAACAATCTTCTTGATGTTCTTGTTAGCGGCCTCAACTGCACCATTCATCTGAGGTCTATAAGGGGAAGAGTTGTGATGTTCAATTTTGAATTCTTCACATAAAGCTTGCATCATGCTGTTGTTCAGATTGGAACCATTGTCAGTGATGATTTTGTTGGGAACACCATATCGACAGATGATGTTATTCTTGATAAACTTGACAACCACTTGCTTGGTCACATTTGCATAGGAGGCAGCTTCAACCCACTTGGTGAAATAGTCAATTGCCACTAGAATGAAACGATGTCCATTGGAAGCTTTTGGTTCGATTCTTCCGATCATGTCAATGCCCCACATAGAGAAAGGCCATGGGGAAGAGATAACATTGAGAGCATGTGGAGGCACATGAATCTTGTCAGCATAAACTTGACATTTGTGGCATCTTTTGGCATGTCTGTTGCAGTCACGTTCCATAGTAATCCAGTAATAGCCGGCTCTTAACAGCTTTCTTGACATGGTGTGACCCGAAGCATGGGTCCCAAAGGTACCATCATGTACATCATGCATCAACTTCTCAGCTTCTTGTTTGTCAACACATCTCAACAAGACCATATCATAGTTCCTCTTGTATAGGATTTCTCCGTCCAGAAGGAATTTGCTAGCCCATCGTCTCAAGGTCTTTTTATCCCTGTTGGAAGCACCAGGTGGATATTCACGATTCTGCAAGAATTGTTTGATGTTGTGATACCAAGGCTTTTTATCATTCACATCTTTACCAGCTTGATTTGGCATATTTTCAATGGTAAACACATGAGCGGGTCTATCAAGCCGTTGCACTTTTATCACAGGCACGTCATTCCAGTGATTGACACGAAACATAGAAGACAAAGTAGCAAGAGCATCAGCCATCTGATTTTCATCCCGAGGGATGTGGTGCAGCTCAACCTTGGTAAAATACGTCAACAGCCGTCTCGCATAGTCACGGTATGGGATCAGCTTCTCATGATGAGTCTCCCATTCACCCTTTATCTGATTAATGACAAGCGCAGAATCTCCGTAGATGTCAAGGTGTTTGATTCTCAGGTCCAGGGCTTCTTCGATGCCCAAAATGCATGCTTCATATTCAGCTATGTTGTTCGTGCATTCAAAAGTTATTCGAGCGGTGAAAGGAATGTGGTGCCCCTGTGGAGTTACAATGATGGCCCCAATTCCTTTACCATAAACATTAACTGCACCATCAAACACTAAGCCCCATTTACTATTGGGATCCGGCCCTTCATTGATCAGTGGCTCTTCACAGTCTTTTGCTTTCAGATACATGATCTCTTCATCAGGGAAATCAAACTTAATTGGCTGGTAATCATCAAGAGGTTGGCAAGCAAGATGCTCAGCAAGGATGCTTCCTTTGATTGCTTTCTGAGCTTTGTACACAATATCATATTCAGACAACAACATCTGCCAACGTGCGATCTTTCCAGTAACAGCAGGCTTTTCAAAGATGTACTTGATTGGATCCATTCGGGATATCAACCAAGTTGTATGATTCACCATATAATGACGCAGGCGTTTGGCAGCCCAAGCTAAAGCACAACAAGTTTTTTCAAGCATCGTATACCGAGTCTCGCAGTCGGTGAACTTCTTGCTCAGATAGTAGATAGCATGCTATTTCTTACCAGTCTCATCTTGCTGACCGAGAACACAGCCCACTGAATCATCTAACACTGACAGATACATAATCAAAGGCCTTCCTTCCACTGGCGGGACAAGGATAGGTGGCTCCAACAGGTATTCTTTAATGCTATCAAAAGCTGCTTGGCATTCATCATTCCATACAACAGGCTGATTCTTTCTGAGCAATTTGAAAATTGGACCACAAGTAGTAGTCATGTGAGATATGAATCTTGAAATATAATTCAGACGTCCGAGGAAACCTCTGACTTGCTTCTCAGTTTGAGGGGCCGGCATCTCTCTGATGGCTCGGACTTTATCAGGATCAACTTCAATGCCTTTTTGACTGACAATGAAGCCTAGCAACTTTCCCGATCTTACACCAAATGTGCACTTATTAGGATTCAACCGCAGCTTGTACTTTCTCAATCTTTCAAACATCTTTTCCAAATACACAACATGCTGCTCTTCATCACTTGACTTCACAATCATATCATCAACATACACTTCAATCTCTTTGTGAATCATATCATGAAACAGAGTTGTCATACCTCTTTGATAGGTAGCACCAGCATTTATCAAGCCAAACGGCATCACTTTATAACAGAACGTTCCCCACGGAGTGATGAAAGATGTCTTTTCTCTATCTTCAGGAGACATTCGTATTTGATTATAACCAGAGAAACCATCCATGAAGGAGAACACTTTGGATTGAGCAGTACTGTCAACAAGCACATCAATATGAGGCAATGGGAAGTTGTCTTTTGGACTAGCTTTATTCAAATCTCTGTAATCAACACACATTCGAACTTTCCCATCTTTCTTTGGTACTGGTACGATGTTGGCAATCCACTCAGGATATTCAGCTGTCATGAGGAAGCCCGCATCAATTTGCTTCTGTACCTCAGCCTTGATCTTAAGAGCCATGTCTGGACGAGACCTTCTCAATTTCTGTTTGACAGGAGGGCATTCAGGTCTTGTCGGTATCCGATGTTCCACAATCTTGGGATCTAGACCCGGCATATCTTCATAGGACCATGCAAAGACATCTGGATAATCATGGAGAAGCTGAATGATCTTCCTTTTCACTTCTGGCTCAAGTGCAGCACCAATCTTGATCTCTTGCTTGTTCTCTTCAGTACCCAGGTTGACGAGTTCAATCTCTTCCTGGTGAGGCTGAATGGCTCTTCTTTCTTGCTCAAGCAGTCGAGTGATCTCATACGGTATCTCTTCATCATCATCATCCTCATCTTCAGCTTCATATACAGGGAATTCAAAATTTGGAGGAACCATAGGGTCACTGTGTTCAACGGGTTTATTATGGTTCAATCTGCATAATATGATTGGGATGATTTTTTAGAAAAATGTTTTTCTATGCAGATTTTTGAAATTAATAAGAAAAATACAGATGTTTTGGTTTTTTCTGGCATTACCATTATTTCCAAGAAAAAGGCACTAAAAGTAAAAAACAAAGAGTCGTGAGAAAGACGACAACTTTTTATTGATTAACGGCAATGCCGAAACAAACACGCCCTTACAAAGATATCACTTTCGCCTTGAGCAGAGCGAAAGGATTGTTATTTTGAAAACAAGAAAAACATGAGCAACAAGACACATTACATGGAAGCATGCATGACTAAAGGAACATCAATGGCTTCCCAATTTCTCACGGTGCCTCCTGGTATAACAAATGCAGGCACGTGACTACTTCCAGCAGTGTCTTCAGCAATAGCATTGATGAACCCAGCACTGTAGAAGGTTCCCTTTGAAACAGCAGATGTCGGGGAGAATCCAAGGCCCTCTTTACGCTTGTTTTCCAAGATCTGGATCACCTTGCCCCAACCAGCAGCTTGTCCTGCTTGA
This sequence comes from Medicago sativa, assembly GCF_051527215.1. Taxonomy (NCBI): domain Eukaryota; kingdom Viridiplantae; phylum Streptophyta; class Magnoliopsida; order Fabales; family Fabaceae; genus Medicago; species Medicago sativa. Next base: position 73,125,177 of record NC_140751.1, on the reverse strand, counting down.
ACAGCCTTCTGGGCGTCTTTCAGTGAGGCCATGCTAGCGCCAGCCCTCCGGGGCTCTGCACCCTCAACAGTCAAGCCTTGGAATGACGTCCCTTCTGCGGACCCTGCTTCAACACAAGAGAACGATGATATTTGGCTAACCAGAAATGCCTCCTCACCATATACGGTGACAACCTTACCGTTTCTCATGAACTTGAGCTTCTGATGCAAAGTGGATGTGACTGCTCCCGCGTCATGGATCCATGGTCTTCCGAGGAGACAGCTGTAAGAGGCGTTGATATCCATGACTTGGAAAGTAATTTGAAAGGTCTCAGGACCAATGGTAATGGGCAAGTCCACTTCCCCGAGAACATCTTTGCGGGATCCATCAAAAGCTTTAACCAGATAACTGCTACCCCTCAGAGAAATTCCATGATGGCTCAATTGCCTTAGCGTGGATTCGGGTATTACATTCAGAGATGATCCAGTGTCTACCAATACGTTGGATATCAGGTCAGATCCACAATGTACTGAAATATGTAGAGCCAAGTTGTGGCGTTTCCCTGCTTCGGGGAGCTCATCGTCACCGAACCCCAAGTTGTTGCAGGCAGTAATATTACTCACTATTCCATCAAATTGATCCACAGAGACTTCGTGGTCAACATAAGCTTGCTCCAGTATCTTCATTAACACCTTCCTGTGAGCCTCTGAGCTCATGAGCAGAGACAAGATGGATATCTTTGATGGGGTTTGTAGCAGCTGGTCAACAATCTTATAGTCACTTTTCTTGATAAGCCTCAGGATTTCGTCCAGATTGGACTCTTCAATAGATTGGCCTGCTGGGCTGGTGTTCTTGTCAACAGGAGGAGCAACTGGTGGAGTTACCGTAGCAATGGGTGTGACCACCTGCCTTTGAAACAAGGGTGGACGGACTTTTCCGCTTCTCAGAGCTGTAACTTCACTAGCAACATTATCAACTGTAGCTGGGGATACCAGAGGTACTTCCACCCCATTTTCAATCATGGTTGCATTGTATTTGTAGGGAATTGCTTTGGTAGAGGTATAAGGTACAGGACCAGGTAGCCTGATCACCAGAGGCTCAACATTCTTTGCACTTTCAACAGGAGAATCATGGAACACTGGTACAATCACACATACATCACTGGCAATCAAGTACTTGTCATCCATCAGGCTCTGGATATCACTTTGCACAACACAACAGCCCATAGAATTCTGCAGACATTCTGAACAAGAATCATGATCATGATTGAACAGAGAAGCCTGGCAAAGTTTGACATGTAATGGCACCAAGGGAGTAACGACATTGCGGACATCCAGCCTGGGATCCTCTTGATGGACAGGAACCCTTTCAAAGGCCTCAATCATATTGACAGCAGCATGGTTTGGAAGCGGGTTGTCAAGGACATGAGGAACACTGTTCTCAAAAGTCAACCGTCCCTTTTCTATCAGATCTTTCACAATATGTTTCAGAGCAAAGCAACCTTCGACATCATGGCCTTGAGCACCCTGATGGAATTCATATGTTAGGTCCTGACGGAACCTGGGAGGCAATGGATTAGGCGGAGGCTTGCCTGGTCTGGTGACACAGTGCCCCTTAGCAAGTACAGTTGGGAGCAGCTCACCATACGACATTGGTATTGGTGGAAAAGAAGGCTTGGGTCGGGGACCCTGTTGTTGCTGTCGTTGCTGTTGAATAGGAGGTTGTTGTTGTGCTGGCTGAAGAATAGCATTGACGGGCATTGGTGGTTGACCCGGTGGCAGAGGGTATTGCTGGTAGAATGGTGGGAAGAACGGATGCTGAGAGTATTGCATGTAGTGATAAGGCAGAGGTAGTTGCATGGCTGCTGCAGACGGGTTACCAGACACCATCCCTACGTCAGATTCTTTCCTCTTGTGATGACCATTACCATACTTCTTTGGTGCACTGTTTGAAGATTCACCTTTTTCTAGGACAATAATACCATCTCGGACGGCCTCCTCTAGACGCGTTCCCATTGTAACCATATCAGAGAAGTTGTTTGGGGCAGAGACTATCATTCTCTCCTTATATTCCTTCTTCAGAGTCTTCAGGAATGTCTGTGTTAACTCTTCCTCATCAAGTCGAGGAGAGACACGGGCAGCTGCCCCTCTCCACCTTTGAGCATATTCACGGAATGTTTCATCTGATTTCTGAGATAGGGCTTTGAGAGAGTCCCTGTTTGGCCTCAGACGAGTATTGAATTCATATTGACCTTCGAAAGCAGCAGCGAGTTCCTCAAAAGTATGAATGTTGTCTTTGCTCAAGCTAGTGTACCAATCTGCTGCATCATCTGTCAAGCTACTCTGAAAGCAATGGATCATCAGTGCATCATTGTCGGCATAGTTAGCCATCTTTCGGACATACCGGATAACATGGTTATGTGGGCAAGAAGTCCCATTGTACTTGTCAAATTCTGGCTCTTTGAATTTCTTCGGGACCTCAAATCGGGATACCAAGCACAGATCACGAGCTTTAGCAGGAGCACCATTGTTTCCTCGGCTAGCCTTGACCTCACGGAGTTCTCCAGCCAACTCCCTTAACTGTCTCTTCATAGCTTCCATTGCGGGATCTTGTCCACGCGGAGTATCAACATCAATCACCTGTTGCACAGTGTGTACAATAGGGTCGGTAACAACAGTGGTTACTTGAGGCATAGCAGTAGACATAGGAATCTGTCCTTGACCAGCAAAACCAGAGACACCAGCAGCAGTATTAGGAGAGTAGTAAGCTGAGAGGCCATAAGGACGGCCGTTGGGCATAACAAAACGAGCATCAGTAGCCACTGTAGACAGTGGGATAGAGGGAATCACCTCAGCAGTAACTGGAACAGAAGTGGCTGGTTGTTCCTGTGCAGCCATCATAGCGGACATAGCGTCATGAGCCTTAGCCAAGTCTTCTTTTATAGCAGCCAATTCGGCACGGAGCTGAGCATTTTCTTCTTCAAAGTTAGCCATAATCCTTCTCTTGTGAAATCTTGTCTGATGAATTCTATCTGGTTGGTAGACTTTGCGAACACGAGCCACTTTTCAGACTGCGGCGGACAAAACCAGGAGGCAATGAGCACGAGAGAAGTTTTTTGTAGCCAATGAATGCATATGATGCATGAAATGTGTTAATGCATATGCAAAAAAAACTCTTTTTAGGTTATCGAAGGGTTTTAGACAAATTATAAACTTGTAAACATTACTAAACAACAATTAACATAAACGGGAAACACACAACCAACATATGGTTTTACAAGACAATTTCAACATGAACAAATGGAAATAACAACAGAAAATGGCAATCCTCAAGCATAGGAAGTGGAATCATCGTCCTCAGAGTCGGACTCATAGCTGCAGTATCGTGCATAGAAGTCACGGGCCCCCCTAGCTCTCTTGGAGTCCCTCATAAGCAGTCTATCTTTCTCCTCAATCTCTCTCTTAGCCTTAGCTAACTCTTTCTTCAGCGTCAAGACCTCATGAGTCTGCTGCTCACCCTTTCCATCCAAAGTCATGATCAGGTTCTCAGCCTCATAGTATCTAGCCCTCCACTGATGCTTCTCCCGACTCTCCATAGCTAGATGCTCCTGATACATCTCCTGGGTAAGTGGGAGTAGAGGCAAAGGCATGGTAGGAACAGTTGCAGACACATATCTCATAGAGGGGTAAGGCGTACCAGCCTCCTCAGCTCGGCTTATCACCCACTGTGTATAGGCCTCATGAGCGATACCGGACCTCACACCCATATGCTTCACCTCTTTCTTCCGAAGCTTGGTCCAAGCTTGCATGAAATCTTCTCTAATTCCGGTGGGAGCATTGGAGTAGTGAAAGAAGTAAGGAGCTGTAGCAAGATTGATGGGTTTATCTTTCATCGGGAAACCAAATTGTCGCAAAGCAAGCTCCGGGTTATAGTTGATTCCACCCCGGGTACCAAGAAGAGGTACATTAAGAAACTTTCCACCACCGAAGATGATTTCCTTGACCCTAGAAGCGGGAGTGAGCCAAACCACTTCATTAGGAGTGAGAGCCATAATCCTTTGTGAAATAGACCAATTCCTCGGATTGTCGTGGAAAGACTGCGGGAGGTGCGAAATAAACCACCTATAGAGGAGAGGCACACAACAAAGAATGTATCCACGACCTTTGCTGGAACGATCGTGAATAGCATGGTATGTGTCAGCTAGTAAAGTAGGAACCGGATTCTTGGAGTGGAAGATCATAATGGCATTCATGTCCACGAAGCCATCAAGATTCGGAAAGAGAATAAGCCCATAGATGAGAAGTGCAAGAATAGCCTCAAGAGTGTCCTGAGAAGTGGTATTGAGGTTGGCTTTCCCAAGAAGATACTCTGAAGTGAACCCTCGGATATGTGCCTTAGTAACAAGATTCTTGGAGACATCGGTGGTCTTGAGATAGAGATCCTTAGCAATAACCAATGGAGGAAGAGGATTTTCAGGTCCTGAGAAAGGTATCCCCTTAGCAATAGATAAACCCATCAAGGAAGAATAAGCCTCTAGAGTAGGTACCAACTGAAAGTCTGGAAAAGTGAAGCACCGATACCCCGGATCATAGAATTGCACTAGAGTGTGCACAAGCTTCTCATCCACATTAGTATGGAGAATAGGAAGTAAAGCCCCGTAACGGCGTCGGAAACCAGTCGGATCCTCAATCTTGAGTGCCAAATCCCTCAAACTTGCCAAATCCACTTCCTTGAACTTGTAGGACTTAGTCATCTTCATGCCTACAATGTTTACAAATTCAACTTGTCTAAGCCCTTCGATAACAATGCATGACAAAAAGTTTATGCATGTATGCATGATTATGTTCAAGTTCGGAGAAAACATGGTGGGTTTGAAGTTCAAAGTCGAGGAGTCATGGGTGGACACGGTGTCCGGTGAAGCTAGGGTTTTAGGATAATAGTAACCGGGTTCTAAAAAGGTTCCCAAGTTGCAACCTCTCCGACGTATCTCACGGTGTCACGAGACAACCCTCGCTCCATGATTATACGTGGAAGGTCTAACTTGAGTGTAGTATCGCGTGACAACTAAAACTCGAGACGACACTCGGTTTAGCCTCCGCACTACGTCCTAGAAAATGGCCATGGATGGGTTTGGTTATCTACGGTTCATAGCGTCATAGAACAATTAGAAGCAAAGTGCCTAAACGCGACGTACACGCGCCGACAACATCACCTCCAAAATGCCTCAGCTATGTGGGATTGATCGCATAATCCAAAACACGAGGCAACCCCCGGAATGAATTGTCGATCATATCCCCCCTAAATCCTAAGTTCACTCAGCCCGGGTGCAGGACTTTTGATATTCTCACCCCACACATTTGCAAGAATTTAAACATTTATTCACATAGGAAGGCAAGTAAAGGAAGCAAGTAAAAATACAAGCGCAAGCGTGGAAATAAAGACTAGGCGTAACTCTCGAATGTCCCCAGTGAAGTCGCCAGCTGTTTTATCTTGGTTTTCGGGTGTCAAACATTGATTACGTTTGAACCTTTTAAACCGGTGATATCTTATTTTTTCTTGGGAAGGGAAAAAGTAAGCAAAACCCTTGAGAATCGAGGTCCGGGAGTTGTTTTCGCTACGGGAAGGTGTTAGGCACCCATAACGACTATAGTAACCTATAGGAACCGTCTTTAATTTCTACGCGCGCGCTTTATTTTTAAATGCTATTTTGAAATGCTTATTAAACCTAAGGATGTTCTAAGTGAAGAATTGGAGGGAGAAGAATGTTTTTTTGGATTTTTATTTTAGTTGAATTGAAGGAATCTTGTTCCTTGCCTACGTACCCGTTTAAGGGATCAAATCCACCGTAGTTCTCTCTCAAAAATGTTTTTGTTTTTGTTGGTTGATTTTAAGTTTGAAAAATGGAGTTTGAAGAATAGAAAGAGGCCTCAAGGGCATGAGATTAGGAAATAGTGAGGTTGAGTTAGTCATTTGCAAAAGAAGTCAAAGTTTGATTATTTTCATTGAAATTTGATTAAGAAAATGGAAAAGAAAATACAATGGGATATTGGATCCCAAGGTTTATTTGGAAAAGATTTGAGTGAAGTTGTTCACATTTGTTTGGAAAATTGGTTTTTTCTAAGTAAGAGTCCTAGGCATTCATCTAAACATACAATCCTAAGCATACATCTAAACATGCATATTCTAGCTATAGTGGTGTGTGTGCATGTGTCGGTGCTTGTGTCGGTGTACATCATTAGAGTCCATTGTCCTTTACATCACACCCTAGATACATTCTATGGCCTCTTTGCCAAGAAATTAAAATTGCATGAAGGTAAAATATTACAAAACCTCTAAGTATTTACATTTTAAATTTGGCATGAAATTGAAACTTAAAATGCAAGAAATTAGATGGAGAAGAAGATGAAGTGGGAATGCTTATGATGAATATGAAACATGAAATGGAAAGGTTAGTAGCATAGAGCAATATCAAAGGAAATAAAGCAAGAGAAGTACTAGGACATAAAGGATAGAAAATAAAGGCAAAAAAGTGCAAACATAGCTAAAATTTATTCACAAAATGCAAGAACCAAGTGACCTATAATTCTCACATTCTAATTACATTTTAAAAGGTTTATGATAAAGTCTTGGAATGGAGATTAAGGCCACATGATTTTCTTGGCATTTTAGAACAAACTTTGAACATACTTGCATTATTTAACTATTCAACTAACTTGCAAGCTAAGTAACTAATCAAAATTCATACTCATGCACTAATATCAAACACAAACAGTAGCTAAACCTTATGGAATCAAAAGGTATAGGTCACCAACATTCATCAAGCAATTGGAATTAAAATCAAATGAATTTTCATTTATTTTTTAGCACAAAATGTCACAAAACATTAGGAAAATTAACCACACCATGCTCACCAATCTTTAATATGCAAAATTATCACAAGAACACTACAAAGTTATCAAGAAAAGTGTATGCAATTTTTTTAGAATTTTTAAAGCATTTTTTGGACACAAAAACATACAAAATTTCACAATTTTTAACTAACATAGTAGACAATTGCCAAGAAAAATATCACACACTTTTTAACCAATTTTATCATGTGAAAATTATTACAAAATACTACAAAAATATCAAGAAATCTATATGAATTTTTTGGCATTTTTTTAAAGGCTTTTTGGACTAAAAAGTTCAAGGAAATTATTAATTCTAACAAAAATAAGAAAAAAAAACTTCAAATATTTTTTACAGGTTTTAGCACCAAAAAATATCACAAAAATGTTAAGGAGCATATCAAGAACACATAGAAAAAAGATTCAATAATTTTTGTGAAGGAAATTGGACAGATAGGGTGCAAATAGCAAAAGAACAGCAAAAACATGCAGGACAGGGGGGTGTGAATAACAGAACGTGTAAAAACAAGGCAGACTGGGCTTGGGAGCGCAATTGGACCGGGTTAGTGGAGCAAATAAGGTCCGAACCGGTTCTTTGGCCTATATAAGGCTTCGAACCGGTTCTTGGTTCATTTCCACTCACTATTTCTCTCTCTAAAGGAAACTAGAGAGAGAGAGTCTGCAACAGACTCATCTTCTCCGATCATCTTCTGCTCTACTCCGACGTGGTGGCCGACGGCGGCGCCGCCGCGTCGGAGCTGTAGACTACTTCGATTCAAAACCTTTTTACATGATTTTAAAGCTCTTTCCCTCCTCTACATGATTTCGAGATTAATTTTCCGAGGAGAGGTCAGAATCGGAGTAGATCTACATTTTTTGACTCAGTTCAAACTGAAAAACGGAAGAGAAAGAGAAGAGATGAGGAACCTTTACCTCGATCTGTTCGTAGCTTTGTGATTTTATCGCAGAACTGGACTTTTCCTTGTGATTGCACTGAACCGGTTCCTTTTCACTTCGATCTCTCTTCTTCTTGCCTCGTCTGTGATCGTTCAGTTTTTTGCTGCCTTCGTGGTGAATCTGAGCTCGGATTGCAGAGGATTAGGTTCGATGATGATGATTCGCACCGAATCTCTGAGAACCTTGCAAATTCGTTGCAAGCTCGTGATTAATTGCGCTAGGATCCGTTTTTCTGCTTGATGTGTGCGTTGTTCTGCGTGAATTCGTCCTTGGATTTGCACTGTAATGTTGTGCGAGTTTGGATTGGTTCTTTGCGTGATTGATTGTGATAATTTGGTTACGGTAGTTGGATGAATATTCAAGTGTGTTCTTGAATGTTCTTGAGAATTTTTTGTGATTTTTGTGGTGTTTGATCTGTGGAATGGAGAGAGAGAATGGGAAAGTTGTTTGTGATGAGTTGGAATGTAATGATTGCTTCTGCAGAATTTTGGTGAGTTGGCTGGCTTTATAGCTGACACATGTGCGCCCTGGACCAATGGCTGATTGCCACGTGGCATAGCTTGTAACAAACTTTGACTGCCTTGTAACTGCTTTGACTTTGGGACTTTTCTGCACAATATGACAAACAAAAGGACCAATCTGCAAAAATACTAAAAAGACAAAAAATGGACTATAACGCAAATATTAGAAATTTAGGACCAAAATTAAAATAAAATTGAATTAAAATTGGTAATTGGAAAATAACGTAAAGTGGAACGTCTAAAATTGACAAAACGGACTAAAACGAACCAATGGCCTAAATGAGGTACTTTAAAGTAACCTCTCTGCCGAAATTTCGTGTGAAATGACCAAAATGCCCCTGGGGCTAAAAACGACTAAAAATGACTCAGATGCAAATTAAAATGGATTTTTAACAAGGGATTGAGACAAAAGCCTATTTAAACCAATTTGAAAGTCCCAGAGACAATTTTTGAGATTTAAACAGTGACTTGACACTTGAAATGACTAAAATGCCCCTAGGGGCAAAACTGGCATAAAAATGACTTCTCATGCAAATTTTGAAATGGATTTTGACATCGAATGAAACAGGGACTTATTTTAACCAAATGGAAAGACTCAAACAAATTTTTACAAAACTGAAAGTAATTTTGACATAGGAAATGACTAAAATGCCCTTACATGTAAATTTTGCAAATAACATTGAAATAAAATGCAAGGAAAGATGCAATTGATCAGAGATAGTTCAAATGACTTGAAATGCAAGAAAAGAAGAAATTGATTAGTATTTTTAGGTCCAAAATTAGGGTATAACAGGGGAGAGTTGTAACAGCCCGATTTTTTGCTAGATTTATTTTTAATTGTTTCATTATATGTTAATATGTGCTCTTATGTGATTATTTGCCTCTGTGTGTATTTTTGGTTGGGCATTGTAGAATTCGGTGTTAGAAGGGTATTTTAGTCATTTTGAGAGTAAGGGTAATTTAGTAATTTTGATGAGGATTATTTTTAGTGCTTAGTGAGAGCTAGTAATAATTTACTAAGTTCTAAGGGGTTGTATTGAATTGTTTTATTACCGGTAGGTGACCGTTATTATTACATTTTACCGTTAAGTGAGTAGTAACATTTTGAATTAGATTAGTAATGGGTTAGGCCCATTAAGGCATTGTGAGTTGAGCCCAATTATGTAGAGCATATATAAGCTCTAGTGTAAGAGAGAATAGGGTTTACACCATCATTTTTCATTTTGAGAGAAGAGGTAGAGAGAGAAAGAACAAGAGAAGATAAGGGTTTGAAGAGGAAGATCTAGAGAGAGCTAGAGGAGGCTAGAGATTCAAGTTTTGGGGGCTAAAGTGAAGCCCTAGTTGATTTTGTGAAGAATTAAGGTAAGGGGGTTAGACTTTAATCATAATTAATAGTTGTAGTTCTTACCTAATTCTTTGCTTAAGTGGTTGATTTGAATTTGGTTGTAGAAATTGTGCTTAATTGTGATGATATGATTATGTATATGAATGATAATTGTGTTGCTGTTGTTGAATTTGTACGTCAAAATGGGTATATATGAATATGATATGTTTTTGTGTGAAATTGACGAAGAATGAAGTTGTGGTTGTTAAATTGTGGATGATTTCATGATTAGATGTTGTTGTTGTTGTTGTTAGATGTGTTGTTGATGAATTGATGCATTGGGTATCATGAATTTGTGAATTATGATGAGATTTGTTGTTGTTGAAAGTTGTGAGAGTTTTGTTGAATTGGTGAATTTTTGTTGAGTTGTTCATGTGGAGGACAAAAATGAACTTTTGATATATGAAGTTGTTGGCTGAGTTTTTGGTGTTGTTGGGTGAGTTAGAATTAGTAGAATTTCTGTTTTCATGTTGTGATTGTGTTAGTCGAGTCGTTTGGGAGAAAACGGGATTTTTGTGTGAAAATTCGAGTGTTAACCGTTTTGAAAAATGAGTGTTGATGTGAGGTTTTGGAAAATGAATTTGAGATGGTTGAAACTTGAATTTTTCTGTAGATTATGATAGGGCTAAGTGGCAGGAACGTGTAGGCGAAAACGGCTTCGAAAACGGATTAACGGTTTGATTTTTATGCGCAAAAACGTGAAGATTAAAAATCTAGTGCTGTCTGTCAGACTATGAACGTGCCACGATGCGGGACCAACATGCCACGATTTTGACCAGAATTTTTTGTGTTTTTTTATCCTGGAAAAATGGTGTCACGATGGGAGACCCACGTGCCACGATCCTGTTAGACCAGAAACCATAAAAATGCATTTTTCATCAATCCAATTGTTTCCAAACTTGTTCCAGAGTGTAGGGGCTTCATCCTAACTATCTAGGGGTGTTTATGAAAGAAATAACTTTGTTAAAGGGTCTAATGAGTTTAACTTGTTTTGCTATGAAAATGGGAATTTTCTTGAAAAATGATAAAGTGAGACGAACTTTGTGATTTTCATGATTTCGTCGTGTTTAGCTGGTGAAACGCCAAGGTATACTCTACTGCACTTATATGTAGCCTAAATGTATACTTAGTTGAGGCTTTGAATCTTGTTTACTTGGTTTTGGTTCAATAGCTTCAATTATTTTGAAAATGGATTATTGATAGACGAACTTGGTTGAAAATGGTTCTTTTAAACTAACTACCTTATAAATCTTTCGAGAATGGTTTTATATGATTAATTAAGGATATGTGGATGATTGTAGAAGGTTGAATATGGTCTTATCATGAAGTGTTGTGTTGTTCCATTTTACTTGGTTTATGGAATTGTTGTGATAGTTTGTAGTTGATGTTGATGTATGTTGATCCATGTTGATGACTCTTATTTGAATTGTGATCAGTGGTATGTGTGGACATGAATACTTGATAATGCAATTGTTGTTAAGATTGTCAATGTAATTGGAGGTGTACTTTTACATTGTCGTTGGTAGTTGTTATGTTGAAGTTGTGCATTATCGGGTCGTTGTTATATGTCCATGCATCATATCATATGAGTCATATGTTGAAATGTAAAAGGAGGTGTACTTTTACATAGTTGTTTGTAAGAGGAGGTGTACTCTTACATAGATGTGCGGTTGGCATCTAATGTTGTTGTATGGTACCACATGCATATATGTGTCAAGTATAGGCGCATTGCATATAGAAAGGAGATCTTGTTGTGATATGTAAATGATGTTTGTTGGTGATAATTGTTGATGAGTGCTTGCTTGCAATACTTGGATTGATTGTATGAATGTATTTGGAGGTTTATTATTCATGCAAACTATTGAGAATTGAATTATTTATGTCAATTATTAATTATTGATTATGATTAAAGCACTACTAGAAAAATCAATTTTAGAGAGGGTAGAAATCCGTCACTAAACTGCCATAATTCCCTCACAAGCTAATTTAGGGACGGATTTAGTGACGACCGGTAATCCCTTAAGAATATTGGCCTTGCTAAATATTAGTGAGGGATTTTGGTTTCCGTCCCTAATTGACACGGATACAATCCCTCACTAATTATTTAAATCCGTCACTAAATATGAACCAGAAATATCCTAAAAATTGGACAAATCCGTCAGTAATTAGTGAGGGATTCTTGTTCCCTCTCTAATAGTGAGGGACTATTCCATCATTTTTTACCATTATTTCCGTCACTAATTAATGACGGATTGGTTTTCCCTTTCAAATTTTGAAGGCACAAATTGTGAGGAAATTGAATTCCCTCACTAATTCAAAGAGAAATTTACATCAAAATATAAATGTTCCATTTCAAACCATATTTCATTAATTAATTATATTAATATTGTATATGCATTTACTATATTAAACCATATTGAACTTGTTGGACATTATAAATATACAACAAAAAACACTTGATAAATTGTCTTCATACCCAACACATACATTCATCACCATAAAAGTCATAAGGAAAATCTCAATAAGTTTACAACCATTGTTCAACTCTCAAAATACACAGAGTCACAAGGAAACTCTCAAAAATCAGTTTCATAATAAACGCTTAAACATTTTTAACGATACTAGAAGTAGCACATTAACTAAGTTTGCAACCAAGCTATCAAAATAACCATATATTATACATATTATATATTTATATATCAAGTAGATGGAGGTGGAGGTGGATGTAGATGACCTTGAGAAACCATTTCCATCAATTTAGTCATTTGCTCCCTAAGAAAACGTGAATCTTCCTGCGATGCACGAATCAACAGCAACTACTTTAAAAATAGACTAAATATTCATCAAGTTCAATAAGGTCATGAAGTAATAACTTACAGCAATATCCTCCATATCATGTAAAATTTGAATGATAAATAACAGGTCTGAAACTGCTGCTATTCAAACACCTCAATGTCCTAAAAACAGCACAAAAACACACACAACACACACAGTCCAACACACAGTCCACTAGGCTTAAAAAACAGTCATGGAAAACAGGCCCCAAATGCTGTCAGCACCTCCCTGCACAGAGAAAACACACACCAGCAGCAGAAAAAACACAGCAGCCTCGTTTCATCGAAAGATGATTAAGAGGGGTCAATTCATTTTCTCAATAAGGTAAAAAGCATTTATTCAAGTGTAATACATGCAATTTTCCTACTTCATAATAGCCCTATAAGTTGGGCAAATAAAATGCATAAGAAACACGTTTCTTCCAGATCAGCTTAATCAATATATACAAATTCAACAGTCATCAAAGAGGCAGAAATCTTACAGCAGTCGTAGTTGATGTAGCCAAATTTTCTTTTTAGTATGGTACTCATCATCACTATAAGCAATGCGATAATCAAGATCATAATTTTTTATGTGCAATTATTCATTATCAGACACTTACCAACTTTGGAACTATAAAGGGAGGACTGAAGCAGGACTTTAGGAGCACGATACCTGACCATGGGTCATTAATACATGTCATTAATATACATCACACGGTGCCCTACACAAATTTCTAACTTCATCATCAGAAAACAGCTTTTCCCTTTTTTTCATAAGTTGGTAGAGATTGTATTCCTGCATATCCAAAATTGACCTAAAACAGTTAGTATTAGACTTCAAAACAGCCACCAGTATGCCATAAAATCCAGTCGCTCATCATGTACTCAAAAACAAGGTACAGAATGTCACTTTCTCGAATAACTTCCTTCAGCTTCACGACATTTGAGTGATTCATTTTTCGTAATGACTGTCATAAGGGAAATTAGAGAATAAATATATGCAGAAGCATGAAGTACATTAAATTTTGCAAAGGCACAATATAAATTTTCAGATGAATTTACTACGCTATGGAGACATACATACCTTGAATGCCGGAACAGAGTATTTCCCAGAAAGTAAACCATGCACCAATTTTGTCCTGTCAACAAATGGATGCTTATTTACATTATAACGAAGAAAAATGATCTATGCCTTGAAGAACATCATCTTCACTAACAAATGTTTTCTTCACTAATAAATTGGTATTGTAGTCATCATATATGCCATATATATATATATATATATATATATGCAAACAGAAAATCAGGTACAACACCATAACAAAAAATTTGACGATTTCTTCAAATTAAATTGTCTAGATCAGGCAGAGAAAAATCAGGTAAGTCATAAAACAGATCAGGTAAGCCATAAAATAGAAAAACAGAAAATCAGGTAAGTCGTAAAAGCTTAACCAAGTACAAATTTGACGATTTCTTCAAATTAAATTGCCTAGATCATGTATAGCACCCTGCTCTAAATTGTATCAACACCATATCACATAACTACAAATTTCGAACCCAAAATCCAAGTTCCACTTCAAGTAAGGTCATGATGAAAATAACAATAAATATATAAATTAAAACAACATCAGAAATACAAGTATCACCAACATCAACTTCACTAAAGAGAAAAACTATAAAAAAACTATTAAAAATAAAATAAATAATAAATAAATTCTGAGATTGAGAGAGATGTTACCGTCAGTCTGAGATTCACTGAAGATTTGACAAAGGATTTTGGGAGAAGGAAGAAGATTCGATTTTGGGAGTGAGATTCAGTGAAGATCTGTGCTGTGAGAGCATGAGCACCGTAAATTTGGGTTCAAATTCAGCTTCAGATTTTAGGAGAAATTCAGCTTCAAATTAAGAAGAATCTACAAATTAAACACATAAATTAGTAAAGAATGGGAAGAAATTTCAATTAACAAAGAAGAAATCTGAAACTGACCGATTCCAACTGAGAAGAGCTTGCGATTCCAACTGAGAAGGAAAGAAGGGTTCCAACTGAGAAGATGAGAGAGGTTGAGAGAGCGATTCAGGGACTAAGAAGGAAAGAGTTGTTCAGTGAGAAGCTTGCGATTCCGAGAGAGTGAATGAGAAGCTTGCGATTGAGAGAGTGATTGTGAAGGACCGATATGTTTTAAAGATGAAAAGCTTGCGATTGAGAGAGTGATTGAGAGTTTGGAGGAAATTTTGGGTTAATTTTATTTTAGGGTTTGGGTTCATCTTGAATTTTTAGGAGTGAGAAGTTTTGAAGATGAATATTTGGGTTTGTGAGTATAAAATTTGGGGGATAATTTTTTTTTTTAATGGAAAATTTTGGGGATAATTATTGAGGTTTGTGAGCCAAAAAAAAGAGGGGGAATATTTTGGTATGAGAGGAGGGAAACCAAAACGTGAAAATAAATGAGGGGGAAGTAATTCAGTTTTGGCTAATGAATTTAGTGAGGTTTTTAGTGAGGGATACATTAGATAGAGATATGCAATTGATATTAGTGAGGATTTTAGTGAGGGATACATTAGATAGGGATAAAATCCATGTCAAATTCCGTCACAAACATTCAGCTAAAGAATTTAGTGAGGGATTTAGTCACGGAAGTTTAGTGAGGGACTTTTTGTGACGGATATCTAGACAATTCCGTTGCTAATGTTTGGCAGCTCAACTTTCGTGGAAATTACGGAAATCCGTCCCTAAATCCGTCACTATTAGTGAGGGATTGTTTTCCCTCCCTAAAATCCGTCCCTAAATCGTGTTTTTCTAGTAGTGAAGTAAAGCTAACCTCCAGTGGTTTCGACCGCCTACCTGTCTGTATGGATGGGTAGACGTTGTGCAGGAGTAGTTGCCTTTGGTGAGTGCTTGGATAGCGGGAGTTATCTCCGTTATCATTTGGAGTCGTAGGCTTAGGCTCTGATTAGGTGGTCGTGTCCTTATATTATTGTTGGATTCTGTTTTTATTAGTTGATATTTGCCCACTTGACGAGACTTGGAGGATGTTATATTTTGATGTATTTTGACCATGGCATGTATATGTTGGAGATATATGATTTGTATCCGCTGTGACTGTTGAGATATTTTATATATGCATGTTGATTTTGGATTTTGTTTAGACGTAGCGTCTATTTCTTGAATATTTGTTATATTCGCGTGTTTTATCGCTTTAATAGAAATAGGGTGTTACATTTATCGCAAAGGCAATTGCTGCGTTGACAAGTTGGCTAATATGGGACGTGCACTACAAGGTTCAGTTTGGTTGATGGCTTTACCTCGAGAATTGAACTTTGATTTATTTCAGGACAGATGCGGTCCGCCTAAATACAGATTCCCCTAGTCTGTTGGTTTTCTTTTCCTTTTTCTTTCTTGTTTTAAGGGGTTTTGGTCTAGTCCCCCTCTATGTATATGCATTCCCCCCTTTTTTAATAATATTTTGAGTTTGATGGCATAGGATGGAAGTTCATCGAGGTGTCAACCTAGTTGGAATGTCGGTGCTACCTCTTGATGTCTATCCTTTCTTCTGGCTTACCCCAAAAAATATATATACTTTTTTGTTCTATAATGAGTGACCTTCATTTGATCATTTCACAATTAACAAAAAAGATATAAATAAAATAGAGGTGATCATACGGCCCTAAAAAAATTCTATAATACTACTTTTACTAAATTACTTTTTTTCTGAAAAATTATGAAATTAGTCTTATCAAATACTAGTATTATTTTCATTCACCATTATCATACATGTACTATTGGTAACAAGTAATAGATAAGTATTGATAAATTAATGTTTCAAAAAAGTATTGATAAATGAAAGAAATAGTTTGTAAAATTTTAATAGATGACATATAATTTATTTTTTATTTGTGTTATTTGATTATTAGAATACTAGCATCGTATGTGACATTCTATAATGAAGATTGAAAGAGAGAATTCATATTGTAAAATCATAAATATTTAAGAGTAAATTACACTCTCCTTCCGTCAAAGATGCTTGAATTACACTCTCCTCCCCTCTTAAAATATACACTTCACTCCCTTGAAAAGTAAAATCTACCCTCCCCTCCCTTAGAAGATGCTTGAATTACAACTCTCACCCTTAATAATTAAATATGCACAACACTTTAATCTATTTTAACATAAATAAATATTTTTATGATATATACTAATTTAGAACCACCATTTAAGAAAAATAAATTCATTTCTTTATAATTTAAATGTCAATGATAATTAAATTTAAATATTTTATTAAGTTTATAATTTATAGTATAAAATTAACTATTAAATAACAATACTTTATTGTCTTTAGTAATTTTTCACATATTTTAATTTTATTTTTGGTTGTTTCATATTTTATAATAGGGTTTAAAACTATATGTTAATGAAATTGTAAATAAAAAATATCGAAAAATATGTATTCAAATTTTGATTATATTAAAATAGACCCGCAATACTATTTTTTTTCGAAGTGTGTTAGATTATTATTTTTTTGGTAGATTATTAGAAATAAAAAAAAATATTGAGGGAGTAAAATGTAGATTTTAACATTAGAGGGGAGGGGAATGAATTCAAGCTTCTCTTAGAGGAGGGGAGTGAAATGTTTTCTAATATGTTTTGAATAAAAGGGGAGGGGGTGTATATTTTAACATAAAAGGTGAGGGGAGTGTAATTCAAGTATCTTTGAGGGGAGATGAGTGTAAATTTACTCAATATTTAATAATTAATAAGGTAAAAATAATAGTCATAAATATAAAAAAAAAATTGACTGTATTAAATGAGTATTAAAAATATTTTGTACCTTTAGGGAAAAACAATAATCATAAATGTAAACAAATTTTAACTGCATTAAATGAGTCTCAAAAAATATTTTATACCTTTTTTGAAAAATAATAGTAATAATTTTTTATACCTTTTTGTTTTTTAGAAAATACTTTTGTATACTATAAAAGCTAAAAAAATAGGAGTCTTCATTGAAATCAAAATACTGACACTGTCTTATGTATGAAATGGTATCTATTTATCTTTATTTCCATGCTACTTTTAATCTTTTAGACACCATGCACGTATTTTAAAAAAATGTATTAGATATCAATATTTTTATATGTTCATGCATCATATCTCTCTCTCTTTCGTCCGAAAAAACAAAATGAATGATGTATGAACTCATTTATTTTTTCGTAAAAAAAATATAATTATTTTAAGATTGTATATAATTTTTGTTGTTGGAATAAACAATGTTGTGTATTTAATTGTGCTATATAATGATGTATCCAAGAGCTTTCACAAATATTTGTATTTATAATTTTAATCAAAATTTCATATAAAATATCATTCATAATTTACACATGTTAACGCGATAAAAAATAACGAGAACACGGGAATAATAATAATTATAAAGGTAAAATTAAAAAGGGAAAAATAATTAATAATTAAAATGGGAAAAATAATAATCACAAATATTTTATACCATTAGCGAAAAACAATAATCATAAATATAAACAAATTTTGACTGTATTAAATGAGTATCAAAAAATATTTTATACCTTTTTTGAAAGAAAAAAATGGTAGTACTTTTTTATACCTTTTTTTTAGGAAAATACTTTTTCGTACCTTATAAGCCAAAAATAATAGGAGTCTTTTTTGGTGGTGTCTAGGGTTTGAACTTGGACCTTGCATATATTATACATTGTCCTTACCAACTGAGTTAAAATAATAGAAGTCTACATTGATATCAAAATGTTGCACCAGCTTATGTATGCATTTATCTTTATTTCTCTGCTACTTTTAATTTGTTAGCCAATTTGCACATATTTTAAAAAAATAAACTTATTTGATATCAATATCTTGATATGTTCATGCTTCATCTCTCCTTTTTCCCGGCCAAAAAGTTACTGATGTATGAACTCATTTATTTTTTTTGTAAAAAAAAATCTCATTTTTGTTAAGACAGTCTATAATATATCTTGTTGGAATAAACAAGGTTGTGAATTTGATTGTTCTATATAATGATTTATCCATGAGCTCTCTCTCTTTATCTCTCTCTCTCTCTCTCTCTCTCCACACAAAATTTGAGGTTGTATTTTCTTCATTGCACTCACTACATATAGTCAAGTACGTTACTTATCACTAGTCTTTGTTTTCCACTACTATCTCTCTCTCTCTCTCTCTCTCTCTCTCTCTCTCTCTCTCTCCACACAAAATTTGAGGTTGTATTTTCTTCATTGCACTCACTACATATAGTCAAGTACGTCACTGGTCTTTGTTTTCCACTACTCTCTCTCTCTCTCTCTCTCTCTCTCTCTCTCTCTCTCCACACAAAATTTGAGGTTGTATTTTCTTCATTGCACTCACTACATATAGTCAAGTACGTTACTTATCACTGGTCTTTGTTTTCCACTACTATCTATCTATCTATCTCTCCCTCTCCCCACACAAAATTTGAGGTTGTATTTTCTTCATTGCACTCACTATATATAGTCAAGTACGTTACTTATCACTGGTCTTTGTTTTCCACTACTCTCTCTCTCTCTCTCTCCACACAAAATTTGAGGTTGTATTTTCTTCATTGCACTCACTACATATAGTCAAGTACGTTACTTATCACTGGCTTTGTTTTCCACTACTATCTCTCTCTCTCTCTCTCTCTCTCTCTCTCCACACAAAATTTGAGGTTGTATTTTCTTCATTTCACTCACTACATATAGTCAAGTACGTTACTTATCACTGGCTTTGTTTTCCACTACTATTTCTCTCTCTCTCTCTCTCTCTCTCTCTCTCTCTCTCCACACAAAATTTGAGGTTGTATATTCTTCATTGCACTCACTACATATAGTCAAGTATGTTACTCATCACTGGCCTTTGTTTTCCACTACTCTCTTTCTCTTTCCCTTCTTTCCAGATCTCTATTTGTTTTTTTAATCCAGGTTAACTTGTTATGTTGATCTTGTTTTTCGATTAATCCACCTCGTTTGGTGTTAAAGTTGAAATCTTTTCACAACTTCATAGCAAGTCATCATCATAAATTTATACTTTCGATTCATGTATATAAAAACTTGTTCTCAAAATTCAATCTTTCAACTTTTTTTTCTATTTAATTGAATGATATTTAAAAAATGTCATGATTTATACACACATACACACCAGATCAAGTTTAACTTCAAGTTTGTGTTTATATTTTTTCCAGACTAATCAACTACTGAAGTTAAAAATGAATTCTATTGGAGTTCAGAAAAAGGCTTTTGCAACAATGGAATTATCCATTTGATGATGCTTATTGTAAGTCTTCTCTCTTCTTTGCTCTGATCTAGTATGCATGAGAAGTAAATCAAAATAATAATAACATATGGAAATTACAAATGGATTGCAAGCATTGATTATGTGATATATTGAATAGATTATTTTTCATTAGATTATAAGAGAGCGTTTTATTTCACCATAAGGTTGGCTATGGAGGATGCACTTTGTATTTGTACACCCCACAATATTGTTGATTTGATATATTATTAACATAATTGTGAATTATCAAATCTCAATGAATTTATAATTAGTAGCTCAATCTTATCCGATGACATCCAAAGTCATAGTTAATAATATAGTTCATTAGATGATAAATTAATAAATTATTCAATCATAACCTAACTAATCAATCAAATTTGCTAACTATTGTCTTGGTGCTGCAATTGATTGTTGTCTTTATTGATGTGTCACCATAATTGAGATAGTAGAAATTTATGAAGCCTCTGGATTCCAATTTTTGCTACGCAAGTTAGTTTTGTTGAGATAGTAGAAATATTATGAAATCACAGTGAGTTTGACAAAATCACAGTAACACCCTGATTTTTGTTGAAACTCTAAAATGCAACTTCAAATAAAATTACAAGGAGTTACTGTGACGCTGCTAAACACACCATGATTACAAATATGTGCACATTATTTTCTATTGTGGATACTAGTTTGCCATAATTTTCCATAACTACATGTTCACATTTATTCATTAGTATCTATACTATATTTGCTACCTCTAATTCTTCTTTCTATACATCATTTGAAGCAGTAAGGATAGGCTCATGGCACACTTTGGAGCTTATTAATGAGGAAATTTGATAGGCTACCATCTGAAAATGAGCAACTATTAATGAGGAAAAAAGGAAGTTGGAGAATAAGGAGGAAGAAAATGTATCGACAAGGAAGAAAATCCAGATGAGTTGTTGTATGGCTTGTGGGAATAAATGGATACAACTTCGGCATCAAGTTATCTTCTTGATGGAACTGAGGTGTGTGACAACTGCTTCCCCCTCTGTTATCTTTTATCTATAATTATATGTTTTATTTGAGTTTAATTTTGATATGCTGTTGTTGTAAAAAAAAATTATATTGTCAACTAATTAGAACCAATTTACATGTTAAATGATTTAACAATTACGATTCGATGACAGTGTATGAAAACCTTACACTTAAAGCATATATGATAGTGTATGAAAACCTTACACTGAAAACATATATGAACTAATTTTATGTTTTTGGTTTTATCTTCTATTCCATGGCTAAAGGCTGCTTTATTTCAACTATTATATATACCATAGCAGGGTTTTAGTGCAGAGGTTTTAGCAGATACCAAGAAAATATCTAAGGAAATTAGTAAACATGACTATAAATTTGGTGAAGATATTGGAATATACTGCCTTAGATATGGCTTCATGAAGGTAGAGATACGAGACATTTCTGAACCCATTGTAAGTCAATTAACAAACCCTAACCAGAATCTACATTTAAATTTAGTTCCATATTTGATTATATATGTTGTATACTGCAGTTTTAAATTACGGCTACAACGTAACTAAATTTGAACAAATAGTTGTTGTTTTAGGATACATTAAATGTTTCTCAGAATGAATCTGCATGGTAATTTATATATAATGATAGGTGGAAAGAACAAAATAGCACAAAGAAGATAAATAGTTTATGCAGATAATAATGAACAAAAATCAGATACAAAAGTTGATGTAGATGATACTAATCATATGTTCTCAACTCATGCTACTGATTCTGATGAACCAATATCTAAAAAAATTATTGTTTGGGAATTGATTCCAGAACTCGAAGAAAAAATGAATGAACAATATTTTGAATATAATAGACAACGACCAAATCCAGATGTATAAAATCACTAATGAAACTGCAAAATAATAGACATAAACATAAATTGCTTTTAAAAACCTCAAACCAAATTGATCATTCAATGTATCGATATAGAAAATTAAAGAGAGAAAGATTAATACCTTAAAACTGAGAATGAGATATCAAGTTCAATTGCCGACTTCATAATGAAGAAATGAGGGCCTGGAGTAATGGTTAAATATTGAATCATTAGAGGTAGAGCAAGGTTTCCTAGAAATAATTCAAGCAATGAAACTAGAAGTAGTGACTCTGCACAAAATAAATCCAATATTCTAAGTCATAAATGCAAGAAGTATGGACATCATACATAGCAGCCACAAATTGTTCTACTCAAGCAATTTGGTTACATAAAATATTAAGTGAAACATACATTGCATAGTTATCAAGTGCAGCATAGAAATTAAATGGCTAACAATTAATTTGTTTGAAGAGACCAAACCTATATTGTTCAAACCATCAATTCTGGTAGCAACATAAATAGAAAGTAACAAAAATAGCAGGTGTCATCTAGGAACTAGAAACATTCATATAAATGACAGGTTACATGCCGGAGAAATCCTTGGACAGGAAGATAAATCGTCTAAAATTGGGGACTCTCCATTGTATGCCAATTACTTCTATAGTGGATTTCCATAACCTTTAAAAGTCTTGCATTCTGCAAAATATATGTTACAAATCGAAAGTCAGCTTCTAAGGCATGATAGTCTAAAATTTTGCATGTTGTTAAATCGGATGAAACAAATTCAGGAATGGTATACGGGTCTTTCCAATCTTCAATTCCTCTGGTAGTAGATGAACCTGTCCATTGTCAATCGGAGACAAAATAGGATTCGTAAAAATACATAAAGAGACTAGAAAAGAAGAACCAACAAAAACCAATATTTCATCGACGTGGCCGACAAACCTTTGAAATTGGAAGAGTTTTAAATTTGGGACAATAATGGAGCATTTGCACTACCTCATACCAATCATGAATGCAATGATCAAACCAAAATAGTCGAAGTTCAATTATGTTTTCAAACACAGGATAGCCTTCATAATATGAATTGATTTCTTGATTGGGGAGACTATGCCCTATCTGCATACCCAAAAAAAAATTACATATTATAAAACCAAACAAGAGTCATAGGCCATATATGGATAAACAATATGATTAAGTGCCGGACTTGGATATGAGTGTTTATGTAAGTTATTTCTACACCCAACATAAATAAACTTTTTCATATGATCTATAATTATTTTCATAAGCTAACTCAGTGAAAGTATGGAAATAAAATCAAAGCAGCTTATGTACATAACATAAGTTGTTTCCCTAAACTCTCTAAAATATTTTAAAAAGCGTTTATGCATATGGATAATTCAAATAAATCAATCAAAACAGACACATGATAATGTTGATAAAAGAGAATGCATCATATCATAACATATCATACCCCTGTTCTAGTTAGAAATTGCACATTAGAAACTGCTCTGAGTGGAACATCGAATAAACGGATATTGGCTTTAATCAACTTGGATAAGGGTTTAGAGTACCCTCCAGTTGTAACCCCGACCCCGACACTTGATGTGACATATGCAGTTTTCAAATCCTCTAATATGGGACACCCATATATAAGCTTCTTTAAATCCTCGATATCATCCAAACGAACATCAATCAGATGTAACGTTTTAAGTGAAGAAAGATGAACAGAACAACGAGACATAGTTGCGAGAAGTAGGTAT
This sequence comes from Medicago sativa, assembly GCF_051527215.1. NCBI lineage: Eukaryota > Viridiplantae > Streptophyta > Magnoliopsida > Fabales > Fabaceae > Medicago > Medicago sativa. The sequence goes on along the minus strand of NC_140751.1, from coordinate 73,101,706 downwards.
GTTAATTTCAAAACCACGAGTGTTTTGCAGCAGAAAATGGCAGACGTCAAAGTGACACGTGATAACAATAATAGGGAGAGATCCTGCACGTGTCGACGTATTGCTGCTTCAACCCATTGATTGATGCTGGAATGGTCCAACATTTGACAGAACTGAATCTATGCCTTGATTCCTCCAGAGTGACGATATCCAAAGTGATAAAACTTATTGAATTTTTTCAAATATACACAAAGTTCTATCACTTTGTATATCGTCACTTTGGATATTGTCACTTTGTCGTCTGCCATTTTATGTTGCAAAACTCTCGTGGTTTTGAAATTAACAAACCTACTTGTCTTAACTATGTCTCCTTGTTCATTTCATCTTCCTTTACTTGAAACGTTACATCTGATTGATGTTTGTTTGGATTATATCGAGGATTTAAAGAAACTTATATCTGGGTTTCCCATATTAGAGGATTTGAAAAGGGCATATGTCACATCAAGTGTAGGAGTTACAGCTGGAGGGTACTCTAAACCCTTATCCAAGTTGATTAAAGCCAATATATGTTTATTCGATGTTCAGCTCAGAGCAGTTTCTAATGTGCAATTTCTAACTATAACAGGGGTATGATATGTTATGATATGATGCATTCTCTTTTATCAACATCATCATTTGTCTGTTTTGATTGATTTATTTGAATTATCCATATGCATAAACGTTTTTTAAACTATTTTAGATAGTTTAGGGAAACAACTTATGATATGTACATAAGCTGCTTTGATTTTATTTCCATACTTTCATTGAGTTAGCTTATGAAAATAATTGTAGATCATATGAAGAAATTTTATTTATGTCTGGTGTAGAAATAACTCACATAAACACTCATATCCAATTCTGACACTTAATTATGTTGTTTATCCATACAGGTTCTATGACTTTTGTTTGGTTTTTTAGTATGTAATTTTTTTTTTTTGATATGCAGATGGGGAAAAGTCTCCCCAATCAAGAAATCAATTCATATTACCAAGGCTATCCTGTGTTTGAAAACTTAATTGAACTTCGACTATTTTGGTTTGATTATTGCATTCATGATTGGAATGAGGTAGTACAAATGCTCCATTATTGTCCCAAACTTCAAACTCTTCCAATTTCAAAGGTTTGTTGGTCACGTCGATGAATAGTTATTGGTTTTTGTTTGTTCTGCTTTTCTAGTCTCTTTATGTATTTTTGTGAATCCTATTTTTTCTCTGATTGACAATGGACAGGTTCATCTACTACCAGAGGCATTGAAGATTGGAAAGAAACGTATATCATTCATGAATGTGCTTCATCCCATTTAACACATGCAAAATTTTAGACTATCATGCCTTAGAAGCTAATTTTCAATTTGTGTAGCATATATTTTGCAGAATGCAAGACTTTTAAAGGTTATGGAAATCCGCTATAGAAGTAATTTGCATACAATGGAGAGTCCCCAATTTTTAGATGATTTATCCTCATGTCCAAGGATCTCTCCGGCATGTAACCTGTCATTTATATGAATGTTTCTAGTTCCTAGATGACACCTGCTGTTTTTGTTACTTTCTATATATGTTGCAAGAAGAATTGGATGGTTTAAACAATATAGGTTTGGTCTCGTCATACAAATCAATTGTTAGCCATTTCTATGGTGCACTTGATATTTATGCAATGTATGTTTCACTTAATATTTTATGTAACCAAAATGCTCGAGTAGAACAATTTCTGGCTTCTATGTATGATGTCCATACTTCTTGCATTTATGACTTAGAATATTGGATTTATTTTGTGAAGAGCCACTACTTCTAGTTTCATTGATGAATTATTTCTAGGAAACATTGCTCTTCCTATAAAGTTTTGCCCTCTTTGGTTGAGGTCTACCTTCCTTTGCACAAATCCCTTATCTATCAGATTTTGCAATGTTTGGTCGATTATGTCACTCAATCTTTCACACATTCACATTTCATGTGACTCTAAGGATACTTGCTAGTCGTTCAATGTCGTTATTTTAAGATTTTTTTACTCTTTAATCGCTGCTACGGCGTAATCAAATCGTCTTGTAAGTGTGCACATGATTTTTTCGATGACTTACTTTTCTGTTATATCATCACTGTTATTCTTGGTATCACTGACCAACTTATCCATCCATTTTGAAAAACATTCATTTTCATGCATGAATACTTGCATATTTGAACTGTTCCATCAGCTTTTTTCTTCTTCTTTTTATTGATCAACCTTTGATTTTTCTTCTTTTGTTGGTTCACATAGTTCCGTTAAACTTATAAATTGTTGATTAGACTTACTGAAGTTAGGTTACTCATGTGCTTAAAATTGCTGGCATCTTGGTTTAACTAGGCTCTTGATACCCCATTTGTTGGTAATTAAAACAACCTTCTACATAAATATGGATATCGCAAAATTGAGCAACCAATGTAACATTGATGAACTCCAACAGAATTTATACACAGTCTGCACCAAGAACTTGTTGCAGTCTGTCTGCATTTTGGAATTTTCTTATGATTCCACTTGTTATCCTATTTATACAAATAAGAGATGATGAATGCTAGCAACACTGACTTTTGAACACTCTATCTAGCACTCACTCTTTTATTGGATGAAATTAATGTATGCCCCACCACTTTGTGTGAGTTCTATTTCCAAAGTGTAGCGCACAATGATTTAAACCAATAAAAGAGTGAGTATTAGGGAGAGTGTTCAAAAGAATGTGTTGCTAGCATTAGTCATAAATAATAATAGATAGTAAATTACAATTGTTGTCTAATGACTCCGGACCCTAATAATTAAGCATTGTTAAAATAGTTCAAATATGTTTTATTTCATTTAACATCTATTCTGCATTATCCTAATTTCATCCTAAATGTTCCTGCAAATTCCTTCTCCAAGTTGGAGGCATGTAGTAGACGAAAGAGGCTACTAAAGAACTCATTCCTGAAAATTAAACTTTAAAGTTGGAAACATGTAGCATACTGTTAGGTAATGGTTTATATGTCGGAAGCATTTGCATTTTACCTTTCTAAAAATGATTAAACCATCAAAATGGTTTAAATTATGAGTAGTAATATTTGTACAACTCTTTGGTACAACTTTCATGACAACTTTGGTTTTCTCTCTTTTGATTGGTCAAAAATAATAGAGAGAGAAAAAGGAAGAGAGAGAATAAGAAGATAATGTGAGTATGAGAGAGAAAATTGTCAAAAAGTTGTTAGAAAATGGTTGTACAAATATCATTTCTCTTAAATTACTGTCTCATAATGCAAATGCATGATAACTCAAAGACATGGTATAATTAAGTTGGTCATTTTGATTCTCAAATGTTTTTTTTTAATCATTTTAATGCTCAATATATTTTTTGTTTGTCAATTTAGACCATAAAATTACAAATAAAAGAGACACTTGAGGATGTATTTATAATTTTTACACAAAATTGGTGTTTACCTTTTTTATATATATAAGAGTCGCTATTGCAACTCCTAAACACTTCCATTCAGAGTCTCTAACTAAAGCCAACCACAAGTTCCTTGAGTTTAATTTTTAGGTATTGACGATATATATTTAAGATAGGAAATATTTTTGAAGGTTGTAAAAAAAATGTTAAAACAGATGATTAAGCCTACGATTCCTCTATTGCTTACTGTGAATAGTTTGTTCCTCTTTGCTCTCAATTGGAACTCAATCTTTACGACGGATTAACTAAATAGCTTTGATAAATCTCTTGACTCAAAGCCCTTTCCTAAGTTATAATCTCTTAATCTCTTAAATCGATTGAATAACTGCGGAAATGATGTTCTAGTTCGTTAACCCTAAGTCATAACTCGCAACTTCCTATCTCTAGTTTCATATGTAAAGTTAAACAGAATTACGAGGACGGATTCAATAGCTAGGGCTAGTAGTTAATTAAAGTCTAAGCTCAATTCGTATAATTGAGAAGCTATTGCTAGTAGTCATACACACAATCATAAGAAAAGCATTAAGCATAAGTAATTCTAAATAAAGACTGGTTTTCATTGATCACAAAGAGAGTTTCAACAAGCTACATGGATCACATATCACAATAGATTCATCTTGGCTTCATCAACCTAGAAGTTTACCTACTCATAACTAACACAATCAAATACATAGAAATAATAGAAGATACATAAATCAGAACCAGCTATGAGCTGGTGTGAGATAACAGAAATTGATGGTACTGATATTTAACAGAAATTGTTGACTCTAACAAAAATGTTGAACTCCAATTAGTGGTTATATGCAATGTGGGTGAGTGACGGCAATGTTAGGTTTGTTGCCATCGTCGCCGTGTTGCTTTGCTTTTGGCGAAATGAAAGCATGGGGGTTATGGTTTTTTGCTCGTGGCATTGCAGGGCTTCGGGTTAGGTTAGGGCCTCTCCTTGGCTTTCTTACCTTTCTTTTAATAGAGATGGAGACCTTAGAATCAATTCCCTACCTACCTTTGTTCATTTCTTGTTCAATTTCTTGTTTTTTATTAAAATTTTCTTGTGTAGGTTTTTCCAGGACAAGGAGAGAGAGGTAGACAATACAATCATATCATAGATCAAGATGGAAAGCTAGTAAACTGGTTAAGAATTCTAGTACATATAGGTTCCTATTTTGTTTAGCATCTTATTTGTTGTGTTATTATGCGTTATCCCAGCAACTGATGTTATGTCTGATAATATATTGGTTTAGTTATCTGAGAAATAACTTCCAATTTCATTCCACTAGTTTATATATTATTGATTACGAATTACAATGTGTCACTACCTCTATAATCATGTGTCACTGCCTCCACTAAAACTCCTTGTTACTAAACATTTTTTGTATTTTAGGACATATAGGTTCAGTTTGGATTTTTATTGTTATTTGAACCGTTATTTCTTTTGTTCTTGTTGCCAAATGAGTCAAAGATTGGGAACTATAACTACATAGTAATAAAAGATTTCTTGTTTTTTTCCTTCGGCTAGGAGCAACTTAGTCAATGATTGTACATTAATTTGGATTCATTTGTTACTCTTGTTTGTTTAATACTATTCCATTCAAATTAAAATCGTAAAGGAAAATATGTTTTAAAGTTTGCTTGAAAGATGAAATGTTAAGTGAAATCTGATACAATTTTCTATATCTGACATGCTCCCTAACACAAGAGCCCTTCAAGCTTGGATGTATAGGCATTGCAGGTGTCAACTTTATCTTTGCTGAAATATAAGCTTTTTTCAGAAGTATGGCGGCGTCAATTAGCTTTACTAGGGATCAAGAGCACAACTTTTTTAGTCACCATTATTCTAATTACAGTTGATTTTCAGCTCTTGATAAAACTGTCCAGGGCATTGTGTATATATACTTCATTATTTCGTTGCTTTCATTTAATCTTTAACATATTTCAGTTTTGTGTTTTCAGTTACTAGTGTGTTTAATGAATGATTATGTTTCATGCGTGCCTCAAGTGAGATTTGTCTTTTATTTTAACTGACAATTGGAGGTAGTTTGTGTTTGATTATGAAGCTTGTTTAGCCATAATCAATCTGTCACTGCAAAACCATCATACAAGTGGATTATGATACACCAAGTTTCTGACAGATTTTTCAATAATCTGAAACAAAAATTAATGCATGAACCAAATTAATGTATTTTTGTCAAGTTTTGTGTCATTAATAAACTTGATGTTGCTTACCCTCATTTTATTTTTTTGTTGTTGACATCTTGCAGGAATAAGCCTAAATCGAAAGAACCAAATTGATATGAAGAATATTAAATATAAATATTGCAGGAAGAAGTCTAATCTTTTATTGTTTTTGTTCTTGTTTTCGTAGCTTGTATCCAATCTGTTTCTTTATAGTAGGTTGCCTTCTCTGAGGATGTGTGTATGAATATTTGATTTCGTATTGCTTAATTCTGGTTTAATCATAACATGTGCCTGCACAACTCAACACAGCAAAGATGAGCATGAATAAGAAGCCAATTCAGACAAAGACTTGATCATCATACCAACAAGAGCGTGATGTACCAAACTCTACATTGGGTTTGACTATAACTTTGCGTTTTTGTTTGTTAACTTGTGAGGTGTTGTTGATGTGGTAATAATAAGTTTTCAATTCAAACTGCTACCTTGAATTTCAGTTACTGGAATGATTAACTGAGTGATTGATTTCATTTTCAGGACAGAGTCGAGGTAGGATATTCAAATTTCAGTTGGTTTTGGATGCCCCAATGTGGAAAATTTTAAGGAAGTTTGTGCACCTGAATGAAAGAGATGTAAGTGTAACATGTAACAGGCACCATTTGGTGCTCAACACAATTAAGTGGTTATTCCATAAGTCTTCTTGAATGAATTTTTTTTTTGAACAACATATTATATAAACGAAAAGCTTCCCACAAAGATAGTGGGATGAGCTCAAAGTTACAAAGGAGGACCCCCCACGCACCAAACAGTACAACAAAGTTACCTAAATTACAGTATCAGCTAAACAAAGTTCGGCCAGCAAAAAAAAACACAAACCAAAACTGCCCCTAAGACAAAAACACAAGCAAAGCATTAGCATTAGCGAGACTAACACTCTCTTGGATTCCAACACCACTCAAAAATAAACAAGACAACATGGTTTGTTTGAGATAATGAAGGCAGCATGGTTTGTTTGAAATAAACAAGACAGTCTTCTTGATTGATTGATATTTGGTTTGAGATAATGGAGGCAGCATGGCTTGAATTTATCTCAACTATTGTAAAAAGATAATTATATTAGTAGTGTTTATATTTGTGGTTTGTGGCGAAGAACTTGAGATTGATTTAATTGTTCTGCCATCCATTTTATGATCCCCTCACTCACATCTGTCACTTTTTCTTTTTTAGACCCCCTCATGTAATCTTTCTATATTGTCATGCCTGTAGTCCCTGCAGGTTGAGAAACAATTGTGACAATGCATATGTTCTTACACACAAATAGACTATTTATATCATGCGATCGCCATTGACATTTTGGTTTGTTCCTATTAATGGATCAGTCATCTATAAGCCATTTCCAAAGATGAAGTCTGTCAGCAGTGGTTCGTAAATTGCAACGTAGCGACGAAGTTACACTTGTGAGCTAGAATGGTGAAGGGTACCAAGCAAAAAGTCAGACACCGACGATTCTCAGTTCTCCACATCCTTGCTTCTGCTTCACTATAGACCCTCAATCTTCGTAAGTTTGTTTTTCCTGCTAGTATCTTCAACAAAACTAGTGTCTCTGTCGATTTTATTAAATGCATAACCCACCATTTGTTTTTTGGCCAGGAGAGCTTTGTGGTATATATTATATTTATAAATATATGATATTTATGATGTTGGTTTATTCTTTGTCCTTGGTGAAGTTGAAAGCTTGTGGATGTCTGCACTCTGCAGAACTGATGATATAAAATCAATGAGAAGATAGGTGCATTGAAAAAGCTCATACCCGATAAAATAAGGCATGTGAATACCAGTGTGTTCCAAATTTCTTCAATATTATTTAATTTTTCTGACAATAAAGACTTTATTCAAATTTATTTGTGTTAACTAATTATATAAATATTTCGCCATTTATGTCTTAAGATGGATAAATCTTCAACGCTTGACATTTGCTCCTAGAGCAGTCAAAGGAGGATCCATGTTTGCTTCGAGAGCAGTTCCAGCAATTTATGGAGTCTTTTCACATGTTTATTCACGTCTACCTTCACTTTCAGATCCGACTCATCCTTCATGTTAGGATCCACCTACTTGATATTTATTATGTGGTTTGGAGACTTTGATCGCAACTTTTAGTTTTAAGTACAATGCCAATAATATATTAGTTATGATTTCTATGTATTTTGGTGCAAAATTAGTGTGATCCTTGTGGACGAAATAAAAAAAATTATTAAATGTGTTTTTGAATTCAAAAATTAGTGTGATTTCTATGTATTTCTTGTTTTCTAATTTGTTTTTGGGTACTTATGATTCCTCTTGTTTAATATTACAAATATATTTTGAAAAGAATAGGGAGATTTCCTACACATAATTCCATTTAGCAAACAATAATAATAACCTATGGTATTAGCGACAGAATCAAAATGCGTCGCAGCAGAAATTTCCTGCAAATTAGCGACAGATTTGCTCCCTCAGAATTTTGTGTCGGATTCTTTCATTTCATCACTGATTAGTGACGGAAATTGTGGTTTAAAGTTTGCTTTCACCTTTAATTTAGTGACAGATTTGTTTTCCCTCGCTAATTATTCGCGAGCCCCATTCTTATTATGAATATACAACTCATCACAAAATCCGTCAAAAAATAGTTAGCGATATAATTTGAAGTCATGTTTTAGCGATATAATTTGAAGTCAAAAAATAGCTACCGTCACTAAAAGCGAGTTTTTTAGTTGTGTACATTGAACTTATGTTTCTTGATTTTGTTTCATGGTTCTGAGTTTATGTCTGATCTCTTATCTAGTATTAAGTCCCATTAACACATTTGAAGTCATGTTTTAATTTCTAACTTTTCAACGCAATGGAGCAATTGTTAATGAAAATTCTAATTCACTTTGGTGTTTTGCCTTGAAGTAAGATATTTAAGGGAAATAATGACGAATACAGCATACTGTAATGGCTCACAGCTCTCACTACAACATATTTAATACTTAGTAACATTAGAAAACCTTATAACTATTTGAATTTGGTTATATAAAATTTAGCAGACATTCCCAATCTTCACTTTCGACAACATATTTATGCTGGAAACAGTCTATTAAATTCTGCAGAAATTCATATATACTTGAATATTATAATATATTACAAGATAATAAGGGAGTAGGATGCAAACAAAATCTACAATTAAGACAATTCAGAAGAAGCCAGGTTGCCTTCTTGCAAGATTTTAAGAGAAAGCACATAACACGTGAATATTGAAGTACTCATAGCCCAATTCACACAACAAGCGTCATCTCAGCCTTCCCAATACTACTACAAAATACCCCCTTTAATAGCACTCATTTTAGCTTTTAATAATGCTTTTGAAGCGCTAAGAAAGCCCCCGCTATTATAGGCCAGGAGCCTATAATAGCGCTTTCCAAACGCTATTAAATAGCAATACTTCAATAGCGCTTTCAGAAAAGCGCTAATATAGCCTTATTCTAGTGCTATTAAAGTCGCTTTTCTAACAGCTGTTTCTTAGCACTTTCTGATAAGCGCTATTGTAGCCTTTCTACTCAAATAGGGGATTCTTAGCGTTTTACTGAAAGCGCTAATAAAAGTTGCGTTTTTTTTTTTAAATCTGTAACCAAAAATGCTATAATGAAACGCTATAATAAGATACTGAAATATGAATATAGCAAATTACATTCATGATAATCTCATTACAAATTGATCATAAACTTAATTATGAATGTCATAATACTCAATTACAGACCCGTCATCAACTATATGTAAAGATAGTACATGAGATTAGGTTAACTTTTTCTTACCTATTTTACCCTTCATTCAAGCTATTTTATTTACTATTTTATCCTTTAAAAATACTCCCTCCGTTCCTTTTTAACTGTCTCTTTTGGAGAAATTTTTTGTTCCTATTTAACTGTCACTTTCAAAGTTCAATGTAATATTAAATGTTATTTTACCAATATTACCCATAGTTGTTCATTGCACATAGAAAAATGTATGAAATTTGATATTAAATGAATAAGGCTATTATAGTAAAAGTATAAATTAAGGTTAATATATGTTTACCCCTCTGTAATATTAGCGATTTCCGGTTTACCCCTGTAAAAAAAAATTGTTTAGATTCCAACCCTGTAATTTGAAGATTCTTTGGTTTTGGACCTTCATGGCATCAAATTACAAAATTTAACGTACTTTCGCCCCCTGTAATTTGAGAGAATTTTGGTTTATCCCCCTGCCATATCATCAATTTTGTACAGTCAAAATTCATGAAGATCCAAAAACCAAAGAATCTTCAAATTACAGAGGGTTGGAATCTAAACAAATTTTTTTACATGAGGTAAACCGGAAATCGCTAATATTACAGGGTGGTAAACATGTATTAACCCTATAAATTCTTATATCAAAACTAGTAACATTTATTGATTGTCTTGGTTAATATAAAATGTCAAAAAGTGACAATTAAAAAAGGAACGGAGGTAGTGTTTACTAAAGAAATGAAATCTCATTAAAATATGACTACTAAACTACAATAGGAACAATATTATCTATAAAGAGAAAGGGGATTTTGGGATGACTTTTTTATTATTTCAATTATAAAAAGGGAAAATAATAAGGGAAAATAATTAATAATTAATAAGGGAAAAATCTAAATCATAAATATAAACAAATTTTGACCGTATTAAATGAATATTAAAAATATTTTATACCTTAACTGTATTAAATGAATAATAAAAATATTTTATACCTTTAGGGAAAACCAATAATCATATACATAAACAAATTTTGACAGCTTTAAATGAGTATTCAAAAATATTTTTTACATTTTTTGAAAAAGAAAATAGTAATACTTTTTTATACCTTAAAAGCTAAAAAAGATTAAACAAATTTTGACTGTATTAAATGAGTATCAAAATGTATTTTATACCTTTTTTTGAAAAAAAATAGGAATTATTTTTTATAACTTAAAAGCTAAGAAAATAAAAAAAAATTAAATTGACATCAAATTACAGACAATGTCTTATGTATGAAATTCTTTGTATTATTTTTCTCTGCTATTTTTAATCTGTTAGATACTTTGCACATATTTCAAAAAAAAAAATGTATTTGATGTCAATATTTTGATATGTTCATGCATCGTCTCTTGTTTTTTTCACCCAATAAAATGAATGATGTATGAACTCATTTATTTTTTAATAGAAAAAAAAAATCTCTCATTTTCTTAAGATTGTCTATAATTTTTGTTGTTGGAATAAACAAGGTTGTGTATTTCATTGTTCTATATAATGATGTTTCCAATCTCTCTCTCTCTCTCTCTCTCTCTCTCTCTCTCTCTCTCTCTCTCTCTCTCTCTCTCTCTCTCTCTCTCTCTCTCTCTCTCTCTCTCTCTCTCTCTCTCTCTCTCTCTCTCTCTCTCTCTCTCTCTCTCTCTCTCTCTCTCTCTCTCTCTCTCTCTCTCTCTCTCTCGTATACACACACATACACACAACATTTAAGGTTGTCTTTTCTTCATTGCACTCCCTCCATAAAGTCAAGTACGTTACTTATATATCATCGGTCTTTATTTTCCACTCACTTTCTTTCTCTTTCCCTTCTTTCCTTCATGTTAACTTGTGTATGTTGATCTTGTTTTTAGATTAATCCTCCTCGCTTGGTGTTAAAGTTTAAATCTTTTCACATCTTCATAGTAAGTCGGTCGACATAAATTTATACTTTCGATTCAAGTATATCAAAACTTGTTCTCAAAATCCAACCAATCTAAACTTGTTCTCAAAATCCGACCAATCTTTTAACCTTTTTTTTTTCAATTTTATTGAAAGATATTTTGAAAAACCATGATTTATATACACATATCTGATCGGTCTTAATTTCAAGTTTGTGGTAATATTTTTGCAGACTAATCAACTACTGAAGACTCGCACTTTAGATGATTGGCTGCTCTATTCGCACTTAAAAAATTATTCCAATGGTATCTAGAAAAGGCATTTGCAACAATGTAATCATCCATTTGATGTTGCTTATTGTAAGTCTTCTCTCTTCTTTTCCTTGATCTACTATGCATGAGAAGAAGTAAAACAAAATAATAACATATGGAAAATTACAAATTGATTGCAAGTCTTGATTATGTGATAGATTGTTTGTCGTTACAATGATCAATACAATAAATATGATATAGGGAATTGGATCTTTTCTAGTTAGATGTAGACAATTACTACCTCCGTCACTAATGACCCTTTTGTTAAAATCACAGGAATTAAGAAAGTGAATATTTGTATTAAAGTTGTTTGTAATCACTATTGTTTTTACAATTTTATCCTTAAGAGAGAGAGAGTTAGTTTATGTTTTCCATATGATGTTTATTGCTGATTGAAGAAAAAGATGTATAACAAATAGGGCCATGTATGTAAAGAAATAATTAATGTAGTTGAAAATATCAAAATGGTCTTATAAAAAGAGACAAAAAAAATTCTCAAAAGGATCTTATAATTAGGGATGGGGGTAGTAGATTATAAGGAGCCTTTTATTGCACCATAAGGTTAGTTGTGGAGGATCCATTTTGTATTTGTACACCCCACAATTTTGTTGATTTGATATATTATTAACATAATTGTGAATTAACAAAGCTCAATGAATTTATAATGAGTAGCTTAATCTTATCTAATGACATCCAAAATTGTAGTTAATATAGTTGATTATATGATAAATTAAAAAATTAGACACTCATGACCTAATTAATCATTCAAATTTGTTAACTTTTATTGGTTTTCATTGGGGGCTATGTTTATGTCCCTCCACATTTTTATATTTTCTTATATACTCCCTCCGGTCCTTTTTACAAGAGACAAATGAGTCAACTAAAGTTGATGTATTTGGTCTACATTTTGAACCAAATACATCAACTTTAGTTGACCCATTTGTCTCTTGTAAAAAGGACCGGAGGGAGTATCTTCTTTAACATATTTTTTTTGGTGTTGCAAATGATTATTGTTTCATTGAAGTGCCAACATAATTGAGATGGTAGAAATATATGAAACCTCTGAACATCCGAATTTTGCTTTAAAAAAAAAATCAATCATGTTATGTAGTATTCATTAACAAAACGCAGACTTGTTGGTCTTTCGACGCAAATTAGTTTATTTTTTTTAATGGTATCACAATGAGTTTGACAAAAGCATAGTAGCACTGATTTTCTTGAAACTCCAAAATGCAGCATTTAGCAAAATTACGGGGAGTCACTATAATGTTGCTGAACACATCGTGATTCCAAACATGTACTCATTGTTTTCTACTGTGGGTACTAATTAGCCATAATTTTCAATAACTCCATGTTCACCTTTATTCATTAGTATATGCACTATTTTTTGCTACCTCTAATTCTTCTTTCTTAACAACATTTTAAGCAATAAAGATGGGATCGTGGCACACTTTGGAGCTTATAACTATTGAGTCACGAAAAACTACCTTACGCTCATGGCGTCCTATGAGACATTGCTTTTACAAAGATTCACGGTATTTTTATTTTTCCATTTTTTCTTGTGGTGAGTTCTTTGATTACACTTTATTTTCTTCAAAAGAAGCATCAGACTCATCAAGGTTAACCATTTTATTCTAAGATGTATCTTTCAGCCTTTTGTGTATTTTCTAGTTTAGCTTCTTAATAACCATTTGTATGCATGAATCCCTAGGTTCTACAACTTAAGCTTAACAACATCTTTTTGAAACATATATAGTGAATCAACTTAATTAAGCATGTAAAGTGGATCAACTCTCTTGTCAAAAAATATAAAATAAAAATTCTACTAGCCTAAAAAGGGGGGGAGATTGATAGGTAATTGAGGATGGAGTAATTGAGTGATAGTTTAATCATTTTTGTGTAGAGCTCGAACCCATCTTATGAAAAACCACTAAGCCAAGTTTATAACTTGAAAAATTAGGGTAGGATAACCAAATTGGTGCAAGGGAAAGAAAAGGATTATCAAAGGTAAAAAAGATAGTAAAAGGATTATCACAAAACTTATCATAATGAAAATCATTCTCATTACTATTCTTAGCTAAGGATTTTCTTTTTGGTTTTGTTTATTTGCTAGCTTTTGTGGATTTCTTGACTTTTTTCTGCCTGCAACTCCAACACATCCTCTTAACATTTTCACTTTCTTATAATTTGAGTTTTCCCTACTTCATGTGTAAAAAAAATTGAATTCAATATGTAATTTTTTTTAACACATTTGAAACAACATTCATTCTATTTGACATATGCAAATTATGGGAACAACACGGGGAAGGAACCTGCAATGAAAAATACAGATCCGAGTCCTCCAAAAGTATTTGGATCCTCTAAAAGTTGCAACCCACATTAAAGAGTCTAGTGAATAATATCATTCATTGAGAAACAACTTAATAGGTTATATTATTTATACATGTGCATAACCAATTATGGGTGATTGGAATGTCAACTTATATGTTATGTGCTTAAAATATAAGCACTTTCTTAAGTCGTTTCTAACAGAGTTATTTTATTATTATTATACAAAAACTTTTAGAAGCATATTGTGCAACCATGAAATTACGTTTAACTGGACTAGAGTCATGGTTCGTCAAATGTCCATCTGGTTCAGCCTTTTGTGAAAGCGGGGATCTCGAGTTATTGTCTTCCACCATATTTAAAGAGATTTCTAAGCACTTGTCTTGTTGTTTAGGAGCATCTTGAATAGGGGTTCTGGCACGAAGCATAACTCTTCTTGGGAGATATCAGAGTCACTAAACATAGTATCTTTATCCACTCTCAAAATGTCAATTTCCTCGCCTTCATCAACATCAGCTTCTTCTACCTGCAATCATATGAACTTAGGATCAAAAAATGGACATGGAAATAAAAAATAAGTTCATATGATTGTAGGTAAAGGAATTTGATGTTAATGAAGGCAAGGAAATTGACATTGTGACAGTGGATAAACATATTCCTTTCAGTGACTCTTATATCTCTCTATAAGAGTTATGCTTCCGACCTGCAACTCATTTTCGAGATGTTCCTGAAAAAACAAGAAAAATGCTTAAAAATCTCTTTAAATTTGGGGGAAAGCAATAACTTAGGCCTTCACAAAAGGTTGAACCAGATGGACATTTGATGAATCATGTCTTTAGTCCAGTTAAAGGAAATTTCAAGGTTGCACATGCTTGTAAAAAAAATTGTATTCTGATAATAAAAACGAGTTGTTTGGATAAACAACATAATGAAGCTCTTGTATCATAAGCGTGTAACATATAAGTTTACATTCCAATCACCCATAATTGGTTATGCATATGTATACGTGTGTGTGACATAATATCAACTATTAAGTTGTTTATCAATCAACGATATTATTCACTTTAACTCTTTAATGCGGGTTGCTCAGTTTAGAGGATCCAAATCGTGACTTTGATCCTTATTTGAGTGTAGGTTCCTCCCCGTGCTGTTCTTAGAATTTTCATATCTCAAATACAATGATTGTTATTTCAAATGTGTTTACATTTTTTGCATATTGGTTTCAACAATATTTACAGATGATGTTGGCGAAACGTGAATTAAAGGAAAATTAAAATGTTAGGACAAGGTGTGGGAGTTGCGACAGAAAAATTCAAGAAATCCTAAAAAGCTAGAAAATCATCAACAAAACCAAAACGTAAATCTTTAGCTGACAAGAATAATGGTAATGAGAATGGTTTTCGTTGTGATAAGTTTTCTGAAAAATAATGACATATTGCAATTCTTTTATTTTAAAAGTACATTTTACTATTTCACCTTCTTTTATCTTCATTACCTTTGATAATCCTTTCGTTATTGATTTTTAATCAGATGAGTTCGAGTTTTATACATACATGATTAAGCTATCACACAAGGAGATATTATGGATTTTTTTATCAACCCTATTTAATAAAAATTATTTTCCAAAATATCAAACACCCTTCTAAGGCTGGTGGAATTTTTTTTTTTAACAAGAGAGTCAATTAACTTTACATCCTTTTAAAAATATTACCTAAAAAAGTTAATCTCATTAAAACATGACTACTCAACTACAATTGAAACAATATTATCTATACTATATATAAAGAGATATGAGATTTTGGGCATACTTTTTTATTATTCCTACTATACCTTTAAACAAAATTTTCTATATTAATGTTATATTGTTCGTGTTACTAAAAATATAAGAATTTATATTATATTTGTTAAATTACTATTGTCATTGAAAAGGATAAACATGGTTTTTTTTTTGTTACAATTTAAAAATTACAAATATTTGTGTTGGCCTAGTGGTGATGACTTGGGACGACCTTGGAGTGTGCTCCTCCTCAAGGTTTTAGGTTCGCCAATTCGGGTGGGATAATTTATCTTCTTAAAAGAAAATCCCAAATATTTGTCCTTATAATTTTAATCAAAATCAAAGTTTTATATAAAATACCTTTCATAATTTACACATGTTAGTACAAAAGAAATAGCGGGAAGACTGACACATTTTTGCACATAATTTACACATTTTTGCTCAAAAAAAAAGACCGACACATTTATTAAATGAGGGGAAAATAACTGATAATTAATAAAGGAAAAAGAATAATATATATAAACAATTTTTTACTATATTAAATGAGTATTAAAAATATTTTATACTTTTAGGGAAAAACATTAAATAAAAATTAGAAATATTTTATACTTTTAGGGAAAAACAATAATCATAAATATAAACAAAATCTGACTGTATTAATTTTATTTTAAATAGTAATACTTTTTTATAACTTAAAAGCTAAAAAAAAAAAATAGGAGCCTACATTGATTTCAAAATACTAACACCATCTTATGTGTGAAATTGTATGTATTTATCTTTATTTCACAGCTACTTTTAATTATAACTTAAAAGCTAAAAAAAAAAAATAGGAGCCTACATTGATTTCAAAATACTAACACCATCTTATGTGTGAAATTGTATGTATTTATCTTTATTTCACAGCTACTTTTAATCAGTTAGGCACTTTGCACGTATTTCAAAATATAAAAAAAAAATGTATTTGGTATCAATAATTGATATGTTTATGCATCATCTCGTTTTTTTTCGCCCACAAAAAAATTAATGATGTATGAACTCTTTTTTCTTTAACAACAATATCTCATTTTTGTTAAGATTGTCTATAATTTTTGTTGTTGGAATAAACAAGGTTGTGTATTAGATTGTGATGTATCCAAGAGCTTTCTCAACACACACTCTTCTCTCATATATATATATATATATATATATATATATATATATATATATATATATATATATATATATATATATATATATATATATATATATATATATATAGGGTTAGGATCAAATGACATCAAGGTGTCAAAATAAATATGACACCAAATCTCATCCATTCAATTTGTTTAATCCAAAGGCTTAAACACAATCACTAAAACAATTAAAGTGATCAAATATTTTTTGATCTGTTTTGCTATGTCTTTTTTTTAATGGTGTATTTTGCACTCAAGTCTCAATTTGTTTTCTCACATATGCCCTTCATTTCAATTTCAAAATACTCATGTATTTATCTTGCGTCTATCATCACTTATAGGTATTTTTTTGCCTTTTATTTTTTTTTGTATTGCATGATTTTCTCAATTTCTATATAGTTATAAGTGTCTAAATCTCGGTCCACTTCTTTATAGTGAATGCAAACCAATGGATAGTGAAATTAAATTGAGTGATAATACATTTCGACAAATTTATTCGAAAAATCTTGTGTTATTAAAAAAGAACATTAGCATTGTTGCAAATAAAGAAGAGTGGTAGCAATAGAGAAGTGATCAAAGAAAGCGAAATACGTGAGTATTTTCAAATAGAAATCAAGGGCATATATGAAAAATTAAATTCATCCGTTTATTGTGGGTTTGATGTTTTGAAAAATCTTGCAATTTTTAATGGCTTAATTTCTTATACTTTTTGTTGTAAAATATTGACATAAAATTATCTCCAAATAATAATCAACATATAAAAATGAATAAATAATTAAATATGAAATAAAATAAACGAAAGAGATATCAAGTAAACTTATATGAGCTTAATATTGCTGTATGAAATTGGTCATGACAGTTCTATCAACATCATCCATCAACAATTATTATGAAACCTACACAATGGTAAATCGAAATATAACCTGAGGCGTGACAAAGTCACCATCCTTAAAAATTTATCAGTCTCACAAGCGCAAATCCTCCAGGATTCAACAGGTTCTTCTCCAGTATGAATCATACCAGATGTGACAGAACAACTCGGAAAAAAAAAATGGAACAAGAGATGTATCCCGGAAATCCAATATTATGGAAGGAGAGTAAACTATATTTTGTGAGGAGAGTAAACTATTGTTGCACCGTGTTTATTCTATGTAGATGTGTATAGATCCCTTTTATATTACTCAAAGCAATAAATATAATCACTACTAAAATGACTGTTTTTTTTTTAATTAAGTAACGTGTGCAATTGTGCCTCTGACCAAGCCAAAATAATAGGGACTCGTGGTCAAGAGAAAATAAAATGAGTATACGAGTCATGGAGAGATTTAAGAAATTTTGGTTAGCAAAATGTGAGAATAACAAGGATGTGTAAAACCAATATTTTAGATAGATTTAACATTTCCTCAAAAAAAAAAAACAATAAGAAAACTAATGATTCATATCAAAAGGTATAGTTCCACATATTTAATAATAACAATAATAGTAATAAATAGTAATAAAAAATATTTCTCTGCTAAAATATTTTTCATATTTCTCATTTAAAGAAACAACAAATTAAACTTTTTTCCCTCAAAAAAAAAACAAATTAAACTTTTGAAATATCTTCAAAATTTACAATACTTTCTACTATCCTATGTTGCTTGAAAGGTTGTTCACGACTTGTTTTTTACATTACTTTTATAATTGACTTTCCCTGTTTGGTTTGAGCTTATTTTGAGCTTATGAAAAATAGTTTATGTAAATAAATAAGCTTTTATTTTAATTTATAAACTCTCACTAACGAAAATTGTATCTTCATAAACTACCTTAAAAACGTATAAATAATACATAAAAACTTATTTATTTGCATAAGTTGTTTTATATAAGCTCTAAAATAAACTAATCCAAACGGGCCCTAGTGTTCTGAAAAATTATGCAATTTCCAAACCCTTTTTTACACATTTTACTATTCAATATTGCTTGAAAGATTTTGTAATAATGTTTTTTCTATCTTGTTGGCTCAATAAATATAGATAATTTCAATATGAGTTTCATGTTTTTTATTATTACATTGAACTTAGATGTTTCTTGAGGTTGTTACATGGCTGTCTGTTTATGTCTGAAAACTTATATAGTTTTAAGTCCCAGTAACACATTTAAAGGTAATGTTTTAATTTCTAAGTTTTCAGAGCAATGTTCCAATTATTAGTGAAAATTTTGTTTCACTTTTGTGTTTTTCCCTAGCTTGGAATAAGATAATAAAAGGAAATAATCACTGAAGCAACATAACATTCAGTAACAAGTACCAACACTTTTGTATTTCAGGTAGTATAAGCCCAAGAGAAACTATAATGGCTCACCGCTCTAAGTACAAAATACTCCCCATTTGCAATGCATAATATGTAGAGTATTACTTTTCCCACCTTATGTTTTTCCTCGTGCGCCCTATTTTTTCCAATTTTACCCCTGGTCCGGATTTCGTATTCCGGAATGGATTGTTAGTATTTTTCAGATGTTTCCGGAATGTAAAATCCGGAAAGATTCAGCATTGGATTCTTTTGAAAGAGAGCCATTAATGTGGGTTTGGACGGTTACAACCACTAACACGTTTTCATTGACTGTATTAATGACCTAGGACTTGTTTAAGGCTATAAATAGGCTTCCATCTTCAACAAATACCTCCATTCTTCACTTCACCTCTTTTCTTCAATTTTCTTCAAACGTTTTTAGTTTTTTAGGGGTGTCGTGGTGTCATGGTCATTGTTGACCGTTCATATGAACCCTGCAATAGCATTTCAGCTTGTGTGGGGTTCATATAACGGTCAACAGAGACCCTTGACATCAAAGAAAGACACAAAAAAGCGCACAACATCTGATCCGGAGTTAATTTTCCGGAAATTACTAACAATATGGTTCGGATTATATAATCCGGACTAGGGGTATTTTTGGAAATTTTGCAGGGCTTGCGAGAAGGCAGTAGTGTGGGAAAAGTAAATCTCTAATATGTATTCATCCTTCCCTTAACAATCAATAAGGAAAATGGTCTTCTACTTTTCAAGCAATCAATCTTACCCTCACGGCTACAATAAGTATTACCAGAAAACTCCCATTGATAGTCTCGTAAATCATTGGTTTTAGTTTGAAATGAGTTCGATATTGCATTTTTCATGGTGCCGGTTGGGTGAGTATCATCAAAATGGGCCAACTTTAATGTCTCCACCTCGGCCCACATTTTAATTTCACTATGAGAATTTCTTTTCTCACTCTATCAACTTCTCATTTGTACTCTAAATGGACAATTTTACCCTCCATTCAGATTTCATAATACAGGGCGTGTTTGTGCGATTTCGACTTTATAATCCCAATTGTGTTTAACCAGTTTTGATCAAATTCAAATTAATTTACTAAAATGACATAATTGTAAGTGACATAATTTAAAATTGATGACTAAATTTAACAAGTCATCACATTTTAATAATTGAACATGATATGTAGTAGAAGAAGGTGGAGGTGGAAGGAGGATAAGGTTTGTCATCCAAGTCGCGCATCCTCAGGAGAATTCGGGAAAACAAGATAACATAGCAAAAGAAGGTAAAAAATTATTTAAACAATCTTGGAACCAAAAGGATCTAAAATACAAGTTGAAATGGGATATCTCACTCTAACCATTCTTACTAACCCTAGAACTACTACTACGAAGGTCTCTATTGATCTTGTCTATGAAAGGAAAGGAAAGATACCATGACATCCTAACCTTGCCCCCTAAAACAAAAGAAAGAAAGAAAAAAGAGATAATGTAAGTTGGAATATGAAATTGTGAAGAATCCAAAATGCAAACATAGACTACAATGATATTTAATGGAGGGTTGAAACACGTAGTCAACAATAGAAATCCAGTCAAAAACACATGAAACATGCATGGAACCAGCCATAATTGCTAACCAAACCACCGTCCATATTCTGGACTGGTTCAGATTATATAATCCAAAAACTTGTCGGTATTGGTTCGGCTTATACAATCTGAAACATGCCAAGACTATGCAAATACTTGTACATTGGAGGGTTTGGTACATTTCATATTATATAATCTGAATCAGTAAACTATAGAATTTTTATGTGGTCCACGATGCACATAACCTTCTATAAATCGGTGTGTTTGGTTCATTTACAAACCACTCTACAAAACCATGAACACTTTTTGTAGTATATGTAAACATCAAACCAGCTACAGTTTACTACAACAATGGAAAACTTAATTTGATTAGGGTCCACGTTGATGACACGTTGTTTGGCTTGAATGATCAGTTAGACCAAATTAAATGTTGTCTCAACCACATAAACACAAGATGGATGGACAGTGTTGAGTATCGTTGACCTTCGATAGACTTAGATAAGCATGTTTGATTCACCTAGATGAAGCTCCGGAACGACCATGAGGTGAGATCCATGTTCTCTATATTTTTTTAGCGCAATTTGAAACAGGCAATCAAGTTAGACAGTTATTTGGTTACATCTTTTTGAGATATTCAGAAAAGTTTAATTCGACTCAGAACCTACGAAGAAATCAGGTCTTGCATGGATAGACATATAAAGAATTAAGTTTGGATTACCCACGATCTTATTTGTTTTATTTTGTTGTTTTACATTTTTGAATTATGTTGTTGAAATTATGTTGTTTAATGTATGTTGATGTTGGTGTTGCCGTTGTTGTAGAATTTGATGTAATGACTATTTTCTTCCAATTTTTTGTGTTCTGGACTATGTTCGGATTATATAATCTAAATCTTGTCAGACCCTCCAAAGCTCAAGTTTTAACACACTTTGGGAAGGTTTCAGATTAGATAAGTTGAACCAATACATGCAAGAGTTCAGATTATATAATCGAATGTAGTTCAAAATGTGGAGGATCTTGTAACAAGCAATGTTTGGACAATTTATGGTGTGTTTAATGCATTTTTGGTGGGTTAGGTCATTTTAAATGTTTCCTTTGATTGTAGCTACAATCTAGGATCATTTTGTGGCTATAAATAGTCTTGGATTCTTCTACACTTTCATTGTAAATCCCTTCCTTCTTAACTCTTCATTTGGGAGTGATTTATGATACCATGGTCCATATGATCCACATCTAGACCCAAAACGAAGGCGCGTCGCTTCACCTTCTCAAATCAAACGCTAGCAATGTCACACTCACAAAATCAAGCTCGTGCATGGTTCCTCTGTGCTTTGCCTTTGTTAGTCTTTCTTTTAATAGCATTTTATGTACTCGCCTTGATTTTGTGTTTCTAGAAGATGACGATGTTTCTAGGTATCAATTAATGAAGCGGAGGTTGAAGAAGATCAAAGGATTCAGTGTTGGTGGTGGTGGTGTTTTTTAGTGAATTGAAGAACGTCTGAGGGTGGTGATGGGAGGGGTTTTTGGGCTTTTGGAATTGTTCGATTCGAGAAGAGATTTCTGGAAGGATTAGATTAGGAGAGAAGAAGAGGGGTAGTGGAATGAGAAAGTTAGGGATTAAAAGTACACTTAAACCTCTAAGTTATGATTTTTCATGTCTCTGTATGCACTCTTGACCGTATAACTACCATTTTTCTCAAACTTCCAAGTAGGCATATCATGAGTTACTGAAAGCAAAAGCAAAGTATTAAGAATACATATGGCTGTGTTATGATTAAAAAAAATCCATTAATTAGCTCCATGTTTCCTGCTTCTGAGTTATGACCATTAAGTCTGAAACGATGATATGTGGCCACTCCAAATGATATACATTCAACATTAGAGGGCCAAGGATAGTTCCATAATGAAATCCTATCTCACGTGCCTATACTCCATTGAAAACGTCGACGAATCACATCTTTAACTCTATAAATACTTCACAAAACATAATTGAGATTATGGTCTAAAGTAGCTCCATGATAATCACCTCTAGGAATATATATGGGAAAATGCCAACAAGTACCCTTTATGCATGATTTAAGCAATCAATAGTAGTAACTTTTACACATGTTTGTCATGTGTTTTAAAATTTATGATTTCCTTAAATAATGTCTTTATGACACTTGTTGGAGAAACTCATATATAAAAGTCTCTATTGCTTCCATGTTAATTAGAAAAATTATTACAATTATATGAACCAAAATAATACTCCCTCCGGTCCTATTTATAAGAGAAATTTTAGTCAACAAAAGTTAATGTATCTGGTTAAAAAATTGGACCAAATACATCCACTTTTGTTGACTCAAATTTCTCTTATAAATAGGACCGGAGGGAGTAGAATGCATATAGAGACGATTTATTATACTTTTTACACCCTCCGGTCACAAATATAAGCAAAAATCCATATGTTAGATTCATTCAATAAATGATGTATGTGGTCTTTATTGTAGACAACATACATCATTTATTGAATGAATCTAACATATGAAATTTTGCTTATATTTGAGACCGGAGGGTGTATATTCTTTATAAGCAATTATATATTTCATATAATATAGATTTAGAAACTACTCGAAGAATTAATAATGATATTTAAAGGGTTATTCATTTTGCTGTTTGATTTGCTGCATTAATATATGGTGGCATTTACTATGGGAAAGTTTAATCTTTTCCCACCATGGGAAAAGTGAATGTGAACCATTGATATATTAATAAAGTTATTGAATGGTTGAGATTGCTCACTTGCAACTTATTGGTGACTTTTTGTTTTTAAAATTTTACAAAAAATTTGACCCCACATGATAAGGTTTAATGATGTTTTATTTTATGGGCTACTGCCACAATAATGGACAATGGGCCTATTTTAAAACGAAAATCACCAAGGCCCAACGAAAACATTCTACTCGAACCCCTACGTACATATTTCCGACTCCGCAAAAAACCAAAACATTAGGGCTCTGTTTGGCAAAAATAGCGGATAGCTGATAAGCTAGCTGATAGTTGATAGCTGATAGCTTATAACTGATGACTGATAGCTTATAGCGGATAACTGATGACTGATGACTTATAGCTGATTAGCTAGTTGAAGTGTTTAGTAAAATTATTAATTATATTTAAGTGTTATAATTTAATAAATTAATATTAATTTAATAAAATTTTTATGTATTATTAGTAAGGGTCTTGTTAACCAGTGCCCCCGGGACACTAGTTAAGGAAACAAAAAGAGAAATATTTGCATTGAAAACATCATCTTTTACACTTTTTAAATTTTGACTACACAAATTCCAAGATACTCATACTATATTTAGTTTCCTTAACCAGTGCCCCAGAGGCACCGGTTAACATTTTCCTATTAGTAAAGATAAAGAGCAATGGATATAACATAATTTAAGAGAAAAAGATAGATATACAACAACATCATTCACTTTTTCACAAAGCTTAATACTCCACTCCAGAATTATACAACAACGTATTCCATTCCAAAGCTTAATATTCCATTCCATAAAAAATGGCAGGAAGCTTGTTAAAAAAAAGGCAGGAATGAAAAAATTATCACGTAATTTATGAGAAAAAATATTTAAACGGAATGTAGTGGATAGATAACAAGTCTCTCTTCAAGAAGCAATTAGGAAACAAGTAAAGATGTGGGATTTTCTTTCTTGATTTTTTTTCATTCCTCTCTTCATGGGTGTGTTGTTGCTGAGCTCGTGTGAACAAGGAGGAGAGAAGAGTGGAGTCTGTTTTTTGGTGTGGATTTTGTGGTGTGGATAGTACTTTTTTAAATGGGAGGTGTAGTTCACAATTGAGTATAATAAGTCATTTAATAATTTTTTGGCTGAATTGAAATACCAAACAAAGCCAATGTCAACCTATTTGACTGTCAATTGCACGTAAAATACCACCTTCCCCATGGTGGGAAGGGATTAGCCCTTCCCATGGTAAATGCCACTTTAATAATATATACTATAAATTAAACCAACACTATACCTAAAAAAAACAAGGAAATGGTGGGAATTAAAAACACAATAGTATAAAGAGTGGTGGGATCCAAAGGAAGGAAGTTGGCAAATAAAAAACTTTATTTATATACAAGTGAATAATAAAATAATAGGGATGGAGGGAGAGAAGGAAAAGTTGGAATTTGAAATAAAGAAAAAAAAAATGGATAATTGATAAAACTAAGACCAAATACATTTGCAAGTTGATCATCCACTTGCATTAACCATGCGTAAGCTTCTTTGTGGCTTTGCTAGAAATCAATAACCCCAACAACAACCTTGTATAACCAACCCAACCTCAATCCCATTCCTATCTTCTATCTCATTACTTTCTCAGCCCTTATCTCACGGAGCTGAAAAAGAACAAAGAAAAAAACCTTAACTACACCAAAACTTAACTATATTGCAACTTGTACTACAAAAATATTTCTCACATAACACCTTTGCCTCTCTTGCTTCATATATAGCTTTCTTCATTTTCTTCTTCATTCATCAACAAATCATTAACACGCATGCTCTCTTATTCATCTCAGAGAGAAAGAGAGATATTTTCATTTTCATTTTTATTTTTTGTTTTTTAAATTTATATTCAGAAAAAATGCCATCAAGTTTTTCTCTTCAGCTTGAGAGATTCAACCCTACAACTGATGCAACCACTTACTTAGCCATAGCAAACGGTGCAAACTGCCCTAGACAACCACAAACACCACCACCCACGGCGGCGCGTCGTTTAGTTATCCCATTTCCACCATCTTTATCTTCTTCCAACGGAGGAACCCTAGTCCTAGACACGTTATCTCTTCACCACGCACACATGGTTGGACCAAACCAGTGCTGCTCCGTCGTCACACAAACCATCTCCGCCCCTATCTCCGCCGTATGGCCTGTAGTTCGACGCTTCGAAAATCCACAAGGATACAAAAACTTCGTCAAAAGCTGCCATGTCATCACCGGAGAAAACATCACCGTCGGCGCTGTTCGTGAAGTTCGTGTTGTTTCAGGACTTCCAGCTGAGTCAAGCACTGAAAGGCTGGAGATTCTTGACGATGAACGACACGTCATCAGCTTCAGTGTTGTTGGTGGGGACCACCGTCTGAGAAACTACCGGTCGGTGACGACGCTTCATTCACTCGACGGAGATAGGACACTTGTCATTGAATCATACGTCGTTGACGTACCGCAAGGTAACACGAAGGAGGAAACGTGTTTTTTTGTTGATACTATTGTACGTTGTAATTTACAGTCGTTGGGTCAGATCGCTGAGAATACTATCAGAAACAACTCCGAGCAATAATCATGAAGGAACTTGTTTTTCATTTTTCATTTTTATTTTTTATTGTTTTTAATAATTTGGGTTGTGTTTTTGTTTCTAAATATGGGTTATGGATCTTATGATCATTATCGTGACATAGATGCCAGCCTGTATTGGGAATTTATGGATGGGTAGATTAGATAGTAGGGCTTTTTTTCTGATGGCAAATGTAGTTTGAATATGATATGATATGTATATATGATGTATAATGGATATGCATTTGATGATATTTATGTCACTAAATGATGTGGTAGTGCTAGTTGTTTTTCTTCTGCTTTTATTAATTTATATATGTGTTTCTGATGATAGATTGCTGGTTTTTCCATTTGCATCAAATTAAACGAGATGCCACACCATAGTGCATTGCATCCTATAGTGAAATTGCATTCTTTATATAGATTCTTTATTTAATTTTTGATCTTATATAAGGGATGAAGAGCTGTGCAAACACTAGAACATCAAAGTACAGCATTGTATAATACCTTGTTTGCTGGTAAAAAAAGAAAGTAGATCTGCATTTATATATGGGTGTTCGTACACATTTCTATACTTTGATCAAAGTGTAAAGAGATAAAACAAATAATTGGGTCTGTACCCACAAAAATAAACAAATAATTGGGTACTTTAATCTTGCCGTATCCGATAATTTATGAAATACCGGTAATCGGTATCAATACATACTATGCATTGATGATTCGTAAGGTATCCGATGATTAAATTTTATTTTTTAAAAAAATAATTGTTCTATATATTTTAGATATGTTTGGGAAATACGAGAGATATGGTGTTGAAAACCGATATGCGGGATATATGATTTTTCTATTATTTTGTTTTCTGCTATTTCCTTTAAAAAAAAGATGAAATGTGATTTTTTTTTAATTTCTTTTTTTTCCTTGTAAAAAAATAAGAAAAATGAAAAAACATTATATTGATATATACATTAATAGATCGATAAATTAATAGATCGAAAGATTAAAAAGTCAAATTATTACACTAAGGGTCCGTTTGATGGTCAGGATAGGATAAAGACAGGATATGATATAAAGTTGGATAGAGACAGGATATGATATAGTTAGGATAAACATATATCTCATCATGTGTTTGATGCACACATGATAACAAATTGGATATGATATATATTTTAATTAAATGACAAAATTACCCTTGTGATCAATTCATATTTTAACTTTTTTTCAATTTAATATAATTATATAACTACACCCAAAACAAAAGCAATTAGCATATCTTCAAAATTAATCGCTGCAGAGATTATATTTTATCAACATATTCTTCTATCTTTTGATTTTTGAAGCAAAAGGGATTTTAATATGATTTTTTTTAAAAGAACACGTGTTTGTTCAATTTGCTCAATTGATTCAAAAGGTTTGAATTTTTTTTTGTTTAATTGAAAACTGATGTGCTTGAATTAAGGGGAATTGATTTTGAAGCTTCACGGCAATCATCAACTGAAAAATTGAGATCTAACAAAGATAAAAAGGAGGAATCAATAGAAAAAGAAAGAAGAGAAATCTATCAAAAAGAGGAATAATTGGAATCTATCAAAAATAAAAATTGAACGAGGAAATCAAATCCAAATTACATCTATTTCACAGATTTCTGGTTTTAAAAAGAATCAAAGAAAAGAGGATTAGGGTACAAACAAAGGGAGAAAAAAATTGAGAATAACGTAATTGTTGGCACATATGAGTGAGAGGAAGAAGAAGATGAGAGGAAGGTGACGAGGATAGGCAAGGTAAGGGCAAAATAAGGATTTCATTTATCAATCCTGATAGGTTAATTTTAACCCAGCTCAAACTCAGGATAGAAAATACAAAGGAGTGATAAGATAGGATAAGTAAAAGGAATAAATTATCATATCCTATTGGTGCATCAAACGAAAGATTAAAACAGGATATGATATATGTTTCCTATCCTGACTCTCTATCCTGACCATCAAACGCACCCTAATGATATCTTAAGGTCTTAATAATGACATATTATAAAAATCACTTACGCGCTGTGAACTTTTTGAAAAAGATTAATTAATAAAATATAATAAAAATTATTATTACAATTAAGTTAAATACCAATTAAAAATAAGATTATCATGTAATTTATTTATCACATTTTTCAAATTTTCTTTGTGAATAATATCATGTTTTTCAGACAACTCAATATATTTGTCTAAAAGATTAATTTTACATTTCTTTCAAAAAAAAAAACAGTCTAAAAGATTAACACACCAATGATATTGTTTTTCTCCTAAAAAAGTGACATTGTTTTTTTAGTGGTTAAAGTAAACTATCCTTAATATACTTCACGTTTGTGCCTATATGCAAATAAACCAATAGCTATATACTTCACGTGTTTTTTAGAAGCTGCTTGATATATACTTCAATGTTTGTGGTATCCATTCAGTGGCGGAGCCCTTCATGGGATGAGGTGGGCCACGGCCTACCTTCAAAAATTAAAAAATCAACGATTATATGTCTACTTTGCGAGATTTTATACAATTTTGTGTCGGTTTTAGATTTCGGTTGATCTAAATTTCTGTAAAGTGGTGTAGTGACTCATCCAAAAAATTTAAATAATTCAATTATAGGTCTATTTTGCGAGATTTTATACAATTTTATGTCGATTTTAGGTTTTGGTTGATCCAAAAATAAAACTCCTTTACGCGGTAAATTTGTACATGAAATAATTGATCACTTGAATGGATAAAAAATAATTTGGCCCACCCCCAGAATATTTTCTAGCTCCGCCACTGTATCCATTTGTAAACTTCCATCGCGATGGTCTCCCTCAGAGCATGGTCATCCGCCACTGTATCCATTTGTAAACTTCCATCGCGACGGTCTCCCTCAGAGCATGGTCAATTTAGCTATATATATTTTGAAATTATAGTGGGATGCCAGTTGCCAACGATTTGCTTTGTCAAATTCGTGACTATATTTTTTTATAGGGGAAATTAGAGACTACATTGAAAATGAAACTTTATTTAACTAAAAATCTCTAAAGATGTGTTTAGTTTTTATTTAATACGACTAGGGTTAGCAGCTTTAGAGATCTCATTTCATCTCATCTTCCATCATAAATGAGTATGGTAGCTAGATTCTAGAGTTTTTGGTGTAGATTACTTGGTGATGTTTTGGCTCACCTTATTCATTTCCTATCTATTTTATTAATTTAGTTTTCTATGTTTTCATTTATTTCCATCTTCATTTTCATTTCCATGGTTCAGCTCACCATGAGCTAAACCCCTTCGAGTGGTTTAGACATGGTGAGGTTATGATTTATTAATTACTTGTGATATATAAAGTTGTAGCGTCGTGTTTTACTCTGATAAACTGTTTTTAATGTAAAATCATTAGAAGTGATTCCTGACAAGTTTTACTTCTAATGATACAACTCGTTTACCCTGACAAAGTAAGGAGTGGAAAATGTTTATCTGATATGAGTTAAACCTTAAGCACCAAAAGAGTGAAAGGGACACAAGACCTGAATGTAAAACTGACGCTATAGGAAACTATAGCTCTGTGAATCACAGTTAGCTTAAGAGGTTAATAAACGGTCATAGCGCTGAATCGCGAGAGCCATACCACGCTATAACTTAGTATTACATTCTTTAATGAAAATTTGACATATGGCAAAAAGGATTTGTGTGGCTGCACTTAAAGTGAAATGTCAGTGTCCCGAACCAAACAAATGGCGTGAGTTACCAACTCCCCTTTGGTTCGCCTTAAAGCCGGTTATGAGAGATATAGCTCTATGGGTGAGACATAGTAGCTATATCAAGATATAGCGTTGGGTATCTCAGAGACTAAAGATGTTTTGAACCGATTATAGCTCTGAGCTACACATGCAGCTATATCTAAGCTACAACTTTGTAAATCGCAGTAATGTTTTATCACGACTGAACCTTGTTCTAAACCACACCTTCCATCTTGAGATTTTCTAAGGACTTTAACTGCTTTCCAAAACTAAACTTTTTACTTTTACTGTTGTGACAAATGATTTATTTTATCTTTCTCCATATAAGTTTTATACTGAAAAGCTATTCGAAGTAGCTCCACAGTCCATGTGGGATTGATATTTTTTTATACTATAACTTGGACAATGTATACTTGCACTTAGACTTTAAATCATAAAATACTTCCAGTGTTTTGGGAGACACCAATGTCAATAATTAAAGGAGTGTCAATTACTCCAGCAATTTCACGAAGAATTCGATCACTACAGTACTCTTGAGGCAATTCCAAAAATCAAATTCATACATTTGCATAAGTTTACCTTAGGGAGTGTGTGTTAAAGTTCTTTGTCCATTTTGAGAGCCGGAGAAAACCTAGTTTCATATTAACTGTGCCTTATGACCAAACTTTTCTCTAATCCTCTACATCCAAATGTATCTATATAATACTCACTACTAAATAAAAATAATAACATGATGCTCCTAAAAAATGGTGCTCTAGGTTGCCGCACATCCCAATTATGCTCATGGGGCCACCCCCATGCTCAGGGCCACCCCTGTATGGTGTGCGGTAATTTGGGCATTTTGATTAGCAAGAAATAGGATGATCTTTCAATGAGAAATTTGATTGCGATAAAATTATTGCACATATCAAGACATTGTCATGGGGTTGGATTATGTGTCCCCTCTCTTATATATCAAACATTTCCTCCATCTCTTGCCGACGGGAACATAATCAGCTCACACTTGATTTCCAACAATCTCCCCCTCAAGTGTGACTCACCCACATCACTAGCCTGACCCACACTATGATCCCGCTCCCACTTCCCTATGGAGCCCAACCAGGGCTATGATACCAGTTTGTTGGGGAGTTTCTGGAGCGGCAATGGGATAGACGTTCAGGACCACTAAGAGACTTAGACACCACATCTCCACCCAAAATCTTAAGGCATCAAGTATATATGTCTCATCTCTTATATATCAAACATTTACTTCATTTCTAGTCGATGTGAGACATAATCACTCACACTTGATTTCCAACAATCTCCGCCTTAAGCGTGACTCATCCACATCACTTGTCTGATCTACATTAGGATCTCTGCTCCCACTCCCCCATCGAGCCTAACTAGGGCTCTAATACCAGTTTGTTGGGGAGTCTGGAAAGTGCTGGTGGCGGCATTGGGCTAAACATCCTGGACCACTAAGAGACTTACACACCACACTCTTACCCAAAACCTTAAGGCAAAAGATTTATGGGTGTCATCTCTTATATATATATCCAACTTTCCTCCATTTCTAATCGATGTCAAACATAATCACTCACGCTTGATTTCTAATTGTATTTGATTGATATTGTCATAATTGTATATGTTGGAGTACCCTTGTATTTTCATTTTATAAAAGTTTTGTTAATAAAAAGTAAAAACTTGCCTTTGTAAAAACTTTTTTGTTTTGGCTTTTAGGAAGCCTTAGTAAAAAAAAAACTTGTGATTGTGAGCGTGGAGATCGGTGCATGACGGGGCCGGTGGGCACGGGTATATACAAGTTGGTCCTTTTTTTATGTACTGTAGTGTACAGCAATTTACAAGCTGCATTGAAGCTTCTATTATCCTTTTAGGCCATGAATCGTACTTACATATATTTATTACTTTAACGTCAAAAAAAAAAATTTATTACTTTCTTGTTGACAAGTACATATTTATTAATTGAAACCTAATTAATAAAACATTTTTTTATTTAAAAAAGTGTTTTCTTGAAGATAGCCATGCACATATAATATTAATATTTAAGGATTACGACGTCATTTTTAAACAAATTTATTAATTAGGTGAACGAATCAACCCTCTAAACTACAATCTTGTATCATCAAGATATATGATATCTCAACTAGTTGGACAAAACAATGTCAAGTTGTTAATATTCTCTCTTAATTTCTATGCGTTTTATTGTTATAGATAGCTAGTTGATTTATTTTTGTTACAAGATGGCTAGTTGATTGATGGAAAGACACAAACACAACTGTGAGTTGTTGGAAAGGATGGAGGGCCTTGCAAGTTGGCTCGCAAGTGGACATCAATCACACCTTTGTTTGCTTATATTTTACTGTTAGATGATTACTATTGCTTGAGTTATTTACTACTCCATCCGTCCTGAAATAACTGACCCATTTTTTTAAAAAAAATGTCCCAAAATAACTGATCCCCATTTCAATTTTCAATACAACTTTCATCATTCCCAATACAATATAACACTAAATAATACTACTTTTATCATTCCCAATACAATATATTCCGATTTCCCCTTTATTTATACATTTTTCTTAATATGTGTGAAAAACAAAATTGTGTCAATTAAATTGGGACGGAGGTAGTAACTTTTTTTACAAGTTATTTACTGCAGGAGACTTGATCAAATCACACCTTTTAAGAGTAATGATTTTTGTGAAAATGTTTTGGACAAATTTTTTTTTCCTCCTTTTGTTAGACAAAAACAACATAGAAAATAAAACACAATAAAAATATAAAAGAGAAAATTATTTTAAAAATTATCTCAAAATGGTTATATAAATATTATTTTATTATTAACTGATCAAGTGTTTTTCTTTTAGACCATCTCCAATGGCTTGTTGAATGAGGAGATTAAACATGTTGAAGCTATTGAAACCATTGGAGCATTGCTTGTTGAAGATGAGCTGGAGGAGTTGGGTGATGAAGAGCTTCAACATGTTGAAAGCAGACCCCGCATGGCCACACGTCGGCTTATGGTTGGCTCAAATGGGAGAGTGTGATACACTGGCAGACATGAGCGCGTGTGGTGGTAGTGTTCTCAGAAAGAGAAATTTTTTTGGGTAATGGAGGGACACGTGTTGCAACATGATTGGACCTTTGTATTTTTATCTTTTTAATGTTTTGGACTCAATTATTTCATTGTAAATAATTTTTTTATTTTTTTATTTTTTTACCAAAATTCGTGATTTTTTTTTCTCTACAAATAGAGACTTGGATAATTTGATTTGGACACAGAAAAAAACCAAGTTTTTCACTCTCTTAATCTTATTATTAGCTTTTTTTTGAAGTTTTAGTCTTTACTTAGTGAAATGGATTCCAATAATAATCAATTCAACACCCAAAATTCTTTTGATTACTCATTTAGCTATCAAAATCACAACAATTATCAACACCCAAATCAATTTTTCAACCAAAAATTAAATAAGAATAAGAATAAGAAATAAAAAGTGGTGGGGTAGGGTGTTGAATGAAAACTATTGGAGTGGTAAAAATTGAATGAGTGTTGAATTAAGAGAGAGAAAATGATGTGGAGTGTTGGAAATTGAAAAAGTGGGTGTTGAAGGTTGTTGATTTTTTTTCCCCATTGTACATGGTCTTATGAGTGCGTTTTATTTTATGTGTTGTTTCAAAGATTCCTTCATTCAACCTTTTTTGTTATCCCCACCTTTTGACAGTAGTGTTTGATTGGACCGGAGAGTTGGAAAATTGAGGTTGTTAGATTAAATGTTTAATACTCCCTCCGTCCCGGAATATCTGAGGCAGTTTGGTTTTTCACACAGATTAAGAAAAATGTACTCCCTCCGGTCCTATTTATAAGAGAAAGTTGGGTCAACAAAAGTTGATGTATCTTGTTAAAAATTCAGTCCAGATACATCAACTTTTGTTGACCCAACTTTTTCTTATAAATAGGACCGGAGGGAGTATAAATAAAGGGAAAGTGGAATATATTGAATTGGGAATGATGAAAGTAGTATTAATTAGAGTTATATTGTATTGGGAATGATAAAAGTTGTATTGAAAATTGAAATGACTCAATTATTTTGGGACACACTTTTTTAGTAAATGGGTCAGATATTCCACAGGTATTTGGACCAAATGGAGTTGGAGATTTGGTAGTTTTGCGCATGTCCAATTTCAAATGATTTCTTACTAAAGAAGAAAGGTGGACATTGTTCATATAATCATGTTATGAACGAATATCGGTGGTTTGACTAACTTATATGAGCATACCAACTTGTTGTAATGAAAAGGTCTGGCTAATTACTCATGGTGACTATAAACAAATTAGAAAATAAACAAAATATACACTAGGAGCAAACGTCGAGAAGAGATCCCTCATTTGATGCTCCGAGCGTTTGCTTTTCTCTTGAATCGTTAAGTTCTTTTTGTATATATTTATAGGCAAGTTTTCAACTGAATTTGAGCTGAAAAACTGGGCTTTTTCCACAAACTCGCAGAGAAAAAATAGTAAAATACAATCATCTTATTTTCAACATCTTTTTCACTCATTTTAGTGGTGATTTAAGTCAATACATAGGAGTTTTAGAGAAGTTGATCATGTTTTAAGGGGCATTTTGTATTGTTTTCATACCGAGTCATGTAATTCTAGTTATTCCTTAAACCGAACAATTCTTAGGTGTTTTGTAAGTATTCTAAAAAAATCATGTAATTCGGCAAAACAATGACGCCTCATGAAGAATTGGGAATGCATAGAATGAAGATTCAAGAGGCCTATTAATACATTACAAGTTGAGGGAATTCTTTCCCAAGTCCCAAGACCAATTTGAAGAAAGAAAGCACTCAAAAGAACAAAGAAAATGGCAAAACTGCATAGGAAGCTGAAGCAATGCGCCTCGGATGTGCTTCCACACGCCCCGAGTGTGCAAAACACATGGTAAAACCCATGTTTCCAGAACTCAAAATGATGACCCCAGGCGCCGGATGCATACGAGGCTGGGTAAAAACAGGGTTTTCCCATTTTTTCTCTGTGTTTGTGGAAAAATCCCAGATTTTCAACCAACCCCAGCTGGAAACTTCCTTATAAATACAAGAGCTTTCATCCATCTTTTCTCATTCAGAACTTGGTGGTTCAAGAGGAAGACAAGCGCTAGAAGCATCAACAGAGTAATCTCTCCCTAACTTTTGTTCTTAGAGTATGTTTATTTTTTTGTAATTTGTCTTTAGTTACCGTGAGTAACTAAACACCTATTGATTATGATTCTAAGATGAACCTCTAGGGAGTCATTTGTCTTTTTTTAAATTGCTTTCACGAATTCTAGGGAGTGTGCCATACTTAACTATTCTAACTGAATATAGAAATAGGCTACACAAGTTATTCTGATCTACTTTCTCAACGTTGCATTTAAACTTTTTCTTTCTCCCTTAGTAAGATAGGGTTAGGCTTATCCATTTAATCCACTAAGGACAAGTAACAGCATGTGGTGAAATTCTAAGGTTCCTATGTAAAGTGGTTCCTTTAGATGACAATTTAGGAATTTCTACTATGTCTATCATTTAATTACCAATGAGAAAGTAAGTCCCCGCCTTAATAACTATCCGACCACATACAAATCTCTGTAGGATTGAAGACCGTATATCACGTATGATCTTTTGAGTGATTGAGGAGCAACTTGACATCTGCTATCAACCCTTCAATTTTCAGCACTGAACTCAATTGATTTGCACAATCAAATCAATCTTGCAAACTTCCCCATTTTAATTGTTTTTATTTACTGTTTTAATAAGTTTAGCTAGTTGCCTAGTTGAAACGACAATTTATGTAGAATGATTTTACTTACTATTTTATTGCTTGAAAATGGTTTAGTGTACTTGTCAAATTTAGACATCAGAGACCTCTATAAAAATACATAGAAAGGATCTGGAAAAATTCCACAGCATTCCAACGACGCCTCAATTTATTTTGATTTTTTTGACAAAAATGTGCAAAATCGCAATTTTGTTAAGAGTAATCATATATTCACGTGTCAGATTTCACTCCTCGATTTCGTAGACATATTTAAATCTTTATAAGAACCTCCACCACGAAATTCAGGACTTTTTAAAACGAGGAACGAATTAATTATGATTTTTGTTTAAAGTTCATAATCATTGGGGGAAGAAAAATCATAATTAATTCGTCCCTTGTTTAAAAAATCCTAAATTTTGAGGTGAAGGTTCTTATGATGTTATAAACTAGCCTGCGGAAATGTGGATTGAAATTTGTCCGATGCTTACTCAGAATACTGCAATTTTGCACGTTTTGGTCGAAAAATCAAAAGAAATTGAGATATCTAAATGCTATAAAAACTTTTAGATATTTATTTCTATGTATTTTTATAGAAGTCTATGCAAAAAAAAAATAGCTCAATCCAATTTCTAGGCCGAGGTTTCCATTGTTTAGTTTTTTGAGTTTTTGATGGTTTAAAATATCATAATTAATTCGTCCCGTTGTCATAAAATTCTAATTTCATTTGTGAAGCCTTATTTTAACATGCTAAATATGTTTGCGAAAAATCAAGAAAAAAATCAATCTCTAGGTCAAAAACATCATAAGAACCTAGCAATTTTTATGGCAGCCTGGAATGCAAATGTAAATGACGATATTTTAGAAACATTTGTGTCTGTATTTTGACATTTGCAGTGGACAATTTTCAACGCAAACAATTGCGGCGGCATACACCACATAGAAATTTAAGAGCGATGTAGTTAGTTTGCGACGGTGGTATAACAAAATGACAACCATAAATTTTAGTACTTATTTTTTAAAATTTTGATGAAATTTGCGTCGGACTAAAAGCTGACGCAGATACACAACATGTGTCTATTTTTCCTATATCAATAGACTTCATTTTTACAATATTTCTTCTCTCTAGAATCATTCTCTCTGCAAATATTTTAATACAATTTTTTAAAAAATAAAATAAAATTGAAATGTTAATCTTTATATTTAATTTTGAATTGGTATAAAAAAAGTTGTTTTAATATCTGTTTATTTTTAATTTTTTTTATTCAAAAAGATTTTGTCACTAATTTTTTTTAATACCAATTTTCATTTTACCATATCCAATTTTTATTTAAAAAATTGTTTATTTTTGTCATTAATTATGAAAACGGAGAAAAAAAACCGACAAGCGTTTGCGATGTTTTGAAATCGATATTTCGGCCAACACAAACATAATCAGATCGTTTTTTACGACATTGCACCTTACGGCGGCCTAAGGTCAACACAAAGGTACAATTATGGCTCACCCCAAACATTTGCGACGGAACAAAATCAAATGCAAATGTTCAATTATGGGATTTCTTTTTTTTCTTTTTTTGGGGGGGGGGGGGGGGGGGGGGGGGGGTGGTGTTTAGCTTTATGATTTTCTTGTAGTGAACTATATCACAGTGAATGCAGTTTTGAGAACAAGGTACCTTTTTTGTTACAAGTTTAATTCTAGTTGGAAGACAATCTCTTAGCATTCTCCATATAAAGTTCTTCGCCATGGAAGCAGCTTCCAATTTTCAAACTTAAGGTCAATTACCATTTAGTCATCAAATAATATAGTCAACCAAATTATTTATAGCAAGTTTATAAGTAGTCTTAACTGTAAACATACCTCTAGATTCCGGCCATCATGAAAGAGTATATTCCTTAACCGATTCCAACAAAGGTGTTGCATGGATATTTTCAGCATCCTCACTAGAAATTAGGCTTTAGATTAAATCTGCATCCCACATTTTAGAGTCTGCTTGCAACAACTCTGCCACTTTCAAATTAACATTTATGGGATGTGTTAATGCTTTCACTTTGTTCCCATTCAATCTATTAATCCAGTTCTCAGATCACACAAAAATATTCTCTCCTTTCCTGTATTCCATTGTAACTCTTCCTTTGATAACGCTCATGAAGTACAAATGCTTTGCCATGTGAAACTTGGATTAGTTTACTACCAATTTTTGCACTCAATAAGTCGTCGTTATTAGTAAAATATTTAGCTTTGAGGACTTGTGAAATTCTGGCACGTTAGTCTTACGATGTTCTAAGAGATGTTTCAACACGAAACACAGATAACAGATGTTGTGTACGATGTTTAGAACATTAAGCTAACAAACATAATAAGATAAAGATAACAGACAAGAAAGAAAAGAGGCACAGAGAAATTGTTAACCAAGTTCGGTGCAACGTCACCTACTATGGGGCTACCAAGCCAGGAAGGAAATCCACTATTGCAGTCCGTATTCAAAAGCTCTCAGCAAACCACGTTTGCACTTATGACCTAGGACCTACCCCAACTAGACTTCAACCTAGGAACTCCTAGATCCTAGATCCCATCTCAACTGATCACAAACCCCTATGATTCCCAAATTACAGACTCAAATCAAATGAGGTTACCCTCAAAAATAACAACATGCAACCTTGCTTAAAAGCTTAGATGCAGTTCACAATCTACCTAGCTCCTTGCTTAAAAGCTTCGGAGTAGTGCACAGTATTACAACTCAAAGTACAGTCCTAAACATGCATCAAGATGATACACGCAAGGCTCACAAGATATAAGACTCAAAACCTAAACAAAACTCTATTTTGTAAAACAATGTCTTGAATAATTATTCAGGTCTTGAAGCCTCCTTTATATACTGAAGCAAAGCGTGTCATCCCTTCAATCAAGCTTCATATCAAACTTGTGACTTATTGCTCAATCAACATGGCCGGATAAGGAAACTCCTAGAAAGTAGGCTCATTAAAAGTCACATTATTATCACCTTAAAAATACTTTCCTAAGTCATTTTAACAATTCCTTAAGAAATCACATATGTTCTGATCTCCTCATAATTGCACACGGTTCAGACCAACTCAAGCTGGCGTGGATTCCTTCAATCAAGCAAGTGTGTGCGTAAACATAGGCAAAGCACAGAACGTACAGACCAGGTCTGGATGTTGGAACATTTTGTTCCACATCTGAAGTGAATATTTGTTTTAGGCAAAAGTGAAGCCAACATACAAATATCCAACAATCTCCCCCTTTGGCAAATTTTTGGCTAAAACAAATTAAGCCCACACCTATTAAAACAGAGAGATATCACACGCAACCTTTCCTTCAATCTTCACAATAAAAATCTACCTTGAAGAAAGGTTCACATTCTCAGATTTCTAAAAGATACCAAAATATAGTTCTTCAGTCATCACACATAATCTTCAGAACATGGAAGAAATATATTACAGGTCTCAGATTCTGCTTCCAATATTTTTACACAACAATTAACACATGAAAAAAGCAGACAAGAGAAACTAGTAGGTATCAACAAGAGAATCAGAGTCTTGCAGCAGAGGACGTATAAGAAAAAAATAAATTTCTGTACATCCTAAACTGACAGTCAACTGTCATAACACGCTACTTAGAGAAATATAGAAAAAAAAATATTCAGTAGCTCAAACCAGCAGGATGTTCCAACATCCACAAGAACATTCAGGGACACAGAAGTTTACTTCCCCTCAAGGAGCACAACCATCATATCTATTACTCCCCCTCAATTCATGCAAAAATAATATTTTTTTTTTACAAACAGACAAGAATACCAGAAAAACAAAATCACCAGAAAGCCAGAATCAGATGTCTCAACATCCGTAGGCACATAGTCAGGAAATATACAGCATGGATATATCTACTCCCCCTTTTTAGCCATAAAATATGCCAAATTGAGAATTGATAAAAGCATAAATTACAGCTAAAAGTACCTGACACTCTGAACAGTGGTTGCTATTCCTCATGGATGCAAACACCCAGCTTGCTCCTTAGTTTCTCAAATTGCTTGACATCTAAGGCTTTTGTGAAGATGTCAGCCAGTTGTTCTTCAGTTGTCACATGCTCCAGAGTTACTACCTTATCTTCAACAAGATCCCTAATGAAGTGATGCCGGATATCAATGTGCTTTGTTCTGCTATGTTGTATAGGATTCTTGGAGATGTTGATAGCACTTAAATTATCACAGTACAATGTTAGAACATTGTTGAACATCATACTCTTCCAGCATTTGCTTCATCCAGACTAACTGAAAGCAGCTACTTCCTGCATCAATATATTCTGCTTCTGCTGTTGATAGAGACACATAATTTTGTTTCTTGCTGAACCAAGACACTAGATTGTTCCCAAGAAAGAAACAACCTCCTGAAGTACTCTTTCTGTCATCTGCACTACCTGCCCAATCTGCATCACAATAACCAATCAACCTGCAATTTCCACTGTGAGAGTAGAAAATTCCATAGTCTGTGGTGCCATTTATGTACTTCAGAATCCTCTTGACTTGAACAAGATGACTCATTTTGGGCTCTGCTTCATATCTAGCACAAACCCCTGCAGCAAAACTTATGTCAGGTCTGCTTGCTGTAAGATATAGGAGACTTCCAATCATGCTTCTGTACAGACTTTGATCAACAGCTACACCATTTTCATCTTTGGATAACTTTAAGTGAGTGGCTGCTGGTGTTCTTTTATGACTAGCATTGTCTAGCCCAAACTTCTTCACAATATTCTTGGCATACTTGCTATGGGAGATGAATATTGTGTCTTCCATCTGCCTGACTTGCAGACCAAGAAAGTAAGTCAGTTCTCCCACAAGACTCATCTCAAATTCAGACTGCATCTGATGAACAAAATGTTGAACCATCTGATTCGACATTCCTCCAAACACAATGTCATCAACATAGATCTGTGCTATCATGAGTCTTCCTTTGTCCTTTTTAACAAACAAGGTCTTGTCTGTTCCTCCCTTCTTGTATCCTTGATGGGTCAGAAATTCTGTGAGTCTTTCATACCAAGCCCTAGGTGCTTGCTTCAACCCATACAGTGCCTTCTTCAGCTTGTACACATGATCAGGAAAATTTGGATCAACAAATCCCTTTGGTTGCTCAACATAGACTTCTTCATTGAGATACCCATATAAATAGGCACTCTTCACATCCATCTGAAACAATTTGAACTTCAGGATACAAGCCACTCCCAAAAGTAATCTAATAAATTCCAGTCTGGCTACAGGTGCAAATGTTTCATCAAAGTCTAATCCCTCTACTTGTGTATAACCTTGTGCTACCAGTCTTGCCTTGTTTCTAGTAACAGTGCCATTTTCATCTGACTTGTTTTTGTAGATCCATTTTGTTCCAATGACATTTATGTCATTTGGTCTTGGCACCAGATCACATACTTCACTTCTTTTGAACTGGTTGAGTTCTTCTTGTATGGCTTCAATCCAGAAATCATCAGTGAGAGCTTCCTTCACATTTTTAGG
The DNA here is from genome assembly GCF_051527215.1 of Medicago sativa. Classification (NCBI taxonomy): domain Eukaryota; kingdom Viridiplantae; phylum Streptophyta; class Magnoliopsida; order Fabales; family Fabaceae; genus Medicago; species Medicago sativa. Next base: position 73,060,552 of record NC_140751.1, on the reverse strand, counting down.
TTCAAATTTGGACACAAAACAGGAGTTGGAGACAGCCTCATTAGATCTCCTGGTTTTGATTCCTTGATCTGGATCTCCAATAATGAGCTCTTGTGGATGATTCTTCTGAATTCTGATTGAAGGTTCTTTGCTTGATTCTGCATTCTCCAGTTCAGTATCTTCAGAGTTAGTCTCAGGTTCTTCATTAGTTTCAGGCCTTACTTTCTCTTGAGCGGATGTTTCAGGATATGTTTCAACACCTGGTACAACTTCAAGCATTGGTTCTGTAACCATATCATCTACCACCACATTGATGGATTCCATAACAACTTGAGTTCTGTTGTTAAACACTCTATAGGCTCTGCTGTTAGTGGAGTAACCCAGAAAAACTCCTTCATCAATCTTTGGGACCATTTTTCTTCTGTAATCTCTATCTGCTAGAATGTAACACTTGCTACCAAAGACATGGAAATATTTTACAGTAGGCTTTCTTTTCTTCCATAGCTCATACAAAGTAGTTGTAGTACCTGTCCTCAGAGTGACTCTGTTATGAACATGACAAGCTGTATTCATAGTGTCTGCCCAGAAATAAAGTGGTAGGTGTTTAGCATGTAACATGACTCTGGCTGATTCTTGTAGAGTCCTATTCTTCCTTTCCACCACTCCATTCTGTTGAGGTGTTATGGGAGATGAGAACTCATGCATGATTCCTTCATCTGCACAAAATTCATGAAATCTGGAGTTTTCAAATTCTGTTCCATGATCACTTCTTATCCTAACAATACCTCTATTTTTCTCTCTTTATAGTTGGATGAAAAGTTCCTTGAGTGATTCAAAGGTGTCAGATTTCTCTCTGATAAAGTTCACCCAGGTAAATCTTGAAAAATCATCAACTACCACCAGAACATACTTCTTTCCACCAATGCTAGCTACTTGCATGGGTCCCCTTAAATCAATATGAAGAAGTTCAAGTGTTTTTGTAGTTCCTTGATGTTCCAACCTAGGATGGGATATCCGAGTCTGTTTACCAACTTGACATTCACAACAAATACTTCTATCAGTGATTTCCAGTTTGGGTATACCTCTGATTGCTTCTAGGGAGATAGCTTTCTTTATTCCTTGCATATTCAAGTGGCCTAGTTTTTGATGCCACAGTTTTACCTCTTCAGCTTTGCTCAGCATGCATGAGGATATGAGAGCCTATTCTTGAGAGATCCACAAGTAGTAGTTGTCCTTAGACCTAGTACCCTTCATACTCACCTTTCCCTTCTCATCTAGGATATGGCACTCAGTTTTACTAAAATTTACACTTAGCCCATGATCACATAGTTGAATAATACTTATCAGGTTGGCTGCCAGTCCTTTGACCAACAAAACATTGTTCAGTCTTGGTGATCCTTCACTAACTAAATCTCCAATCCCCACAATCTTACCTTTACCACCATCCCCAAATGTGACATAACTTTTGGCATAAGGTCTGACATTTCCTAGAAAATTGTTCATCCCTGTCATGTGACGAGAACACCCACTATCAAAGTACCAATCTTCACTGGAGGATGCTCTTAAGGAGGTATGGGCTATTAGACCTAAGCATTTAGGTTTCCACTCCTTCTTGACCCCTCTCAAGGTTGAACTAGGTTGATGTTGTCTAGGTACACCATACAGATCAAAACAAAAAGGTGTTTTATGACCCTGTCTATGGCAAAAATGACACTTCCAAGAGGGATTCTCTTTCACTGAGTCAGTTTTAGGATGTTGTACAGAATGTTCCAACGTTGGACCTCTACCAGTGACATTATCTGTTCTAATTGAAGCTACAAACTTAATTTTCTTTACTGGTTTTCCCTTCTTGGCTTATGATAGTGTTCTAAAGCCTGAATATAGCTACTGTTTTGTTGTTCCTGTTTCCGGTGTTCATGTGTAAAACCTATGCCATTTGGTTTACCTATCACTTGACCTTCTAACATCTTATCTAGAACATCAGTTCCAGTGGTCATCATTCTAACTTGTTTAAGGACATTATCAAGTTGAGAATTGAGTAACATTACCTCTTTGTTTAGATCAGAGATTTTAGCCAGATGACCAATCCTTTCTTCCTAAAGATGATTAATGATTTCTTCCTGCTCCATCACATGCCTGGAAGTGCTTTCATCATGAATGTCTTGATAACCATAAGACACAGTTACTTTCTCATAGTCAGAATCCTCATTTTCAGACCCAGATTCCACTCTCCCAGTCATAGCACTGACACGTTTAGCAGCATCACTTTCAACATCTCCATATGTTCCTTCATCATCAGACCAGGAAACAATCATCCCTTTCTTTTGCTTCTTGAGAAAAGTTGCACATTCAGTTCCGATGTGACCATAACCTTCACAATCATGACATTGTACTCCTTTGTAACGGCTGTTTTTCTCTTCATTTCTGTCATACCTTTGATTACCTTGTTGCATGTCAGTGTTCCATCTGATGTTCCGCCCATTACCTCTGGATCTGCTGTTTACTTGTTTGAGAATCTTGTTAAATTGTCTCTCTAGCATTACAAAGTCCTCTGACAGATTCTCATCCTTTATACCCTCTTCTAATCCTTCATCATCAGCTGTGTTTGCTGTAAAGGCAATGCCTTTTCCCTTCTTCTCAGATCTATTATCAACAACAAGCTCAAAATTTTGAAGAGAACCTATGAGCTCTTCCACTTGCATGTTGGATACGTCTTGGGCTTCCTCAATGGCTGTGACTTTCATGTCAAATCTCTTTGGCAGAGATCTGAGAATTTTTCTTACCAATTTTTCATCTGACAGTTTTTCTCCAAGAGAATCAAATGAATTAGCAATGTCAAGGACATTCATGTAGTAATCCTGTATAGTCTCATCCTCCTGCATTCTCGAACTTTCAAACTTGGTCGTCAGGAGTTGAATCCTTGAGCTCTTCACCTTGGAGGTACCTTCATGAGCTGTCTTCAGGATGTCCCAAGCATCTTTGGCAACATCACACTTTTTGATGAGTCTGAACATATTTTTGTCCACTCCATTAAAAAGGGCATTTAGGGCCTTGGAGTTTGCAAGAGACAGTTCATCTTCTGGCAGTGCCCACTCATCTTCTGGCTTCAAAACCGTGGTTTTGTTGCCATCTTTGTCAAGAACAACTAGATGTTCTCAACCTTTCATCACAGCCTTCCAAGTCTTGTTGTCAATAGACTTGAGATAGGCACTCATACGTGACTTCCAGTAGTCATAATTTGTTCCATCTAGTAACGGTGGTCTGTTAACAAAACCACCTTCTTTCTCCATATTGCCAGAATAGATCTCCTCTGGATCTCACCCAATAACAGACAGGGTGCCCGCTCTAATGACAATTGAAATTCTGGCACGTTAGTCTTACGATGTTCTAAGAGATGTTTCAACACGAAACACAGATAACAGATGTTGTGTACGATGTTTAGAATATTAAGCTAACAGACATAATAAGATAAAGATAACAGAAGAGAAAGAAAAGAGACACAAAGAAATTGTTAACCCAGTTCGGTGCAACGTCACCTACTCTGGGGGCTACCAAGCCAGGAAGGAAATCCACTAGTGCAGTCCGTATTCAAAAGCTCTCAGCAAACCACGTTTGCACTTATGACCTAGGACCTACCCCAACTAGACTTCAACCAAGGAACTCCTAGATCTGAGATCCCATCTCACTCCCTTACAACTGATCACAAACCCCTGTGATTCCCAAATTACAGACTCAAATCAAATGAGGTTACCCTCAAAAATAACAACATGCAACCTTGCTTAAAAGCTTAGATGCAGTTCACAATCTACCTAGCTCCTTGCTTAAAAGCTTCGGATTAGTGCACAGTATTACAACTCAAAGTACATTCCTAAACATGCATCAAGATGATACACGAAAGGCTCACAAGATATAAGACTCAAAACCTAAACAAAACTCTATTTTGTAAAACAATGTCTTGAATAATTCTTCAGGTCTTGAAGTCTCCTTTATATACTGAAGCAAAGCGTGTCATCCCTTCAATCAAGCTTCAGATCAAACTTGTGACTTATTGCTCAATCAACATGGCCGGATAAGGAAACTTCTAGAAAGTAGGCTCATTAAAAATCACATTATTATCACCTTAAAAATACTTTCCTAAGTCATTTTAAAAATTCCTTAAGAAATCACATATGTTTTGATCTCCTCATAATTGCACACGGTTCAGACCAACTCAAGCTGGCGTGGATTCCTTCAATCAAGCAAGCGCGTGCGTAAACATAGGCAAAGTACAGAACGTACAGACCAGGTCTGGATGTTGGAACATTGTGTTCGACATCTGAAGTAAATATTTGTTTTAGGCAAAAGTGAAGCCAACATTCAAATATCCAATATATCCATCGGTAGTTTATCACGTGATATCCAATGTATGCCATGATTTCCTTGTTTTTTAACCCCACCAAAATGAATTCATCATCGTTTGAATGTTGTCACCACGAAAAGAATGGATCAAGAAAATACTCATCATATATGTTGGAATTACTTGCAACACCAATTTGATACGCACTTCCCTACCAGCTCCGGATAGTGCCTTTCCACTCCAAGAGTTCGTTTTTTTTCACACACGATCTTTGATAATTTTGAACATTGCATGTACCCAGAGCTATATTCACATCCAACATGGTAGCATGGAAAACACTCTGTATGGAATGCCTACAGGGTGTATATGGAGATATTAATTAATAGAGAAGAGCTAAATGTCCCTGGCGATTGGTCGAGTATTTGGTTATCAAGAAATTGTTTACCTAGCGTATAAATCTGCAAAATAAAGGTGTGTAAACTGTCCTCCTGGGTGAATAATAACTGGCATTTATTTCTGGTTTATCATTGCAGTGTGCAGTGTTGGAAGTGATTGGGTATTTTGGATGTTTTGCGCGAGTTTGTGTCGACTGCAGACTGTTTTTCTGTTGTATTTTTCAGAATTCGTAGGCAGTTAGATCAGAACTTGCTTGAATTGTTTTGCACGGTGTTGTGGAGTCTCTGTAAGAGGAGGAACAACGAGCTTTGGGAGGGTTTTTTGGAGGACTGCCCACAGGTTTTGGGCTCAGGAAGCAGCTGTTTGGCAGGCCTGGAAGCATGCACGGCCAGATTGTAGAAACCAGAAGTGTGTGCAAATGCAAGATCATGTGAACTGGTTGCCTCCGTCTCATGGTTACGTCCAATGCAACTCAGATGTTGCTATATTTTCTGCCCAAAACAGAGTTGGTATGGGAGCATGCGTGCGTGATAGTGCAGGTTGTTTAACACCAGCATACTCTATGTGGATTCCTTCAACTATGACAACGGTGGAAGGAGAAGCGTGGGGGCTGTTGCAATCTCTCAATTGGCTTGTGTCCATGAATCTTGAATTTATTGAATTGGAACGTAAGCAAGTTGTGACTGATATCTACAATGTTAAAACTTAAAACTGATTTATCCGAGTATGGCTCTCTCTTATAATTATGTGTAAGACCGTATTTCTTCATCAGAAGCATAATGATTTTAACATGCTATTTGTTTTTCACATCATACTTTTCTAACAATGAAGGTTTGGCATTTTACAAAGTTGTAGTTTCACATTCTTTTACAGCCTTCTTTTGGAATTAATGAATTTTTTAGCTGCTACGGGAAAGCATTCCTGAAGTTGAATTTTCTGCATGATAGGAGAAGTTTGCAACTAACGTACTTGATGCAGAGTTCTGTCACAGAAAAACTGTGTGGCCAGAGAGTTTCAAGAAATGTGGAACAAATAATCACAATATTATTAACCTTTATTCTTTTCCTCACGATGAAAGGCGAGATTTTTTACAAACTTATGAACTTGTTTGATATGATAAAAGGTTATTTCTCTTAAAACATTCCTTCAAATGTGTGACCGGAACTGAATACTAGATAATTAAGAGATCCGACATGTAAACACAGCCTTAAAACAACCTCAAGAAATATCTAAATTCAATGCAGTAATAAAAAACACAAGGAGTGAACCTTTCAAGTCTACAAGATAGAGAAAAACATTATACTTTTTAAAACACCAAGGCCAATATAAAAGTAATGCATAAAACAAGAAGTGAACCTTTCAAGCAATATTGGACAGTATAAAGTATAAGAAAGTTTTTAAAAATTGCAAGAGTTTTCAAAACATTAAGTCCATGATAAAAGTAATGCAACAAGTAATCACTGAATAGTAGATAATGGCACTGACTACTTGGTCTTGTCTGCATAATCATATTTTGGACCACTGACCAAATAGAAAAATATAGAGGAAGAGGATAAAATCATAAAAATATACCATCCATTCCACATTACTTTGACTTAAGTAACAGGGGACAGGATCACTGCCTAGATTAAACACAGATTATGAGCTGCCATTGATAATTGAACCATGAGATAGTTACATTACACTAACTTGTAAGTATTATTCGATTCGTTCCAATCCCAGTGCGTGAGTTAGGAAAGGAAGGTAACCAATTACAATATTGATGGATGAACTCTCATAGAAGAGAAATTTACACATTCTCATTCTTCACTATATTTATCCCTATAGCAATAAAAAACCTTTGAGCTTTGTACTAGGAATCCGATGCTTCATCCCCTTTCTCACTTCCTGTAATTGCAGCTCATGCCTAATAGATTGTGGCTTCTGCATTAGCAGTTCTGATCCTTCTAGAATTTCTTGATGTCCAAATCCCTCTAGAAATCCTTGTGTTTCTGTTTGAAGTGGCATAATCCTTACAGAAGCCTTTAGACTTATCGTCTTCAACCATCTCCCTAAGTATATAATCTTCAATCTTCTCAGCTTGCCATTTAGAAGGATCTTCCACAAACTCCTCACTAAGAATCATGCAAAAAATCCATTCTTTCCAAGTAGTTCTTCTATACTTATCTTCATCCATCGACCCGGTTGTCAATAATTGATATACATATACCATTTTATGCTAGCCCAGGCGAAAAACTCGTGCGTTATCTTGCTTTGTTTTCAAAAAATACCACTTAGTATCCAAAAATATCACTCTAGAAGCTGCTGTTAAACTAATACCTTCAGCACAACATTGATTGAAGCCAGAAGTATCTTCAAACCTCCGCGACAATCTTCAAACTTATCTATCACATCCAATTTAATATACCTCACAGGTGCAAGATTGTGACAAAAGCTAAGAACCTTTTCATTAGACGTGTGATTAGGCTCAAACAATTCTTATTTTAGAACCTTTCCTGAAGTCAAATTTTCTTCCTTCTAGTCTCTTCAATTCTTCTTTGGAGAAAAACTTCGCTGCACATGCGGCTGCTGTTTTGATCAACTAGGGATGTATCGACCCGAGTGTTATCAAAAGCTCAACCTCAAGAGGATAACTTGTACACTTAGCCATATTCTTCTGCATTTTATGTAAAATCTCATGTTGTTCAGCAGATGTATTCATGAGTCGTGTTTAGATTTGTAAACCTGGAAGATTATCAGAAGAATTTCCACTGTCATAAACATCGATGAAACCGCTATGATATTTCACAGCACACAAACCCTTCATTTTTTCCTCATCAATATCTGAGTTTATTTTCTTTGCAATGTTGTCCAAGAAGAATTTCCTCGCCCACATCTCTAGAAAATGTTGCACGTTCTTCTCTATTTTTCCTCTCCTGTAATTAGAATCTAACTCTTGTAGAACTTCATGAACAAATTTCGGTCTAGCTAAACAAAGTGTGTTGAAATCAAGGCTAGTTCATTGATAAGAATTTATAATATTACTTTCTTAAGCACAAAATCAAGGCTAGAGTCAATCTTGATACAAAATTCTGTTTCTGGTTTTCGTGTCCCTTCAGCTTGTTATCTATCTATTATACATGTTAACTCTTTAAAAACAATTTTTTGTTTTTGTTTTTATTCTCCTAGATCATTGAAAAACCTATGAAATTTATTACCATAAAAATAAAAATGGAGCCTAAGGATGGCTATGGTTATAAGAATGTCCGAGAGATATATGCTGATGTAAGGCTGATATTTAAGAATGCAATGAAGTACAACAATGAAAAAAATGATGTCCATGTGATGGAAAAAACTTTGTTACAAAAATTTGAGAATAAAGTTGCTTAGGCGGTTATTTTGTTTTTCGCAAGTTATTTTCCTTTATTTTGGATAACATTGATTTCGGTCATCCTATGCAATATTTTTCTGTAGCTGTAGCTACATTGATTTTATTTGATAATTTCAGGAGTGAACTATCAAAGGAAGAAGCACATGACAATTGAATAAAAAGCTTGCTCAAGAAGCCACTTATTTATGCCAAACCAGTTGATATGGCCTTGATGAATCTCAAAACAAAAGTGATTAACTAGTCATGTTGGCATAAGTGGCTTCTTGAGAATGATTTTTATTAAATAGCTCATGTGCTTCTTCTTTTGATAGTTCACTCTCCAGAAAGTATCAAATAAAGTCAATGTAGCTACAGAAAAATATTGCATAGGATGACTGAATCAATTTTATCCAAAAGAAAGGAAAATAATTTGGGAAAACAAAAAATATCGCCTTAACAACTTTAGGCAGAAGATGCAGCCATTTATTCTCAAATTTTTCCAAAAAAAGTCTTGGCCATCATATGGTCAAGACATCATTCTTTTCATCATTGTATTCCATTGCATTCTTATAACCAGAGCCACTCTTAGCCTCAACGATTCTTTTTATAGTACTAAAATCCATAGGCTTTTCAATGATCTAAGAAAAGAAAAATAAACAAATTGTTTTTAGAACTAACAGATCTATCACTATTTGAAATGGCATTACTCAAATCGTCTCATAAAAAGGACATGTAAAGCCTACAAGGGTTCGTGTAAACCTTTTACGTTTACATGCATGAAATTTTGAACTATCTTTTCTGTGATATTTGATTATTGTTTGAAAAAAAAAATTGACCATCACTTTTTGGTGATAAATATGAAGCCCCCATGAACAAATTACCACAGTTCAAAACATGGTGCTTTTTGTTAATACACGAAGGGGTGAGGGATTAGGTTAAGTTACTCTACAGGTGCTCATAGTTTCTCTAATTTTTCAAAAAGTACCAGTTTGAAAGTTTCTCATAGTTCTTTAGACTTTTGAAAATTTTGAAGTAATAATTTCTTTCAAACTGGTAGTTTTTGAAAAATTAGAGAAACTATGAGCACCTGTAGAGTAACTTAACCTAATCCCTCACCCCTTCATGTATTAACAAAAAGCACCCATGTTTTGAATATGTGGTAATTTGTTCATGGGGGCTTCACATTTATCATCAAAAAGTAACGTTCAATTTTTTTTTTCAAACAATAATCAAATATCACAGAAAAGATAGTTCAAAATTTCATGCATGTAAACGTAAAAGGTTTACACGAACCCTATAGACTTTAATTTACATGTCTTTTTTATAAGACGACTTGAGTAATGCATTTTCAAACAGTGATAGATAAAGCTTCAAGGAACACTAGCACCAGAAACAGAATTTTATATCAAGATTGATCTTAGCCTTGATTTCATGCTTAAGGAAGTAATATTCTTTTCAATAAACTTGCCTTGATTTCAACACACATTGTTTAGCTAGAAGGAAATTTGTTCATAAAGTTCTACAAGAGTTAGACTCTAAGTACAGGAGAGGTAAAATAAAGAAAAAGCGCAGCATTTACTCGAGAAACGGGCGAGGAAATTCTTCTTGGACAATTTGCAAAGAAATTTAACTCAGATATTCATGAGGAAAAAATGAAGGGTGTATATGTGCTGCAAAAAATCACTAGTCGTTTCATCGATATTTATGACAGTGGAAATTCTTCTGATACTCTTCCAGGTTTACAAATCTAAACACTGCTCATGAATACATTTGATAAACAACACGAAGTTTTACGTAAACTGCAAAAGAAAATGGCTAAGTGCACTAGTTATCCTCTTGAGGTTGAGCTTTTGATAACACTCAGATCGATACATTCATGGTTGATCAAAACAGCAGCCGCATATGCAGTAAAGTTTTTCTCCAAAGAAGAATTGAAGAGACTAGAAGGAAGCAAATATGATTTGAGGGAAAAGGTTCTAAAATAAGATTTGTTGTGAGCCTAATCTCACTGGTAATGAAAAATGAAAAGGTTCTTAGCTTTTGTCACAACCTTGCACCTTTGAGATTTTTGATAGAGTTATTTGTGAAGTATTTTCAGTGGCAAAATGGTAAAGATATTATGTTGCTAACTGGTGAGCCACCAATGTTTTGCCAAATAAACTCAAGCTTTTTTTTGGTGTGCATGCATTTTTTCTGAGTTCTAGAATCAATTCTCAAACATTGTTATTCTCTTTAAATATTTGTTCATCAGGATCATTACCGTGAGTTGAGAACATACCATTGCCATCATCTTCATTAACTTTCACCTCTGATTTTTCTTCATCATTAAGTTCTCCACTGCATTGTTTCTCATCTTTGTGCCATTTTGGCATTTCCACCTATCATCATATATAAATGAAACAAGCAACTGTCAAAATATGTAACCAAATTAAGGAGAATATAGTTAAAGTCAGTAACCAAATTATTTTGAGCTTGTTACCTGAGATGTATCCCTTGCCATTTGTTTTCAAAATCCACATCATCCGATCCTTGAAATTGCCTCCTCGTATGCTTCTCTATCGCCTCCTCATTGGCTTCTCTATGCAAAAACAATAATAAAAACTATGTATAAGTAAAAAAAAGATTCAACTTATTGAAATAGGATTAAATTGATGTAAAAGCTTGAGCATAGGTATGTCAATTCCATGTCGAAAGAAGTTGGAGCAATCAGATGAAGTAGCTTTTCTAGATCTTATTTGAATATTGGATGACAAAGGGCTTTGAATTTGTAGAATAACTGAGATGTAAAGTAGTTTTTCCTAAATCAATTTTTATGAGCTCCACATGTTTTCATAAGCCATTCCTTACTGCTTCAAATGTTGTTTAGAAAGAAGAATTAGAGCAAGCATATAAAGTGTAGATACTAATTAATTAATTAATGTGCACATGGAGTTTTGGCAAATTGTAGCTAACTGGCTAGTGCCCACAACAGAAAATAATTATTGTGTGCATGTTTGGTATCATGGAAAGTTTAGCGGTATCATAGTGACTCTTCATAGTTTTGCTAAAAACTACATTTTAGAGTTTCAATAACATCTCAATACTCTTGTGATTTTTTCAAACTCAAAGCTTGATCAAATTAACATGCACCAAGTCATTCTAATATTTTATGTAAGTTAAAATGTCTTTTATCACGCATAAATGAAAGTACGCCTGAAAATTTAACACATGCAAGATCTAGTTACTGTAAGTATGTTATACTAATCCTCTCCCACTTTTTATCTTCTACAATTTAGACATTTAAAAAATACACACAAAAATCAAATGATATTGTGTTTGACAAATGACAACTTATCATTTCACACATGGTTAATGAGTTAGTGAGTGAGTGTGTGTGTGTGACAAATATGCAGCACCCCAAAAAAGACTTACATAAGAAAAAATAACAAAAATATGGATGGACATAAGCCAAACCAACAATGTAACGAACAAACGCTAGCAAAGTTGAACAGTTAATGAAGTCATGATTGAATAATTTATTACTAGTCTAATGAACTATAATAACTATGATTTTAGATGACTTCAATTATAATTTAGTGACTTGTTATAGATTCAATGAGCTTTGTTAATTCACAATTTGGTTAGTATTGTACAAAATTGACGAAATTGTCGGGTGTACAAATACAAAAGGCATCCTTCATAGCCAACGTTATCGTGCAACCAATTGTTCCTTTGTAATCTAACTATTTTTAGCTAGCTACAAAAGATCCAGGTCTATATATCATAGTCATTGCATTGATCATGTTAATGACATAAAATCTATTCAATATATATCACAAATTGAAGAGAAAAAAATCACATAATCAATGCTCTTGATCCATTTGTAAATTTTCATATGTTGTTATTATATTGATTTCTATCTCATGAATAATAAATTAGGGCAAACAGGAAAGAAGACTTACGATAAGATTCACGAATGGATGATTCCAATGTTGCAAATTCCTTTTTCTGGGTACCATCGGAATTCAAATTTTAAAAGCTAATTAAGTGGTTGATCTTGCAATGTGTGATTCTTCAATACTTGATCAGTCTGCAAAAAATATGAACACAAACTTCAACTTAAGATAGATCTGGGATATATATGCATAAATCATGACATTTTTTAAGTATCTTTCAACTGAATTGAAAAAAATTAAGTTAAAAGATTCGCGATATACTTGAATTGAAAGTATAAATTTCTGATGGTCGACTTAGAGCGAAATCATGAAAAGATTTAAATTTTAAAACCAAACAAGATGAATTAATCAAAAGACATCATCAACTTAACAAGTTACCGTGAATACAAACATCAAAAGACACGAATATAAATTTCCTAAGGTCAACTTACAGTGAAGTTATGAAAAGACTTGAACTTTAAGACCAAACAAGGTGGATCAATCAAAAGAAATGAACAAATTAACAATAAAACATGAATATAAACATAAAATAGAAATCACCAAAAAAAAAGAGAGAAAGAAGGTGGAAAAAATGGTGAGTAACGTACTTGACTATAGATTGATTGCAATGAAGAAAAAACGGCCTTAAATTATGTGCAGATTCATATTAATTAGAGAGAGAGAGAGAGGATTTAGAGAAATCTCTTGGATAAATCATATATAGATCTGTGTGTGTGCGCGTGTGTGTGGGTTGATAATTTTTATCTTTTAATTGAATTGAAATAAAAAAAATATAAGTTAAAAGATATGGGATATACTTGAATCGAATGTATAAATTTCTAATGGTTCACTTACAATGAAGTTGTGAAAAGATTTAAATTTTAAAACCAAAATGAGGTGAACTTTTAATCAAAAGACACTGTCAACTTACCATGCATATAAACATTGTAAGACATGAATATATATTTATGATTGTCAACTTGCTGTGAAGTTATGAAAAGACTTAAACTTTAAGACCAAACAAGGTGGATCAATCAAAAGATATGATCAATTTAACAAGAATATAAACATAAAAGAGAAAGACAAAGAAAAAGGTTGGAAAACATATAATAATGATAGGTAAAGTACTTGAGTATGAAGTCAGTGCAATGAAGAAAAAACAACCTTAAATATTATGCAGATTCATATGTGAGAGGGAGGGAGGGAGGGAGGGAGAAAGGGAGGGAGGGAGGGGATGCTGAGAGTGCACGTGGATACATCGTATATAGTACAATCAAATACAGAACCTCAATCACGCAGATTAAGAAAACATGATAAATAAATAAAATAGAATGATTCTTTCCCCGAAATAGTTATATTCTCTAGTATTGATGTATTTAAATTATTAAAAACATAAATTAAGGAACTTACTAACATTTTAGTGATGCACAAAACATTAATTACATTATACAATTTAAAAAATAAGCAATTAAAGTAAAATTGGAAACTAAAGTGACAATCTTTTTTAGACGGATATTTTTGCAAATGTGACAATATTTATAGAAAAGTGGCATAAGAAAACTATGTAAAGTTTTCTACATCTTAAACTCAATCATTAAAAAAAATAGTTTTTATGGTATAAAATATTTTTGGCATAAAAAAAGGTATAAAATAAATGTGGTCAAAAGAGGTAGAAAATATTTTTTATACTCATTTAAAACATTCAACATTTATTTATATTTATCATTATCATTTTTTATTTTTAGAAAATAATTATTAATTATTATGTTGAGTTTTAATGAATAAAAATTATTGTTGAGTTTTAGTCACAAAAAATTTAATGTTGACTTTTAGTCTAAAAAAATTATTAATGTTGTGATGATATATAACAAGAGAATATTATTGTAAAAATAAACAATAAATACATTTTGTAGGTTTTTGAAGCATGTATAAGGATTATTAATTGTCGTTCGTTAGAATTAATTAAAATCTTTTATAGGTGTGTTATTTGAACAACTATTTGTATTAGAACTTATGAGACAATCATGGACTTGCAAATAAAAGTATGCATTGACACGAAAACTAAAGTAATAAAAAGATAAAGTAAAAATATAATGTGAATATAAGAGGGAAGGTTGTCATAAAAGTTGTCACAAAATGATTGTACAAATATCATTTCTGAATCTCTTATCATTTGTTAAAAGAGATTTTTTTTTTGTCTTAAACCCTTGTTTCTTGGGGATTGAGTTTGTATGGGGAGAAACACTTGTGTGGACTAGGACCAAGAATTTTGGTTTGGTCACACACACAAGATTTTCTCCTTCTCTCTCTTCTCTTCTCTCTTCTACATTTTCTCTCTCTTCTCTCTTCTCTCTTTGTGTGTGACCAAACCAAAATTCTTGGTCTTGGTCCACACAAGATTTTCTCTTGTATGGGAGTGTGTGTGTGACAGTTCAGGCCGTTTCACATCACACATATTCTCTCAGGTCATTATTATAAGCAAAATTTTGATACATTGGATAATTAATGTATCTAGTTTATAATATAGACTGGATACATTAATTATTCCATGTATTTAAAAAGTAAAGTTTTGCTTATAACAGTGACCGGAGGGAGTACTTTATTTGGGCTGAAACGTGGGGATGTTGCAATCTCTCAAGTGGCTTATGTCAATGAATCTTGACTTTATTGAATTGGACGGTAAGCGTTGTGACAAATTGATCCTTGAAGCTATTTTGGTCACACATAAGTCCTTTAAGTTTGAGGTTTGTAATATATTGGTGCTTTAAGTTATTTTGGTCACATATAAATTCTTTAAGTTTGTAAACGTTTTCAATTTAGTCCTTCTGTTAACCAAACGTTACAAAAATGATTGTGGTAGAAGGGCTAAATCGAAAACATTTAAAAACTTAAAGGACTTATGTGTTACCAAAATAACTTAAATTGTCAATCTGTTATAAACTTCAAACTTAAAAGACTTAGGTGTGACCAAAATAGCTTAAAGGACCAATATGTTACAAACCTCAAACTTAAAGGACCCCTTAGTTTGAATGGGAGCATGTGTGTGTGATAGTTTAGGCCGTTTCACATCACACATACTTTATTCTGCCTGAAGCATGGGGGCTGTTGCAATCTCTCCTCTCAAGTGGCTTATGTCCATGAATCATGACTTTATTGAATTGGACAGTAAGTGTTGTGACTAATACCTACAATTATTGCTAAAACTGATTTATCTGAGTATGGGTTATAGTTATGTGTGTGTGACAGTCCCTATTAAGTTCGAAAAATAACTACAAAGTTGTGTATACCAGGCGATAAGAAAATGACAGTGCTCATGTTTTGGCACAAGTATCTACTAGCTATGCTACTCTTCAACATTTCTATTTCCATTGTATTTGGACAATTTTATTAAATGAAATGCCTTGATTTTAATTGCATAAAAAAATAACATTTATCTTCATCTTCACTTATTTCAGAATAACTTGTATCAATATCCTTGTCACAATTGTGAGCCATTGTATCACCAAAACTCAATATCGCCCAAATGTGTCACAATTGAGTCTCACACTAAGCTTATCATCTCCTTTGAACAACAACAACAACAACAACTCTGATGCTTCTGCACCCTTCTTAACAAAGAAAAAAGAAAATAGCCTAACTTGCATCACTATGTTTCTTTCTTCCAGAGACTGCTTTAAGTTCAAGACATGTAAAATGTTATATCTATAATGAATTTTTCTCTACCAAAAGCTAAAACAAAATGAAGAATAGCAATTCATTTCCGCGTACATATGTTAGCACCATTTGAATTTGGCATTCTTAAAGTGGAAAAAAAAAAAATCAATCCAATTTTCTCATGTAAAACCCCTATAGCTTATTTTCTAACCAAAAAAATAAAAAATAATCATACCCACATGCCTTATCTTCCAATTTACAAATCTTCAAGCAACGTGTGAACCAAGAAATCTGTTCAATTTCCGAGTTGTTTCAAGGATAAAATAACTTGGCAAATAGAAGCTCGTTCCAAGTATCTTGAAGTCCAGGTAAACACCAGTGTATACAATCAGAGTAGCTAGCAGGGTTAGCTAGTTGTTCTGGAGTCAATGGATTCCATTGCTTTTTGTAGATTGATGTATGTGCATCTTTACGGTAGTTGGAAAGTTGAGTGATGTTGAGAAATGTTATGGGAAATTTTGATTTTCTGAACTCTTCTCCAATTACTTGCATTATGCTCTTCAATGAATCGGATCCCCAATATGAGGGTTCTTCAATTGGAGTTGTTTCATTGTAGCAGTTCCCTCCTGGTTCCCCTCCCCACTCTATACTCCTGCCAAAATAATATAGTACTTTAATTAACAATAAGTATGATGCAATTGGACTTGTGTGCAGTGTGACTGCACACATCGGCTCGGAGGTAAGTAAAATATGGTAAAAAATTGTTCTATCCAAGATTCGAGCCGAATTCTCTAGAATGATTTGTTCTTAAAATGTTTAATTGTTCTCGGGGAGGATTGTCTACCCAGGGAAGATTTTAGTAGCTTGAAGTGAAAGTCTAAGTCCGAGTCTTCAACCACTTTCAGCGTAGAAAATTGTGATATTGTATGGTATATGTGTAATAATCAAGAATTATTCTTAAATATTGGTGTGCGATCGATCAAGATCAAACATCCCCAAAAAAATGCAGATTTTAACTTGTTTTATAATTGAAAAATCTGGACTTGAATCTTGATTGTTTTATCTTTAATCGAACGGCCACATATATTTTTAATGCATGAAAGCGGGGAATCCCCGACGGCAGGGAATCCGAGTTTGTGAATTATAGTATACTCACTTTCCATGAGAAGGCGACATGCTGGTGAAGAAGACTCTAGTCTTGTTGGAATCCATGTTCATTTTCACCCATCTAAGCATACTTTTCATAGCCATGCGATAGGCTTCCTCTGTTTGCATCTCAACAATCTCTTTTACTTCATCCTTGAAAGAACCAAGCCTGAAAATTTGAGTAGAGATTAATTAGGGGCTAGTTATGCAATGGCATTTGCATAAAAAAACGAGTAAATAATTTATCGAATATAGTGGATTAGGAACGTACAATATCTTCATGTTGGAGCCAGTTACCCACCAAAGATAGGTGTTGAATACCAAAATGTCTGTGCCTTTCCAATAACGACCGTGCTTATTGATTGAACCCTTTCTTACAATTCTATCAGTTACCCTATGGATGACAGCATTATCGGAGTTTGATTCAAGAAGAAAAGGTGCCCAATAGAACTCAATTGTAGCATTGTATTCCTAATTAAATACAACAATATGAACATATGGAGAAAAAGAAAGAAAAGGATGGACAGAATAAAATGCTTAAATGCAGATTTGGTCATCTAATATTTTGTTTCATTTACCATTTTGGTCTCTCCATTTTTAAATCCGCAGGTTTGGCCCCTTAGTTTTCAAAATATCTAGCATTTTCCCCATCTATGCATTTTGGGTTGATTTTTCACATGATTTGGCAACTGAAATACTTATGTGACAACTAAGTCGATGGCATGAAAATGAGTTCTAAGTTGGAATCCACGTAAATAATGTTCCACATCAAATTTACGTGTTTTTGTGACATAGACTATTGTATATTTTGAGGAAATAAAAATTAGTTGTCAAATAGAATCCATGTAGATAGTTTCACATCATCAACCAGGTTGTCACATAAGCATCTCACTTGTCACATCAAAATTCAACCTCAAAATGTATTAATGGGGAAGAGTCGGTCGTTTTGAAAATCAAGGGACTTTAATCGTGGAATTTGATATCGAGGGACCAAAATCGTGAATAAGGCAAAATAAATGAACCAAAATTGATTTTAAGTCTAAAATAATACTATTGAGAATATATTGCACATAAGCTATGAGCAAAAGGTAGCTAGCTACCTTGGCTGTGAAGACAGTGAGAGAATCAAAGGTTTCCATAGATTTGGCATGTTGGGGAATAAGATGATGGAGAAGGCATATCAAAGACACATACTGACCCCTATTGAGGGAGTCCCCAACAAACATCATCCTCTTCCCACGAAGTGTTTCTAGCATTAAACTGGCATTGAATCTGTAACATTGGTAAAGATGTGTGTATTAATTTATTTAATTTTCTTATCATCATTATACACCTTTGAAGAAATTCAAAATCCTTCAGGTGTGTGTATTCAGGATCCAACATAAAGCTAGTTTATTATATAATCAAACCAACAAAATTAGTACTTTCTAGAAGGAGAACTTCAAGGAAAAGAAATAACTAATGTACAAATTTTTTTGTAGATAGAAGAAATGCGTTCGACCTAACAATTTCGACGTTTTTGTCCGTTGAGATAGGACTTATGGACAAAACTAATGTGCATTCTAGTAAAATGTTACTTTTTGCATGTTAAATCTTGATGTGATATTCATATTAAGTTTTTTTTTTTTTACCAATTCTTCTTATTATTACGAGAAATGGTTAATTTCTTGCATCAAGAACCATAAAGAAAATTGATACTACAATCTATGTTAACTTGAAAATAAAATTTCCCGTGGTTTTTCATTGGATCTCTTTTACACTTTCTATTACTAGTTGATTGGCAAGTAATTTTCTTGCTGTGTCTTTTGCAGGTCATGTCCTAGTACATTTTAACTTTATTGCCCAATTGGAGGACCCCATATGGTAAAAAGACAGTGCATGTGGCTTAATTTCTTAAGAGAAATGATATTTGAACAACCATTTTTGACAACTTTTGTGACAATTTTCTCTCTTATACTCACATTATCTTTTAACTTTCTCTTTCTGTTTTTGTGTCAATATCTCATTTCCTTTGTAAAATCTTGGTTGTCACAAAAGTTGTCACATATATGGATGTTCAAATAACACAACTCAATTCTTAAACATACTCTTAATTTCAATCATGCGCATAGAAACACCAGAAGTGTCAACCATCAAGAAAATAGTGGTCATTCATTGCAGCAACAAATGTTAATCCTCAAACCACGGACGGAGCTAGAAGGAGGATGAGCAGTGGTCACGGTCCCTCAGAACTTTTGAGGAAAAAAACTATACTATTGCGCTATTATATTTTTCGGTTTTGATATTTATTTTTTGTGGAATTTATACAATATACAATGATCTTTTTTGACTCAATATATTGGCCTTAAACAACGAAGTTTTTAGGTTTTATTGCACTACTCCTTAACTAAAATCGTTAACATCGAAAAAGAAAGAAGAGTTTTTTCTCTAATTTATAGAAGAGTCTTAATCCTTAACTAGAATTCCAATTCACGATTCTTCGTTGTAATTTCTCAAAGAAATATCGAATATTGTTTGCGACTTTGTTTTAACATTCTCTGCCACTACCGATGATTCACTTATTGCGATTGCAACCTCCTACGTTTGCATTTTCGTTGTTTCATATTTTCTTTCAACGCTATTCAAATATCGTTTTAGTATCGTCATCTTCTAACAAACTTTAAGATACTCAACTTTCTTATATCTTTAAAATTTCTTATAATTTTAGATATCTATTAATTTTGAATATATCTTATAATGTCGTAAATATCTATATATTATGCATTTGAAAATTTATTTTTTCTTCACTAAATTATACTTTTAACTTGGTCCCCCTAAACTAAATTTCTGACTCCGTTCTAGATGTCTGTCTCAATTGTTCATAACCGTGTTGTATTATCAATTATCATACTCAATTACTCCCAAGTCATAAACATCTACATTACTAGAATAAAGACTTATTTTGGTGTGTTCACGGTTTGTTTGCGACTCAATTTAGTTCATTACAAAATTTAATATTGAAATCAGTTCGTGACATTTCCATACAGGATAAAAATGTTTGAAACTAATTTGATATTATTTGTTGTCAAAAAATAAGAATGAATTGGGACTTGGGAGTATGCTCCACCTCGAGGTCTCAGTTTCGATTCTTCCTAACGTCAATTTAGGTGCGTTAATTTAACTTCTTAAAAAAAATAAGAATGAATTGTGTCGCAATCAAATTATGAGGGACCAAAATTAGTGGCATTATTAATATGAATTCATGTAAGGTCCCATTCCAGAAGAAACAGATAAAATGTCCTACAAAAAACAAAGTCGCTTATAGTGTCCGATTCTACCGCCTTGTTTGCCAAAACTTGTAAACATTTCTATTGTAATTATTTTTTCTTTTGATAAATTTTGTTTTGTTTGGTAAAACCTTGCTGGAATTGTGAAATCGAATCTACGTCCTACACATATCAAATGTTGTTACTCACACATTGCATAGTTCGAACCAGGTTCTAACATAACAACAATATCAACCTTTTGCACACAGATATCACAATAAATCTCGAATTTTTTAAAGGATTCGTTTTTTATGAAGTTCGTTAATATTATAATCAAGTAGTTAAAGATATTTGATGTAAGAATCCAATATTTTGCTCCTTGTATAAAACTATAGTACTCCCTCCGTTCCGGAATAACTGACCCATTTTCTAAAAAAAAGTGTCCCAAAATAACTGACCCATTTCAATTTTCAATACAACTTTCATCATTCCCAATACAATATAACACTAAATAATACTACTTTTATCATTCCCAATACAATATATTCCACTTTTCCCTTCATTTATACACTTTTCTTAATCTGTGTGAAAAACCAAAGTAGGTCAATTATACCGGGACGGAGGGAGTACTATTTTACACCGACAATATTGTACGGCCATTAAACTACTATTACAAAATAATTTTCATAGAAAAAGTTTACTTTTAAAATTGAAAAGCTACCGAATGTTTTTTATTATTTATTTCTCACTCAATGTATTGAATGTTTTTTTACTTCTCCAATGTTTTCTGAATGTCGGTAACGCTTCCAACAATTACACTCTGACCCACCACCGTTAACTTGACCCGTAAAAAACCAGCACGTATACAAAAAGAAAGAAAAAAACATAAGCATATACTTACTTGGGAAGATCGCAACCGTGAGGCTGCCACCGCAACCGGCGGTACTCTTTATCCGGCCGGCCATGTTCTTGACAAGTCAACTGTGGCTGTATATAAGGACACTCAGATTCCTCATACAATGGCCTAGTCAACTCATCCTTCACCCACCTTCCACTAAACAAGTCACACTCTTTCTCTTCTTCTTCTTCTTCTTCTTCTTCTTGTTCCTTTTTCTCCACCTCTTGAACGGTGTTGTTGGACTGAGTCACCGTTGAAAAGAGTACAGTGTTGGTTTCAGTTTTGGGGTGGAGTTGTTGGAGGTGTGGACGGAAGATGAAGAGGAAGTCATGGGTGTTGAGGATGATGGCGGTGAAGAGGATGATGGATAAGAGGGTGAAGAGATAGGAAGAAAGACGAGGCTTTGTTCTGAGAAGAAGAGAAGAAGGGTTGAATGAGTTTGCCATGCATGGACCCCAAAACACTAATTACTATTACTATTTCTTTCTTTTTTTATCTTCGCACAAAATGAACTAGTAGATGTAGTACTAGCTAGTATTCATTTCATTTCGTTTCATTCATTCATTCATTCACATGCCAAACTTTATAAAATTATTTAAAGGTGAAACCTAATTAAGGTGAGTGGGAGCCATCGTGGGGACCTATTTAATTTCTACTACCCTAATTAATTATATGATTTTCTATCATAAATTTGAAATAAGGAATGATATTTGTAAAACTATTTGGTGACAATTTTTGTAACAACTTTTTTTTCTCTTTTTATTATTGATCAAAAATAAAATAGGGAATAAAAAGATAATGTGATTATGTGAAAGAAAGTTGCTCAAAAGTTGTCACAAAACTATTGTATAAATACCATTTCTCATTTTAGATGGATATAACCAAAAAATTCATGAATTTTAGATTGGTTAGCTCGTAAGATCTGACTTTATAACTTCATAGAGTTGAAATTTCAACTGCTATATTTCTAAGATTGACATTAGTGTTTTAATAGAAAAAAAATAGTTGAATTCAATTTTTAATATAATCCGTTTTTTAAACTTGAGTTTATTTCAAAGCTAAAGTTGTTTGCGGGTGTTTCAAGTAAAAAATAGTTGTTTATGTTTAGCAAGGGAGGGTAAGGAGTTGCTTGGCTTCAATGCTAAAGGTGTGAGGAATGTTGGGAAGATATGCAGTAGTTTCGAAGAAACAAAAATACCTATCAGGCATCAGCAACAAGACCAGGTCTTTTTTCTTTTTGCAAGTCACGATTCATTCATGAATAAGGCTTTGCAACTTAGGTGTAAGGTGATTAAGTGTTAGGTCACGCTACAATTAGATTAGATTTGACTTGCTTTCTTGATCTCAATTGGCACATTAACACGGGAATAATTTGAACTCCGAGAAAATGACCTTTGTTAAAGTAATAATCAAATTATTTTTGTATACAAAGGTTACCTTATTTTATTCTTTAAACATTTTACCAGCGTTCTCCATTTATTATATACAACTGCAGCTGTGCTGGACATTTCAGAAATGTTTGAAATGAAACATGACAAATGAATAAACTATCTAGGTATCTCCAACGAACGAATAATCCATTATTATGTTCCAAACTATATCAGCATTGGATGAGTGACTCCATGTGCCATACATTAGTTTATTATTATACCACGCTAGAGTTGATTTGGAAGTAGTTCGTGATGGTTTGCGCTTGCTATCTCGCATAAAATATTATTAACGAAAAAGCATCGATATAAATAAATAAATTCATACAATCATACCATTCTCAGGGCAGATACTCTGCACTTGATGAAACGACCTTTTTAAAAGTGGAACCTCGTGTTAGTATATACTTCTTGATCAAAGAAGAGTGAATTCAAGATCAAAATAAACTATGGTTACTAATAGTTACATATAAATGTATTTTCTTTTTAAGTATACCTATAAACTTTTTTGTTCAACTTTAGGACAAACTCATTTTATATTTAACCTTTTCCTATTCTTGCTCGTATTCCTTTCCCGTTGCAGCTGGATGGGAATCAGGCTTACTTCTCATACCGAAATCACAGATTTTCATGACACAAGATGTAGAAAGAAACATTATCCGTCATCTAACAAGACTTCAGATTTACGCATGTATCAACCAAAACATGTGATTTGAAAGAGAGAAAAAAATCACGGAGTGAAAGGAAGTACTATTGTTCTGTAGGATAAGGATATGATTCGGCCTATGTCTTGGTGTAGCTGCCAGACAAAAACGACTAGTGAATCCATCAACTCAGATGGTCATGTCTTCTTAAAGACTAAGGTGCATCCCCTTTTCGCCAGAAATATACCTTTTGCTGCCACAATATAGTGTCATGAATTATACATGCTTGTTTCTGTTTACTGTAAAATATCAACCCCAGCTCATAGACAAGAGCTCAGCCAGTAAACCGACAAATTTGCTTTCAAAGTGGGTTATGTATCGCATAGCCTAAATAACTTCCAGTTCATGATGTACCAACTATTCAGCACCATCATATACCAAAATTGGAATATTGTGGTATGCTATACTCATTCTAAATTGTTCAAAGTGCCTGATCTCAAAGAGCAAACATGAAATCTGGCCATGGCGGCTCCATACTAGCTCACAAACATAAATCAATGTAATAACGTTTACCAGCAAGAATAAATGGTATGAGAATTGGCAAAAGATTGAAGCTGACCACTGAAGTTGACATATAGTCATTAACTTTATGCACACTACGGCTTTGTTGGTAGAAAATATGATTTAGCTCAGGGAGAAAAAGTGAATCAAATCTTGAAAGTGGAGAAAATGGAAAACAATAATGAATTGATGGTCAAGTTAAAAAACAAGTTACAAGAAAATGAGTTTACTCAACTACCTATTATCAACTAACAAATGTCAACCAAAATTATTGGATTAGCTCCTGTAAAATGCATTTTTTCTCTATCATACTAGACTTTCTTGTTTTATATTTTTCTTTCTCTTCCTCATCCTCCTTGTTTTCTTTCAGAGAGATACATAAAAGAATGTGAAATGCTAAATTCATGGAAGGAGAATGAACAAGAATTACAAATTTCTGCAGAATGTTCCATATCAAGGAAGCATCAGAGCTGACCAGTAGGGCATCTGAAATGCAGTTTTCTGCAACATGCTCATCTCTTGTCTGAGATAATCCGTAATAAACTCACCACATACAGCCAGAATCAAAAATGAAATCTCAGAAGTTCACAGGAGAATAGGTGCTCCGGTGTCCTTCAGATGGCCCCTTAAACTTTCTAACCAAAGATGAGCACAGGCTCTGCAAAGGCACAGCATAGTACAAAGGTTATACGAAGAATTCAACTCCCATCTTTCTTAAAAATGTATTCTCTGTTTCCAGATTAGAAATACCAAAATTGAAGCATTCGTGGGGAAGAATACCTGTGCTCTCCTAGGCAAGCTGATCCACAAGTCCAAGTTAGGGATGACCTGAAGAATAGGGTTAATGAAGAAATCTCAGTCCTACTTGCCAAAAAAATCCCACAAAAGATTGCTTTAGCACACTCAAAAGGCAATTGTGAAGGATTGGGAATGGGATAATATTATATAACATGATAAACAAGATTACCAACAGAATAACCGAGTGTAATCAAGAATCAATTTCTCATCCAAAATTGCAAAAGTATTGGTTATCCGATACCAATACATGTATGATACTCCTAGATACATATCCAAGAAGTGTCCTCCAAAACTTTAAGAAAATATCGACCAATACATTTCGAATACCTTATTGATACTTTGAATATAGCTCCAAAAACATGAGCCTTGTTCTGCCTCATGTTGTGAGAAGAATTGGGCTACATGCTCCGATATTCATTCTTTGAGGATATTAAAAAAAAAACAGAGAGAGACATGGTTATGGGATATTGGGGTAGAGTTGTCATGTCTCTTGGTGTATTAGACTTGGAACCTATGCTTTTTAAGATGATGAGAATAGGAAACGAAAGTGATACAATTATTACTGTACATAGCAAGCAACTGTATAGAGTGAAGGCCTGTTATAAATAGGATTAATTGTACAGTATTACAATTTACAATACATTTTGACATTGGTTAGAGAAAAAATACATTTATGATCACAGGTATCTTTTTTGCAATTTTTTATCTTCATCTTCATATATGTTTAGCTATTAATGTTGTTCAAAAAAAAAAAATATATATATATATATATATATATATATATATATATATATATATAGAGGACATATCTAGGTCGTATCAGCATCTTAAGTTTTAATAAATTTTCTATTATCTCCGTATTCGTGTTGTATAGTACCCATTTTGCATAAAGCATCTGCTCTTCAAAGGAAGAGACAGTAATAAGAGTTTCATTATGAAATGCAGAAATGTTTAGAAGTGACAGTTATGTTATCGTCTATGACAGACAAATGAATCCTCTATGTACTATGGAAAGAATATTTACGGCATACAAAATTGATTCAAACTATCTTTAGGAGAGTGGAAAAGGGCCACAGATGACTAAATGAAAAGGGATCCTTCTTTCTTTTTTCACTTCCAAAACAGAGCAAGTATAAGAAAAAATTATGAAGTAGATGATTCAATTCACACAACCTAAATGACACAAATGAAAATAGGCATATTTACCCCTATGAGAAAAAGACAAAAGACATGAAGGAAAGGTGAAAACATACTTCTGTACCGCGAATCTTGAGGAAGAAATATCGATAAACTATACCAGCCAGTAGATAAGCAGCAAAAAGGCACAGAACACTGAAGTGAGATGCGATGAAACAGGTATTAGTAATTTAGCCAAATTAGGAACCCTTTACAAAATTCAAAGTGCCAGGCAAGACGGTGAAAAATGCTTACATAACAAGTAAAGTGCCAAACCACCCCCATCCACTCCCATGGACATGTACAATCATAGCACAACCAGATGGATGCTTTAGCTCTGTAGCCTGCTCAAGAAACAGGGTTACAACAAAAGTTAAAAATTTTGTTCATATCAAATCAACTTCAGATGGATGCTTTAGCTCTGTGTTTGGTTTTAAATTCATATCAACTTCATATTTCCCTTCTGTTTTCAATTTTTTCCTAGCCGACATTTTTATTATCATTTTACATAAGATGTGTAATGATGCAAGGGAACAAATGATACATCGATGCAGGGAAATAAATGATATAACTTGTGTCTAGTTTTCTTCATTTTGAGCAAAAATGGTTTGAAGACACAAGAGACTCGTTGTGTTGTGTATTAGAGCTGAAAGCTTGCTAGCAATTAGCATACTCTGGACAGAACTACTGTAAAAATAAATAATTTTCTTGCCATCCATATGCAACATCTAACGCTTTAAAAGTGCACTTTTGACTATTAATAAATGAGTCGGATTTTTAATTTCACAATGAAAACTTCAATCAACATGAATAGTTGAATAGGGAGATTAATCGATGTGAATACTGAATACAGACAAAAATGTCTTTGCATCATTGAGAATTTGAGACACGTGGTAGTTGGTGATGAAAATAGCTGGAAAAAAAAGGGCGGGAAGATCTTTCTTCATTATTCTTTAAATTCCAAATGCCTAAATTATTTCTTTAAATTCCAAATGCCTAAATTATTTTGCAGAAAAGAGAAAGTATTATGGGATGCTTACATGATACTAAACTGACAACAGTAAATAAAAGGAAGCCAAGCTAAGCGCATATACCACACTAACTAATGGAATATGGACATCAATGTCATGTTGATAATACGACAAAGCTTCCAAAAGTAATCTAAAGGAGTAGAAATAGCTGATAAATTCAATTATGTTCTTTGTCAATTCAATAATCCAAGTTCAACATTTCCTATATTTTCAACAAATGTAACTGATTTTCAATTTTTATGTTCACAAATTAAGAAACGTATACTACAAGTGGATAAAATAACTACAGCAGGACATCAGAAATCCACATCATAAAATAACAAACAACGTAAAAGGAAATGAAAAAAATCCCGATAACAGGTACTTACATAATTACAATCCCCCGATCTCTCCAGGGTTTGTGGTCCCTGTAAGCAGAAGATTGATAATGAAAATATGAATCAATTCAACCAGCATTAGTTCTATAATATTCACTTTAATCAATGAAAGCCTTACCTGTACACCATTTACATTGCAAAGCACAGACACGGCCAGAGAACAGTTGTACTTAATGCTGCTGCTTGACATTTTAACAATGATACCAACGTGTGGATTTTTCTTATCTGCCATCAGGAAAACATTGAAACCATACATTTACTCTAATTCATATTAGAAGCATTATCCAAAATCAGTTGAACCAAATAATGCATAACGACATACAAGGAGCACAAGTTTGAGCCAAAATGGTGCACTGAAAATTAACACAACGGATCTATTTGCAAAAAAAATAAAAAAAAATTCCAAAATAACTGACAAATTCAATTTTCAATACAAAATTACTTATTTTTTTTCCAATTGTATCCTCTATTTAATAGTACTTGCATCACTCCCAATTCAACATCTTCTACTTTGCATTTATGGTAATGATATATACATTAATACATGATAAGGGTACTTTAGTACAAATGTTATTCTCTCTTTCATTTATTCACTTTTCATAATATGTGTGAAATGACTAGGCCAGTTAATTTGGGACGGAGGGAGTAAAAGAAAACAATGATTGAAACGACCCACACATCATAAACAAATAATTGAATTCGTCTTACCAATAACATCAATGTCAATTTTTGGGCCACGTCCTATGGCTGAGCACACATGATAACCTGCATTTATCACTCTGTTAGATGACCATTTCCTCCTATTCTTCACACTGAGAAATAAACAAAATTTGACTTCAGTTGGGTATTGTTTATTTATTAGAAAAATAAAATGGTTTTTCCAAGTTCGTATTTATTTGAACTCCAGCTCTGCCCAATTGATGATGAACAAGACTCAGTATTTAGAACTTACAACAAACTCTTTTAGAGAACATAGTTTTTCATATGTAATGCTCCTCGAATAAGTCCATTGTGCACGAGTTGAATCAGTGTTAATAATGAAAAGACATCTATATAGTAATATGCTAGACTACATTTCATATGACAAGATCAGTGCAGAAAAAGGAAACACAAATGGACAGGGCAAAAGACAATAGTAAAATGAATAAAACTTGCGGAAAGGAGGTTTGATCATTATTTTCTAAAAGGGTAGAGAGCTACAAAATCAGTTAAGTTGTTCTATCGCATAAATAAAACGCCTTTTACGTATTTAACAGTACTTCAGGCAACCTAATTTGATTGATACAGCAGTAGAATTTATTTTTTACTGTGAAAGAGAATCAGTCACTTAGAGGTTCTGCCAGAAACAGAAACTAAAAGCAAAAATGATCTGAATTGCATTTTTCTTTGACGGTGATCTAAAAAGAATGCTTCTGAATGAAGCAATTCTTGCAACATCAGAAATTTCATGCCAAGGACACAGACACTAAAGCGTCTTATTCCACTGATAATGTGTAACTAGGTGTACTCGTAAGTTACAACAATAAAACAACCAAGCAGAGAAAAACTGTTTGCATCTGTCATAGCTATCACAAGCAAAACGCAGTATACACTAGACACAATTTTGCAGAGGCAAGTAAATGGGAGAAAACAGAAGTGTCAGGAACTATACCTCCAATGTTGTTTGACACAAGTGCCCCGCACTCCATCCCACAACGTGTTGGCCCTCCACAGTCCTATTGCATACATACAATGATAAGATAAGTGCAAAGTTTTGTAAAATTATGTGATAAAAATATTGCAGCAAGACCTTTGAACAGCCTTAAAATCCTATCTAATACTACCCCCTGTTATTTATCACTGATGTGTACTAGTAGCATTACTTATATAAAAAGGAACCACCAGTCTAGACCAATTAATTGTCAATTTAAAAGTAAACTAAATTAAATAGACATTCCAATCAACTTCATTTTTGGATCATCTACAATGCATTTTTACAGTATGTCGTCATGATGACATATCAGGCTTTATTCATAGTTAATCTATTAATTGTTTTTCCATATATAATATATTAAAATTTACACCTTAACAGTTATTTAATAGGTTTCTGGTCTAAGTGTATATCTGTGTGAAAAGAAGTGTGGATCTGTTAAGCTTCGTATGTACAATTGGATTTATCCAGTATAAGCTCGGATCTCTGAAATGATTTTAGCTCTACAATTATTCAGGAAGCTCAAAATCGATGGATAAAATACAAAAGAAATGACTCGTCGTGAAGAGACTTGTATTGAAAAGAAAGCAGAGAACATTATATGTGAGATATGAGATAAGTTACATGTAGCAAATATCTATCTAAACATCATGAATTTCATCTAAAGTCGAATTAGTTATAAAGACTAAATTATCATCATGTTTTTTCCCAACAAAAAAAAATATCATCATATTTCATATCTATCAAATACAGGTTTGATAGCACAACAGATTCTTGACAATTATAGGCTAT
This sequence comes from Medicago sativa, assembly GCF_051527215.1. Lineage (NCBI taxonomy): Eukaryota > Viridiplantae > Streptophyta > Magnoliopsida > Fabales > Fabaceae > Medicago > Medicago sativa. Next base: position 73,031,139 of record NC_140751.1, on the reverse strand, counting down.
TTGATCAATAAAAAGAAAATAGCTTTGCAGATAAGAGACTAATTTACCCAGCAATCGGCACATGTTGGAGGGTCGTGATTGAAAATCATTCCATCACAAAGCTGCTCAAACAACAAATACACAAAATTCAATTATAGATCAATTTGGCTTAAAGCTATGTTAATGCTATAATTCCTTATAAAACCAAATTCTGTGCTCTGAGAGTCCGTCTATTTATTGCTAGTCACACCAAAGAGTATGAACTTACACAACAACAACAATCAAGCCTTATCCCACTAAGTGGGGTTGGCCACATGGATCAAATTATGTCATAATGTTATATCATATGCCATATTTCTATCCAACTTATTAATCTCTAGAATACAATAAGAAAGGGTGTTGGAAGAATCAAACTTGCGACCTCTCGCACCCCAAGCTAGAATCATACTACTAGACTTCCAAATTTTAAAAAAACCTAATATAGAACTAATTTGAATAAACTTTTCTATAAAGACTTGCAGAAAAAGAAAGAAGTACAGAATCTCACAATAACTACAAGTTTTTTCCACAATAGCTTCTCATATGAGTTAAAATTGGCTTATGAGTCTCAATTTTCTAAAAGCTCTCCCGTCTAACTTCTCTAATCTCCACACACACAAGTACAAGTTTTCAAGGACTTTTTTTTTTTGTATGTGAATAACTAAAAACTTATTTTTAACTAAGAAGCCCTCGTAGGCTCTAAGCAAATCCAAACTGGACCTTAATCATCATCGCAAAAAATATAACACAAGTTTCGTCTTATGGAGAGCCCAAACGCAAAAAAAAAATACAAGATTAGTATCATTTATGTTTATCACTGATGACAACCAACGCAGGCAGGCTCTGTAACACCGACAATTCTGATTGAAGGCGTGTCTGGAGTTCGACACTACACATGTCAGTGTCTGAAGAGTCCGACGAAACCAACACATATGGTTACATTGAATTATGTTGTTTTCTTAAATTATTATCTGTGTCAACGTGTCTGTGTCGAGTTCAGTGTATGTGCTTCATGGTTGGCAGCTAAAAAATTACTAGTAATGAAGTGAAGTGTTGGTAATCAGAAAACAAAGAAATAAGCGTGACCTGATGGAGCAAACCTGAAACCAAAGGGTGGTCTGGTTCACTGACACTTTATAAAACCTACAAACACACACAAAAATGAAACCTTTATATGAGAACCACATAATTAGCACATTATCTACAAACTAACTAATCACAAACAAATCCTTTCTTCAATTTTTGATTAGGAACCAATTCCAAATCAATGAAATAATCCTAGAAATGTTTCTATACTCAATAATAATAACGATATCATATCAGATCAGAAAGAGAGGGAGGGAGAGAGGGTGGACCCGTCTTCGCTGAGAATGCCATGAGGAAAGTTACGAATTGGAGAAGAGAGGGTATAATTGTAAAGCTTGTTTCCGTCGCGAAAACTGAATTCACAAGCTGTGGTAGGTGTTGCTGAGCTTAAAGAAGATGAAAGTACGAAAACGGTGAAGAGAGTGAAGATGAGGCACGTGCGTTGTGGAGCTAGCAATGCCATTGTTGAAGGGTAGAAACACCAAACACAGCACAACTATTTGAATCTCATAATCAGTTGAGTTTGAGAAGCGTGAGATTGAGGCTATCTGTGACGGAAGAAAGAACAAATCGTACTCGCTGTGTCTGTGTGTGCGCGTTCAGAAGGACAGTGTGTTCTTGCTTATTTTCTCAATCTAACTCAAACTTGTACAAATACACTTGATTTAAGATTTATAAGATTTAAGATTAGATTATGTTCTCTAAGCTAATTTTTTTTCCTTCATAAATCACCCTGCAATGAAATAAATTTTATTTTATATTTTAATTTTAATTTCCAAAAAATAAATATTGTATCATGATTTTCACTAATTTGATATTTCTTTTAGGAACACTGATCTAATATTTTTGATCATATCGGATCTTAGATTCTTGGATGATGGCGTTGAATGACCTTTGAGTATGGTACTTTTGTGAGCAACAACCTTATTCTTTGGACAAATGGAAATGGTGTACATGCACACACTTCGGCGGTCATGTTGGTAAATTTTGTGGGTGATGCGGTATTTAGGGAAAGAGTATGTGTGCTTAAGCCAAAGAGCGTGAGTTAGTATTTATAGTATATGTTTAGAGTTTTGGTCTTTGAACCTTTACCTAAACATTTGTCCTCAAGGGACAATTGTGATTAGCATGTAGGTATAAGAAAAAAGTTTAGCATTTGGAGGCACAAGTTAAACATTTCTATAATGAGTTTTAGGTTGTTTAACATGTGTCATTAAGGCACAAGTTAGCATTTGGGGTTATGCTAACTTGTGTTCTAAGGACACATGTTAAGCAACCTGAAAAAAACAATTTTGCATTGAAAAACATAATTTTACATTAATATGTGTCCTTAGGACACAAGTTAGCATCAACCTTTTCTTATTCACTCTTTATTGTAATATTTTTATTGTAATATTGGTTTGAGCATCTTTTAAACTCATTTGAATATGACTTTTTTTAGGGAGAATATCAGACTTCTTTGTTGCTAAAAAAATGGTGCAAACATGCAATTAATGTCTTACTTTGGGTAGCTTTGGCAATATTGATTAGTAAGAGGAGCATCCCGTAAAATAAAAAACAGCCCTAAACCAACCATCAACAAATACAACACCACAAACCTCGACAAAGACACTGAACGCCGCAACCATGGACTCCGAGTTCCCCAACAAAGCATTAACCTCAACTCGTTTCTCCGACCTAAAACCACCACTCTCCGAACCCGTTCTTCAAGCTCTCACAGACTCAAACTTTGATTTCTGCACCCCCGTTCAAGCCGCCACTATCCCCTTACTCTGCAGCTACAAAGACGTCGCCGTCGATGCCGCCACCGGTTCCGGTAAAACCCTAGCTTTCGTCATTCCACTTGTCGAAATTCTTCGCCGGAACGCTTCCAATCCCAAACCTCACCAGGTTCCTCCCTCTCCTCATTCCAATTCAATTAGGTTAATCATTGTAATGTGTCCAATTTATGTGATAATGAAGTGTTTGGTTATTTGTAGGTGCTTGGAGTGATTATATCTCCTACAAGGGAATTAGCGTCGCAAATATATCATGTTGCACAGCCTTTTATTTCGACTTTAGCGAATGTTAAATCAATGCTACTTGTTGGTGGAGTGGAAGTGAAAGCAGATATGAAGAAAATTGAGGAAGAAGGAGCAAATGTATTGATTGGCACGCCGGGGCGATTACATGATATTATGAATCGGATGGATATTTTGGATTTCAAAAGCTTTGAGGTATAAATTTTAGAGAAAATACGAAATGCAGAGATAATGTAAGCAAGTTTTTACGCTGACGGCCAATAAGGATGTAGTAATTGGTAGTTAAGTTATCTTTAAAAAGCGGTTACAAATTAGGCTTAGATGGCAATATAGTGTGTTCCTATTGGATGTCGGTGCAAAATAAATTCACACGGTGCATCCCCATTAAACTCTTATCTTTTACTTTTTTACCAATGAAACACAGAAATGGCAAATAATTTGAGAGAATGACATAATTGAATGTAATGTAAGGTGTCGGTGTCGGGCATTATTGGACACCAGACATGCTTTCAATCAGAAGTGTCGGTGGTACATAGCTAATTATACAAAATACATGCAGATATATGTTCTAGAGAGAATATTTCAGGATTTATTATTTGGTCATGTGGTACAAAATAATATCTATGTCATGTTGTAGCTTCGTGCTTTAAGATTCCTTATATTTGTGGCATTTGGGTATTAATAGGAATAGGATTTTGATTGTAATTGTGTGTGCAGATTTTGATTTTGGATGAGGCTGATAGACTATTAGATATGGGATTCCAGAAGCAGATAAATGCTATCATAACTGAGTTGCCTAAGCTTCGAAGAACTGGCTTATTCTCTGCTACTCAAACTCAGGCTGTGGAAGAGCTTGCCAAAGCAGGATTGAGGAATCCTGTGAGGGTTGAAGTTCGAGCTGAAACAAAAACAGCAAATGATTCTGCTGCATCAAAGAAAACAGAGTCTTCAAAGACACCTTCAGGTCTTCACATTGAGGTATTACCTATGTGGCATGCCAGTAAACTAGAGATTAGATGTGTGGTGATTTCATTTTTTCACTTTAGTAGTAGAATCCCTTCATTTTTTTGGTTAATTTAGCAGCGAGTCTTTGCCTGGCGCTCTTACTATAATCCATATAAGATGTTTCATGTTTTACTAATAGGTGCATAAAACAGTTTATACTCATTTTTTCTTATACTAATCCTTTTCTTTTCTTTTCGAGCTTGCAGTACTTGGAATGTGAGGCAGATAAGAAACCGTCACAGCTTGTAGATTTCCTTGTTAAGAACCGCTCAAAAAAAATTATAATGTGAGATACACAATGTTAATAATGAATAGTATGATCTGTGTAGTAGATGAATAGCTTATCATACTCAAAACTTCATTTTTGCAGATATTTCATGACTTGTGCTTGTGTTGACTATTGGGGAGTGGTTCTTCCTCGCCTTTCTGTTTTGAAAGGCTTCTCCTTGATCTCCCTTCATGGAAAGATGAAGCAGGTATAAGTTTGACTATTAGCAACCAAGCATTTGTCAGTTTTGAAATTAAATGTATTATTATTCTTTTATATCAGCATTGTATTTCTTATCACCCATTATTTTTGTCGAACTTTACTGTTTGTATACTTATTGGCTATTTATTTTTCTATATAGTCTGTCAGGGAGAAGGCACTAACTTCATTTACATCCCTTTCAAATGGAATTCTTTTGTGTACGGATGTTGCAGCACGTGGACTTGACATACCTGGTGTAGACTGTATAGTGCAGGTAGCTTTGTGACAATGTAGATGCTACTGTCTGTTAAACATTGTGTTTCATCTTCTCTCTGTTGTCAAATTGAAAAATAAACCGTGGTTCAAATATTTCTTCATATTTATCACTGGAACACTTATAGAAAATGCAATTAATGCATCCTCTGTTATTCCACAGTATGATCCTCCTCAAGACCCAAATGTGTTCGTACATAGGGTTGGTCGAACTGCTCGGCTGGGTAAACAAGGGCATGCTGTTGTCTTCTTATTACCAAAGGTGTTGTCACAAGTATCATGTTCTAGTGCTTTTTTATAATATACATAAGATTCTTTAAGCTTATCTTTTTATGGTAAATTAATCTATGTCAATGTGTAGGAGGAATCATATGTAGAATTCTTGCGTATACGAAGAGTTCCTCTTCAAGAGAGAATGTGCTCCGACAATGCACCTGATGTTATACCCGAGGTTTATTCTCGGCTTTTATTATCTTAATTTACTGTGTTGTCATGTTTTATGGATGCAATAGGAGGATCCCTTGTTATGGTTGTCAATCGATATTAAAAATAGTTATTAGATATGTGAACTACCGTAATAGTATTCCGGTAGAGTCAACATGGAAATAAATTCCCTGCTACAACATACTAATGTGCTGATTACCTTATAGGCTGAATGGCTGATCTTGATATTACTCCTTCACTGTTAGATTTATTTTTTTTTTTTTTTTTAAGTTTTATTGATTGTCTAGGTAAACACGGCTACCAGTCCCAGTTCTTCTTTGTGAACATGAAAATGTATATGAAAAGCTAACCCTTTCAATTCCCTGATAACAAAATTATGATCAAAATGTTTTAGATTCGTTCCGCGGCAACAAAAGATCGTGATGTCATGGAGAAGGGAGTCAGGGCATTTGTTTCTTACATTCGCGCTTATAAAGAGCATCACTGCTCTTATATTTTCAGGTGAGTAATGTTGACATATGATTTTGCTGTCACTCGATGATTAAACATCATTATCGTTGAACTGTTCTCACTCTTACAGGTGGAAAGAACTTGAAATTGGCAAATTAGCCACGGGACATGGCTTATTGCAACTTCCTTTAGTGCCGGAGATAAAACGCCACTCACTATCCACCGTGGGATTTGAACCAGTTAAAGATATCAATTTCGAGGAGATTAGATTCAGGTAAAAACATTTTAACAGTAACCTTTCTAATTGTCAATATTCATATCTCTGAACAGCTTAAGCTGATAGATATATAAGAAAAACATCTTGTAATATTTTCTCATCATCTTGAATTATCTCATAGACTTAGTTTCTTATCTTAGAGTATCCCGTGAGATTAGCTTCTATATTACTTGGTTATTATCATGATTTGTTTCCCTGTTCAATTAGGATTAGCAGTCTTGTCTCCCTATAAATAGGGGTTACTGCTTAACCTTTTGGAATGGTCTGATTATCATCAAATCTTCAATCATAATTATATTCTACTCTTAATTCTTTTTCTCATCTCATTATCTAAAACCCATATCTTCAACAAGATGAAAGCTCACGAATGAGCTTATTAGGTTGCGTTGTCCATATCTTCTAACAAGATAAAGGCTCATGAATGAGCTTATTATATCTAGCACGCGGTCCCGAGAGCTTGTTATGCTTAAAATATGGACAATGCAAAGGGCCACCTAAACTTGTGCTGAATTTTAATATTTTTTTAATTTTGAAAATAGAAGTGGCCATGGATCAAACTCCTACTTACATAGAGACACTCTTAAACGTGAATACCATGACAAGAACCTTCTCACTTCAAGCTGTTAGGTGAAACTCATTAATGGTTGTAAACTTTACAACCATCAGATGTACAAAAGTTATATTGGGTATGAAAAGCATATATTGCTTACATCTGTCTTATTATTGTTACATTTTCCAAGGGGAGGGCAATTGATGAATGATACTTTATTTGATTTGAAGCTCACTAGTTCAAATAATCAATTACAACCATAGAAAAGTACTTGAGCTCAGCAGTTGGCTCGGGCTACATTATTTTTGTGATATTTATTAATTTTATAACATTATAAATTTATAATTAAAACATCAAAAATTTAATTGTATAATTTAATATAATTCAAATTGAGCTTCAGATTGGGGTATGAAAATCAAAATTGAGTTGGAGCTTGAGCTTCTTTTTCATGCTTCGATAAAAGTTATCCCTATTTTTTTAGTTATAGGTAGAAACTTATTCTTCAAGATACTTTGAAGAGGGGAGGGATTGGGAAGCTGTTCTTTTGTATACCAAGTTCTTTGTTGATCTTGATTGAGGGATTATGGGTGGCAACTGAGACAAGATTTACAATTAAATGTAACATGAATATCCTATATTCGTGTTGTCTTTCGATTGTCCTTCTAACTTATTCCAAGTACACTTTTTAACTCGGTCAAAAAGCATCATGTAGTTGTCTCATTTGAGTTTTGATCAATAAAATGAGGTATTTTTTTATTAAAAAAAAAACTTCTCAGTACACTTTTGCTTTGTTCTTGCAAACATGCTGCTGACTTAAAACTTCAAATTTTATAGGGATAAATCAAGAGAGAAACAAAGGAAGAAAAACCTGCAAGTAAAGAAAGAAGCCAAAGAGAAAGAGCCAAAACCTAAAAAACCAAAGAGAACTCCTGAAGTACCTACTGCCATGAGAAAGCAAACAGCTAAACAAAGACGTGCTAAGCAGACAGTTGAAGATGAGGAAGAGTTGACGCAAGAATACCGGTTGTTGAAGAAATTGAAGAAAGGGACCATAGATGAGGATGAATATGCCAAGTTGACAGGCACAGAGGATTTACTTTGAAATCTAAGTTTCCATGTCTGATTACGCTGTTATGGATATGTTGTTGGTGTTGTAATGGTGGAGTGCTGGTTGAATGTTCTTAGATAACCAGTGGACTAGTATATTACAGCATCCTCACATGATTCTGTTGGCATCCCCTAAAAGATCTGACATGTATACATCTTACACTGGTAACAAAAGTTCCAGAGTTCGGAGGACCGACTTCCATTTTGTTGCCGATAGAGACCTTATCAGCCGGTGAGTGACATTTACCGATTAATGTACATAGAAAGTGGTGACAGTGCAGAGATTTGGAAAGGTACTAGTCCTTGGATCAGAGAAAGATAGACTTTTATGTTATGAACATCAAGATTAATTTTATCCCAAATTTTGTTTGCTCCCACTATCTATAGTCTTTTTAATGTTCTTTTCTTATCTAAATTATTCATGTTCCTTTGTTTAGTCTGATAGGATGCAGGAATAGAAACTAGAAGTCGAATTATGTTCAAGGTATATGTAACTTTAATAAACAAAGTGTCAAAGTCATGGTATTGAACAATTTTGTTTTGTACTCGTTAATACTGTTATTTAATTATGACCCTCGCTTAAACGTAGGTAAACTTCCCTTTTTATGCTTTTAATTTCAACCTAGAGGTAGATTAAGCTTTGAATTTAACTTTGCTAGGTTGAGTTCTTTAATGGAAAGAATGTTTTCTACCTTGGAAGTCCTTTGAAGCAAGATCACAAGTCATTAACGAGGCTAAGCAACTGAATGACCAATCTTCCATTCATTCATATTTTAGAGATTGCGTATGAGTTTACAGTTTAAACAATTGTTCTTGAAATGTTTTTGAACATTAATCAACATAAGTTAAATTTGTGTACAAAGTTGAAAATAAGTTATTAACATGTTAATTTTTTGTGTGCAAGTATCTTTAAACATTACCATAAGGCACTTGTTAGTATTTCTCTTACCATATATATTTATAGGGATTTACTAGAACACACCCACTAGTTTTTATGTGGGAGTGTTTTAGCAAGCTACACCTTAGGGTGTATTTAACTACTTTTTAGTTATAACTTGCTAAAACACACCTTCTAAAAAAATAAGTGGATGTATTCTAGCAAATGCCTATAGGAGTTGCTAACATACACCCACTTATTTTTTTAGAAGGAGTGTTTTAGCAACATTCACCTTAAGGTGTATTTAACAACTTTTTAGTTATATCTTTGTTAAAACACACCTTAATAAAAACTAGTGGGTGTATCCTAGCAAACCTCATATTTATATTATGATATAAATTTAACATAACAAAAAACAAGAAAGTATAAAATCGGACTTTAGGCATTGTAGGGCAAGTCTGCTGAGTCTAAATCTCGTGATCAAAATTCCACGGTCATGGTCCCCAAGAACAGGACAAGCCCACTTTCTTCCATAGCATGAAATTACTTGGAAGGAAGGACTTGGCCATTGTCATTTGAAGATCTTTAATCCATAAATAATCCTATGATAATGATCTTCTCCACAATTGATATGTTCATGGTCTTCTCCACAAATGTGCATAAAGTAAACGATAATGATCTAACTTATTTATTACTCCACCGACCCCACCCTTAACATCAGATCTTTTTTGAAACATTTTTTTTGGTTACAAGATCTTTTTTGAAACATTAATATCAGATTTGTTTTCAGCATTCCAAAATTTTTTTGTTTTGTTTTGCAAAGACTCGGTAGTCCGAAGATTTTCAATTTTTCAAAATACCAATTTTCTCACAAATTTTTAAGGGGTCATATTAACTCGTATCCTTAGGGCATAAGATAAATAACCCAAAAGTAGAAATATTTCCTTAAATTTTGTGCATTTTATTTATTGTAAATTCAAAAATTAAATTCAATACATATATTCCAACAAAAAATTACTATATTTGATTCATTAACTTGTGCCTTAAGGACACAAGTTAGCATTTCCAATTTTTAAAATAGAAAATCAATTTGTTAAATTGAAGAACTGCTATAAATTTAGTTCACACACCAATTATCATCAATTAAATGTATATTTGATATCACCAATGTAATTTTACAAAACCTACTCTATAGATTCAACAAAAGTCATTTTTAAATAACATTAATTTGGAGAAATTTAATTTGATATTAAATATACATTAAACTTGGTCTTTTTTTTTGTTGATAAATTTAAATATTGATCTTCTAGTTTAATGGCCGAATAGTGAAACGTCCAAAGTTTAAGTCCTCACAAAATAAAATACTAACATTTTAAGTGATTTTTATTTTTAACAAAAAACGATATATAATGTTAAATAAGAAAAAGTCCTGCTAATCGATGCCCATATTTCTTCAGACATTATTTAGCATTCTCCGAAAAGAAAAAAGAAAAACAGAAAATTTGATGTTTGAACTCTGAATTTTCGATTTATTCATCTTAATAGATAAAACTCACTAGACTATTTGATAAAATATTTATATCATGAGAAAAATTGTAGGACTAAACCTGCCGTGCAGTATCTAAATCACAAGTGGACAGGAATCAAGTAACATGGCCTTGGCCCCACAAAGAGGACAAGCACCACTTTTTTTCTTAGCATGAAATTACTTGGAAGGAGGGACTTGGCTTATTTGAAGATCTATATGCCTTAAACCAATGAATTCAATTGTAGTCTTGTATATGGTTTTCTCCCCTGATGTGTGTAAAGTAAATGATCATGACCTCACTTCTGTATTACTCCACCGATCCCACCACTTATGTAGTACTAACTCCGTAGTCTAAAGTTAAATGCACATCACATGCAGTGTCTTGCATTGCAGTAATGGTAAATGCATTGATGGATGTTTTGTTGACAGATGACATTAGGAAAACTCAAGTTTGCTAACTGATGTCCATTTAACACTAGTTAAGTATAGTAATCGTAGAAAATGGTGTTTTCAATGTAAAACTTATATTTTTTTGTTTTCTTTAACCGGTGTCGTGGAGACATTAGTTAACATGACCCAAACAATATTTCTTTGCAAATGACAGACTTATAATACGGATGGAAAATGTAAGGCAAGAGTTCAAACTCCAAACACATTTTACTTATTGGTTTTAAAAAGTAAATTCTATCCCTTAGACAGGGCTAATTTTACAGCACCAAAACCTGGTCGTTTGTACTACAGTGTTAGAAGTAGCACGACATTAACGTGTGAAGTGAAACAACGATTTCATGAATCCTCGTACTCTCGAACCTTATATAAACCGCGAATTCTTAATCAAAATCCGAAACATTCTCCGTTTCATTTCTCAAACAACCCAAAACCTAACAATGTCAACCCCCAATTCCAATTCCTCATCCTCACCCTCCCCTCCACTGTTCGATCCAAAACAACCCTCAATCCCAATCTCATACCCAATCAAAACCATCCAAGAACTCGAATCACGCTCTTACTTCGATTCTTTTCACTACCCTTTCAACAAAGCTTCAGTTCCAATTCCATCTTCATCTTCTAAGTTACCTGATAGACGTAGATTGTTGGTTTGCCATGATATGGCTGGTGGTTACTCAGATGATAAGTGGATTCAAGGTGGTGATAATGTTAATGCTTATTCTATTTGGCATTGGCATTTGATTGATGTTTTTGTTTACTTTTCTCATGATCTTGTTACTCTTCCTCCTGTTTGTTGGATTAACACTGCTCATCGCCACGGTGTCAAGGTACTAACTTGCTTACTTGCTCGGTTGGAAATGAATCTAGTCGAGATCAACTTAGTTGAGCTGGATTTATTCCAGCTTATGTGGTTGATAAATCAAATTCAATAAGTTAACTGTTGAATTGAGTTTCGAACTAATTATAAAGCGAGACACATTTTAATGAAACTATTTAAACAAGAAAAGTTAAAATAAAGTCAAACTGTTACAAAATGATTTCATGTGCTCTTCCAAACAGTCTTAAAAAGTGTGTATGTCTGCAGAAAAGTACAATAAGTAAATTCAAAGAGGATCTTGGTTCCATTGTCAATTGATTTGAGTTTTCTCCTTTTATTTTTTGAATTTGAATTGATGTCACTAATCATTTAAAAGAGTTTTGTCTTACTTTTGCTTTTTCTTAAGGTATCCAGAAGTGGTATTATTGGTCAAAAAATTTATAATCATATTTTTTAAATAAAATTTTAAAAATAGAAAATATAAAAAAGAATCATGGATAATGGTGAACATTATATTTTTTGATATACCTATGGTTAGATTTTATAATATGTCGATATTTAGAAGTTATCTTTTGAATTTTGAGTTTCTGGATGATGATTATAATTGTGATTATGGTTGAGTAGCTTCAATGTCCTTTCTTCCACTAGTGGTTATGTATCCAGAATTGTAATCTGTAAATACTAAATTATTTGACATGAATATTGACTTTTGAAGTTTGTGCTGATTTGATCGACGATAAAAGTATATTACAGTTATGGCTACATTGTTTTGTGGCCATTTGAAACTCATTAATAAAATTTTCGCACATTGTTTCATCTTTGCTTTACTAACTAATAGTTTTTTGGGCCATTTATATGCTCATAAAGTTGGTTTAATTTAATTGATCTGAGATCATTTGGTAAATGTAAGTACTTTTCTGAATACACATAAAAAAAAGTACTTTTCTGAATCTTTTTTGGGAGTTTTGGATTCATAGAGTTTGACTTTGTTTCTCACTTGGAGATGTTTCTGACACTATTTATTGATCATCAGAACAGATGGATTATTCATTGGTTGTACTTGTTTCTTTGATATTTCAGGTGTTGGGGACTTTCATCACCGAATGGGACGAGGGAAAGGCTAACTGTGATGTACTGCTTTCAACGAAGGAGTCTGCACAAATGTATGCAGAACGTCTGACAGAGCTTGCTGTTCAATTAGGCTTCGACGGGTGGCTAGTAAATATTTTGTTATCTCTGTACTATATTTTGCAACACATTTGTCAGATTCTTGTTAATTATTCAAAGTTGTAATGTTTAATTGCAGATAAACATGGAGGTAGAGTTGGATCCTGCACAAATTTCTAACTTGAAAGAGTTTGTCGACCATTTATCATTAACAATGCATTCGTCTGTACCTGGATCATTAGTGCTGTGGTAAGTATCAGAGTCAGCAATTTTTTATTACATTGGGTGGTGCCAAAAGTAGACTTTGATGTGTGTTAATGGTCATGTAGGTATGACAGTGTTACAGTTGATGGTAAACTGAATTGGCAAGATCAACTAAACGAGTCGAATAAGCCGTTCTTTGATATATGTGATGGAATATTTGTAAACTATACATGGAAGGTATTGCTTATCTTCCTTCAACAATGCCGATGTTTAATCAGTTGTCGTTTTCCTTAGTTAATTTAATTTTTTATGTAATCATAAAGGAAGACTATCCAAGGGTCTCTGCTGCTGTGGCCGGTGATCGGAAGTTCGATGTATACATGGGAATCGATGTATTTGGAAGGAACACGTATGGTGGTGGACAGTGGAATGTATGTAATCTTAGCGTTAAATTGTTAATTTCCCTTTTTTGGTAATTATCTCAATTCTTGTTTCTAGTAATTTCTTAAGTCTGTCATGAATGTCTCAGGTAAATGTTGCTCTTGATGTAATAAGAAAGAATGATGTCTCTGCTGCAATATTTGCGCCTGGATGGGTCTATGAGACAAAGCAACCCCCAGATTTTGAGACTGCTCAGAATAGGTAATTTAACTATCTATTTTGCAATACCAAAAAATTATTGCAAATTTAATATCACAAGCTTTACAATTTGATGCATAATAATATATTAAGAAGGAAAAATCTAAGGTTAGAAGCGGCCATCATTGTAACTACAGAAAGAACATAAAATTGGAGATGGAAAAAAGGCTAGAGGTGAAAGAAATAAAATGATTCACCTATACGATTCAAAATATCTATAAGCAGAAGACTTTTTGAAGGAAAGAGTATGAGTATAAGCTATAGATTCCCCACATTTTACTCTTCATCAAAGGTTTTCATTTCAATCTGACTGTATCTTTTAAGTTTTAAACTTTCCTAGATTTAATTTAATAGATACAAACAGATTAAACCTCTGTCATTTTTGGCTGTTCTATTTTCTTTCGGAATACATAATGGAATAATTCCACATGATTTGAGCGGAAATTTTTCACATGACTAGCATGGTATTTTATTTCAAACCTTCTTCTCTTTGTTACTTTTCTTTCTGATCATTCCCAATACCAAATATCAATTGTGTGATGATGTTTTAAATGCTTATAGAATTCCTGATCTTTTACATGCTCCAGTTTTGTCATATGGAATAGCCATAAACTGTCATCTAATAACTTCAGTTTCAAGCTTGTAAGTTCTTTATCCCCCTTCAAGAACCTTAGAAAGTGTTTCTATTTCTATTTCAATTATGCATTCTAGTGTTATTTCAAATCATTATAGTCCCTATTTATTTGAGCCTGATTGAGACTTCAAATTATTTTATGCCGATCTTAGTCCACTTTCTCTTTTATCGGAGTATGACAAATTGATTGAGACTTCGAATTATTTTATACCGATCCCTTAGTGCACTCTCTCTTTTATCGGAGTATGACAAAATTCTTTTTGAACTCAAAAGTCTATTACAATATTCATGTTTTCAAAAAAAAAAAATGAAGAAACTTAATTTCTTTGATCATACAAATCCAATTGCTACTGAATAGTCTTTTATGCAATTTCAAATAAGTTATGGTAGTAGGTAACAGTTATAGGATCAAAGTTTTTTCTTTATATGAATGATGGATATCAAACCTTAAATTTCTTGCTCATGCGTACTAGCATCATTCTTATGGGTTCGATATTGCAGTTGGTGGGGCCTTGTGGAGAAATCATGGGGAATAGTGCGAATCTTTAGTGGACCACTGCCATTATATACAAATTTTGATCAGGTTAACAATTTCAAATCCATCTAACTTTAGATTGATCAGGTTAACAATTTCAAAGCCATCTAACTTTTGCTCAAATACTTGTGTATCTTATCTTTGTTACTTCAGGGACGTGGTTATCATATTTCAGTTGATGGAAACAATGTATCGGATGCTACATGGTGCAACATTTCTTGCCAAGGCTTTCAGGTACGCACTTAGTTTATAAAAGACTGTATTCTCCCTTTATTTGAATTACTAGTTTTTTTCATTATGAGATCAGGGCCTAATTTTAAGTAAAATAACTATAGTAACTGGAACTCAAATTCAATTTGTGAATTTATGATACCAATTTAAGAGTTTTTTTTTTTTTGGTTTTGTTTTTGTAATCCAATTCAAATATTTGTTTTCAGCCACTCCTTGAGCTTGCTGATCCTACAAATTCTATTCAAGTTACTATAGAGTAAGTGATTGCACAATTATAATATTTTAAGATGTTCTTGTAACTGAGAAGTGAGAACTGAACAGAATGTACATGTACATACCACATATTGCATTTATTCAAATTAAATTCTCTAATTAAATATTCTAATTTGATAAAAAAAATTAATATTCTAAAACAGCATATGGCTATTCGGAGCAACTCATATTTATGTGCATGAAGAAGATTCGTTAAAGGCTCTTCATATTGAATTAGGAAGATTTTATCATAGAAATATAATTCATTATTATGAATCTTGCTTCCAAATTTTTTGCCATAGTTCTGACTGGATCTGAGGTATTGTTTTGTTGTTTGCAAATTGCAGTTTGAAGGAAGCATCATTTAGTGGAGGGGGGAACATTACATTTAAAGGATCTCTTGAAGAGCAAACTCACTTTGAGAGGAAAATCCTTCAAGGAGAGTTTCTCTTGGGCGAGGATCCTATCCACTTTATTTATTCTGTAAGCTATAACTTCTTTATCACAATTGATGAAATAACTACACATTGGTCTATTATGCTAGTATTTAAAATATGCCATCATATATACTCGTCTAATGCACATTCATTAAGTTCGTCGAAATTATTATATATGAAGTATTCCTATCAGAGCCCTCACTTTTCTCATGTTAATAACTGCATGATTGATGCAGGTGAAATCTAATGGCAATTCTTCATTAGGACTAAAGCTTGTGTTCACTTCCAACAACGACGAAAAAAATGAAGTACTTCTCACATCCGGGGAAGTGAATAATCTCTCAAGTAAATTCAACAAAGTAATCACAACACGTGAACACAAGGGATTTTCCCCTGGATGGGTTATAAACGAAAGTGCAATTGCAATGAACAGATACACTTTAAACGAAATCCATGCAGTGTGCTACAGATCAAATTCCTCATTATCAGATTGCAAAGACTGTACCGTGGCTTCTCCATCAGATTATTATGCACTTCTTGGTCATGTTACAATCAAGAATTCAGACTATAAGTCAGATTTTCCTGTTTCGTCCTCCTGGCTAGTTGACGGTAAATATATAAAATGGACATCAGGTTCCGAGGGTTCAAAGACACTCAACATTAAAATTTCATGGACACTGAAAGATGGAAAGAACTACCTCTTTCTGAAGTACAACATTTATTTGGCGAAATTATCAAAACAAGCAGGTGGTGATCCAGGTACAACCTTAGAACCGGTGAAGGAGTACCTTGGAGTAGCACAAGTAAACTGCTTTTATGTTTCTGATCTCGAAGTTCCTTTAGATACTTCTAGTCTCAAGTTTATAATACAGGTTTGTAGTGTTGATGGGACAATTCAGGCATTGGATGAGTCTCCATATTATCAATTGGAGGTTGAAGGTCCCTAAATTGTAATTAGAATGTAACATTATTTCTCCTATAAAGGAGGGATCTATTTTATATCTGGACTTGGCAGATATATACTAGGCTTATGATATGCAGCAAGTAATAAAGCTTATCTTTGCAGCTTATACCTAATAAAAATGTTTCTATCTTTTTTGGTGAAAGTATAAAAATGCTTCTTATCTGATTTCATACACTATATTCAAGTACAGGACCAAATGCTGAATCTTTATTTTTAACTTTTTGTGAACTTGGTAAATATTTATTTTTATATTAAACAGCCAAAATTGCTGCATGTAACTAATTCTTATGTTGAATACTACAAGTCTGAAATTAAAGGAGTGAATCACCAACATTTATCACATGAAAACCAACCAAACACCAACTATTAGAAGGTGCAATGCTCAGAGCTGAGCAGATTAAGGATTTTTTTTGTTTGTTAAGATTGATGTCAAGAATACAACTGGGACCTGTTGCATGGCTCGGAGATTTTTTTCTTAGTTCAATGTTGAATGGATAAGAAAACTCACAGTACTCAAACCACGAGACTCTCACGTAATGAACTAATCTTTTGGGTTGAACTTTCCTTGTGAGTTTAAGTGATAACAGTTGATCCTTTCTTTGAGAGTTTAACTACAAAAATAGCTATCTATAAGTTCAATTAAGCTACACGACAAAAGATAGATGAGTGAAGTAGTTAAAAGAGAAATGACTACCATGAGACCAATGTCGATTAAGTGATGTCACCGAAGGGGATTACCACTAGGTCTGCCTATAAAGTAGAAGTAGTTTTTTTTTTTTTTTTTTGAAATGCGAGTAGAAGCAGGTGTGCACATCAACTTTTATCCCGCATTGAATATATAAAATAACTTAAGTCATGGAATTTTTTCACCTAATAAATTAGTATTTTGGGTTGAGTTTTCTTTGTAGTAATTGGTTGAATTGATATACTAGATTTAAACACCCTTTTGGCTTGAACCTTGTGACATTGGTGTGTGTGACTCTCAACATATGCATTCTACACTACAACTTACACCATCACCCTTATAACATCTTACTATATTAAAGGGAACTAGCACTGCTAGCAAACCCTAGCACAACCCTAGCATTTTGATCTGCATTTTTTACCAGATTGCCCCTGTTTGGGCTCCAAACTGCAAGCATTTTAAAAAAAGCATTTTGACATTCCTACCCTTCTAGAAAGACTCAAACTCTGTGGATGCCCACCGACCAGCACAAAATTACCCAATAGGTGATGAAGCTCCACGTGACCACTTTAGAAAGCACAATATCTTCTCTTTCAAAAACCGCGCTCTCTATAACACAGAGTAACCTCATCTTCCTCTTCTCCAAACCTTTTTCAATTTTGCTTCACAAACCCAAAATTTCTCTCCCATACGATTTTGATTTCAAGTTCAACTCACAAACAAACAAAATTATTACAATTCGTTTTTGATTTTTGGAATCAATTCTTCAGCAGTTTTAGGGTTTCAATCTCTTCTGATTCTGTGCAAAATTGTTGAATCCTATGCTTTTCTTGCTTATTCCGATTATGCATGTTGTAAGACCCAAAGGTAATGGATATTCTGATTAAGATTTTTTTATTATGAATATGTGTTGCACTTTTAATTTGTTGTAGTGATGATGCAGAGTTCGTTGGTCCAGATCCGGGTCATTTAGAAGATGTGATGCAACAGGTATTTGTTTATGGTATATTAAGAGGAGGTAGTTGGTTCTGGAATACAAAAAGGAGGTAACAAGTTTCGAACCTTTGGTCCTCATTAGTATCATCATTGATAAACTTTTCTTGCTACCTGTTATTGGATTTTTTGTTGTTAAAGCTGCTGCAAATTTAGGCTTCCCAGTGTTTATATTTTTGCTATAGTTTATACTCAGTTTTGCTTTGCCTATGGTTTAAGTTTCAAATTTGTTTATGTTATAAAATTTGTTGATAGTTGGAATAAATCCTTTGACTGCTTAGATACCAGATGATTTGTCCAACTTATTGTATGTTTTCAGGTCTTCACTGACTGTGCTATTCTTTTGTAGAGAGCTGCAAATACTGATCAGGGTCATAATGACAATGCAAAATGGGATAATGACAAATATGATGGTTCCAAGAAAGAAAGAAGGTGTAGAAACAACCAACCAAATCACATTCCATAAACTAGAGATAGAGATTCACGCTCCAGAGCCCGTCACAATGAGGTGTAATTAGACAACCAATCCACAGGTAAGTTTGTGTGCAATTTTTACTGACAACAAGAAAACCATTGTTTGATGTTTTTGCACGGGTCTTTAATTCATTTGAAATAAAGGGGGATGCCTTTGAGTTTGATTTGTAAAAGGTCTTTTTTTTTGTTTGTTATATTCTAGAAGGAGGTTTATGCGGTGGTGGCTGTTGCAAAAAGTCCCATGTGGTCTTCAATTTGGTTATATGGTTATATGGTTTTCCACTTTTTTTTTTTGTTTTCCGTTAACTTTAGCAAGCTTCCCAATTATTATTTTGGTCCTGATGGTTGTGTTCTTTGGGTTTTCAGGTTGCGAATCTGATGCGATTAGAAGGGATTGTGTTTGGATTGAGCGCGTTGATGATGGTTGGGGTTCTGCAGTGTATTCACAGAGGAAATCTTCAACCAATCAAAGTATGTATAGTTACAATCATATATTTGCAGTTTTGATTACTGATTATTTTTTCCCACATTTCCTATTTCCTTTTAGCGTTTTTTGATTAGTTTTCTGCTATATTTGGGAACCTCTAGGTTATGATGGATTGATAACATCAGTTTTAAGAGCTTCTCATAGTGGATGGTTCAATAGGTTTTATAAGTAATAAGTAATATAAGACATATATATTGTAATATTCAACAAGTATTGAATATATTTTATTTTTGCAAGTTCAAATCTTATGCAATCAAAGCATTGAAATTGAATATTCTAATTAGTACCTGTATAAAGTTATATATGAAATTTGTCTGATGCAAAATCAGATGAATAGGGGATTGGAAGGGTGACATATATAAGCTTCAATTTTAATAACTAAATGGTATGCAAGAGGACCTTTCATTCAGTTTGAGCGGCATGAGATTGAAGGTTAATTGTTAAGTTATCAAACCTGTGCGAAGATTTCTTTTTAGAATAATTCCAATCTCAAATGAGAACTTCACAAAGATAAAGCAAAAAATATAATGTTTGATCCAATGTTTTTTTTTAAAGAATGTTTTGTATGTGAAGAATCAATGTATGTAAAGAGTGTTGGCCGGTTGTTTTTGCTTACAAATTATCCTTAATAGTATTTGGTTTAGTCGCTGTTATACTCCTATTTGCATGGTTTGGGTGCTGAGCTTCCTACAGCCTGGGCTGATGTAGTTCTTTGCCATGATTTCGATCATTGTTCTCCCTTATTGCTCTCTGTGTCTGCTGGTGTTGCAGCAACTTTGTTATTTCTGATATGGTGCGGTTTGTGTTAGCCGAGGATATTTTTTAGCACTCTAATTTGGTTCATAATTGAAATGCACGAACATAGATTAAGATGTTACCGATTGCAGCTGCTATGAGGTTTTATTTTGACATGCACTGTACTATTTGTGATCTCAATAAATTTTGGTTGTTAAAAGAAAATGAATGTGTTTTAGCCATTTTAATGTTATCTATGCAAATAATAACATGATAAGTGTGAAACTTGCAAAGTAAATGGGTTGCTAATTAGGAATGTGGGAAAGGAAGCAAAGGTCTTGGATTTATATATCAGTTTGGAAAAGCAAAGGGGCTGCAAGACGGTGAGAAGTTTAATTTGTCTTCCTCACAAATTATTTATAATAGTTACTTCTGTTTAGATATATAGGTACTGATTTGTTGTTGATTATGTTGCATGATAATACTTGATAATTGTCAATGGTTCAACAGTTTTGAGTCCTGCTACTATCATGAGATGGCTGAAGTATCATATTTGTTGTCAAAGTTTGTAATAGTGTAATATGTGAACGCTTCACACAACGTCTTTGTAATAGTGTACCAGATAAATATGTATAATATGTATTCTTTGATGTAATTATTTTTTCTAAACCCATAGCTCAGACTTACATAAATATATATATTTATATAACTAAGACAAATATACAAGTGTTACATCTAATGTAGTTTACCAAGAAGTGTTCCAAAGTGTTCGTTAGTTAACATTATTACTACCCATGTGATTTGGAATGAAGTTTACATTAAAATGTATTTCACATTGTTTTAATTTATTTTCATGTGATGTCGTAGTCCTAAATTGCAAATATATTGTACTCAATATTGACCCGTGCGATAGCACGGGTCGCGCGATCTAGTAAGTTAAAACAATAGATATTTTGACAAAACATTTTTGTCCTTGTCCACACACTGTTGTTGAAAATCTGGCATCAATATTTGAACAGCTTCAAAATTTTCAACTTTGATGCAGACTCCATTTTCTCAGTAAATATTTATTTGTTGGCATCTTATGCATACTGTGTTGCACGGGTGCGGGTGCGGGATATGGCATTTCTCAAAAAACAAAGGTACGGGTACGTTACGATAAAAAAAAAATAATTTAAAATAACATAGCATGAGGAAATTATATTGCTCAACCGGCGGATTCAAACTTGTAGTTCCAGTAGGAAAAGGAACTTGTACTGGATTTGCTTTTTCATTAGCAATTCTGTCAAGTTCTTTCATCTCAGCAAGATATTCATTCGTCACTTTTGGACAAATAGCTGTCCCTTTTTCTTTTCTCGGAGCAAATGACATCTTATTCTAAAATAAGAACCCTTGTACGATATATTGCAACAGTTGCAGTTCCAGGTTGCATTATTTCCTTTTCCTTCACATTTAATTTTAAATGAAAAACCTCATTTTCTCAAGAAAAAAACGGTTATGCGTACCTTGAGAGTACCACTGCCGTACCAAGGTTAAAAAAAAAAAATATTGGTACATCATGGGTGCGTCCAGTACGAGTACCATACGAGTACCAGTACCCGGTACGGGTACGTTTTGCAAATTGGAGTACCCATGCTTGAGAGTATGCATATCTTACTTTGACTTAAACAAGAAAAGGAAGAAAGAAATGAAGAGAGAATGAATTCCAAAACAAACTTTGGTTGGGAAGTATTATATAGGGGTAATAGTCACTTTGGTCCGTGAATGTGTAGCAAGTAATCACAATAGTCCTTCAATGTATCAAAATTCCAAAATAGTCCCTGATTGTCCACTTTGTTAGTCAAAATAGTCCCTAAAGCTTAAATAACCCCTTAATACTCACAATAACTCTTTTGATATAAGGACTAAAATGACAATAAGTAAATATGTATAAGGACTAATATGACAATAAGTAAGTCTATTGAAGGACTAATATGACAATATTAACGAAATATTTTAATATCAAGGACTATTTTGACTAACAAAGTGCACAATCATGGACTATTTTGCAATTTCGATACATTGAGGGACTATTATGACTACTCGTCGCTCATTCAAGGACCAAAGTGACTATTTCCCCTATTATATATCCTCGAGCCCTCAAATGGAAAACCAAGTTCCAACAATCACATTTTCCTTGTCTACTACATACAAAGGTGCAGAATTTCAGATTGATAAACAACATCAACAGTGACATGTCTTTGTCTTGTTATACATTTCAAGAGATTATTCTTGTTCAGGTCTATTTAACTGCGGCTACTATTATTCATTTATTCTATAATAATTCAGCATCTTTTGACTCTCTACAACATTCTCTATCTACTCCCACTCAACTTCATATCAAGAATAAACCAGAGCTGCAATGTGTGTGTCTCTTTTGCAATCTTAGCCATCCGAAGCTTCCGGCAAAAACCTAGGTTCAACCAGTGATTTACTAGTTCGACTAATGACACACTTATCCAGTTCTTTGATCGGGTTGATAGTCGGTAGGTTTTAAAAACACTTGTGAAACTTTTGATGTATACATTTTAGCACAACAATCATTTTGGCTTTTTTTGGTTTTCTCTATCATTTAAAATAAAATAATGCTTTGATTTTACACAAAGATGTTGGAAGAGATGAATTTAGAAACCTTGCTTATAATAATATAATGTATGTTGTGCACATTCCATAAAACGAGCACTTTCTTGTATAAACCCCCCACGTGAACCAGCTAGAAGAAGGTGATCCAAATTAAAAGACTAAACCTCAAGGCTTATTTAATTTGACTATGATTATGATATGATTGGAAGATTGTACTAGTAGTTTGTAAGGAAAATTTCTCATGGGAGAGTGAAAGCAACATATGTAGAAGAGACAGAAAAAAATCTCCGTGAAATATACAAACAAATAAAATGTAACAATCACCATAATATTCATTCCAACGAGGTAAATTAAAAGAGACAAAAAAAAATTATTTTGATACTTTTTTCAATGTATGATTTGTAGATTTTATCTAAGCCCCTTTAAATTTTTATTCACACAGAGTACTATGTTTATAGCCTCTTGTTTTATTAGAAGTATAATAGTTTTTTTTTTTTTAAGAAATTGAAATTGAATTATAGTATGTATAAGTAGGAAATTTATTAATTTTTCACGATCTCTATGTAATATAGGCTTAATTGTTGTTTTGGTTCCCCTATTTTTATTATTTTGCGAAATTGGTCCCCCTATTTTTAAAATTCGACAGTTTTGGTCCAAACCGATCCAAAAAAACCGAAAACCGCACAAAACCAAATATTATTGGATGTGTTTGGATGACATTTTGTGAAAACCGCTTGGATTGGATCGGATTTTGGATTGATTTTTCCGCACCGAACCGAACCGCATACAAATATTTTAATATATATTTCCATTTTTATAAGTATAATTTATTATATTAAGCCATTATTTTTTTCTTTTTAATTCTTTTAATACGAGTTTAATTTAATCAATTTTGTTTCTATTTCGTACGTTTTAAAGATAATCAATCATTATTATTCTGTACTATTAATTTTTCATAAATCATATGTTATATTTTGTATCAAACCTATTATTTTATCATATTTTTATAAGATTATTATTAGTAAAAAAATTATAATTTGTAATTTGGACATCCAAAAACCGATCCAAATTAAACTGCATTAATTTGGATCGGATCGAATCGGTTTTTTAAAACTAATCATCCAAAACCGAACCGCATATGATTTTATCTTTGGATCGGATGCGTTTTTGCCTCAAAACCGATCCAAACTGGACCGCGAACACCCCTTACTCCATCATATTTTTGAATTATAAAAATGTGATGTGATAAATTTTAAATGTCGTGGAATATGATCTAAAGATGGAAAAAGATCAACATCGATGAAGTTGTAACAAAATTCCCTTGAGTACTTCATTTAAAACACATTATATCACAATATACTTCATTTAAAACACATTATATCACAATATTTTAGACAAAATATTTGATAGAGGGACCAAAATTGTCGAATTTTAAAATATGAGGACCAATTTCGCAAAATGATGAAAATAGGAGGATCAAAATTGCAATAAGCCTATAATATATATATATATATATATATATATATATATATATATATATATATATATATATATATATATATATATAGAGCATCTTGTGTATTTAATTATTTATCATCTTTCATCAATCATTCAATAAGAAATATATTAAGATATTTTTCTTTCTGCCAAACTCTCAAGCTTATTTTGCTTACGATATAAATTTCATCTATTTGATCATGTGATTTCTAAGAGCAGTCACAACCTCGAATCAAAAATATTGGGACACACGTACATAAATGGAAAAAATTAAAAGAGAAACAGAGAAACAAATTAGTCACATCATTTTTTACTTTTTTTTTATAAATTTTTTCTTATCCATATGTGTGTGCCTATGTAATTTTTATTTGTGTTTATAACCAACTAAGACTTTCTCGATTTCTAATATGCTTCCATCCCTCCTTTCTTTCTTCCTTTTTTCCCTCAAAGTCTTGGATTCCTTTCTTTTTTTCCTGTCTAACTTTCAAAGAAATTGCTTACAGAAATACAATTTGCCTACAATATATTCTTATTTAATAAAATTGAAATTATAAAATGATTATCCAGTTAATTACCAAATGCAACATTAAAATATTTGCTACTTTTCTCTTATTTCGTTCATTTTTATTTGTTATTTTAAAGTGATTTACATGTTCCAAGAAAATTTACAATTCATTATCTTATTCCATTTATTTCAATTTTTGCAACAAATACTTAAAAGTTTGGCACGGCAAAACTATAATCAATGATGTATTAAGCATTGAAAATGAAGAAATAATGATGAAGAAATTTTTCTACATAAATAACGAGGAAAAACAACTGAGAAAGTATAAACAACCTTAGTGTAATTGTGTCATTGCCGACAAATCCATTCTCAATCAAACCTAATAAATATCACTACTAGAAAAAGCAAAATTAGAGAGGGAAATTAGGGATGAAAAAAATAAAATCCCTCATAAATTTTTTGGTAGCAAAATTTAGTGACGGAATTTGAGAGGGATTTCATATTTTCCCTCACTAAATTTCCCTCACTAATTTTTGTTTTTTTAGTAGTGAATAATAAATGTTTATATATGTTCGACCCTGCTAAAGAAAAATCAGACACAAATTATCTAGATCACAATAGTGTAATTGTGTAAATGAACTAGTCTTTGCTGAAAGTTGCATGTTTATCATGCCCTTGGCGTCACGCTGAAACTAGTTTTCTCTTGTAGTAAATAAATAAAATAATGTATGTAGCTATCTAATTTATCTTTGATAAGGCTATGAAAATGAAATGGCTGCGCCAATTGTTTTGCCCTAGTCATTTTCCATACCACTCCAGATGAATGAGAAAACGATGGTTATGATACTAAACCACATGGATTATGAAAACAACAGTTACCCTCTGATGATGTGTAGAGCATTTATTTTCCTAAACAAAACCATTTTGTCATCTCATATGATCGTGCTTGATGGCACGGGTTGCCGGTTTTTGTATGCCTAAGCGTTTATGTTGACATTTCAATGGCCAGCCACAACCTATAATAGGGATACAAACTAGTGTGGGCTGCAAATTAGTAAAAAAAAAAAACATAACAATGCTTCAAGTAAACGTATTGCTCGCAAGTGTTAGAATTTCTTCTAATACTTTATGGGCGGTAATCAATTGTGGGTTTTGGTTTTAATAAAAATAGGTTGATGTTGTAATCTACTTTATGATACTCAGAGCATAATAAAAGTGATCAAAAAATAATGGTTTTTTGACACCTAATATGATTTGTGTAGAAATAAAGTGTAGGCCTGAACACTAGGGTTCATGATGGTTGGTACCTAAGGTTACATGGTTATAAATAGAGAGGTTAGGTCTCCTTTGCTATCACTCTGACTATTCTGCTCATTAGTGGTTTGCCCCATTGAAAACCCTATGTTCAAAGCATGTGAAAGGTAAGGGAAGACTTTGTCTCAAATCTCAGCGAGTATAGTAATCGTGACTATAGTTTCGGCTTCTTCAAGTAAGTGTGTTCTAATTTCATATAATAACATGATCTTGGTGATTTAACCTTACAACAAGTTGTTGTAGGAAAATTTCTTATGTAAGCATAGTTTAATATAGTAATATTTACATTAAATGTTTAAGGCTTAAATGCATTTTTACCCCCCCTATTTTGACTGAATCGGAATTTTACCCCCCCTATTTTAAAACTCGGAAATCTACCCCCCCAATTTTATGTTTGTCGGAATTTTGGCCCCCCTATTTTAAAAATCTGAATTTTACCCCTCCAAATTAATATTTTCCAGGAATTGGCTGAGGTGGCTGTGCTGATGTGGCTTAAATAATACTAAAATTGTGCTGATGTGGCTTAAATAATACTAAAATAAATATTCACCCATTTAAACTATTTATATTATATATTCTGAATTAAAAAAAGAAAAAAATTAATAAAAAAAATGTAACTTAAAAACGCTACCAAAAAAAGTGGATCTCAGTACCAAAACGTAAACAACCGTGTTCCCTTTCTCCTTCCCTTCAGGCGATGCCCTGACCTAGCCGTTCCTAACCATCGCCATTCCCACTTCGTCATCACCGATCCACTTTGACAGCGTTGTCTCTGTTCTCAATCTTCATCGTTCTCCCTCTTTCTGTCGCCGCCGTTCACTGAAAATGGTGAATCACGAAGTAATGATTCTTGGTTCAAGTTCAATGACGAAATTGAGGTATGTCTTTCTCATATTTATTACTGCTCTGTTGTTGTAGTTGCTGTTCTGTTGTTGTAGTTGCTGTTCCTTTGTTGATTTTGGAACTGATATGGAACTTGACATAATGTAGATCTGTGCTTTTTTATTTTGTAGTCATACATGGATTGCATTCTGTTTCAGTGATATAATTGCATAAATATTCTATATGAGCTGCAACTCAGATTCTGTTTCAGTCATGAATATTCTATATGATTAACCAATCAAACCCAATTTTATGTAGCATAAAAAATCATTAAAAATGCAGAAAATAGAAATACAGCGTTTAATGTTTATTGGTGAACCAAAATCGTGAAAAGGTTTTTTTACCCACCCCTACTCTTTATATTATGTGTTTGGTTCATGATTTGGGGTATCTCGTTGAGCATTTTTAATGAATATATTGGAGTATGTGTTTATATTATGTGCTTGATATATATAGGGCTTGTGAAGATACAGAAAATGATGATGAGTTGGACAAGGAAGACATGGAGGAAGAAGATGATGATTGTATTGCAAGTGAAGAGGAAGAAGACGATGATGAAGATGATAGTTACTTTGATGATGGTGGAGTGGATGAGTGTGTTGATTTGAGTGTTATTTTTCCACCTGAAACATTTTGCTTGGTTACTAATAATGTAGATGCAAAATCATTGGATACTCCTACAACTGCAGCTGATTTTCAAGATGAGCACTATGAAGATTCCGATGATTTACATACTCCACCAGAGAGTGAAGATGAAGAGCTTGGTAAAAACTATCCAATTTTTAAGCTGGGTGAAGGGAATGCCCATGTTAAGTTTGAAAAGGGTTTGAAGTTCAACAATAAAAAGCAAGCAAAGGATGCATATGAAGAGTATGCATTGGAGACTAGGAAAAATCTGCGTCTCAAGAAAAATGAAAAAGAATACTTGGTTGTAAAGTGTATGCATGATTGCCCTTTTCATTTGAGGATTAGCTGTTATGCTTGTCAGATTCTGTTATGCTTGTTGTTTAATGGAATTTTATCTTTCATGTGATGTTGTTTTTCCATGTATTTATTTTTTTTTAATTCCTACATTTTATCTTTATTTTCTAGTTTTTTTTAGAATTTTTTTCTGCATTTTAAGGTATTTTTAAAAAAAAAAATCGATTTTTTAAAAATTAATTTATTTTTTGTAATTAATAATTATTTAATTTAAATAATTAATTAGGTGGATAATAAGATAATATTTTAAAAGCCACATCACCACTGCCACATCAGCCAACATGCACTCAAATGTGGTGGGGGGGCAAAATTCCGAAAAACTTCAAATTGGGGGGGTAGATTTCCGAGTTTTAAAATAGGGGGGGTAAAATTCCGATTCAGTCAAAATAGGGGGGGCAAAACTGCACTTAAGCCAATGTTTAAATAGTGACCCAAAAAAGGTAATATTTGCATTCAAAGTTGTGTAATCAATGTACTGAATGTTTCATCTTTGGATATAAAATTTTATCTTTTGACTTCCTTAACCAATGTCCCCAGGGCACTGGTTAGCATTCCAGTATTAATAATCTAGTATATAGTCTAAGGAGGAGGAAAAAAATGAGGTAACTTAACCTAAAATTACTCTATTTAATAATTTATCATCAATAATTATGATAATGTAAGTATGAGACGATTTCTTACAAACAAATCACAATATTGTAAAGTAAACTTATTACTTTTGTGTAATGTGAAAATTAAATATGATATCAAGCATTAGTAACTAGGGGTTTTCACGGTTCTACATGACTCGTTCAACTCGATGATCCAAACAAACACAACTCGTATTTTATCCAAACTCATTCAAGTTCGAGTCCAAACATAATTAACTCGTTCAAATCCAAAGTTGTTTGGTTCAGGTAACATATTTATTATTCCAAACATGTGCATCCACGAGCCTAACCCATCCAAAAAATTTGTCGTTTTTTAAATTTTTTGTTGATATAGTTGAAGTCTTTTATGTGTTGATATATGAGTGTGTTAATTAATTTCGAGTGTTGGAATTTTTTTATTGTTTAGTTTAGTTTAATTGTTTGGATTTTTAAGAAATAAAATATCATTAAATAGCATACATACTTTTTTGGATTTCTCGTGACTCGATGATCAGACTCAAACCAACATGTTCATGGGATTGACATGATTTGGGTTTGACTAGAAAAATACGAGTTTTTAATTCCACTCAAACTAATAAATTTTTATTACTCCATCCGTTTCAAAATGAGTGTCGTTTTAGGTGTTTACACACATATTAAGAAATGCAATGATTAAAAGAAAGAAAATGGTTATTTTACCAAATTATCCTTATTAACTATTGGTTAGTTTTAAAAGTAATACTTTGAAAGTAGTGTGCAGAGTATTAATTGGAGGGTACTGTTGAGGATGACTCAAAATTTGGTGTTTTGGAGTTTTGGAGGAACAGAGAAATCGTGACACGATTTCGTGAGCGTGGCACGATTTTGGTATGTCGTGAGCATGTTTTCTGGATGTTCAATCGTGACACGATTTTGGGAAAACGTGACACGATTTTCGGCTTGCTGGGCAAGTTTTCAGGATAAGGTTGGTCGTACCTTGGGTCGTACGTATCAACCGTGTCACGATTTGGACAAACGTGACACGATTTTGACAGATCTGAAACACGTTTTAAGCACTCCATGACCCATTTTGTTGGGTAAGCTTGGTGAAACTCATGGAAACCAAAGGAGGGAACTTTTAGGGTTTTAGATACTAAAGGTTGAGGGTCTTTGGGTGAGGTTCAAAGCTTCAAGATGTGAATCTTGGAGAACCAAAAGAGGGGGCTCTTGGGAAAAGGGTTGGTGCCTTTTGGGGAAGATTCATGGGGTTGGGAAACACATGAGTGAAGAGTCTTTTGTAAGCAACATGGGTGAGTCTTGTGAAACCAAAAGAGAAGATCCTTAGTGAAATCAAAGGCTAAGGGTTGGTTCTCTTTTGGGGGTTAGATTCTAGTGTTGGGAAACAATTGTAAACACCTTGGGAGAGTGAAAATTCATGAGTGTCTTGTTCATTGGTGAGATTGGGAAAATGGGTAGAAATTAGGGTTGTTCTTTGTGAGCTTGTTGAAGCTAATTTCTTGTAACCCATTTGTATCTCTTTGTAAGAACTCATTGATAGTGGATTGGAGAGATCAATCTCTCCCCCAGAGTAGGTCAAGTTGGACCGAACTGGGTGAACATTTCTTGGTGTTGTTATCTTTTTCTTTACTCTCTTTATCTTGTTTATTCCTTGGTTGGATTGTGGTTTTGCTATGCACTTGGTTTATAGACTTGGTTTATAGTTGTTGCTTGTGGTTAATTTTGGTCGTTGGTTGCCATTGATACTTGCTCCACACATCATAGTTTGTATTGGTGTGAAATTTGAGTCCGGAATTCCCAACAATTGGCGCCCACCGTGGGGCAAGGGGAGAAGTTTGTCAAGTGTGCACCATGGGTACCAAAGGTTACATCTTGGAGATGGAAGCAAGCATGGTTCAACGGAAGTGTATGGAAGCATTGAAGGTTGAGACGGTGATGTTGGTCAACCTAGCACAATCAAAGAAGGAAAAGTATGAAGAGAGGAGGTCATGATGGTGATGTTGTGGCGGTGATGTGTGTGTTCTCAATGAGTAAGTTCGGCTTGGAGAGGCGGTGTGAAGAATACTCGCGATCAACCTTTGAGGTGGAGTGGCAAGGTGGAAGCATAGTGTGAGTACGCATTTGGAAGTTGAGGTAGAGAAAGCTCAACTTGAGGTGGAATTGATGACACCGGGAATGGTACGACTATGGAGGCCTTGGGTGCTATGCTCTAGTTGTGAGCATGTGAATTCTTCAAGAGGACGGAAGGCATTCCGGGGGTTGAAGAATGTTTGGCATGGCTTGTGGAATTACCGGAAAAGGCCAATGGTAATTGGAGGCAAGTGAATCTTTGGGAGGACGGATTTGATCACTCCGTGGGCCGAAGAGGTTATGGTGTAGGCTTGTGGAACTACCTAAAAATCCTAGTGTAGTTGGATGCAAGGAACTTCAAGAGGGCGGAAGGCATTCCGAGGATTGAAGAGGTAAAGGTGAATTCTTGTGGAGCTACTTGGTGTAGTTGGATGCAAGGGAAAAGAAAAGGGAATTGATGGTTGATGGTTAAAGTGGCATCACCACAAATTTAGAGTCAAGGTGGAGAATTGTTGAGGATGACTCAAAATTTGGTGTTTTGGAGTTTTGGAGGAACAGAGAAATCGTGACACGATTTCGTGAGCGTGGCACGATTTTGGTATGTCGTGAGCATGTTTTCTGGATGTTCAATCGTGACACGATTTTGGGAAAACGTGACACGATTTTCGGCTTGCTGGGCAAGTTTTCAGGATAAGGTTGGTCGTACCTTGGGTCGTACGTATCAACCGTGTCACGATTTGGACAAACGTGACACGATTTTGACAGATCTGAAACACGTTTTAAGCACTCCATGACCCATTTTGTTGGGTAAGCTTGGTGAAACTCATGGAAACCAAAGGAGAGAACTTTTAGGGTTTTAGATACTAAAGGTTGAGGGTCTTTGGGTGAGGTTCAAAGCTTCAAGATGTGAATCTTGGAGAACCAAAAGAGGGGGCTCTTGGGAAAAGGGTTGGTGCCTTTTGGGGAAGATTCATGGGGTTGGGAAACACATGAGTGAAGAGTCTTTTGTAAGCAACATGGGTGAGTCTTGTGAAACCAAAAGAGAAGATCCTTAGTGAAATCAAAGGCTAAGGGTTGGTTCTCTTTTGGGGGTTAGATTCTAGTGTTGGGAAACAATTGTAAACACCTTGGGAGAGTGAAAATTCATGAGTGTCTTGTTCATTGGTGAGATTGGGAAAATGGGTAGAAATTAGGGTTGTTCTTTGTGAGCTTGTTGAAGCTAATTTCTTGTAACCCATTTGTATCTCTTTGTAAGAACTCATTGATAGTGGATTGGAGAGATCAATCTCTCCCCCAGAGTAGGTCAAGTTGGACCGAACTGGGTGAACATTTCTTGGTGTTGTTATCTTTTTCTTTACTCTCTTTATCTTGTTTATTCCTTGGTTGGATTGTGGTTTTGCTATGCACTTGGTTTATAGACTTGGTTTATAGTTGTTGCTTGTGGTTAATTTTGGTCGTTGGTTGCCATTGATACTTGCTCCACACATCATAGTTTGTATTGGTGTGAAATTTGAGTCCGGAATTCCCAACAGGTACAATTGAAAAGAAAAAGTTATTATTGCATTGGAAACTGAAAGCGACATTCATTTTGAAACAAATTTTTTTGGCTAAAGCGACACTCATTTTGAAACGGATGGAGTAGATCGAATAACGGATTTGGCCAAACTTGACCAAGCTTAACATTAATGTAAACACAAAGAGCAATCTTCGAGTCAAACACTATTAGATTATAACTTGACACCACTAATTGAAAGAGACCTTAAAAACATATGATTCAATATGTAAATATTGTTGATTTTTTCATTTGACGATAATATTTCCAGCTCTCTGTGGCAGCAAGTCCGTTTGTGGCTTGACTTTTCAGGTGTTGATCATCACAGCCTCAACACTCATTTTACTCAATTTACCAACTATTTAGGTGATTCGAGGAGTCGTCGATCATTCCTTCAGTTACTGTGGCTTCTTTGTGTTTGACTCATATGGAAAGAACGTAATAATAGAATTTTTAATAATGTTTTCCATTACGGAGCTTACGGAAAAGGTAAAGTTTAATTCTTACTGGTTGTTGAGTGCTAATAATGCCTCTTTTGTGTATGGTTGTCAGCCCTGGCGGCCGGACCCTTTGTTTTGTTTGTGTATCGGTTGATGCCTGGTTTTGTATCTATTTAACAGACTATTTGTACTTTGAGCGACCTCTTTAGTACGCCTTGTGCTCAGGGCCGGCCTCGAGGGAGCGCAAACAGCTCTACCGAGCCGAGCCTCCAAAATTTGGGGGCCAAAATATTTTTTTTTTTAAAATATAATACATGTAATTATTTAATATATACGAATGGCGTAATAAGTAAATCAGTAAAACTGAAATGGCCTAGCGGTAGTAGCGTGAGCTGATAGCATCAAGGTCCTGGGTTCAATACCCTCTGAACATAGCTTTATTTTTAGATCCCTGAACATAGCTTTTTTTAAATTAGTCCCTCTGAACATAGCTTTATTTTTAGATCCCTGAACATAGCTTTTTTTAAATTAGTACTTTTTTTTCCTTTTTTACTCTTTAATTAACCCAGATCCGTTTTTCTTTAATTAATTTTTCTTTCTTAATTAATTATTCCTTTTTGGTTTGGACATAATTTATTGTCGATTTGAGGCTCCTCAATCTTCTCTCCAATTCAACCAAATTCTCCTTAACATATTGGATTATATATTTAAAAATAAAAGCACAATATCATTGTTTTCTTCTTATTTTTGTTAGAGCACTTCTTATAATTTTTGCCTCATACTTATCGTATAAAATTATAAAGCACTAACAACAAATATTATAATTTTTCATTTGAAAGAAAAAATATTATAAATCTTTTATTTTTTCCTTTGTACAAATTAAAGAAAATAACACCCTAGAAAATTGATAATGATATTCGTTTGAAGTTGTATTTTAATATTATTGATTAGAATATCAATTTTTTTGTGTTAATTACAATAATGACTTTTTTTTTTATCATTACGGATCTTATTTTCAATTTAAATTGATAATTGCTCTTTCAAAAAAAAATTATGTTTTTATTTTATTAGGGGCCTATTTTAATATGAGAGCCGAGCCTCCAATTACTCAGGGACGGCCCTGCTTGTGCTTAAGAGGCGTCTCCGTTATTGTAAATATATACCATTTTACCTTCTTAAAAAAAATTAATTGAGCTTTCAAAATGTCATTACTTTATTTTTTAGGCTAAATTGATCACCCGATCTCTTAGCTTAATTATGTATTTCAAATTGGTCGCATGAAGATTTTAACATCAATTTAGTCCATCAATCTTACAAAGTGTCTTTAGTTTTAATAATTCTTCCATATAATCGTATAAAGTCTATGACATGTAAGATATCGAATCTATATCTTGCATTTTTCAATCCGACTAGACTTAAATCTTACAAAGGATAGTTCGATGGAGCATATTCTCACTACTATTCTTCAAGGAAATCAAGTATAGGTTCACACATAGTTTAAATACGTAATCCATTTGATATTTCTGGTAATAAAGTCATAAGCAACTATATAAATATAGCATAAAACAAAATGTTTTTATATTCTGTTCCCTAAGCATGTTAGTAGTAACCAATTATCAGAATGTTTGCCATTTTTTAAAAAAGACCGCCGACCCTCGTCTGAAAGCATTAATGTTGAAGCATCTTAATCATTAGTTTAATGTTTTATTCACTGATTTAGAACACTCTAAATTACTTCATCACTACTTAATCACGTGCCATAGTTGACTCTAATTAATTCTTCTGTATAGATGTAAGAACAAGAAATTGTCCAAATGATTAAAAAAAATCCAAAACCATGTGAACATTTTTCATTCAAGAAACCATGTCACATCAAAAAATTCTCTCTCTTGAGAAAGAATCATGATGAATTACATTGCTTGAAGAAGGAAAGTTGAAATACTGAGGAAGATCATAAGATTTATGATCAAGGGCTATTTCTTGATTTTGCATTAGAGGTTGATCATCATGTTTCATCTGGATGCAAAGTATTTCTGCTTGTGCTACTGCAAGCTGCATTTGAAGCTCAGAAACTTGGTTTTGAAGGTATGATATGGCTCCAACACAACCATAAACAGGGTCTTTCACTCTTGCATTCGCTTCATATACTAAACTGCTTACTGCATCAGCTCTTTGTTGAATAGGAAGTTCCTATAACATTGTACAATAAGTCAATAACCATTTTCAGCCAAAAGGGTCAAAACTCAAAACCTAATAAGAAAATTGCACTTTTGATCTTTCTATTTTATCACGTTCACAAAAATAGTCATATTTTTCAAAATCGAATTTTGGTCGAAACGCAGATGTTTGTTTCAAAAAATGGTGTGACCAATTTTTAAACGATGTAACATTAAAATGTGGGCTATTTTTGTGAACATGATAAAATAAGAAGAACAAAAGTACAATTAAGCGGAAAAATAATAAAACTAAACCTAAAATAATGCTCTATTATACACACTATGAAGTTTTTCTTTTTCTTTCAAGGAAGCATAGAAAGTGTGGATGAAGTACCTGGAGCATTTTGCTAACGTTGCTGGCACCAAAAACCTTGTGAACAATTGCAAATTTTTTAGGATCATGTGAAGGGAAATAAGGAGCAAAGATACAATCCTTAGCACAACGGCGTCTAAGGAGTTTGCATGAAGCACAAGGGGAAGTAGTATTACCACCCATTAGATTTATGAAAACTAGAGAAAATAAGAGTAGTTTATGGAACACACACTGAGGAAAGGAATTGAGGTTGTATAATGAGAGAGACTATATTTATAATAAATGGCCAACGGCGTGGGAGACTATAGCCGCTACATTGTGCAAATAAAATAGTATTGCTAGAATAGACTCGACTTATTGATTTAAACAATTTTACATATCTTGGGTTATTCAAATCTCTTTTCTCTTATCCCCCTTCTTTTTTAATACATTTACATCAAATATTTATTTCTAATTAAAAAATTACACATATCGAATTAAATTACATTATAGTCCACTCTTTAAGTTAATTCTTAAATATCTCCACAAATATCTAGCCAACAAGGTAGTATGTATTAGCCCTTAAAACAAAAAGTTAGTATGTAATGTATAGAAAAGATCAATAATAGTATCATTTTGTCTTTATTTTTTTTGGTTAAACAATTCACATACTTGAGTTTTTTTAAGGCTAATTATCTCATCGAAATTATCATCAGAGAGAATTGAACCTATAACCTTAAAAATAACACATTCTCTTCAAGACAACATTGTCAGACCAATCTAAAGGGGTTCACAAATAGTTGAGTTAGTATACATCCGAAGCGTTTAATTTAGGTTTCCCAAAATATTATTTGGGAAAATAGATGTTTTGTTTCATGCAATATGAGCAAAGTTTTAAGAAAAAGATTTTATTATGAAAAAAGAAAAAATAATCTCCAATTTTGATCCTTTATATTACTTTCTTGTCCAAATAGGTGACGTAGCAAACATAAAGTCACTTAGCCGGCTCACATGACATGTCATGTGGGATGTTGGTGTACAATAATGTGACAAGTTGGATGAAACATTAACATTAAAAAAAAAATCTATTATTAACTGTTGAATGAGTGTCCTTAATTTTCTTTTTTGGGCAGCAACCTTAAAATTTGCTTGCAAGTCGATAACATTATACTCTATTCTTAAGACTATTCACCTAATAAATCGATCCCTTTATATTGAACATATTTGTATAGAATATTGAGTTTTAAAAATGGATCAATCATAAAAAGTGTTACTATGAATTTTTTATTATGAATATTTGCACTTTGTTTTAGTTCATTATGATATCTGCAAGTGTTATGCCTATATAAACAAATGCTGAGAAACTTTACCGTTAAGCAAAAAACAAAACATTGCAAATAAAAAAAACATTGGAAATAAATATTTAACATATTTAAGCAATATTTAAGATTATTTATGTTTTAAATTTTTTAATCAATGTTCTTGATAGTTTTTTAAGGTCACAACTGGCCAAGTGATACGAGTCAACGGGTGGCCAATTTGGGGCACTTTCTAAATGGTGATTGGTCATTTCATTTTGTTTGAACTTGAAGAAAATATGCGTTACATATACTATTATCGCAAGTTGGTTATTGTAGAATTTCAATAGAGTTCCTTTGTCAAAAATAAATAAAAATTTCTAGAGTGTCCAGACCGTTCTTAAATAAAATGTAGATATCACATGTTCAAGTTGCAATGCAAGAGATTATCTTTATTTAGATGTTTGACATGGACCAACCTATAATCGGTATAATAGTGCTAAATTCTAGCAGCCTGTTTTTGAGCCTTCTTTAGGTTTCTTTTTTTGCGATTTAGTTAGCATAAGTTGAAACTCATCTTTTGGTGTCTCTTCTAGATCATAGTATGAATCATCGAGAACATCATCCGGGCCAAAACAACATCTTTGGCCACTGCAGGGCCAAAAGGAGTGTGGCATCACTTTGAGGCATGCTTGGGGAATCAAAAGCTTGTTTACTGACATAATATTAAGTGCCGGCATGATTAATAGGCTGAGGAACTATTCATATTCAAGTGTGAGTGGTTAGTTATATATCGATCATGAATGAATAACATGTGTATATAAGAGAGATGAAAAATATTGGATATACAAGAAATGTGATTCGTATATCTAATACTTTAAAATTTTAGATGAAAATGTGGTATCAATGTCTAGAGATACATTTAGTTCATTGCCACCACTGCCTCTCCCTAGAATCCACAACAAGAACATTCTCAACACCAAGGGGAAATTCTCACTTCAAATTAGTAAAAAGAGTTTCTTGGACCTTGGAAGATGACTCCGGATGCAATGATTTGTTGCATAAAAAACATTGAACCGATGCATTATCCTCAACAACTTCAGTAGGATTATCCCCATTCAAAACATTCTCTACATTATAAATCATTTTGCTTCTCATGAGCATCCATAGGATTAGCATTATCCGAAATAGAAGGCATGCCATATTTTAAGTGATGTCTTCCATGATGTCATTGCTGAAAAAACATAACTGGTGATCAAACTAGTGACGATAAAAATAAAATCTCAATTTAATTTCTCCTCAGTAAATTTAGTGATAGAATTAGCGACTAAATTTAGCCGCACTCTTTAGTTGATTTAGTTTTTTGCTGCGCCTAGTTTATTGCTTTTTGATGATGTCAAAGGTGCAGCTATATACCTCGTTTTGTTTTGTAGTTTTCCTCTTTATTCATAAAAATATATTAAATTCATTTTTTTGAAAAAAAAAATATTTTTTTATAATTGGACCATCAAAAAATAAACAGTCCTATACCCGTGCCCTACACAAGGGATAACTTATTATATTAATCACTTCGTCTAAATGTCACACCCTCGTGTTTGGGGGTTATGGACCATCAAAGAAAAGATAATACCATATCTCTATCCTAAAAGCATAGGATAAGGGCAACGTGATACATGCCATGTGTCTGGTATGTGGGCAAGGTGACGTGATACGTCGTCACACACTCGACATATGGGCAAGGATGGAATACCGCCAAAAATACAAATAGAGAGTGGGGGAAGTTATGCCCCCACGATGGGGAAGTTATTGAAATATATGAATACTTGATGTTGGACGATGTCTTGAATATGATTACTTCAAATAGAGTCCTAACGATAAGAAAAGATAGAGGAATTGGTGAAACAAAATTAAAAACATGCTAATAGTGTGGAAAATTTACTCAAAAACAAACAGGCGCATGTGGCTGCCACATTGTTTGACTCTGCTTCTTTTTTATTGTTAACGTTGTTTGACTCTTACAAAACGAGAGCTTGATTAATTGCACTTAGTTAAGAGAATACAAGACTATTGCTAAGAAATGAGGCTCGACGTGGATGTTTGTTAGACATGCAAACATTCATGTGAATACACAACTTAACGTTACCTTTCTCTATTTGTGTTTAGCTTGACTCAATTCATCAACTAGATCAAGCATCAATGAGAAATGTCCTTTTCCACACAAAATATAACGATACTTTCTTTTCTTTGTGTCACAAAAATTATAGTATTTCTGAGTAACATGACTCTCTCCCACGATAACAACTCGAATTCAAGTTTATGAGTCTATTTGAGAAGTAATCAAACTCTGACACAAATTATCTGCATTCAACCTGATGATTAGTTTCATAACGAATTCAAAGAAATCAAGTTATAAAAATACTTTAGGACATCTAGTTAAAGATATTAAACCTTAAGGATAGAAAACGAAATAAAATTTTGGAAACATGGAATACATTGGTTAAAAGTTGCTTTCATTTACTCCCTCCGTTTCAAAATGAGTGTCGCTTTAGGCTTTGACACACAGATTAAAAAATAGAATGAAATAATCATTGGATATAACGATTTTACTAAACTGCCCTTACTTTATAAGAAAAAGACAAAATTAAAGTGCATTGAAAATTGTGTGAGAGAAAAGTTGGAGAGGGTAAAGTTGGAAGAAAAAAAATTAAAGTTGTATTGGAAATGTAAAGCGACACTCATTTTGAAACGGAGGGAGTATTTTATAATAAATAGTCAAATTTGATCCTTGAAATTGTATGTATCTGATAAACATAGTTTTTCATTTTAAAAAATTGTAAAATACTACTCAAAATAGTTTGTCCGCTAATAATCACTTGTCTTTCTTAAGTTCACCAGCCGCCTCCCACCACCAAACCATCTTTCACTGTCCATTTCTTCATCTCTGCAACCTTTTTTTTATGCAATTCTTGTCCTTCTATATCATTAAATCTACGTTATCTCTGAAGAAAAAATACCAACCGGTCCGGGTCACACCGGTTTTAATCGGTTCACCGGTCTGACCATTGACCCAGACGGTTCACACCGGATTTTGCCGGGTTGATTGCATTTCCGGTCCTCTATGCCGATCAACCCGCCATCCTTACCGGTTCACGGTCGGACCTGTCCGACCGGCCGGTCCGGGTTTTTAAACACTGCTTCATGTTCGATATTGTAGCTTCTCGCACGATTCATCTATGGTTCTTATCCTATCGCACGTTCGTTTTCTTCTTCGTTTTTTTCGTTCTTCCCGTACCTTGGTGTTGAATTGAATCGTTGTTTTCATTTCCTGAACTATCTCTCTCTCTCTCTCTCTCTCTAGCCATGGGCATGGTTGTGCAAAGCGGAATTGGAATCTCCCGAGTCCTGTTCCTTCTCGCAACTGGTACTCCTCTCTCTCTCTCTCTCTCTCTCTCTCTCTAATTTCACATCTTTGTAAGAAAATTGCTTTTTTGACAATGAATACTTCCAATTGACACAAGTAAATGACCTTAATGCCCCTAGCGGTAGTTAACTACCGCTGGAAGATCCGCCGGCAGTTAACTGCCGCTGGGACCCAGCGGTTGTTAACTACCGCTGCTGTCTTCCCCCCAAAACCAGCAAACCCCTACCTCACCTATTCATTCATCACTTTACATCATTCCA
The DNA here is from genome assembly GCF_051527215.1 of Medicago sativa. NCBI lineage: Eukaryota > Viridiplantae > Streptophyta > Magnoliopsida > Fabales > Fabaceae > Medicago > Medicago sativa. The sequence continues at coordinate 72,991,354 of NC_140751.1, read as the reverse complement.
TTCCTATACCATAACCCAAAAAAACCCCATTTCAAAATTTTTGTGTGAAAATTTTGCCTCAAAATCATTGCTGATCGATTGCTAAGACGTTTCTACACACAAAATGCATCAAAGAACAGGTATTACAACGTTAAAATCCATTACATTTGATTGATTTTTCTGGGTCTTTTTTGTACTGTCACGCGTTTTAGCGGCAGTTAACTACCGCTGGGAGTGAGCGGCTGTTAACTGCCGCTGGTAACTTAGAAAATTTTGAAAAAATTTCTAAGTGGCAGTAGCTACTGCCAAATTTTTTTTTCTAATTTTTTTTCTTTTGTTTTTTTTGTTTGTTTATGTTACTATATGATATTAGATACATGTTTATTAATTAGTTTAGTAATTGTATGTTGTTTATTTATAGATAATGTTGAGAATGCGGGTGATGATCCGGGTGATCGAAAACCTAGAGTTGTCGATTCCATTAAGGTTAAAGCTCCCGCTAAGGTCGAAGTTTCCGTTAAAGTTGAGGCTTCAAGCGTCAATTCCGATGTGTGGAAACTTCGTGACAACAAAGTGGACACGGCTCATTTCTTTTCAACTCGAGACACATGGAAAGATAAAGATGAATTGCTCGGTTGGGTCCGTCGACAAGCAAATAGAGCTGGATTTACGGTTATCATTAGAAGATCTTGTGAAGGAAGAAATGCTATGTTGGAGTTGGTTTGTGAACGGAGCGGCGAGCACAAAGCACCGAAGACAAAAGTGAAGCATGAAGGAATGGGATCAAGAAAATGTGGGTGTTTGTTCAAGGTGCGTGGATATGTTGTTAGGGAAGACAATGCTTGGAAATTGGCTATTCTTAATGGCGTTCACAACCATGAGATGGTGTCGTATGTAGCAGGGAACCTTCTTGCCGGAAGATTAACGGAGGACGACAAGAAGATTGTACATGACTTGATCGATTCTTCGGTGAAACCAAAAAATATTTTGACAAATCTGAAGAACAAAAGGAAAGAGTCCATGACAAATATCAAGCAAGTCTACAATAAACGTCATAAATTCAAAAAGGCAAAAAGGGGTGACTTGACGGAGATGCAATATCTAATCACAAAGTTGGAAGAGAATGGATATGTTTATTACGTAAGAGAAAAAAAGGAAAGTCAAACCGTTCAAGACATATTTTGGACTCATCCAACATCGGTAAAGTTGTTTAACAATTTTCCTACTATTTTGATAATGGATTCCACGTACAAAACCAACTTGTATAGGGTGCCATTGTTTGAAATAGTTGGAGTCACCTCAACCTATTTGACATATTCGGTTGGTTTTGCATTTATGACGTCGAAGAAGGAGCATAACTTTACTTGGGCTTTGCAAATGTTGCTTAAACTTCTTGGACCAAATATTGATATGCCTAAGGTGGTAGTGACCGACAGGGACACGGGTTATGGTGCGGAGAGCACTTATTCAAGAGTTGAAAGAGTATAGGAGCAAATACATTGAGATATATGCGAGCAAGGACCGTCACAACTACATCTTGGATGGATTGTATCCTCCCAAAAATCCTAGTAGCTTTGCACCTCCCGACAAATGGTTGACATTGCCGGATATGGGACACATCGTTGCATCATGTTACAATAGGCCGGTGTTAGAGATGACTACATGGAAAGACTACATCTCCGAGACTTTTTCCCACTTAGAGGACAGCCTCTGGTTAACCCGAAAAGCAACATGATTTGCCTTGGTCTAATCCCAAATCATTTTGTCATTCTTTCATTAAAAGATGGTTGCCCACTACCTCCATCATCCACGGAGTGGAGAAATCACAGGAGCTAAGAGGCGACAACATGGGAGGATGAATTCTTGGATCAACACGATCGTTTCCGAACACTCATGGACATTGAGCTCAACGAGAGACCGGTTCCACCAAAAAAGCCAACAAATCAAGACAATCCAATTATGTTTGATGACACTCCGGTTAAAGAAAACACTGAATTTGAAGATGTTCTGGAACATTTAGATGAAATGTGACATTTTTTGGTCGGTGTTAATCCGTTTTTTGGTTGATACGCGCCGACGTATTTTTTTGTATATATAATGTAATGACCAATTTTTTGGGTGATATGTAACTAACCTTTAACTATTTATATGTATATCAATATATTTGAGTTTCACATTTATTAGTAATTAATGTACATTACGTGTAATGTTTTGCATAATGTGGAAAATTTGATGAATTTCAAACAATTGTTAAATGTTAACGCATTATCGGTTTGGTGTAATGTAACCGAATAATTGATAAACTATGAAATGTTGATGTTTATGATTGCTGGATGTTGTTGTTTCGGTTTGATTTCCTCCGGAATTGCCGTTTGAAATTATAGGTAAAACAGGACACATTTCCTGTGAAAAACCAGTGCAAACTGCACTGGTTCTGTAACTGGTGTGAGCGGTAGTTAACTGTCGGCGCATTAACCATCGGCTGTTAACTGCCGCTGGGGGTAAAATCGTCATTTACTTGTGTCAATAGGAAGTATTCTATGTCAGGAAAGCAATTTTCTCTTTGTAAATGTCCAAGCCCAATAAGAAAACTGAATCGGGTTCACATCTCGACCCGGTCCATTAACGAAATGACGTCACCATTAAGTTAACCTTTTTTTTTAAATTTTTTTTTATGTCGGTTTCCAGTAAAGTAAGAAAACGTGTAACCATAACACGACACAAGAGCATAAAACTTCTCTTTCGGTTCTGCAGATACAAAGACAAAGTGCAGAATCGCTGAAACGTGTTAAAGAAAATGGCGAAACCAATCACTCTTGTTCTGTTAATATTATTCCTTTCAATTTTACATTTCTCAAACGCTGCAGAAGAAGCTTTTGATGTTCGCAAACATCTCTCCACCGTGTCCAGGTTTCTCTCCCTAACATGTTTTCCAACATTCTAGATATTATCAATTTTTGTAATATGTATTGAGATTGATCCAATTGTGTTTGTTAATTTTCTTTGAAGGTACGGAGTTGTGAAAGACATTACTGACAAGAATTTCATTCCTTCTAAAATTCCTGAAGGATGTACTCCAATTCATTTAAATCTTGTGGTAATTTTCTCTCAACATTTTCAATGATAATAATTTCATTAATTACAAAATATGTTCTACTATGCTACACATTTATATTGTCTCTGAAGCATAAGCATAGACACGCACTGACACATGTGATTATACACTCAATTATGTCACTTTCCTAAATTATTACGGGTGTCAGACATACATGTTAGTGTCGTGTCCAATGTCCATGTCTATATTAGTGCTTCATAAACTATTGTTTTTTGTAATTTTCACAAAAACTCACATATTTTATATTGTTATGCTGCTTGGATGAGAAATTTATGACTGTTGAAACGATGGGTTAATCTTTTCTAGATTATCCAACTTTTTATTATTGATAGTTTTTTAAACCATTGGGAATTGGGTTTTAAAACCATAGGGATTGAGTGTTTTCGGTCTACAATTCATTATGCGTACTGATTTTGGAAGCTAAACTTCATTTTTTATGACATCGGTGGCATTAGAATTCTTAGAATCTCTTTTGATATTTTGGTGTATTAGGCTGTTATATTGGGAAGATTTATATATAACAAGTGTGTTAACCTTTTCCGGGGAGAGCCTTCGGTGACTAGAGCATAGTTTTGTTTTTGTTTTAGGAAGTTTGGAGGGAGTATTATCTACTTGTACTGTGAATGAGTGTTTTAATGTAAATTTGTTTTGATCTAATCTGTGTATGCCTTCCACTTTGGTTAGTGTTATTAATATATTTTTCCGTTTCTAAAACAAACAAACAAAAACTAGTGGACAACACTAATCACTTCTATACCAAATGGAATAGTATGATCATTGATGGTGCTATGTTACATTCCCAGGCAAGGCATGGAACTCGTTCTCCAACAAAGAAAAGGATAAGGGAGTTGGATAATTTGGCAGCTCAATTGGAAGATCTTGTAAGGGATGCGAAAGAGCGGAAATTGTCTTTGGAGAGAGTTCCGTCTTGGTTAAATGGATGGAAATCTCCTTGGCATGGAAGGCTTAAGGGCGGTGAGTTAATTAGACTAGGAGAGGAAGAATTGTTTGAACTTGGAATCAGGATTAGAGAAAGGTTTCCGAGTTTGTTTGATGAGGACTACCATCCAGACATATATCCTATAAAGGCAACTCAGGTGAGTCTATCTTCATTTTTTCCTTCTAGGTAGATTTGATCTATTGAATATCTGGTTATCTCCATGTACATCAATTGTCACTAGTAGTTTTGGAAGAATCAGGAAACATTGGTTCTCAGGTCCAAAGGGGGTAAAATATGCTCGTTGTTTTGAATTAATAAATGAATGCTAAGACACCATGATTAAATTGAAGTGCCACTGCAACAATGAGACATGAAATTGACTTGATATTTTGGATAGTTATGCATCTCTCTAATGTGGCAAACAGGTTCCCCGAGCATCAGCTAGTGCTGTGGCATTTGGAATGGGTCTTTTCAGTGGCAATGGAACTCTTGGAACTGGTAAACACAGAGCTTTTGCTGTTGCAAGTGAAAGCCGTGCTAGTGACATCATGCTGAGATTTCATGATTGTTGTCATAACTACAAGGTAATGTTGTAGACATTGTTGGTTTTTAAGGCAGGAGGATTTCTAATGCAAAAGTTTCACTTGTATCTGACACAGTTAACTGCAATCATAGATTAGCCAATTTCATAAATTTTAGTGTCCATTTGCAAATATGCTTCTTATACATGATTATATTTTATTATATTATATAAAGTCACACAATCTGCACGTGCTACCATTTCTGCCTGGAAAATGTTGAAGCCCGTGTGCCTATGTTCCTTTCGATGATAATTTTTTTCCCATTTTGCTAGAAGGTGCTTTCTGGTTACAATTTTGTCTGTCTTACCGTTGCGATGGAGATTAACATATTTCATTGAAATTACCATATTTGTCACTCTAATGTAAAGAGGCCTTCATAGGTTGATTATGAAGTGTGTTTAAAGAGGCTATTCTTAATTGCTTACTGATACATATTTTAGCTCTATTGATGTACATTGGGCATTTTGTGATTTTCAGTATTCTTATAGGTAGTGTCTGTAGTTTATTTCTGGACCTTTTTTTATGGATATATATAATTTCTTTGGTTACGAGAGCAGGATTTCAGGAAAAAGAAGGAACCCGCAGTTGATAAACTTAAGGAACCTATCTTGGATGAGATTACATCTGCATTAGTTGGGCGATATGGGCTGAATTTTACAAGGCAGATTACATCATCTCTCTGGTTCTTATGTAAACAGGTGATGGTTTTTCTTTATTCCCAGCTCCTTTTGATTTTCCCTGTGTTCTTTTAAGTTCACACATAATCATTTACTAGTGCAGTGGAGATTGATTATTTTCTTTTCTTTCCAACTGTCCAATTTGTGATGGTTTATAACAGGAAGCATCCTTGTTGGATATAACTGATCAAGCGTGTAGTCTTTTCAGCCCATCGGAGGTACTTTTGTAGTCATGATGTGATATGTGATCAAATGGTTGAATTCTTCCTCTGTAAATATTATTTAAATAAAATTTAAAAGATGTCAGGAAAACACTTACTTTTGACGTTATAATATAAACGAACAAAGTTTTGACTCCTTGATATGATAACTAACTGCAAAGAAACTGAAGTAGTAAAAAGGATATGTTGTTTTTCATGCCAAATGCATATAAATTATTGTTGTTTAGTGTACTCAAAAAACTAGTTTAGCTCTCACACATATAATCAGGATCTTTGTTGAGCTTATGGCTGAGTTGTTTTGCAACATGATTGCATGCTGCGTGCTTATAATATGTCAAATTCTGTGTACATAGATTACATTGCTGGAGTGGACAGATGACTTGGAGGCGTTTATTCTGAAGGGTTATGGTAAATCACTAAATTATAGAATGGGGATGCCATTACTTGAAGATGTTGTTCAATCCATGGAGCAAGCTATTAAAGCTGAAGAAGGTAATTTAGCATTTTTTAATATTGAGGTTCTTGCTTATAATGAAACTTCAAATATTTATATACATATTTGCTCTTCAGGATAAAACCTATATTAAAGTCGTCTTGTTCAAAAACACCTTAAAGACGAACTTGACTCTTCTAAAGTGAGTAGTTAGTAAAGTGAGAAAATCAAGACTTCATATTGTAACCACTAATGAGTTGTTATGCATGTGCATTTAATATAAAGCATCGATTTATTTATCAATGATTGATGTTACTCACTTCACTCTCTAAAGTGAATTGCTCACTTTAGAGGAGAGTCTTGTCCCTTGAAATATGCACGGTGCTGGCTCTATCTAGCATATAGATTACAAAGTAATGTGACATTTATCTGCCTTTGCTAGTTTGATCAAACTGTTTTCTTGTAAGTTAAAAGTTATTGCAGTGTATTTAGATGAAAATTGTTTGTTAATACAATAAAAGATGCATCTCAGATTTCTAGAATAACTTCAAAAAGTTTCCTGCTTTATAAGAAAATGGACCATATTGATTTTAATCTTCTTCACATTTGTCAAAACTGTGTTGTGTTATGCTAACTGTTGGTCAAATTATTTTATTTATATTCCTTTTGGCTAAAGCCTATATTTTCTTGAACTATGCATTTTTTAATAACGGTGTTCAAATTCTATGATCTTTCATGTTGACTATAGTTTGCATGACAATTGTACTGATTCTCAAAATTCCAGTTAGTATATAATTGGCTTCTCATTGTTTTGATTTAATGGTTTAAATATGTACATGTTTACAACCTTTGTCAATGTTTATGGGTTGAAATCCCGTTCGTTCTCCTTTTGGGGACTGCATCTTGATATATGACAATGTGAACCTATGACTCATTTCCATTTTTTTATTGCTTCTGTAGAAAAACATGTTCCTGGCAGCTTTGAAAAAGCAAGACTCCGGTTTGCTCATGCAGAAACTATAGTCCCATTCTCATGTCTGCTTGGTTTATTTCTTGAAGAGTCTGGTGAGGCTTTTAAAGTCTTCTCTTGAACAAATTTTATCAATTTCTATTTTGGTTTTATTGCAAAGTAGTGGGAGAATGTGTTTATGAGTGTTCTCTTTTAACAGAGTTTGACAAAATCCAGAAGGAAAAACCTTTGGAGCTACCTCCAAAGCCTCCACAGAAAAGAAAATGGCGGGGCAGCACCGTGGCTCCTTTTGCTGGTAACAACATGCTGCTCCTGTATAGTTGTCCTGTGTCAGGCAAAGCTAAAAGCAAGCACTTCGTGCAAGTGCTGCACAATGAACACCCCATTCCAATGCCGGTAAGCTTTTACAGTTCTTGTGAAGTTTATGCTGTCAGTTATTTTCCAATGGTTTTATTGTGAATAGCTGAATTTGGTTGGTAGTAGAATTTCAGCGCTGATTGTTTAAAATCTTATTATGCTGATGTGCATCAATAACGCAGTTTCGTTTTGTTATTCACTACAGGGTTGTCATGGTTCTGATTTCTGTCCGTTTGAAGTATTCAAGGTGTCAATATAATTCCACTCTTTTGCACAAAATGATCAATGTGCAAGATTAATCTGGTATCATTTTTATTCTACTACTAATCTTATTTCTGTGATTTTTCTCCACAGGAAAAAATAGTTGCACCTCATCGGAAGCATGACTATGATACAGTTTGTAATGCAAAGCAAGAGCTGAAGTCCTCACGGAGTATGATATTCCAAATATTTCAGTGGCTTTTCCCACTAGCGAAAGGTGACAACCCCAAAGATGAATTTTAGTTTGTTCTATTGAAAGGAGTATGAGTTCAATTCTCACGTTCTTTTTCCTTGGCGATACCACTTAACAAATTCAGGCATTAACACCACATTCTTCTAGCAGCGAACCAATTTTACATCGATTTCACTGCCAGACAAGAATGTCTTTGGTATCTTAAGCTTGGCACTTGAGCCGTCATCGTCTGTTGTTTGTATTTATAACACCTGAGTTTTGGATATGGAAAGTAGACTTATAGATATGATTTTCCCTTTTTTTTCCTTAACAGTGTTAATCTTGATACTCAACTAATTCCACAGATGATGTAGGTTGATATTTCATGTTTTGCACATCTGGCATTTCATTTGTTCTCTTGAACTCCCGTTTTTTATCTTTTGGAATAGTAGATATGAATCCAGCCATCTTCTGACTTATTGTAATGATCCTACTTTTGTGTGTGTTGAATGATTGTGTAGCAGCTTTAGATAAACGGATTATGATATTATGATCGAATGAGAAAGATTGCTGCCATATTAAAAGGAACATATGAACTGATAATCAAACATGTAAAGCAATATGATCGAAAATTTAAACACTGCTGGGTTGTAAGCAAATCAACATAAGAAATTTGAATGCCATGTTTGGATGTAAAAACTCCACTGACCAAATGAACATGTCACCTTTTAAGACCTCAATTAATCAATTGTTTTCAAGTTTCGTTGTGTGAATTAGGGGTCTGGATCCTCTCTATTTGGAGGAAATGAACATCTCAATTTCTTGTACTTGAGACGTGGCACTTGAACAATTTTTTTAAAAAGGCAAAATGAATTAATATGAAATCCATCCAAGTGCAAGGTGTGCAAGAATGAAAATTTGTAGGCAAGGATTCAGGCAAATCAAATGACTTAGGAACACCAAAGCCAATAGACACCAATGCAATATGATAGCACCATCAAGGTAGATGCAACATGGCACCATCTACAAATTATGCAGCTAACTACCAGCGCACAAACACCACAGCTAAGATAACCACAATACCTCCTAAACACGACCTAATGTAATAGCAGAAGCAAATATACTTAACCGCGCCACTTCCAAAAAGAAAGCATGTTAAACATACCTCTTCACATAACCTTAATTTATGCAGGCATTAAAACAAAGACAGTATCCTCATCCACTACTCCATAATCACAAGCTGAAATAACCACAAGCCAAATCCACATTACAGCCAAGATCAGCAGTAAAAGGACAGGTTATGCAGAGAAATGTTCAGCACTAAAAACACCACCACACACTTCCAAGAACAAAACACCAAAGGGATAAGAAAAACCTTCAATTCTTAACAATAGACACACATATACACCAGCAGTTGCACATTCAATTACCAGCTGCGCATCATCAACCTAACTGCATTATGCAGAATAATTTACGAAAAACTACCCTTTGCCACTGCCTATCAGACACGACCGCCTCAGCTAAGCTATAACCACACACACTGCCCCCAACCTCGCCAAAGCCCTGAACTCTGAAACTGAGACAACATAGCCCCGCACCATTCCTGCAGTCTTCACTTTGATAGCAGTGAATTGTGAAACAAAGACACCATCCAGGCAAGCTCTCTTTGGTTTTATGCTCAACCATCTTGTCTATGTCAATTTCCTTATTTTAGAAGAATTTTCCATTTCTTGTTTTACAAATTGTCCACACATGCACGTACCTAACTCGCTTCACAAATGTTCGACTGCTGGCAACCAGACCTTCAAAGTTCAAACTGATTGAAATGAGATACTGATTCTTCATCACTACACTCCATAAACCCCAGACCAATCATTCCTCTCCTATGCAAGTTGTCTTTTGCTGCTATTTTATTCTGCGACACTCTCCACACCAACACAGAGACTTTATGAGGGATCGAATTGTGCCATGTACATCACAACAAAGTTAAACAAAGATCCACTTGGAAAAGTGTATTTTTCCATTTCTTCATGACAGTCTTAAAAATTTAGCTTATGTTTCAATTTTCAATTGACACCAACGTTAATTTTGAAAGCATTCATGTCTATTCCAAAAAATGTTAAACAAGAGTTATTTACATTTAACAATACAACGTAATTAATATATCTTGATGATATTAGTAATCGTGCTTTCCGTATGTGATCCTACAATTCAGTACAAATCATTTCTGATCAATCTTTTTTAATTCTGACATATCAATGACATCTAACATAAACAACCTCTAAATGATGCGTAAACAAAGAAAACTAAGAAAATGAATACATATATTTCACACACAAGGAAAACCACAACAACTGGAAAACGAGAAGACAATGAGTAACGAACGATTTAACGAATATCATCTAATTGAATATGATTTTTTTTTAAAAAAGAACAATAAAAAAACACGGTTCATCAGGTATTTTTAAAACAATAATCTCGAATCGACAACAAATACAAGGAAAAGAGAAAGAGAAAAATACAAACAGATTGGTAGAGAAATATTTGATGATCCAACGAATTTCTTTAATCAAGGAAATACACTAGAGAGAAAGAGAGAAAGATGATCCTCATCTCATGGTCACTCGAGTGTAATTTCCTAGATTAAAAGAATGCAATGGATCAAAAGGCTCAATTGCTTCTCAAGGGTTTTTGCAGTAAGAACACAAGCCTATAAACTACTATTTCTTTTTGGCAGCAGGTATGTGTATATTTATAAGAGGATTTAGGGTTTTGTCTACACTATGCGACCAACCAACCAAATGGGCTAATGGGTCCATCTCTAGTAGGCCCAAACAATACTACGGGTAGATAAACTAAGAAAATTGTTCTTCTCCCAACATAAAACGTTCACTCTCATTCAAACCGATTAAAATACTACCATGTGAGTTAACTCACGCTGGAATATAACCTACATGAGTTAACTCATGTGGAATGTACCAATGTAGTGAATGTGATTTAAGTTACGTTGAGTTTAACACATGCGTGACTTAAGTCACATGAAGAGTATTTTCGGATGTTCAGTTAAGAGGGAGCAATTTTTGATGGGAGAATATCAATTTTCTAAACTAAAATCCTAAACATATACTTTTTCGATTACAATTACATGCAAAAAAGTCATTTTCTAGGTTCATTGAACAACTGACATGTTTCGTCTATAATATAAAGCACATACATATGTTATTTAATGAAATTAAGAAGTGTTTTTTTTATATAAAAGTAATGTTATCTTCTGTTACAAAACGTTTTAAATATATAAAGGCTTAAATGCGCTTTTGGTCCCTTAACTATTTATTTGGTATCGCTTTGGTCCCTTAACTAAAAAAAAGATTGTTTGAGTACTTTATCTTTATCTCTGTTATCTGTTTTGGTCCCTTCGGTTAAATAAATTCAAAAAAACGTTAGGGTTTGTATTATTCATCTTCTTCCTTCTCCTTCCATCCTCTTCTTCATGATCTTCATCATCAAAAACACACCAGCCCAGAAGAAAAAAAAATCTTTTTCATCATGATGTTCATCAAATTTATAAACATAATCAATTTCACATCTTAATCAATAACCAATTTTTCATCATCATCATCATCTAAACCCTTTATCATCATCACCAATCCTTCACAAAAACCCATTTTCGGATTTAAATCCATCATCATCAATGCTTCAAAAAAACCAATTCATTTTCGGATCTAAACTCATCTGTGTTGAATCTGTGTTCTCCATCTATAAAAGCATAAAGCTTTCAACTGTGAACCTTTCCAAAGTTCTCAAGTTGATTGCTTTTTTTTTATTTTTTATTTCTGCCCTTTTGATTTTTCCTATTCCAAAGTTATGTGCCGCTGTTCTTTTTTTCTGTTGTTGCAGTTTTTTGGTACTGTGGATGGGGTTTGGAGGAAAACGAAAATGAAGATGGGGATTTTTTTGGCAGCTGTACAACTTGAAAATTATTGGATTTTGGAGGAAAACGAAAATGAAGATGGGGAGATAGATGGAATGGAACAAAAGTTGTTGTGGTTGTTGGTGATGAAGGTTTGATTTGATGTATTTTTGAAGATAATTGCTATTTTTTATTGAGGTTTCAATGGAACCAATGGTGATTGATTTGTTGTTTTGTTGATGAGAGAGATTAAGATGAAAATTTTTGTTGTTGGGTTGTTGCTGTGTTTTTTTTCTGAGTTGTTACTGTGTTTTCTGGTTTAGTTGGAAAAATTGGTTATTGATTGAGATATGAAATTGTTTATGTTTATAGATTTGATGAAGATGATGATCAAAATGATTTTTTTTTTTGGGTTGGTGTGTTGATGATGAAGATCATGAAGAAGCGGGTGGAAGGAGAAGGAAGAAGATGAATAATATAAACCCTAACGTTTTTTTAATTTATTTAACAGAAGGGACCAAAACAGGTAACGAAGATAAAGATAAAGTACTAAAACAATCTTTTTTTTAGTTAAGGGACCAAAACGATACCAAATAAATACTTAAGAGGCCAATTGAGCATTTAAGCCATATATAAAATATGTAATTTTTATAAAATATATAAAATATGTTATTTTAAAATATACAAAGTTTAGGTTTTAATTCCTACAATTTTTATTTTTTCGTTCATGAAAAATCAAATATCATTGCTTTTTTAAACGACAAGTTATTAAGAATTAATAAAACTACGTCCGTGCGTACTAACACAAAATAAAATAGATACAAAGTTTACACCATAATTGATATAAGACATTAACTTTCCTTCAAAAAAAAAGACATTAACTTTTTGCTAAAAAGGGATGACATGGCAAAAAAAAATTATCTAGGATATTTTTGTCATGTGTCAACACAACATTGGAGGACAACGACACATGACATTGATGGGGCATACAAGCACTATCATGCCACATCAATATTCTATCAATGACTACCATGTCGATGGGACGAAAACAAAACACTAATTATCTATAGGAAAATAAAAAACAAAAAATAATATATTTACAATGATTAAAAATAATATTGAGCTTTTTCGGTTTGTATCTTTTTTTAAAAATAAAAAAAAATATTGATTTTGTGTTGGTCGGTATAATAGCTTTGGATGTGAATTGATCACCAACCATGTGTAGACACTACATATGATTCTTGTATTACATTGGGTTAGGAAGGTTCAAATTATAAATAAAGTAATTGTTGTCATATGATTCTTGTATTACATTGGGTTAGGAAGGTTCAAATTATAAATAAAGTGATTGTTGTCATTAATAGATTAGAGAAAGAAGTAAAAAAAAAAAAAAAAAAATCATTTTATTATGACAAAGGTAGAAAGTAGAACTACAGAAATCAATTTCTCCCTGTGAGAAGTATCACCCTTCTCAATCTCTCCACTACCTTTCAATCCTATTACATCTCACTGATCAATGTCTTTTCATGGCCCCCTTCATCATCTATCCTTAAGTGGTGAGGAAGATGAGCTTGAAATTCAAGCAGAAGAATCTCCTACAACCATTGCTTGCTCACACATAGGCCAATCTGATCTTATATGATGATAGAAAAGATCAAAGCTTTTTGGAGCCTAGTTAAGGGTGTCAAAATTCAAGAAATATAGTCGGGACTTTACACGTTTCAGTTCTACCATCACCTCAGTCTCAAAAGAATCCTCAAGAAACGTCCTTGGAATTTCGATAATCATATAATGATTCTTAATGTTGTCCCAGAGAACGGCACTCCAAACCAGGTCGCCCTTTAGTTGAAAGATATTGTAATCCTTATTGAAAGATTAGTGCATAGAAATAAAATTGCTTATTTGTGTTGATCAATTGATATAAGATGAATTTTTGGAAGAATTATAAGTTGTTTAGTTTTCATGTATACAGAATAAAAGATTTGGTTTTTAGGATACAACCAATAGTCATATTACAAATACAATTACTATCCATGACAACTCATTTCAAGAGCTCTTCACAATCTAATTAATATTTATTCCCTCTTCAACAATTTTTTCTTAGCTTTCTTCATTTGATGGATATTAGTAATTCGGCTTGCTTCCTATTGCTTTTCTTGATCCCTACGCATCACATATCAGTTTTTTTCTTCCTGATATATCAAAACACCAAGCATATAAAACAAACAACATGGTTAGATGGATATCAATAAGTTTTATTCTAATAAAATAAAAACGATGCAAATAATTTTATCCTTAACATTATCTTTCTCAATAAAAGCACTACTCGTAGCCGCACCTTTTACGGTGACACCACTCCGACAGCGGACCTGTCATGGCACCGACATCAAAAACCTTACCGGTCACACCATCACATGCAAAAGACCCGGAAACCTGGACGTTAGAAACACACACTTATTCTTTCATAGCAAATACATCTTGTGAACGAAATACAAGGCCACACACAGTATCAAAACGACATGAAAATAGATAGTAATTCACAATCAACTACATGAATAGCCATGCTTGACAAAACAAGCAACAACAAAAAAATCATAGCAAAGGCAAACCCTAAACCCTATCATCAAGTGATACCAATGAATCAAACATTCATTACTTGAATCAAAGTAAAGCAGCGAAAAGCACATGAGAGGAAATCAAGAAAACAATTTTTTTTGAATAGCACATATTATTAAGCAACCCCACCTCAAGAGAAAAGAGGAAGGAGCAAAAAAGAGAACACCAGACAAACAAATGCCCCAGCGTATAAGCCTACAGGACTTAAAACAAAAACAAGAAAGCCAAACTCCCTAACAGGCCAACGGCCAACACCAGCAAGGAAAACGCCAGAAAAAACAGCAACAGCTACACAGGACAGCAAGAGAAGAAACAAACCAGCAACAAACTAAACCAACTGAAGGCTAAAGCAAACTGCCATACAGTTGGGCTATTTGTACGCCACGCCCCAAAGCCAGGCAGCTGCACCAACAAAACTCCTACCTAGCTAAACAATCCCTCGGATTCCAACACCATTCGAAAAACATAAACGCACCAATTTTTAATCTATTAAGGCACCAACACCACGATAAAGACCTTATCTCGTCAAAAATCTGACCCACGTCCTTGTTAACTCCTTTGAAGATCCGATCAAGAAAACAATTAATGCCATAGTAGCGATCAAATCAAACCATTATCAAATAAAACCATATGACTAAAATTTAAAAACAAAAAATAGAAAACAAGATCCAATATATGTGCAAAAACAATCAAATCGAATCAACAACAACTACATACACTGTCTGAACAACAAACAAATTGGTAGAAAAATATTTGATGATCCCGCAAATTTCTTTAATCAAGAAAATACACTCAAGAAAGATGAAGAGGAGAAAGGATCCCCTTCTACTCAATCACTCAAGTGTAATTTCCTTGATTAAAAAAATGCAATGGAACAAGTTGCACCACAGACTGATTCTCTCGGTAGTTAGAACATATCGAATGAATTCTTTCATTGAGCAGACACATATATATAAGACAAGGTTTAGGGTTGGTCCACTTCTGATGGGTCAAGCCTTATTATTTGTAATCAAGTTAAAAAAAAGTTTTAAATATGAGATTTTGTTTTTCTGTTTTTTTAAGGAAATATGATATTCTTTATTATATTTTCTTTAAAGGAGTATATCTTTTTTTAAATATAAATTTTTAAAGACACTCTAATGTCAAATTATAAGATGACGTGCTAGAAGGTAGCAACATGAGTAAAAAGTGAGGTGATCATACTAGGGAGAGGACCTTATTTACACTTATGTGTTCTCATGATACATTTCATGTTGTTATTATTCTTGCTCCTACGATTTTACTCAATCGCATGGTTTGGTTAGGTTTGCAGTTTTGATTTTATCAACCAAACTAAACCGCATCAAATCGCAACAAGAAGATATATTAATTAAACTTATGTCACCCAACTCAATGCTCATAGAAATTTAATAATAACTTTATAGAAAGACATATTTTTCACTTATATGTGGCACTACATATCAGATCAACATTAGATAACAATGACATCTGGCATTGATGGTCACATTGACACTAACACGTGGCACTACATGTCAGATCAACATTAGATGACTACCACGTGGTGGGATCGAAAAGCAAAACAAAAATATTTAGTGGAACGGGAAGCAAAATATAACTTATTTTTGGAAACTTAAGCAAAAAAAAGAAAAGGAAAATGGTTTCATTTCCTACTTCAACGATCGCATTTATAAGTATATCGTCACTTTAAACTAATAAAATTTGTTTCTATATATTTCGAATTTTTACTTATACAACTCTATCTTATGGATACAATAGTTCATCAGTAATAAATGGGTAGAGCGATTTACATATTCGAAAATTATGGAAATCATATTTCACCGTTAGCAAAATCCACAAGCAACAAGCATTTTTTTTGGCTAAAATATTTCAAAAGTCCCTGCAAATATGTCTTGTTTGATTTTTGGTCCTTGTAAAAAAAAATTGTTTTTCATCCTCGCAAAATTTTTTGGTTTTTAAAAAATTCCCTGGGCCCATTAAAGCCGCTTGATGTCACTCTGATGCTGACGTGACGCACGCTGACTGTGCATAAGTACATGAAAACAAAAAAAATTACGAGGACGAAAACAAATTTTTTTTTACAAGGACCAAAAGCCAAACAAGACATATTTACAGAGACCTTTGGAATATTTTAGCTTTTTTTTTAACGAGAAAGTATTCTGGATATTTTTTTTGGGTTAAATATGTTTTTGATCCCTATAAAATTGAGACCTTTTACATTTAGTCCTTGCTTAGTTTTAATAGCTTTTTTAGTCCCTATAAAAACATTCTACATTTAGTTCTAGTACCTTCTTAATCCAAATTTGTTTAATTATGCTTAAATTCTTGAATTTTTAAACAATTTTTTGTAGACCTGTTAAGAACATTACTAAAAGTCCCTCTGCAAAATATTAACTCAAAATTTGATTTCTACGTTGATATTTTTGTTACTCTTTTCTTGAACTTTTGTCGTTTAAAAAAATTCATATTTAATTCTTCACATGTTAAAAAATTCTATTTTTTTTAGTAAATGAACATTTTATAATGTTCTAAACATGTTTCAAAAAAATCGTTCAAAAATTTAAGAATTCAAGATAATTAAACAAATTTAGGTTTTACAAGGACTACAATTACATGTAATTTTCTTTTTGTAGGGACTAAAAATACTATTAAAATTAAGTAATGACTAAACTTAAAAGTTCCCAATTTTATAGGGACCAAAAACATATTTAACCTTTTTTTCTATGTTTGTTTCCTTTTATCCTAACATGAAGAAGATAGATTGTCGAGAAGGAATTCAACATTTTGATTCACGGATGATATAGTTTTATAATTCATCACTTCAAGTAGGCATGGCAACAAAACCCATACCCGTGGTTACCCACCCGAACCAAACCCAATTTGACGGGTTTTCCCCGTTTTGACTGGGTTTGGGTTTTCCCCGATTTCAAAACACGGGTATGGGACGGGTAACGGGTATATAGGTACCCACCCCGAACCCATACCCAAACCCGTCCCGAATTGCCGTGTTATAAAAACTACCATTGATATTTAAAGGAGCAACTAAATGAGTCGGTCTAACAAATGTTAAAGTGAACATATTGTTGGATAATGCATTACAATATTTCTCTAGGGGTTGCAAAAAAAACTTCTATTTTTTATTAAAAAAATTATTCAATGCGGGGATGGGTATGGGGCGGGGATACCCGAACCCGTCGGGGACGGGGATGGGGTTCAATTTCTCATCCCCGTTGGGTATGGGTAGGGTAACGGGTAAGTATATGAGAATCGGGTATGGGGACGGGGAATGTAAAACCCGTCCCCACCCCGCCCCATTGCCATGCCTAACTTCAAGATCTCTAGTGTCACGACTCACGAGGTTTATTGTCTTAACAAACATTTTGGTCTTCCACTATCAACAACTTCTTAACAAAAGTGGCCATAAAATTATTGTAGCTTAGATATCAAAAAAACAAATCTGCTTAGAATTAATAGTTAGAGCATTAAGAGCTAGTTATTAGAAGCTTGTTAGTAAGTAGTAAAGTTTATTATTAGTTATTAAGTGTTGTTATTTTAGTTACTCTTTAAAAAAAGTCTTTAAATTTGTAGAGCACCCACATCCATACCATCCAATTTGAATATAAATGGACCATACTTAATATATTAAAGTACTTCGTACTTTTCAATTATTTAAACCACATTTTCTAAATATTCATACCATCCATCCAAAATTTTAAAATGAGTTCCATTAAATTCACAATAACCAATCACAAGTATGTCTTCTTTTTAATTTATATATTATTTTATTCCAACACTGGCTTAAGACACTGTAGTTGAATTGGGAAACGGTGGCCCTTTTGAGATTGCTTTACATAGCCAAATATGAATACTTTTTTGATACAATGTCCTTATTTTCAGTTAAGATACCACATAATTCAACCGATAATCATGCTCTCATTAGGTAGAAGGGGAGATATAATTTTTAAATTTAGGATTCTTTAGAGTATCTCATGAGCACTCGTTAGCAAAACACTTTAAATAATTAAGTTTTGTGACATACAAACTCCTTTTGAAAAGTATTGGGACAACAAGAACAAACTCCTTTTCAATAGCCTTGAGTGCAAAATTATCATCTTCGTAAGAAAGATTTAGCTGGTTTGCAAAATTATAATCTTCGTAATTATGTTTTTGGTCCCTACAAAATTGCGACCTTGTAAGTTTAGTCCTTACTTAATTTTAATAGCATTTTTAGTCCCTACAAAAAATTTCTGCACTCAATATTAGTCCTTACTCAATCCAAATTTGTTTAATTTATGCTTAAACTCTTAAGTTTTTCAACAATTTTTTTACAGGCATATTAAAAACGCTATTAAAAGGTCCTCCGAAAAAAATATAGCAAAAATTTGATTTCTACGTCCATATTTTTGTTACTTATATCTTAAACTTTTGTCGTTTTAAAAAATTCATATTTAATTTATTTCATGTTAAAAAAATTATAGATTTTAGTAAATGAACTTTTCATAGTGTTCTAAACTTGTATAAAAAGAATCGTTAAAAAATTTAAGAGTTTAAGGATAATTAAACAAAATTTATTTTAGTAGGGACTAAAATTATAAGTAAATTTTTTTTTGTAGGGATTAAAAAAGCTATTAAAATTAAGTAAGGACTAAACTTAGAAGGTCGCAATTTTATAGGGACCAAAAATATATTTAACCCTTGTTAATTTGAATCTCTGTCGTTACACCACTATCCTAGGAATTTATTCCGGTTGAGAGAAAGGAACCTAACATATGGGGTGCTTTTGTTTTAACTTTGAAAAAAAAATAGATTTTGTTGGAAAAATCAAGATATTTTTTTTTTAGAGTTTTTTAAAAAAATCTGAAATTATTTTTGTTTGTTTACTATTCAAAAAATCATTTTAAAAGAAAATAATTTAACTATTGTGTTACCTCCTTGTTTTTGAAAACAAAAATTTGGGAAAAGCTAATCATAATACACAAATACTTAAAAATGACTAAAGTGGTTTTTTATTTATATGAAAAAATCTAAAACAAACACCACCATTATGATCTAGGGAGAAACTTTAATGCCATATTAACAACTAACAAGAATCAAACAACCGTCATTGTCTCACTAACAGAAGTAAAAGCAGGGAAACTTAAAGATTGAGCTGAGCATACTGTGCTTTATGTCATCTATTAATACCCCAAATAATCAATTTTTTCAATTATCGCAATGTGAATTAGCTGGTTTTGTTTAGTATTTGTGGTAATGTCTGCATATGTCATGTTATAAAAATACTTGAAAAAACAACATCATAAACTCAGCTACCATGCAAATCAGTCTGTTGCTTACAAAAACCTGAGAAATCCTAAATATTAGTTAGGTGGTTGTTGTTATTTAGCCTTAAATGCACAATTATCATCTTCATTTAATACTTTTTATATTCCCTCTTAGTCTCTCTTAATCTTTACACCAAAAAATTTAATTTGTTTGCAATCCTTTGTCCATTGATATACGATACAGATGAGTATATTGCTTACAAGTTACATATCACAAAGCTTTCAAAAACCTAAGAAAGCTTAAAGAAGCTTTTGAAGTTCGATGCCATGTCATGTCCAACATTCTAACCGAAAATTCTAACACCACACAACAGAACAAATATCAAGGGAAAAATGGTTATATGGAAATAAATTATTTGCAATAGCAGATCGAATATATACCCTGTAATCATATATATTTTGAAGAAAAATAAAAAAAAACAAGATCGATCTGATTAACAAGAAAAAAGACATCATCTGAACAGAATTTCAAACAACAAACAGATTGCAACAAAAAAAAATTGATGATCCAACGAATTTCTTTAATCAAAGAAATACGGTAGAGATGGATGGAGAAGAGAGAGATCTCTCACACTTCCTTACTAGACCGTAATTCCTTTGATTAAAAGAATACAATGGATCAACGGAAGGATGCCCTGATATTGGTTGTTGTCATAACAACATGCTCCAATGTTCTCGGCCGCAGATGGCATATATTTATAACATGTGATTTAGGGTTTTGTCTTCTCTCCCAACAAAGATTGTATAATGGGCTAATGGGTCCACATATGGTAGGCCCAGACAAAATCTTAATAAATTGACTATTATTTTTCCCACTCTGCTGCCTTCTAGCGCGCCCTGCAAAAATTCCAAAAATACCCCTGGTCCGGATTACGTACTCCGGACCAGATTGTTAGTGTTTTCGAAAAATATAATCCGGACAAATACGATATGAATATTTTGTGTCTTTCTTTGATGTAAAGGGTCTATGTTGACCGTTATACGACCTCCGCATAAGCTGCAATGCAATTGCAGGGGTCTTATGAGCGGTCAACAATGACCATGACACCACAAACACTCCTAAAAGCTACCTAAAAAACTTAAAAAATTGAAGAAAATGTAAGAAAGGAGGTGAAGAAGAATGAAAGAAAATGTTGAAGATCCAAGCCTTTTTATAGCCTAAAACAAGTCCTAGGTCATTTGGAAGTCAAAGAAAACGTGTTTTTCATTCAAAACCGTCCAAAAAACGCGTTAAAACTCCATTAACTGGCCAAACCTTTGGTGAAACGCCACCGGCCAAAATATTACTGAGGTGTTCCGGAATATAAAATCTGGATTGCATGTAGATGTTCCGTATAAATAATGGACTTGTAAATTTATTATGCACATAGAATCACTCAATGAAATAAGCAATTCTTTTAATTTTTTATCTCTTTACCATTCTGCTTTTATCTTTCACTTAATGCACTCTTTTTTTTGTTAGTGGCTCAAATATTAAAGTAGTTAAGAAACTCCGAGTTAAGAAAGAAAGCTATTAGTTGGTAATTTGACTAACTTACAAGTCATTAACACAAGATAATTGCTCTTCTCCCATATGTTTTTGCTTATTCCCGTTCAACATAAGTTAACTTCCGCCGAACAATACACTTACGTGAGTTAACTCATGTTGAAAATGTATATGCGTGAGTTAACTCACGCTCGGCTATTTTGATGAGATCGAGTAAAAACAGACGGGAGAAGAACAATTATCTTAACCCGAACCAATTTTGGGTCCAACATCACACAATAGAGCCCAGCATCATTAACCCATCTCCATAGTCATTAGTCACCACTCCCATCTTCCTCATTCGCCACTTTCACAAAACAATCTAAACCCTCATTCCCAAATTTCACATTTCCATTCATTCATCACCCAAACACAGAGAGAGAATTCACAAAACTAAACACAGCTCATTTTTCTGCAATGGTTCCGAATTTGGAATGTCGCATGTACGAAGCAAAATACCCAGAAGTGGACATGGCGGTGATGATACAGGTCAAGAACATCGCAGACATGGGTGCTTACGTGTCACTCCTCGAATACAACAACATCGAGGGCATGATTCTATTCTCTGAGCTCTCACGTCGTCGTATTCGTAGTGTTAGCAGTCTCATCAAGGTTGGTCGAATCGAACCTGTGATGGTTCTTCGTGTTGATAAGGAAAAGGGTTACATTGATCTCAGTAAACGTAGAGTTTCTGAAGAAGATATTCAAGCTTGTGAAGAAAGGTATAATAAGAGTAAACTTGTGCATTCTATTATGCGCCATGTTGCTGAAACCTTGAACCTTGATTTAGAGGTAACCCTGATTAAAGTCCTATTTTTTTTTTTTTGTTAATGGTGTTTTGGTTATGTTAATTGAATTATTGTGGCTATTTGTAGGATCTTTATGTTCACATTGGATGGCCTTTGTATCGCAAATATGGTCATGCTTTTGAGGTAAACAATTTTTATTTGTAATTAGGCCTTATTTCTGCAACATAAGATGAAATGAAGGCTCTCTTGGTAAAAACAAAATAGCAATAGTTGATAAGCTAGCTTATAGGGGATGATCTGATAGCTGACAAGCTAACTTATAGCTGATGGCGCAGAAGCTAGATGATTGAATTTGTAGTGTTTGGTAAAATTAACGGCTTAATTAACTTATAAATACGATATGTGGTAAATTAACGGCTTAATTAACTTATAAATACGATATGTGGTAAAAAAGATGTATTTCATTAATATGTAATTCTTTTCAATTAACTTTACACGGGTAAAATTGTGATAAAAAATGATAAGCTATAAGCTACTTGAATTAGCTTATAACAAAAAATTCTCTAAGCTAGTAAAAATAGGCTATATGCTCATGAGAAAGTGACGGTTACCAAACGGATCTTTTCTAGTCAAATGAGCTTATAAGACATATGCTATAAGCTCAAAAAAGTGTCTTGCAAACAGATCAGAAGTTAATATTTTTTTCAGATAAGCTACAAGCTGTTTTCATTAGTTATCTTGGAGTGTGTATGAAAATGAGCTAGAAACAGGTTGTGGACATATCTTAAGGGATTGTAAAAGATCTCTTGAACGGGATCACTGGTGTTTATACTGGTAGATAAACTCAATGAGTCAATCCGAACAGACCCCTATATCATAGACTTTATTGTGTACAGGCATTCAAAAGGGTTTTGGCTGATCCTGATGCGGTTTTGAGTGCACTCACGCGTGAAATCAAGGAAGTTGGTCCTGATGGGCAAGAAGTGACTAAGGTGGTACCTGCTGTATCTGAAGAAGTGAAGGAATCTCTACTGATGAATATTAGAAGACGAATGACTCCCCAGCCATTGAAACTCAGGGCGGATATTGAAATGAAATGTTTTCAATTTGATGGAGTTCTCCACATTAAGGTCTTTTACCGTTTCTGTTACTTGATTGTTATTTTATTTTGGGTTATTGGATATGGCTTATCTTCTAAAGTATTATCATGTTTTTATAATCATTTGGCTTTGCAGGAGGCAATGCGGAAGGCTGAAGCTGCTGGAAATGATGACTGCCCTGTGAATATTAAACTTGTTGCTCCCCCGCTTTATGTGCTTACCACTCACACCCTTGACAAGGTTGGTGCAATATTCACATAAACTTTGATTTGACGATTGTCTTTTGAGCTGAATTGGATGCACATTTCACCTTTGAGGGGTATAAACTTGCTACTACTGTACGTTGTTGGATCGTTGGGTCGTTTTGTTGTATGATTAAGTGTGCTGTTGTTTTTACCTATCCTGAGCCCGTTTGTCACCAAAAAAATAAATTAAAACTACTCTTTTTTTCTTAAAAAATAATCACTTTTAAGACTATTGCACCCATTTGTATTTAAAAAAAATAATAATTCCTAAAACAGATTCAAATGAGAAGTTGTTATCGTAAGCTTGTCAAAAAATGGATTTTTTTTAGGGGAGAGAGAAAGTACGTGTCAAAAGGTGAAGGTATTTTCGGACAAAACACCCTAACATAAATTTTAATATTTCAAAACACCCCAACACAAGACTAGTTGGTCATCTTCCTTCACAAAATAACCGTTCTTTTTGCACTAAATGAGAAGACTTGCTTGGCATGATGCCAAGTTGCCAATGATAATAACACAACCTATAGTTAACAGAGACTGATTGTGACCGCACTTTTAGAACAAATCCGATTGACAAGTATTCTGAATGCATACTTGGTTCAGTCACTAGCTAGCAACCTTGTTTGGTTTCTTTTTTGCGTATACACACACCTAAAAAAAAAAAAGGCAAGAACCAAAGTACACGTGAGTACAAGAAAAACAGTAGATGACAACTACAAAGCCAAAAAACAGCAACTCCGAGGGACCGTCAGCAACCAGGCAAAATAGAAACCAAACAGGGTTGAGAGTACAGCAGCATCCCTGTACCGAGAGAACCACCAAACAAGAGGCAACCACCCAGGCCAAAACATAACAGTGACCCACACATGCCAATTCCGCAGATCTCTACTGGCCCCATGAGAAAACAGGTTGCGCTACCCACTTGTAATGGGTGCAAGGAGACAGGATTCTTACCAAAAAATTATTTCCAGGAGATAGGAGTAGGACAATCCTGTCCACCAGCTACTCCACATCCACTAGCTAGCAATGGTATTTAAGTCTTGTGGCCAACCTTAATGTCCTGCTTTAATCACTCATTTTTAATACCATTTTAAGGTTTATATTGGGGATAAATTTGAAAAGATTAACCCTGGGAGAAATGGAGATGATTGAGTTCGAGAACTGAATTGTAGTTAGCAAGTGAGAATGAGCAAGCAGACAGATTGAGTTTGGATGTTAACCCAACTGTAGCATTAGCATTTCAGTTCTGTGAATTGTCTTAACATAAATCCTATTTGGTAGTGAGCTGTTTTAAAAGTTAAGTACCTAAAGGATAAGTTCAGTTCTTGATTCAATTCAGTGCTAAATATATTTTTTAACAGTCTTTGAAGAACTTGCTCCTAAACATGTGTTGTAAAATTATTATTTTGTTACTTTTCCTGCTGTAAGTCATTCATACTTCAATTCATGTTGATGTCATACTATAATCTCTGCTGATATTTTTATTAGTTATTAACTGTATTGTAGTGAGACTTCTCTAGACAAGTCAATAAACCGACCTTATAGATATTACTATTGTTGGACAGCATGACATATATGGTTTTCAATATAACACTTTACAGGGGTGGTTGTAGATTTGCATTCAAAGTCCTATAGGCAACCATTCTTCTATTGAAAGTAATTTGTGTATTTTGTTACGATCTTGACAGGAGCAAGGAATATTGGTTCTCAAGAATGCCATCGCTTGTTGCATGGAATCAATAGAAAAGCACAAGGGTAAACTTACTGTGAAGGAGCAACCCAAAGTGGTGAGTGTCGCCATCCTCTCTATATCCTGTATCTTCTACTAGCGGACATGTCACTGCCCGTCAATCCGCTTTTTTTTATTTGTCTATGTTTTTTATAATATCAATCTTATTTAAAATTTCACCTTCAATAATTAATTTATTTTTTATAATGTTCAAATAAAAATTTGAAGAAAAAATTCAAGCTGCAAGGGAAAATTCGTAACTGAAAATGTTCAACCGAAATAAGTAGTTAGTTTTTGAGGTCCCTATAATTACGCTTTAGATTTAAATTTGTAAAAGAATTTAAAGTCAAGGTTAAATTTGTCGAAGAAATTGTCCGACCAAAAAGTCGGTAACCTTGGAGTTGTTTATATAATGGTACAGATACATATACATGTGTTCAAATGATTCTCTTCCATATTTTTATGTTGATGTGTCTTTATTGAGGGGGGAAAAATGTTTGACAATGCATTGTGATTCAGGTGAGTGAACGTGATGATAAACTGCTTATTGATATCATGAATAAGATACAACAAGATAATGAAGAGGTCGGAGGCGATGATGACAGTGAAGAGGAAGAAGATACTGGAATGGGCGAGGTTGATCTGGACAATGGTAATGCGATAACGGAGTGAAAAATATTTTGTGATCATTGTAAGGCATAGATAGTATAGCAAAGACTTTACCAATTTTGCTCATTCTTTTTTGTCTTGTCTCGATTGTGGTTGTATTGTATTATAAAAATACAAGCTTGGAATTTTGCTCATACTTTTTTCTATGTCAATAGTTAGGAAAATTAGTTTGCGACCTTTTTTGTGAAACTTATTTTAAAATTCGGACGCATTCATTCATATAAAAAAATGACTAATTTATATATTTTCTTATTTTTATTTTTAGTTTGCGTGGATTCTATTTTCAAAATGTAAATGTAATTTAAATCAATAAGAGAGTGAGTATCAAACAGGGGTAAAGAGTGTTCAAAAGAGAACATTGATAACACTACTATTTTCATTTGTGTTATGGTGGATTCCAAAACACTCAAACTAAAGTCGAGTAACTCAAAAACAAGAAACATTGCCAATCACCTTAGGCAGCAGTTCAAAATCTTTGTACAAGGGATTTAGCACTTTCGAGTGATTTGGTGTTAAATACTTCTTTATAATTTCCTATTTACTCAATTTCTATCGAGAGCAAACCAGAAAGAGGTAGCCGCAGTGGAGTTCCTTCCTCAGATATCTCAATGATTATTGGCAAGATGAAGAAAGACTTATGGCAATTAGCTGCATTTGAATCATACAATGAGTTCTAGTTCCTTGAAGTTCATTGATTCCCTTTGAATTCCTGGTTTTTTTTTTAGTATAAGCATGGTGTTTAATTCTGCAATTGCTCCTTCGATTGATCAAGATTCCAAGACAACAAAGGTTGGGCAGAAAGTATGAAATTCAAGCATTTGTTGAAGTTTATTAAATTCATTGTCCCCCCAATTTATCTACGAATAACGATTTTAAAATCAAACGCACTGCATCCAAAATTGTAGTAGCCAAACATTTATTTTTGACTCAAACACATTTTTTGTCCCTTATCTTTATTTCAGAGTTCATTGTCTCCTTATTAAAAAAAAGGTGTAGATAGATCATTTAATTTGTACCATGTTTATCCTTTCCATGTGAATTCGTGGTTTTGAAATACGAGATCCATGTAAATTTGTGTTGAATCCACCCTGTACACCATTGTACAACGATTTTAAGAAGGAAGCTGATGATAAACCTCGTGAATTTGACATGTTAGCTCATATGAAAAAGAGGATTGTAATTTGGGGTGATGAATTTATGGAAAAAAGGTTTTCAAAGAACCCTAATTTTGATTCATACGAGAATTGATAAACTGGAAAAAATGAGATGTTGACTTACATGTCACCACGCATACTTCAATTAGAATCTTTTTCCTTTGATGTAGGAAAAGACTAATATGGTACCAAATAGAAAAATTTAAAGGTCTATCTACACTTTTTTTTATTACATAAGGGATCAATATAAACTCCAAAATAAAGATAAAAGACAAAAAAAATGTTTAAAGTTTAATTTTTTTTTCATAGATAGACGAAATGACAAAACGATTATAAACTCACACACATACTCCTTCCGTTTCTAAATATAAGCAAAATTGACCTTTTAGATTCTTTCATTTAATGATGTATGTGGTTCATATTATAGACCACATACATCATTAAATGAATGAATCTAAAATGTCAATTTTGCTTATATTTAGAAACGGAAGGAGTATGTGTGTGAGATTAGCTCAGTTGGTAAGGACATTGCATAATTAATATATGCAAGGTCCGGGGTTCGAATCCCGGACACCACCAGAAAAATATATGTTTTCGTGAGCTTAACTCAGTTGGTAGGGACATTGCTGGTCGGGTGGCTTCACTTCTTTGGCAAATTTGGGCTGCACGTAATGATGTCATTTGGAATGCCGCTCATCATACTTCAACAAGCATTGGGAGGACGACACTAGATGCATGGCAGCAGTGGCAGGAGGTTCATAAACATCCCCCACAGTCGGTTGTGCAACACGGGCAGAATAGAGTGCAAGGTAACAGCTCAGTTTGGGAGAAACCACGCGAGATATGGTTGAAGTGCAATGTGGATGCCGCGTTCCATGACCGTAACCATATTACATCTTTTGCGTGTTGTGTTAGAGACTCCCGCAGGCAATTTATTCGGGCTCAAACGAAATGGCAGCTGGCAAATATGACAGTTTTGGAGGGGGAGGCAGTAGCCTTACTCGAGGCTCTTCACTTTGCTGATGCGAACAGATGGGACCAGGTTGTCTTCGAGTCTGACTCAGCTACTCTAGTGCAAGCTCTATCGTCTCCGTGCCATGGTGATTCGGAATTCTGTGCTATTGTTTCTAGTATTATTTATCAGTTATCTTTATATTCCAACTTCGAGGTGAAGTTTGTCAGGAGACAAGTGAACATGGTTGCTCATAGTTTAGCTAGGGCGGCCTGTTCTTGGGCTAGTCACCGTATTTTTGATTCTTATCCTTCTTGTATTGAACATTGGTTGATTAATGATAATAGTTAACTTTGTTTCAGTCAAAAAAAAACTCAGTTGGTAGGGACGATGAATAAAATATGCAAGGTCCAGTGTTCAAACCCCGGCCACCACAAAAAAAAAAGATATTTGGGTTCGGACCCTGATATCATAAGATTTGATCTAACAATTTCAGCATTTTACCGGTTGAACTAAGACATGTGGACAAACCATTGGTTTTTTTCTTTTAACAAATGAAATGCATCCATAAAAAAACCTCACAAATATAAAAACTAAATTACATTTCCTCTCTCTAAACCTATTTGGTTTATCACAATATCTATCATCTTCTTCAACTCTTAAACCCTCACTCACAAACACACAGAGAGAAACACAATCAAAACCTCACAACAATGGCTCCGAATTTGGAATGTCGCATGTACGAAGCAAAGTACCCAGAAGTGGACATGGCTGTAATGATTCAGGTCAAGAACATCGCCGACATGGGTGCTTACGTTTCACTCCTCGAATACAACAACATCGAGGGTATGATTCTGTTTTCTGAGCTCTCACGTCGTCGAATTCGTAGTGTAAGCAGTCTCATCAAAGTGGGTCGAATCGAACCGGTGATGGTTCTTCGTGTTGATAAGGAAAAGGGTTACATCGATCTCAGTAAACGTAGGGTTTCTGAAGAAGATATTCAAACTTGTGAAGAAAGGTATAATAAGAGTAAACTCGTGCATTCTATTATGCGTCATGTTGCTGAAACCTTGGACCTCGATTTAGAGGTAACCCTAATTAAGAAAAAACCCTAATTTTAATTTTTTGGGTTGATCGTGTTTTATTTTATTTTGTTTTAATTGAATTGATTGTGGTTTTCTGTAGGATCTTTATGTGCACATTGGATGGCCTTTGTATCGCAAATATGGTCATGCTTTTGAGGTAATTTTTTTTGTTTTAGACTAGACACTTTGATGGTTCCTTGATTTTTTATTTGTAGTTAGGCCTATTTGAATAGACGCCATAAGCACTTATGTATAAGCTATTTCTATAGCGGACAAGCTTATAGAGGATAGCTGATAAGCTAGCTTATAGTGGATAGAGGATAAACTAGCTGATTGAATTTGTAGTGTTTGGTAAAATTACTGGTTTAGCTAGTGTTTAAATATGAATGACATAAAAAAGATATATTTGATGAATATATTTAATTTTTTCAATTAAGATTACAGGGGTAAAATTGGGATAAAAAATGATAAGCTATAAGCTACTTGAATTAACTTATCAAAAAATGCTTTAAGCTATTAAAAATAAGCTATAAGCTCATGGGAAAGTGACAGTTATCAAACTCATACATGTCTTTTCTAGTCAAATGAGCTTGTAGGACGTAAGCTATAAGCTCAAAAAAAGTGTCTTGCCAAACAGACCCAGAAGATGAAATAAAGATCATATACTTTCATACAAGCTATAAGTTGTTTTCATAAGTTGTCCTTGATATTTTATGGAAATAAGCTGAAAACAGTTTATACCGGTAGATAAACTCAAATGAATAATTCCAAATAGACCCCTCTAAATCATGAACTTTATTGTATGCAGGCATTCAAAATTGTTGTGGCTGATCCTGATAAGGTTTTGAGCACTCTCACGCGTGAAATCAAGGAAGTTGGTCCTGATGGGCAAGAAGTGACCAAGGTGGTACCTGCTGTATCTGAAGAACTGAAGGATGCTCTGGTGAATAATATTAGAAGAAGAATGACTCCTCAGCCAATGAAAATTAGGGCGGATATTGAAATGAAATGTTTTCAATTTGATGGAGTTATCCACATTAAGGTCTTAATCATTTTGTTTTTTTCTTATATATTTTGGATAAAAAAGTCACCCCTTTTCTTTTTGTTATGTGGGTTTTGTCATGTTCTATAATCATTTGGTTTTGCAGGAGGCAATGCGGAAGGCTGAAGCTGCTGGAAATGATGACTGCCCTGTGAAAATTAAACTTGTTGCTCCCCCACTTTACGTGCTTACCACTCAGACACTTGACAAGGTACATGCAGTATTCACACAAACATTGATTTGATAATTGGATTTTGACCTGAATTGATTTTGCATGTGGCCACGGGTGAATTTGCTACTACTTTGATGTTATTGGATTGTGGGGTCATTTTCACTATACAACTAGTTCAGCAGCTGTTTTTATCTACTATGATTGCCATAAAAGCCATTCTACTGTTGACTACCTTAAAAAACTAGGCATGGGTGAAGTTCAATTCAGAAAGAAAACTGAACCGGAAGCAAGCCGAAGTTATGCAAAACCGAATAAAACCGTTTCTGGTTATCCCGAACTGAAGCAAATTGGTTCTTTGGTTCGGTGCATGGTAGTCAAATTGGAATACATATCGTATATCGTTCAACCACTTTTTTGAATCATGTATTGTAAGATACATGAACAAAAAATATAACTTAAAATAACATATACAAACTCCAAAAGACTTCAAATATCATATTTAAACTTCAAGATACTTCAAAACTCAAGTCATAAACAAAGTAAATAACATAAAGCATGGAGAAACAGAGATAAAGAGCAGAGAAACAGAGGATGGAGAAAGAGAGATAAAGAGCAGATATTATAGACTAGATAGAAACAGAGCGTGGTGTGGGAAGTAGTTCCAATTTAATTGGAAGGTTACAAAATAAACCCTATAATACAAAGCGGTTCACCCTGTAATATCTGATGGGTCGGGTTCTAGTACCGATCCATGATAAAATGTTGGGTTTTTTCTGCTGGGTCGTGCAGCCCAATGCGGTTTCTGCAAGTGAAACGTTAATGTCACAGGTATCATAAGATACTAGATTGAATTGGGATACATGAATACGCCGGCGATACATGGGATACGCCTGCGACACGTAGTCATTTGGGATACAGACCCTGATATGTATCTCCCATGGCTGTTTTCGTATCGGGATACGTATCGTGGGATACTTACTAGACTGGTTCGGTTCAACTGGCTCAAAAAAACTAACCGTCCAGTTTCATCCAAACTTTCCTTGTGTGCGAACTGAACATCTACGATATCAGCCAAACTGCCACTCTACGAACCAAGCTGTTTTTTATGCTGAACAGGTTTTGAAGTTTAAACAGTTCAAAATCGGTTTCTTTGATTCAACAACTTGTTTTAAATGTTATTGTTAAAGTTATAGGTTTTAGATATAATAAGAATTATGAAGAAATATTTTATTGTTCGATTGATGATATGATAGGGAAACATAGTCCAAAACCTAAATAAATAGGGTGATTAATGATATAATATTGCAGTTTCTAGGGTCATTTGGGACCGTTCATAAAACTGATTTGGTACTATTTGCTTAAGAGTTCACAAGATTAACATCTACGACTACAACTCAGCTCTTAGACTTAAATTGTTTTCCAACGCCTTGTGCAAACCAACTGAAATCATATTTTGTCATTTAGAACCTGGCATAACAGTTATTTTATCAACAAATTATGCAGCATCAAGGAAAACTAAGGATCTTACTACAACTAAGAAATTCTCTTAAGAAGACTTGCTTGGCAGGATGCCAAGTTGCCAACTTACCAATGATAATAACGACACATATAATTACCAGAAACTGATTGTGACTGCACTTTTAGAAGCAATCTGACCGATTTGCTACAAGTAGTATTCTGAATACTTAGTTCAAACACTAGCTAGCTATGGTATTTAAGTCTTATGTCCAATATTAATGTTGAGCTTTCATAACTCATTTTAATTTCCATTTTGAGGTTTAAATTGGGGATAAATTTGAAAAGCTTAACCCTGGAAACAATGAAGATGATTGGGTTGAAGAACTGATTGTAGTGAGCAGTGAGAGCAGAGTGAACCGTTGATTATATGGATAGTGAGTTTATTCTTGGACTCAGTATGGATAGTGAGAATGAGCAAGCAAACAGATTGAGTTTGGATGTTAACTGAACTGTATATAGCCATTAGCTTTTCAGTTTAGTAAATCGTCTTTACATAAATTGAATTCGGTTATTGAGTTGTTTTAAAAGTTCGGTTTGAAAGGATAGGTTCGGTTCAGTGCAGTCCTACTAAGTAGTATTTTTAACAGTCTTAAAAGAACTCGCTCCTAAACATGTACTGTAATTTATTTATATTTTGTCACTTCCTGCTTTAAGCCATTCATACTTCAATTCATGCTGATGTCATATGGCGAGACTTCTCCTCTAGACAAGTCAATAAACTGACCTTATAGATATTACTATTGTTGGACAGCGTGACATATATGGTTTCCAGTAGAACACCATGTTGTAGATTTTCATTCAAAGTCCTTTAGGCAACCTCTTCTATTGAAAGTAATTTGTGTATTTTGTTACGATCTTGACAGGAGCAAGGAATATTGGTTCTTGAAAATGCCATTGCTAGTTGCACTGAATCAATAGAAAAACACAAGGGTAAACTTTCTGTGAAGGAGAAAGTCAGAGTGGTAAGTGTTGCCATCCTCTCTATATCCTTTATCTTCTATTTACGTGTGTTCATATTTTATCCATCACTCCATCTGCTTTTGGATTCTCTTCTATCTTTTTTTATGTCGATAGATGTTTGACAGTAAGTTATGATTCAGGTGAGTGAACGTGATGATAATTTGCTTTTTGAGCATATGCGTAAGCTACGCGAACAGAATGAAGAGGTCGAAGGTGATGACGACAGTGAAGAGGAAGAAGATACTGGAATGGGCGAGGTTGATCTGGACAATGGTAATGCGATAACGGAGTGAGAAATACCCTGTGCTCATAGAAAGGCATAGATACTACAGCAATGCTTTACTAATTTTGCTCTATTGGATTCTTTTTTAGCTCTTTGATTGTGCTTGTTGTATTATACAAACTAGAAGTTTCTTGAAGAGGGTGTTCAATCCAAACTTAGGAGTTTATGTGGTTTGAAAAATGCGACCATATCTCCCTCCCCGCCCTCCCCTGTTGTGTGCAATTCATGACGAGATATTAGTTGAACACAATGCACTCGAATAACGTCTGTAATTCTTATGATTTTAATTTACGAAAGATAGTTGTTGACTTTATTTGTTTGAATTTACTCTTGATCGTCCACTTATACTCACGGTATCCATCTATAAAGGATTCATGTGTTTCTAAGAATTGCAATGTCTAGCTTTTGATTCCTTCGTTGTTGAAGGTTTCGGTTATATTGAGACCATTTCCATATGTTGAGATTGCCAACTAACCTTGAATGAGATTGGATGAATCTAAAAAGTAAATCTTCTTTTATAAAAAGGACAGGAGGTAGTATTGTATAAAGAATTTTTTTGGTCAATATATTGAGCCTTAAACAAATAAGTTTCTAACCTTAATTGTGGTAATCCTTAACTAGAATGCTTAACAACAAAAAAGGCGAGGTTTGCCTGCAATTTCTAGACAAACCTTAATCCTTAACAAAATTCTCAATTTTCGATTTCTCATTACAATTTCGCTCAAAATTTTTGCTTGTAATTATATTGTGAATTTATCCTTTTACATTTGTAATGTTTTTTCTTCCTTCATATTTTCTTTCTCTACTATTCAAAAATCGAGTTAGTCTCGTCATTTTCTGAAAGCCTCAAGGTGCTCATCTTTCTTATATCCTTGAAATTTCTTATAATTTTGGATACATAATAACTTTGAATATATAATATCTTAAATTTCTTTTATATATTGTGCATCTGAAAATTATTTTTTTCTTTACTATATACTCTTAAACTTGGTCTTGCTAAATTTAATTCCTACTCCGTGTGTGTGTATATATATATATATATATATATATATATATATATATATATATATATATATATATTGTAGATGCAAGTCGACAAGTTAAGTCAAATGTAATGACAGAAGTTCGAATCGTAACAGGATTTTAGAAGTAAATCGACAAGTTAGGTCGAATATAGTGACTATTATTATTTCGTCTATAGTTTTTTTTTATTATTTTGGGTGGCTTTGCATTTGAGACGTAAGCATTTTCCAACATAAACATAGTGGGCCCATGCAGAATAGTTTGTTGAAATATTTCAGATCAACACAAACATATATATAGCTCCGAGAAAACTAACCACTCACTCACCAAAACAAATCAAAACCCTAACGACACGACGATGACTCCGAATTTGGAATGTCGCATGTACGAGGAAAGGTACCCGGAGGTAGACACGGCGGTGATGATACAGGTCAAGAACATCGCCGACATGGGTGCTTACGTTTCACTTCTCGAATACAACAACATCGAGGGTATGATTCTGTTCTCCGAGCTTTCTCGCCGTCGAATTCGTAGTGTTAGCAGTCTCATCAAGGTTGGTCGAACCGAACCGGTGATGGTTCTTCGTGTTGATAAGGAAAAGGGTTACATCGATCTCAGTAAACGTAGGGTTTCTGAGGAAGATATTCAAACTTGTGAAGAAAGGTATAATAAGAGTAAACTTGTGCACTCTATTATGCGTCATGTTGCTGAAACCTTGAACCTTGATTTAGAGGTAACCCTAATTAATTAAGAAAACCCTATTTTTTATTTCTTTTTTCATTGATAGTGTTTTGGTTATGTTAATTCAATTTGATATGGATTTGTAGGATCTTTATGTTCACACTGGATGGCCTTTGTATCGCAAATACGGTCATGCTTTTGAGGTAACTTTTTTTTTTTTTTTTTTTTTTTTAACACTCTTTGATGGTTCCTAAGGTTCTAAAAATCGGTTTTTACCATGAAAACAGCTGCGACAAAAAGGTATAGGTAGTGTAGATATTGTTTCTAATAATTTAGAACGTAGGAAGTATATGATAGCATAGATAATTTTAATAATGTTTTAATAATGTTTATGCGATGTTGTGATATTAATTTACACAAAATCGCAAAATTTTATGTGACCTCAAACGCTATTCAAAACCTCTGTTCCTTGACTTTTTGTAAGTTAGGCCCTATTTGAATAAATGGCATAACTATTATATATATATTTTATTTCCAAAACATAAGATGAAATAAAAAAGTTAATATTTTTCTCATATAAGCTATAAAGCTGTTTTCACAAGTTATCCTAGAGATTTTATGAAAATTAGTTGAAAACAATTTATAGACATGTCATAAACTTTTTCTAAAAGATCTCCTAAACGATATCCCTAGTGTTTAAACTGGTAGATAAACTTAAATGAGTCAATCCAAACAAACCTATATCATGAACTTTATTGTATGCAGGCGTTCAAAATAGCTGTGACCGATCCTGATACAGTTTTCAGCCCACTAATGCGTGAAATCAAGGAAGTTGGTCCTGATGGGAAAGAGGTGACCAAGGTCGTACCTGCTGTGTCTGAAGAAGTGAAGAATTCTCTACTGATGAACATTAGAAGACGAATGACCCCTCAGCCATTCAAAATCAGGGCGGACATTGAAATGAAATGTTTTCAATTTGATGGAATTATACACATTAAGGTCTTAATAATTTCTGTTTGTCTTTTTCTTTTTTCTTCTATATTTTGGATAAAAAAAGTCACCACTTTTCTTTTCAGTGTCTATTTGTTATGTAGATTTTATCATGTTTTATAATCATTTGGTTTTGCAGGAGGCAATGCGGAAGGCTGAAGCCGCTGGAAATGATGACTGTCCTGTGGAAATTAAACTTGTTGCTCCCCCACTTTATGTGCTTACCACTCAGACCCTTGACAAGGTTGGTGCAATATTAACTTAAAGTTCAATTTCATAATTACTTTGGAACTGAATTAAGTGCACAATCGGCCTTTGAGGCTATCAAGATTATATGATTTTTAGATGTTTGAATTTGCTTGTGACGTTTGTGTTTATTGGATTGGATTGTGGGGTCTTTTTCATCTTACAACTAGGTTAGCAGTTGTTGTTGTTGTCCTGTTGACTACCAATTACCAAATGAAACTAGACATGGGTGAAGTTCAATTCAGAAATAAAACTGAACCTAGCCAAAGTTCGGCAAAATCGAATCGAACCGGTTCTGGTTCATCCCAAACTGAAGCCAACTATTCTATGGTTTGGTGCAGTTGGCTCGAAAAAGTAAAAACCTAACCGTCCTGTATGCGAACTGAACATCTATGATATTAGCCAAACTGCTACTGTGCAAACCAAAGCTGTTTTTTATGCTGAACATGTTTTACAGTTTGAACAGTTCAAAATCTGTTTCACCAATTCAAAAACTTGTTCTGAATGTTCTTGTTAAAGCCATAGGGTTTAGATAAAATAAGGAGAAGAAATATTGTTATTGGTGTGATATGACTGATAATGATTTAATACTGTCTTGATAAAAACGCTAAACACTTATCCTATTTAAGTACAGATACATAGACTCAAACCTAAATAAATAGGGTGATTGATGATAATGATATTTTGAATTTTCTAAGGTCATTTGGGAATTGGGATCACAACAGATTCGGGACTCTTTGCTCAAGAGTTAAAAAACTAGTTCACAAGATTAACAAATATGACACCAACTCAGCTCTTAGACTTACCTTTTTTTCCCACGCTCTGCAGAAAAACAACTGAAATCATATTGTCATTTAGAACATGGCATAACAGTAATTATATCAGCAAGTTATGAGGATCAATGAATACTAAGGATCTTACTACAACTTAGAACTGCTCTTGAGAAGACTTGCTTGGCTGATGCCAAGCTGCCAACTTACTGATGATAACAAAACCTATAATAAGAGAATCTCATTGTGCCTGCACTTGAAGACAAATTCGATTTACCACAATAAGTATTCTTCATAACCTGGAATGACTAGCAATGATGTTTAAGTCTTGTGGCCAACCTGGAATGACCAGCTTTCACAACTCATTATTAAATACTGTTTTAAGATGATGGTTGTGAGTTCAAGAACCAAACTGTAGCGAGCAAGCAAGAGCACATCATCCATTCTTGGGTCCTAGACGGATAGTGAGAATGAGCAAGCGAACAGATTGAGTTTGAGATGTTAACTGAACTGTGGTCATTAGCATTTCATTCTAGTGAGCTGTAGTCATAAATCCAGTTCGGTAGTGAGCTGTTCAAATGTTCAGTTTTTCAAGGATAGGTTCGGTTCATTTCTTGGTTCAGTGCAGGTCTAAATAGTTTTTTTAACAGTCCTAAAAACTCGCTCCTAAAGATGTCTTGAAAATTTATTTTTAAGTTACTTTTCCTGTTTTAAACAATTCATATTTAATTCATTTCGATGTCATACTATAATCTTTTCTGATATTTTTTATTAAAGTCGTTAGTTGTATTACAGTAAGACTTCTCCTCTAGATGAAGTCAATAAACTGACTTTTAGATATTCGTATTGTTGGACTGCATGACATATGGTTTCGAATATAACACTATACAAGGGTGGTTGTAGATTTTCATTTCAAAGTCCTATAGGCAACCCATCTTCTGTTGAAAGTAATTTGTATATTTTGTTACAACTTACAATCTTGACAGGAGCAAGGAAAATTGGTTCTACGCAATGCCATTGCTTGTTGCACTGAATCAATAGAAAAACACAAGGGTAAACTTACACTGGTGAAGGAAATTAGAGCGGTGAGTGTTGCCATCCTCTCTTTATCCTTTATCTTCTATATATCTGCGTTCAAATTTTGTCCATCTGCTTTTGGATTCTCTTCAGTCCTTTTATGTCGATATATGAGTAGAATTACAAGTGTTTATTGAGGAGAAAGAGGTTTGACAATGCATTGTGTTCAGGATGTTGATGGTGATGGCCCATTTCCAATTACTCCAATTCAGG
This sequence comes from Medicago sativa, assembly GCF_051527215.1. Classification (NCBI taxonomy): domain Eukaryota; kingdom Viridiplantae; phylum Streptophyta; class Magnoliopsida; order Fabales; family Fabaceae; genus Medicago; species Medicago sativa. The sequence goes on along the minus strand of NC_140751.1, from coordinate 72,953,600 downwards.
ATGAAGATAATGATGAGGTCAATAGCGATGAAGACAGCGAAGAGGAAGAAGATACTGGAATGGGTGACGTTGATGTGGAGAATGGTAATGCGATAACGGAGTGAGAAATATCTTGTGCTCGTAGTAAGGCATAGATAGTACAGCAAGGCTTTACTAATTTTGCTCTACTGGATTCTTTTTTATCTCTTTTAATTGTGGTTGTATTATACAAACTTGGAATTTCTTGAAGAGGGTATTCAATCCAAACTTAGGAGTTTGTGGATAAAAACCGCCATCAATTCTCCCTCCCTTGTTGCTAGCATAGTTCTTTTTCTTAATGTCAAGGTTCTAGCAATCTCATTGTTTTCTACCTGCTTTATTTATGCCCGAAAATGGATGCTTGCCACCATTTTATATCTTTGTGATGGACTAAGTAAAAAAAAACATTTTCATGCGATTGAGTGTGTAATACCATTTTTTGGGTGATTCATATGAAATGTATTTAAAGGTAAGGATGGAAAGCGTCATTTTTTCTTAAAGCGTAAGATGCAATAGTTACTTTGACTTTGCAAATAACATTAGGAAACCCGACTGACTGTCTTTAGTAGAGGGTTACCCTTCTAACTATTTTTTCTATCCACAAGCTTTCAACCATTAAGGAGTCGAATCTAGTTTCACTCGGATAAATATAATGATGGTAAGTGTACCTTTTTATAAAGGAATTGATAAAATTTATAGACTAAATCAAAAAAGCAGATATTTTATAGGGATTGAAATATTTAGACTTGAAAAATCGTATTTATTAATTTAGATCGAAGATTATATGTATAGAAACAAACTCATAATTAGGAGCAAACGTAATATTGTAGTACAAGATTTGTTAAGGTGATTCATCACTTAGTTTTTTTTTTTTTTTTTTTTTTATAGAGGAAATGATTCATCACGTTGTTAATTAATAGATGATCATAATATAGACGTATGTACTAAATCATAATTTTTTTTTTGGGTGACTATGGCTCCGGCAACATAGTGGCAGCCATGCAGAATATATAGTAGTTTATTGAAAGCTGTCAAATAAAATGTATCAAATGTGTTGCCTTGAACAATTCCTATTAGCGTAACCTTCTGCCTCCCTTTTCTAACTACCTAAACATATATGTGTTGAAAAATATGAGATCAGTGAGATCCAAATATTTCAATTCTAAAAAGGTACAAAACAATCTTTGATCTGCATGCTAACTTCTTCCTTGTAAAAGCCAAACCTCTCTTTCTTTCTCTAGTTGTATCAAATCAAGAATGACAAATTTTGCTGAAACATTCTACAAAGACAGAAAGTTTCCATTCATTTTCACCCTCTTTGCCTTGCTTATTTGTGTCACAATCATCCTCTTTGCCAACACCACCATCAACTTCACCACCTCTAATCCAATTGCCTTCTACCCCGACGTAAAAGTGCAGCAACCATTCGATCAACATGATCCTCCAATACTCACAGATTCAAAAGATCATCAAGAACAACAACTAGACCACCATGCGCCTCCAGTACTCACAGATTCAAAAGATCATCAAGAAGCACCGCTAGACCACGATGCACCTCCAGCACTGCTCCATTGGGAAAATGCTTTTGATAATAATGTTTCTGTTGATCTGAATATGGTGGATTGGAAGCTTTGTAAAGGTGTTTTAGCCGTAGATTATATACCATGCTTGGATAATTTTAAGGCTATTAAGGCTTTGAAAAGAAGGAGGCACATGGAGCATAGGGAAAGACATTGTCCTAAATCTATTCCTCATTGTTTGTTGCCTCTTCCCAAAGGGTATAAAGTCCCGGTTTCATGGCCTAAGAGCAGGGACATGGTGAGATTGATACTTTGGTAAGAAACTTTCGGGTTTCTATGTTTTGTTATTCTGTCATGTTTGCACAAGTTTAGTCTTTAGTAATGAAAAACATGTTTGATACATTGATCACTTAATTGTAAGGGTATGCTAATGCTAAGACCGTTTAGGTCTCTTAATATTATGAAGCACCGACACGGACAATGGACACAACACTAATACTAGACAAGTCGAGACACAATAGTTTGAAAAAATGAAATAATTTAATATGATCGCGTGTATCATTGACATGTATCGGACACCAGCCATGCTTTTAATCTGAAGTGTCGGTGCTACGTAGCTCTTGATCATATTTTATCAACTGTTCATTAGTAATTGAAAGTAACTTCGATTTGCATGTTGATTCTAATAACAATTGGCACATTTACTTCACATTTTCGTAATTAATAATGTCTTTCATATATAAAATGTATTCATCGTTCTCGATTGTTTCTAGATTTGGTATGATAATGTACCTCATCCAAAGCTTGTTGAATACAAGAAGGAGCAAAATTGGGTGGTGAAATCAGGTGAATATCTTGTATTTCCCGGAGGTGGTACTCAATTCAAAGAAGGAGTTAACCATTATATTAATTTCATAGAGAAGGTATGCATATCTTCATATGAAACTGATATAACTAGTTTTTAGAGGTTTTATGATTTTCTGAATGCCTCTTGTTTTATGTTAGACACTACCAGCAATCCAATGGGGAAAGAATATCAGGGTTGTGCTTGATGCTGGTAGCGGAGTTGCTAGCTTTGGAGGATATCTTTTGGACAGGAATGTTATTACTATGTCATTTGCACCAAAGGATGAGCATGAAGCTCAGATACAATTTGCTTTGGAACGAGGAATTCCAGCAACTCTTTCTGTCATTGGAACACAAAAATTGACATTTCCTGATAATGGATTTGATTTGATCCATTGTGCACGATGTAGGGTGCATTGGGATGCTGATGGTACTTACTTCTTGTCTTGTATCTCGACTTACCAAAAAAAACTGTCATGTAGTTACCGATTTAAGAAACCGAAAATGTCAAATCAGTTATTAAATCGGTCACTAACCATATATATGATTATTGCCTTACATATTCTATTTTATATGTATGATCTTTAAAAGAACTTGTTCACAAATTTTTTTCATTACTTTAGGTGGGAAGCCGTTATTCGAACTCAATAGGATTCTTAGGCCTGGTGGCTTCTTTGCATGGTCAGCTACACCGGTTTATCGCGATGATGAAAGAGATCAGAAAGTATGGAATGGTTTGTCTCTCATTCTTCATCTTTCATGCATTTATACGCCTTTACTAATTTGGCATTTACTCTCTATAGCAAGGAAAATTATTAATTTGTCTCTCTTTCTAATCATGAATGTTATTGTCTTGGTATATTCTACAGCCATGGTGACTGTAACAAAAGAAATGTGTTGGACTGTTGTGGCTAAGACTCTTGATTCATCTGGAATTGGACTTGTTATATACCAGAAGCCTACGTCATCCTCCTGCTATGAGAAACGCAAACAGAACAAACCTCCTATATGTAAAAACAATGAAAGCAAACAAATCTCATGGTATATGCCAGTATTTTGGTCGCGGTTATGTTAATTTTATGTTTCCACCAAATTTTTACTTCTTTGCATTGCTAACATGAATAAAAGGAATGAAATTGCGCAAACTATTTGCTTTAATATATCTGTCTTGATATTTTGGATTTTTCATATGTACATGACCATTATGAGTAGGAAAGTACATTTTACATCGAATTTATGCATGTATGCATTGCTCAAAAGAAAATGGTGCTGCTAGCAATGTTAATGTTATAACATTATTTATATAATGCTGTTAATTTAATTTCTAGCTATCTATACTGAATTGAATTATTTGCATGATTATGTTTTTAAGGTATACCAAACTGAGCAGTTGCCTTATTCCTCTTCCTGTGGATGACGCGGGGAGATGGCCCATGTCTTGGCCTAATAGGCTTACCAGTATACCTCCTAGCTTATCTTCTGAACCAGATGCCAGCGTTGTGTTCTACAAGGATACTAAACATTGGTCTAGAATAGTTTCAGACATTTATCTTGAAGCTCCTATAAATTGGTCAAGTGTTCGAAATATAATGGACATGAATGCTGGTTTTGGAGGGTAAAGTATATATAACTTCATTATGCTTGCCGCTATCCAACATCAACATAAGTGCTTTTTGAACTGATACAAATTATGTTGTTTTTCAGATTTGCTGCAGCTCTTATCGATCGACCATTGTGGGTGATGAATGTAGTACCAATTGATATGCCGGATACTCTTTCTGTCATATTTGACAGGGGATTAATAGGAATTTATCATGATTGGTGTGAATCTTTGAGTACCTATCCTCGAACATATGATCTTGTTCATTCAAGCTTTCTTTTCAAAAACTTTAACCAAAGGTACATAACAGTTGATACACAACATTCATATATATATATATAATATTTTTACTTACTATGGTTGCCCAAATATTTTATTGTTTGGAACATATTCAGTGGCGGAGCCAGACAAAAAATTATGGGGTGGCCGCAACTCTTTACAAAAATAAAAAATAAAAAATCCCCTTTTGTTTTGATTAGGGTTATGTAAAAATTGAAATTGAAAACCAAATCAAAAATCAAATTCATTAACAAACAAAAAGAAATTGAAGCACTATCATTACTAACAGATGAAGAATCAAATTCAGAGATACACTTACATTTTTAGGGTTTGTAGAGAGATTGAGACCAATGAAACTTTGATTCTGGAGATTGATGCAGAGAGTAGATGTCGGTGCGGTGGGTGTCGGTGGTGGGATTACCGGTGGCGGTTGGTGAGGGTGGTGGTGGGTGATGTACTGATGTTGTGTTATGATGCAAGGGAGAAGAGAAAGGTTTCTTTTCTTTCCCATTTCAGGAAAAATTGGAGTGAAAGTGGTATAGTTGGCTAGTGGCATATGGTAGTAACGTTAAAATTACCTCAGGGGTATTATGGTATTTTCACAGAATAAATGGGTAGGCCATGGCCTACGCCAGTCCTGGTGTAGCTCCGCCACTGAACATATTTGTTAATTAATATATGCATGTAACATGAATATGCGTTGAGTTATATGATTCTCACAGTTTGCAAATAATGTTTTTCAGATGTGACATTGTAGATGTGGTTGTGGAAATAGATCGCATATTGAGACCAGATGGGTATCTCCTGGTTCAGGATTCAATGGAAGCAATTAGAAAGTTGGGTGCAATATTGAATTCACTTCATTGGTCTGTGACATCTTATCAAAATCAATTTCTTGTTGGTAGGAAGAGCTTCTGGCGTCCAAAGCCATAGAAACTGAATGATGAATAGGATTGATTGCTTGTCATATTCTTTTATAAAAAAATGTAGGGATACTCATTTATTATTTTAATATTGTGGCAACATGATGGCTCTCTTAATTTCGAATTCGTCGTTTATGTGTCAAGTGTAAGTTAGAAGACTTATATTAGATAGAAAAATATATGTTAAACAATATATAAGTGAAAAAACTCATATCTAAAAACTTACGTTTTTGGGTGCATATGTCGTGTTCAAACCCACTTATGTGATTCTTCTTAGAACAATGTGATGACCATACCACTTTTTAGGCTCCCCAGTAAGTCGCAACAATGATATCAGTGTATAGTTCGACTTGGTGGGGAAGCGGAAGTGGTTCCTCATGTTGGATCAAGGACGTGTAGAGTCTTACGTGTGGGGGAGAAAATATTGATGTGTCAAGTATGAGTTAGAAATAAGTTTCACATTCAATGAAAAATAGATGTTGAAAGACATATTAACCAAGACTCGTATACCTTATCTTATAAGCACTCATATATAAGTTATGTCTATAACAAAAGATAAAATGAAGTTAAATTGTTTTCGTATAAACTATAAGCCGTTTAAATGCTTACGGTGAGAGACCTCTATAGGTCTCCTACCGGTGGGAGACCCCCACCTTTTTTTTTTTTTTTTGCAAATCAATTAAAAACCATTGGATGTATTGATGAAAGACATTGAACGGTTGTGATGTATAGGGAATATGGCCCACAAAAATTAATATTTAATCATAAATTTTGATTTTAAAAAATGAAATGGAAATTGAAATTAAACTTAGGAAAGGGTGTTTTGGGAATTGTCACAAAAAATTTTAAAAACCCAGCACGGTTTGGAAACACTATATTCAAATTTTTTTTTTAACAATTGCTAAAACATTATAATGGAGTTTGGTAATTTTTAATTCAATTAAACCTCTGCAAAATTAAGCCTATTTTAATTTAATTTCTTTTCTGTCCATCTGGATTGTTATTATTTCTCTTATGTTTTCGTTTTATTTCCAAAACAGTCGTTGTGCATCTTATATGGACTAGCATTATAATGGTTTAATTAAAATAATTTTTTTGGATTGTATTAAAATAAAATTTAATTTTAGAGAGGTTTAATAAAATTTAAAATTATCAAACTGTTGCCGGGTTTTTAATTTTTTTTGTAACAATTCCCAAAACACCCTTTCCTAAGTTTAATTTCAATTTCCATTTCACTTTTTAAAATCAAAATTTATGATTAAATATTAATTTTTGTGGGCCATATTCCCTATACATCACAACCGTTCAATGTCTTTCATCAATACATCCAATGGTTTTTAATTGATTTACAAAAAAAAAAAAAAGGTGGGGGTCTCCCACCGGTAGGAGACCTATAGAGGTCTCTCACCGTAGACAGCACCCCGTTTTAATAATCTATCTTGAAAAACTTATAAAAATAAGCTAAAAGTAGCTTATGACTTTCATAAGGGCTCCCAAATTGTCGCACAAATTCTATGATAGTAGATAAGTTCAAATTAGTTAATCCAAATTAGTCCTAATGTGTTGAGGTTTTGGGTGAAGATGTGATGTTCAAACTTGTTAGAACCAAATTGATTTGAAGAACAATGATTTCTAATTTTGGTGATAACAAATAACATGAGAGAACAAATTATTCATTAATGTGTGCTTAATGTGCATAACATTCAAAACAATTGAAACAAAGACAATGCACGTCATCTAGTGGTTGGTTTGAGATCTTGGAGTTTGATCATCTCAAGGTCTCAGGTTCGACTCTCCTTGGTGTCAATTTTGGTTGACAAGTCTATACCGAACCTTGTTCTACCTACAAGTCTATACCGAACCTTGTTCTACCTTTAAATGGGACCTCTATAAGTGGGCGGCGAGATTGGTCCCCTCGAATTAGTCGGTTCTTGGATCGGATATCGAGTTTAATGGGCGGCGGGATTGGTCCCCTCGAATTAGTCGGTTCTTGGATCGGATATCGAGATTAATAATGATTTTTTTTCTCTCATATGTTTCCTCCATTAGATATAAACTAATAAATGAGAATACTTTTTTCAACCGTGATTTGAACTTGGTCTGCCACGTTATAATATTTGCTACCACATCTTTATCTATACTTATAATAAGTACTTTACACAACCCATTTGGCTTGATGTTGGTTTGAAATCTGAGAGTGTGCTCCTCCTCAAAGTCTCAGGTTTGATTCTCCTCGATGCAAATTTGGATGGACTAATTTAACTTTTTCCAAAAAAAAAGTATTTTACACTCTCGTTTCCGCAAAAAATTAGTATTTGACCTTGTAACTTAGGAACAAAAAAAATAAGTATTTGACCTAATTTTTTTGGTAGTCGCCGAGGTTTGAACCCCAAACCTTGCATATTTTATGCACTGTCCAAACCAACTGAGCTAAGTTCACGAGGACAAGTATTTGACCTTATAACTTAGGACGAAGTCTCTTATATATAAACAACTTTTATAAATTGTTAAATAGCATCATCGTTTTTTTCTCACAAAATTATTATCATCGATTTTAATAATGATTTTCTCTTTCATATATATATATATATATATATATATATATATATATATATATATATATATATATATATTAAAAATTAACAAAACTACTTATTATAAAAAGTATTATTTCTTTTTTTTTTTTAGTTACAAAAAGTATTATTTCTTTAAATCCATCCATAAATATTACTTTTCACTAAAATCAGATTCGTATTTTTTATATTCATTTATTTTCAAATACTTAACCAAACAATTTTTTTTGTCGTTAAAAATTCAACATTTAAGGTGAATAAATGAAAAATCTTGTGTTTGAACCCCGGTCTTACATACTGTTCTTACCAATTTTATAATCTTCAAAAGTAATAAGTCTTAAAGACATTATTTTTTCCATAGGCCAGCTCTAAATTTTTTTTTGTTTTTTTTTTGTAGTGGTCGGGGTTTGAACCCCGAACCTTGCATATTTTATTAAAACAATATCTCTTTTAAACATAAAATATGCTATTGAAATTGATTTTATTCCACCTTTAAGTGAAAAAGTTATTAAAAAAATAAAAAGAAAAAACCATTAAACTAGGAGACACAAACCAAACCCGAAAATTGATTTTATTCCATTTGTTTCGATTTTCTTGGGTTGGCTTTTTTGTTATTTCAATTATACCCTTAGGCTACTGTTCTCGTGAGCTTAGCTCAGTTGGTTGGACAATGCATAAAATTATGCAAGGTCCGGGGTTCAAATCCCGGTCACTACCAAAAAAAAAATACCCTTAGGCTACTTGACCAAAAAAAAAGTAGTAGTAATAAAAATTGAATAATTAATATCATATGTTTTTATTATTGGTGAAATAAAAATTTGAATTATGTCTCGTGAGATTACAAAGATAAACTCTTATCAATTAGTTTTTTTTTTTTAAGAATAAAAAATGGAATATATAAACAACGGCGGTGAATCACTCTTATCAATTAGTTGACATGTCTTAGACAAAATCAAAAAGAATTAAATTAATCAAATACTACCTCTAGTCCTTTTTATTTTGAGCAATGGATGGATCAAAAAAATAATAAACATATGGATCAATAAAAGTTAATGTACTTGATCCAATTACAAATTAAATACATTAGTTTTAGTTGACTCATATTCTCTTATAAAATAGAACAGCAGTAGTGGATAATTTTATAAAGAGTAATGACAAAAAATTTCTAAGTACTATATAAAAAAATTTAAAAGATTAATTTATATGTACCGACAATATAATTTTTTTTTACATATATGAATCTAACAAAATCATGTGAAATAGGTGTTTGTATAGCTTTTTTTTTGAGGGGAGGTGTTTGTATAGCTATTTTCTGAACTAATAAAAAAAATTACATGGACTAATTTGAGTAAATTCATGTGTAAAAACAATTAGTTCATACACTTCAAATTAATTTTAAAGTTTGATTAGATATTTTATGAACTAATATAATAAGGGGAAATTACACTAACCTCCCCTAAGGTTTACGTAAATATACTTTACCTCCCCTCTATTTTCTCAAAAAGCAGTAACATCCCCTGCTGTCACACCCAATCCACCTTCCGTTAACATCAAAAAACATGAGAATGCTTCTTCTCTTTTTGACTATTTTTTTTTCTTGTAACAACAATAATGGACTCTTGAGATTGAGACGAATCCTATATCTCAGCAAATGAAAATGAATTACAAAATAATGACTCCTGCGACAAATAGGAGCAAGTTCGATGGCAAAATAAAGTTATCAATCAAATATCAAAACAGTTCAGATGGATCCCAAAATGATGAGAATTTACTCTGTAACTAAGATCTTCCTCTTCTAATGTATACAACTTTCAATTCAAACTATGCTGTACTGCAGCATCCACTCTTCTTAACATCTGAAACATCATCTTTACCAATATTGATAGTCTCTCCCTTAGGCACGGATGCAGAGATCAATGGAATTATTACAAAGGGATAGAAACCCAATTCTTTCATGTAAAGATCCAGAGGCTTAATGCTGATTGTAGAAGCATGTAATCTTGAAACAGAGACGTTGCCAAATAAAAACAACAGATTTTAGTCATTCTTCCCAATTGACTCATTATTGTTGACCTGTATTAATAATAATTACACTCTTAGTTGTTGATGTTATGCTATTGTATCTTTGCAACTCTAAAGCCAGATTCCACGGGACAAACGATGGAAGATGATGTTTTAGTTTTAACAGAGATAGTTAACGGTTGTTAAAAAAAAAACAGAGATAGTTAACGGTGTTAAGTTGTAAGGGAGGTGAGTATCTTTTTTAAGAGACTTGAAGGGAGGTTAGTGTCTAATATAAAATTAGAGGGGGTGTCCATGTCATTTAAAAAGACCTCAGGGGAGGTTAATGTAATTTGCCCATATAATAAAGTAGCATAATAGTGATATATATATATATATATATATATATATATATATATATATTTCAAAATAAAAATAAAAAAGTTATATATATCTTTGACTTTTCCTCTTCAAAAAAAATCTTTGACTTTTCATAATAGTAATACATAATTAGATATAAATTTAAAACTTTTTTCCATTAATAAAATATACAATTATAGTCATTGTAGAAGAAAAAAAAGATGAACAGATTCATTGCATAAAAAGAATGGAATAATATATGGAAAGTACAAAAATGGTGTAATAAAGGGAAAAACATTAAACTAAAAAAAATAAAAAAGAAGAATCAAGAAAATCATATAAAACAAGACATTGTTTAATAATTTTTTATTATTTTATAAAAATGGTAATTATTAAGATGACTATTACCAAGATAACCCATAAACAAAATCACAAATACTCCTTTTAATTTCTTCACTTCACATTACAATGCTAAAGTAACAAAACTTTTCTTCAACAAATAAAAAATCCTCTCATTTTTTTTCTCTTAATCTCTTCACTAATGTGGCTTTCATGGTTAGGTTTATCCCGAGGTGATAAACGTGATAAACCGGTTCGAACCATAACGCCAACGTTAACCACCCGAACCTATCCACATGGTTCATTCCGTTCCTTCAAAGACATTCGAACAATCCTCCAACCTGAACCGGAACCTGAACCCGGTTCACCCAAAACTCCTCAATCACTCTTCCGCCGTATCAGCTTTTCACCCTCTCTCCTCCGTTCCGTCAGCACCCGCACCATCCGCTCAACCATCACCGTCCCCTCCTCCTTCGACCACGGCGGAGTCGTCGTCTACTACACCAGCCTCCGTGTCATCCGCCGCACATTCAACGACTGCCGCACAGTCCGATCAATCCTCAAACGATTCTCAACTGCAGTCGATGAACGTGATGTCTGCGTTGACGAACGGTTTCGTGAAGAGCTTCAACAGATTCTCGGTCGTCGGAATGTTCCTCTGCCGTGTGTGTTCATCGGAGGTGAGTATATAGGCGGTGTTGATGATTTGAAAAAGATTTATGATAGCGGTGAGTTGCAGGAGATGATTGAACTGTTACCGAAAACTTTACCAAATGTGTGTGATTTTTGTGGAAGCATGAGATTTGTGGTTTGTGATGAATGTAATGGAAGTCATAGGGTTTTTGTTGAGAAGAGTGGGTTTAAGACTTGTTTGACTTGCAACTCCAATGGTTTGATAAGGTGTCCTGCATGTTTCTTCGACCTTCCGCGCCATACCAAATAGTAATTTCCATGCACAATATTGACAATAGTACTATATTTCTTCTCTTCTCTTAGTTTTTTTTATAGTTAAATTAAATAATTGATATGTTGTTGTATAATTATGTTATACATATTTTGATGAACATCATCTATAGACTATATTAGCTTACATGGGGGATTTCATTATCTGTTGGAACTTTATACAACTTTATACAATTTGGTTAAAAGAACAATAGAGTTGTTGTACTTGTTTGAGAAATGATTTTGACTCTATTTTGACAAGTGTCATCTATTAATTTAGAGGTGATTTGTCATTTATATTTTATATAGGATAGGATTAGACTTGTTTGTGGAATGATGTTAAATGAAATGATATTTACACATTTGATAGGAGTTTTAGTTTAAAGTGGATAGTTTATAAAGAATAAGTATAATTTTTTTCTTAGCTAAATAATGTCATGTCATTTCATTTGAAGTACAACTTTACAAAATGTTAGCAATTGGAGCAAGAGAATGGGCAATAACATTAGCTCGTCTAATTATAATCAATATCTGATTTTGAATCTAATATATTGTAGCACTTATTATGAATAATAATCTCAAATTCAGAGAGAGATCTACTTTAAGACTTATTGTGTGTTTGGTATTTTAAAAAGTTGTTGTGTGACCATATGTTTGGTTGAAACTAACAATTGGAGCTTAAAAAAAACCTGTGGTGAGAGAGGGCTAATACGTTGTGGTGTTGGTGGTGACGACTTGTTGGGTTACCACTTACTATTAGTACAATCCATGTTGATTTTTGCATCAAACTCAAAGATTATGTCGTGAACTAAAAGATTGTTGGCCTTACCAAGTTCTTCAAGAAGTCACAATGCTTCTCCTTTACGAGGTTTGGTCTCTCAAACACATCGACAAAACCAATATAATGTTGATGGGAAGGAAATATGAGATGCATGGTTGCTCGTTTGTCCCTCATAAATGCACAAATTGTTCAGAAGATAACTCACGAACGATATATGGTGTTTTTAAAGGCTTTAGGAGATAACTCTTTAAGATTATTTTTCAGGATAAAGAGCAAATAGGGGGCCAAAAGAGCAACCATTAAAATATGGTAGGACATGGACTGAAGCAAAGAGTTGGGTCATGCACAAGAGATACCAAACGAGAGACCCAAAAGAAAGATCATGACTCCAATGTACTTAGGAGATTATGTATGTCATCTATGTGAGAGCCACACCATTGAAGTATCGAGAAGGTTGCATCATATAATGAATAACCAGTTCTATTAGCTCTCAACGCACGATACAAAAAATGGATTTTTAAAATTATTATCTTAGTTACTTTAATTTTGTTACTGCAAATACAGTAGCATGCATTTCCTGATATACTGAAGTAATTCTAGCATTTTGAAATCAAGCAAGAATTTAAATTTTCACTATCTTTCTCCTTCTTAGGAGGTTGCTAGTCCTTGAACTATAGCAAATTTACCCAGTTCTTGACACTTTGGTGTTTTCATCAAGATAACCCGAAAACTACCCGTTTGAAAGTCATCGTTGATGAAATGTAAGAAGCCATTAGCAAACTCATTGACGATCAATTTACCCTTTTGCCGAAACCCAAAATCTCATGACCTCCCAAATTGACGACATTCTCCACATGTTAGCCTCCCTTGACATACCCATTCTCTCGGTTCTGCTTCCCTTTCCACCATCAACTGTCCCCTTCTCCTACCAAACCACACCGCATGAAGCTCGATGTACCATGAAATTTTAACATATTGCAATGACCTCACCATGAAATTTTTAAAAGCTGGAAAAATAGTTGAATTGAAGAGGGTATTGTGATAGTGGGTTGTGTAACATCCCTGGTTATTAGTTCTGGCTAGTTTTAGTATCGTTAGTCCATTAGGCTTAGAATTTGTTGTGAACCTAAATTTTATATGTTCTGACTGTTGTGTGGTTACTTTGAAAGTACTAAATATGTTTCAATGACTATTGTGCAAGCATGATTGATTATGAAAATATTTTATGTTATGCTTTTTGTTTGAATTTATGATGTGCATTTCAACATATTTAGGGAATGATATTAAATGAAATGATTTTTACACATTTGATAGTAGGAGTGATAGTTTAAAGTGGATAATTTATAAAGAATAAGTACAATTTTTTTCTCTAGCTAAATAATCTCATGTCATTTCATTTAAAATATAGTATGAAATGCAACTTTACAAAATGTTATCTATTGTAGCAAGAGAATGGGCAACAACATTTGTTTGTCTCCTTATAAACAGAATATTTTGATTCAGAATCTAATATACCTTGACACTCGTGAATAATAGTCTCGAATTCAGAGAGATATCTACTTTGAGACTTATTGTGTATTTTGTATTTTAAAAAGTTGTTGTGTGACCGCACATTTGGTTGAAACTAACAATTGAAGCTTTAAAAAACCTATGGTGATGACCTGTTGGGCGAATCGTACACGGCAACGTCAATGGATCTTTGTGATCGTGAATCCAATTTTATCGAGGCTAAGGCATATTTGTCATTAGACAACATCGTAAGTTAAATAAGGGATTTGCGCATTTTTAGTAGAAGATGCCTACGAACATCTACGGAGTGGATTGTATTTCGTAATCATTTGCAAGTAATGTTCAGTTGGAGTTGTGTCTCACTCGTATAGTTGGTGACTTTTAATTGGAGCTACATTACACTTATGTAGAGTATGCATTTAGGCTTATCGTGTGAAGGTGAGAAAAACACAAGAAGGGGGGTTGAATTGTGTTTTGAAAAATTCTTCGTTTCTCCTAAAACTGAACACACTTGATCAGAAGCTAAGTGAGACAGCTTCTGAAGTGGTAATCAGAATCTAAATGCAGCGGAATAAAACAGAGAGAGAGAAGAAGAACGACACAAAGCAATTATACTGGTTCCTTCCACAATCCGGAAGTAGTCCAGTCCCCCTTGCACTTCCAAGGAGATTTCACTAAGAGTAATATCTGATTACAATTGCTCAAGCACATAAGCAAGAGACTTCCTTTGCTCAAACACACAAGCAAGATACTTCCTTTGCTCAAGAACACAATCAAGAGATTTCCCTGCTCAAGCACAACTGCAAGAGACTTCTAACTAAACAAAATTACACAGAAAATTGTTTAAGGTTGAACACTTGATATACAATCAGAGGTGCTCACAATACAAATCAGATACAGACTCAGTGACTTAAGAATTTCTAAGATATGACTTTGAGACACAGAAATTCTAAGTGAATGCAGAACAATTTCAGCAGAGGTTTGGCACTTGTAAAAATGTTGTGAGTCTTTCGTTCAGCGTTCTAGCATTACCAATTCTCTAAGTCTTCACTCCTTTATATAGAGGTGTGAAAGAGACGTTGTGAAATTGGCAGCACATCAAAGAGTCGTTGTTGAAGCTTGATCTTTCACCAATGATCTTTTGCCTGATTTGGTTGTTGTCCTATGAAGAACAAATTTGAAATCCGTTCCTTATCCAAAGGAACATCTTTGCAGGCGAAGCCGTATTATGGAGCTGTTTTCTTGTCTTGTAGTGTGGACACAAAACAGAGTAGTGGAGAAGGTGGTTGTACAGTTCGTACAAAAGTACAATGTCAACGCTTTCGTCCAAAATTGCAAGCACATGCCTTCAAACACCTTTGAAATGACCGTTGCAATGTTCCACTAATTTTCTGCTATGTTTTCGAATCCAATAGACAGCTTTTGCAGTGTTGATTCTTCAATCTTTGAATCTTTGCAAATCTAGTTGATCTTCAGCTTCTGGTGAAATGACTTCTGATGAGGCAGCTTCTGATGTTGTAGCTTCTGATGATGACGTGATACTTCAGGACTTCCAGTCTTCAGGAGCACTAGTCTTCAGGAGCGTTTTTCTTCAGGAGCGCTATTCTCTCTTCAGAAGCAGCTGGACTCCAGGAGCGCTTTCCATCTTCAGGAGCAGCTAGACTTCAGGAGCGCTTTCCATCTTCAGGAGCGTATTGCCTTCAGAAGCGTCTAAGCTTCATTTTCTTGATATCACTTGCTCTTTATTTGCTCATTCAGAACCAATAAATGATGTAACTTTTTAAATATGGTCTTGTACACTTGAACAAATATTAGCTAGTCCAATTTACAATTTTTAATACCTTGTTATCATCAAAACTCTCTAAGGTTCATTGTTAAACACATTTTGTTCCAACATCGTGCATCATTATATTTTGTATGTGGAATGTTTACCTTGATATTCTATTTACCATGCCATGTGTGCTTGCATGTTGTATTTATGTATGTATATTATTTTTAGAGTGTGACCCTCTACTTTTATCAGTTGAACTTTGGGCATAGCCCCTTAGGTGACTTTGGACGGGATGTTGCCAATTTTCACCCAAGTGATGGTGACGACCATACACTAGTTTGGTAGAGGTATGTATCATGCCCAGTGGCGGATCTTCCTGGTAGCGGAAGGGAGCCACGGCTCCCCCCAACTTTTTTATTTTATTTTATATATGCTGCTACTGCAGTGCTCTTCCTCTGTTACGGCACCCCTTAGGTTCATTTCCTTGATCATCCACACAAACTCTATCGGTAGTTAATCTCAAATTTCTGTATCCATCCATGTCGCGTCGATTCGAATTTCGATTCCTTCCTTTAACTCTTGTGCCTTCTCTCATGAATTTCGGTTGCCTTTGATGAGAAAGAATACAATGATTCCTTTGGTAGAAGATGAAAGGGAATCGAACATTATTGGGCTGAATGGAAGAAGCAAACATGGGGTAGAAGATGATGATAATGGAAATGGGTTACAAAAAATTGAAGCGCCCTACCTCAAGGAAGAACCTGACAGTGGGGAAAGATTTGACCTTGTTTGCATATTCAAATCAACTGAGAAACTTGATAAAAAAATTGATTGAGAATTGTTTAAGGTTTGAAGGTATGGAGAGAAGGGGGTGAAGAAGACGATAGAAGATAACCCAGTTCTACTTGCTGTGTGTTTTTAATTTTTTCTGTTTTTTCTTTTCACGATCCTCAAACAGCTAGTTGTAAACTGGAGTAAATAGCAGTAGTAATAGTGGACGTGCAAAAAGTAATTCTCTTATGATTATTATTTGGAAATGGCTGTAAAAGCCCACATTGTGTTAAGTCCAACAAATGTGTTAAGCCCATATTTTGTTATCTCTCATTTCATACATGTTTTATTTTTGTTTTGTGTTAGTGTTATTTTGAATTTTTAATAAAATTATATGGATCTCTTATGAATTTTGACTAGAATATTTTTGTTAGTATTTACCGCTCCCCCTAATATTTTGGTCAAGATCCGCCACTGATCATGCCTAGCGGTTTGACTTGGACATAAATGCATCGACGTACGCGGGAATAAGTCCTATGTTTGGAAGTCAGAGAAAACTCAGACAATAACATATATATCCACCACACTCTCCAAAAGGATATTCCATAGAGGAAATAACACCAGAACTCTCTCCTCCTTAAGCTCCTCAAGAACTACTAGAACCTCAGTTCACCACTGAAGGTGGGTTTCGCCCTAGGGCATCCACACTAAAACGACCAGAGTCAAGAGACCCTATAGTCTCATCCTCATACTCCAGTACACCAAGTGTCCTCTATTTAGTTGGCACAACACAACCTCATACCAACCATGGCACCTTAAGACCAACCACTCTACCATACTCCTAACTAGGAACTACGAGCTCACAAATCTCCCTAACATCTGACATAGGAACAAAAAGACACATTAGCTCAAAATAACTAGGTTATATTGTATTTTGGGCTATTTTTGTAGCGTACTAATTAGGGGAGCATTAGACCTTTTTGGTATCAACTATCATGGGCAGGTTCTGATTGGATTTAGGAGTCAGATATTGCTAGTTTACTTTTATTGATTACTTGTTCTCGATTCGGTTGTATACTTATCATTTGGTACCCTCACACTAATTTATCACTCTAATCCATATGTATAATATATGTTTATACTCCCTCCATGTTCGCATAAACCTTATTTCAAACCTTATCTCAATTCGTCAAGTTCCATATTTTATTTTAGAAAATATTTACACATGAATTTATTTGAAAAGGGACGATATTGAATGCTTCTGTTCACGATGTAGCGTTAAAAAAATACATATCCGTTGTTAAAAACTCGGGCTATTAAAGGTTGCACCTTATTTCGGCCTATCATATCATAAGGCTCATTCACACAAATGAAGCAAGTACCTTCTTTCACATACAAGTTTTACCTCAAAGCACTCATCAACCCAAAACACTGACCCAAACCTTCAACCTATCCTTACCAAATTATCCCCCTCTTCCAGCAACGTATGACTCTACCTCCAACTAGAAACACCAATCACATGATAACATGTTATTTTGTTATATTTTTAGTTCAGTTTTATTCAATACGTTAATGTTTTATTTGCATTTTACTATATTTTCTTTTGTTTTAAATATATAGGATAATTGAAGAGGAATATGAAGAAATGATGCAAATATGATGTAATTTCAACAAATGTTAAAGTCTTGTTGACCAAGCAAAAAATAATGGCAATGAAGACCTTATTCAATATAAAATTAGTGGGAAATCATGATTCAACACTTCAAATTTGTGATCGTAGGTTTCAAAACTGTCATCAAGCAAGAAAATCAAATAATCAATGTTGGAAATTTAGGTCTTAATAAAAACAGATTTCATAAAATATGTTCAACTATTATGAATCAATAGCGGAAGCAAAAAAAAAAACATTGAACATGATTATGATCGGATCTACGACATGTTTGATTTATCAAGATATTAAGAATTAGGGTATTAGGAATACCTGGATGAAGCTATGATGGCAGCCCTCTCGACAACAACGATAAAGAGAGGAGGTGATCTGAAACAAACATCAACATCAACATGGTTAGCGGCGGCTGATTTGGTTCTTCCTCAACCGGTACCTTTATGCCTCAAGTTCTCTTCAGATGGGGAGAAGAGAGAGTTTGCCGTGTACGGTATATTGGGGACATAGCCTATTTTATATTGGATGACCATTATGGTTTCCCATTATTCCGTTAATGGGCCATCCAAACATCCACTCATATTGAGTCCATATCCATTAATTAAATAATTAATATTCTAAATAGAAATCTAATAGCCTTATTACTTAATTTGATCACTAATCAACTAAGGCTCACAATTGATAAATAGCTAATATAATTATTATTACGATATTTGCCCACATAATGATATTGGAATATAATAAAATAATAAAATATTCCAACAATCTCCCACTTGGGCTACATATCTTAATAATTATATCAGAATTCTTTAGGCGCGCATCTGAATACTATTTATCTTTAGATTTCAACTTTACAATCTGGTCCATCTCATACATTAATAATGGGACCACCGCGGCTGTCGTCACTGACGTATAACGTGACGGAACCCCGACGACCACCATATCAATGCACTTGATGACATAGATCGATATGGATGAGTGGCATGGAAATTTCATGCAATGTGATCTCTAAATCATGTCTATTTCCAACTGATCCAACTGAAAACTTTAGTGAGATCAAAATGAAGTTTGCAAATTCAATATTTGCACAAATGATACAGAAATGGTTATAACAATAATAACCTTATAAAATTTATTTTTGCAGAAAATCATAACATAAAGTCTGTATCGATACCAAAACTAAAGTATAGAACATAAGATAAAAGAGACTCCCACTAATTCAAGACATCCTCAATGACAACAAGCATATGAAAGACCTTAGGTGTCATGTCTTTGATTAGTGGTATAGCTAGCATAAAGTTTGTCTCTACATGTTCTATCATTCAACAACAATAATCTATAAGGCAATAAATTTTATAAAAGTTGTTGAATAACTACAAGACTGAATTATGTCACTATATAACTTGAGTGATCTTTCAATACCTTAACAATATGCAACCAAGTGACGTGACATAAATACTTACAGTCATTTCTTGAGTTAGGATGTGTATTATCTACTTACATCCAAAAGCCAAAGTCTGACACATAAATGATCTCCAAATTGTCAGATCTCTGATGTGAGCATAAACTCTCCCGTTCTCTTTAATAATCCTTATGGTTGCTTTTTCAACAATTCAAACTTTGAATTGCTCAAATATCTGCCAAACAATCTTATTATATACGCTATTTCCAAATGCGTATAATAAAATCATACATAAAAATCCTATAGGCAAAGTGTAGGAAAATACTTAAATTTCTGAATTCATAAATTTTCTAATGACAATATTTGATACTGAAAAATCTCTCTCGGTGATTGAGGTCATCCAAAAAATTATGTCATTTCATTTTCAACTTTATTGATATAACTCTTTTGCGATGTCCGAATAATACCTTGATAAAATCTCTAAGTATTGAAATGCCTAATACAAAAGAGGTGTCCCCAGCATCTTTCATCACTAACTTTTGTTAGATATTTCCTTGGTTTCACATAACAAACATATATCATTGTTGACTAAATAAAATAAAATTGACATATTAAACTAGGAATATGAACTTACTCCCACTGAACTTGCTAAATCCACAATTCTCCATAATATTATCTCAAAACCAAATGAGACAATTACTTTATGAGAATTTTTGGTAACAGTAAAGAGACAAATTTCTTAACTTATAAGTGGATTTCATGACTTTGCAAACCATTTACTTTGTATCAATTGACACAAAATTTTTATTCAGCTGCACCGTATTGTATCATTAATGTCACCATTAAGAAACACTATATTGAAAACCATCTTATGCAGGTAATTATAATAAGCAAACTAGTATCATGACTGTCCTAATAGAGTCTTTCAATTAAACTAAATAGAATTTCTCTTTTCAGTCAATTCTTAATGACACTAGAATCCCTAGTTCTTGAGGGTGTTGAGTTTGATCTATATGAAATAATTTCTTAACTTGATTGAGAGGAAGCACAATAATGTCCTCATGAGGATACAAATATACTATAATAATAGTAACTAAATGAATTAGTTTAGAACTAATTCTTCCTCATTCAATTTTGTTCTAAAACCATATCTCTCCCCAAACTCAATATCCTCAAGAAAACTTAAAAATTTATGTCTCAAATTTTCTTAATTTGTGGGATGAAAACTTATATTGTTCAAACCCTTAAACAATATAGAATGTCAAAAGTCATAACTGAATTGACTCTAATAATTGAACTTAAAAGACATATTGAATCATCATAAAATAAAATAAAAAACTTAAAATATCTTGATTCATTCAAAGAGAAATTAAAACAAAAACAAAAAATTCAAGTGATGATTCACCAAATAGTCTTTTAAATACAAAAAATAATCCATTAATGACAATCTAAAAAAAATAGTTCAAAAAATGAATAAAGCAATCTTTATCGACTTTGCCCATTCTAAATTGATATATCTTTCAACATCATTGGACATAAGTCAGTCAAGGCTTCTTTTCTTAATTTGCCCTTATCATTTGAGGTATTTTCCGAATGAGCACTATTTTATTTTCTCTTGCTTCAACTTTTCCTTATTTGCACACTTTATGAATTGATCATTTAAATGATCATTTCTAACTGTAACAGTTATAAACTTAATTGTGCAAAGAGAATACTAAATACCAAATTTTCAAACAAATCATATGATAGTCGAAATTACTGAATTTTCGAACAAGTCATATGATAGTCAAAATTACAGTGTCTTAGCAAGATTAAATATTTACATAATGTGCTCCTAACATTTTCTTTGCCTAATAATCTTAATGAAATACCCACTCTCCAATGAGAGCTTGTCTTTCTCTATATTGCTTTAAAAGCACCTTAGTTTAAGCAAAGAAAATATGACAAAAATTTTGTCATCTTAAATGACAGCTCTAATATATATGATATTTTAGCTTTATGATCACACGTGACCTATGGAATTTGGTGTATACTCACTTGTCAAACTTGATTCTCACAATAGGTATTGAATTTATGAGATAATGTGAGTTTCACCATCCTTACCTAAGGTCTAGATCCAAGAGCAATATCAATGTTCTTCTTTAAATCCTAAAAATTAGAATTTTAAGAGTTAAAAAATTTAACTCAAATTAGCAGATACACAAACTATATTAGTTTAAAGAGAACAAGAGTAATCAAATGTACTCACCAAAATACCTAGTGCACTATCAATATCAAGTCTTTAAACAATAATATCAATTGCTAGCGGTATTTTACAGCATTGATCAAACAATGACAATTTACTTTGACAAAGAATAAATTCTTATAATTGTCAAAAGTTTACCATCACAGGTGTGGATGTAATTATTTGTAAATTAAAAGACAAAAACAAGATACCAAGCGCACCATTAAAACACAATCTTTTGACTGCTAAGAATTAATTGCAAGCGGTACTCTCAGTGCAATGATCAAATATTGGTAATAAGTCCTGTCAGATAATGGGTGCCTTTTGACATCCTCATTACCCACATGGAAAAACTTAATAAGTCTTGTCAGATAATGGGTGTCTTTTGACATCCTCATTACCCACATGAAAAATTTAAGAATTACCACATATTTATCATCACAAGTTGTAAATTAAAAGACCAAAAAACAAGATACCAAAGCACCATTAAAACACAATCTTTTGACTGCTAAGAATTAACTGCAAATGGTAATCTCAACGCAATGATCAAATATGGTAATAAGTCCTATCAGATAATGGGTGCCTTTTGACATCCTTATTATCCACATGGATAAAACTTAAGAAGTCCGGTCAGATAATGGGTGTCTTTTGACATCCTCATTATCCACATGGAAAAACTTAATAATTACCGCATATTTACCATCGCATGTATGTAATTATCCGGCCAAACTGTGCCTTCCTTAATTATCAAAGGTTGTTACAGTTGCTCGTAAGCAAGGGTTACAACCACCAAAGACTTGAATTTTTGTGATTTTTCTTTGAGGTACTTGGATGATCACTTGTAAATGCTAATGTTAAAGCCTTGTAATTAGATTAGTGCACAAAATCAAAGTGCTTAGACTATAAATAGGTCAAGTTTTGCCTTGATTTCTTACCACTTTTCACCATGGAATCATGCAATCTTGTAATTTGTTCTTTATTTCAATAAAGTTTTCTTTATTTTATTGTCTTCGTTTTATTTAGAAAGGTCGCCATTATGATGAATGAGTGAGTAATTTTCTCTTGTCTTGGGATCATGAAAAGTAATCATACGATGAAATTTCCATGATCCTATTCTTTTGTTGTGAGAATTTAAAACACTGATATAACTTTATCACTTTTCACATGAATTATGGGTATGATTGTTTGAGCTTGGCTAATCAAAATGATAATTGATATAAGCGTTACACGATCAAACAATCATATGGTTATTATTATTCAAACTTGTGGTATCAACGAGATAACAAAAGTTATTGTAAGAAAACGTATGAGATAACAAAAGTTATTGTAAAAAAACGTACGAGATAACAAAAGTTAAAATCAATATCAGAGGAAATGAGTAATTGTGACATTATGATTCAAAATCTTAGGTATTGACTGATATACTGAAAGGAGAAGGTAGTTGTTGAAACTATAAGGTTAGACAATGGTCTTGAAGCAGTGAAATGGCCTAAAACTTTTTTGGGATGAAATGAGTAATAGGGTGGAATGGGTTTTATCAACAAAGGAACCATGAGAATATGGAGTTATATCGGTAAGTCACATAATTTGTTCTTGGAAGGGGACAAAAGATGTTTTTTAAGTTTTCCCTCAAAAAAAAAATAAGATATTTTTAAGAGTTTCCTCATCAATAGGTAATGATTTTTAATGACATTAGAAAAGACTAGAACTAGGAAGTGTTCACTGTAATAATGTACTTCATGGCTCCAAGGCACTTTATTTAATTTGCACTACACTTTCAAAACCAAAACAAGACATCAACCTTTCAAAAACCAAAACAATTCTAACAAAACATTTGGAAAATAAAACCACCACGGTAGACACAATTCCTTATAGATTCAATATTATTTATTACGACTATATAGCCGTGCACATACAGACATATACTTCCTCCGTTTTTAATTATAAGCAAAATTTATTTTTTATGTTCATTCAATTAATGATGTATGTGGTTCATATTATGGACCTGATACATCATTAATTGAATGAATCTAAATAGTCAATTTTGCTTATAATTAGAAACGGAGGGAGTAAAGTTTTTGGTGTCATTGTCGGGGTTGTTAAAAATCGAGGTAATTTTTTTTCCTTCTAATTTGTGTAATTTAGAATTCTTATTTTTCTTTGTTTTTTCTTTTTGTTGCGTTTGTCTTGTCCTTGCTATGGCTAAAGAACGTCCTCGAGGAGAATACAAAGTTCCATATGCTAAGGATCAAAGCAACCAATCGACAAACAATCAAGCGACACTCTTGAGGTGTGTTTGGATTGAGGGTTTGAGAGGGGAAGGGAGGGGAGGGTTTACTTTTTGTTTTTAAATTACGGACTATATAACATGTTTTTCTAAAATAAATTAAGTGTGATTGAAGTATTATATGATCGTTTATCATGTTAATATGTTAACTTTTTATAAAACATTTCATAATGTCCGTAATTTAAAAATGAAAAGTAAATTCTTCCCTCCATTCCCCTCCTAAACCCTCTATCCAAGCACACCCTGAATAAAGAGGATAGGTATGATAACTAGTCTATGAATTATATAAGAACAACTTTCACGCACTAAATTTGCAAAAGCATATGTACATGAATTAGTATAAGCATGACACAAAAGAGTAGTCACTACTACTTCCAAATCCCATGTACATTTAGAGACAAAAAGTATAACGAGTGTAATTTCCAAGCAAGTTCAACACATGGCCAAATGCATGGAAATCGGCCATGGAATTGGAGTCTCTTACCAGGTCCACTAGAGTATAACAACACTATTTTGATATTCTTATCCTAGCCAAGTCAAGTCACCGACGCATGATAGGTTCCAAAATTCATTATTCCATTATTTTCATGTGAAGTACAAAAACGATATATTCTTTTGTTTATTTTTACAACCCTTAAATAATTGAGATATATCATCATAGGAAACCGAGTCATGTTTTCTTAGTTATTTTTATCTAAAAATATGTAGTCCAAGTATTTAAAATCACAAGGGAAAAAAGTTTAAAGACACGTGTATTTAATTAGTGCTTTTTAGATTTTAAGAAAATGACGTTTTGACTTTTCCATTTTCAGTTAATGTTGCGAAATTGCTTGAAAGTACTACTATATTTATCATTTTTCCTTTTCATTTTTTTTCCTTTTTATTTTATCACTAAGTACTAATATTCCTTCTCTTTCTGTAATACTATTAAAAAAATATCAAACTGGTTTTTCTGATTAGGTTTAACATTTTTTTAACAAAACATAAAACTATTAACAATAAAATAAAACTATTAACAATTTACTAACTTGTTTAAATATTTAAAATACAATCATTTTTCGATAATTATTCGGTGCGGTGTTAATATGGAATTCGGTTGGAAGGTAAATAAAATTTGGTCAAAAATTATTTCATCCAAAAATCAAATTCGGGTTCTTCTCAACTATTAGTCATTTTTCCTTTTCATTTTTTTTCCTTTTTATTTTATCACTAAGTACTAATATTCCTTCTCTTTCTGTAATACTATTAAAAAAATATCAAACTGGTTTTTCTGATTAGGTTTAACATTTTTTTAACAAAACATAAAACTATTAACAATAAAATAAAACTATTAACAATTTACTAACTTGTTTAAATATTTAAAATACAATCATTTTTCGATAATTATTCGGTGCGGTGTTAATATGGAATTCGGTTGGAAGGTAAATAAAATTTGGTCAAAAATTATTTCATCCAAAAATCAAATTCGGGTTCTTCTCAACTATTAGTCGCTTGATAAAATTCATTAACGGTTCAATCATTTTATTTGACGTGTATTAACTTTAGACATCAATAAGGACACAAAAATTATTAGTGAAAAATATAGTACTAGTATTTTCACTAAAAAAACATGGTTTAAAAAAATGATTTATGCGTGTAATTCAATTGCTATTGTACATTTGTACATCTTCAATAAACTACCGTGTTTTTGGCTTAGTTGGAGGCAGCTAGAGTAATGTCGACCCATATTGCACTCTAACACGCAAACATGAAGGACAATGCCATTTATATTTGAGTTGAATTCTTGTAGGGCGGTCGTTAGGGTGGAAAAAAAGGTTGAGATCGTATGAATTTTTAAAAGAAATTAAGAGTCTATCATTGTAGTTTTCAAATATAAATGTTTTACTGATATCATATATTTTGAAAATGTGTGCATTTATATAATTTATACACCTTGATAGTTATGTGAAGCCCACAAAAGTGTTGAAAACGATTAAAAGAGCAGTGGAAATTGGATGGTGCCCTGGAACAATAGTCAAAAAATTAGTTGAAAATATTTTTGGTCATTGAAGAGATGTTACGAACCAGTTGGTTCCTCTTTTAAAATGTTTTATAATACTGGCTAAAATTGTACAAGCAGAACATTAATTATGACGTTTCTAGGATAAAACAGTGCAACTACAACTATATCGGAGTCTTACTGCGCCATAAGTCTGTTCTAGAAATACACATTTAAATATGGTGTTAGGACCATTTTCAATATACAGTTAAAACTCTATAAATTAATAATGTCAGGACCGAAGAAATTTATTAATTTAAAGAGTTATTAATTTATCAATAAATTAATAATTATTAATTTAAAGAGTTTTTAAGTAATTATACTGTACATACCAAACAAAAAGGCAAATTAGTCTATGCCTCTTAGAATTACGGCGAACCTTGGGACACTAAACGTAAATTAGTAACTACTGTGTTCATATGCATTGGAAATCAATAATGACTTTTGAAGTACAATAAATGTAAACAAGAGGAACAAATGTGTTCAATGTATTCTTAATATATTTTTTTCAGTTTTGATGAATTATTAATTTATGATTTTCTTGGGACCGAAAATTATAAAGGGATCTGCCAAAAAATTATTATCTTATTATTTTATCGAGTTTTTCAATTTTTTACATTGGCCCAAGTCGGGACCGGACAAATTTATTATTTTAGAGAGTTTATTAATTTACCGAGTATTAAATTAAAGAGTTTCTACTGTAGTATTGGTACCACTCTATTATGGTACTAATATGGTGTTCCACCATTTTAACCTCTAACTTCTCCAAAGGCATAAAATAATAAAAGAGAGTATATTCTTAAGATCATTCTTATTTTTTGAATGGACAATTTATCTCGAAAGGGACTATGATGTAAGAATACTCTTATTTCTGAAGAGATGAAATTTACCGAGAGACTATGCTCTTAAGATCAAGCTTAATTCCGAAAGGGACGTTATAACTCGAAGGGACTATGGTCTTAAGACCAATGTGTCAAGTGTGTGTTGACACGTGCAAATAGATCAATTGTCGATGACGTGTACCAAAACAAAACAAAAAATTTCAGGTCTTAAAAATAATACCTCCACTATATAAACATTAGTATTGTGTGCAATCTACCCGACGTGGGATATATGAATTTTTTAACTCACGCACAAACACACAGTGTTCCAACAATCCCCTTTTGAATCTAAAAATGTCACAGAGGTTTCTATTAATATTGCACAAGCAAATGTGTCTAACAACTTGAACCTTTGTGTTCTAAGATTCTGCGTAAGCAAAAGTGTCTTACGACTTGAACCTTTACGTGGTGAATAAGATCCAGATTTTACTAGAGTGACTCGTATTCTTGAACTCTATCTTTGACATCAAACCACACACGACCATTTATTAGGTGTATTCTCCAAAATGCATCATTAAAGACCCTACACGTTAATCCCGATTTAGTGAACACTCTAGGAATTTTGTCTAGAATTCCATAGGAAGCGGTCCCCACTTCCACATTCATTTTACATGGAGTATAAATCCTCAATGCGAGTCTATCAAGAATACTCATGTAGTTAGGTACTCCACTTTACATAGAGTATAAATTTCATTAAGAGTTTATATTTTCGCAACCTCTTATCACTTCAGGCCAACACCCCACCCCATCTCAAATTAAACATAAATTCTTCCATCACATCGAATCCATGTCAACCCCACCCACAACTTCTCCTTAATCCAACCATATGTATAAGACAGAACTTTAAACGAAAAATTATTTTAATACACCCAAAATTGCCAACACTATTTACCTAACAAGGCAATATTAAATTCATGCACATTATGAACACCTAGTCCGCTTTTTTCATCATCAAGATAAACCTTATCTCAGTTAACTAAATGAATCTTACGTGTTTTATCTTCTTCTAATCCTCTCAATCAAAGCATACTAAAATGACAATATACTTGTATTACCACCAATAGGAAAATCAAAATACTTAAAATAAAATTTGCTTGTTTTACAGTTGGGAATATATGACACCTCTGCCAACCATCAAACGTTCTTATTTATACCAACCGACATGGTATAAATAAGAACATTTGAGTTTGTGGCGGGGCTTAAAATAAATTAGTGAGTAGTAAAAAGTTAAGGGTTCAAGTCATGAGAGAAAGAAAGAAAAAAAATACTAAAACAATTAGTAACATGTTAGTATTAGTCATCAAAAAAATAAGGGAAATGTTAACTTGTGCCCTTAAGGCACAAGTTAATGAGCCAAAAGTGGAAATAATTTGGTGTAATTAATGCATTTAAATTTAATTTTTTGACTTTTGATTAATTAAATGCACAAAATTCAAGAGAATGTTTCTACTTTTGATTGCTTAACATGTGCCCTTAGGGCACAAGTTAACATGATCCAAAAAATAATTATGTTTTGAACAAAACAATTTTTAATTTTAAAAAGTTGTAATACACAATTTCCAATACAAATTTTCTTTTAATTTTAATACACTAACATGTGCACTTATGACTTCAGTTATAATTTTTCTAACCAAAAAATTGGGTTTAAGTGGTTAGTAAGTTCCCAAAAAAACAATGAAATTTATTTTTTTTTACCAAACTTTATTTAACTCCCAACATAAACACACAAAAAAAAGTTAGCATTTTTTTTTGGTAAATAGCATTTTCCTTTTTGTAAATATCAGTAGTAGAAACATTCTTTAAAGTTTTGTTCATTCAATAAATTACTCCAATAAAATATTTCTACATTTGATTCATTAACTTGTCATTTAAGGCCACATGTTAACATTTTCATAGTAATAATAATCATTAATTTCCTTTTTTTTAGGGAAATCATTAATTTCCTTATTTTATAAGAGAAATACTAACTTGTGCCCTTATGACACATGTTAAGGAACTAAAAGTGGAAATTTTGTCTTGAAAAATTTGCTAATTTATTTTTCCAAATATTGAAAATTAATGTTTTGTAATAAATATTCACTATTTATAGAATCTTTAACATGTGTCCTACGGCTTTGTTTGCGAGTTGGGAGAGGAATGGAGGGGAGGGGTTTGGAAAAAATTGAAGGAGCAAGTGAAAGAAATAGATGATATCGAGAGGGGAAGGCTTTGGGGTTTCATTTTTCTTCATAATACAAAACCCTCCTCATTTGGGGGAACTAAAAATTTGCATTGAAGGAAGGTTTTGGAGGGTTTATATGAATTCTTCAAATCTAATCTAAGTAGTTATAATATTCTTAAAATTAAAAATATATTAATCATAAGCATTAATTTATCATTTTATAAAAAATTACTCTTTCAAAAAATGTGAAAGATTTTCCCGTTTTCCCCTATATTTCTAACCCTTCAAAGCCTTCCATTCCCTTCCCTTCCCTTCCCCTCCAAATTTTCAAACAAAGCCAAAGGGTACAAGTTATAAAAAGAAAATGTTAATAATATAAATTTGAGAAATGCTAACTTGTGCCCTTAAAGCACAAGTTAAAAAGTTAAATATAGAAACTTAATTTTAAAAATTGTGCATTGTTTTGAAAAATTAAAAACTTATATTTTTAATATAAACTTAGTAAATATATATTTTAATTCCTTTTTTGATCTTTAACATGTGCCTATAAATTTTAGAATCGCATTTATCATTTATTTTTTAGAGGAAATCACATCACATTTATTAAATTGCTTGAAAAGTTCGGTGCACAACTGTCATTTAATTTTAAATTAGTAATTTTTGAATTTTCTTTTGGAGATTTTCGATACACTTAGATTTGGTAAATACTACATAAATACTCTAATAATATAAATAAATTTTCTCCTAAAAATGAGAAACATTCATTTGTTTCGCACGCGCTTTTACATAAATATTCTGTCTTTTTGAGTCATACCTCGTTTCCTTGGTTGTTGGTGTCACAGAACATAGTTTTTCAGATCACCTCTTCTCTTCTTTTCCTTAGTTGACATTGATTTTTCTTTTTCGATACTTTTCAGAAACAAAAAATACTCAATCTCTGTCGTGTGTTTTTTTTCCTTCTGAGTTAAAAAAAAAATGAGAAAGTGGAAATTCAGTCTCTTTCTATGGCTTGCATCGTTTTGTTTTTTGTTACAGTGTTTTGGTTTGTGTTGTTCTTTGAATGATGAAGGTAAGTTTTTTTTTTTATAGTTCGTGGAAATTTTTGTTTTTTAGTTGTTAATTCTGTGTGGAAACAAGAGATGAAAAGTTTTGTTTTGTTTGTGCAGGTAAAGCACTTTTGAAGTTCAAGGAGGGAATTTTCAGTGACCCTTTTGATGCTTTGTCAAATTGGGTTGATGATGAAGTTGGAGTTGATCCTTGTAATTGGTTTGGAGTTGAGTGTTTAGATGGAAGAGTGGTTGTATTGTAAGTGCTTATTTTGTGATTAGTTTTTTTGTGTGAAATTGAATATATGTTATTTCTTGATCTGTTTAAGGAAGAAATTAATAAGGGGCCCTTATGGATTTGCTTATTCAAGTAATTTACCGGTTAAGTACTTGTGAGATTGCTTAGGGGAGCTTGTTGAAACAATTTATGACATGCCCATTAGTTGTTTTTAGCTTATTTTCATGATCTCTTCAAGATAGTTTATGAAAACAGTTGATAGCTTTTATTAAATTATTTGACTTTATTTGAACTTATGTAGAAATAACTTATTTATAAGCACTTAATTAAGTTGTTTATCCGTGCTTCAGATGTATAGTTTTGGATAGTAATATGGCATGAATAATGATTATAAACTGGACAAACCTTTTAGGGATGATCGCCTAGGTTCAAATCTAGATTTTAATCGTCATGAATCAACTGATCAATTCTATACAGTTGATATTTTGTAATATCAGGACAAATTTTGAAGCCCGTTCTTGTGTTAGATTTAATTACAAGTGTTCAAATTGTTGGTTAGATAGTATTAGTATTGCATTTTATTGTTATTAAATTTTTAAACTAGTGTTGGAGTGTTTAATCATGAGAAAATATTTTGTTGCTCAGGAATTTGAAAAACCTTTGTCTTGAGGGAAATCTAGCACATGAGCTCGGAAGCCTTGTTCACATAAAGTCCATGTAAGTAATTGTTTGCTACTCAGTTGCTTTGTTTATTGTGGCTTTTCAATAATTTCAATTCTACATATGTTCAATTGTCTGATAGCAATGTGACAAATATTCTGTGCAGAGTTTTGCGGAATAATTCTTTTCATGGGATCATTCCTGAAGGAATTGTA
The DNA here is from genome assembly GCF_051527215.1 of Medicago sativa. Taxonomy (NCBI): domain Eukaryota; kingdom Viridiplantae; phylum Streptophyta; class Magnoliopsida; order Fabales; family Fabaceae; genus Medicago; species Medicago sativa. Next base: position 72,922,552 of record NC_140751.1, on the reverse strand, counting down.
CGATTGAAGGAATTGGAGGTTTTGGATTTGGGCTATAACAACTTCAGTGGACCTCTACCTAAAGATATTGGGAGTAATATCTCACTAGCAATCCTGTAAGATAATACTCTTTGAACAATTCAATTTTCATCTCTTCTTACTTTTTTTTTTTTTTTTATACTAAGAAGCCGAGTCTATATTTGCAAATTTCTTTGAACATTTCAGTTTTCTTCTCTTAACTTCTTTGAACATTTCAATTTGTTTTATTGCAGTTTGCTGGACAATAATGATTTTCTTTGCGGATTCTCTCATGAAATTAATGAATTGGTGATGATTTCTGAATCTCAAGTAGATGAAAAGCAGCTAACTAGTGCAGGAAAATTGCCAGGTTGTACAGGAAAATCTACCAAATGGTATGTCTTTAAGCATTTGAAATGTATCATTCTCGTCTAGACTTAAATGCTATGAGCTTCTTTTACATATTTATTGTTCTCTTGTTCTCTATATTCTAACTTGTGTCCGTTTTTCTCCATTATATACCATGATATTAACTTTTATGTCATTCTCTTTTCAAGGCATAATCGTCGAAGTAAAAAAGGTCTTCGGAGGCTACTGCAATCCCGTGCTCCTCGTGAAGATCCTCGTAATCGTGCAGCTATTAATCCTGATACTCCTTTTCCTTCTCCATCTCCATCTCCGTCTCCGTCTCCGTCTCCTTCACCTTTCCCATCTCCGTCTCCTTCACCTTCCCCGTCTGCCTCAGAAACACCAAAAACAGTGAAGAAGCCAGCTTCCCCAGATCGAAATGTTCCTGATTCTCCTTCTCCCTTGCCTGCACCAGGCTCTGTACCACAACTCAAAAGTAAGTCAAAGAATCATCACGTTGCTATTGTGGGTGGAATTGTGGGTGGTGCTGCATTTATTCTCATTTCAAGCATTGTCGTATATCTCTTTAAAACCAACAAGGTAGCCACCGTTAAACCGTGGGCTACAGGATTAAGTGGCCAGCTTCAGAAGGCATTTGTGACAGGTAAATTCAAGCATTTATTTTTCCAAATATAAGATTCCTTCCTTTGTACATGCATAACGGAGTTTTATGTTTTCAGGTGTGCCGAAGCTAAAGAGATCAGAGCTTGAAGCAGCATGCGAAGATTTTAGTAATGTAATTGGCACCTCACCCATTGGTAATATATACAAAGGGACTCTATCTAGCGGTGTTGAAATAGCCGTGGCCTCTGTTACAGTGACATCATTGAAAGATTGGTCAAAGACTTCAGAAGTCCAATTCCGTAAGAAGGTACTTATTATGAATAGTTAATCAAATTATTTGTACATTTTCAATTCAGCGTGCTATTGAAATTAACATTTTAATCAATTATGAATTCAGATAGATACATTATCAAAGATGAACCACAAGAATTTCGTAAATCTTCTTGGATTTTGTGAAGAAGACGAGCCTTTCACCAGAATGGTGGTTTTTGAATATGCCCCTAATGGAACACTCTTTGAGCATTTACACGGTGAGTGCCTATTACTTAGTGTTGCTATTATTTAGAAAGTAAATTGCTGCTATTATTTGGAATCTGACTTGTATGTTTGATTTTGTTGAAAATTCCAGTAAAAGAAGCTGAGCATTTAGATTGGGCAACAAGACTTAGAGTTGCAATTGGCACAGCTTACTGCCTGCAACATATGCACCAGTTGGACCCTCCTTTCGCACATAGCGACCTAAATACTTCATCTGTCCAGCTCACTGATGACTACGCTGCCAAAATCTCGGACTTGAGTTTCTTGAACGAAATAGCTTCAGCCGATATAAAAGCTGCTGCTAAGAAACACACTGACGCAACATTAGCAAGTAACATTTACAGCTTCGGCATTATATTACTCGAAATTGTAACAGGCCGTGTTCCTTATTCGATGGATAAAGATGGCTCACTTGAAGAGTGGGCTTCACGCTATTTACAAGGGGACCAGCCTCTCAAAGAAATAGTGGATCCAACACTAGCATCTTTCCAAGAAGATCAGCTGGTACAAATCGATGCGTTGATTAGGTCTTGCGTCAATGCCGATCAAGAGCAAAGACCAACAATGAAACAAATTTGTGAGAGATTAAGAGGGATAACAAAAATAAGTCCTGAAGTAGCTGTTCCTAAACTTTCACCACTTTGGTGGGCAGAACTTGAGATTGCTTCCTTTGACGCCAGCTAAAATTGCGAAATGAGATTGTAAGTATTGAGTTCGCATCGTTCTCATCCTTTTAATTTTCCGTCGGTGATGGCGCTAAAAAGGTACTCACCTGTAAGTTGATACCTCTTGTATCTATTGTAAGGGGAGTGACAAATCACATGTACATAATAAGGGAGATAAAAAGAACCATTTTTTTCGTGTGCTTCGTTTGATTATGCTCTATGAAATTGCACCAACAAAAGGGTGTCATACTATATATTAGTTTATTTCATTTGTTCAGTCAGTTATTTGGTTGGTTAAAAATATTTTTTGACTAATACTACTATTTACATCTATTTATATTCTCCATTTCCAAATGTGATATCTTTCACCATATATACTACAATCTGCTAGTATGACTTACGAGAAACAAATAGTTCAACAATCATAGTCCTGCTTGCATGTCACATATCATGTGTCATAAGGTTGCAGGGTGGGAAATTTGAAGTTTGATGATATTGAAGGATAAAGTCAAAGTCTTCTGGAGAGCTTTGTTGATTTATATATATACAAGTATAAAGTATAAACAAGGTTTATATTTAAGCAAATGGCATCTACAATATGCCAAGCTGTAGCTTGCTAAATGGACGGCAGAAAATTTGCATGACAAAATCAAAGCTGAAAATGATTGTGGTTTTGTCTATTACTATGATGGAGGCTTTGTTATAGAAGGCCAGTTGCTTTTGCAATACGACAGTTGCTATTGAACGTGACATATTTGACTAAACATCTTGCATAGTTGTGCATATTATTCTAGTTCTGGAAAAGAAAAATCAATCACTTTAAGTAAAAGACTGAGTCAAAATGTATGATGTATTCCAGGATTTTAAGAAACTTAGTTGTCAATATTAAATTTGGATCACTTGCATTTTCAAAATAAGGTTTAATAGTATAAATAAATACACAATTGTTCAACCGAGTAAAATGTAATTTTGTCAACTATGAGATAGATAGACATATAGGGTAACAAAATTAACCTTTATCTATTCTAACCTTTATCTATTCAAATGATTAGACTAAAGTGTTTAATGAGTTTCACTACCTGACGGCCGAAATTCAAAGTCTCCTTCCCATAGGGTTAGGAGGATTAACGCACGAATTTTTTTAACAATTATCTATATCTATATATGCTTATTAAAGAAAAAACTTTATTCGTATATTTTTTGTGTTACCTCGAATAACAACAAAATACAATATTTTTTGACTAATATTTAATTTAAATAATTATAAATATTCATTTCATTATTTAATGTAACATTGAAGCACACTAAAACTGATATTATATCGATACTTATAATATTTCATTTCACTTTTTCTCATTTATGGGATATATATTTGATATGTTATGACATATGTTCGAACTCGCAATTCTCCGGTTTTTAATACTTAATATGTGCAAGTTTTGCAGTTAAACTTTTCAGAACAAAAAATAATAATAAATATAGATATAAAATTAAGATTTTATTGAATGAAACCCAGTTTGTGATCTGATGACGTTGGGTTTGGATTTTGAAACGTGCTTCTCTCAAAATTTCAAATTTGATTCTTTGTGGCGTCAATTTCGATTGACTAATTTAGTTTCTTAAAAAAAAAAAAAAACATATTGAGTGATTAACATATTGTACAATTGTTTATTTAAAAAAAGGATAATATACAAATGTTGTCAAGAAATATAATATACAAATGAAATGTTTTATACCACATCATGTCCATTACTTAGTTAACCATAAAGAAACGGAACGACTGATTATTAGAATAATCATATTCAAAAAATGAACAATCATATTCAAAGGATTACATATGAAAATTTTAAAATTCACAATGTTACAATCAAAGTCTGACATTTTTTTTAAAGATCAAAGTTGAAAGTAATTATATATTTTTCCTTTAATCAAGTAACTAGTGCACTTAACATGTTAAAATAAACAGGTTATACAATTGATGAATGTCAATGAAAATAATTTTATACGGTGCAGTTATATTGAAATGATCACTTATAAGTTGAGTTGACTGGTTCTACTTTCTTTTTCTTTCTTTTTTTGTTACAAGTCTGGTTCTACTTTCTACCATATAAATATTTTTGTTGATTAACCAACGGAGACAGTTGCATCTAACGAAAGGGGTTAAAGTCTCACAATCTACGAAACCGGTGTTTGAATTTTGGTTGAAAGAGATGTTCATAAGTTACTTAAAGTATTTCATAAAAAAAACATCTGGATGTTTCATATAGATTCTTCTATGTGAGTATAAATATCTCACTAATGAACATATCCAATTTGTCTTGGAAGTGAATCATTTTCTTTGGCATGTGCTTATTTGAACATATTACACATGTTAGACATTTTGGAGGAATTTAGTGAAACAACCTATGATATATTCATAAACTGTTTTCAACTTATTTTCATAAGTTCTTTAAGATAGTTTATGAAAATAACATATAGTTTTATGAAAATAATTTGACTTTATTTGATTTTTTGTTGTAGAAAGAGCTTATACATAAATACTTATACGATAAGTGGTTAATTAAGATGTTTATCCAAACAAGACCTTAATCTTTATTCACAATTCTAATTTATTGTTGCACTCACTTCACCCTTCTTTTAATCGCAGTAAATTCGAGTTTGCATTGGGTCATTGTTATCTACAACATTACACCATGTATATATTTTGGTATAGCAAGACAATATACATGTACATGGAGAGAGGTGGCCTTCACGTATATTTATTAAATATTATAAAGTATGTAATACATTGTCAACATAATGGTCTAATGGAATGCACGTTGATCCTTACCACCAAATACCAATGAGCTATCATATGCTATATATATCAATCTATCAAATGTTTTTCTTCAATTAGTAAGCCTTGTCTTTATCTCTTTCTCCTCCCTTAAACCCTTGAGGAAAATGGCTGGCACTCACTTCACCATTCTCTCTGTCTTGCTTCTTATTGCATCCTTCTCTTATACACAAGCTAATGAAGCTGTTCCATATACAACAGAGAAGAAAATAGACGTGGTTGTGGAAACTACAGTCTACTGTCAAACCTGTGAACATTCTGGAACCTGGTCTCTAAATGGAGCCAAGCCAATTCCTTCAGCTAAAGTAAGCATCACCTGCAAAACACACAAAGGTCATGTTAGTTACTACAAGGTTTTTCAGACAGACAAAAATGGTTACCTCTATGCACAACTAGAAGGGTTCAAGATGCAGCATTATATACTAGATCATCCACTTCACTCTTGCTTCGTGAAGCCTGTTTGGTCTCCTCTTGAAAGTTGTAGCCTTCTCGCAAATGTTAATTATGGTTTGAATGGATCTCCACTTCGTTATGAGAACAAGAGATTGCGTGGAAGTAGGTATGAGGCTGTTATATATGCTTCTGGTCCCTTGGCTTTCCATCCTCCGGATTGCTCAAAGACTCACTACTAATGCTTCAAACCATTATGAATTACCCTTCAACCATTTTGAGATTCATTGATTATTATTATGTTGTTGCTATGATTTGTCTCTGTATTATTATAACTTTATAAGTTTTCAAATTTAAATTGTATCTTTTGTTATTTTTTGGTATACTGATTCACAAATTGCAATGTTAATGCCGATAATTTAATTTATGGTTTAATGGGTTTGTGACTGTTTTAGCTTGAGTTCAATAAAGCATACATAGTTTATAAAAGTCATAAGGTTCTTTTATTAAAAAAGAAAACAAGAGTAATGAAATGAAACTTCACATTCTATTATGCCACACAAAATCAAGACAATTCTGCTAAGAATTAGAATTAGAATTGGCACTCAGCAAACACTTTGTTCCTACCCTAATGGGTTGGCTTAATGGCACTACACTAGGTATGCAATACCCAAATGTGTACAAGGTATTCTCAAGTGAGGTCTCTAGATCGAACCTTGTGAAAAAATCCACCTAAAAGCGGATGAATTGGTACAAACCTCAAACTAGTTCCAAAGGAAGAAACGTGCGGATATTCATCCACAAAAACACTTTGTTCCTAAAAATCCAGAGGCATATTAAACATCTTGTTAATGTCATCCATGGCTTCCTTTGTGTGAAGAGTTGGCTCAAATAAATCTGATTCCCTTGACTTTCCTCGCGATTTTGGTAGTTGAGGACGTTGTTTCTGCTCAAGGTCATCATCCGCAAGTATCGAAAACCCACTGAGTTCCTTTCCACTGTTGTTCCCTGGTGCTTTCTCCTGCTTCAATAATCTTTTTTTCCGAGCAAAATCTATTGGCTTACCTCCTTGTTTCTGTTTGAGGTCATCATCATCATCAGCAAGGATTGAAAACCCACCGAATTCCTTTCCGCTATTGTTCTCCGGTGCATTCTCCTGCTTCAGTGACCTTTTCTTTCTAACAAAGTCTATTGGCTTCCCAAACATGTTGTTTATGTCATCCATTGCTTCCTTCATGTTGATTGTGGGGTCTACTAAACCGTGGTGACAAGCATTTTCCACCTTTGGTTCATCCAAAATGGCAGAACCAACAAATCTACGAACAACTGTATCCTCTCTGAACTTTGAATTATGAAATTTTTGTGCATCCATGTCCCTAGATTTCTCAGAAGGAATATCCTTAGGTCGAGGAAAAACAAAGCCATTTACTTTTGAAGTAGAACCTTCTGAACGTCCTTCATCGTCAATATATATCTGGAGTGATTCTTGTTGAGGTTTGCCACCTTCATTCCTATGCTGAAGTGATACGGAACCGTTTGGTTTATTTTCTTTGTCCAAATTTTCATCAACAAAAACTTCAAAGTTCGTTGTACTGCGATTTTCTTTTGAATTGCTCTTATGTGATTTCTTGCCCAAAGGAACAGTCTCTAATGGCTCACTGAACATGCTGTTAATGGCATTCATGGCCTCCTTCATATTTATTGTAGGATCTACCAGTCCATGATGGCATGCATTTTCTGCTTCAGACTTTCCATCCATGGCAGTGTCAACAAACTTGTTGATTACAACTGTATGATCACCACGAAGTTTCTTGCTCTCATCATTTTTAGCCTTTACGCGTCTATCAGCAGCTTTCATTTCCTGATGTTGTATGACATTTTATTAAAATTATCTACACTGAATGGACCAAGTACCAAGAATAACAAATAAATGACAAAAACAACATGGATCGACAGATAAAGGAAAAAACTAGTCACTACCTGAATTTTCTTCTTGCGCTTCATGCGTTGAAGAAATTGTTCATAAGATTTCTGCAATTCATCCACAGGCTCTGCAAGGCTATTCAACAAGAGAAATTATTTTGGTACAACCAAATTTAGATAACTTTCGTGACAACTTTTTAAGTGGTTAATGCAGTTCAGATAGAGGTAAATTATGTTCAATATCAGGTATTGAAACTCATTAACTACCAACATAACTTCATTAATCACAAACTTGGACATGGTTAATCATAATTTTCAAGTGTTCTTCTACATGTCAAAACCGATTAACCACCAATTACATGTAGGTGGTGACTATCATCGCCGATTTTTGTTGTTCAAATAACAACTTATTCAACAATAGGAGCAAGGTAAACATGACTTGTGTGGATTTTGGACAAAAAAAAAAAAAAAAACTCATAACAATCAAAGAACTAGATAGACATTCGTTGTGCCAATCTGCTAAATTGAAAACAATGCATGCACCAAGTTTCAAGCAAAATCCAATCAACATTCGGCGCAAGTTTTTCCGTTCCTATTTCCTAAAAACAAGCACCAAAACACTAGAATAAATTGAACAGGATCAGTAAATAGAGCAATGAACTTACTTCTTAACTCCCATATGATACATTTTCTCTGCCTCATCATAATTCTTACTCTTCTCATAGTAAAGAGCATATGCTTGATAAAATTGACACCGTTTAGTTCCAATTTGATTAACTTCCATAGTTCTCAACAACGCACTCGGGTCATCGACAAAATCCATCTACCAATCACACAGAAAAAAATCACTAAACATTTCATTATCCCTTTGCTTCAACCTAATCACAAAATTCCTGAATCTAACATAATAATACTAAAAAATCAAACTTTAATAATAATTTCCCAAAACCCATTTTGCAAATTCAATTTTTTCAAAAGGGGTGATTCTAATTCACTAACCAAGTGGAGCCAAACTCGAAGATAACGTAAATCGTTTCTGTAGCGTCGATCGAGCTCGAATGTTTTGGCGCATTGTTGCAAGAATTCAGGTAGTTTTTCCTTGAGTGTTTTTGAGGGAAGAGTGTCCTTCATCTTTTTGATTCCTCTGCAGTGTTCGAAATGAATGAGTGTTGAAAAACATGAACGAGCGAGAGACACAGAGAGAGAGAGAGAGAGGGAGAGAGAGGGAGAGAAGATTACCGGAGCCAAGGGAGAAGAGGGTCTTTGCCGGTGTAGGTGTTGATATCTGACAATGAGGAAGATAAGAGTTCATCAACGTTCGCCATTTCGAAATCGAATCAACGGCGGTTGCCGCGGCGGTGACACGGTGGTGCTGATTTGAATTTGTATGAGCGCCTACGCGACTCTTTAAAATGAGGTTTTTTTTTTTCAGTATTTTTCGCTTGGATTACTCTTTAAATTTTGTTTAAAAAATTCAATGATTAAAAGGAATAAAATTGTTATTTTACCAAATTGTCTTTAGTATTAATATTAACTATTGATTTGTTTGTCATTAAAGTAAAAGTAATCATTTTAAAATAGTTTAACCGTAAAATAATCCTTTCCAAATTAATTGAAAGGTGAAATTGAAAAGAAAAAGTTAATATGCATTGAAAATTTAAAGTGATATTCTTTTTAAAACAATTTTTTTACTAGAGTGACACTCATTTTAAAATAGAAGAAATATTTATTTTTCTTTGTCAAGATGTAAACTGCTTATTTTATTCCCATATATATATAAATTAAAACTCTTCCTTTATTCAAAAGTTTCTGGTTTACAAAGAAGAAACTAAAGAGTAAATTTATAAATAAACGTTACAAATATTCAATTAAGTTTTTCGGTTTGAGAAAATCTTTCAAAAAACCTAATTCACCTTTTCAATTTGTTTTATTTTCCAGATTACTTTTTTATATATAGTTTTTTAGTTTAATGTTTTTTTTCTTCAAAAAACAAAGAGTTATCGTGTCCGGATTGATGATCTTTTCGAAAAACTCATTGGAATGTTTGATTGTTTCCATAAAACACATGGTGATCTTCGATTTTATTTTTTTGGTTTTATCTTTTCTACTTTAGTTTAACTACCTATTCTTTTTAGGACAAAACTTACCTACAGTACCCTAGGAACTGTTTTTACTGTTCCCAATCAAATACAAACACGTGTCCTGTTTTATCTTTATTTTTTATTATTTTTATTTCTTTTACGGGAGCATGTTAATTTCCCTTTTCCCTTTTTCTCTATTCTGAGGCAATGAAAATCAACTACTGTACAACTCCAACATCAAACTAAACTTGCTGCCCTCGTGAAGTGACATATTCAAAAGCATTGGTGTCCATGGATTGCTGAATCAAAGAAGAGGAATAAGGAACGATACCATGCTGGATTTACCAATCAAAATTTGGTTATCGACGCGGTTCTTAGCTAGAAGACTTAGTTAAGCCGCCACGGATAGCTTCACAGCCATTGGCCTTAGTTTAATTGTCGTGGATAGCTTCACCATATGCCTTATCGCCACTCTTTTAGTAACATTCTGGTGACAGTAACAAGGAGAGACTTTAGTTTAATTGATGGTGCCATGATGGTATCCAGTTTTTCTACCCAACGTTTTGTGTAAAAGCACGGCAGAACCCACTTTAACCCAAAAGCTCCAATTGCTGGCTTTTAAAAATCACGGCAAATTTGCTTTGGAAATCCCCCAAACTTGCTTTTTTGCTTGCAAACTCCATCCCAAACTAGCATAATATTATTGCCAAAGGAGAGAGCAATGAAAACAAACAATTAGCACAAACTATAATAATTGATTAAAACATTCTGGTGACAGTAACAAGGAGAGCCTTTTGTTTGGTTTACAAAAGATTGGTATAGGAGGACAATATAAATTGGATTGATGGAAGGGCATCAGAAATATCTCAACGGGATTGAAGCAGAGAGAGAATGGAAGGAGTAATTGAAAATCGTTAAAATAAATTTCTATACTGGCACACGTGTTCATATTTGATTGGGAACAGCAAAAACAGTACCTAGGGTACTGTAGGTAAGTTTTGTCCTTCTTTTTATTATAAGTAAATGTTCTCTAAAATTTGGTTTCAATATGGAAATCAATGTGCAAACTTATCAGTAATAAAATTGAGAGTGATTAGTTCATTATCTATTACTTTAGTGTGTGTCTACGTATATTATAGCAAAATCAGATGTCATGGCTTCACTTTTTCTATGAATGACCCAATTCGAGTGGGGATCACACTCCAGAAATTAGAGAGAGAAACTAGATATAAAAGAAAGGAAGGTCATTATATTTTTCATTCATTCCCATAATAAGGCATACAATGCTTATATAGACTTGTATTGTTGTGCATACTCATAATAAGCAAGTGCACCCTAACATACTCAATATTATCCCCTAACAATATACCTTCTAGATCCTTCTAGATTAAGGTGAGTCATAATAACTTCGAGAACTAACTTCTTGTCAAAAAAACAAAAAAAAAACTTCTAGAACTAACTTAGTCACCACATTAATACTCATTATTCTAAGTATCCTATCATTACCGACCCCTTCAAGATCGACCTTGTCCTCAAGGTTGTAGAATCCTGCTTCTACCATAAACTTCCCTGGATCCCACTGTCTGAACTTCAAATCCAAATGGTCACCAAGATCCCATTGATCAAAAGTGAAGTGCAAGGAGCAATCAGCCTCTTGGTTGTAGACTGTTTCCATTCCTTCAAGGTCACACATCAGCCCAAAAAATTCATACTTAACAACATCTGATTGAAGCAACATATCAAGTGTTAAATTTAATCTAACCAAAACCTCTTGAACATAACCATAATAATAGGAAACATGCAAGAACCTTCCATACAAATTAATCAGAGAGCACATTTTATCACAATCTACCCCATGAAAACCAAGTTTGTCCTCAAGATTGTAGAAGGTATTCCAACATTCCCAATCACATGATTCATCTCTAGAGAAGAAATTAAACATCAATTTATATAAAGGGGCAGTTGAAATCAACCTAAAATGAGTCACTTCACCAAAGACGTGATTTCCCTCCTCACTTACTTCATATTTATATTGAGTTTATGAATCGGTTTTTATGAATCAGTATTTTATGAATCAAAAACACCAGGAGATGTATGTTTATCTTCTCTTTACCTTATTGCTTCAGTTAATCTAAAGTTACCAGCACAAGCCTTCTACTTTGTCAGTTCTATATGGATGTCATCTACAACTTTAGGTGAAGAAGAAAACTTTCTAATGCATGTATAAAACCCCTCCAACAACAGATCGTTGCTCTCCATTTGTGGATTGTTATTAAAGTACTTTGGATTTAGATAATGTTCAGCTGCGTACAGTGGATGATGTAGCTGAATGCTCCACCTTCTGTCAACGATTTCAAGGATTGGTTCGTACTTGCTTTCATTGTCATCGAAGTTTATCTTAATTTGATTTCTTGCATCCACCATTGTTTGATATATGAAACCCATTGCAGAGAGTTATTCATTATTAATAAGCCTGATTAATTTTACAAGAGGCCTCATAGCTTTAAGAGCATGAATAACATCCTCCCAAAATCAGAAATATGGATTGCCCTCAAATCTAAGTTAAAAATAATTAGTAATTGTATAATTTGTTCGAAAGAATTTGTAATCACAGAGAATAAAAATCATCTTTATATTTTTAGAGAAGAATTGCATAATTAAACCTTTAAAACAACACATAAACACATAAATAACTAAGACAAGATAATGTAAGTCTACTGAAAAAGAAAACACAACATGGTGTGAATTAACCATTTGTTTATATATCTTATTTTCTACAAGTAATACGCTATTTGTTGATACACTAAATCTTCATTATCAACTCGTTCATATTTTCCCAACACATACACAATATTAAATTCCAAACTCATATTTTTTTCTCGATAATAACCAACAAACTTTTATAGCGTTAAACCATAAATACTAGAGCATTTAAAACATATACATTTGCTACGTGACATTAATGTCAACACATTAGGAGAAAAATAACATACTTTTGATTTATATATCCGCGTAATTATATGAACGTGAAAATTAGTTTGTGAAAGAACACCATTAGATGAACTTGTGAAGAAATATTATCAAAAATTAAACTTTACCATTAGAAAAAACATCATATATTTAATCTAAACCCCATTCTCAAACATTATCATTCTGGAAATTATTAACATATATTAAGCGTTGTCGTTTTTTATAAAAACAATGTTGCATCAAAAATAGACATCATCTTACTTTACCATAATTGAAATATATTTATCAATCTAATGACAACTTTTTTTTGCATTAAGATTTTTGGTATCAATGTAAACAAAAAATTCATAGTGAATATTATGTTTAAGTACAAACAATATTTTGATAATTTTGTTGTTGAACCATTTATTGCAACACATCAACGAGGATAAACCTTATTAAACATAATACAATCTACATTTTGAGATCTTAATGCACTTTATACATAATTTGTTTTGATTCTTTTATACATACATAATAATATTTTCAAATGTCAGTCGCCTTTATCACGGCACACCATCCATAAAGTTCACTTAAATTTCTCGCAATAACAATTTATTTATTAAAAAAATGAAATAAGTTTATAAGATTTAACATTGCGAATTTGATTTCTATCTTTGAATGTTACAAAAAGAGAAAAAGGCTACACTACTCTCTCCCCTTCTACTCTTATCTTTTGTGGCACCATTTGAATACTCATCTTTGTTTAAATCATACTTTGTACCGTACTTCACTGAGGGTGATTTTGGCATTTGGTGCACTGATTTGTTCTCAATTGGACCAAGACGTGCTTGACTAACTCACATCATACCCTAATGTGAATCAATCATTGATTGTTGCAGTTGCTGTTTTACATGTAACTTTCATGTTTTTCTCTCTCGTGGCTTCTCTGGAAAGGTTAACACTCCCCCTACTACTCTTTTGCTGTCTATCTCTATATTGATCAACCCTACAGTAGGTGGGGAAAATTAGAAGAGCTCTGCAGAAAGATCTCAACCTTCAAACAATCAGGCAAAAAGATAGTGGCGTATATCGGCTCTTTGCTCAGACACAGTTGCTACTATCTTGCATATTTTCTGTGGCACCATTTGAATACTCTTCTTTTTTTAAATCATACTTTGTACCGTACTTTTTTACTTTTTAAGCTTTCCATTCTTAAAAATCAAAACACAAAATGTTTAAATCATACTTCATACTTCACTTTTTCACTTTTCAAGCTTCCCATTTCTAGAAATTGAATTACAAAATAAAATAAAAAAGAGTTAAATCTTTATTTTTTTTTCTTGCTCATTTCTTTATGAATGTGTTAGATATGGTTGTTAATTTTATAGATCTAAAACAAAAAAAATGTTTTTTAACTTTGTAAATATTTTTAAAAAATTGAATTTTTTTTTAAAGTTTATTCTTATCACATATTATAATTAGCCAATCTATCAAGTTGTCAGATAAACATTTTTAAACATTACATAGTTAGAGTTTGAGTTGGTCAAACCAAATAAGGGCATTTTGAGGATCAACAGTTTAAATTTTTAGTCAAAATTATGGATCAATGGATCCATATGTTTGAAACGATTAAAATCTACATATGATCTGTGATTATCGAACAAAGTTTCAAAAAGTCCGAGTTAAATTATTATTTTAAAAAAACATAGTATTTGATTTGTATTTGAGTTGTCGTATGATAACTTAAAATGAGTACCAGAGGTGCTAGATTGAATTTGTATGGGATATCATGTTTACTCTTCGAACAAGAAGTTCTGATAAACGATGTAAACACAAATGAAACTTTGTTAAAATAGAAGTCCTGATAAACGATGTAAATACAAATGTAACTTTGTTAAAATTTTGTCAGAAAAAGTATTTTATTGTATTTAAAATATTTTGGGAAAAGTTTCTAACAAAAGTTATCTTGGAAAATGCTTTTACAAGCATGAATTTTGTTATGTTTTGAGTCGTTAACGTCGAAGACAATAACGTTTAAAGTGTTAAATTAATTTTTAGAAAGTATTGAAAATATTTTATTTTTTAATTGTCAATTGAACTTTATCTAAGATCAAGCTAGAGAAGCTAACATTTTCTTTTAGACTTAGTTTATTGAACTTTATGGATAAATATATAAATAATTAGAAGCTTTGTTATTCACCTATGTCCGTTTATACAGTTTAGGACACATGTTATTGGATTTGGAAGCTTGCTGAGGTGAGGACATTTGCTAAGATATTTTAAGTATTGGAATATGTGTTTGTTAGTATGCAGTTTGTGTTCCAAGTTGTAATGTGTTCATTATAGTGTTGTTGTATTTGATACTTGTTGTTTTCACATGATTTTATGAAATATATGTAATGGAAACATGTTATTGTTATTACATTTGATGGGTTGATATGTATAGTGTTGTATTAACGTGTACGATGAATCGTATGCTCATGCGTTTCATAGAAAGTGTGAGTGGGTTGGATTGCAACATGGTGTAGATGTCCAGTATGTGAATCCCAACTCAATTCATCATAATTTTATTTAGTCTTGATCTCCATACTTTTATGAGCGGATACCTTATGTGAGTTCGAAGTAGGACCATATGATTGCTCAATGCATGTTAAGGTTTACCTCAAGTGAGTCAAAATGAGGATCACAAATTTCCTTAAGTTGATTTCATTCACGACATTCTATAAGGTGGTAAACTCTAGGATCATTTGCACTGGAATATAGAGTCTTGCATTTTAGGCTAATTGTGAACTACTTTTACTTATTAAATTAAACGTTATGTTTGTTATATGCCATGTTCAGGACCATTTATGAGATTTTGGTGGCCTAGGACAAACATATGATTTGGTTATCTTGAAATTGTTTTCTCACTTTTTGTATTGATGATGGAGCATCATTTGATATTTTAGGCTATGTCGTCATATGACCTAGGGCCAACATACAAAAAGTGAGAGAATTGTAGCAGTGTTTCTCAGTATAATTTTTTTTTAGTTCCTTAATGTAAAAATAATTTGTTTGAAGAAGATTATGAAGGTGAGAAAAACACAAGAAGGGGGGTTGAATTGTGTTTTGAAAAATTCTTCGTTTCTCCTTAAAACTGAACACACTGATCAGAAGCTAAGTGAGACAGCTTCTGAAGTGATAATCAGAATCTAAATGCAGCGGAATAAAACAGAGAGAGAGAAGAAGAACGACACAAAGCAATTATACTGGTTCCTTCCACAATCCGGAAGTAGTCCAGTCCCCCTTGCACTTCCAAGGAGATTTCACTATGAGTAATATCTGATTACAAATGCTCAAGCACACAAGCAAGAGACTTCCTTTGCTCCAGCACACAAGCTAGAGACTTCCTTTGCTCAAGAACACAATCAAGAGACTTCCTGCTCAAGCACAACTGCAAGAGACTTCCTAACTAAACAAAATTACACAGAAAATTGTTTAAGGTTGAACACTTGATATACAATCAGAGGTGCTCACAATACAAAACAGATACAGACTCAATGGACTTAAGAATTTCTAAGATATGACTTTGAGACACAGAAATTCTAAGTGAATGCAGAACAATTTCAGCAGAGGTTTGGTACTTGTGAAAATCTTGTGAGTCTTTCGTTCAGCGTTCTTGCATTACCAAATCTCTAGGTCTTCACTCCTTTATATAGAGGTGTGAAAGAGACGTTGTGAAATTGCCAGCACACCAAAGAGTCGTTGTTGAAGCTTGATCTTTCACCAATGATCTTTTGCCTGATTTGGTTGTTGTCCTATGAAGAACCAATTTGAAATCCATTCCTTATCCAAAGGAACATATATGCAGGCGAGACCGTATTCTGGAGCTGTTTTCTTGTCTTGTAGCGTGGACACAAAACAGAGTAGTGGAGAACGTGGTTGTACAATTCGTACAAAGTACAATGTCAACGCTTTCGTCCAAATTGCAAGCACAAGCCTTCAAACACCTTTGAAATGACCGTTGCAAAACTCCACTAATCCTTTGTTTGTGTTTTCGAATCCAATAGACAGCTTTTGCATTGATAATTCTTCAATTCTTGAATCTTTTGCAAATCCAGTTGAGATTCAGCTTCTGGTGAAATAGCTTCTGATGAGGCAGCTTCTGATGATGCAGCTTCTGGTGATGCAGCTTCTGATGATATGACTTCTGCAGCTTCTGATGATGCAGCTTCTGATGATATGACTTCTGGACTTCTTGTCTTCAGGAGCACTATTCTTACTTCAGAAGCTACTTAACTTCAGGAGCACTATCCTTACTTCAGAAGCGACTTAACTTCAGGAGCGCTTTTTCTCTTCAGTAACAAGTTGCCTTCAGGAGCGTCCAAGCTTCAAATTTTTGTTGTTTCCTTTGCTCTTTATTTGCTCATTCAGAACCAATGATGATGTAACTTTATAATTATGGTCCTGTACACTTGAACAAATATTAGCTAGTCCAATTTACAATTTTTAATACCTTGTTATCATCAAAACTCTTTGAGGTTCATTGTTAAACACATTTTGTTCCAACAATCTCCCCCTTTTTGATGATGACAAACAAAAGTATTTAAAATTGATCAATTGTTGTTAATCTAATTAACAAGTTGACTTTGGGGTTCTGAGGTTTGTAAGCTCAGAGTCTGAGGTTTGTAAGCTCAAACTCCCCCTGAGTCTGATAGTCTTTAAGGTGAGGTTTGTAAGCTCCCCCTAAGTTCTATCCAGGTTAATTAAATTCATTTTTCGCACAATAAAAATATCAGAGCTTTAAAAAATTGAATCATTGAAAGAATTAACTTATAGATAAGAAGAATGGTTCAATTAATTTTACTTGAATTTTGATACTCCTTTCGTTCATAACTTATACCAATAAGGTAAAAAAAATGATAGAAGTTTTTCAAAAATTTCAAATGCCATTAATGTTAATGGGGCTCAGAGCCTTTAAATACTTGTCACATATACTCCCCCTTTTATCATTATCAAAAAAAAATGAGATAAAAATAAGCATAAAAGACAAAAAGATTTGAGAAAAACTCAAACATGAGAGAGTATACTTAAGAAATTAACTAAATAAATCAGACCAAAGTATATGAACATGAATATCCAAAAATCAGAAGCAGCTAAGTAGTCAGAAGCAGTAAGCATTCAGAAGCATAGAAAAATAAAACAAGATGGTTTCAGAAACAAGGACTAAGAAATTAAAACAAACAACAAACAAAAGATAACACTAAGGTGTGCAACTAAGGGTTGGTTTGTTGTTGTTTCTTCATCTTCTCCATTTCTTCAGTTTTTGCCTTCAACAATTCTTCAAGGTATTGTTGCCTCTGGAGAAGAGCCTGTTCCCTTTCCTTAGCCTCTTGCTGCTGCTGTGCCATCTGTTTCTTCAGAAGCTTACACAACCTTGCTTCTCTGGTCAAGTAGTCCTTTTCTGAGAAGAAAGGCTGGTTTGCCAGAAGCAGTGTAGAACTTCTTACTCTGAGATTCTGTAACGCCCTCCTTTTTATTTAATTATTTTAATTAGTTTTAGAATATATTTATATGATTGGTATGATTTACATGATTTATGTGATATTTTGTTATGTTATATGTTGGTATTTACTAGCATAATATAATTGTTATTTGGTGTAGAAATATATTTGTTATTTGTTATAGATATATTTGTTATTTGGTGTAGAAATATATTTGTTATTTGTTAGAGATATATTTGTTATTGGTGTATTATTATTATTAAGTGGGGGAGAGATATATTTAATTTAGAAATAAATAAGATTATGAGGAATAGAGTAGTTTTGAGGTGTAAGAGAAATAAGAAGGGGGTTAGAATAGAAAGAATAATAAGTTGTTGGGCCAAAATAGATTTAGGAAGAACGTTTAGTATTATAAATAGAGAAGCTTAGGTTAGAAAGAGTTTACCGGAAACCGCTTTTTGGAAAAGAGGAGAACAAGAAAGAAGAGAAGAGAAGAGAAAAGTCAAGAGAAGAGGAGAAGACCTTAGGAAAGAAGAACGCTGCTGTTGATTCAGGAATTAATCTAAGGTGAGGGTGAGACTATCTTGCATTAATATTAAGTTGTTAAATCATTAGATTACATCTAACAAGTTGGGGAGAGTTTGTGAGAATTTGAGAATTAGGGTTTTGAGAGAGATTTGATGATTAGATGATGAAAACTTGTTGAATTGATGTAGAAATTATGTACAGACCTTCGATAATCCATAGGATGATTATTGGAAGTAGTTTTGAGGTTAGAACCATGAGATTAGGTGAAACTTGGAGAAAATCTGCATTCAGCCCGAATTTTGATATTAAAACTGAAATTGATCGGTGCCGAATTGGTCTTAGGTGTAAACACGAAAGTTGTAGGTATGGATGCTAGCTTTCTAATGTCATTGGTCTCACGTCAATAGGATTTATAGAACTTGAGTTATGGTCAAATTACTGCACGTAGGTCACCGTGAATTTTTATGGACTTTCAGCACAACTTTTCCGAATTTAAAATGAAAACTGGTATTGATCGGTACAGAATTGGTCTTAGGCATAAACATGA
The DNA here is from genome assembly GCF_051527215.1 of Medicago sativa. Lineage (NCBI taxonomy): Eukaryota > Viridiplantae > Streptophyta > Magnoliopsida > Fabales > Fabaceae > Medicago > Medicago sativa. The sequence goes on along the minus strand of NC_140751.1, from coordinate 72,903,641 downwards.
AAGTTTTAGATAATTTTGTTAGCTTTCCAGTGGCTTTGGTTTGACGTGAAAATGATGTTTGGTCTTTGAGTTATGATGAAAATACTACAGGGAGGTCTTAGCGAAATTGTACGGTGACAGCATTCTCTGTTTCATGTTTTTGCGTTTTGTTCATATGTTTCTGTTTTGAATTGATCCTTGTTGTAAACATGAAAGTTGTTGATATTTGTGATATCTTTCCAGTACCTTGGGTTTGACATGAAAATATGTTGCGGATAATTTATTATGTTTTTACAAAGATACATAGTGAATTATTGTTTATGTTTAAATACGATGTTATATGAAGTTGTTTATGATTGATGAATATGATTCTTTTTGATGATTAAGTTGATATGATACATTTCTTTAATGATGATATGATATTCAAGCACTGTTATATGCTGTATTTGCCGCTGTTTGTTGCTGTTGAACCTTGATTTAATGTTATAAGTAAAGTGACGTGTTATAAATACATTAAGTAAATACCTGTGATGTTTAAAGTTAGTGTAATGCATTCAATGATGATAATATGTTGTGAATTGTCCATACGCTGTCTATGTTGCTGTTGAGTTTTAGTGAAGATGTATAAGTCGGTCTAAGTTGTAAAGATTTAAGAAGTTGTCCATTTTAATGGAATTGTATAAGATGTTCACGTTGTTGTCCAAGTTGTAGGAAGATTGTGTCGTTGCATAGTCAGTGATGGGGGCTTAATGCCCGACAGGTTCTTTATGACCTTAGCGATGGGGGCTTAATGCCCGACAGGTTCTTTATGACCTTAGCGATGGGGGCTTAATGCTCGACAGGTCCAAATATGACCTTAGCGAAGGGGGCTTAATGCCCTGGTGGTACCACATGCATATTGAAGTTGTCTAAGTTGTTGTTGAAGTTGTCTAAGTTGTTGTTGAAGTTGTTAAGTTGTCAAGATGCTAAGATGATTTGAGATGTTAAGAGTTACATAGTCGAGTTGAGTCGCATTGTCGAGTTAAGTGAGGTTTGATTATGAAGTTTGATTGTGATTTGATGATTATGATTTAATGATGATGTTTGTTTATGAAGTTGATTATGAACTTGATTATGAAGTTGTTTTCGATAAATGCTATGTTTTGATAATGATACTTATGTGAATTATATGATGATGCTTACGATTATATTTGGTGTTAGATATTGATGCTTATGATCATGATTTAAGATAAGATGTTTTATGAATAATAATTGAGATTACTTGATGAAGTATATGACTAATGTAGGAAGGATAATGACACTAGTTAAGGAAGTTTAAGTTGTTAGATATGATTAATGAATTATAAGATGTTTAAGTTGTTGAATGTACTTTATATGATTTATATGTTTAATATTATTGTTTGAGAAATCTCACCCCTCTGCTTGGAAATGTTGCTCTTCGTATGGGTAACTTGCAGGTAACTAGGATTAGTTGCGGTCGTGAGTGGACTCCTCACAAGTGTGTCTTAGGTGCTCTGATACGTAACGGGATGGGATTATGTCTTCTATTTATATTCCTTACGTATTACTTATGGATTTTTATGAATAAATGTTGAACAAGACTTATGAGATTTTTATGTTGAGGCCTGCGTGCCAAAGATTATTTTATTGTTGAACTAATTTCCGCTGCGAAGTTTTGAATTACTTATGTTAAATGATTTTGAAGAATAAATTGTTATTTATTCAGTTTATGAATTTTTAAGAAGTGTAGCATTCCGTTTAAAGTTGAAAAAACTATGATTTATTTATGAAATTTTTACGTTGGGAAAACGGGGTGTTACAATTGGTATCAGAGCAGGTCGGTCCGTCCGGCCAAGTAGAAGAGTCGTTGTGTCGTGTCGTCATGTTTTCTAGTTAGTAGTTATGTTTTATTATGTGATCATGTTTAACTGACTAACATTGATGTGGTTTTGTGTTTTGTTTGAAGAAACAATAATTAAATTATTTTCTCTTGTGCTTGAATTTCGAGGACGAAATTCTTTTAAGTTGGGGAGAGTTGTAACGCCCTCCTTTTTATTTAATTATTTTAATTAGTTTTAGAATATATTTATATGATTGGTATGATTTACATGATTTATGTGATATTTTGTTATGTTATATGTTGGTATTTACTAGCATAATATAATTGTTATTTGGTGTAGAAATATATTTGTTATTTGTTATAGATATATTTGTTATTTGGTGTAGAAATATATTTGTTATTTGTTAGAGATATATTTGTTATTGGTGTATTATTATTATTAAGTGGGGGAGAGATATATTTAATTTAGAAATAAATAAGATTATGAGGAATAGAGTAGTTTTGAGGTGTAAGAGAAATAAGAAGGGGGTTAGAATAGAAAGAATAATAAGTTGTTGGGCCAAAATAGATTTAGGAAGAACGTTTAGTATTATAAATAGAGAAGCTTAGGTTAGAAAGAGTTTACCGGAAACCGCTTTTTGGAAAAGAGGAGAACAAGAAAGAAGAGAAGAGAAGAGAAAAGTCAAGAGAAGAGGAGAAGACCTTAGGAAAGAAGAACGTTGCTGCTGATTCAGGAATTAATCTAAGGTGAGGGTGAGACTATCTTGCATTAATATTAAGTTGTTAAATCATTAGATTACATCTAACAAGTTGGGGAGAGTTTGTGAGAATTTGAGAATTAGGGTTTTGAGAGAGATTTGATGATTAGATGATGAAAACTTGTTGAATTGATGTAGAAATTATGTACAGACCTTCGATAATCCATAGGATGATTATTGGAAGTAGTTTTGAGGTTAGAACCATGAGATTAGGTGAAACTTGGAGAAAATCTGCATTCAGCCCGAATTTTGATATTAAAACTGAAATTGATCGGTGCCGAATTGGTCTTAGGTGTAAACACGAAAGTTGTAGGTATGGATGCTAGCTTTCTAATGTCATTGGTCTCACGTCAATAGGATTTATAGAACTTGAGTTATGGTCAAATTACTGCACGTAGGTCACCGTGAATTTTTATGGACTTTCAGCACAACTTTTCCGAATTTAAAATGAAAACTGGTATTGATCGGTACAGAATTGGTCTTAGGCATAAACATGAAAGTTTTAGATAATTTTGTTAGCTTTCCAGTGGCTTTGGTTTGACGTGAAAATGATGTTTGGTCTTTGAGTTATGATGAAAATACTACAGGGAGATCTTAGCGAAATTGTACGGTGACAGCATTCTCTGTTTCATGTTTTTGCGTTTTGTTCATATGTTTCTGTTTTGAATTGATCCTTGTTGTAAACATGAAAGTTGTTGATATTTGTGATATCTTTCCAGTACCTTGGGTTTGACATGAAAATATGTTGCGGATAATTTATTATGTTTTTACAAAGATACATAGTGAATTATTGTTTATGTTTAAATACGATGTTATATGAAGTTGTTTATGATTGATGAATATGATTCTTTTTGATGATTAAGTTGATATGATACATTTCTTTAATGATGATATGATATTCAAGCACTGTTATATGCTGTATTTGCCGCTGTTTGTTGCTGTTGAACCTTGATTTAATGTTATAAGTAAAGTGACGTGTTATAAATACATTAAGTAAATACCTGTGATGTTTAAAGTTAGTGTAATGCATTCAATGATGATAATATGTTGTGAATTGTCCATACGCTGTCTATGTTGCTGTTGAGTTTTAGTGAAGATGTATAAGTCGGTCTAAGTTGTAAAGATTTAAGAAGTTGTCCATTTTAATGGAATTGTATAAGATGTTCACGTTGTTGTCCAAGTTGTAGGAAGATTGTGTCGTTGCATAGTCAGTGATGGGGGCTTAATGCCCGACAGGTTCTTTATGACCTTAGCGATGGGGGCTTAATGCCCGACAGGTTCTTTATGACCTTAGCGATGGGGGCTTAATGCCCGACAGGTCCAAATATGACCTTAGCGAAGGGGGCTTAATGCCCTGGTGGTACCACATGCATATTGAAGTTGTCTAAGTTGTTGTTGAAGTTGTCTAAGTTGTTGTTGAAGTTGTTAAGTTGTCAAGATGCTAAGATGATTTGAGATGTTAAGAGTTACATAGTCGAGTTGAGTCGCATTGTCGAGTTAAGTGAGGTTTGATTATGAAGTTTGATTGTGATTTGATGATTATGATTTAATGATGATGTTTGTTTATGAAGTTGATTATGAACTTGATTATGAAGTTGTTTTCGATAAATGCTATGTTTTGATAATGATACTTATGTGAATTATATGATGATGCTTACGATTATATTTGGTGTTAGATATTGATGCTTATGATCATGATTTAAGATAAGATGTTTTATGAATAATAATTGAGATTACTTGATGAAGTATATGACTAATGTAGGAAGGATAATGACACTAGTTAAGGAAGTTTAAGTTGTTAGATATGATTAATGAATTATAAGATGTTTAAGTTGTTGAATGTACTTTATATGATTTATATGTTTAATATTATTGTTTGAGAAATCTCACCCCTCTGCTTGGAAATGTTGCTCTTCGTATGGGTAACTTGCAGGTAACTAGGATTAGTTGCGGTCGTGAGTGGACTCCTCACAAGTGTGTCTTAGGTGCTCTGATACGTAACGGGATGGGATTATGTCTTCTATTTATATTCCTTACGTATTACTTATGGATTTTTATGAATAAATGTTGAACAAGACTTATGAGATTTTTATGTTGAGGCCTGCGTGCCAAAGATTATTTTATTGTTGAACTAATTTCCGCTGCGAAGTTTTGAATTACTTATGTTAAATGATTTTGAAGAATAAATTGTTATTTATTCAGTTTATGAATTTTTAAGAAGTGTAGCATTCCGTTTAAAGTTGAAAAAACTATGATTTATTTATGAAATTTTTACGTTGGGAAAACGGGGTGTTACAATTGGTATCAGAGCAGGTCGGTCCGTCCGGCCAAGTAGAAGAGTCGTTGTGTCGTGTCGTCATGTTTTCTAGTTAGTAGTTATGTTTTATTATGTGATCATGTTTAACTGACTAACATTGATGTGGTTTTGTGTTTTGTTTGAAGAAACAATAATTAAATTATTTTCTCTTGTGCTTGAATTTCGAGGACGAAATTCTTTTAAGTTGGGGAGAGTTGTAACGCCCTCCTTTTTATTTAATTATTTTAATTAGTTTTAGAATATATTTATATGATTGGTATGATTTACATGATTTATGTGATATTTTGTTATGTTATATGTTGGTATTTACTAGCATAATATAATTGTTATTTGGTGTAGAAATATATTTGTTATTTGTTATAGATATATTTGTTATTTGGTGTAGAAATATATTTGTTATTTGTTAGAGATATATTTGTTATTGGTGTATTATTATTATTAAGTGGGGGAGAGATATATTTAATTTAGAAATAAATAAGATTATGAGGAATAGAGTAGTTTTGAGGTGTAAGAGAAATAAGAAGGGGGTTAGAATAGAAAGAATAATAAGTTGTTGGGCCAAAATAGATTTAGGAAGAACGTTTAGTATTATAAATAGAGAAGCTTAGGTTAGAAAGAGTTTACCGGAAACCGCTTTTTGGAAAAGAGGAGAACAAGAAAGAAGAGAAGAGAAGAGAAAAGTCAAGAGAAGAGGAGAAGACCTTAGGAAAGAAGAACGTTGCTGCTGATTCAGGAATTAATCTAAGGTGAGGGTGAGACTATCTTGCATTAATATTAAGTTGTTAAATCATTAGATTACATCTAACAAGTTGGGGAGAGTTTGTGAGAATTTGAGAATTAGGGTTTTGAGAGAGATTTGATGATTAGATGATGAAAACTTGTTGAATTGATGTAGAAATTATGTACAGACCTTCGATAATCCATAGGATGATTATTGGAAGTAGTTTTGAGGTTAGAACCATGAGATTAGGTGAAACTTGGAGAAAATCTGCATTCAGCCCGAATTTTGATATTAAAACTGAAATTGATCGGTGCCGAATTGGTCTTAGGTGTAAACACGAAAGTTGTAGGTATGGATGCTAGCTTTCTAATGTCATTGGTCTCACGTCAATAGGATTTATAGAACTTGAGTTATGGTCAAATTACTGCACGTAGGTCACCGTGAATTTTTATGGACTTTCAGCACAACTTTTCCGAATTTAAAATGAAAACTGGTATTGATCGGTACAGAATTGGTCTTAGGCATAAACATGAAAGTTTTAGATAATTTTGTTAGCTTTCCAGTGGCTTTGGTTTGACGTGAAAATGATGTTTGGTCTTTGAGTTATGATGAAAATACTACAGGGAGATCTTAGCGAAATTGTACGGTGACAGCATTCTCTGTTTCATGTTTTTGCGTTTTGTTCATATGTTTCTGTTTTGAATTGATCCTTGTTGTAAACATGAAAGTTGTTGATATTTGTGATATCTTTCCAGTACCTTGGGTTTGACATGAAAATATGTTGCGGATAATTTATTATGTTTTTACAAAGATACATAGTGAATTATTGTTTATGTTTAAATACGATGTTATATGAAGTTGTTTATGATTGATGAATATGATTCTTTTTGATGATTAAGTTGATATGATACATTTCTTTAATGATGATATGATATTCAAGCACTGTTATATGCTGTATTTGCCGCTGTTTGTTGCTGTTGAACCTTGATTTAATGTTATAAGTAAAGTGACGTGTTATAAATACATTAAGTAAATACCTGTGATGTTTAAAGTTAGTGTAATGCATTCAATGATGATAATATGTTGTGAATTGTCCATACGCTGTCTATGTTGCTGTTGAGTTTTAGTGAAGATGTATAAGTCGGTCTAAGTTGTAAAGATTTAAGAAGTTGTCCATTTTAATGGAATTGTATAAGATGTTCACGTTGTTGTCCAAGTTGTAGGAAGATTGTGTCGTTGCATAGTCAGTGATGGGGGCTTAATGCCCGACAGGTTCTTTATGACCTTAGCGATGGGGGCTTAATGCCCGACAGGTTCTTTATGACCTTAGCGATGGGGGCTTAATGCCCGACAGGTCCAAATATGACCTTAGCGAAGGGGGCTTAATGCCCTGGTGGTACCACATGCATATTGAAGTTGTCTAAGTTGTTGTTGAAGTTGTCTAAGTTGTTGTTGAAGTTGTTAAGTTGTCAAGATGCTAAGATGGTTTGAGATGTTAAGAGTTACATAGTCGAGTTGAGTCGCATTGTCGAGTTAAGTGAGGTTTGATTATGAAGTTTGATTGTGATTTGATGATTATGATTTAATGATGATGTTTGTTTATGAAGTTGATTATGAACTTGATTATGAAGTTGTTTTCGATAAATGCTATGTTTTGATAATGATACTTATGTGAATTATATGATGATGCTTACGATTATATTTGGTGTTAGATATTGATGCTTATGATCATGATTTAAGATAAGATGTTTTATGAATAATAATTGAGATTACTTGATGAAGTATATGACTAATGTAGGAAGGATAATGACACTAGTTAAGGAAGTTTAAGTTGTTAGATATGATTAATGAATTATAAGATGTTTAAGTTGTTGAATGTACTTTATATGATTTATATGTTTAATATTATTGTTTGAGAAATCTCACCCCTCTGCTTGGAAATGTTGCTCTTCGTATGGGTAACTTGCAGGTAACTAGGATTAGTTGCGGTCGTGAGTGGACTCCTCACAAGTGTGTCTTAGGTGCTCTGATACGTAACGGGATGGGATTATGTCTTCTATTTATATTCCTTACGTATTACTTATGGATTTTTATGAATAAATGTTGAACAAGACTTATGAGATTTTTATGTTGAGGCCTGCGTGCCAAAGATTATTTTATTGTTGAACTAATTTCCGCTGCGAAGTTTTGAATTACTTATGTTAAATGATTTTGAAGAATAAATTGTTATTTATTCAGTTTATGAATTTTTAAGAAGTGTAGCATTCCGTTTAAAGTTGAAAAAACTATGATTTATTTATGAAATTTTTACGTTGGGAAAACGGGGTGTTACAGATTCTGCTTCAGATGCTCCATTAACTTCCTGACAGAAGCTTCCTTGCTTCTGATGCACTTAGCCCTTATGCTTTCAATTAGCTCAGTTGCCCGGTTCTGAAGTGATGCCCATGAGTCTTCATATGCGTTGGTAAGATCAATTGTCATCCTTTGATCCACCAGATTATGCATTTGACTAAGGATTGTGAGAAGCTCAGCATTAATATATCCAGATTCCAGGATGTTTGTGGGTGGTTGTTCAAGGGTTTCAAGATCAGAATCACTGATTTCCAGATCTTGAACAGGGTTAGGAACTGGAATGGTAAGGTGTGTTTGTGTGTTTGAAGATGAGGGCTGGTCAGAAGCAATGTGTGCGGTTAGGTCTTGGACATTGACTTGAGAGTTGTCAATATCCATGGGAGTTGGTTGTGGGGAGTGTTCAATTTCAGTTGGTGGTTGTTGTGGTGAAGTTGATGTTTGAGTGTTGAGTTGGGGGTCAATGGTAGCTATTGGTGATTGTGGGGGTGTTGTGGGTTTATGTGGTTCAGGTGTTTGTTGATGGGGGTTTTCTGAAACAACATTTTCAGAAGCAGCTGCTTCTGGAGTTGTTTCAGAGGCTTTTTCTGAGGTAGACTCAACATTTTCTGGAGGAATCATGTTGAGAGGTTGAATGTTAAGGGGTTGAGGGTTATGGCGAAAGATAGTATCAATGACTCTTTCTCTCTGCTCAGCCATTTCAGCCAACTTCTCATTAATTATGTGACCAACTGGTTCATAAGTAGTTGACTGAGAGGGCTTTTTGTTGGTTTTGGTTGATGTTGACTGGCTTTTTACTGGTTTTTGAAAAAGTTGAGCTAAGGGTATATCATCATCAGAATCATCAGAATCTGATAATGATGAGGATGCGGAATCTGATGATATATTAATTACCTTCTCTGGTTCAGGATCAGAATCCTCTTTAGCAGACTCACTGGTCATCAGCATCAGTTGCTTGGCTTCTGAAACTACAGACTCTTGTAGCTCAGCAGCAATTTTCAAGACTTTTTCAGCTGCTGCCTTCTTCCCTTGTAAGTCCTTTAACCCCAAATCAGAAGCATCTTGAGCTGTCAAGGTGATATGAGGAAAATCCTTGGTCCTCCGCAAGGCTGACTTCCTCTTCCTCTTTGGTATAGCTGGTTGTACAGGAGCAATACCAGAACTTAGGACTACACAAGAGTTGTTGTCTTCAGCTACTTCTTCAATTGATGGCATTGCAGAACCATCAATCTTAAGCTTGACAGAAGCAGGTCTTGCCTTCTTAGCAGATTCTTCAACCTTCAAATACTCTTCTTTGGTTATTTTCCTCTTAACACTTCTGCTTTTTGCCAGAGGCACAGTACCACCATACATTTCCTCAGGTACCTCATCCAACCTGATGACCTCTTTGGTTGCCACATAGTGTTCCTTGATGTACCTCATCTTACTTCAATAGGATCCTGCTTGCAGATGGGTGGAAAATCCCTCATAAGATCAGACACGACATGAGATTCACTTAGATCAGTTCTAAGTTTGGTGACCTTGCTGATCAGCTTCATGTTCTTGAGAGTTTGAGCATTTATGAATGCTCCAGTTTTTGTATCCAGCATCTGATCTGTGTAGCCTTGAGCTCTGCTTAAACTGTCCAAGACACCTCCTTGATAGAATATTTCTGATAAGAGTCTTCCATAAGGAACCCAGGGCCTTGGTTTATCTTGCAGCTGACTCTGTTTCAGACACTCTACCAAGTACTTGAACATGTATTTGGGCACATTCACCTTTTCCTTCTTGATGAGGTGCTGGAGAAAGACCTTCTGAGCCAAATTTGGTTTCTCATTGTCACCACATGGAAGCAAATCCTCATTCTGAATCTTCAGAAGCATCTTGGTTTCCATGTTTAATTCAGCATATTTCTTCTCCTTTTCAGAATTGAATATAACTAAGTTAGCTCTTTCCTTCCAAATGCGTTGTTCAGCAGCACTTGAAAGATCAATTCCAGAGTAATATCCAGATGCTTCAACCTTAAGAACAACTTCTATCTGCCATTGAGTAATTCTTACTGGAATACCGCAGATACTTGATCTGATTTCATCCTCAACAAACGGTGCAAGACCCATTTCTTCTCTTGTTTTCCCTTCTAATTCAGGATACATTAACACCATTTGACTTTCCTCAGCAAGGGATGCCGCTCTGTTGTAAAATTTTGCTCTTACCCAGAAGTGTCTAACCAGAGCTTCGTATGTTGGTCCATTCAACATTTTGAAGTAATGCATGAGTCCTTGCTCTTCAAAGTAGCTTCTGATCCAACACTTATGAAAACCCAGAGAATCAAAATCCACTGGATTTTCTATCTGGACTTGTAAATCCCATTCTTCCAATTTCATGCTTCTTCCTCTGTAGTCATATTCAGGGATCATTCGTGAAGTAGATACTGAATCTTCTCGTTGCGAACTAGATGATGCCATTTTGATGATTGACGAAGATTTGAAGAAGATGAAGATTTTGGGGTTCTAAGGTTGAGAGAATGCGCTTACTTCGCAAGAAGTTTGAGAGCAAATGTGTTTGTTGTGAGTGTGTGTGAATTGACAAAGTGTTAAAAGTAAAACGATTGCAATTCAAAAGAGACAAACAAACATAACATTAATGACAAAATTGGGGGCGCGTGAAAAGTACTTTCAAAGCTAAAATCATCATTGCCCTTTTTAGTTATACACCAACACATACAGGCCACGTAAGAAGTTCACAGAGTAACTACCAAGTTAGTGGGCCAGAAGTTACTTTTAAAAAGTAACTCCCAACGTTTCCACTAATTCAACTATTCAGAAGCAACAAATCCAACTTCTGGACTTCAGATGCTGACGTCATCATCAGAAGCGAGTTTTCCTCAGAACCTCAATAAAGAGCTTCTGATGGACTACCGCTTCTGAACTAACTTCAGAACCTAAAATCCTATTCAGGAGCAAGCAAGCATTTAATCAGATACAAAGTGCATGTTCAAATTTTTCTTTATAAAATCAAATCTTTCAACAGTTAAAGGCTTAGTAAATATATCAGCCCATTGATTTTCAGTATCAATGAATTGTATATCTAAATTTCCTTTTTGAACATAATCTCTGATAAAATGGTGTTTGATTTCAATGTGCTTAGCTCTTGAATGCAAAATTGGATTTTTAGACAAACAAATAGCAGCAGTATTATCACAATAAATGGGAATACTGTTAGCAGTTATCTGATAATCTTCCAACTGATGTTTCATCCAGAGTAGTTGTGTACAACAACTTGCAGCTGAAATGTATTCTGCTTCTGCTGTAGACATAGCAATAGTTGTTTGTCTTTTGCTAGCCCAGGATATAAGATTGTCACCCAGAAATTGACAATTGCCACTGGTTGACTTTCTTTCAATCCTATCACCAGCATAATCAGCATCACAGAATCCAATTAGCCTATAATCTAAGGATTTCCTATAAAGGAGTCCAAGATTAGTTGTTCCTTTCAAATACCTGAAGATTCTCTTGACAGCAGTCATATGAGATTCTCTAGGATCTGATTGGAATCTTGCACACAAGCATACACTGAATAAAATATCTGGCCTAGATGCAGTGAGGTATAACAAAGAACCAATCATACCTCTATACAGCTTCTGATCTACTTTAGCTCCTTCATCTTCTTTGCTTAAGTTGCACGTAAAATACTTGTTCAATTCAGTTTCTTCGTCAATTTAATAAACACTACCTCAAATGACATTGGAGTGTTCATCACTTTACAATCTTCAAGTTTGAACTTCTTCAGAAGCTCCTTTGTGTACTTTGATTGATGAACATAGACTTCATCTTTGCATTGATTGATTTGAATGCCAAGGAAGAACTTCAGCTCTCCCATCATGCTCATTTCAAATTCATCCTGCATTAACTCAGAAAATTCCTTGCAAAGAGATGCATTAGTAGAACCAAATATTATATCATCAACATGTATTTGCACAACAAGAATATCCTTCCCAAGGGTCCTTCTGAAGAGTGTAGTATCAACCTGTCATCTTTTAAAATCATTCTTGATTAAGAAATTACTTAGTCTATCATACCAAGCTCTGGGAGCTTGTTTCAAGCCATATAGTGATTTCTTCAGTTTAAAAACATGGTCAGGATATTTAATATCCTCAAATCCAGGAGGTTGCTTGACATACACTTCTTCTTCTATGACACCATTTAGAAATGCACTCTTGACATCCATTTGATATAATATTATGCCATGATTAACTGCATAGGAAAGAAGTAACCTAATTGCTTCCAATCTTGCAACTGGAGCAAATGTTTCAGTGTAATCAATGCCTTCTTGTTGACTATACCCTTGTGCAACAAGCCTGACTTTGTTTCTTGTTACTTCACCTTGCTCATTCAGCTTGTTTCTGAATACCCATTTTGTTCCAATAATGTTCTTGTGCTGAGGTTTGGGTACCAGATCCCACACATCATTTCTTTGAAATTGATTCAACTCTTCTTGCATAGCTAGGATCCATCCATCATCTGAAAGTGCTTCATCAACTGTTGTAGGTTCAATCATTGAGATTAGTCCAATCATTGACTCTTCTTGTCTGAAATGTGATCTTGTTCTTCTTGGACTATTTTTGTTTCCAATGATTAGCTCCTCAGGATGTGAAGACTTGTGTTTGAATGTGTTTCTGGGAGGATCTTCTTGATGTGAGCCATCTTGTGCTTCATCAGAAGCAGTTTCATCTTGCGCTTCTGATGTGGGTTCAGCTTCTGGACTATCTTCAGACTCAGCTATCTGATCAGGTTCTGGAGTAGCTTCAGGAACCTGTATCTCTGCAAAACTTTCACCTTGCTTTGAAGTTTTATCTTCAAGCTCCTTGTCATCAAATTTAACGTGCACAGATTCTTCAACACAGAGTGTTTCTGAATTATACACTCTGTATGCCTTTGACCTTTCAGAGTAACCTAAAAAGATTCCTCTTTGGGCCTTGGCATCAAATTTCTTTAGGTAGAGCTTGTTGTTCAGAATGTAACATGTACATCCAAATTGATGAAAGTAAGAGATATTGGGTTTTCTTCCTTTAAAGAGTTCATATGCTGTTTTCTCCAAAATAGGTCTGATATAGATCCTGTTTTGAACATAGCATGCTGTATTCACTGCTTCTGCCCAAAAATGTTTTGGTAAATTGTTTTCATGAATCATGGTTCTGGCCATTTCTTGTAAAGTTCTATTCTTTCTCTCTACAACCCCATTTTGTTGTGGTGTTCTAGGAGAAGAGAATTCATGGAAAATTCCATGTTTTTCACAAAAAGCTTCAAATGGCTCATTTTCAAATTCTCCACCATGATCACTTCTGACTTTCAAAATTTTTGATTCTTTTTCAGATTGAATTTGAGTGCAGAAGCTACTGAATACATCACACGCAACATCTTTACTCTTTATGAATTTCACCCAAGTCCATCTGCTGTAATCATCAACAATGACTAATCCATATTTACTTCCATATAAGGATGCAGTACTCACTGGTCCAAATAAATCAATATGGAGTAATTCTAAAGGTCTTGAGGTTGAAACAATGTCTTTGGTTTTAAAAGATGATTTCACAATTTTCCCTCTCTGACATGCACCACAGAGTGCATCTGAATGATAGTCAATGTCTGGTAGCCCTTTCACAAGTTGTAACTTACTAAGCTTAGAGATTAACCTCCAGTTAGCATGTCCCAACCTTCTGTGCCACATCCATTTCTTATCATTCACTGATAGTAGGCACATCACCTTCTGATCAGCCAGTTCAGAAAAATTGATTTTATAGACATTGTCAACTCTCTTTCCTTTGAACACAATGGATTTGTCTTCCTTGTTGATTACTGTACAATTGGGTTTTTCAAAAAGCACATCATAACCATTATCACAAAATTGACTAATGCTCAAAAGGTTATGTTCAAGACCATCTACCAACCATACATTATTAATTGAGGTAGATGAATTACCAATAGTTCCTGTACCTATGATCTTGCCTGACTGGTTGCCTCCAAATTTCACATTTCCTCCCTCTTTCATTGTTAGGCTGAGGAACATTGACTTGTCTCCTGTCATGTGTCTTGAGCAACCACTGTCTAGGTACCATGATCTTTGCTCTGGCACTGCTCTTAGACATACCTGCATCGTTGACATTTTTAGATTTAGATACCCATTGTTCTATGGGTCCTGGAAGGTTAGTACTTAAGGCTTTACTCTTCACTTCTTGTACCTTGTGCTGTGAGTTGGGTTGCTTCTGATTAACCATCACCTTAGGTTTTGGTACTTCAGAAGCAGTAACTGTCTTCTTCTGAAACTTAGACTTCAGAACCCCAGATTTTGGTTTCACCAGACTCTGAGGAATAGGTTCTGATCTTTTCAGGATCCTGACCTTTGAAGTCTTGGAATCAGATTTGATCATAGCCTTTGACTTAGAGTTCTTTGGCTTTGAAGTAATCTTAGCCTTAGGACTAGAAGCTTCAGGTTCTGATTGAACAACAGTTTCCAACTCAGCCCCTTCTGGTACAAAGAATGTTTTCAGACCTTCCTTGATGCATTCACAACAAGATTTTAGATTGGTTTTCTCAAGTTTCACTTCTGGAAAACCAATTCCTCTGCCATTGTTCTTGTAAATGCTATAAATCATAGAAGCTACTCTGCTTCTGTCAATGCCAGATATAATAAAATCTTCAAGAGCAATTTCATGGTTACTTAAAGGTTTTTCATTACACTTTTCTTGTAGCTTCTGACATAAGAACCTGAGCTGATCTTCATATGTTTTACACATGAAGTCAAAGCCCCTAAGTCCTTGTTCAGAAGCTTTCAGATCCAATAGAGTTGATTTTTGCTGTTGTACCAAATCAGCATATTTTTCTTTTAAATCCTTCAACTCATTGGTTCTTACTTCAAAAGGTGTAAGAAGTTCTTTAAGTGACTCAACAAGTTCATCTCTGGGAATTTTGGAATATACCTCGTTTTCATCTTCTGAGTCTGAATCTGATCCAGCTTCTGAAGTTGCTGTTGCTACCAACCCAACAGCTACCTTTGCATCTTCATCAGCTTCCTCTTTATCAGATCCAGATTCACTACCCAAATCATCCCAGGTTGCCATTAAACTCTGCTTAATCTGCTTCTTGAGTTTGCTTGGTTTGAATGTAGACCTCTTTGACTTGTCCTTTGACTTTTCTCTTTGAAGATCAGGGCATTCAGCTATGAAGTGTCCAGGCTTCTTACAGTTGAAGCATCCCTTCTGATCTTCTTTCTTTGAGCTTCTGGAGTTACCCCTTCTGGAGAGAAACTTTCTGTTCTTCTTGGCCAGATATTGAAGTCTGTTTGAGAGCATGGCCATTTCAGCAGCATCTGGTTCAGAATCTGAACTTGACTGTTCTTCCTCTTCAGATTCAACTACTTTGAGAGCTTTTGATGACTTGCCTTTGGATGGAAGAGCTATTGATTTACTCTTTTTAGTAGACTCATGTTCATTAAGACTTAACTCATGAACTTTGAGAGAACTAACAAGATCTTCGACACTTAAAGTGTTTAAATCTTTAGCTTCCTCAATGGCAGTCACCTTTGGTCTCCATCTGGCAGGTAAGCTTCTGAGTATCTTGCTTACATGATCAGAAGCAAATGAGCTCTTCTTTAGTATCTGTAGCCCAGAAACTAAGGTTTGAAACCTTGAGTACATCTCCTCAATAGTTTCATCATCCTTCATCTTGAATAACTCATACTGATGTACAAGCAGGAGAGCCTTTGCTTCTTTGACCTTCTTGCTCCCTTCATAATTTGAACAGAGAGAAGCAAACATAGCTTTAGCAGTGGATTTGTCACTCATCTTCATATACTCTGCTTTGGGTATGGCAGTGACAAGAGCTCCTCTGATAATATGATGCTTCTTGTAAAGTTTCCTCAGTTCTGGAGTATGTTTCTTTCTATCCACAGCAGCTCCTTCTTCATCAAGGACTAAATCACCAACACCATCTTCCAGAATATCCCATAATTATTCATCTAGGCTCATGATGTAACTGTAAAAGTTGGTCTTCCACCAAGTGAACTCTTCAGCATCTCCATTGAACTTTGGAACTTTTCCAACACTGGTTTTCTTACTATCACTATAATCATGTGAGACATTTTTATAGCTAGTATCACTAGGACCAGTAGGAGGAGGAGTAGACATGTTGTTCTCAGATCTTTGACTGTTGCACGGTTAAGTGTTACACAACAAACCAGGCTCTGATACCAATTGAAGGTGAGAAAAACACAAGAAGGGGGGTTGAATTGTGTTTTGAAAAATTCTTCGTTTCTCCTTAAAACTGAACACACTGATCAGAAGCTAAGTGAGTGATGAGTCATAATTTAGTCTAGTTTTATGCATTATTTAGTATCGTTTTATTTAGATTTGGTTTTATTTTATTTTAATATTATTTCCTTTTTGAATCTTTTACTTCAAATTGCATTTTATTATATTTTAGGAACGAATATATGGTGGAAGGTGTCTTGGAGCAAAAGAAAGAGGACTGTAGCAAATACAGTACAAGAATACGAAGATACGAGACAAAAATATGTCTCTACCAAGTCAAAAGCTTGGCACGGCCCGTGCCAACATGTGGCACGGCCGTGCCACCCTCCAGGACCACTTTTGCTGCTTTTCTTCAAGCCCAAGTTACTCCGTTGCAGCTTTACTGTTTTGCCCTTATAGTAGCTTAGTTTCTAAGTCAATTGTAAAGCTATAAATAGAGTAGCACTCCATCATAAACATTCATCTTTTGTTCTTGGAATAAAAGTTCACTTTTATATTATTGTTGTTTTACTTTATTGCTTTCTCTCTTCTTCCCCCATGTCTACAATGAACGTTAGTGAGTAGACACTTCTTTGTCTTGGGATTGTTGGTAAGTCTAATGACATGATCCTAAACAAACCAAGCTTAAACCCTAATTTCTATGTAACCCTAATTTCTAATCTAGATTCACCGTCTTAACGTGGATTAACAATTATCAAACTGTGGAAGTGAAAGCGGAGGGTTTGATAATCGTTAATCCATCATCCCAAACATCAATTCATAAAGCGAGAGCGGAGCTTTGATGTTGGAACAAGTGAATCTAGACAATAATTGCAAAACAGTGAAATAGTCTTTGCAATTATTGAGACAAAGAGTAGTTTCAATCCTCTATGCATCTTCTAGTAATCAAGTCAGCGAAATAGGCTTGGTTACTAGAAGTAAACTCTCATCGGACTTTCATCGGAAAGGTGAGGGGCTAAGGGAAACCGGTCTTTAGGAATTAAGGTGTAAACCATGAAATTAGATGTTTGAGTCTTGTCTAGTGAAGGGTTTGTTATTATGATAAACCAATAATCCCAAGGCTCTTTTATTATTATTGTTATTTATCTTCAGCAATTAACCCCCTATTTCATAATCTTTCTTCTCTTCTAATCATTCTCTAAAAGCTAATTGAATTCACAACTCCCTAGCGGAACGATACTCTACTTACTACTATTACTTCGATAGGCCGTGCGCTTGCGGTTTGGCTCTATCAGTGAGACAGCTTCTGAAGTGATAATCAGAATCTAAATGCAGCGGAATAAAACAGAGAGACACAAGCAAGAGACTTCCTTTGCTCCAGCACACAAGCTAGAGACTTCCTTTGCTCAAGAACACAATCAAGAGACTACCTGCTCAAGCACAACTGCAAGAGACTTCCTAACTAAACAAAATTACACAGAAAATTGTTTAAGGTTGAACACTTGATATACAATCAGAGGTGCTCACAATACAAAACAGATACAGACTCAATGGACTTAAGAATTTCTAAGATATGACTTTGAGACACAGAAATTCTAAGTGAATGCAGAACAATTTCAGCAGAGGTTTGGTACTTGTGAAAATCTTGTGAGTCTTTCGTTCAGCGTTCTTGCATTACCAAATCTCTAGGTCTTCACTCCTTTATATAGAGGTGTGAAAGAGACGTTGTGAAATTGCCAACACACCAAAGAGTCGTTGTTGAAGCTTGATCTTTCACCAATGATCTTTTGCCTGATTTGGTTGTTGTCCTATGAAGAACCAATTTGAAATCCATTCCTTATCCAAAGGAACATATATGCAGGCGAGACCGTATTCTGGAGCTGTTTTCTTGTCTTGTAGCGTGGACACAAAACAGAGTAGTGGAGAACGTGGTTGTACAATTCGTACAAAGTACAATGTCAACGCTTTCGTCCAAATTGCAAGCACAAGCCTTCAAACACCTTTGAAATGACCGTTGCAAAACTCCACTAATCCTTTGTTTGTGTTTTCGAATCCAATAGACAACTTTTGCATTGATAATTCTTCAATTCTTGAATCTTTTGCAAATCCAGTTGAGATTCAGCTTCTGGTGAAATAGCTTCTGATGAGGCAGCTTCTGGTGATGCAGCTTCTGATGATATGACTTCTGCAGCTTCTGATGATGCAGCTTCTGATGATATGACTTCTGGACTTCTTGTCTTCAGGAGCACTATTCTTACTTCAGAAGCGACTTAACTTCAGGAGCACTATCCTTACTTCAGAAGCGACTTAACTTCAGGAGCGCTTTTTCTCTTCAGTAACAAGTTGCCTTCAGGAGCGTCCAAGCTTCAAATTTTTGTTGTTTCCTTTGCTCTTTATTTGCTCATTCAGAACCAATGATGATGTAACTTTATAATTATGGTCCTGTACACTTGAACAAATATTAGCTAGTCCAATTTACAATTTTTAATACCTTGTTATCATCAAAACTCTTTAAGGTTCATTGTTAAACACATTTTGTTCCAACAGATTACTTTTACTACGTTGAGAAATAATCTAAGAAAAACATCAAACTTCATAAAAAAATACATTGAATTTTTTATTTAATATCCAAATGTTCATACAAAATAATTTCTACGAGCATTTTTAGATGCAAAGTCATTAATAATTGCAACACTTTGAATTCAGAAAATAGATAATTTGCATCAATATATGATACCTCCCTTTGGAATTTTGTATTGTGTAATATTTTGAGCTTAATGAATCCCTATTTATTTTTTATTTTATTTTGGGGCCCAAATTCCAGACTTATTTTTTGGGCCTAGGACGGCCGTCCTCCTAGCCCAATCTCAGATACGACCCTGGCCATGTTATACTTCATATGTGCATTCTTTTAGATACACTGATTTTATATCGTGACCTTATACTTTTATCTTTGGAACTTTGAGTTTTGCTCTCACATGTCTTTTGTCTTTGGATCACGTGTTCCTAACAGTGAAGAGTTGCCTCTTGTGAGTTCCTGCTATTCTGGTGGAGCTTGCGAGGGAAATCCATGTTATTGGTCTTGATTCCCTTGAGTCAAACTTAGGACGAGGTTTGCTTGTGCTTATTGTCCATAGACAAAACTTATCTTTTACGACTTTGTATTTGGTTATCTTCTCGTATATCTATTACTTTAGTGATTTATATGATTATTATTGGTTAGAGCGGCTAGTCAGATACAATCATCCTTTTTGTAGGATGCAGTTGGTTATAGGCTTTATGTGTATGACGTCCGAGGGACATGTCATACTTAGTGAGTCCTTACGATTGCTTGTCTCGATTGGGTTATACATATTTAGAGCCCTTTTCATTGCTATATTCTTGATGCATATTTATACATTATTTTTATGTTCCCGTTGTATGTCTTTGTGGCCGTTTATTTCAAACTGTTTTAATTCGTCAAGTAATATATTTTATTTTAAAAAGATTTACTCTAATTTTATTTTTAAAACGACAATATTTAGTATTTCCGCTCGAAGTGCGAAGTTAAAAAAATTCACGTTAAATATTGAAGTGTTGCAGAAATCACTGTTAATTGAAACAACGTGTTTTTGTGCTGTAATAAAATAATAGAGTTCTTAGTTTATAAAAAAGCTTTCAAACCTCGAAATACATTCTTACTCTCGATGAATTTTTGAGGAAGAGTCCAACTTTCAAGCATGGAGGGACTACATTCTAAATGTATTTAATATAGTTCTATTATTGATTGATTTTAGAACAATTGCAAGTAAAGTTATTGAATTTAATATGAAAGATAAATAAAATTATAAAACAATAAAGTGTGATAAAAATAATCTTTAAATACAACTACTTTTTATATGTATGTGTATAATATACATATTTTACGATATTAATTTCTTAATTATTTGTCAAAGTCAGCATTGGGCATTTTAATATATAATGAAACAATGAGTTACGTTGACATGATTGCGGGGATAGCTCAGTTGGGAGAGCGTCAGACTGAAGATCTGAAGGTCGCGTGTTCGATCCACGCTCACCGCAACTGATTTCATTTTTTTTTTATTTCTTGTCCGAAAAGAAAAACTGCTATTGATTTTTTTTTTTTTTTCCTTTCTTTTTCGTGCGTTGCTTCTACTCACTCACACTCCACTTTCATCTCACAACAAGAACATTCCAAAACCGCTTCCAAAACCGATCGAATCATGGAAAATTCACCAAACCCTAACAATCCCAAACCCAAAGAAGAAGAAATCAACGAACACGAAGAAGAAGAAGATGATGATGATGATGACGATGTTCCACAATCCCCACTTTCCCGTCTCCGCGACCAAAAATTCAAACTCGAAACCCTATCCCGACGCCTTTCATCGGAGCTAGTTCCAATCCGAGTTCACGACGTCATAATTCGCGGCAACACGAAAACCAAAGATTGGGTGATCGAAGCTGAACTTAAGGGAATCGAAGATGTTACCACCATGCAAGAGCTTATTCGTGCATCCGAGATTGTGCTTGCTAGGCTTCAGAGTCTCGGGGTTTTTGAATCTAGTAAGATTAGTCTTGAGCCTGGACCCGTCGAGTTGCCGAATACTGCAAATGTTGTTGTTGATATTGTTGAGGCTGCTAGTAGAGTTTCTGGTGAATTTGGTGTTTATACCAAACCCGCGGTAAAATCTTGTTCTTTTAGTTGTTGATGAATCATTTATTAGGACAATGTTATTAGGAAATATTAACGAGTTGGACCGAAATATGGTTTATGATAGAACATTATGGCGTATTTGATCCGTAGCCAACGCCACTTAGTTGTTGAAGTGTCTGCATTAATTTTTTAGAAAGGGATAGTAGAGACTAATTAGTTGAATAGAGATATGATGTATGATAGAACATTATAGTGTCATTTGCTCCATGTAGTTCACCCCACTTAGCAGGATAAGACTTGGTTGGTGTTGTGGATAGCAGAGACTAGGGTTGGTTTTATATGGTCATTCTTGGGAAGCTTTTGGCTTTGCAGTTTGCAGCGAAAGTGTCACTTCCTAATAATTTTTTGTATTAGAAATCATGATTTTAGTCTTGTAGTTGGGTTTGCTAGCACTAGAATAGGAATTTTTTTTTCTTTTTTTTAATCGAACCCATTCTTCCTCACCTTGGGGTTGGGAGGGGGGGTTAGTGTTGTATTTTAGGGAGTGACATATTGGTTGACAATGCTCTATGGAGGCGTTACACGTACAATGACGCTTTTTGAGGTTTAAAGTGTTAAAAAGAATCAGACATATCTGCTACATGGCCTCTTAATGCGAGCTTTTATGCAGTTGCAGCAAAACAAACAGATGCATTTTATTTTATAGATGAATCAATGTTCAACTATAATCTTTTTGCCTTGATAATTGTTGTTTTAGTCCTTGTTCTGTTGGTAACTGTATATTGATCTGCTGAGTAGTTAGTACTTGCTGGTTTAAATCTGCTAATATTTTTTCAATTTGGAATTTTGCCAATGCTTTTGCAGACTAGTTCTTGGACTGGTGAAGGTACTATTAAGTACAAAAACTTGTTAGGTTATGGTGATCTATGGGATGCTTCTTTGGCTTACGGTGCAAACCAAGCAACAGAGGTGAGTGTAGGGTTATATGCCCCTCGACTTAAAGGAACTTCAAATCCGGTTGTAGCACGGCTGTCCATGCTTTCCCAAGATTGGCAGGAGTTTTCTTCGTACAAAGAGCAATTGTTGGGCATGTCTCTTGGCTTAATCTCAACAAAGCACCATGATTTGACATACACTTTTGGATGGCGTACCTTAACGGATCCATTGCAAATGGCATCCAGGTCTGTAAGAAGGCAGCTTGGGCACGGTTTGTTATCATCTTTGAAGTATACGTTTAAAATTGATAGGAGAAACTCACCAATTAGGCCCACAAAAGGACTTGCCTTTGTTTCTACCACTCACCTTGGTGGCCTTACACCAGATAATCGAAGCTTGCGGTTTCTGCGTCAGGTTCAATTAAATCCTATTGTTGTTCTTTAAGTTAATCTGCTGCAATGAAATCCTATGCATCCTGAATAAAACCTAATAACCTGTCTGTTAAGTTATATAGCAGAATAGTAATAATTGAAATAGCTCTGTGAGTACTGGAATTTTCAAATTGATGCAAACTCAATTTTGTGAATAATATTAATTAGGATTACTCCGTCAGGGTTAAAACTAGATTTGTTTGGGCATGGGCAGACTCCATCTCCTTGGACACATGAAAAATTCAGAACCTGGTCGTCTGCTCCAATAGCGGAAAATCTGTAGTGATAACTTCTTTTCCTATCTATTTTGACGTCATTAAATTTTCATATTGGTTATTGTACAAAGAGTATAGGTATTTGTTTCACTTGGGTGGGGCCTTCCTATGCAATATGAAAGGACACATTTAGTTTTCATGAGCAGGATGCTCTTATGTCGAACAGTATGTTTGTCTATTCACACTATTCAGAAGATATTGGCAGTGGCACCAGCACATGGCTGGCTGCTCGCAACCTTCTACTTCTTTAGCGGGGGGCTGTATCTCTTGGGTAATTGCAGAATTCATATTTTAAAAACATGATTGTCTATACTGTAATTTTGTCAAAGTCTATGTTGAAATTGGAAGTGAGAAGTGATTTTGATTAGAGTAAATGCTAAACACTGGGGGATGGAGATTATAACAAGTTGTTACTGGAATAATAACCCTCATGCATCTTAATATTTCTTTTATGCTCTTTTTTTTTTTTTTTTGTTGATATTTTTCTGGATTAACTTGTTTGACTTATTTATGTAGGAGTTTGATGCTCGGTATGCTGTCCCTTTTGGGTTTTATAATACAGCACTGAACCTAGGGATTTCTGCTGGTGCTATTTTTCCATGGGGACATGGTTTCATGAACAAGCCATCTCCCCTTCCTGAAAGGTTTTATTTGGGTGGTGATTTCTCTCCAGTTTGTACCCTAGGAGGACCAATGACATTGTGGGGATTTAAAACTAGGGGATTAGGTCCTGCTGAACCACGAAGACAAAGCAGAGATGTATTCAATGATGACAATAGTGATTCCTCTAAATGGGACTCCATTGGAGGAGATCTTTCTGTTACAGCTTTTGTAGACCTCTCTTTTGATCTTCCAATTAGGTGGTTAAGAGAACACGGGGTCCATGGTCATGTTTTTGCTGGTGCTGGGAATACTGCTAAATTAACTCAGAATGAATATAAGCACTTCTCTCCTCGGAGGTTCCTAGAATCCTTCCGAACATCAGTGGGATGTGGATTTGTTGTTCCTACTAGTCTTTTCCGCCTAGAGGTTAGCTTATGCTTCAATTTCTTTATATTTAATTAGGCAGCAGGTCAAGCTAACATTTTTTGTTTTAGGTTTAGGAAGGTGGGGGTAGCTGAGGGAAATATACTGAAATTAGGGATATTTAGTCTTAATTTATATTTGGACTTTGGGCTGGTTGCATATTTTTTCTCCTTTTATTTTCCTTAAGATTTGGTTCTGAATTGAGTTCTTTTTGTTTGCCCATAAAATTATCTGCACCAAAATGTGCTCCAAGGTTTGAATTTGTTGTGAAGCACACATCTTAGTAGTGTTTGTGTATTATACTCTTTTGATTTTTGTTCTAATAATTTAGGTAAACAATCAATTGTACTTTAATGGTCTTTAAAGTATTGATCTCTTTTGTGATGTTGCCTTCTCCTCCCCCTAATTTGGCATTCACTGTTTTTTTCCTTTTATCAAGACTTTCCATGATTTCTTCGCTGATATACTTTTCACTGTTTCAGGCTAACTACTACTACGTGCTCAAGCAGACTGAACATGATCGTGGTAAAAATGGATTTAGGTTCAGCTTCTCAGCTCCTTCATAGAGGCTGGTTTGACAACTGAAATTCTTTCATTTCTATGTAGTTCTCAAGCATCAAACATTGTTGCTTTCTGTCACTGGATGGCTAGTTATTTTCATTTCCTTGTCATTTAAAATCCAGACTGAAAATTAAGAAAAGGCATAGTTTCAGATTTGGGGATTTTTAGGAATTAGGTTTTTGAATTACCCTGTGGGGGTCATAACATGTAGCCGATGCTCATTGCATGGCTGAGGCAAATGAAATTCAAAATTTATGCACTCATTTACTGCTACATATGGAGAGGCCTCAATTTGGCATTGAGAACTCTCAAACTTTGTTTGTTCAGCTTAAATTGCAAATAACTCCTAACATTGATTGAGGTCATGCTTGTGCTTATTGTTATGCAGTGTACATGTATGTTTGATGGGTGCCTTAAGCCTTTTGCAAGTTTTCTCTTACTATATTTTCACCTTCTGTTAATATACTCTTATACTGACAAAAAAAGTATCCATCCGAACCTCGTACTAGAGGTGTATAGCATGCTCAAGATTCAGGATAATGATAATTAGTTTTAGCAGCTTGTGTTAGGGTCAAGCAAACCGGAGCCGCCTATGCAGGATCTGAACTCAAACAAACTCCAAAAGGGTGTAGACGAGGTAGTATCATTCAGTAGGATCCTCTTGTCCTTGGGGAAAATAGGCAATTATTTATTTCAGAAGGATGAAACACATTAAAGTCTTAAAAGGATTGGATCACTCCGTAAATTTAAATATGTCCCTTAAATCTGCATCAAACGACGATAAACACAAGGGGGCTTTGGCTTGTCTCTTTTTCTGTCCTCTACTTCAGCCATGTTCACCAAGGTCCAAGGGGCTATAAATATTCATTTTAAAACAAGATTTACATTTTTTTTAATACGTTTTTCTATTAAGTCACGTGACTTTGATAGTTCCCTCCCAATCTCTTTTGAAAATTGCTTTTCTGACATACAAAAGACACATGAAAATTACCTAAAAGCCCCCATCGGCAGTTAACTGCCGCAATCATGGGATCGAATTCAAGGATCCCGAGCAAAGGAATAGGTATAAATCTCTAATCTCTAGAACTATCTCTCCTTGTCGGTACCCCGATGCTAATGCTATAGATAGACTAGGAATAGAGGAACATGTGATTAGGCTGTTGAATAGACTAGGGTTGGTCGAGATGTTGAAACCTATGAGGGGGTTTGAAAACTTCACCTATGAGTTCTTGAGCTCTTTCTTTTACTAAAGATAGGTCGAAGACGGATAACCCCAATCATAGGGTCGCATTCCGGCTCTTAAATGTTGATTATGAGATGTCATTGGAAACTTTTTGTTCCGAACTAGGCCTTGCAAATGCCGATGGAAAACTCTGAAGCTGCACCCGGCGATCAGCCTGGTGATTCAAAAGCTACTCTTGACAAGAAGTCTACCCCTGAGGCACCACCCATCATTTTCTGCTCTGATATGATACGACATTTTTTTCTTCGGTGCTTTGTGATCTCCACTCCTTTCACACAACAAATGCAACATTGGATTCTTTAAATTTGATCTTCCTATAACAATTGTAAATTTCGCCCTATTTGCTTGCCGACGTACCAAATTAAGCATTTCATCTCTAACTTTCCATGTATTTTCGGTTGAAAAGAAAGGAGCCATGTCAACTTCATTGACACCAAGTTGGGAGACACTAGAATTAACATTTGAAGCTTCAATATGAATGGATGCTTCATCAATATTTGGATCCGCATCAACCAAAGCTTCAACCTTAAACAGTTACAAATCGCCAGAAGAAACGGTAAAAGTAGATTTTAACTCAACCGGATCATCATCCACATTATCACTCATAACTCTAAATAATCAACGTAACTTTGCAATTAATAATTAATTCAAATGGACTTTAAAAAAAAATGCGTAACATAATATAAATGACCTACGGGGAAAACTGGATTGTATTTATCTTTTTATTTTTATGTCTTCACCTACAATTTTGTCCTATTTATTTGTGTTCACTAAATTCATATTTTTGGTTTGAAAAAATTAGAATTTTATTGCTCATTTAGATACTTTTCTTATCACTTGAATGGCATGGTTGAGCAATTCAGAATCCACTTGAACTGGCACCACTGAAAAACATCTATCTTGAACCAAATTTGAAACTTCATATACTCTCAAAAGCTTCTCTATACACTACTACAGTGTTCAATAATTCGAAAAAATTACATATCCAATTACTATTACTCCCCCACTAATAAGACAACCACATCCACCAGCATATACCAAAATGGTTGAATTTGAACTGGATTGTTTAAATTGATCAATAATAGTCTATTAATTCATTTACAATCCATTAAAATGTATTAAAGAATATCCAAACCATTTTTTGTAGCAAAGACAAAACTAGTTCATTTCATTAAAACTCAATATGGATACAAAGCAATTGATACATCATAAAACATATGACAACTAGGATGAAATAAAGATGCTCCAACAATACTATGATCTACCTTAGTTGTTTGCCTCCGAACATACGATACTATATTGATATATTGATAAGTTATAATGTCAACTGATAAGTAATTGGAAGAGCACAATTGATTTGTAGGAGATATAATGATTTCACTAGTCAAAGCCATACAATGTCAGGGGCATTCATGGATAGCGAGCGGTAAACTGATCAATTTTGAATAAACTGACCGATTTAGATCCATGCATGTTGTTACCTACAATTGGAATATTTGCATGAAAGTTCTTTCTAGTTAAATTATGATGTTAAAGAGTGGAATGGAGTAATGATTTGCTATCTTTTCTTTTACCAACAGCGGATTTTATTTTATGTTTCTGAAGGAACCATCAGCGGATTTTGATTTTTCACATTGGATATTTATCATCTGGGTCATTGACACTAGGCTATGAAATAAATCGTGAGTATTTTCTTTTTAAATTTCAAACTGTTCTCCTTTTTGTATTTTAAGGGCCTAGATTATCACATTATTCCTTCTTCTTTTTTTTTCAACAGTAAGTGATCTTAATTCATATTAAAGGTTTGAGTTTTTGAGAGAAGAGGGATAGAGGTCAGAAAGAAAGAAAGATAGAGATTAGAAAGAGTGCTGCTGATAGAATTTTTTTTTCATTAATAGTTAACAAAATAATAGTTGATGAAAGTTTATTAAGTTGGTAAGGAGTTGATTCACTTCTGGATTTAATTCTCGTTGTTAACATGGAGATCTCTTTAATGGATGATTATTTGTAAGTAACTGTGTTCATTGAGCCTTGAGGCCTGTTTGACGCTGATGATCCCTCGAAACCCAACCAATCTAAATATAATAGAAAATGAAGGGAATATGGATCTTGAATACAAATGCAATGGAACAAAGGGAAAGTTCATAACACAAACTTACAGAGCACATCGGCATTCTTCTATTGTATATCAAGATAAAGTATCAAATGTTGTCTGTTACTATTACTTTAAAAATAATGATACTTGATTTTAGTGACCCATAGTTAGTGTATTGAAAAACCAATACATTGGTAAAATAGATTATTGAATGAGATGCTTACTAGGAACAATGTGACTATATAGTTGATTGCACCTAGCACATGATTGTACTTTATGGCTCATGTTCTAAAAATTGAAAGAACTCATTTTTATATAAATGTCATTCATGCTAGGACTGATCCGAAGGAATGTCAAAAAGCGGCCAAATAACAGCAAGTACAGCTCAAGAAATGCAGCAATATTCAACTAACGTTATTCAAGACATAATGTAACTTTCAAATTCCAGCATAGGTACCTGATTATAGACTTGTACATTCTACATTATTGTTATGATGTTATTGTTCAGCATAATAAAAAAGCATCAGTACGATTAAAATACTATAAAATAAGATAATACGAACAGTACATTCTGTACTATTGCTGTCATGAAAGTGTAGTTCTTCCAACTTATGCTGCTCGTATATGAAAACAAATTGGGTTCCTTGAAGTTGAAAAACTACTCCCATGTGGAAATTCTCCATATATTTGATTAAAGAAGTTAAACAGATGACAATGGGGAGCAAGAGCTTAAAGGATCAGAAACCTTACATGTAAGGTTGTTCTTAGCAAAGGAATCAGTATTAACAGGCCCGCATAGCTGGAAAAATCCTTCTTCATTTAACCCAAAGAGATAAGAATGTCATTCTAGAATGAAATTAACTAACTGGCACCGTATGAGATAAGTCTATATAATGTGACAATTACACCACAGTATTAAGCCTTCATTTTCAAACTCTAAGTCTTAACCTGTATGTTTTTTTTTTTTTTTTAATAAAGTCTTAACCTGTACTCCTTATGTTACAAAACTATATGTAAATTATTCGAAAACTATTACAAATATACACAAATGCATATTCATGTCATAAACAAACAAAAACGAAACTCATAAACATGGTTTTCATTTAAGTATAAACACAGTAATCGAAATACCACAATGGAAAATAGTGAAAATCAATTCAACTAAACAAATTGATATTAAAGTTAGTTGATATCAAGCAAGTAAATTTATCTTATTGTCATGTATGAATAACGCCGAAACTTTTTATGCTTAAAAAGGAGAGAAAATGTAGAGAAATATGAAGGGAAAAGATGAGAGAGCTAGATAGAAAGTAGATAACTTTCCCTCCTCAAATGTAGAGAATTCTTGTCCTAAACTTTTGCTTAAGCAATTAAGTAATAAAGTGAAGAACTTCTTCCATGCGAAAAACATTCATTGGAAACATGGCACTACTTCATCCACGTATGTGAATAAAAATGATAAAGTAGCATTGCCAAAGACACATAGTTTTCCCTAAACAGTACTCCACCCCACGAGAGCAGTCCCAGTAAAATCACCAAATAAAAAAACCAATGGCAAAGCAAAAGTGTGCAAAATCACAATCAGAACAGAGATAAACTGAATGTGAATTCTATTAGCAGCGCTAACAAACTTTTGCGCTGCCACCTCCAATTTACGCTGATTCCTGATGGAACAAATCAGATTGAGCTGCACATCAAGGACTACTTGTATTAGGGAAAGGTAGGACCTATTTACTAGTTCTAGCATCTAAAAGAAAAGCTAGATAATAGTTTAATATTCAAGTCGAATTAACCAAATAATCACTCTTATGTTACAAGATAACGCATAAAAGAAAACTAAAAGTAAAATACAGTAGAACCTACCAACATACTGGGTACAAGTGTACAACAACATGAAATCTAGAATTCCATTTTCACAAGCGCAGTTGAAGATTCGGGTGCACCATACTGCATCCAGTCTTTGGCACACACAAGTGCCTCCACTGTCTCTGGACGCAAGGAACTTCGATACTGATCCATCTCTTTGCTCTTTTTATCAAAGATAGAGTCAGAAGGAACGGTAGAAACTGGAATAGCCAATATATCTCGGGCCATCTTGGAAAGTGTGGGGTACTTAAGTTTGTTTAGCTTCCACCAACCTAATACATCAAAGTCTGGAACTCGTGGCAATAGAGATTCTTCCAGATACTGATCCAATTCAGACTTTGTCTGATGGGTAGAAGTTTCCATGATGTAGGCATCAAAGTCTGTAAGACCATTATCTGACAACAAAGTTCCTCCAGAGGATCCTTCCATCTTCATATTGCTTCCAGCATTTCCTTCTTCTGCATATGCCGGTGTTAGTGGCAGAGGAAGGGTTGCATACTCATGAAACAACTCATGAATTCCGTCATCAACAATCTTGACAAACGCATGAGCATCCTCACCGTAGATTTTTGTGAAACTGAATTCAACAAGCTTCATCTTGAAACGAGGATCCATAACTACAGCAATCACCAAAGCCAGACTACAATCTCTCCAGTACTTATCGATCTTTTCGTACATGGGTTTAGTAAGGTCGCTAATGAAGGGATCTTCATTCTTAACAGCTCGAGATAGATCCAAATGTAATTTCCAAACTTCATGAAAGAATGTAATAGCAGTGGGATAAGTTGTTGTCATAAGAATGTTTGCTGCATCATAAAGGGGCTTCAAGTATGTGCAAAGGATCTCAACAAGTTTCCAGTCTGGAATAGATGGGGCTCCTTTGTAATCAGGATCAGAAGTGTCTAAACAGGAAAACACTTCCTTCAGTTCAGAAGCTGCAACCAACATTTGATATGTTGTATTCCATTTGGTTTGGTCATCAATAAAAAGGCTCTTTTCACTGGGAACCTGAAGGTGTTCCTTAAGATCCAGGAATTTATCCTCGTGTGATTCTGAAGTCTTCACATATTTCACACTTTCCCGGATTTTATTGACAATGCCTTGTGCTGAGCTCAACAAATCATATGCAACATTGCTTAAAGTACGGGCAATGCAATGTCCAATTAGCAACTGACCATTGAAGATAAGTGGATTCTTCACAGAGAGTAGAGGTCTAAGGTTCTCAAGGGCAACTTCAGTAAGTGGCTGATTACAAGTAATTGTGAACAGCCTACCCTCCAAATTCCAATCAGAAATGCAGGCAGATACAGCATGACTGAGAGCAGAGTCAGAATCAGGGCATGGTTCCATCACAACATTGAGAATTCTCTTCTGCAACTTCCAGTCACTATCAACAAAATGTCCCGTGATAAATACATAGCCTACAGATTGACTTGAGGTCCACATATCCAGTGTCAGACCAAAACGTCCTGGTAACTCATCAAAATATTTTGAAAGGTTTTGCTTTTCCGTCAAGTAAGTTGCGACACAGTCTCCTTGAATAGTATTAAAGGTCACCATGTTGAACTGGGGTTGCAGATTTCGGACAAATGCAACAAATCCTGGATGCTCAACCATGTGAAGGGGGTAATCATGCATAATGATCATCCTAGCAATCTCATGACGACAACGATCTTGATCAAAAATTATGTAAGGTGTGCTGGCGGTTCTGTATCGTCGTTTTGGTGTATTGCTAGCATTACTAGCACCACTTCCCCTTGAACGTGGGGTATATGGGGCATGCTGATTTGGATCCAAACTACGCAGAAGAGCTGGGCAGGCCCCCTTGGCAATGTGCCGTTTAAGGTGGCTGGTACCAGCAACTTTTGAACCAGTACTGTAGGCAAAAGTTTGTTTGCATTCCTTGCAACATGCCCTTCTACATCCAGCGCTAACTGTTTCTATGGTAAAGTGTTCCCAGACTATAGACTTTTTTTTCCTCCTCTTACTTGGCTGTGTCTCTGGGGTATGCTCTTCATTGTTTGGCTGAGTTTCAGCATTTACTATTTCATAGCTGGGAAAATTGTTAGCATTGACTATCTCATAGTGTGCTTGAGAACTTACCAGCTGATTGTTGTGAAGTGTTTCATTATTTGCCAGGTCATAATGAGACATCATTTGGGAATTGGCTAGCTGATCAGGCGAGAGTGTTTCAGAGTTAGGCAACTGATGGTTGTCCAGTGCCTCATGATTGTCCAGATGACTGTTCGGATGCGTATCATACTCTTGCAAGTGATTGTGGGGTATTGGTCTGTCATCTGTGTTATGACTGTCTGTGAACTGATGATTATCAAGAATTTCTTGATGGGATAGCTGATTGTTGGGATCCATTGTAGAATTGGCTAACTCATTCTCAGGCCGAGCTTCAGATGCAACCCCATCATTGCAGATTTCTGCCTCGTGCATGACGGCTTCATCGCTAATTTGCGCCTCATGCAATACGGTCTCATTACTGATTTGTGCCTCGTACATGACAGTCTCAATATTGGGTTGTGTGTCAGAAAAAACTACCTCACTGCTCGGCTGCGAATCAGATAAGACCACATTGTTCTGCTGTGAGTCAGACATTACCACCTCACTGATGGGCTGTGCTTCAGACATGACCACCTCATCATCACAATGTGGTTCAGATACAACCTCCTCATTGTTGTGCTGTGCTTCACAGATAATAGTCTCATCAGTGGGCTGTGTTTCAGATGCAAGCACCCTCTCATTGTTGTGCTGATTTTCCGATGCAACCTCCTCATTTGTGTGTTGTGCTTCAGATAAAGCTACCCCTTCATTGTTGTGCTGTGCTTCAGGTACCGCATCCTCATTGCTGTGCTGTGTTTCAGATACAGCCACATCATTACTTGTCTGCATTTCAGAACAAACCACACCTTTGTTTGGCAATGCCTCAGAATCGACCACATGGATGCTGGGTGGTGCCTCAGTGGTAGACTTGTCAAGAGTAGCTTTTGAATCACCAAGTTGATCGCCGACTTGGTTTTTGGGTAGTGATTCAGAAATCTCTGGCTCATTTTTCTGACATTCTTTGGCATTGTCCAACACATTTGCATCACCACCAGTAGCCTGGGTTACAAGATCATTGCTAGGTTGAGAGTCAGTACCATTTAGCTCTTGTTTTACATCATGGGTCACCGCTAATTTGTCTTCTTCAAAGACATCCATCTTGTCGACATTGATCGTCTCATCTTTTACATCAGGGGACATAGCTACTTCACCTTCTTCAAGGGTAGCCATCCTGTCAGTATATCCTCTCCTGCTTTACCCAAAAAAAAAAAAAAAATAATTAATAATGGTCATTTACAGTTACAATTAAGTGAGGAATCAAGCTATAAATCCTCACATGAAAAAAAAATAATACAGGATTTAAATTAGCATAAACAATTAAACATATACCACATTTGGAAATAAATAATGAAAAATAATACAGAACATCCAAAGCACAAACAAATAAATTCAAATAAAGCATGTGATTTACGCATCAAAGTATACTAATTAATAACATAAGATGAATAAACCATGCACATATGGCACTGAACTTGCATATTTGATTGTCAAAGAAAAATAACAAGGCCCAGAGACACGATAGTAGTGGTAGTAATACCAAAAATTCGTTATTTATAGTATCCAGGTGTATATTTTGGTTTACTATTCGCAAATGTAGCCCTTAAGATTTACTATAGTGCAGTAGGAATTTAGAAGAGAGCTCATAAGATCTTATGATATTTTTTCCAAACAATTCTATAAACACTAATGTCAGTTGAGAAATTTATGCTAGACTTATGTTGTTAATACTTGCTAGCTAAAATTTAAGCTAAATCCCAAATGCAATGCATCAACTTTCCTTAAATATGCACATGATCACACACATATAATGATTCAAATGAACACAGTAAATCATTTCACAAAAAAATGTGCCCACACATGCAATATAAAATAACCCTTGAGGGTTACATGCTTCACATAGAAGTCACTGAAGTAATAGTCAAAATGTGCCCAGAAAACAACCATAGCAGAATGCATGTGCTCGTATAACCCTTACCTTTTTAGCTTTGTAGAACTTGGAAATAAGGGCAATATCAAGCTGTGGAAAACCTTGGAAAGCACAGAAGTTAACCTTCTTCTACTGCCATATGCCTGCAACAATTGCCATAAAATAAGTTATATTTAACCAAAACTAAGCAAATTTGACTTGAATAATATCTACGATGACTACTAACAATGATAGTAAGACACGGATTATGGAATACAGAAAACATATAAAAGAATCCAACAAACTATCAGCAAATACAAACACGGATTATGGAGCTTCATGTGTAATTATATCAAACATGTACTTTAGATTATATGGCAGCAAAATTGACAATAGAATCCATCTTCATCAACCATTATAAATCAGCTGAACAGAATTGCATATACAATAAATTCAGAAAATTTGTGCAATTGAAATGTGGAATAGCATAGTTATTACTTCATGGCCGGACAGGTTAATTATCTATTGTATGTAGAACAAGTGCAAACAAGGTTAAAAATGCAGACATAGATATCACAGTCAAAATGTTATTGAAAAAAGTTGATGTACAACTTGGATTCCCATTTACTCACTGACTATATCCCAGCCTATACCAAATTACTAATATATTCATGTTCATATTGAGGACAAATTAATCCCTCTGTTATAATTGATTTGTACACAATATTGTGAGAGACAAAATTGGTTGTTCAGTCAAAATAAAACATGAACAATGGTCTAGTATTGTTAGTCAAATTTAGGGTTCAACGGTCAATGAGCAAGGCACAACCCCATAAAATAATGAAAAGAATAAACAAGGAACTGAACATTAATAACTAACAACTTACCATTCTGAATCTATGCATACAGTTTAACAATAATTATCTATTGTTTGGTAAGTATAGTGTGAGCTTTTAATTTAGGATACTAATATATTATGTATATATGTTGGCCTCATTGTCCATTACCTTGGTGATCAAGCTCATTATACCAGAAAATAGAAACTATCCACTAATATTTTTGGATCAAACTTATGTAAAATTAAATAACTCTCTTCAAAAGAGTATAAATATGTGCATTATCAACTATTGGTTAATTACCAAATCAAAAGATAATATTGCATATATATCAAAAGAGAGCAACTCCAAATTCAATATTTTCATCCATTAAGAAAATAAATCCAATCAAAACAAGATGGTATCAATTCATACACATAAACCAAAATCAAAAGAGCAAATAAGAAATCTAAAGAATATTATTATCAGAAAATGGTTTCTTCAGCTGCTATATCCTAAACACACTACATTCTAATCCATTTCCTGTACAACTATATCGTAAACACAAAAACTGCATTCTAATTCATTGCAGCAACGTTTTGTCGGATAGGCCCAGTTGAATAAGAACGAAAAACCCAACAGTAAAATAGATCAAGTCCATGACTCCATGTAATGTAACAGATTATATAGATCACAAGCACCCAGAGTTCGCAAATGACATAATAAAAGATCATGCAAAACTGATTGAACTCATAAATAAATAGATTAAAAAAGAAAAAATGCAACCCGCGATCGTTCTTACTAGTTTCAAAGATTAACTCGTATTAACTCTACCAACACAAACGTGAAAGTTAAAAATATGAAGAATTACTTAGACACAATTTCAAGGATTCAGATGAAGAAAATTCTGAAAAAAAATTAACAAATCAGAAAGTTTGTGTTTGAGATCTACCAGATATAAGTCAACTGAATCTGAATCTGGAAACGCGGAACGGCGGTGCCGGGAGCGGAAGCTCGGAACCGAGCTGCGGAAGTGGCGGAAGCGAGATCTTGGGCTTTTCAGAGAGAGAGAGAGAGAGATTGGGCTTTGAAACGAAAACCCGATAAGATCTAATTGAACCAAATTTGAGAGACGCGGCCTAATTCAATACTTTCTTAGTTTTTTTTTTTTTTTTTTTTTTAAATCTAATTTGGACTCATAAAAGTCCAATATTATTATTTATTCGATTTTTTTGTTTTAAAAATTTTATTCAATTTTATATGTTCAATCTTTTATTAGGTCGCAGCCCACATAATGATAAAATTTGCTTTTCTGACTTAAAAAACGTCATTTTGACATAAGTAAATTACGTTAGAGCCTCCAGCAGTAGTTAACTACTGTTGGCAAAACTGACATTATGATCTATCAAGTCCTATGTATCACATGACAAAATTTCTGAGACCATACATTGAGGGAATTGTGGATGTTATTGGCGATGGACATTGTGGGTTTAGGGCTATAGTCGAATCTGTGAGTTTGACGGAAGAAAGTCTGGTTATGGTGCGGAGAGCACTTATTAAAGAGTTGAAAGAGCATAGGAACAAATACATCGAGATATATGCGAGCAAGCGCCGTTATAACTACATCTTGGATGGATTGCATCCTCCCAAAAATGCTAGTAGTTTTGCACCTCCTAATAAATGGTTGACATTGCCGGATATGGGACACCTCGTTGCATCTTGTTATAATAGGCTGGTGGTAGAGATGACTACCCTTGATATTGGAGTCTCCGAGACTTTTTTCCCACTTAGAGGTTGGCCTCCGGTTAACCCAAAAAGCAACATGATTTGCCTTGGTTTAATCCCAAATCATTTTGTCCTTCTTGGTTGAAAGATGGTTGCCCACTACCTCCATCATCCAGAGAGTGGAGAAATCACATGAGCAATGAGGCGGCAACATGGGATGGTGAATTCTTGGATCAACACGACCGTTTCCGAACACTCATAGAGATTGAGTTAAAAGAGAGAACGGTTTCACCAAAAAAACCAACAAATCAAGACAATCCTATTTTGTTGAATGACACTCCGGTTAAAGCAAACGAAGAATTTGAAGATGTTCTGGAACATTTAGATGATTTACTTTTATTAGATGAAATATGACACTTTTTGGTCGGTGTTAATCCGTTTTTTGGTCGATATGCGCCGATGTATTTTTTGGGATATATAATGTAATGACCACCTCTTTTGGCTAATATGCAACTAACCTTTAACAAATTATATATATATATATATATATATATATATATATATATATATATATATCAATATATTTGAGTTTCGCATTTATTATAAATTAATGTACTTTACGTGTAATGTGTTGCATAATGTGGAAAATTTGACGAATTTCAAACAATTGTGAAATGTTAACGCATTATCGGTTTTGTGTAATGTTACCGAATAATTGATAAACTATGAAATGTTGATGTTTGTGATTGCTGGATGTTGTTGTTTCGGTTTGATTTCATGCGGAATTGCCGTTTGAAATTACAGGTACAAACAGGCCAAAATGGGTGGAAAAAAATTGCAGGTTGCGCTGGTTCTGTTTACAGGTGTGAACGACAGATAACTGCCGCTGGGGCCAACGGCAGTTGGCTGCTACCGGTTATATGAGCGGCAGTAAATTGCCACTAGGGGCTTGTAGGTAATTTTCATGTGTCGTTGTGAACTTTTGTATGTCAAAAAAGCAATTTTCATCTCTTTTGGCGATTTCTTTTATGTGCCTACCCCATTATACGGTTTATGGTAGATGAAGATGAAGATGATGAAATTAGTTATGGGGTAGCTACGAACAAATTTATTATTTAGCTGTGAAATTTTGTTAATTAGCAATTTATTGTTATTAATTAAGAATTATAATTCAGAATTATATTATTATAAATTGCATTTTTATTTTTGGTGATCCAATCTATTCACACTATTGTTACCTTTTGTTGAGGTCGAAAATGTGGACTCATCGAAATAACTTAGTTCTCAATTAAGAACTAAATTAACACCGGCGGTCAATAAGATTGAATCTAGCGAAAGAGCTACATTTTTAAACATGATGAACCAAATTTTAAATATCGATTAAGATGTACTCAGAGACTCTGACTCTTTGAGTATATATATCTATTGTCCGATATTAATTTCTCCTAATTTTCTATGAAACCGTCAATACTCATTCCGTTTCAAATTCAAAAAAAAGCGTCATCTTAACAAAAATATATTTTTTCAATAGTATTACTACACACGATTATCAAAACATCGTATTCTACTTTAATGAATTAATAATGATAGAAAATGCATCAATAATTAACATGATTATTTTAATTTAATAAAAATATGATTATCATTATAAAAATGCTTTAGACAAAGTTATTACCTAAATTTTTTAAACTTGTAACGAAAGAAGTAAATTTTGTTTGTGTGGACATTGAGAAAATATGAGTATAATAAATGATAAATAAAACGGAAAATAGAAAATAAGCTTAGCCAATCCAAAAAGTGAAGAGAAGATATAAGAGCCACAAACAACCCCACATGAAAATCATTCCCGGCTAATAAGCACTTCTTCCTCCTCCTTCACGGTATATCCTCATAGCATCTTCTCTTGATACTTCTCTCTCAAACAAACTCCAAATTCATCTTCACACCCCCTTCTTATATTCTTATTAATCATTCCATTCTAACTCACAACACAACACAACACAACATAGTCTTTAATCAAACCATGCTTCACTCCACTTCACTTCTTCACCATAATCACCACCGTTTTCTCTTTTCTTTTCGTTCTAAACCTTCACTTCTAGATTCACACTCACAATCACAACCTCTCTCTTTCTCAAAATCATTATCTCTTCCATCTTCATCTTCTTCTTCTTCATCAACATGTTGCCACGTGACACGTATTTCTACAGAACCATTGGAATTATCACCACCACCTCCCGGATTCAATTTCCGCCGCGAAATCACCAGACTCACCTCCCTCCGTGATAAGCTCGCCGCCTGCGATACTCTCGACCAAAAGCTTCGAATCATCAACGCGGATTACAGAGTGAGACGTTTCTTCGGTTCCTCCTCCAGAAATGCTGGACTAGCTAGGGTTTTATCGACGCTGCGGTTGGATTCGGAGAATTTGTTTTTGTTGAAGTGTTTGGTAGCTGCGGGTCAAGAGCATGTGTTGTGTTCGGGAGAAACTATGCCGGAGATGGAGTCGTCCGTGATGGCTTCTGGTTCGGTGAAGAGTGCGTTTTATGCTCTGGCGAAGATGATTGAGAAGATGGATTCTGGTAATGGAAATTCTGGTGGTGGTTTTGGGATGGGTTTGGAGGATCATGAAATTCGGGAGTTGAATAAGTTGTTAGAGACGTTGGCGCAAGTTGAGAGGTTCTATGATTGCATTGGAGGAGTGATTGGGTCAGTTTCTTCACATTCCTTGTTTATAAACACATTAATAATTAAGCTGAAAATAGTTTAGATTATAAAGATATCGAACATAACTATAAAAGTACATAATATAACTATTTAAATTTTAATTCTTTTAATTCCACTCCAATTATACGGGAACCAAGGTTCTTTAATAGTGGCAATGGTTGGAGTTATGTGGTGCAATCCTTGATATTGTGGAGAATTTCTGTTAAATGCGGCTAATGCGACAACATCAAGACTATTATGTTATGGCTTAGATTGAGGTTGTGGACCTTTATTTAAAACCAACTGGGAATCCGAATTGGGTTTACAAACCAATCCCGATAGTGGAAGAGAGAAAAGAAATGTGTTTTCTTTCAAGAGTGAAGACCAATTCAGCCCCTCACATTTATCTCGCGGCCTAATCTAGTCCCCGA
Organism: Medicago sativa; assembly: GCF_051527215.1. Taxonomy (NCBI): domain Eukaryota; kingdom Viridiplantae; phylum Streptophyta; class Magnoliopsida; order Fabales; family Fabaceae; genus Medicago; species Medicago sativa. Next base: position 72,864,668 of record NC_140751.1, on the reverse strand, counting down.
CAAAAATTAAATCTAAATTAATCCATGACATTTTCATACAGGGGTCAAATTAGTCACTCTGATATAATGAGTCAGGGACTATTTGTCCCCAATATGAAAAAATGGCACGGAGTAATTTGGGTTTATTTTTTTGCCAGGGTCTAAAATGGGTCGCGAGAAAATTGTGAGAGACTGAATTGGGTCTTCACTCTTTAAATAAAGACTCGTGCTGTCTTGAATGAATTGGAAAAAAAAAAAGGAGCTTTGTCTCTCTTAAGTTCTCAAGTGTTAATGAATTCACCATGTGAGATAGAATAGTTAGTTTGCAAGGGAATTTAAAGCGCAAGAAGTTTCCTGTCCATTCCCACTGTTATGTGTCGTTCGAACAAAGTGAAGTCTTCTTAATATCTGAGCTTTTGTCATTCGGACAATATATATTACTTCAACTTCACAGAGAAGTTATACTTTGCATGTTATGAACTGGTTCTAATAAGGGCAGAAGTGGTTTAGGTATTAGTGATCAATATATATCTGCTCATTTGTTTGCTCAACTTAATACGTTGCAGTTATCAGATTATGGTTCTGGAACTTATTGTCCAACAATTGGTTGACCGGAAGAATACAAACTGGTCTCAGCACATGCACGAAGTGAAAGAAGGCCAAATTTTGGGAATCGATGCCCCGACTGGGCTTGACCTTTCTGAAAGTACGGAGTATGCATCTCAAGCCGCTCTATGGGGTATAGAGGTTGTTATAATTGCATTACCTGGTTCATAATATGCATTTAGCTACATATGCTTCATACATACAGGGAATAATAAGATCTTGTCCTTCTAGGGTTTGCCAGACCTGGGTGAAATTTATCCTTTGGGAGGCTCTGCAGACAGACTTGATTTAGTTGATCCTAGCACTGGTGAATGCCTGCCTGCTGCAATGCTGCCGTTTTGTGGGAGGACTTTGTTGGAAGGTCTTATAAGAGATCTTCAGGTATTAGATCTGCAATTATCAAACACTTAATAGCACTTTATATGCTCAATAATTGATAATAAAAACAAGACAAGATTAATAGTAATTTGTGATGAGCACTAATTCTGCTGTTTCACCTTTCAAGGCTAGAGAATTCTTGTACTTCAAGTTATATGGAAAACAATGTATCACCCCTGTTGCAATAATGACAAGTTCAGCAAAGAATAACCACAAACACATCACTTCCCTGTGCGAAACACTCTCTTGGTTTGGAAGAGGTCGATCAACTTTCCAACTTTTTGAGCAGGTTTTATATAAATCTATACAATTGCTTTTCAGAAGGGATAATCTTATTTTGACAATATCTAAAGATCTAATTTGTGAATTGGCAGCCTCTTGTTCCGGTTGTCGGTGCAGAAGATGGGCAGTGGTTGGTCACTAAACCGTTCAGTCCCTTGAGCAAGCCTGGTGGTCATGGTGTCATATGGAAACTTGCCCATGACAAAGGCATCTTCAAATGGTTTTTTTGTCAAGGAAGAAAAGGTGCAACTGTGCGCCAAGTCAGGTCCGTCGTTATTGATATCTCAAGTGTTTGCTTTTTTAGTTTTCTAGTTAGTAGAAAAACTTGTTTTTACAAATCACTGATACTGTTGGCCTTGCAGTAATGTTGTGGCAGCTACAGATGTAACCCTCCTGGCCTTAGCAGGGATCGGTTTGCGTCAAGGAAAGGTAGAAGTTTTAATTGATAATTCATTCTTTTCCATTCCTTCTTAAAGTTGACAGGGATGAGAACATATTATAATAAATGAATGAATAATGTGTCATCGTCTTTAATTATAATTGTTTATGATAAAAAAAAATCATTTTGTATGAAATTTGGGTGAAGCAACAAATAAAATATATTGCTTACATACATCCTTTAAATGCATGATTTCCATGTGGCATTATACCTAATTATTACTTTCTCATGTTTCAAGAACTCTAATATTATCTTTGGATTAAAGGAAAGAAATGGAATGAAGTGGGGGCAAAATGGAAAATAATGTTATGATATTAGGTTTCATTGTCTGGATTATCAAAAATAGAATAGAGTGGAACTTGGGACTTATGGCTGATCTGGTCAATGGTGCGAAAGTTGAAGTTGTCAAACTGGGTTAAGTACTAATCAAGTCAGCTAGAACAGCCTGAACCAGGTTGATCAGTCAAAACGACCCTGGATCAATTTGCTATCTTTGTTAAAAATTTCCATTTAGTCCAGCAGGAACTAAACCTACATACCTAATTGTGAGAGCAGCATATTAAGCCACTATGCAACACTTCGCATTTAGTATATATGCACTAATTTTAATATATACACTTAATTACGAAAAAATCGCTTTGGCAAGATAGTGAGTACTCTTGTTATAATTTTTAAAAAATTTGGAACTAACATGGAGTCATTACTTTGACCAAGTTGATGATTACATCGAGTTTAATAACATAACATAATGGAAATCATTTCAATCCTTTCTATCCAACTTCCAACCTTTTCCTTCTTCCAATCTGGAGGAAATTGCATGCAACTAACATTATTTTTTCATTCTATCCAATGGCTTGATTACTTCATTACATTTTTGTTCTGTCCTATGTTGCATTACACTCTATGAAATATCCCAATATATCCTAATAAAAACGAATGATGCAATCTGTAAAATTTATTCAATAAAACAGTCTGAAATCGCAAGTTGAATAAGATTTACTGCACTTATTAACTGTGCCTGTATAACAGAAACTGGGGTTCGCATCCTGTGACCGTGTCTCAGGTGCAACAGAAGGAATTAATGTACTGATGGAGAAGAAATGTCCAGATGGCAACTGGGAATACGGCGTTTCTTGCATTGAATACACTGAATTCGACAAGTTTGGGATTACTAATGGATCTCTTCCAAAAAGGTACATGATTTTCCTGCACATGATTTCAATATTTCATCCATCTCGTGGAATGTGATTTGACCTTTCATCATCTAAACTAAATTAAGACATTCAAATTTGGTTTTAAAATTCTCTGATATATTGCACTGCTTCAAATTATTTGGAATGTATAAGCTATATTATCCTTATAGTGAGACACGTATAAATGAATACCTTCGATATTAAGAATACAGTATCCAAAACATGTGTTAATAACTTATTATCAAGAATGTCATACATCTTATTAACAATTGGATTATAATTAACAGAACAGTAATACATTCATTTGTAGTCATGAACCAGAGATAGGTTCCTAGATCAGGATAATTAACAATTGGATTAAAAAACCCAATCCAACCTCCAAAGATGGTTCAATTGCCTATCTGGATCTTTTGTTTGCATTTCTTCTAATCTTATATGTTGAAAATGGGGAGTTATTTTTTTTGCTCAAGGTTAGTGTTAGTTTGTTTCATGGTGAAGGTTTAAATTTATCTTTTTATTCTTTCCGTATTTTAGCCTTTCTAATTTGACTACACAATCCAAATAACTTTATTTCTACAATCAAGTTTGCAGGCAGAGTTTCCAGCTAATACAAACATCTTATATGTTGATTTACCATCTGCGGAGCTTGTTGGATCAAGTAAGAATGTGAATAGTATACCAGGAATGGTGTTAAATACAAAAAAGACAATAAATTATGTAGATCAGTTTGGAAGACATTGTAGGTATGCATTTTCCCTATAAATTTCTCATTGTTATTATATCTACTTTCTTGGTTTTATTGATTAAATTGGCATTAACTGAAAATTATATTTTATCTGAAGAAACTTTTTTCTGAATTTAAAAATAGAGATACATGTTTAATCACAGCAGTAGCTACTTTATACAACACCAATAACAGTCTGAGTAGGAGTTTCTGATTTTGAATAAATGACAACCACAAGCTGAAATTAATGGGTTTCCTTTCCTGGCTTAGAAATATAAACCATCTTTACATTCTCTTTAATGGTTATCTACTATTCTGTTCATTACTTAGTGGTGTTTGGTAAGGGTAGATTTACAGTTTCTTCAATTATTCTGTATGCGTCAAAGATTCTCTAAGTTACCTTTTCCCGTGAATGAAATGTTAACACACTGTGTATATTACTCATCCCTTTTTGCTTTTTAATTTGCCAGCGTCTCTGGTGGCAGACTGGAGTGCACAATGCAAAATATAGCAGACAATTATTTCAATTCATATTCATCTAGGTGCTATAATGGTGTGGAAGGTATGTGCTTTTTTCATATGACAAAACATATCTTCTCCTTTCACATTTGAGTGATCTTGACAAAACCCTTGTTATATATTTATGAGCAGATGAGCTAGATACATTTATTGTATATAATGAGCGGAGAAGGGTTACCTCATCTGCTAAAAAAAAAAGAAGACATGGAGACAAGTCTTTACGCCAGGTTTGACTTACTAATCATGTATGAAGTATCTTTTTAATGTCTGGGATAGCTAAGCACTGATACATATGATCTTCCATCGCGTTGATTCGATTTTAATCTCTGTACTGTCCTTGTACTCTTATATCTCATCTTTTTAGCCTCTTTTTCTGAGGTTTGCACTAGTTATTTTCCAGCATACCTGGATTAGAGCTCACTTTACTTAACAGTTATTAAAGAGTATCCTACTGCTATGTTTTAGAACCATGTTTAAAGTTGGAGAACCGCACTAGATGGTGTTTGAATTATTAGGATTATTTTTAATTTCCTCAAATATTTGCCTAGATAAAACTTGCAATTTATATCTTGAATGTGTCAGTGACGGTTGTTCTTATTCTAAATATCTATTTGCCATTTATATGCAGACACCTGATGGTGCTCTATTGGATATATTAAGAAACGCTCATGATCTTCTTTCACCATGTGATATAAAACTTCCTGAGGTATAGATATGCACACCATTGTATTTTATGTATAAATTAATTTGGTTGGGTATAATTCCATATTACAGTATGATATTCAGATATTGCCGAGCGTTTTAATCTTTTAAGTTCGTTTAGTAATGCATACAAGTTTCTAAAAGGTGGATAATCATCCTTTGCAAAAAAAAAAAAAAGGATAATTATCTTTATTGCTACATTGAGTTAATTTATGTCATGTTTTCTCTCTGGCGCAGATTGAAGCTGATGAGAACTACGTTTATTCAGGACCACCATTTCTTATCCTTCTTCATCCTGCTCTTGGTCCTCTTTGGGAAGTCACCAGACAAAAAGTAATATTACATATTATGTTATTTATCAATAATTTCATTGTTTTCAACCATGTTTGCAATTATGAAAAATTAATTGAGTTTAATTTGTAAACGTGTTCTGTCTTTATAAAACATTTGGTTTCAAGTTTTACTTATAAACGTGTCAAAACAAGTACCCCTGACATGTACATTAAACGAGCATTATGACACATTTGTCCCGTTGATGATGTTGTATTTAGCATGATAATTAAATAGGTTGTGTTTCTGGTCTCCATCCATAAAGTGTTGTAACGCGTATGTCATGATCTGAATGTTAATTTTTTTTTTTTTTACAGAATCCGATTCCCATAATATTTGGATTTAGTCCTTTCGTTAATGCTATATTAATATTTGGTTAAAACATGACAGTTTTATGAGTGTGAATTATGTTGATAACCATTTATAGAAACAAAGATCACAATTATTTTGTTATTCTTTGCTGTGACAGTTTTACGGTGGTTCCATATCGAAGGGATCTGAGTTACAAATAGAGGTTGCAGAGCTCTTTTGGCGGAATGTTCAGGTTCAACTTCTCAAATAGATTTTGTTAACTTATGGCATTGAGTTGATAAGGTAACGGGCTGATGTTTGTGACTTGACCCTTTATTCCAGGTCAATGGAAGCCTGGTCATAATAGCCGAAAATGTTATGGGCTCAATGAAGATTGATGAGAGTGGTGAATCCATACTGCATCATGGGCAAAGGTACCGTGCTGCCTATATCAATAAGAAGTGCTGTGATCCTGTATTACATTGATCTTGCCTCCTGATCCCTAGCCTTCGGTAAAAAATATTTTAAATTGTGAGCTTCTTGTTACTTTGCTAGGTGTGGAAGATGTAAATTGCAGAATGTCAAGGTGTTGAACGAGGGAATTGATTGGAGTTATGGTGGAAATGTGTATTGGAAACATGATGTGAAAAGGTCTGAGGTGCTGCAGATCATACTGCATGGAAATGCTGAATTTGAAGCTACTGATGTTGTCTTACAGGTTAATTTTATTTCGGATTTTATTTTCTTTTTCAAATTTTAGATGCAAGTCTCAAATACAATACCACCCACACATTGGGTCTGACTGTTTCATCCCAAGTTATCAAAAAGAGTTGTCATTTGATCCATACAGATTTGCTAGTAATTGATATATGGATATGCATAGTAAGATGACCAAAACATATTATCTTCTCCAAAAAAACATTACCTTTTAGCGATGGAACACTTAATTTTCTAAATTTTGATATGAAGCATTCCCTCCTAGTTCATAAAAACTCACTATGTTACAGTTTTTAAACCATCAAACCGACCTAGTAGTCACCTACTCACCTGTACAAGAATATTGAAAAGCTGCAGTCTCATAACAAAGATGCTTATCACTCTTTTAATTATGTTACCTAAAAATAAATGAAATAAACTTTTTGTTTTAGTAAATTATTGTGAATATTTCATATAAACTAAAATATTTTTATTGTTATTTTACCGATACAGGGAAATCATGTATTTGAAGTTCCAGATGGATACAAATTGAAGATCATGCCAGGAAGCCCAGGTCTCTTAACCGTTGCTTTATCATGATCGTTAGGAGCAAGTTATTTTTGTAATACTTGGTCTCTTGTTTTTGCTGTCATAAAAAGTTTCCGATTTAACATGAATCACTGTTTCCATTAATTCAGGTTTAGCAATCCAGTTAGATCCGATTGAAAAGGGTATGATGGACAGTGGAAGCTGGCACTGGGATTACAAGATAGAAGGTTCTCACATTAAGCTAGAATTAGTAGAATCATAGACCACTAACCACATCAGATGTCTGCTGCGTGAATCATGGTTCACAGTTGATGTTGGAGCTCGCCTATAATAATTTCTACTACTAAAATGACAGGTTGAACAGAAGTTCAACCTTTGCGACGTTAGGTTGTTTTAGACTTTTGTTGTAATATATTTGTAAAATCCGAGTTTTTCATTTCCTGTAATTATATTATTGGGTTGATTCAGTGTAACTAATATTGTAAAATTGAGAGGAATGCAAGCAATGGATACATTTCATTAATTGCAAGTCTCTTTCATTATTAAGGGATGCTCTTCTTTGAGATCCATCAAATATTCACAAGTTCGTGTAACCCATTTTCTGTTGTAAGTCGCCAAGTTCATGTGTTTGAATGTCATTTTAACTATTCCAGTTGTGAAATAACTTTAAATGAAGATATAAATTTTTAGTAGGTCTGGGGATTATGCTCTCCAAATTTATCAACTGATTTTTCATGTACACCATAGAATCGGTTAAAGCAACGTAAATATAGAGGTATAAATATAATATAGACACTGCTTTTGATATTGATCTACTTTGGTAATTTTGGTTTCTTGAAAATTTCAATTACATTTCCTCAAGTAATCATAAATCCTAAAAGCAATTATTGGACGTAAAATTCCAAGTATGGTTTTATTGTATACCACTCATTCAAAAAATAAGCAGCTCACCTCTGCATCTATAATGCCATGATTACACACTCTGCCACTGTTATCAAACAAAATAATGAGGTTATGAGCAGTAGCCCCTATCGAGCAAGTGGAGCAATGCATCAGCCTTTCTTTGAGCTCTCAAAAAACCATCAGAAGCCAAACTTTGAAAAGAACGAATGCTCCTTGCATTTGGCAATAGTCGCGTTGCCACAACTTCACCTTCTTCTTTGCACAACCTAGTAAGAGAATTATTGAATTTTCCTTCCCTATGTCTTTCCTGATTCTTGAACTTCTATTATATTTTCTGTAGCTCTTGCTGCCATTATCAAAATCTTGTTGTCAAAGATAGATAAGGTAAACAAGGTTGTTACTGCAATGCATGTTCCTTTATTCTTGGATCATGGGAGCCTGATAGTGTCGCTAGAAAGGGAATTTCCCCAGACTTCGCTATAATTCATCTATTATCCAGGCCAGATTTTGCAAGTAACCCAAGTTCATAAGCTGCTTTCCTTTGAGTGTCAGCTGATTCAGTTACCAAATTCTTCTGTCATTTATAACAGCACCTAGAGATCTTCTGTTTACCAAAATATGGTCAACAACATTTTCATCCATCTTCTTGGAGTAGTTTCCCTCTTAAAGAGAGGAAATAGAGAAAAATGAATAAGAAAGGGGAAGACGAAGTACATAGAGAGAGAGACGAAGAAATAAAGATGAAAAGATGGGCAAAGAAGAAAGGGAGGAGCAAGAGATACAAATTACAATAGATCCTTCAAATTCATTCTTCATTTAAGTCATTTTAATTGATATTTTCAGCGTTTTGTTGTTTGAATTTGTTCATGCAACAAGGCATGCACATGATGTCCTAAGTGTCATTTAACCAAGTGAGTTAACGTTAAAGACTAAATACGACGAAAAAATTGTGTAGTTCTATCACGCACCATCTTAATATGTGAATAGTACGTAAAAAAATTGTTCGAAACTACGGCAAGTTCTATCATGCAACCATGTTAATCTTAATATTAGTTGAAGTTTATGATCATCCTTATTGTAATGTTATGTTAGAGAGAGTGATTGCTTGGTCAATCGAAAAATAAAAGAAAAGAATTAAATGTGCCTCAAAATTTAACTCATATTTGTTTTTCCTTATTTTTGTGAAATCAACATCATTTACGTAAGTCGTGCGAATGAAGAAGACGGTAAAACTTCTACTTGCAAAGAACAATGTCAATCATGTTGATATTTAAAATAATTTTTAAATACTAACCTATGGCGGATTGGAGAATTTACCCTAAACTATTCAAAGACTTTCGTTTTAGTTTTACTAGACCATCGACCCGTGCTCCGCACGGGTCCTATCGACTAAAATATGTACGAATAAGTTATATCATAATAATAAAAAAAAAATGAAATATTCACATGATAAAAATGTATTACATTAATCATATCATCTTGACATTAATATAGTTTGAAAACCGTACATTTTACATTAGTTATCATATATTACGAAATACTATAAAAACGACATTTGAAGTGACACTAGTATTTTCATATTCATCATTGGTTATCATCAACTCATCTTTTTTTTTTACGTATTCAACCCATCTCTTAAAGTAACTCTTGTTAATAGTCATTACAAATAAAACAAACAAAAATTTACTCCTTTGAAACTTGATCCAAGCCTTAGACCAATTCCATATTAAGTTTGTGCTTGTGTGGCAAGAGTTTATAATTTCCCCTCATTAAATCCTATCATGACATTCTCTAGCTTATATGTTCCTCCTTCTTCAACCATTCCTTGAATCGTTGGCACCAGGAACTTACGAACAGTGGCATGGATCCGTCCTCGCTAAACAAAAAATAACATGTCATCAAATATAAACAATAATATATGTTATCATAGTGGCAACTTGAAAAAAGGATCATTTATTTATACAATCGATTTATATAATATACCTTCTCATCAACCAATATCATGTTCATGAAGATAATATCGTCTGGATTTTCCTTATCATAGATCAGCCATATATGTGCCACACGGACAATCAACTTCAAATCCTTCCTTCCACCTGTCACAGCTGCAATGGGGGTGAAAATGTTTGCCATATTAGCAAGTGCAAGAAAGAGTGATATTTGCTTAAATTTGCTTAAAGTCGAGAATGGATGTATTAGCACAACTAATTGGTATTTAAATAGGTAATTGGCAATTCTCTTCGTTAGTTTCAAATGTGAATGATCATAGTCTTACATTGGCAATAATTACTAATCAAAAGTCTTTAATTGCCATTAACGACGTTTTGAAGCCATTAACCACGTTCTTAATTGCCATTAACACTACGTCATAATTACTATTCAAAATCGAATCAACCTTGATACGTGTTAATTTTTGAAATAAGTACGTGATAATTGCTTTTAATAGGTAGTAATTGGTAGAGTGATTAGTGCATAATGCATAAAAACAATTAAAAGTAATTCCTATATGAAAATATGCGACTTAAAAGTTTTTAATTGTCATTAACGACGTTTTCAAGCCATTAACCACGTTCTTAATTTCCATTAACACTACGTCATAATTGCTATTCAAAATCGAATCAACCTTGATACGTGTTAATTTTTGAAATAAGTACGTAGTTAATTTCCTTGATACGTGTTAATTCCCTTGCTCTTAATTGTCATTAACAGTACGTAATAATTACTATTCAAAATCGAACCAACCTTGATACATGTTAATTTTTGTAATAAGTACGTAGTTAATTGCTTTTAATAGGTAGTAATTGGTAGAGTGATTAGTGCATAATGCATAAAAGCAATTAAAAGTAATTCCTATATGAAAATATGCGACTTAAAAGTTTTTAATTGTCATTAACGACGTTTTCAAGCCATTAACCACGTTCTTAATTGCCATTAACATTACGTCATAATTGCTATTCAAAATGGAATCAACCTTGATACGTGTTAATTTTTGAAATAAGTACGTAGTTAATTCCCTTGATACGTGTTAATTCCCTTGCTCTTAATTGCCATTAACAGTACGTAATAATTACTATTCAAAATCGAACCAACCTTGATACATGTTAATTTTTGTAATAAGTACATAGTTAATTGCTTTTAATAGTTAGTAATTGGTAGAGTGATTAGTGCATAACGCATAAAAATAAATAAAAGTTCGAGGGAAATTTCACCTTGAAACACATATCTTCCTATCACTCTATATCGGATAGCATAGTATAGTGTAAAAATGCATGCGTGAAACATTGAAATGTCAGTAGAATAATGTGATAGGAATTAGTGTATGCGTGAAACAGTATAGTGTAAAAAATGCATGCGTCAAACATTTTTAATTGCCACTTTCTAAGGGATGTTTATGTTATTTCTGATTAGCAATGGAATTAGCAATTATCAAGGGATGTTTATGTTATTTCTGATTGGCAATGGAATTAGCAATTATTGTAGGGGATTGTTGACCGACTTGATTAGGCTTTAATACGTATTCAATTGCATTAACGAAGTGAGAGAACTTTTTTCAAGTTTGAATAAACGGATGTGATCAAGTGCTTGAACGAATGAGATTACTTGAGCAATAAATAATGTTTAGGAGGGGAAAAAGTTAGGGAATTAGGGCAAAGTAGGGAGGATTAGGGCAAACATGATTGCCAAACAACTCTAGCTTTTATAATAAAGGATGCATGCGTGAAACATTGAAATGTCAGTAGAATAATGTGATAGGAATTAGTGTATGCGTGAAACAGTATAGTGTAAAAAATGCATGCGTCAAACATTTTCAATTGCCACTTTCTAAGGGATGTTTATGTTATTTCTGATTGGCAATGGAATTAGCAATTATTGTAGGTGATTGTTGACTGACTTGATTAGGCTTTAATACGTATTCAATTGCATTAACGAAGTGAGAGAACTTTTTTCAAGTTTGAATAAATGGATGTGATCAAGTGCTTGAACGGTTGAGATTACTCGAGCAATAAATAATGTTTAGGAGGGAAAAAAGTTAGGGAATAAGGGCAAAGTAGAGAGGATTAGGGCAAACATGATTGCCAAACAACTCTAGCTTTTATAATAAAGGATTACTAATTAATAGAAATAATTTGATACTATTTACCACTTTTCAGATTTTAAAATTATTGTTTAGATGACCGACTATACATGTTAAATCACTCATTATATATCTCCATCAATTACTCTTTTGTTTTTAAAAAAATCTCATCAATTACATCTTGTGAGTTGTGACTATACCTTATCACTTTTCCAACCAAAATCTCATTTTTATTCTTAAACTATCATGTCCGACTTGAAAACTATCCACGCACGACCCACGCATATGAATCAATTATTTGGACCTAACTGTACACTCCCATTTCAATGAAAGATACATGTATATATGTAATTTCAAAAAATAAAATCAAGACCATATATAAAACCGAAATTGCAATCAAAATTAAAATTTTGCAAAAGCAAAATAAAGAATGCAAGTAGGGTTAGAAGACAGCATTGGCCAATGCAGGTCCCATATCTTCTGCTACCTCTGCGTTATTCACACGAAGATCAGATTAGAAGAGCTGAATAATAGGCTACCACACGTAATTGCTTACAAATGGGCCCTTGGTTAGATTTTGATCTAATTCATATACAATTTTTATGTAATAATAATGCCAATTTTCTAAAATAAACTAACAGTCAATTATATTATTTTTATTTTACTTTTATGAAATATTATAATATGATTTGACACAAATACTAGATGCTTTAATCATTAAGCATATGGTTAAGGTTCTTTAAAAAAAAAACTAAGGTTAAGGTGTAATTTGATCGGTGCAATATTTTAAAAACAAATAAACAATCATTTTGATCTTAAAATGTACGAGGTGTTGTCACAATAGTGATGTATTACAAAAATATATATAAATGCATCTTTCATTAGTTAGTTTGATCATTGTGTCTTTTGGTAGTTAGTTTAATCTTCAAACGTGTTTTTATTAGTCCATCTAATTCATAACAATAACAATACTAACAGAAGAGACACTTGAGACATACTTATAATTTCGATACATTCATCAACTATAACAAAAACATCTCACAAATTTAGTTCTAAAATAATTATTTACACTTTTAAAAACGGAAATGATGAGACTTCTAGATCACAATTCAATTACTATTTTTTTTTTTTTTGGTGAATTATGAAAGAAAAAGAAAACGTTTACTAAAAGGTGCTATCTAGAATGCCTACATAAGAGCCCTATATTTATGAGCACAAAGGATAGAACATCATATCTAGCTAGAAAAGTGCACACAAGTGAAATGAAAGGCATAAAGGGTTATGAGCCACGTTCAAGCTCATCTTGTGCAGCTTGCAAATTATTGAAAAGAAGATGCACACCAGATTGCTTATTTGCACCTTACTTCCATTCTAACGAGTGCAAGAAATTTGCTAAAGTTCACAAAGTATTTGGAGCAAGCAATGTTAGCAAGATACTCATTGAAGTACCAGAAAAACAAAGAGAAGATACAGTGAATTCTCTTGCTTATGAAGCAGAAGCAAGGCTTAAAGACCCAGTTTATGGATGCATTGGTTCCATAGCTATGTTGCAAAGGAAGATGATGGAACTTCAACATGATTTGGCCATTGCTAAGGAACGTCTTGCTCGCTGTCGCGCTGTTGCTGCAGCTGCTACAATCACAACCACAACAACTCCTTCTGTAATTGATAGTTTGCATTCTGATGTTACTTTGCCTCCATTTCCTGAGTTTTCCACTTCTAACGATCTCAATGATATCTTTTGTCATGGCTCTTCTTCGCAATTTTTGGGTCGAAATGAAACAATGGATGATTTCAATCAAATTCCTTATACATTTTGATCATATGGTCCCCTCTTTTTTGTGAATTAAAATTGTCATGTATGTGCTAATAAATAAGAACTTCATGATTAGCAATGAAAAAAAAACATGTATTATTGTGTGTTAATACATAATTTCCATGGTTCCGGTAATTGTTATAAGAGATAAGAACTGCTGGAAAATATTGTTTTTTTGGTCATTATGTTTCAATTTTGTAACAGCGATATGATTTTTCACTGTTGGTGTTTCCTGAATCCTGACCATGAAATTATGCTACAAAGTGAATGTTGTGACCAATTTCTTTTCTTCAAATTCTGATTATCTGAGACCACTTTTGTTTGGTTTGGTTATAGAAAGACAATTTTTTTTATTTGGTCTAAATCTCGTGGTTGTCGAGAAATTTAAGATCCAGGTGATCTGGAGTTCAGATAACAGATCAATTTAAGGTCCTGGTGATCTGGAGTTCAGATGATAGATAAGTTAAGTCTGACCAAATACTCCATCCGATCCTATTTATAAGAAACATTTGACTTTTTTGATTCATTGCATAATTTATGCATTTGGTCTATATTCTAGACAAGATACATTAATTACACAATGAATCTAAAAAGTCAATTTTTTCTTATAAATAGGACCGGATGGAGTATTATTTTAATCAGAATTTGAACTCTATACCTAACAATTAGTCTTTAACCACTTGATGGAGAGGAGAGTATTGATTGCCGCTCCCAAGTGTGAATTGAATTCAGATCACCATCTAATCTTCTTGAGGGATTGGTGATGGAGAGAAGAGTATTGATTGCCACTACCCATAAGTGTGAGACACCATTTAGCACAAAGAAAGCAACACTACTATAGTTGATTCTTGCACGATTGCTTGCTGCACAAAATAGTGGGTCCATTAATTGTACTGTTTCAATGCAACATGGAGTACCCATTATGATTTCCCCTTCAAATAACAAACCCCACCAATGGCCCTTGAGATTTATTACTATAGGAATCCAAAGAGTAACGCCAAGACACCGAAAGTTGTTTAGGTTGTTTGGGGCATGTACATTTCATATGGTAACATGATATACAATGTGACCCAAAAGAATATGCCAACCGTTCAAACTACATGCATTATCTTTCATCATGCCACATGGATCGTGATTGCATGCGGTAATGTATTCATATATTTTCCGCAGCCGTGGATTGCAAGTCGTTCGATCTAAATTGGATGATTCACATTTTAATTGCATATTTTGATTCAAATCACCTTAAATCATGCGATCAAATTCAAGTAGATAATGAGAAATCCCTAGTGGGAACTGAATTTTGGATGGAACAGTGAATGCTCGATTTTATTTAACTCACGACTAAACTTGGTTTGTAAAGGGTCCATTTCTCAGTTTCCATTTGAACCATGCGTTAACCACTTAGTGAAATATGAGTTGTTCCATTTTGATTTAAAATCTGCAACATGCAACAACAACAACGACAAAAAAAAAAAAAAAAACACAATTGCCTTAAATCCAAATCCTCTAATGTTTCTCTTTCGCTGATTAATTTAACAATTTTGGAATGGAAATTGCTCTTTAAGCTTCTAATTTTTTTTCACGCACACAAAATTTATTTAACACCTCCAACAGCAGTTAATTAACTGCCATTTGCTTCCATTGGAGGTAATGAAGGTAATTTCGGACACGTGATAACAATTTCAGAAGCTTGAAGCAGTGAAGGATGCAAGTATATGGTATTGGGAGCGCTGCCCCCACTGGCCTAATATTTTTGGTTGGTGAAGATTGAATATTTTGTGTTTGCTCACATTAAAAATTAAGTGTTGCCCCCATTAAATTAGGAGTCAGGATCCGTTGACACCTGTGTCAACGAATTCGTTGACACCAGATCACATCCGTTTATTTTTGTTAATCCAATGGCCGACATTTCTTCCCTTTTATCTCTAACGTGACCAGAGCTCTTTGTTACAAGCGTGACACTTCACCATCCTCAACTTCATGCATATGCTCTCTAAGCTTGGAACCTCCTCTATCCAAACGTGATTCAGAAAGCCAAATACAAATTGGCAATTGCATCAATTTGTAAAGAATAAAATTAATAATTTATCAAAAAGAGTAAATCAAATCAATTGGTTGGGGATCTTGATCTCAATTTGAGGATTTTTATCTGAACTCATTCTGTGGAGATTTGGCACTCAATCGGTCTCATATTGTAACGTTAGGGATTTAATGGCAACTGATTTCTTCATCCAAAATATTTTCATGGGCATCTTTTGAATATTGCACCTAAAAATGATTGAAGGCCAGGTGAGGAGAAAACGATTATAAACAATCTTTTTGAAAAGAAACTCATTGATACGGTTCTGGATTGGAATATAAATTGGTTGTTCTTGTTGTTCAGCAAAACTTTAGAGAGATGCAAACGCGACCAAACACAAAGAGAAAGGAGTCACGTGACATTTTTTAATTAATTATAATCTTATATTTTAGATCGTTGGATCAGTTGATTTTAATGGTCAGGATTTGGTGTCAACGAATCCTGACTCTTAAATTAGTGATAAAAATATTGGTAGGAACTGAAAAATAAAATGTGTCTAAATAGTGAGTTTATTTATGAAGTTAGTTTTGATTTTTTGTTGTAACAACTACAATAGTTGAAAGTACTATTCTCTTCAATAAATTTTATGAAGAATCAAATTCCCAATTGTATAAGAGATAAAATATTGACGATTGTTTGATCACATATCTACAGATAGATATTTTTTAGTGTTGAAAATAAAATAATCATACAAAATTTCAAAATACTAAAACAAGTATGAAGACACACTTTATAGCATGTGATATTTTCCCCCACCGAGTAAATTTTTTGGATCCGTCCCTGGCTTGAAGAACAATTTTCTTTGAATTATGCTCTTTACCCAACAGAAATTGCTCGTTCCCAACTGAAATTCCAAAAATACCCTTGCGTGAGAACTCACGCTAGTGTTAATCTCTGCGTGAGTTAACTCACGCGGGAGAATTATGGGAATTTCAGCTGGAAACGAGCAAAAACAGATGGGTGCAGAGCAGAATTCATTTTCTTTTGGAAAAGATATCTGATAGCATTTTAATTGGGCCTACGTTGTGAATTTGACTCGAACTTTATACAAGTTTAAAGATGATTTCTTTTCAGCCCCCCCCCCCCCCCCCCCCCCCCAAAATTACGTTTTTCCCCCAATAACACGCCCGGCACATAACTACTGAAGCATCCTGTACGTAACTACCAAATGTTTATTTTAAATTTCCATTTTTGTACCTCCGGTAATTATTTACTGGATGTTCATTACAGAACCTGAGACAGAAGTGCACTAATGTCACATCCAAGACGGCATGCATAGCAAATTTGTTGATAAGAAGCAAACAAAAACAAAAAGTGTGTCAAGAAGGATTATTAAAATAATAAACAATTGATGACTTGATTTATTTTATAACATTGTCGTGACTTTGAGGCTGCTAATATCAAGTGTTTTATTTAGACAATGAGCTTCGTTTTGAAAATTAGTACAGATGCGCCTTTATCACCATAATTCTTATTTTTCTACACTACGCCTGGAACCTTGTTCCTCAGGATCAAAATCAAATTGGAAAGTTTCAAGCTTTTTCTTTCTCATACGTTTCCTATCACACCAAACATATAAGCCCAACAAAGAAAACATAACAAAATGTAAATTTAAAACGAACATCTGGTAGACAACTACCAGAGGTACAAAATGTAAATTTAAAATGAGCATCCGGTAGTTATGTACTAGACATGCAAAAATGAAAATTTAAAATAAACATCCGGTAGTTACATACAGAATGTCCGATAGTTATATAACATACATGTTATTAAGGTTAAAAACGTAAATTTAGGGGGCCTAAAGAGAAATCTTCTATTTATTTTGGGCAAAAACCAGTTCACCTCTACCCAAATCATTCTCACACAATAAATTGAGGAAAAATAAAAGGGGTTCTTATGGAGAAAAGAATAGAATAGCGTTGAAAAGTGAGAAGAAAATAGAAAGGGCTAGGGTTTTGTTCGAGGTGTCTCCATAAAATTGAGTTTTGCACGCAAAGCACTTTACGTAACCTCATAATTCTTTTAGGGACAAATCCAAGATTAGTTTTTTGGTGTGGCTAAATTAGCAGTGTAAAAAATATGTCCAATTAAATTAAAGACTATGCATTATTTCACCAAAAATAACAGTTTAGTAGTTTTATTTTGGCCAATTTTATTCCTCAAGTCCATTTGTAATCCAAAATGAACAATCAACCTCCTCTAACATTTCACTTTTCTTATTGCTCTAAAAAAATGCACCTTCTTCACTTTTATTTGTTTTGTACAAAGTATTTATATGATACATACTTGTATATAATCATTCCAAAATAGTTTTTTTTAAATTTTATTTTGAGAGGTAAATACTTAATACACACACATACACACATACATACATATACCCCTTTTTGATATTTCTTCCTGTTGAATTGGAAGTGTATATGTTAGATATACTTGATGTGACCATTGAAGAAGAATGACGGAAACCTACTTTTTCCGAATTTTATACTCATAATTAATTAATTATCATTGTCTCGTTTTATGGTACAATTGTTCTTGCTTGACCTGTTTCCAGAATTAATTCAATTAACCTATGATAAGAGATGATTCACATGAATATATATAGGATGAAGCGGCCTTGGAAGGAATAAGAAACAAAAGGGTTAACAAAGAAGTGAGAAGAAGGTGGGATTCGTTTGCAATTCTCCAGGATATTGGATATGTGATAGACTACATCAAGACATAATTATTAATTAAATGGAGTTTTTAATCTCAACCATCTATTTTTAATCTAATGTTTGATAATCATTCTCATCATTCTCATATAAAATAGCCATTCTCATAATATACATCCTCTATATATATATATATATATATATATATATATATATACACACACACACACATATAGACACACACAAACACACAAATTAGAACAACAAATTAGTTTTTTGGTGTGGCTAAATTAGCAATGTAAAAAATTTGTCCAATTAAATTAAAGACTTTGTATTATTTCACCAAAAATAACAATTTTAGTAGTTTTATTTTGGGAAGTTTCACCTCATACCCTTGCACCCGGTACCTTCACCCCTACAAATTATTAAAAATTCCAACATTACCCTTTTTTCATTTAACATTTTACACAATTATTTTTCACTCTCACCTTTAACATTTCTTCAAATCCAAATGAGTTCACCCCATACAGTCTATTTCCCGGAAACCATTTTTCAACATTTCCAGTTTTTATTTTTGTTTATTTTGAAATCAATGAAAAACCATTCATGCCATTGAACCCATTTTTAGATCATTAACCTACATTTGTAACCAACCAAGGGTTTCGATAAGAAATTATAAATGCATTTTTTAATTCCAGTCTTGTGAAATTCAATCCATTGTTAAGTCCAATCCCTCCCCTAAGAAAATTGGGTCCGATGGCATGTTTCCAACAGCTTTGATGATGAAGCAAATCTAAACAAGAATTCTAGAGAAATAATAAGTGCTTGTTTTGTGGATCCTGCACAATCTTCTCTTTAATATGTATGTTTCATATTTAACTATGGAATTGGAGATAACCCTCACTTTTGTGAAAAGGATCGCTTAATTTGATGCTTTTCAGGAAACTCTGAATGTGTTTTCCAGTAGCTTTGCAGTTAGGAGGGGGTGAACAGACAACTTTTGGAAAGCTGTAGGTAAAAAAATTGGTGTTTTAATTTATATAGAAGGGTAAAATAGACAATCCAAATGAAATGTAGGGGTGAGGGTATAAATGTAGAGGTATAGGGTAAAATTTCCTTTATTTTGACCAATTTTATAAGCCCAAGTCCATTTGTAACCCAAACGATTGCTAATATGAACAAAATAAACAATCAACACAAATCAGACACACATAAATCAGCACAACAGATAAAAAATAAACAATTAACACAAAACATAAATTTAATGGGCTAGCGGGTCATGTACAAGTTAGGCCCAAAACTTTTCTCTGAAGATCGTAACCCTATTTTTTTCAAGTGTGTGCCGCACACTCACATATTATTCTCATTCACTTGTTGTTGGCTTAGTGCATCTTCATATTTCCTAACTCTCGTCGTCTTCATCTTCTTTCCCACTCCATTTAACATGTCAATTTCTACACAATCCATTACGAAATTCACACACTTACACACCCTCGCGAAATTCACACACTTACACACCCGTTACCTTGTTTCTCTCACCCCCACCAAAGTCACATGCTTACATAACTCATATATTGATTTTGAAACAAAAATCATTTCAGCCTACCCACACCTTTATCACGCAATAAAAAGAAGCAAGAATAAAAGTTGATCTATTGAAGAAAAGAATAGAGTAACGGTTGAAACAGGAGAAGAAAGCAGTAAGAGCTAAAATTTTGTTCTGGGTTTCTCCATATTTGCTACCATTTTTGGTGAGTTAACTACTTGTCTGATTTTTTAGGATCTCAGGATTTCTGAATAATTGAGGTTTTTCTAACATCGTCAATAACCCATGATTGGATGCTTCCGATGCAGATTTTTTTTTTTTATGGATTTATTATCATTAAAACTCATTTTTCTTGTTGATTTCAAATTTTTATTACTTATGGGTTTGATATAGTGATTTAGTATGACTTGTTAGTTTCTAACTGCATGTTTCTCTTTAGGGTGAATCTATATGGTATGAACCTATTCTTAAATTGCTTGATTAGTGATTGACTAAAGTAAAATATTGATTGAAATTTTAAGATATTTCAATGTTGAGAATTATACAATTAAATAAGTTAGTAAATTTACATCTTCATGCACTCGTTTTTTTTAAAAAAAAGTACTATGAAAGTTAGTGTATGATTTTGCATGAATTATGACTTTAAATTTGTAACATGACAAATTTTATTATGATTCTATGTAAATTCTATGATTCCAGAAAAACTTACAAAAATACATTTTTTCTTGAATTATTAACTTTATCTTAATTTATAATTTGTATTGATTTGACATGAAGCTGAAATGTGCTTGTTCATTCAATTTTTAATGAGATTCTTTAGAATTTCAAATAATTGAATGACAATACTTTAAATGTGATTTTTTGGGTTCTTACAGTGTCTTGCATTTAATTTTTAAAATATTTAATCTAAAAATATTATATACTGTTTTCTTCTATATGACGGGGGTTGTATAAGCTGAGCAAGAAGATACACCTCGTGATGTTGAATATTATTAGGCGAGGTTGTGTGTGTGTGTGTGTATATATATATATATATATATATATATATATATATATATATATATATATATATATATATATATATATATATATATATATATATATGAATATTACCTTTTCCTATGTGCAATTATATTGTTTGGGATTTGAAGAGGATTCACCAACACTTTATATCTCTCATACGATGGACATGTTGAAACATAAACTTATGTGTATAAGTGCATTTATCTTGCTACACGTGAGATTTGAAGCCATATGTAAAGTTTTATCTTGAAAGATATACGCATTTACATGTCTTATATATGTTGGTCCTTGAATCTATGATATTAAAGTTTTAAATTTATTTTAAAATGATTTGTCCTTAATTGTTCTATTACTTATTCACATTTGAAAGACATGTATAAGTGTTTGTCTGTGTGATACAAGTAAACTTGATACGAGATAAACGCCATGAATACTTCAAGTATGGAAAATTTCCCGGAAGCAACCAAAAGAACAATTTCAAAAATAATACACAAATGAATTTTTTTCCATAATGTAGAATTGGTCACTTTTCATGTCAATACTTCACCAGGTTAAGAATGGCTACTTCCAGGATGGGTGTCGCAAGAAACCGTGGCTACTTCAAGTAGTGAACTCACAAAAAATGATAGCAAATATGGATAAACCTAGAACCAAACCCTGGCTCTTTATGCTTTATTCTCACGTTTTCAACGGTTATTCCATTCTTTTCTCCACAAGATCCACTTTTATTATTTCTTTTATTTATTGTGGGAGAAAAGTGTGGGTAGGGTGAATATATTTTTGTCTCAAAATCAATGTGTTATGTAAGCATGTGACTTTGGTGGGTGTGTGTGAGAGAGAAAAAAGGTTACATCCCCACCCCCTCCCCATCAAAGTCCCATGTTTACATAACACATATATTGATTTTGGGAAAAAATCATTGTACCTTACCCACACTTTTCTTACGCAATAAATAAAAGAAATAATAAAAGAGTATCTTGTGGAGAAAATAATAGAATAGCCGTTGAAATGGGAGAAGAAAGCATAAAAGGCCATGTTTTGTTTTGGGTTTCTCCATATTTGTTGTCATTTTTGGCGAGTTCACTACTTGAAGTAGACACAGTTTCTTATGTTACCCATCCTGGAAGTAACCATTAACTTGGTGAAGTATTAACATGGAACATGAACAATTCTACATTATGGGGCAATTTTCCTTTGCGTTTTATTTTTGAAATTGTTATTTTGGTTGCTTCTGAGAAATTTTCCATACTTGAAGTATTCATGGCCTTTATCAAGTATTGAGTTTACATGTATGACACAACAAACACTTATACATGTCATTCAAACGTGAATAGGTAATTAAACAATTAAGGAATATTAATTTTAAAATAAATTTAGAACTTTAATTCACATGTTCAAGGGCCATCTTATATAATACATGTAAACATGTATATGTAGATAAAACTTTACATTTGGCTTAAATCTCACGAGTAACAACATAAATTCACTTATACACTTGGTAAAATGATATACGCATTACAGAATAAACTTGAGCTCATATTAAACATGAACCAAAGCATAATAATTAAATTTAACACGGAAGGAACCCAATTGCACATATAAGTTTATGTTACAACCTGTCCATCATATGAGAGATGTAAAGTCTCAACGAATTCTCTTAAAATCTGAAAAAATATAAATGCCCATAGAGAAAAGTAATATTCATATATATGATACGCCTAATAATATACAACCTCACCTAATAATACTCAACATTGCGAGGTGTCTCGTCTTGCTCGGTCTATATAACACCCTCGTCATATAGAAGAAAACAACATAGAATATTTTCCTAATAGATTAAATCTATTTAACTCAATTGTAAGACACTTTAAGAACCCAAAAAGTCACATTTAAAGTATTGCCCTTCAGTTATTTGAAATTCTATAGAATATCATTAAAAATTGAATCAATAAGTAAAATTTTGTTTCATGTCAAATCAATTCAAATTATGAATTAAGGTTTATAATTTAAAGTCAATAATTCAAGCAAAATCATAATTTTATAAGTTTTTTTTTTTGGAGTTATACAATTTACAGAGAATCATAATGAAATTTGTCCTATTACAAATTTTAAAGTCAATAATTCATGCAAAATCATGCACTGAATTCCATTGTATTTTTTTAAAAAATACGAGTGCATGAGGATGAAACTTTACATACTTTCAAACAATATTTTACTTCACCTAATAACTAATCAAGCAATTTAAGAATATGTTCATACCATATAGATTCACCCTAAAGGGAAACACACAACTAAAAACTAACAAGCCATACTAAATCTCTCTATCAAACCCATAATTAATAAACCTTTGAAATCAACAAGCAAATTGATTTTAATGATAATACATCCATAAGCAAATATACAGAAGACACACCCGATCATGGATTATGGACAATGTTAGGAAAACCTAAAATTTTCAGAACTCTTGAGATCCCAAAAAATCAAATCATTAGTTAACTCACCAAAAATAATAGCAAATAGAGAGAAACCCATAAAAAAATTGCGGTTCTTTCTAATTTCTTCTCATGTTTTAAAACTGTTTTAAAACTTATTGTTTTATCTTGGTTTTCGGGTGTCAAACATTGATTACGTTTGAATCTGTTTTATCTTGGTTTTCGGGTGTCAAACATTGATTACGTTTGAACCTTTTTAACCTTTGATATCTCATTTTTTCTTGGGAAGGGAAAAAATAAGCAAAACCCTTGAGAATCGAGGTCCGGGAGTTGTTTTCGCTACGGGAAGGTGTTAGGCACCCATAACGACTATAGTATCCTATAGGAACTGTCTTTACTTTCTACGCGCGCGCTTTATTTTTAAATGCTATTTGAAAAGTGATATTTACACCTAAGAGTTTACTAAGTGAAGAATTGGAGGGAGAAGAAGATGTTTGAGTTTTGTTTTATTTGAATTGAAGGAATATGTTTCCTTGCCTACGTACCCTTTTAAGGGATCAAATCCATCGTAGTTCTCTTCCAAAAATATTTTTGTTCTTGTTGGTTGATTTTAAGTTTGAAAATTGGAATTTTGAAGAATGGAGATTGAGAGGCTTCATGAGCATTGAGATTTAAGAAAAAGTGGGGTTTGATTAGTGATTTTGGAAAAAAGTCAAGTATGATTAATTTTCATTGAAATTTGATTAAGAAAATAAAGAGAAAATGCAAAGGAGTTTTGACTCCTATATTTTTGGAAAAGGTTTTCAAGTGATGTTGTTCAAGTTTTTTTGGAAAATTGATTTTTCTAAATGTAAAACCTAAGCATTCATCTAAACATTCAATCCTAAGCATACATCTAAACATGCATATCCTAGCCATACATCTAAAGTAATCAAGTGAGGTGTGTGCTAGTGTCGGTGTGAGTGTCGGTGTACATATTTAGAGTCCATTGTCCTTTACATCATGCCCTAGTTACATGCTATGGTCTTGCAAGAATTTAAAATTGCATAAAAGTAAAGTACAAAAATTCCTAAGTATTACATGCTAAGTCTTTGTGTGAAAATTAAAATGGCAAGGAAAATAAAGCTAAAGACACAAGATGGAAGTAAAGGGGTTAGTGAACAAAAATGCATGAAATGATGGAAATGTGGCATAAAAGAAATGGTAAAGATGCCAACAAAAGTAGTTAGAAACATGTAGAAATCACATAGACTTTTTAGGCATTTCGAAACGGTAGTAAGCATAGAAACATTGAAAATACAAGAGACAAATTCACATATGGCATTTCACACACCTTGGAAGCAAGAATTTCAACCAAGTCATAGAACAAGAAAATTACAATTAAGCACATGTTTGAAGCATTTTTTAAGGCAAGAAAAGTACCAAAACATAGGGTAGAAAAATTCCATCATAACACACATTTAGAATCATTTTTAAGTGCAAGAAAAATTAACCAAATCACAAGTAAAAGATAGAACAAAATTACAAGGCATGGCACCTATTTTTTGGAGCATTTCGCAAGCAAGAAAATTACCAAGGACAAGGAAGATTAAAATGCAAAAAAATGAACATAACCAAATGCTTAAAATAAATCACCATGAATATTGTAAAATATTGATCCAATGGTCCTAAGATCATAACAAATTTCCTAAGTCATGATACAAGGATCAAAAGAATCAATATATCACAATACTCGTAATAATTCACATAAGCATACTCATCGTATTCATCTCTGCATTTTTAATCAACAATTAAGAACAAATATCCAAGAAACAAAAAAACACTAACAAATATATTCTTTTATATTTTTCCAGAGGTAAAATAACAAGTCAAAGATCAGGAATATTCGCAAGAACATAGAAAAAACTCATGGAGATTTTTAGGAAATTTTTTACATAAAAACAAGTACACAGGGGGTTCATATAACAATTTTCAACAAGAAATACAGGAAGCAGGGGGGTGCGCGTAGCACCAAGGCATACAGGCATGCAGAATGGGCCTCAGGTGGCCACTGGACCGGGTTGGAGCGGGTCATGGAGGGTCCGGTTCGGTTGCTAGGCTATAAAAGAGCCTGAACCGGTTTTGCCCTCACTCTCTGTTTTATCTTGGTTTTCGGGTGTCAAACATTGATTACGTTTGAACCGTTTCAACCGTTGATATCTCATTTTTTCTTGGGAAGGGAAAAAATAAGCAAAACCCTTGAGAATCGAGGTCCAGGAGTTGTTTTCGCTACGGGAAGGTGTTAGGCACCCATAACGACTATAGTATCCTATAGGAACCGTCTTTATTTTCTACGCACGCGCTTTATTTTTAAATGTTATTTGAAAAAAATGATATTTACACCTAAGAGTTTACTAAGTGAAGAATTGGAGGGAGAAGAAGATGTTTGAATTTTTATTTTATTTGAATTGAAGGAATATTGCTTCCTTGCCTACGTACCCTTTCAAGGGATCAAATCCACCGTAGTTCTCTTCCAAAAATATTTTTTGTTTTTGTTGGTTGATTTTAAGTTTGAAAATTGGAATTTTGAAAGAAGAGATAGGAGGCCTCCAAGGGCATGAGATTAAGGAAAAAGTGAAGTTGGAATTAGTTATTTGCAAAAACAAGTCCAAGTTGGAATTAGTTTCATTGATGCTTTTATTAAGAAAATAAAGAGAAAAATTCACTTGGAATGTGTTCCAAGAGTTTATTTGAAACAAAAATTTGAGTGAGATGGTTCAAGTTTTTTTTTTTGTTTGAAAAATTGGAATTTTCTCTAAGTGTAAAATCTAAGCATACATCTAAACATGCAATTACCTAACCATACATCTAAACATGCATATCCTAGCCATATATCTAAAGTGAGGTGTGTGCATGTGTGAGTTTTTAGTGTCCATAGTCCATAGTCCATATTACATCATTTCCCTACATACACACTACTTCCTTGTGGGAACTTAATCCCACATAAATGAAATTTAAAGCAACATAAAAGTGTAAAGGGAAAGAAATGAAGAATTGAGATGAAGATGAAAGTGATGGAAGATGCTTATGAAACAATGAACAAATGGTTAGTAATGATAGGCATAGGATAGTAGAAAAATTGGCAAGGAAATAAAGCATAAAACATGGTAAAAATGCAAGAAAAAGTAGCAAAAATGCACTTAATAAAACACCAAAGTTCCAAGGCAAATGCAAGAGACTCATAACTCTCCATTTTGGCATTTTTCAAAGGGTTTAGGTTCAGCCCCAATGTGAGAGTTATGAGAAAATTACAAGTCAAGAAACTATGGTATGATATTAAGCCTATTTTTGCATTAATTCACACATTTAAACATCAAGTAACTTGCTATGTAAGTAACCAATTATCACATATTCAAAACAGCCCCAAACACTACTTATCAAGCATCAAACAACACTCCAAGATCATTCAACAAAACACAATCATTATGAGCCAAAAGATTGGAATTAGAAAGTGCAAAAAACTTCATAAAATTTGGACAAAACAACACAAAATCACAACAAATCCTACAAGTATATTTTCCTAACAAATTTCAGCATACAAAAATTCACATACAACAATCCTAAATCAATCAACACAAATGCAAAAAGAACTCACCAAATTTTACAAGCTTTTCATCAAGATTTTTCAACAAAAAGTAAAAGAAAAAGCATTAAACCAAGGCAAAATAATTTTCTAGTATTTCTTGATCAATCTTGACATGCAATATATCAAAATTGATCAAAATATACTAGAAAAATTATAGGAATTTTCTTAGAATTTTTCAAAGAGATTTTAGGCATGCAAAGGTGTATTCAGCAAGAAATAGTGTGCATATAGCAAGAAAATAAGGAGAAAGTAGTAACAAAAATCCAGGCCCAAACACACAAGATCCACATCCAACAGAAAGCATCAGGGACCGTAGGATTGATCCAATTGGATCAACCCTTGATCCAACGATCAAGAAGGCAAAGGAACATTGAATGAATGTGGTCATGCGCATAGGATAAAAAAATGGAACAAGAGGTGAATAAAAGTCTTTCACGTGAAAGACAAAACAACAACAACACACCTTTCTCTCTCTAAAGACAAAGCATGCATAAACTCTCTCTTCTCTCTCTAAAATGTTCATCTTCAACCTTATGAATGTCACCGGAAAGTTCAACAAACTCGCCGGAATCTTCAAAGGTTCGCCGGAAAATTCATAACTCCGGCGACACTTCCGGATTCCCGCGAGCTCCGATTCGAATTTTTTTTTACACTTTTAAAACCGGATCATTATCCTCTTTTCGAATATGAACCCGGAAACATCCAAAACACAATCAATCCACCTACATCTAAAGCTAACAGCCGCGCTAATGGAGGAAAAAGAATGGAATAAAAAAGCTTGGATCAAGAACAATACCGTGATGCTTGACGACGCTTTGAATGGCTCCGGATTCTTCTTATGTATTCGGATTTGGTGCTGTTTTTCCTCTCCCTTTGCTTCGATTGTATTCCTTTCCTTCGTCCGATTCCGGTTCGTCGTTGTTGAATTCGGTCACAATGGAATTGATTGAAGATTGTTGTTCATGGATGTGATTTTTGTGGAATTGAAGGTTTCTGAGATTGTTGTTCCTAAAGATTGTTTATGGTGGATGAAGAAGATTGTGGTGGTTGGAGAGAGGTTAGAGATGAAGATTGTGGTGGAAGAAGTTAGTTAGAGATGAAGATTGTAGTGGAAAGAGTTTGTTATGGTGGTTTGAGGTGGTGGAAAAAGTTTGTTGTGGTGGTGGAAATGGTGATGATGGCCGCGGCCTAAGAGAAGAAAGAGGGAAAGAAAATTGATTTTTTTGTGATTTTTGTGTATTTGTGAAAAATGATTAGTGTGTTGACTCTTTGACCATGGGACCCATTATATAGGTTATGTGTGAATTTTTGGACCAATAGGAGTAGGACATGTGGCGTAACTAACTTCTTGGACAAAAATGAACTAAGATGCAATTTTAACAACTTGAGGACTAAAATGCAAAATTAACTAAAGTTGCATTAAAAAAGTAATTTGAAAATTAACGTAAAGTGAAGCGATTAAAAATAACAAAACGGACTAAAATGAACCAACTACTGAAATGAGGTACTTCAAAGTAACCTCTCTCCGTCAAAATTTTGTGTGAAATGACCAAAATGCCCCTAGGGACTAAAATGACTCAAAATGACTCAAATGCAATTTTTTAAAACGGTTTTTTGACAGGGAAATAAAGCAAGAGTTTATACAAGCAAATTAAAAGACTCGGAGACAATTTTTTAAAGAATTTTAACACAGGAAATGACTAAAATGCCCCTAGGGGCTAAACTGACTCAAAGACTTCACATGTGATTTTTTGAAATGGATTTTAACATGGAATTAAAGAAAAATTCATTCAAACCAATTGAAAGGACTCAGGGACAACTTTTCAAAGATTGAAAGAAATTTTAACATAGGAAATGACTAAAATACCCTTTTTCATGAATTTTGCAAATAATATTGAAATAAAATGCAAAGAAACATGCAATTGATCAGGGACAAATTCAAATGACTTGGAATGCAAGAAAGATATTTTTGGATGACTTGAAATGCAAGAAAACATAGACAAATACACAGTTGAAAAGATTTTCAGACATAGACAGTAGAAATATGCAAATACAGCAGAGTAAAATATCAGAGTAAACAGTAACAAATAGGCAATCTTTCAAAGGTCCAAAGACACATATCAGAGATAGAAAACATCTTGAGAAAATATTTTTAGGTCCAAAATTAGGGTATAACACTCTCAACCCTTCTTTCTCTCACTAAACCATAAAATGCTCTAACTTCTCTCTAACCCCTACTCATCGGAGAAGAAGACCGGCAGAGTTCCGGCGCGGTGGCCGGCCACCCTAGGGTGGCGGCGCCGCCGCCAGAACTATGTTCTTCTTCTTCTCCTTTTCACGGATCCACAAGTATTTTTTACCAAAAACCACACACCAGGTCTAGATCTAGAGAAACTCTAAAAAAAACTCAACAAAAGTATCATCTCTACCAAGTAGTGATACCAGAACAGATTAGATCGACAGAAAGAGTGAAGGAAACGTTTTACCTCTTGTAGATCCGCAAAAGAATTCTTCGGAAACTTCAAATGCTCCGATCTACTCCTTTTTCTTTGCTTCTGTTTGTATTCCTGCGCTTGTACGGTTGGAAACAAGTGTTGTTGCTGTTGTAGTGCGTTAAAAAGAACTCAAAGAACGATCCTTTAGTTGGTTGAGATTTGCGATTTCAGATCGGAGTATTTGGATCGTCGTGATTCAAGTGGAATTCGTGACAGGTTATGGTGATTTTGGATCGGTTTGTGAATAGTAGTGGTAGTTGAATTCGAATTTGAATGAGTTTGTCACTGTATTTGTGTTGAACCAGTGCTGGATTACGGTGGTTTGCGGTTGTTGTAGTTAGTTAAGGTGGCTGGAAAAGTTTGTTGTGGAGGTTAGAGTGGTGGTTAGGGTTTGAACATTCATGAGACTCATGAATTGTTCTTGATATTTTTGTGGCTTTGATCCACTTCTGGTGGAGAAAGAGAAAAAGAATGTGTTTGTGCTGATCTTTGGAAAGTGTGAAAATGATTGAATCTTGTTGACTTTGACTGTGATGACTGGGATTTATAGGCTGCCATGCAGTGATTCTGAGCCAATGAGAAAATGCCATGTGGACTGGACTGTAACTAACTCCTTTTGGACTAATCTGCAAAAACTGAAACTTGAGGACCAAACTGCAATTATGGAAAAAGGACTAAAAAACAAAAATTTGAGACTTAAAGGACTAGAATGCAATTATTAGAAATTTTAGGGCCAAAAAATGAAAAAAATTAAAAATAAAATTGAATTAAAATTGGTAAATGGAAAATAACGTAAAGTGAAACGATTAAAAATAACAAAACGGACTAAAATGAACCAACTACTTAAATGAGGTACTTCAAAGTAACCTCTCTCTGTCAAAATTTCGTGTGAAATGACCAAAATGCCCCTAGGGACTAAAATGACTCAAACGTCTCAGATGCAATTTTGAAAATGGTTTTCAGCAGGGAATTAAAGCAAGAGTTTATTCAAACAAATTGAAAAGACTCAGAGACAATTTTTTAGAGTTTAAACAGAGTTTTAACACTGGAAATGACTAAAATGCCCCTAGGGGCTAAACTGACTCAAAATGACTTCAAAGGTAATTTTTGAAATGGATTTTGTCATGGAATTAAACAAAAATTTATACAAACCAAATGAAAAGTCTCAAACAATTTTCAAGGACTAAGATGAGTTTGAATGCAGGAAATGACTAAAATACCCTTTTTCATGAATTTTGCAAATAATATTGAAATAAAATGCAGAGAAATATGCAATTGATCAGAGACAAATTCAAATGACTTGAAATGCAAGAAAAATGTTTTTGGATGACTTGAAATGCAAGACAACATAGACAAATACACAGTTGGAAAGATTTTTAAAGCTAAATTGAGAGATAAAGCAGAGTAAAATGTCAGTGTAAACAATAGCAAATTGACAATTCTTCAAGAATAATAGACATATATCAAAGACGAAAGAAAATTTTGAACAAGTATTTTTAGGTCCAAAATTAGGGTATAACACTTATTCTATTATTTTTTCCTTCACAAGATCCCCTTTTATTCTTTCTTCTTTTTATTGTGTGAGAAATATTTGGGTAGGGTGAAATGATTTTTTTCTTCTTAAAATCAGTGTATTGGGTAAGTAAGCATGTCACTTTCGTGGGGGTTGAGAGGTATAAAGGTTATAGGTGTGTAAGTGTGTGAATTTAATGAGGGTGAGAAATATAAGATTACATAAAGTGTTTTGTGTGCAAAATTCAATTTTATGGAGAAATCCATAACAAAATCTTATCTTTTTCTGCTTTCTACTCCATAACAAAATCTTATCTTTTTCTCCACAAGAACCCTCTTTTATTCTTTCTTCTATTTAATGTGTAATAATGATTGGGTAGGGGTGAACTGGCTTTTGTCCCAAAATAAATATATGGGTGTATAAGTTTTTTTGTTGTTGTTATGTGACAAATATTAGTAATTAGTTGTTATATTAGTTTTCTCTTCTTTGTCTGGGTTTGAAAGCATGCGACTTTGGTGGGGGTGAAATAAACAAACAAGGTGGTGGGTATGTAAGATTGTGAATCTCATGAGGGTGAGAGATATGAGTTTACATAAAGTGTTTTGTGTTTAAAACTCAATTTTACCCTCAAGTAGTAAAACAAATTCCTAACTTGTCTTTATCGTTATTTATACTTTCATTCTAAAGGGTTCTTGTCTTATACTAAAATTTTATTTCTTTATTTTAAATTGTCATCTTTTTTTGGTAGTGTTACAATGTAACGAGGCAAAAAGAAAAAGAAAAAAAGAGGGAGAGATGAAATTAAGTTCCAAGCTTATCTCTCAGGTTGAGAGATTCCATGTCAGGCGGAGGACATTTCCAGTGAGCAGAACACCTTGCATGTGATCCTTCCTTAGCTTTATCTTCACACATATTTTGTTCCCTAAGAACATGCACCAATGTTGTATTTCCAGTTCCATGTAAAACATCTCTAATATGAAGGATGTAAGTAGCATAAGTGTGCAAAGGTTTGATCACGACCAGCAATAATCAGGTCAACTGCTTCCAAACAATCACTGTTTTTTTTCCAAACAATCACTCTTACAAATAATGTTGACATAGCTATATATACGCTCTCAAGTTATCACAAATATTATTTTTAACATATAAAGTTTGACACCGTATATTTAAAATCTTTTTTATGTAAAAGTATAAATAAATAGAAACTTAATTGATATTTTTTATTGATCTTATCTGTATTCTTGTAATTAGAAAATTTATTGAATGAAAAAATTGATTGATAAGAAGCAAACAAAAACAAGAAGTGTGTCAAGAAGGATTATTAAAATAATAAACAGTTGATGACTTGATTTATTTTATAACATTGCCGTGACTTTGAGGCTACTAATATCAAATGTTTAATTTAGACAATGAACTTCGTTTTGAAAATTAATGCATATACACCTTTCTTATCATAATTCTTATTTTTCTACACTACGCTTGGAACCTTGTTCCTCAGGATCAAAATCTAATTGGAAAGTTTCAAGTTTTTTCTTTCTCATATGTATCCTATCACACCAAACATATAAGCCCAACAAAGAAAACATAAAATGTAAATTTAAAATGAACATCTGGACCGGCCCGTTTAGGGCTAACCCTAACGGGCTTCGAGCTTTTATCGGGCCGGGCCAAAAAGCCCGGTTGAAATACGAACTTGAAAAATACTACATGGGCCGCGGGCTAACGGGTCGGCCCGTATTAAAAATTACTTTTAAAAATAATACTATAAAATACTCCGATAATTTTTTTTATAAATAATATTTTTAATATGTTTAAATAATGCCTAGCACAAAAAAATTGTAAACATTTTCGTACAAACGTTGTAAACTAAAACGGCGAGGAAAGCAATTTTAAATAAATTACGTACGTTATGGTTATAGATATTTATATATTCGATCTTTAAAATATAAGTAACGAAATGAGTAAATATAATTTTTATATTACTTTTATATTTGTGTGTTAATTCATGAATTTTCACTTTTATTTTTTATTTTGATAATTAACTAAGTAAAGAATTATTTAAAAAATATATATTACATATAAGATTTTTTTTGTTATGCGGGCTAACGGGCTACCCAGGTATTGGGCTTTTTAGGGCCGGACTAAAAAACTATATAAAAATTCGGGCTCAATATTTAAGGTCTAAGCCCTATAATTAATCGAGTTAAACAGGCAGACCCATTTGGGTCAGCCCATTTTTACAGCTCTACATTCGGTAGATAACTCCCGGAAGTACAAAACGTAAATTTAAATGGGCTATCGTTTCAACACATTTTGTTTGAGCTCAACAAAATAAGTTAGGCACTCACATGATAATTTATATTGGTTATATTTTCTTGATAATTTGAAAAATCATACTTTTGATATTATGAAGCATTAAAAATTATTTTACAGCAAAATTTTAAAGATTTTCATCAAAGTATTGTTAATAGGGTTTGGAATCATTGTAACAAAAAAAAAAAGAAGGTAGGAATCCAATCCATTTTTCAAAAGAAAGTGAAGATTTTATTGAGAGAGAAAAGTTACAAAGACTCTGTTTGGTAAAAATAGCGGATGACTGATAAGCTAGCTGATAGCTGATAGCTTATAGCTGATAGCTTATAGCTGATAGCTTATAGCTGATGACTGATAGCTGATAAGCTACTTGAAGTGTTTGGTAAAATTAGCGGTTCAATTAGCTGATAGATGTAAAATTACATAAAAGGACATTTTTAATTCATAATAAAGTTTATATCAATTAATGTTTAAAGTATTTAAAAATTAAAAATTAAACATTGTTAATTTAATATTATTATTAAATTAATTTTTAATTCCTAAATGTTCATTTATATTTATTTTCATTTGCCTAAAAAAATTAGATATAAAGTGTAAAAAAGTTTAAACGTAACAATAAATAAAAATAGTTTGTACAAATATATATATATATATATATATATATATATATATATATATATATATAGTGAAGGTATACGTAACGCTCTCATTTTTTTTGTTGGAGAAAATCATTGTCCTTATTCTCTACAATTTTGATATATCACACAAAAATAATGTGCCATTTCGCAAAAAAAAAAGTGACATTAAATAATTGAAATAGTCACACAAAAAAAGAAACGTAACAACTGTAACGAAAAAAACTTAAACGTAACGGTATAAAAAATATCTTTTTCTATTGAGAAAAAAAAGGATCTTTCATTCATAAAAAAACAGCATTCATATTTAAAACATATGTATTTTACTTTATAATATAATAAATTATTAAGGGTAAAAAAATGAAATTTAGTTAGAATAATAAGGGTAAAACTAGAATTAAAAGTGAGAAGCTATAAGTTATAAGCTCAAACGCTACTTGGAATAGCTTCTGAAAAATAGCTTATAAGCTCGTGAAATAAGCTATAAGCTCATGGTGAAAAAGTGTTACCAAACAGAGTTTTTTTTTGTCAAACGAGCTTATAAGCTATAAACTATAAGCTAATATAGAGGTGTCTTACCAAACAGTCTCAATATGATAAATGAATTAATATTTCATCTATGTTTTGTGCCTTTATCTCTAGATAGCATTCTCAGTTTTCTTTAACATATGGAGATTCAAACTTGTTAGTGGAGGTTACATTTCCAAGATATTTTTGGCATAAACATTAGTTTTTAATTGAATACGTCCGTTCTTGTTATTTGTGTTCAGCTGATACAATGACTCAATTAATTTGACATTGTCATATAGAGGTATATCACATAATAGTTGTGTTATGAAAATACATAAACAACATGGCTTATAATGTTATTTTATGTAAAAAAATCTAAGATGAGAAGATGATGCAAAGTTTAAGGAAGAGAATACCTTAAAATTTAAAGATGACTCACAAATGAATTTACATTTAAAAAACCTAGTGGTAGTTTGTAGTAAGAAATGAGATATTTACGTGTGAAGTAGTATAATGGAGAGAGTTTCAATGGATATCCCTAACAAAAATGCAAAACATTAGCTATACTAATCATTGTCATTTTAAAATTAAGACTTAGAAAAATGCCAGGAATGCATATAAGGACAAAAATTCCATTAGTTATGTTGATTGACATTTATGTTAGTTTGCTATTATCTTAATATTGAGAATCCTTCAAGCCTTATCTTAAAGCACCTAAAGGATCATCTAGTGTAAGATCAAACGGAATTGTAGAGAAAAAAATGAACATAAAAAATTAAAAAAGAGGGACAGAATAATTATCGAAACATATAATACATTCCTTTTCGTACCCATTTGGTTATTATATTAGATTAATTAATTGTAACAAATGATAAATTATTGTCACTGTTTAAGTACACAGTCAATTTAACTAGACATGATAAGATACAAAATCCACTGCCTTAAATGTAGCTTAGTGAAGTCTAATGTGGCCACTTACAAAGAATGCAATTATTAATTGGAAAATGTTAACGAGTCTTGGATATTGGTTAAAGAAATCAAATATAGTACTTCCTCCGTTGTGGGTTAACTAAGGTCTGAGTTATTTGTTCATTTCGTATATATTAAGAAAAATGTATAAATGAAGAAGAGAAAAAATGGTTTTAAGTGTTCTTGTTAAGTATTGATGCATTATCCACTTTCATAAATGTAAAATAGAATATATATTAAATTGAGAGTGATGAAAATAGTATTAATTAGAATTATAAAGGGAAAAAAATAATTAATATTTTATTGAAAAGTGAAATGGTTCAGTTATTTTGTGACGCTTTTTTTTTTTTTTGCAAATGACTCAGTTATTTTAGGACGGATGAAGTAGTATTTGCATTGAAAGTTGCACGGTAAATGCATCAAAAGTTTAAAAAATATCATTTCTAATTTAAAATTTACTATTTTAACTTCCTTAACGGGACACTGTTTAATATAACCTTTATTAATTAATCAAGCAACTAGCACTCTAGTGTGTATACCAGACTTTTGAATGGGAGCACTAATGGGGCTGTAAAAAGGTTACGAATATGCATGTAAAATATTTTTGGCTAAAATATGATTTTAGTCCCTGCAAATATGTTTCGTTTTGGTTTTAGTCCCTGTAAAAAAAAATTATTTTTGGTCCCCGCAAAATTTTTTGTTTTTTAAAATAGTCCATGGTCCCATTTTTGTGATGATTTGCATACGTGGCACATGATGACTGAACCCATTTTGTAGTTTTTGGTACCTGCAAAATATTTTGTTTTTCCTTGCAAAATATTTTGTTTTTGAAAATAGTCCCTCCATGGACTATTTTAAAAAACAAAAATTTTTGCAGGGACCAAAAACATTTTTTTTTACAGGGACTAAAACCAAAACGAGGCATATTTGTAGGGACTAAAATCATATTTTAGCCAATATTTTTTTTAAAGAATGCAAGTAAAATATTTAAAATTCCAACTATACGTCATGCATATCTTGTTGAAAAACAAACCAGACACACCCTACCTTTTCGTGACATATTTTTTAAACAACCTTTCACGTTAATGATATGAATAATAAACAAAAAAAAATGTCATCAGAGTTTAACTCAGTTGATATGAATATTTCATAATACATACAGAGGTTAGGGTTTGAAACCCAAACTTCCCAACTATTCAATTTAGTTGAAAAATAGTTTTTATTTTACTCCTAAACCTATAATCTTATCTTTATGTCATAATATTTTATATTTTCCTCGCACTTCAATTTATATTTCTCTTATATTTTAATTTTTTTTAACAGCTTGAATGCTTTGTTTTCTTTTAAAAATTACGGAAAACTAGAATGCCACAACAAATTATAATAATTTTACTAAACTAATTGTGCAAGTCTTGGTGTTCTATCTTAGTTTGGATGCCATATATATGCAATGTAATGGCTTTGAATTTTAATTTTTACAAAAATATTAGTTATGATTGTCCCTTTTTTATCATGATAGGTTATATAATAATGGAAATTTAGTTTATAAAGGAATGAATTCTAATGAATGGATTTTTTTTAAGTGACCTCTTTACTAAGTGTGCGAAACAGACAAACACAACACACTGACGTACTCTAGAGGCATTTAATGACAATTATGATTTTATAAATATTTTTCTACATCTTCGAAAGCGCTAAAAGTTATTTAATTGATGTAACAAGATGATTAACTCTATAAATTGTAAAGTGGTAAGACAATTTGTTATATGCAAAGGGATGGTGGAGGAATATGACTGAAATTGTCAAGTTTGTTTATGCTATGATTATCTTTCTTAAGCTATTTCTTGTTGCAACAAACAATGACGGTAAGCCACTTTTTATCCTTTTCAAATTCCCTTCTTTACTTTGTAAATAATATTTCATCCCACTATAGTTACATTATTTTATTCACTCTTTTCATTACAACAGATGACAGTTGTTATAATGATTATCATTGTATCAACAAATCATGGTTGTGCCCAACTGGACTTGTGGTGAGATGTATAACGCGCCAATGTAAATGCATTACAATCTTGAACCCAATAGATTTTATGTCCACATGAATATGAATTTAATGTTAGATCAAAGAAATTACATAAAAGTTATGCAGAAATATTTCACGAGTTGTCAGTTAGTTATTGTGTTGACACCAAATAATTTCAAGAACATTGTAGTTATTGGTTTGTACTATAATTTGATGGTAATAAAATGAAACAAGACATCAAAAAATATTATATAGATCGCTTATTCACTCTTACTTTTAAAGATATTTGTGTCGCCTTCAATTAAAACATATCACACATTTTTATTAACTCTACCGCCTATCAGAATAGATTTAATTGTTGAGATGGAAAATAGTTTTTATTTTACTTTAAAGGCTATAGTTTTATATTTAAGTAATAATGTTGCTACACTTGTGATTTTTCTCACACTTCAATTTATATTTCACATATATTTTAATATTTTAACAACCTTCAACGCTTTTTTTAACTTTTAAAAATATCAAAAACTAGAACGCTATTACAAATTACAAAGTTATAACAATCTACTACAATAATTATGTAGGTCTTAAATTAACTGTTGATTTGGTGTGTTGCCTTCAATTTATTAAATTTACTTATGATTTTACAAACCATGCTCAGTTTTTTTTTTTTTATGACACTCACTAATTTGTGATTAATATATTTTGCCATTTTAAAATAAAACTTGTATAGTCTAGAAGTCCTACCTCAACTGGTAAATGTCAAAATTGTAAGGTCGGACGTCGTGAACCAGGTTCGAACCCGGGATCTCACAGTTGTGTGTCAGTTTATTTTCAGTGGTTTACCACTTCAGCTAAGACAAAAAAAAACTTGTATAGCTAAAGTCAATATGATTATGTAAATTAATATTTTATCATACTAATGCCATGTGATTTAAAATGAAATATATTTATATTTTTTTAAAGAATGATATTATTGCTAAACTTAAGAAATAAATCATCATGATCGGATATAAATTTTAAATAATGTTATTATTATATTTTCATTTATAATAACTATTTTCATTTTAAGTATATATAATAATAACTATTTTTTTTTGTCAAAAAAGTTATTATTATATATACTTAAAAGTTATAAATGAAAATATGGTGTGATTGTTTATATGCATGTTTATATGTTGAGTTTGTTCGTTCTAAGATCCATTTATATTATAATATCACACTCAAAATAAATGCATAAGAACCATTTTCTCTATCTTTCTAATTCTCTAAGCTTTCGTTGATATTGTTTGAAAGAGAACTTGAACTTCGTTTGTAAATTAGCACGATTGTGATAGTTTCTATCTACCATTATTGTATATATTACATGTGATCTATTTTAACACCATGGTTTATTGACTAGTACATAATACAAGATATCAAACACGGATACAGTAAGTACGAAAGATCTTACCATAATCATACAAGTTTAGATACTTGTATCAAAATACAAGATTTTAAAAGATTACATAATGATAACTTCTCATTTAAATTTTACAAAAGAATATATGATATAAACTTTATCAAATCATATTAGCAACAATATTCACAGTCAGTCAACTTCACAACTTTATCTTTTACCTTTATTCATCTGTTTATCTGAAAATACAAAACTGAACTATGAGATTGCATCTTATTGAGTATTTTTTTTTATATAACCATAAAATACTCAAGAAAAGCCTCTAGTAAAGACCTGACTTCAAAATGAATACAATAGAACTATAAAAATGGAAATATGTTATTAGAAAATTCAAAATCCAACATTATTTTGTTTCAATACATTGACTGAAATTTCATTGTTATACCGTGTCAATAAATCCCTCCAAGTGAGAATGTACATGTAAGGAATTGTTTTTTTTTTTTTTTGAAAGATGTAAGGAATTGTTTATCGATGTGATATTACTTCTTCTTTAATATCTATGCTTGCTAAGACACTCTCTATTTTATAAGAGTAGCTTTCTACCTCACATTTAACATTTTCATTGTAAAAGCAATACTTTCCTTATCATCTAATCTAATACACATAATTTTTACATTGATAGTCACTTCTATGTTAATTCACTAAAATCAACCATCATTTTAATTAACGATTCTAACATCAAGTAGTACTAAATCAAAGTCTCTAATCACAAAAATGCTATTAGCCTCTTTTCGTAATTAACAACTGTCATGGGTAGATAATAATCATTAGAACTCAATCGAGTGTCTTCTCGGAATCCCATGGGTAGCAGATACTAATTGTTTGGCTGACTGCGGTCATTCAGAAAGCGCACAACATCTGTTCTTGCAGTGTGCTACTTTTGCTAAAATTTGGCAGCAGGTTCGATTATGGATTAGTGTTTCAGGTGTTGATCATTATAATCTTCGCAATCATTTTGTTCAGTTCACTAATTGTTTGGGTGCCTCAAGGCCGCGAAGATCTTTTCTTCAGTTAATTTGGTTACTCTCTGTTTGGCTAGTATGGAACGAGCGTAATAGTAGGCTTTTTGATAGTTCTCACACTCCTAATGTGGTGCTTATTGAAAAGGTCAAATTTCATTCATACTGATGGTTAAAGGCTAATAATGTCACTTTTGTTTTCAGGTGTTAGCAGTGATGGTCGAACCCGTTAGCTTGTTTGAGTATTGGCTGGTCGTCTGTCTTGTATTTGTTTTGATTGGATCTTTGTTTCTTGAGCGTCCTCTTTGGTACGCCTTGTGCTAGAGAGGCGTCTCTGTTAGTGTGAATATATATTCCATTTTTTATTCTTAAAAAAAGAAACTATTAAAAACATGGACATTAGTTCATCTCATTTTCATGAAATCGTTATAGATCAAACGATGTCATCAACATTTCATAACAGTCGCTGATCAATTTCTAATGCATAATCATCTAACCTACTCCGTTTCACAATGAATGTGTTTAAGGTTTTGGCACATAGATTAATAAATGGAATGAAATAATTAATGGACATAAAACTTTTATTAAACTATCCTTACTTTATTAGAGAAAGACAAACTTAAAGTTGTATTGAAAACTGTGAGAGAGAAAAAAAAATTTAAGTAATTATTGAGGGTAAAGTTGCCCCCCCCCCCCCCCCCCCCCGAAATTGTAAGTTTCGTCAATTACCCCCCTGAAATTAACAAAACTTCAATTACCTCCTGAAATTGTACAACATTAATCAATTTACCCCCTCCGTCAAATTCTTATGTTAGGCAACATGTCGTTTTGCAAATACCCCCTGAAGTTTTGCACTTATGTGCAAAATGCCCCCTGAACTTGAAAATTTATATTTTTTTTCTTATTTTTAAAAGTGATTGCATTATCACTGAATTGTGGAGCATATTAATTAAGTTTTGACGATATACAACCATATATTTAATGAATGATCATTTGAATCTGCAGCACCATTTGTGGCATAATACACACATGTAGAAACTTATTATTTTCAGCACATAAGCACCGCTTAAATCATTGCTTTTTTGAACTCTCGGAAAAAAATTATTGCTTGTTACCTTTATTAGTCCAGCACCATTTACACACATGTAGAAACTTTGTTCTTTTTACAAAAGGAACATATATGCTCTAAAGTAGCACAAAATAGAACTACAAAGATACAACAGTAATAACCAACATAACCCTATTCATTCAAACTATTACCACCCTTTGTATTTGGTTTAACGTCTATAAAGAGGATAAAAATCACAAATATCCTTATATAAAACAAATAAATGAAAATAACAATGATTTCTCAAACTGCAGATTCAAATGACCATTCATTAAATATTATCCATGAAGTAACATATATGGTTGTATACCGTTAAAATTTAGCTAATATGCTCCACAATTTAGTGATAAAAAATATAAATTTTTAAGTTTAAAGGGCATTTTGCACATAAGTGCAAAACTTCAGAAGGGGTATTTGCAAAAAGTCATGTTGACTAACAGAAAAATTTGACGGATGGGGTAAATTGATTAACGTTGTGCAATTTTATGGGGGTATTTGACGTTTTGTTAATTTCAGGGGGGTAATTGACGAAACTTACAATTTCAAGGGGGTAATTGCCTATTTACTCGTTGAAAAAATAAATTAAAGTTGCATTGAAAATGTAAAGTGACATTCATTTTAAAACATTTTTTTCTTCCTAAAATGACATTCATCATGAAACGAAAAGAGTAGTGTTTAATGAAGAATTAATCAATTAATCAATAATATACATATTGAACTGAGCTATTTACATTTCAACAATCACTTTTGATATGCTCGAACAACATAACCTACTCTATCAATGTATTTTTATTTTCTAAACTAACACTTCCACTCTCATCAAATCTTAAAGTTTTTCTTTGTAAAAAAAAATCATAAAGTTTTTCAATTTTATTGTCCCTCTAACTTAAGAGTTTTTTTTTATCACATATCAACAAGTATATTTAACAATTTGTATTCTTCAACTAAATATCATTTCCAATGATAATAAAAAATATTCAATCAAACACCAACAATTAATATGGATTAGGTTCAAAAAACCTAACTTCAAAAACCCTAAGTCTCAGAAACCTAACTTCAGAAATATTCTTTACTTTAACCACCATGACCTCTCTACCTACCTTAGGTTCAAAAACCTCAACTTCTCATTTTCACCCCAAAGTCTCATTCCCATTAACCATACATTACTCAAGGTGAATTTATAAATCAAATCCTAGGTAAATATCTCACCAAGGAATTTTATTGGAATTCGAGGATAATGAAGAGGTTGAGCAAGAATTGCAACAATTGGAAAGAAAAAAAAACAAATTTCCTTGTGATCGAGAATTGGAGAAGATTAAACAGGGAGGTAAAATTCTTGTTATGTGTTTAGCTTGAATGAATGAGATGGTGAAATTAGAGGGTATCTAACTATCTAGGGTGCATGGAAGGAGAAGGACTTTCTTGATTTATAATATTTATTTATACGCATCAATTCCTAATGAGTGATGACTAAAAAGCCCATAAGTAACTAATAGCTACTTATGTTCCCTTCGGGCCCATTTGGATTGACTTATTTTTTAACTTATGCAAAACAATTTATACAAATAAATAAACTTCTATATATCATTCATAAGCTTCTCAAGGTAGTTTATGCAACAACAATTTATGAAAATATAATTTTTGTTAGTGAGAACATATAAATTTACATAAAAACTTATTTGTTTGCATAAACTCTTTTTCATAAACTCAAAACTAAATTAATCCAAACAAACCTTAATAGTAATTCTCATAATATAACCAAACACTCAATGTATTCATATGTGTACTAGCTACACAATAATATATAGGATGTTACTTCTATCTTGTGGGTGATGAGAATATGGAGCACAAAATATCTTGAGACGCATTGTTTTTTTTTTTTTGGTGGTGACCCCGGACCTTGCATATATTATGCACTGTCCATACCAACTGAGCTAAGCTCACGAGGACAGAGACGGATTGCTTTGACCGAATAAGGTGAGTTTGTCTAGTTGTGTAAAGATATCCATTTTAGTGTGTGGCGGTATCATCATTTAATCATTAATCCAACCATTTTTAAACTTTCCTGTAATTATATTAGAAGATCTCGAGCTTGACATCGGAAAAGTATGAAGGCCACAAATAGTTGGT
The DNA here is from genome assembly GCF_051527215.1 of Medicago sativa. Taxonomy (NCBI): domain Eukaryota; kingdom Viridiplantae; phylum Streptophyta; class Magnoliopsida; order Fabales; family Fabaceae; genus Medicago; species Medicago sativa. Next base: position 72,821,718 of record NC_140751.1, on the reverse strand, counting down.
CACCGTACCAAGATAAACCTTGTTTGATTTATTTCATAATCTTAAAATCCTTATCTCTTTAATTTTGCATGACTAAATCTATTATTTATTTTAGGGTTTGTACAATTTTTGAATATTTTCACGTGGCTAGAACTAAATATCCTCATCTTAATCTAATTAGTAATCATGTCTAGAATTTCATAATGTTGCACTAAATATAACATCAAAATACAAATTTTCGAATTTTATTAAACTTCAAGCGCCTCAAAACATTTCAAGTAGTTCAACAAAATAGCATAAAAAGGAATACATATACCAACTCCAAAATAAGTTAAACTTCTAATTCTTATTACTCTAACTCCTTCAAAAAAAAAAAAAATCTTATTACTCTAACTGTAATTCGATTCTTGTAGACACTCTATATTTGATGGCTGCGAGAAACCAATATATACTCTTTAATGTTCCAATATCAAATTTAACACGGATACATCACCCCAAATAAAGTGGTATTGAGTGTCATCTTAGTTGTGATGTCGTTTCTTCAATGTAATTTCTTAGCACACTAGTTATTTTTTCAACAAAAAACAAAATTTTTATGATTTTCCTTTTTCCTATCATGAAAGGTTATAAAATAATGGATATTTTGTTAAAAAAGATGAAAGGTTATAACCAAAAAAAAATAAAAAAAAATTCTTATGATTTCCCTTTCCTAACAAAAAAGGTCATAAAAACAAAGAATGAATTCTTACTGCTAATAAGTTTTTATGCGACTTTTTTTGTCAAGTAGTGTAGTGGCTAGAATTCACTTTTGGAGGGAGGAGAGGAGAGATATTTTAATTGAAATGCGTTTGATTCGCAAGGGGAGTGGAGGGATTTTAAAATTATTTTACTGTTTTACTCTTAAACTTAATTAAATAAGTATAATAAAGTAACGAAATAATAACGATGTAATCGATAACAACACAATGTAGACGATGGAATAATGGATTAGTGATATGGTTGTTACAAGTAGTAATAAAAATTGTTACAAGGAAAAGTTGTTAATAAAATGGAATAAAAGCTGTTACAGGGATAATATAACTTAATAATAATAATAATAATAAAAGTTGTTACAAGATAATATAACCTATAACCTAATAATAATAATAATAATAATAATAATAATAATAATAATAATAATAATAATAATAATAATAATAAAAGTTTTTTTTTTGGTTACAAATAATAATAATAATAATAAAAGTTGATTCAAGAATAGTATAACATAATAATAATAAATGTTGTTATAAGGATAATATTGAGATTTTAAATTAATCTAAGGATAATTCTGGCAGGACAATAAAATTTGCCCCCTCCTCTCCCTTCCCCTTCTAAAAATTGAAAAAAAACACTTCAAATTAAAAATATTTTATCCCCTCCCCTTCCCTCCAAAACTCTCGAACCAAACGGACCCTATGAGTCATTTAATGATGATTATACTCTTAAGGGCTCGTTTGGATAAGGCTTATTTTGAGCTTATACAAAACAGCTTATGTAAATAAATGAATTTTTTGTATTATTATTAAGCTTGTCAATATAGTTTATGAAAAAAAAAAGTTATGAAGATACAATTTTCGTTAGTGAAAAGTTATAAATTAACATAAAAATTTATTTATTTGCATAAGCCATTTTTCATAAAGTCAAAAATAAGCCAATTCAAACGGGTCTAAGAAAGGTTCTTTTTACTCTCCAAAAGCGTTAAAAACTATTCAATACATCTAAGGAGAGGATTAACTTTATTAGTTGTAAAATGATAAATTATATGTTATATGCAATGATAGGGCGGATGAATATAAATGAAATTTTATTTTATTTTTTGACAAAGAATATAAATGAAAATTGTCAAGTTTGTTTTATTTTTGGCTATCTTTTTTTCCATGTTTATTGGTTCAATGAACCTTGACGATAAGCGATTTTTTTTTTATCCTATTAAAATATTCTTCTTTACTTTTTTTTGTAAACATTCTATTATTCTCTATTATATTTTGATTGTCCTAGAAAATTGTGGTGGTGCCAAACAGTTTATCAACTCAAGTGTAGAAGCCACCATTGTAACAGTGATAAATCTAGTAAAAAAACTTACTATGAACTTAATTAATATACTCTTAAAGCAGCAAAATTGAGTAAATAATATCTCGGTGAACTGCTTAAAAATCAAGTTTTTTAATTTTTTTTTCATCAACTTAAAGGACTAACTTGTAACAATTAAATAACTTAAAGGATTAAAGTGGTACGATAAATATTTAAAGGACTAAATTATTACAATTAAATAACTTAATAGATATCTGATGTAATTTTACCTACATAATAATAGAGTTTATTTGAGATGCATCAAAGGTGAAAATAATAAAAACGTATTTTAACCACTTTTCAAAAACAACTACTAAATTATCAATTATTTTTTAACATCTGTGTAAAACTAATTCATACTCTCTTTTCTCATATTAAATTGTATAACAAATTTCATTTTTTTTAGAGAAAATTTCAATTTATTTGTACTCTATATTACATATGCTAATATAAAAGTCAAACCCTTGCAACAACAAAATATTCAAGGGAAACACCTTGCAAACCTTGATCAATACATCTAGTATACAGATAGATTTCAATCAAATATTTGTATTTTTTTTTTTTTTGCACAAGTGTCCATGTGTGTTGAAATTCATTCATATAAAGCTAGCAAGATTCTTAGGTGCTTTAAGGAAGGATCTTGTAACTACGTGAGAGAATCATACCTTACCACATGATAAGAAAATTTCGGGATCAGTTTGGGAAAAAAAGTTAAGTGAGTGGGAATGGCATAAGATTAATTTCAACGTGGGGATAGATCACCCATTAATCCCACAATTCCACAGTGACTTTGCCCCCATAATTGAAAAACAGTAACAATCAGTAGAAAAAGTGTGATTGATTTGATTGGATTTGAAAATGAACCTATTAGTACGTTTTCAGTCCCGATTAACCTTAATCATTTCTATTTAATTGGTTACAAAATCTTTACAAACATTCCGTAATATTTAAAGGAAAATAGTGTTAGATATATTTTTGGTGTTTATAAATATATTAATTTTTTTGTTTTAATTTCTCTAAAATTTTCTTTCCAAATTTAGTCTCTATAAATTTTACAATCCCCATTTTTGTCCTTATTTTCAAATCAAATCATGTATAGTCTTTGTATTTTTTAATGAAATTATACAGAAATGTGTAGAATATTATAATAATCCCTTCAAAAAAAATTATTTATTTTAACAAAATATGAATTAAATATGATTTTTTAACTGCAAAAAATATAAAAATTCATATTTAACTCATGTCATGTTAAAAAAATTAATTTTTTTAGAAGAGATTCTTATAATATTATAAAAAAAATTCAAAATTTTATAGAAAAATATGGATTCTACATATGAGTTTACTTATAAGTAGTGACCAAAAGTAAAGATGAAGACTAAAACAAAAAGGTAGCATATAAGGACAAAAATATGAATTCTACATGTGAGTTTACTTAAAAAAATGGACCAAAAGTGAAGATGAAAATTTTTTTGGGGACTAAAAATCGAAGAAATTTTTTAGAGGGACTAAAACAAAAAGTTGATATATTAAGATCAAAAACATATTTAACCCAAAAAAATATCAATGTTTTTGTATCTATCAATGTTTCAAGACTAAACTTTTACCACAACCATTTTAAGTAATATTTACAAAAAAAATATTTGTTTTTTTGTTTTGCCAAAAATAAAAATATTTGCTATAACTATTTTACAATCATATTTAGGGATGATTTTATACGTTAAGACTAAACTCTTACCACAACCATCTTAAGATTATAACAAAACAAAACAAAACAAAAAAAACAACTATGCAAGGTCCGGGTTTTTTTTTGTGGTGGACGAAGTTCGAACCCCGCACCTTGCATATTTTATGCATTATCCATACCAACTGAACTAAATTCACAAGGACACTTAACGTTAGTTATACAAACAACGTCAAAGATATTTAAACTAAGACATATTTAGATTTACAAGATCAAGCTATTATCTCCTATCTTTTATTTATTTATTTTTGACCAAATCTCCTATCTTTTATTTATGATCAATGAGACTCGCAACACTTGTTTAATCACATAAAATAATATTATTAATGTAGTTGAGTAAACTATAAATTTATTTTACATTAAAAATTGTGGTTTATTCACGTTGAATTAACCACAATTTTGATTTTAAATTGGATTAATCATGAATTCAACTTAATTATAACAACATACTCTCTCCGTTCCGGAATATCTGACCCATTTTCTAAAAAAAGTGTCCCAAAATAACTGAGTCATTTCAATTTTCAATACAACTTTCATCATTCCCAATACAATATAACTCTAATTAATATTACTTTCATCATTTCCAATACAATATATTTCATTTTCCCCTTTATTTATACATTTTTCTTAATCTGTGTGAAAAACCAAACTGGCTCAGATAAAACGGGACGGATGGAGTATTTGTTAGTGATTAATTAATCAAATATCAATAATAGAATGTATAAAAAGTGGATGTCTATCCCCTAAAAAAAGTGGATGTCTATCATTGTGGATTTGATTTGCGAATTTCAATCTCCTTATTTCTCAAATAAAAAAAGTAAAGATTATTAAAATGTACAAGTCAAATCTAACTAAGAACGAAAAAAACAAAACAAGGTTAACTATTCCCGGAGAAACCGGTGGTAGTTATCAAACGCGGCGGCGGGAACAGCCACCATGACCTTGACACTATCTCTTTCACCCTTCACCGGCAAAAACATACAGTACCTATCACTGCAAATGGGCCCCACAAACACCGGTTTCTCCATTCCAAACTCAACCCGTTCAAGACCCATCCTCGACCACTGTGTCAGTATCAACACTCCAACCGAGTCAGGACATGCCCTTGACTCGGACACGATCTCCGTCACCTTCCTCACATACTCACTGTCCACTCTCTCCTTCGCTTTCTTCACTAAACCCGACCCGTATCCGAGTCCTTTCTCCGTTAATTCCTTTGCACTGGTTTGTGCACAAGCTAGAACAAACGCGTTTCCGTAGTATCCGTCGGGTAAACTCGGTTTGACCCGGTTTCTTATGTTTACGCTGAGTAACAGTTTCAGTGTCTGGTTCGGTGGAAACCCTATTGCTCTCGCCCAGCTTCTCCACACGTGTGCCGCAAGAACTTCAAACGAGGTAAATGAGGATGAGGGGGAAATTTGACAAGTGCAGTAAGCCATGTTTTTGAGATAGGTTAATCTTCGTTTATCAAACACAATGCAAGTTGGTCTTAGATGATTAGTGACCCGGTTCATAAACCCACCGCATAGATCCGCTACATGGTTGAACTCGGGGTGACTCTGAATAAGATAGTCATCCCGAGTCATTGGCTTAAAGTTGAAAACATGGCGATCCCAAACTAGTTTTGGTTTGGGATCGCTATCTTTTCCTGAAGCCAACTCGGCTACATAATTGAGAAACTCACTACCGCTGATGCCATCAGTGAGACAGTGGCTGATTCCAACTCCTAAAGCTGCGCCGCCGTCTGATAGCCATGTTAGCTGAAGAATCAACGGCGGTGATCCGTTGAGAACATCTTGGACGCTAAAAGACAAGAGTCTCTTCCATTGTGCAACTGTTTTAGGAGCTTTATCGAAGTCGTTTACTGTATAACGATCGCTAGCGGCTTCGATGAAAACCACTCCTTGAGCTTTACATACCACCTCGAGGCCCAGGTTATCTGACCTGAGCCTTACTCTCCCAGCTAATGGGTAGTAAGGAACAAGAGCTTTTGCTAATGCAGCTTTTAAACGAGAAGTGGTAGCAACTTTGTCCAGGTCCGGCTCGGGCCTGTAAACTAGAAGATATTCAACAGTGAAGCGGAGAAAAAGTTGAGAGTCTAGGGCTGAAAGTGAGAGGACACAACTTGGTGTGGGCTCTGAAGGTGTCACTACCACAGCTTCTTTAACACGCACTGAACTTCCCATGTGATTAGTTTGTGTGAATTTTGAAAGAAAGTTTTAATAAAAAGACAAAGGATGGTGGAGAGAATGGATTAAGAACTTTTTAGCAACGTTTTGGATTGTGAATTGTTAGGCCATGGAGCTTTTTTTAAGGTGAAGAAAGAGAGTAGATATGTATTTGTAGGAGGGGGACCCCGTACAGTGTTGGTTGTGTGTATAACTGTGAAAGATTTGTGGAAAGATTCTCTAGGTATAACTTTACGCAAGAAAATGAATAACAAAACAAAAATAGTAAAACACAGCTCATGTGTGCATGTGCTAGATTGATTTGCTATCTGTCTGTTGGGTGAACCGATGGCATGGCAATTGGCTACTCATTTCTCTATCACTACCTGATGGCAGGTCCAAATTAGATTAACACGTACCCAAATTCCTTTTTCTGTTTGTGACATGTTGATCGATTTGGGTGGTTGGTTCTTTCATTTCTGATTTTTTGTCAGTCTCTTTCATTTTCATGTTTCTATACCTGGTACGATTCTCATTGTGACTCTGTGAGTAGGTAGACACTCTACGTAGATGTATAAAAAGTTTGAATTGACTAGTTTTATTGAAATAGTTCAGTAAGTAAGAGCGATTGAGAGAAAGAGAAATGATATTTTGACAACCACTTTTTGACAACTTTTGGACAACTTTCTCTCTCACATGATCTTGTTATCCTCTCTCTTTCTTTTTCTCTCTCCATTGTTTTTGATCAATAAGATGTAAGAAAAACAAGGTTGTCAACAAAGTTGTCATCAAATGGATGTCAAAATATCATTACTCATTGAGAAATTGTATAATTGACAAATTATAAGTAGATAACATTGACTAGTTTTAACTAATTAGAGTAAGTAACACAAATTGAGAAATTGTATAATTGACAAAATGAAAAATGTTAACTTGTTCCCTAAGGGTATGGGATAAAAAATCAGAAGTCGAAATAAAATCTTGAAAATTGTGTATTCTTATTTTTAAAAGATTTAAATTTTATCTTTTAAATTTATACATTTATTGATTAATTTGTTTTTTAACTTCTTAACTTGTGTCCTTAATGTATAAAACTTGGAAAATGAATAATATTGAAGAGGTTAAAAGATGTATCTCAATGTTTGTTGCTCAAAATCTGTGGTTAAAATCTATCACATTGAACATATTATTAGAGTTAGTTAGACAATTTTAAGAGTTATTAGTAAGAAGCTGTTAGTTGGATTGCCTGCTTGTCAATTAATCTAGTGACGAATATGTACTTGTATAAATAGATGCATATGCCATAGTGTGCTTGCATACTTCAAAATTGCAAATCATTTTCGACATTCAATAAAAGTATTTTTTCTCCCAATTTTCTTGTTCAGTTGTCATTCACATTTTCACAAAACCACATAGTTGTTCCAACACTTGGTATCTTAAGCCTGGTTCGATTAAAAAGTTGTGCAATCATGACGAATGTATTCAACAACCTCCTGAATTTGAAGTCAAATAGTAAGTGATGAATCTTATTTCCAGTGCAAAATGAAGGCAAGAATGTAAGAGTTTCAGGGTTAGTAAATTCATAGTTTGAGTTAGCTAGGAAGTTTTAAAAGTTAGTTAGCAAGTGTTAGTTTGACTGTTTGCTTGTCAAGTAATCTATCAAGTGAAGAATATGTACATGTATGATAGATTCCTATAGTCACTACAAGAAATGTTGCATTTTGCCAGGGAACTATGCCAGGAGCAAGAACTCCTGGCAAATTTACCAGGAGCAGTGCCAGGGATGCCCCTGGCAAATGACTTTGGGAAAGGTGGGACCCAATTATCATAAAACATGGGTTTATAATATTATTTTTTTACCTCTTTTTACTCAAATCTACCAAAATATTATCACTTTCCCAAAAAAAAAACCCTCAACCTCAAAATCTCTCTCCTAGCCCCATTTCTCTCGTTCGGTCGCAGCTAGAAGAAGAAGCTTCTTCACCATGGGTATCGATTTGAAGGCAGGAGGCAAGTCCAAGAAGACTAAACGTACCGCACCTCAAAATCTCTCGGTGCGGAATATAGAAAGAGAACGACAAGGTGAAGAAGAAGGAAGAAGAAGAAGAAGAAGAAGACGATGGAGTAGCGAAGATGGAGCAGGAAGAGCACGAAGTCTATGGTGCTGACATGAAGAGGTTGACATGGATGCCGACATAGGGTTAGGGTTATCGAATTAGGTTAGGTTTTCTTTATCTATATATTCCCTTTTAACATGAATGAATTGATTTTGCAGGAATTGGAGGATATGAAGAAGAGGCTGAAAGAGATCGAGGAAGAAGCTAGTGCCTTCACGAAATGCAAGCTAAGATTGAGAAAGAGATGGGCGCTGTTCAAGGTTTCATTCTTATTATGCTTTTACATTTTTGAAGATTCGATAAATTTTTGTTGATTGATTCATTATTTCATTGTTTGTTCAATTCAGATCTGTTTATAATTTGGTTCAATTATTGGTTTTTTAAGCTTTCTGATTTTTTTTTATTTTAGATTCTGCCGGGTCTTCTGTGTCTCAAGCTGAAAAGGATGAAGTGGATGCTCGATCGATCTATGTCTGTAATGTGAGTTTCACATACCTTTGATTTTATATTTTATATATGATTAATTCAGATTTTGTTATGTTGTTACTCTGTTTTATATCTGAAGTATGTTATGTGTAAGTGCTCAAGTAGAACGTTTAGGTGTATGCTGGTTTTTGCTTATATATGATTTTTGTTACTGTTATGATCTTTTTGTGGGCTGAGATGTGAACTTCTTGATTTATGAGTGTGTTAGTTTGTCCATAAATTATGAATTGTGATGGTGCATTTTTATAATCCGGTCTGGCAGAGTTACTTATAAAATATCTGTTTTTTCTTTTGAATTGAAGAGGGCTGAAGCCCATAAAATATCTAAAATTTGAACTCATACATTTAATTGTGTTTAGGTACTATGCTAGATGTTTTTTTTAACATATGTTTATATTGACTAAACTCTTATGAATCGTGAGTTACATAGACTCCTGAGTTTGACAACCTTGATTATATTTTAAATGATGTGGTTGTTAGTCAGTTATCACATATGCACTTTATTTATATTACAGGGAAATTAATGAGGAAGCGCTTGGGCAAGCTTTATCTGCTGCAGTTACGTGCACAATATTGGCAGGTGCAGGGCCTCAACGCTCTCGTGTTCTTGCCACACTGTACAAGGTAAAGATTCAATCATCAAATAATTTTCAAATGTGAAATCATCAAAAAATTTCGCATTAATTTTTGTGGACTTGGTTGGATTAGGATGAGCGATGTTCAAAGTTGAAGATCTATCCCATACTGCAGAAGGTTTCTCTCCCCGCCTTTCCTTTTCCTCTTTGTGTGCCTCATTTGAATTTCCACACTGGTCCTATAATGTGATTCCTTATATATCAGGTGTATTTGGAAAGAATTCTTCGAAAGCCTGAAATTGATGCTTTTGCAGAAGAATTGAAACCACATCAGGTTATTAAAGTTTGTGTTGTATCTTCATATTTTTGCTTGCCATGACGGGTATGTCTCAGCTTTTTCTTTTCCACAGAAAGCCCTTCATGACGGTTATTAAATTGATGCTGGATCGAGCTATGATTGAGCATAATCTTCTAAGTGCAAGCAAACTTTATACTAATATCAGGTATGAGAAATTGAATTATCAGTTTATTGTTTCCGAACGGTTGATTATTTAATATTTACACTTGTTATTTTATACTCCTAATCTGTGTGTTTGCCTCTCTTGTAGCTTTGATGAGTTAGGCACACTGTTGGGAATCCCACCTCCCAAGGTATAAAATTTCATGTCCAAAGTCATGCTGATTTTTAAGTGAAGAGAAGTACATCTTATAGAAAGAACAAATCTGTCAATTGAATTCAACATTTTGTATTTCTAATTTATATTCCTTATTTGTTTTTGAGGGAATATTCCCTATTTTTTGTGAAGCTTTATTTAAATTAATCATCAGATTTAAATAAGAAAAAATAATAATAGAAAGGTGTGGCATGGCGATAATAGATTTTATGTAAAGTACTAAACAAGAATGTTCTGGAGTAGGGAAACCCTGTTGGTAGTGATTTTCTTATGTTCATTCAATGTCCATCCTACAACTTGTAAGATTTGATTTGTTTTGATTTTTTTCTCCCACAATTATTATACTTTCAGGCTGAGAAGATAGCATCAAGAATGATTTATGAGGATAGGATGAAGGGATCTATCGATCAGGTATAAATGTTAAATAACCATTACAACCTCTTAGTTCGTGAAAGTACTCTGAGCATGATCAAATTTTTAGGGCTGCACCAAGAATTAAGCATTAGCCTGATACTCATTTCTAGATTAAGCATTTATGATGAGCATGAGTTTTCTGTTACCCCTGTCATTGCTTGGCTTATGTATACGAGGGATTCATTGTGCGAGCATGAGTTGCAAATTATTATACTTTCCTGGTCCACCATTGCTCTGAACTCAGTTTCTATCGTTGACCGCCGATACCATCTTCCTCTGCATCTTTCGTTTGAACTTTCCCTTTGCTTCATAGGTAAACTCATCTCTTTTGCTCACGTGTTAGTTTGTTCTCCTTTTTAGTGATTTTGTGCGGCTGAGATTATCAGTGATTTTGTTTAGACGGAAGTTTGATGGGCTGGGTGTGTATTTTGAAATTCTCGTATTTTGATTTATCTAATTTTGACTATGTTTATAGGAACTTGGATCAACTTGAGGTGTTATCGAAGAAATAGAAGAAGCTTAATCGAAGAGTATAAGAGCCAAGGCGTCTTCACAATCCATTGCTGCAACTAGGTTATCTCATTGTTTTTCAATTTTAATTATTTATAGAAATATGCTGATTCATGATGTTTCAAGATGTATGCAATTTTTCAGCTTCCACTCTTGTTAATTTGTGTGGACGCGGTAATGTAAATACTGTTTCTTGAGCATCATCATGGTTATAATTTTTTTTTTGAGGATATTCATGTTTATTGTCTACAAGTCTTTTAATGATGTTATAGATTGGTTAAATTGGTGTTTTTGTCGTTCCTGAGAAAAGAAAATCAAAGATTTTGATAGGTGATAGTTTAATAATGGATATTTTTGTGATGATTTTAATAATGATATATTTTGATTGAATTTAAAATGTTTTATAAAATTATTTTAATTATTAAATTTTAATATTTTGATTTTTTAAACAATTAAAAAATGTTTTTTTAAAAAAATTTCGTACGCATTTTGCCAGGGGTTAACCCCTCACAAATCCCCTGGCAGCGTTTGATTTGATCTCTGAAAAGTGGGTCAGGACGCGTCAGAAAAGTTGCCAGGGGTTGTACCTGGGAATGGGCCCCACGCAATTTGCCAGGAGCTAAAGCCCTGGCAGGGTCATTTGCGATGAGCAGATTTGCTGGGTATTCTGCTCCTGGCAAAACTCCTGGCAAACGGCCATTTGCCAAGGATTTTTGCATTTTGCCAGGGCTTCTGCCCCTGGCAAAATGCAACATTTCTTGTAGTGAGTGTGCTTGCATTCCTAAATTCTAAATCATTTTCCACATTCAATGGAAAGTGATTTTCTCCCAAATTTCTTGTTCAATTCTCATTCATGTTTTAACAAGACTTCAGTGTTACACTATTCTAACACATACTCCCTCTAGTCACATTTATAAGCAAAAATCAACATTTTAGATTCATTGAATAACTAATGTATATGACCTATATATAGACCGAATACATTAGTTATTCAATTAACCTAGAAAATTGTTTTTTGCTCATAAATGTGACATGAGGGAGTATAGCAAAACCTTGAGACGACTAAAGAGAATTTCATGATTCATTATTTACAAGAATAATGTCAACGTTGATATATATCGGAGATAGTCTTACATAGGCACAAGTACTTAGGCACATAAACATAATTAAAAAAATTAAAAAATGAATAAAATAGTCACATCAATTAATATCACTTTAATCCTTTTCTTTTTAACTTTTTAATTTTATGTGCGCGTGTCTAACATGTAATATTTAGTGTTGTGCCTAACCAAGTTTTCTTTATATATATCGTTATATTATCATTTATCACATACAGTGTTATATTACATGCAAGTATATTGTCAACATTGAAATCATTCCATTTTATCACATTTCATTCATGACATATTGAGATCTTCCTTATTTTAACAAATTTTAGGCATTAACCCATTTTGGTTGATTTAGTGACGTTGACTTGGGCCTTGGAGTGTGCTCCTTCTCAAGATCTCAGGTTCGATTCTCTCCGGTGTCAAGTTAGACGAGCTAGTTTAGCTTCTTAAAAAATAAAAACAAATTTTAGTTATTTGGTCAGTTTCTTCAGGAACTGAATTCTTTTAAAACAAATTAGGCAAAATTACATTCATGATTGCTCGACTTAATTTCAAATAATAATTTAGTCATTTTTATATAAACTTTCAAGTTTCAAATATAAGTTTCATATAAAAATTTGAGTAAAAGATCATAAGTTTGAAGATTTAGAGCTCAAAAAAAAATTGAAGTTTGAAAATTCATATACAAATGAAGTTAAAAAAAACAAAATAACATAGAAAAATTTCAACAATTTTTTTTTTGTGGTGGTTGGGATTTGAACCCAGGACCTTGCATATATTATGCATTGTCCATACTAACTGAGTTAAACTTACAAGGACAACAAATTTTTTATTTTTCTTCGTGGTGTCCGGGGTTTTAACTTCAGACCTGCATATATTATGCATTGTTCCTACCAACTGAGCTAAGCTCGCGAGGACAACAAAATTATTATTTAAAATTAAACTAAAGGACAATAGACTAATCTCTTATTTATAAATGTTAACCCGTCAAGCTATCCTTAACCCTAATCCTTATTTATTAATTTTGTTAAGTCTGCAGCAACTTAACCTAATTTTTTCCCTTCAATTTTCTGTATTAGGTTAGCAGTAATTTAACCTAACAAATTTCATCTAAAAAAAATGCATCGCACCAATTTCATTCCCATCCTCTTGCTTTTTTTTCAATATTTTGTACACTTATTTGATACTAAAAAAACAAATGCATCGCACAATTTCATGCCTATCCTCTTGCCTTTTTTTTGTCAATATTTTGCACCAATTTCATTCCTTTTTTTTTGACAATATTTTGTACACTTATTTAATACTAAAAAAATGCATCGCACAATTTCATGCCTTTTTTTGACAATATTTTGTACTCTTATTTAATACTAAAAAAATTCATCGCACCATTTTCATTTCTTTTTTTTAATAGTAAAAAAATTCATCGCACAATTTCATGCCTTTTTTTTTGACAATATTTTGTACTCTTATTTAATACTAAAAAAATTCATCGCACCATTTTCATTCCTTTTTTATTAATACTAAAAAAATTCATCGCACCAATTTCATTCCTTTTTTTTGACAATATTTCGTACACTTATTTAATACTAAAAAATGCATCGCACCAATTTCATTCCTATCTTGTTGCCTTTTGACAATATTTTGTATATCCTTTTTTATTAATTTTATTAGGTCTGCAGCAACTTAACCTAATAATTTTCCTCTAAAATGCTGCATTAGGTTAGCAGCAATCCTTATTTATTAATTTTGTTACGTCTGCAGCAACTTAACCTAATTTTTTCCCGCTCATTTGCTTTATTAGTTTTGCAATTATTTAACCTAACAAATTCCATCTAAAAAAATGCATTTCACACCAATTTCATTCCTATCCACTTGCCTTTTTTTTGAAGAAAATATTTTCTACCATATCAATAATCACGTATGATCCTTCTATTTTATACTTTCTTTTTTTGGTCAAGAATTTTACACTTTTTTTTTGAATTTTTTTTAATTTCATGCCTTTTTTTTTACATCCTTATTTATTAATTTTGTTACGTCTGCAGCAACTTAACCTAATTTTTTCCCGCTCATTTGCTTTATTAGGTTTGCAATTATTTAACTTAACAAATTCAATCTAAAAAAATGCATTGCACACCAATTTCATTTCTATCCTCTTGCCTTTTTTGTTTGAAGAAAATATTTTCTACCATACCAATGATCTTACGGGTTAAAGATTATTTATAAGTCTTTATTATAGTCGGGAAAAGCCGTGCGACGCACGGGTCAAAAGTCTAGTTTCACCTAACATCCATCTAAAATGCAGCGCGCCAATTTAACCTAACAAATCCTTTTATTTATTAATTTTGTTACGTCTGCAGCAACTTAACCTAATTTTTTCCGCTCATTTGTTTTATTAGGTTTGCAATTATTTAACTTAACAAATTTCATCTAAAAAAAATGAATTGCACACCAATTTCATTTCTATCCTCTTGCCTTTTTTGTTTGAAGAAAATATTTTCTACCATATCAATGATCTTACGGGTTAAAGATTATTTATAAGTCTCTATTATAGTCGGGAAAACCCGTGCGACGCACGGGTCAAAAGTCTAGTTTAACCTAACATCCATCTAAAATGCAGCGCGCCAATTTAACCTAACAAATTCCCTCTAAAATGCAGCAATCCCTAATATTTTTCCTGAGCTTTTCATTTCTATCTTGTTGTGTCATCGTTTGTATATATCTATTGTTTCTGTATACTTTTTTTTTACAAGTTGTTGTACACTTATTTAATATGTTTACAAACAGAATACTCTAATTTCCATGCAGATATGATATATATTTGGTTGGAAAAATATATTATTACTTTTAGTAAATATCAAAGTGTAATTATTCTTTTTAGATCTGTACGTGTAATTTAGAAATTCTATTAATTGAAGTGACTTTGTTTTTCATGTTAGTAGAAATTTAAAACAATTATTAAAGTCAATTTTTGATGTTTAACTGTAAAAGTAATAAATAAAATTGACACGTGCAACAATATAATATTGTATTCTTTTTATCTTTTTTCTTTGTAATTTTTTTTTTATAAAAAAAGAGAAGATAATGCCCCAATAATATATTGTGATAAAATAAATAAACAGTCTTTGATTGATTAGTTTTTCAAAACTAAAATTTAAAATTTGATAAGATTCAAGTGTTATTGACGGACATAGTAAGGCAAATTTGATTGTAATACTGTATCGCTAATAATCTAAGAGTAAATTACACTCCCCTCCCCTCAGAGATGCTTGAATTACACTCCCCTCCCCTCTTATGTTAAAATATACACTCCCCTCCCTTGAAAAGTAAAATTTATACTCCCCTCCCCTATAAGATGCTTGAATTACACCCCGCTCCTTTAATAATTAAATATGGACTACACTTTAATCTATTTTAACATAAATAAATACTTTTATAATATATATTAATTTTGAATCACCATTTAAAAAATATAAATTCGTTTCTTTATAATCTAAATGTCAATTACAATTAAATTTAAATCTTTTGTTATTAATTTTATAATTTAGAGTATAAAATTCACTTTTAAATAACCATACTTAATCGACTTTAGTAATTTTTAAAAAAAAATTATTTTATTTTGGGTTGTTTCATATTTTATAATAGGGTTTAAAACTATATGTTAATGAAATTGTGAATAAAAAATAGAGAAAGATATGTATTCAAAATTTGATTATATTAAAATGAACATGCAGTACTATTTTTCTTTGAAGTGTGTTAGATTATTTTTTTTCTAGAATATTAGAAATAAAAAAAAACTATTGAGGGACTAAAGCGTGGATTTTAACTTAAGAGTGGAGGGAAATGTAATTCAAGCTTCTCTCAAGGGAGGGGAGTGAAATATTTTCTAATATGTTTTGAATAAGAAGGGAGGTGAGTGTATATTTTAACATAAGAGGGGAAGAGAGTGTAATTTAAGCATCTTTGAGGGGAGGGGATTGTAATTACTCATAATCTAATTTGCGTTTATTGATTGATCCATGATCTTACGGGTCAAAGATTATTTATTGGTCTCTATTATAATCGACAAGACCCACCCGTGCGTCGCACGGGTCAAAAGTCTAGTTAAACCCTAATTTTAATCTCAAAATTTCTCTCCTTTCTCCACGCAATTAATCTGAAAAATCTTTATTGAGAAAAGCCTTTGCAGAGATTCGAACCCGAGTCTTAATGGCTTCTTCTCAACAATTTCACCACTAAGTCACTGACAATTTTCTTGATTTAATTTTGCTTCCATTAATTGATATCCAATATTAATTGCCCTTTTAAACAAATCATTAAATCTCTTATCTTATTTATAAATGTTAACCCGTCAAGCTATCCTTAACCCTAACTAAACCCTAATTTTAATCTCAAAATTTCCCTCCTTTCTCCACGCAATTAATCTAAAAAATCTTTATTGAAAAAAGTCTTTGCAGGGATTCGAACCTGAGTCTTAATGGCTTCTTCTCAACAATTTCACCACTAAGCCACTGACAATTTTCTCTTACTTATAAATCTCAACCCGTCTCGCAAAATTAAACCTAATTTTAACCTAATTCTCTCGCCTAATTTCCCTCCACACTTTTGCATTTAATGTTTATCTACAGTCAAATTGTGTTTCTAATTTCATGCGAAAACTAAGTCCTATTTTTTCTCTTACTTATAAATCTTAATCCGTCTCGCAAAATTAAACCTAATTTTAACCTAATTCTCTCGCCTAGTTTACCTCCACACTTTTGCATTTAATGTCAAATATTTACTTTCTAAAATACTCCCTCTGTTTCGAAATGAGTGTCGCTTTAGCAAAAAAAAATTGTTTCAAAATGAGTGTTGCTTTCAGTTTCCAATGCAATAATAACTTTTTCTTTTCAATTGTACCCTCCAATTAATACTCTGCACACTACTTCCAAAGTATTACTTTTAAAACTAACCTGGTAAAATAACCATTCTTTTTCTCTTAATCATTGCATTTCTTAATATGTGTGTAAACACCTAAAACGACACTCATTTTGAAACGGATGGAGTATTATGTTATGTTACAATACCAAGGATGATGTTATGGAAATATTATGTTATGGTACAGTACAAACGTATATGCTTCTTAATATTTTGACCTTCAACTAAATTATTTTGTTACCTATTACCGTTAAATATTACCTTCGATATTTATTACGGGTCAATGGTCTAGTTTTACTAGTTTTTAATAGAGTGATATTTTCTTTAGGGTGTGTTTGGATCCATTGAAAGATAAAGGAAAGAAAGGATAGGGAAAGAAAGGGAGTGGACACAGTTGTTTTCCACTGTTTGGCAGCACCTCAAAGTCAAGAGGAAAGAAAGTTTTGGCGTGGGACCCACGCTCAAAAACTTTCTGCGCAGCGAAGGACGGAAAGATGGGAAAGGCACCAATGTCATGCGGAAATGTCTAAATTAGCCCTAATGAAAAATATTATTTGCATTGTGCCATCAATTTAGCATTCACGTGGGCATATAATACAAGCATACTAGACAAAGTTATGATTTTAACACATTAACACATACTTCACAAATTTCTTCACCCACTGTTAAAAAAAATTATTAAATTGTTATATTTAAATTAAAATATATTTAAATGTGTAGGTAAAATATTTAATTTAAAATGAGAAATATAACCAAAACTTTTTAAGGATGTAATTGTCCTTTTACAAATATACACATCATTCTTTCCTTCCACTTTCTATTCACCTTCTCTTATACCAAACAACTAAAAAGATCTTCTCTCTTTCTACTATCATTCTTTCCTTATACTTTCATTCCTTTCACTTTCTTTCCTTAAACTTTCTTCGGCAAACCAAACATACCCTTAGGGTTTAATAGTGGAGAAACACTTGTGTGGACCAGGACCAAAGAATTTGGGTGATACTGTTGGTGTGAGTGATACTGTTGTCGGTTTATGGGGAATATTTTGTCGCCTGGATTTGTGGCAGATATAAAGAAACTGGTATCCTAGTCTATCTATCTAGGGTCCAAAGTTTTGTAATAGGTCGGAGAGGATGTGCCTTTTAATGGCTGATGCTAATCCTAATAAAGCATATCTATCTACACTTCTAGTGTGCAAGCATTATAAAGGAACAGTTTATTATTTTGTCTTCGCTCTTGATTCCCCAAATCTACATATATGAGACTATATCTCTCGTGACCAAAATTATAATCGATACAAGTGCACTTTAATATTATACTCCCTCCGTTTCAAAATGAGTGTCGCTTTAGGTGTTTACACACATATTAAGAAATGCAATGATTAAGAGAAAGAGAATGGTTATTTTACCAAATTATCCTTATTAACTATTGGTTAGTTTTAAAAGTAATACTTTGGAAGTAGTGTACAAAGTATTAATTGGAGGGTACAATTGAAAAGAAAAAGTTATTATTGCATTGGAAACTGAAAGCGACACTCATTTTGAAACAAATTTTTTTGGCTAAAGCGACACTCATTTTGAAACGGAGGGAGTATTTGCTAACAAAGCTTATTTATTGGTTTTCATTAATAATAACCGATACGAATCGTATGTTTACACGAGGCTGGTTTTTTTTGTCAAGTTTTTAAATTTTTTTGCCAAGCATGAGGCTGGTTTTTAAGTAAAGATTTGTATGTTTGATTATGCGTTGATAAATATTAATTTTTTTGAGTAAAGTTAAATTGAATGTAAAATAATTTTATTTAAATATTAATTTGGGTTAGATCGAGAAGGCTGAATAAATTGGAGCAATATTTTATTAGTGTTGAAGATGGAGGTTCGTATAGGGTCGAGCCAATATATTTTTGGGCTTAAAGCGAAATTTAAATAGAGACTGTTTAGGTATGTTTAGCAAGAATAATATAAAAATTGAGAAAACAATTTCTTAAGTTTCTTCAACTTTAAGTCCATCTCTAATGGGAGAGTCTTAACCATTTAAGATCTGTTACCTATTATGTACCTCCATTGAGAAAAATATTTTTCAGGGTCTTATAAGATATGGGGTCTTACTTAAGACCCCCACTTTTAAGCGGGATTCACACTCATTTAATATTAAAAAATTGAAATGTAATGATATAAAGTTATTGATAGTTGATTAATGGGTCTCATTTAAGAATTTTTTGTAAGATGCTGGGTTGAAAGGATTGAATTCTTATTAGGTACTACTATTAAAAAATTATAAATAAGTTATGTGTACACGTGAGACCCATTTAAGAACCTAAAAATGGGTTCTCCATTGTGGATGCTCTAAGTTATTTAATTTATGTGTGTCAAACATTAAATATGTGTATTTTGTCAGTTGAAAATTAAAGTTTGGTTCGTCATATTGTGAGAGTCTTTTCTCTTTCATTAGAGTCAACTCTAATAGTGCAAGACTTTTTAAAAAAACTTTGATTACACACTACTTATCTTAATATATTTTCAACAAAGAACATCAAATTAGATTAATAGAAATTTAAAGGAAAAAATAATTTAAGGTACGGATAACCAATAAAATAACTAGCATTAAAATTGAACTTACAACATTTGTTACGAGTCTTCGTTTAAATACCACTTGAGCTAAGGGTGAACATGTCTATAAAATTTAACGCACACAAATATTTAAAGCCAAAAAATGAGGCATAAAACAGGGCTAAAAGCCTTGTTCTAGTGGCAACCCTTTAGGTCGGTCCTGGGTTGGTATGTGCGCACACAAATGCTTAAGTAAGTAAGTGAATAAATAGTCTTTTTTTTAGTAAGCAAATTGTGTACCTTCCGTTGTTGTGAAAATGAGTATGTACACAACATCTGGAAGGAGACGTTGAGGAGTAAAGGACGGTCGTTTAAGAGTGCCCTTATATATTATACTCCCTCCGGTCCTCTTTATAAGAGAAATTTGAGTCAACAAAAAGTAATGTATTTGGTTAAAAATTCAGTCTAGATACATTAAGTTTTGTTGACCCAACTTTCTCTTATAAATAGGACCGGAGGGAGTATGATTTTGTAGTTGTTCGGAGATATTAAAGCTGTTTAGGTGTTACAGATCACGAATATCATATGCGATGCGTAGCAGATTATGTCTTGCCCATGGTACATTTTGGTATGTGTTGTAAGGCCTTGGTGAAGCGGGCTCTGAGTCTAGTCCTCCAATGGAAAAAAATTTGCTTTTTTGACATAAAAAACTTCACAATGACACAACTAAAATACTTAAATGCCTCCAGCGGTAATTAACTACCGTTGAGGACCCGGCAGCAGTTAACTACCGCTGGCCCCAGCAGTAGTTAACTGCCGCTAAAATCTTTTCATCAATTCAAACCACACAACACTTCTTCTTCTCCATCTTCGTTGCTTTTCTTCACTACCGAAATAAAATTCTTACCAGATGCTAGAAGTCTTATAGCAATTTCTTGAAGCTAGGAGCTAGAGCAGATTAACAACTTCCAAAACAACTTGATTACTCATAAATTTCTCAATTTCTCAAAAATGTTTTTCATCTTTGTTGATTTGTTGAAAAACAATCATAAATTAATTACTCAAAAACTTATGTTATTTACTTGTCAAAATTTGGAGGATATGAATTGCTGCAACATACAAATGAAAAGAGGAACTCAAAACAAAAGTCCAATGTTTCTATTTTTTTATAGATATGAAGAAAAAAAACAAAAGCTTGGCCATGGAGAAAGAGGCAATTCTTCAACATATTGATGAGGAAAAAAATTTGGTGAAGCTGTATAATTGGTGAAACAAGAGTATTGTAGTGAAAGTATGATGTATAATTGATGCTAGCAGTAATGGAACGGTTGGGAAAATAAGATTGAGCTGGATAAATCCCATTGATAAAAGTAAAGTTATCATTTTGCTGTGTAAAAGTGATTCAGCGGTAGTTAACTACCGCTAGGGGCAATATTGTATTTTTCATGTGTCATTATGAAGTATTTGATGTCAGAAAATCAATTCTCAAAAATAAATGATATAAAAAACATGCTCATTTAACCAAAAAAAAATGCTCATTCTTTTATGAAACTCATTCGAAAATTGATGTTTACACTCTACAGAAGGCTAAAGAATACCACAAAATAGCAAAATTAACTCTAATTTTCATTGACAGTTAGCTACAGCTGGTTAAAATCCATCGAGAATTAACTACCGATGAGGTTATTTTGGTATTTTCGTGGTGTTTCCTAGAATCCTTTGATATGAGAACAACATTATTCAACTCATTTATATGCTTGTATGATCAATTATAGATATTCCTAAGATCAATTGTCACCTGCTTTGTATGCTATTTCGGATAATAATAGTCATAACAAGTCTGTTATGATTCGAAATAGAATACAAAGGAGGTATAGAATTGATTCTTAAGGTATAAAATTAATTATAATATACATGATTGCTGTCAAGTAGAATTGTTTATGCCTTTAGAATTGATTCTACTTAAAGCTAAAATTTGTAGTTTTTTGTTCTAAATTAATTTTCATACATAAATTTATAATTCAACTCAATTTTAAATGAATGTATCGCAACACAATCATTTTTAATCAAAATTACTTTTACCAAAATAAATTATACAAAATCAACTATATCAAAATCAATTATCTCCTAACAAAACACTCACGACTTGCAAAGAATGAAAACATAGTTTCTGTCATTTGAATGTCTTGCAGAAAGAGAAGGAAAGTGTACTTTCTGTGGATTCTGCATTTAATAAGCTTTCCTTCGGATATGAGATAAAACAAAAATGGAGAGAGTGAATTGAGATGAAAAAGACATAAATCCCCTTACTTTTCTTTTTTAATCCTTCTCCATTTATTTGTTTGATTTACGTTTTTATTTTGTCCGCATATGCTAACACAATGAGATATGGGTTAGTATAGATTGGAAGTTCGGTATAATTTGCATCAATAAAATGATTGTTTCAACTTGGAACTAGATATTATTATGATTAGATGGATATGATCCAAATTGTATACTTGTCGTACAGGTTGATTATTTCACAATGCTTATGTAAGTTTGCCCACACTAGATTAGTTTTTTGTTTTTGCTAGATTTAATGACTGGGTTTGTACTGCATTTTTTAATAAAAAATTTAATAGAATCAGAGTGCGCAATGCAGAATATATGAAAACTTAAATTATCTCTTTCTTGTGGAACTTGAACAATCCAATTTACGAGCACATCCAATAACAACAATAACAACAATAAAAAAGAGTAAAAGCTGTAAATGAAAAAATCTGAATTTTAACGTGGAAAACTCTTTTCAATGTGAGAGAATAAAAACCGCAGGTCCTAATCCAGTCAAAAACTTCTACTATCAAAATAATGGTTACAACTTACAATCAATGTCTTTCTAAATCTTTAAGAACCGACAAAACATCAAATAATCACCATCTATGGTGATTCAAACTAACAGAGATCAAAACCTAAATAGGTATTCTAAAACTAGTTAGAAAAATTATCTATTAGTTAAAAATAATTAAAGTGTACGCAAACCCACCAAAAGTGTCCCGGCTGTTGATTTCTATTAATTTTTACTAATACACCCCTCTGTAGCAGAATAGGAGACCATATGTAAAACTGATTGGGACTCCCAAAACAACAAACAAACATATGTGCAGGGCCCATTGGGCTCAATTCATAAAATGGGTCAAGTTGAACAATTTTCTCATTCGATTTATTTTTCATGTGGAGAAATCACAGACAAGTGATGGGATTTGATGACAACATAATATGTTTTTTTTTTTTTTGAGGAAATGACAACATAATATGTAACACTTGATTTGATATGAAGGAAATTATATTAAAGCACTAAAAAAGTTATAAAATTGCTCTAAGGAAAAAATAATATAATTGAAGCATTAAAAAAGTTAGAAATTTCAGACGTTTAATCCGGATTGGCTCCCTTGTAAGATCACTCTCTGAATAAAGAAAAACTTTGTTTAGTGATAATATGAGTCATAAAAGAAGGAACCGTGCAAAAAATAGATAGTGGATATTGTGGGCCTTAACATATTTGATATAGTTTTGTTTTTAGGGTCAGAGGTTAGACTGGTTAGTTGTTTTTTGAGTCATTGCCATATGTGCAACTTAAAGCAACGTCTCTCACAAATAAGTTGTATGACTGCTTTTTGAAACATGAAGTTAGAGTATCATTTTCAATTTTTGGGGGATAGTTAAGTAAACCTAACTTTCATTGAACTTGGGCTTCCATTGGGCCCGTATATGTGTTGGAAAGTTAGTCTTACACAGTCATGGTCTCCCTTGAGGCTCCAAAGAAAAAAAGGAAAATAACAAAAAAGAAATAGAAAGGAGGGAGAAAAAGAACAAATTAAAAAGAAAAAGAAAATGGGAGTTTTCGACGTTATTCCTATCGTAAAACAAGAGTATTCGACGTTATTCCTATCGTAAAACAAGAAAAAAGAAAAATTTATAAATATTCCATGTAATCTCCGACAATTTTCTTGCGGCCCAATTCAATCTCTACAAAAAAATAAAATACTCCAACATGTCATTACATTTTCATTAAAAAGGACAAATCAGTCATCTGTTAATTTTGTTTAATTACAACGAAGATTAATGGGGAATTAGTCACTTTAGTCCCTGAATGGGGAACGATTCGTCAATTTAGTCCCTGAATGCAGATAATATGCAAAACAGTCCCTGCATGGTCAATTTCAGGGACTAAAGTGACTAACGAAGTCTACATTCAGGGACTAAATTGACTAACGGAGTCTGGATTCAGGGACTAAATTGACTAACAAAGTCTACATTCAGGGACTATTTTGCAATTTATCTGCATTCAGGGACTAAATTGACGAATCGTTCCCCATTCAGGGACTAAAGTGACTAATTCCCCAAGATTAATTTATCTCGTATAAAAATGTCATATATTAATTTAAATATTATTTTTTATTAAGGACAGAACCAAGGGGTAAAGGGTCAAATTTGGTGTTTGTAAGGGTCAAATTTGGAAAATACTTGGGTGACATAATGTCACCGTGACATTAAATCTGGGCCACACAAATGTACTCATAGATGTGTTGTGTGGCCCAGATACAAATGACAATGTGTGTTGTGTGGCTTAAATTTAATGTCACGGTGAGATTTTGCCACCCAAGTGCTGTCCGTGAAATTTGATGTTTAGTTGAACAAAAATGAAAGGAAAACAAACTTTCCTTGTCTGGGTCAGACCCAGTCACTAGTCACTAGCTTTCATGTCATTTTAGAGTCCCGAAATATCAGACTCATGCCCTAATCACGCTTTGATATTTTGTTTCATATGTTTGCATCTAAGCATAGACACTTGAGAATTATTTTGATTTGGTGTATAAGACAGAAACATAGGACACTAAATTATTATGTCGTTTTGTAGTTTAAGCTATTATTCACAAGCAGGTTCTGTCTACGTTATCTTTTTTTATGAGGCTAAAAACAAATGGTGGAAAAGATCCTTCAAAAAAAAATGGTGGAAAAGAGTTGCATAAATTGTTCTGTGAAAGGAAAAAAAAATTGCATAGATTGTTCATTTCATAACCAACGAAATTTTTATATTTTAATGGAAAATCAACGGGAACTTGATCTAGCGGTGACGCGGTCGGAAGCGTAGAGTTAGCAAGCTTCAAACTTAGATAGAAAAAGAATAAGTTTGCAAACGACAAATTTGTGAAAATAAAGTTCTGAAATCCACCAGAAATTGAGGAAACTCTTTAAAATATTATTTGAATGAATAAAAGTTGATTCTTATGTTACAACTGTTAAACTTAAATAGGAAAATAACAAAACCCTAATGAATCGAAAATAACAAATTGAAACAAAAATAAAAAATTACTAAAAATTGACTAAAATAAAAATATTATGAAATTACTAAGAAATCCCTCCTACATTAAGCGGAAAGGGTTAGACGTCCACATTTAGTGTTCATTGCACCTTGATCTAACAAAAAAATTGTTGATTTAATCTCCAAATGAAATTTACTCTCATGTTGATCATAAAATCAAAATTCGTGTCTCACATGTTGCCGTTGAATTTCATTATGAAAAGATTAAAGGAGATTCTAATATTTGGTCGACATAGCAAGTGTTAATCAAACTTCAAAAAAGAATCATAGAGAATGACGTCCACCAAGTTTAATTTCTTTCCCTAGTGTCAAAATGTGTATCTTGTCCTTAATTTCTTAGCAATTTTATTTTGATGTCCTATTTACATTTCATGAAGTTCATTCTCAGCCATTTCATCGCTTTCTTTTATTTTCTTTTCAGTTACAAGTTTTTTCTTTGACTTTTCACCATATAAAATCTCTTCTTTATGTTTATCATTTTACCTACCTTTTGTTGTTCATTTTTCGTCAAAAGCTTTCCTTTGGGCTCTATGGTTGCATCAATTAAACATTCATTTATGGTCAAATTTAGTATAGTTTTTAATTAACCAAAATTCTTCGTAAAAAATTGGCGTCTCCAATGAAACAAGTTTAGAGTAACCTACGTACGTGACATTTTTTGCACTTATTGCAAATTGTGTTTATTAAGAAATGGAAGATTGAGTTGATATCAAGCTCTTCGTAAGGAAAGCCAACAAGTACCAGAGTTTACAATGCGATGAGTACAATAGGAAAGCCAATGAGTTTAATTTGGAGGAGAGAAGATGACTTATTTTTCTCTTTTAAATTACAGACACTAAAAATATTTTTTAAAAATCAATTAAAAATAGTTGAAGTATTATAGCTAATTTATCAAGTTTAGACCAGCAGCTAATTTATCAAGTAACCTTATATTTTTTTAAAATATTAAATATATTTTAAAATATAAACTTACCCTCTAAAATCCCCCCTTTAAACCCCCTTCCTAATTAGACTCTTAACACTAAAAAAAAAAAAAGGTAAAATACCTCTTTTAATTCTTTAAGTTCGACAAAAATATTCGATTAATCATTTAAGTTTTTTAAGTTTCAAATAGGTCTTTATTATCCTTTTAATGACCTATTTGAAAGTTAAAAACTTAAAAAACTTCAAATAAGTGCATTAAATTAACAATTTCAACGACCTATTTGAAACTTAAATAAACTTAAACGACCTAATTGAAACTTATCAAACTCAAAGAACCTATTTAAAACATATAAAACTTAAAGACTAACTTGGTATTTTTGTTAGGGTCATGCTAACCAGTGCCTCCGGACATTAGTTAAGCATACAAAAAAAGGAATTTATGACCATAAAAGGAAACTTTGTTGACTTATTTATGGATTAATTACACAATTTTTAATGCAATAATTACTATAGAATTTCTTTTTTAGTTACTATAGAATTTTCTTTTTAGTAACCTTAACTAGTGCCTCGAGGACACCGGTTAGCATTTCCCTTTTTGTTAAATTTAAAGGACCAAAAGAGATATTTTGCCCTAAAAGAACAACACTAACTGAATTTAACTTTAGATTAGACCGTAGAACTCTACCAATTGACATAATTTATTTCAGGCCTTCCTTTAACAAAACTGATATGAGTAGATAGTTTCTAATACTACCATAAAAAGAAATGCTAACAAGTGTTCTTAGAGTATTGTCTAAGCATCCAAAATTAAATAACTTTTATATAAAACATCGTGTAATTATGATTTATACATACTAGGTTTATTTGTGTTTTCAATACAAAATTTCTTTTTATGAGTTTCTCCTTAGATGACTTGTTAGAAAAAACCATAAAATAATTAGAAATAATGATGCATTGTTACTTAGTGATAAATTACAAAGAGCAGCCTATAAAATCAGCACGGATTTAGCATGAAAATCTTCTGTCTTTATTTTTCTTTAAACAGAGTGAGAGAGTACGAAGTGTCTGGAGTAGTATCTCCACATAACAAGCAATTTGAGTCCCATTAAATATACATACATTGAACCCATATTGTCCTATCCAATCCACTTTGCCCATAATGTCTCCAAGGTAAAAGGACTTGTCGGCGAACCCGCTGCATATTGCAATACCGTTGATGTTTACCACTCTCTCTTCTAAATTCTTTTCTCTTATTTTTTCTCCCACTTTATTCTAAATTTGATATATTCAAAACTCATATCCATAAAAAAAAAAAAGTTATATCAGTATTCCTCACGCGCCAAAATTGCGAGTGCACCATGAACCAAACTTACTATAAATAACGTTATCCATTCATTTCTATAGTTCCCACTTCACAATTTGTTAAAAATATCATCAACAAAACATAGTATCATATCATAACACTATTTATTTATTCTAATTCTAATTCTAATTCTAATGCTACACCATCGTTGTAGCTTTGCTCCGCCGTTAACCACCTCATTTTCATTCCTCCAACATCATCATCATGTCAAGCCCTAATTCTAGATCATTGAACTGGCACTACACTGAGCTTGATGATAGAGACCTAGAAATCAAAGGCAGAACACTTTTCTTTGTTATTGTACTCTTCTCCATTTTCCTCCTCGTTATTGTTCTCTTCTTCTACACACGTTGGGTCTGCCGCTACCACACTCACATCACCACGACATACTCCGCCTCCATCCACGCGCCGCCAGCTCAACCTCCACAAGGACTAGACCCTGTTGCAATCAAGAAACTGCCCATTATTCTTCATCAAGCTCCGTCGGACCCCGAGAACGGCGCGTGGGAAGAGACGGAGTGTTGTATTTGTCTTGGAGAATTTAGAGACGGTGAGAAACTGAAGGTTTTACCAGGGTGTGAACATTATTTTCATTGTGATTGTGTTGATAAGTGGTTAACTCATCAATCTAGTTGTCCACTTTGTAGAGGTTCTCTCAAAGTTGAATCTTCTTTTCCTAAGATTTTGATTCAAGAACCACCCATTAGAATTGATATTCAATTCTAGCTCTTAATCTCATTCATGGATCTTAATCTCATTTTACAAATATTAATAAAAATTATGGCTTTTCTTCATTTTACCCTAATCTTTTTTTGTTTTTTGAGTAAATTTTACCCTAATCTTTATATATACAATGATTGCTAATGCTATACCATTTTTTTCTTCTTCTAGTTCTTGTAAATCCCTGTAAAAAGAATGTATTGTAGTAAATTGCCAATGCTATACCAATTTTTCTTCTTTTGGAATGGATTCCATGCGGTCAAATATTGAGCGAATGTAGGTGAATCCCAGTCATCCGATTTTAAGCGATAGTTCTTGAGTATTTTGTTAGTGTTCTATTTTCAATCAAAATGTGTACAATGCTTTGTTTTCTTTTCTAATGATAAATATTAATATGTTAATTATTATACGTCATTTTATTGCAACGAATCCAATTACATCTTTTTGTGATTGCTTCGAACATTAATTAAACAAGTGCACATGAAATTAGGTGATAAAAAAAAGTGTAGTTGCCCTTTTTTTTTTTTGAAGGAAAAATGTAGTTGCCCATTGTTAGTTTAATTCTGGTATGTTCCCCACGTTGGACTGTAGCAATATGGGGCTAAATGAAAAGAGCAATGCTATATTTCTAGAAAAATAACATCAAGAATTCTTCAAGAATAAAGAATAGCCAATCACAATGCACTATTTGCCACAATTCAAGGAGGTGTGGCTGAAAAATAGGAAGTGGACAAATAAATCATCCAATTAAAATTTGCCAACTGTGTCTTGAAAAATTCTTGAAGCTATTTTTCTTGAAAAGTAGCATTTTCCAAATGAAAAATACATAAAAAAATAAATAAAAAGGACCACTTGTTTGATAAAGTCATGAAAGTGTTGGACTTCTGAGTCAGCTGTGATTTGGTCTACTATTTGGATCCGTGGTCCAGCTTCTTATGTGTTACATAGGTTGAAATGAGAAGATTTTTTTAATTGAAATTGGGTCCCTAAAAAGATGAATCGACATAGGTAATGCTTTTATGTAGCTTGTTTGCTTTGTTGTGACTGTGAAATATGGAGGTTTGTGGCATATTTTGCCCAATCAGCTCCCTCTCTAATCCTTTTGGTATAATAATAATGATATGGAGTTACATTACTTTACATTACATTATTCCATATATCTCAATTCAACTAGTAACACATTATTCCATATATCACAATTCAGCTAGTAATAATTATTCCATATATCACAATTCAGCTAGTAATAATTTTACCCTCAAAAAAAAAAAAAAAAAAGCTAGTAATAATTTTGAATTTGAACTTGTATGCATCTATTCGAATAATTAATTAACCACTTTATTCCTTCTTATCTGCTAAGTTTACATTGCTTTCTTGCACCAATTTATGTTGGAAAACAATTGAGCATGGCGATGTGAATAATTATTATGTGCTGATGGAAATTGAACCTGCCAACTTGGTCTCTTGTTACTTAGAAGTTTGATAGAATGGAACCAGTTGCATTCATTGCGGAAATTTGGCCTAATATGGGTGTCAATGGAGGTGTAAATTGAATAATTGATTGATTATGGACAAGAATATGGGTCCCTATACCACGTGATAGTTCCGTGAACCAACTTGATAGTTCATTTGTTCTGCTAGATATGTCTATTTGGCTATTTGCTTTGAAAAGAATATTCTGATTTAAAGTTGAGATTGGAAATAAGAAAAAGCATTTGACTTGGGGCATATGTACATTGACTGTAAACCGAAAGTAGGGCAATGTCTAATTGAATCAAGAAAAATCCATTCCTTTACCTTTATAGAAAAATAGAAAGAAAAAAAAAGTTTATTTTTTCTTAGATAAGACTCATTTAAAAGGAGTTGCTCGTATATATTCTTATAATATTTGGTGAGTGTGAAGATCACAATATGTTTTTTAATTGAATTAACAAACCAAACACTTTTGAGGTTTTTCTTAGATGCAAACATTTTTGACGTGTTTAATATTGAAATATATATTTTATCTTTATTCTTTAACAATAATATTGCATGGTAATAATTCTTTTTCCCTTTTTTTTTATCATAGTGTTAAACTACTTTGATTGATAAAAAGGACTTATATGTAATTTGGACTCTCAATTTTTAGTTGTGTAATTTTAGATTCTTAATTTAAAAAATTGACAAATCAATGATTATCATCGAATTTGATGACGTGACAAAATTGTCCACTCTCATTCATTTGCATCATTTCAATTTTATTTTTTTTGAAACGGCATAATATTATTAACCGACGAGCCCGTGCGAGAAGCACTAACAAGCTCGGGTGGAGAAAAAAAATACAATAAGGGGAAATCGGTTGTCATTCAATCACCAGGCTCGAACAAAAACCCCTTTAAAAAACCACCCAAAAACAATAGGATCAACCCAATGGGAAATAACCCCCTCTCAACAGCAAACACCCAGCTCCGATATCAAAACTGCCAGCCCAAAACTGTACTAGCAGCAGCCCCAGCAGCACGCACCAAAACAGCCTCTGCACCCCTGCACATGCACCCACAGACAGCCGGAAGACCGCAGAAAAAACCACCCCAAAAAACAGCTCTGCTTGTGACCGACTTCTGTCCACACAGCTGCCTCAAAACCCACACACATGGAGCATCCCTATCAACCACGCAAGCAAAACCGCGGATTCCAGCACCACTCATAAAACAAACAAGACTCTGTAAGCAATCTCGACAGACACCATTGCCAAGACAGCCGTTTAATTTGATCCACCAAGTCCAAAATCTCAAATGTTTTAGCCTTAAAAATCATATCGTTCCTAGACCTCCAAACCACCCACACCACCACATGCCAAATAATCCACACACCCCTCCGAAGCTTCTTAGGATACACCTCTCGCGACCATCCAAGAGCATGAAGGAATAAATTCGGCGGGGTTATTAAGTTAAAATCCAACCACCTCATGATTTCTCTCCAAACTTTAGAGACCCAACTACAATGAAGAAAAAGATGAATCACCGTTTCCTCCCCATCTTCACAAAACACGCACCTTTTCGACTCCTCCTCCCTTATAAGACTTCTTTTCGCAAGATTAATCTTGGTAGGAATTCTATCTAGCAACAAAGTCCAAGAGAAAGCCACAACCTTTACCGGAGCCTTAGACCTCCAAATTTCCTGGAAAATCACCTTTTCTACCTCATTCAAGTGAACCACACCATAAGAGAGAGTATGAAGGAGAGAATAACAAGACTTGACGGAAAAAGTTCCATCCTCTCCGGGCTTCCAAATCCACACATCCGGCCTCACACCCATAACAATCCCTTCCAACCGAGCCTCAAGATCCTTGAAAGATCCTTCTCCCACTCAAACAAATCCCTCCGCCAATTAAAAATCCACCTCACACCCCCCTCCACACCTCGGCACATATCACCTACCCTACCATCTTGAGCACTAGTCAATGAGAAAAGACGTGGGAAAGACTCCATCAAAGGCACATTAGACACCCACACATCCTTCCAAAAGAAAGTCCTCCTCCCATCTCCAACCTTTCTTACCACTTCCCTTGTGAACCACCGGACCTCACTACTCCCTTCCAACCCCATTAAATCCTTCCACCACCGCGAGACACTCGATGGCCACACCTTGTAACAGCCCGATTTTTTTCGTTAGATTTATTTTATTATGTGTGTTATATGTGTTCTTATGTGATTATTCGCCTCTGTGTATATTTTTGGTTAGGAATTGTAGAATTCGGTGTTAGAAGGGTATTTTAGTCATTTTGGACTTAGGGCATTTGGTCATTTTGAGAGTAGGGGTAATTTTGTAATTTTGCATAAAGTTATTTTTAGTATTTAGTGAGAGTTATTATTTTACCAAGTTACTAGAGGGTGTAGTAATTATTTTATTTACCGTTAAGTGACCGTTAGTGTTATATTTTACCGGTAAGTGAGTATTAACATTTTTGAGGTTGAATTAGAAATGGGTTAGGCCCATTAAGGTTTGTGAGATAAGCCCATTAAGTGAGCCTATATAAACTAATGTTAGTGAAGAGATAGGGTTACAAACATTTTCATTTCAATTTTCATTTAAGAAGAGAAGAGATAGAGGCTAGAAGGAAGAACAAGAACAAGGGTTAGAGGCAAGAGGGATTCATCATCTAGGAGCTAAATTGAAGCTTGTGTTAGAGATTCTTGGTGCTAGAGGTAAGAGGGTTAGGTTTCAACCATAATTCATCTTTTTTTTCTTTACCCATTTTTGTTAAATTGATGAATTGAACCTAATTGTTGTAAAATTCATGCATAATTGTTGTTGTTATGTTTGAGAACATGATTTATGTGATAATTGCATGTTAGTATGTGAATTAACATGTTCAAATGCATAGTTGTTGGTGTTTTGTGTTCTTGAGCAAGATTGATGAGAATTGATGTTGTGATTTTGAATTGTGCATGAATTTGTGTTCATTAGTTGTTGTTATTGATTTGGAACATGTTGTTGGTGAATGGATACATTGGGTATCATGAATTGGTGAATTATGATGAGATTTGTTGTTGTTGTTCAAATTTGTGAAGTTGTGCTAAGTGGTTCATGTGAAGGACCGAAATGAAATTTTGATATATGAAATTGTTGGCTGAGTTTTTGATGTTGTTGGATGAATTGAACTTGGTAGAATTTCTGTTTTCATGTCGTGATTTTGTTAGTCGAGTCGTTTGGGAGAAAACGGGAATTTCGTGTGAAAATTCGAGTGTTAACCGTTTTGAAAATGAGTGTGATGTGAGGTTTTGGAAAATGATTTTGGGGTGGTTGAAACTTGAATTTTTCTGTACATTATGATAGAGCTATGTGTTAGGAGAATGTAGGCGAAAACGGCATCGAAAACGGGTTAACGGTTTGGATTTTACGCGCGAAAACGTGAAAATTGGAAAATCTGATGCTGTCTATCAGGTGGCCATCGTACTACGATTTTGGCCATCGTACTACGATTTTTGACCAGTTTTTGGAGTGTTTTTGCACTGGAAAAATAATACTACGATGGAGAAAAATCGTACTACGATTTTGCCTGACCAGAAACTTTAAAAATGCATTTTTCTTCAATCCAATAGCTTCCAAACTTGTTCCAAAGTGTAGGGGCCTTATCCTAACTATCTAGGGGTGTTTTTATGAAGGAAATAACTTTGTTTAAAGGGGTCTATTGAGTTCTTATGTTGCTTGATATTGAAATGAATTAACTAAGAGATGAACTTGATAAATCCTATGATTTCGTTGCATTTGGCCGATGAAATGCTTATGTAACCTCTACTGCACACATATGTGAATTGTGAGAATACAAGCATAGGCAATTGAGCTTGTTTACTTGGTTTTGACTCGAATGTCCAATTAATTTAATGTTGTGATTTTGAGAGACGAACTTGACTAAAGACGACTTTTGAGAATCATTGGATTGTGAATCCTTTATGGAAAGTTATTACATGTTATATGAAGATGATTGGTGGTGTACTTATGTGACAACTACATGTTGTGGGATTTTTTTTGATATTGTTGGTGATTGTATATATGATACGTGGTGGTAAATTGTTAATGATTGCATATATACAAGTATTGGTGATGGTGAGGTGATTATTGTTTGTGTGAACATATGCATTTGTAGTTGAGTCATATGTTCATGCATACATGACTGATGGTGGTGGATTTTATATCCAATAGAGGTGATTACGATGTTTTTGTTGCATCGAAGGTGACGACCTTGAGGTGTTTTGGTACCACATGCATCTAGATGAGTCTAGAGACATTGCATAAACTGTTGGTGGATTGAATTGCATTAAGATGTGTTTGATGGTTGATTATTG
This sequence comes from Medicago sativa, assembly GCF_051527215.1. Taxonomy (NCBI): domain Eukaryota; kingdom Viridiplantae; phylum Streptophyta; class Magnoliopsida; order Fabales; family Fabaceae; genus Medicago; species Medicago sativa. Next base: position 72,788,179 of record NC_140751.1, on the reverse strand, counting down.
CTAATTGTACTTGCGGATCGAATTGTTAATTGTTGATTGACAAGGTGAGGTTGTGATATGTGTATGATACACTTGTGGATATGAACTTGATATAATGATATTGAATGATCTTGGATTGCTTATATGTTGTGAATATTGAGGAACTATGTATCAATTGTCATTCTTTATCCTTGATTATATCTTTCATTTTCAAAGTTCTTATTAATCTTATATGGATTATGATGATGTAATGCTAACCCTCAGTGGTTTACCACCTACCTTTCCGTATGGACGGGTAGATGGAGTGCAGGATGCTTAGTCTGTTTTGCTTGATGATGCCGAGGAGTGAAGTTCCTCTTTATTTGCAAGTGTCTAGATTAGGGCTCTGATCTAGGATAGTTCTTGCATGTTGCTTTATTGACTATGTATTTTGGAGTTGAGATATTGTTGTATTTGAGATATGGAGGATATATTTTTATTGGGAGTTGTTTATGGATTATATGTATATGTTCCGCTGCTATGTGATGTGACATGATCTTTTTGCATGTATGTATTGTGGTTTATTCGAAGACGTAGCATCTATTTCTAGAATATGTTTGTTTATTCGCGTGTTTTACCGCTTATTAGAAATAGGGTGTTACACACCTCACCCACCGCTCTACTTCTCAAACTTGCCATATGACCATATCTATCTTCAAGCACCTCACCCCATAAAGACGGCTCATTAATAAGGAGACACCACCTCCACTTCGCTAGTAGACTCAAATTCACCAATTTAATGTCTCTAACTCCAAGCCCCCCATTTTTCCTAGCTTGACAAACCGTCTTCCACTTAACCCAACAAATCTTCTTATGCCCCCCTACACCACCCCAAAGAAACCTTCTTTGGATACCTTCCACCAACTTAATCACCTTTGCCGTCATTTTCAAAAAAGATAGATAGAAGATTGGAATAGAATTGATCACCGAGTTCAAGAGGACAATGCGACCTCCTAAACTAATATACTTATTACCCCAAGTATTTAGTTTCAATCTAATACGCTCCAAAACCGACTCCCAAGTTGACAACTTTCTCGGATTAGCACCCACCGGTAGCCCCAAATACATAAAGGGAACGGAACCAACACCACAATGAAGAAAATTAGATGCCATATCCAAAAATTCCGCCGAAACATTCACACCCATAAGACTACTCTTATGGAAATTAACCTTCAAACCCGACACCATCTCAAAACCTCTCAACAACGCCTTAAGGGTCCATAAATTCTCAATGGAAGCTTCCTCAATACATAAGGTGTCATCCGCATATTGAAGATGGGAAATCACCGTACCACCCCTCTTCATTTCAAAACCTTTAAAAAGGTTACGATTAACCGCATTCTCCATAATGCCACTAAATCCTTCCGCCACCAAGAGGAAGAGGAAAGGCGCCAACAGGTCCCCTTGTTTAAGGCCCCTTTGAATATCAATCTCTTCGGTAGGAGTCCCATTCACAAGGATAGACATGCTACCTCCACACACACACGCCTTCATCCAAGCAATCCACTTATCAACAAATCCCACCCTTCTAAGCATGTACTGCAAGAAACTCCAATCCACCGAATCATAAGCTTTCTCAAAATCCACCTTAAGAATTAAACACTCCCGGTTACGAAGTCTTGCCAACTCAACCACCTCATTAGCAATAACCACACTATCCATCAAATTTCTACCCCTTAAAAATGCCGATTGAGATTTAGAAATAACCGGGTTCATCACCTTAGCCAACCTCCCGGCCAACACCTTAGCAAGAATCTTGTATAAACTACCCAACAAAGAAATATGCCTAAATTCTTTAAGGGACAAAGGACTTCTCACCTTGGGTATAAGCGTGATAAAATAAGAAAGGAGGCTCCTTGAAAGAACCACATTACCATGAAATTGATCAAAAAAGTTTCTAACTTCAAATTTGATAAGGTACCAAAATTGCTTGAAAAAAGCAAAATTAAAGCCATCCGGTCCGGGACTTTTATTACCATACTCTCCTTAACAACCACTTCAATTTCCTCCAAAGAGAACGGAGCCACAAGAAAACCATTATCCTCCTCGGAAATAGAAGCGAAATTCACCCCATCCAACCTAGGCCTTTCCCAATCGGAACTCGCCACTTGCCTTTTAAAATAATCCACCACCGCACCTCTAATATCATTCACACCGAACACCCACTCATCGTTCACTTTGAGTGCCTTTATCCCATAAATATTTCAATTGAACTTCTTAATTTAATATCCTAGTTTTGAAGACTTTCAAGAATTAGAACATTCACATTCATGTCATGTCACCTAATATATTGCTATGTCATCAATCGGATGGTCAAAATCATGGAGTTGTCAAAATTTCTAAAATGGAGAACCAAAATTGAACAATTAAAAATAGGGGAACCAAAACTGAGTTTAAGCTTAAAAATAGTTTTGCATAAATATTCTTGTATGGACACGTAGGGTGTACCTCTTAAACAAAAGGTGTAGTTTTCACGTAAGTGGTCTAATCCGCCGCGACTAGTCGTATGCTCCTTCTCCAAGTGAGAAAGTAGGCCTGCAAAAGACACTTTTATGCCAACGTAAGGCGATTGTGCTAGCAAGTAAGTGAATATTGAGAGCGTGATATTATCATACCTGGGGTAAAACATTTGTTTATGATGATGTGTTCTAGTGATGCGATCCTTGCTGTTCATATTTCTACAACTACGATTTTTTTGGTACAAACATGTATTCTATTTTTACATTGTTTTTACATTTTTTTTTTCATTCAACATTACATTTTCTATCAAATTTTACTGTTCGCTGTGTGAATGAAAACATTGCCCACAGAGCCCTTATTTTACATAGAAATTTGTCATTTATTTGACATGGATTTTGACCATCAAAGAGTTCCATCCTTTAGTTATAGATGACAATTACATTACCCATCAACAAAAGATAGATGATGAGATATTTATTAATTATAAGTTGATATCGATCAAAATCATTCATCATCCACTGTTTATGTTATGATATAAATATGATTTGTTTGACCCTTCCCACCTTTTCACATTTTTGCATGCGGATATATACTCTTTCATTATAAATTTAAGATGTCTGGTCTTAAGCAGGGGAGGGATGCATTGTCATCCCTACAAATCATTATTTTTAAGGAGCAAATCATATTTTTATAATTCTATCTTTTTGTGAGAAAAAAAAAACAGTAACTCTATTTTTTTTAATTAATTAATGAGATGGACAAGTTATTTGTATTAATTAATGAGATGGACATGCATCATTTTATGGTATAGTTCGGGCACACTGTTTCTCCTTCTAGCCATGCATAACTTATGAGGATTCGTCTTTGCCACATCACATATGAGCAGTTATATTTAATTTTACTAAATTGTTGTTTCATATATTTCTAAAAACTATCTCAAAATAAAAATATTTCTGAAAACGACTATCTCTTCTTCTGAAGGTGGATACTGTGAAAAGCAAGGAATTCTATATAATTTTTAATATCCATATCAACACTATAACTTTTTTGGTGGATGTTGAATTTTCGATTGTACTATAAAAATAATCCGATTAAATCGTTTATTGATGTCACTTTTTAATTTGTTAATTAATGCTTGAAACCTCTCAAAATGTTTTAAAAAATAATAATACATATATATTATTTTTGTTTTCTTCTACATATTTTCTGTGAAGATAATCATATTTGATGTGTTTCAATTGGTGTATCTCTCACATGAAATATAATCATTGTTTCACTTGTAAATAGGGTGTTCGCATCCAAACAAACCTAGAATAAAACCACAAATCAATTAAAATAACAGAGAAACCACACAAAACCAAAATATATTGGATGTGTTTGAACGTACTTTTGTAACAACCACTCGAATCGGATTAGATTTTGGATTCTTTTCTTAAAGCAAACCAAATTGCATACATAAATATCAATATTTAAAAAGATACCATATAGACGACTTCCAATAAATTATATTTTTTTTTAAATAAAGATCATTTTATAATTTTTTTTTGACAAAATCATTTTATAAAATTATTATCTCATATAATAATTATTTTTAATATGTATAAAAAATCTTTAGGTGGCCGTAGTTTAAAAAGGGGCCAGGGGTAGTTGTTAAAAGTCATTGTAAAAATATTATGAATTCATTTCGTATCAACAATAAGTGCAATAGTTTTTTTTTTTGGACAAGATGTGCAATAGTTTTTTTTGACAAAAGTAGATCAACTAATTTGTTTTTATCACATCTAAGTTCTAATAACATTTCATAAAAAAAAGTTATAATAACATTTTTCGCTTTTTTTTATAAGGTTTACAAATTAAGAAAATCAGTTTTTTTTTTTTAAAGTGAAATCGAAACCCAAAATGTAAATTCATCTAAATTAAACACCTAACGTATAATTAATTAAAAGTTGAAATAGTAGAAACTAACTTGTTTGACTTTCAAAGATGGCTCCATATGCTTTAATGTGATTGGTATGTCATGAAGGTAATTAACCCCAATTATCCTAGAAAAAACCTTTTTATTTTGGAATAGGAAGTGCTTATCTAGCAGAATTAAGAATTATGGGGAGTGTTGGAAGGGTTCATGTATGCTAGAAGGTTGCAATTTCAATTTATTGAGTTGCATGTTGACTTCTTAGTTGTTGCGAAAGCTATCACTTCACATGGGCATGGTAGTTGGAGAGGGAGGTTGCTAGTTAACAAGATTCATCGCTTGCTTGAGAAGTTGTTGTTCACCACTCTTACCGTGAAACAAACCAATGCGCGGACGCTTTAGCTAACTATGGTTGTTCGATGGATTGAGGGATATGTTTCTTTGATGTATGTCCTAGCAATATTAATCTTCTGTTTACTTTCTGATTTGATGAGGAATTCTACCCCACGTGTGATATCGTTGTAATATCTCCTTCTTTTTGGGCTAGATCCTCATCGTTATAAAAAAAAAAAAATTATCTTGGTCTCTATTGGTGTTTGAAAAAATCATTTGTATAACTTCTGTTTTGAAAGAATCATTTGTGTAAACTTGAATAGCAAGTATTATATATTTTCTCTTTTTACATTGTTACATTTTTTTTTTAAGAACATTGTTACATTTTTTTGCATTCAACGTTAAATTTTCTATCAGATTTTACTTTTGGCTGCGTGAATAAAAGCATTGCCTATAGTGCCCTTATTTGACATTGAAATTTGTCGTTTATTCGACATGAATTTTGATCGTCAAAGGATTCATTTCTTTAGTTATATTTGACAACTACATTATTTGTCAACGAAATATTGATAAGATGTTTATGTTGAATTGATATCAATCAATATCATTCATCATCTACTATTTATATTATATAATATAAATATGATTGATTTGACCTACAACTCCTTTTCTTCTTATTATTTTATTTGACAAAATATTCTGAATTCAAAAAAATTCACATTTTTGCGAGCGAATAATTATCCATTCATCCTAAATTTAAGATGTTGGGTCTTAACAGAGTGAGAGGGGGACCGCATTGCCATTCCTACAAATTATATTTAATACAATTCTATCTTCTTGTAACCAAAAATAATATAATTATATTTTCTTTTATAACTTTTGCCATGCGGTGAGCTAGTTGTATTTTCTTTTCTTAACTTTGACTTGCCATGCCGTGAGCTAGTTGTATTTTCTTTTCTTAAGAAAAGAGATTAGTATTCAGTACAGGTTATTAATTTGTATTAATTAATGAGATGGACATGTATCATTTTATGGTATAGTCCGAGATCACTGTTTCTCTTTCTAGCCAATGCATATACTATGATGCATCGTCTTTGCCACATCACATATACTATCTTATATTTAATTTTATTTTATTTTTTGGTACAAATCTTATATTTAATTTTACTAAATTGTTGTTTTATATATTTCTTAATACTGTCTCAAAATAAATATAGTTCTTCCTTCAAAAAAAAAAATATAGTTCTAAAAACGGTTCTTTCTTCTTCACTTGGTAAGCACTTTCAGAAGGTGGATACTGTGAAAAGCAAAGGGCACTAAGCTTAGGCGGTAAGGATTTACATATATGTATCATCATTAATTAATTCATGGAACCTCTAAAATAATAATGCATAGAACCTCTCATATTTCTCTATAAACTTGTACAAGGATAATTTTTTTTTTCCTTTCTACACAACAAAGATAATCCATATTTGATGTGTGCCAATTGCTTAATGTGAGTGTAACTCTCACATGATATTTAATCATTGTTTGTTAGTTTTTAATTTTTCAATGATATTTATTAGATATTTTTTAACAAGTAAAAATGAGATATATAGTACGATCGAAAGAGGATCCTCAATAGCACAAGGTGTACCCGAAAAGGACCTCAAAACCATACAATCAAAAAGTCACCAAGTAAGCGAACAAAAGCAAACTAGTCGATACCCAAACAAATTAAACAAACAAATGGGCAAGATAAATTTAATGCATTTTTTTAACTATTTCATGGGTTTCAATCATAACCGACTATTTTCATTTCTAATTGTTAATTTTTAGCATATTATATATAGATTGTATTTTACAACAAACAAATGATTTTATAGTGTCTTTATGATATAAATTTTAGTAGATCTTTTATAAAAATTGTTATTTGGATATCAAACAATCGATCCAAACTAAACTGCATAAATTTAATCAGATATTTTTTTAGAAGTAATTTAAACCGAAGCACAAGCATTTACATTTTTGGATTTGATGATTTTTTTTCATAACCGATCCAAATTGTACCACAAACATACATAATTGACTCAATTGGTTAAATATAACTCCGCCAGTAGAAAAAAAATCTTTTTTATGTTAAAAAAAAAAAGTAATCTTTTTATATCAAATGGATTGTTGTTTTGTGTTTCCTAAGCAATACTAATTTTTTATTTAATCTTTTAATAAATTAATGTTATATACATTACTCTTAATAACGTATAATTTTTTAAAATATAGATCAATTTATAAAATTACTATCTCATATCATAATTAATTTTAACATGTATAAAAAAATATTTAGAAGGATGTAGTTTTTTTTTTTGTGGTGGTCGAGGTTTGAACCTCAGACCTCACATATATTATGCATTGTCCTTATCAACTAAGTTAAGTTCACGATGATAGAATGCCGTAGTTTAAAAATAGGAACGGGGGTAGTTGTTAAAAGTCAATGTAAAAATATTATGAATTCATTTCGGTCTCTATATAAGCATAAGACATCCTCTTGTGTTTACCACATTACAAGAACATTGCATTCATATTTCATTTGATTTCTAAACACATAGTGAAGATGGCTATGAAAATGAACAAGGGAATTCCACTAGCTACATTCCTTCTTCTGCTACTTATTTCTATAATTTCCACATCCCATTCCTTATCATCCTTGGATGCCAATTCCACAGAATTATCATTTTATAACCTCATTTCTTCTACTGTTTTACCGATTAAAAAAGGGCCACGTGGGTAGGGCATCAATGCCAATTTTATATCCTCAACAATTTCATTCCAAAATATATACATCCACTTATGACTAACTCATTTTTTTTTATGATGATGCATGCATTGCAGGGATTACACAGTGTCCCTCAAAATTGGCAATTCCGTACAGTCCTTTAACCTTTTTATTGACACGGGTAGTGATCTCACTTGGGTTCAGTGTGATTATAAAGATTGTCAAGGTTGCACCATGGTAATAATTAATCATGTTTGACATAATTACATTAATCTAATAATTAATTAGTACTATGTGTTGATCTTTGTTGGTTAATTTTGCAGCCTAAGGATAAGCTATATAAACTTAAACCGAAGGATAGCAACCTAGTGTTGTCTGGGAGTAACTTGTGTGCTGCGGTACAGGAAAAACCAAGACATCCTAATTTTGACCCATTTAAACCATGTCCGTATGATTTAGGATATATAGGCAATTTTAAAACTAAGGGTTTCCTAGTAAAAGACAGTATTCCCATACAAAGCTCTGCTGGAACTTTAGGGTCCCCTGAGCTGACATTTGGGTGAGGCACTCGCACGCACCAAAGATTTTTTTAATTTACTATTTTGATTTGATAATAATTTATGTGTTCAAATTAATATGGCAGGTGTGCAAATTATTTGAAGGTTCCTATACCTGAAATGATCCCAGAGGGGATCCTAGGGCTTGGGAATGGTGAGGCCAGCATATTGTCCCAGCTTAAATCTAAAGACTTGATTAAAAATGTGGTAGGTCATTGTCTTAGTGACAAAAATGGAGGAGGAGGGTATTTATTCTTTGGAGATAAATTCATTCCAAAACTTCCTTCACAGATTAGTTGGACACCTATGCTGAGTCCCTCAAAGTAAGTAAATGATTTAATAGATGTTGCCACTTATATACATATATATACACAACCTTAATTAATTTAATTTGTTTGTTTATGTAGAAATAACAAGGTTGAGGAAGGACGCTATTTCTCAAGACTAGAAGATCTGATTTACAATGAAAAATCTACTTCCATCAAGAATCTTGAGCTTATGTTTGATTGCGGGACAACGTTTTCATACTTCAATTCTAAAGATTATAAAATTCTTTTCAATCTGGTGAGCAAAAATCATAGAAATTAATTAATTATAAGGAACCTTATTATATATCAATTTCATCAGCTTATTTATTTACTATACCGTTTTCGGTTCATAGTGGTTGTTGATTAAATATTAATTGATATTTCAGATAAACAGTGAATTGAATTCGAAAGGAAGTAGGTTTACACAAATTAAGGATGACGATCTAATTTGTTGGAAGGGTGACAAAAAATTTGAGTCTATAGGCGAAGTGAAGGACAGAGGGTATTTGAAGCCTATAATATTAAGCTTCTCAAACAATAAAGTGCAGTTTCAACTACTAGTTGAACATTATATAACCCTCTCAGTGAGCACCTTTTATTAAGCTACCTTTGATTTTATGATCCTCTAATTAAGTAATTATATACTAAGTTACTAACATGCTAGCTTATTTTTCAGAGAAATGGAAACATATGCATGGCGATCGCAGATAGCAGTGTAGAAGGCTTTGGTGATGATAATGTGATAGGAGGTAGTAAAGAAATTTTTCTTTTTATTTTCGGTTGTACATATAACAGCCCTCTTATTACTTTGATTGTAACAACATTTTGTTTTGGTGTCAACAGCTTTCTCTATGCACAATAAAATTATGATTTTTGACAACGAGCAAAAGCGGATTGGATGGGTCCCTGACGATTGTACTAAACTTTCCACACATCGTTGATCGATTGAGGCTTAAGAGGGAGGATATGGATGATGACAAGATTGAATAAAATAAATACACATCATGTATTGTACTAGCCTTAAATAAATTGCATTCCTCACCAAAAGAATTAACATTATATATATGATAATTAAATTCAATAAATATTTGGTTGTGGAGTTATTTTTTCATTTACTCTATTCTAATGAACTCACCACTTGTGTTGAGTGTATTTTTAATATGTTGTCCACAAAACTTGTGTTGTTGGCATATGTGATCCAATAAGTCTTCTCATAATTTTTCTTTTGAAGCAAACAATAACTCTTCCTATCTCATGTGATAATGGAATAGGTGTAATTAACAACCCGCATTTTCCCATAGTAAGATACTTCATACCTAACGTTAGTGACACTAACTTATGTGAATTAGAGGAGAAAATAATTAGTAGACTAAGAATTCTGATCAAGCCCAACTTAAATTTTATGCTCAAAACTTAGTCAAGGGACACATTTGAGATAGTGGAATTTATACTGTAATTTCTCTGCATACAGTAACAAAACCTCACTATCTTCTCATTCCACTCTAAAATCAGAAAAGAACACAAAGTTCTTCCCTCATATCTCTTCTCTTCTTCGTTCCTCTATCCCTACACCACAACAAACCATACTCTTCAACCATTCTTCAAATCAAACCAACATGCAATATTATGTTTAGAATAAGCACTTGATTACAATTCAGAAAGATGGAAGCAAAGAGGAGCTTTTAATTAGGGTTCAATTGGGAAATAAAGCTTAGAGCAAAGGATTAGAGAAAGGGTTAGCATCAAAGGAAGAGTTAAGGAGCTAACATCACCATCATCTTTTATCAATTAAGGTGGGTTTCCATTCCCTCTCCCTCATGCATGCATGTAGAAGAAATTAGGTTTGGGGTTTTTGATGATGAGTATGAACATTTGAATTAGAGATTGAAATTGATGAATTAAGATGTTGGGTAAAATAATAATGAATTTAAAGAACTCACGCATGAGTCTTTATAGTTGAGGAAATAGTGCAGTCATATGCGTATTATATGTTTGATGTTTTGATTGTTAGAGAATTAAAGTTATGGCTTAAATATGCTTTTGGTCCCTGCAAATATAGTCAATTTGGGTTTTGGTCCCTGTAAAAAAAAACTTTTGAAATCAGTCCCTGCAAAATTTTTTGTTTTTTAAAAAGGTCCTTGGCCCTACTTTCTTGCCTATGTGTCAGATTTTTGCCTACGTGGCATATGCTTACTGTGTCACTTTGTCAATGTGGCTTCCATGTGGCATTTATTTCAATTAACTTATTTAATAAATATTTTTAAAAGACAAAAATTATATTTTCAAAATTAAAATAAAACAATTAATGTTATTTAATTAAAAGACAATTCATCTTCTTCTTCTTCTTCTTCTTCACGTGTTCTTCCAATACCACCATTGTCATGCTCTTCATCACAAAATGAAAAAAACACACGGATCTTTATTTTCTCCACATGAATCTTCAACCCAAAATTAAGAATCTTATCATCTTCATCTTCATATGCATTTGCATTTTCTAGTATCCTATTCTTTTCGGATCTTGTTGTACTTGAACTTGGGTTGAAGATTTTTTCAAGATCTTCTCAAACCAGATCTAGAATATCCCTGGTTCCATCCCCACCACGTCCTCAACTCCCAAATCTTCTTCACTTGATTCATTCCGTTACCACAGCAGCGCTGTCGTCATGTCGCGACAACAACACTTAAAGCGAAACGCGACGCAACCCATGAACCAATCCGCCACGCAAAACGCGACGATCCAAACCGCCTCTGAACCCAACCCATCATCATCTTCATCATCAGAACCGCACACTTCATTCGAAAAAAACAAAACCTTTGCCACACGAGTTCTTTCAAATCGATGCACTAGACCTTGCCCCTCGTTTGCTTGAGATATGGAATCGGGTAATTCGAAATTGAATTGGAAAATTTGAGATATGGAAATTGGGTAATTCGCCATTACATGGGGATGGAGAAGGTGAATTCGAAGGAGAAGGAACATTAAGAAGAAGAATGGACAAAGGGGATTAAGGAGGAAAAAAAGGAAGGAATAATGGAAGACGAAGGAGATGAGAGAAAGGGATTTTATGATCTTTCAGAATTAGAAAATAAAAATTAAAATAACATTTTCTGATTTATTATTTTATTTTATAATTATTTAAATCTATGTAAATGCCATGTGTACATGTATGCACAATAAGCATCTGCCACGTAGGCAAAAATCTGACACATAGGCAAGAAAGTGGGGCCAAGGACCTTTTTAAAAAACAAAAAATTTTGTAGGGACTGATTTCAAAAGTTTTTTTTTACAGGGACCAAAACCCAAATTGACTATATTTGCAAATACCAAAAGCATATTTAAGCCTAAAGTTATTAATTTATTGGAATGTTAATGGTTGATATTAGTATGTGCTAGAAAGTAAATTGAATTTGTTGTACCGAAACTAACTGTGATTGATGTGGTTTACTGAATTCTTGAAGTGGTTTGATGAAATGTATAAATGCTAGGTAAGTTAAACCTAGAAAGTTATTGATGTCCTAATTGCATATGAAAATAGAATTTCAAAGATGAACCAGAATTTCCTGAAAATTTCTGCATAGAATATGTTCAATGCATGATTTTTCATAATTTATTGGTTATGAATTTTCAAATGGGACCAATTGCATCAGTTTCGATTGTAAATTGGCTATCTTCAATAAAATCTTTAAAAAATAACTGATTTTATATGACAGATTCATTTACAGTTTTATCAACAGCTGTGCTGGAATTGTGTTTTATACATCAGTTTTGGAGTACGATTTTTATTAAATTAACTACATTGACTTTGGATATGGGACCAACTTCATTGTCTCTGTATGTGTATTGGCCATCTGTAGTAAATTTTGCAAAAAGTTATAACTTCAATTTATATGTCATTCATGACTTTGATTGACATATGATTTTGCAGAAAATTCTGCTTTTATAATCTATATATACTTTCATGTTTCTATGTGAAGTTGGACATTCCTTGTCCGTAATAAGTTTAATGTTTCATGATTGTTTAGACGATTGTTAAGTTTAAGTGGGAATATTAGGATTCACTCTAGCTAGGTGGATTCTCCGTCTACAACGGGACGTGTAAGAAGGGGTAATCGGGGCACCGTTTACCGGAGCTAATATATCTCCGCCTTACCAAATGATATAACTGACTTGTCAATGATCGTTCTTATGTAACAACCATTTATGTTCACAAGTCCGTTAGTTTAGGTTATCGAGGTTTTCCCACGTTCGGTAACCTAGAGGATTGCTTATATTATTTATAAGTGATAATTGTAAGAGGATTGCTTATATTATTTATAAGTGATAATTTTAAGAGGATTGCTTATATTATTTATAAGTGATAATTGTAAGAGGATTGCTTATATTATTTATAAGTGATAATTTTTTTTAGAATAAGTAATTGGATAGTAATGTTAATTGTGCATAATTAACTGATGACTTTTAACCGAGTATATTTAATTTCCTTAATACACTTACATCTTATGAAAAATCTTGTTCAAAGGCAGGATTGTGTTTTATCCCACGTCGGGAAGCTCACTGAGATAATTAATATCTCACCCCACGTTGATTTCTATTTTTTCAGGTGCAAGTCATTTCAATGTATCATCAAAGGCCGGATCACAATCAGAGTCTAGTTTAGGGTCTAATCATCTATTATATTTAAAACAAGTGACATTCATGTATTTATAAATATTTTGTAAATATTTCTTGTAAAGGAAGGTATTCAAAGTCATTTATCTAAAGTTTTATGTTAAAATCTTAAAGTCAAATCCTAATTGAGATGAAAATATTTTAAATTTTTAACTCTCAAATTAGGACGTTACAATAGGACAAATAGTTTCAGTAGTCTACAACCTTAAATTAAAAAATGAATATGTCACATTTTTTTCTCATTCTGTTTTCGTTTCAGTTTATTTATTTCCCTTAAAAAATGAAATCATCATACTCTTTTTAAAGATTAGGAATTCAAATAAATATAAATAATGTCTTATAAGTACATACTGTCAAGACTTCTTCACTTCTCTCTTGACAAAAGAAATAAAATTTAAGGTGTGTAGTCTAGCCAATATAGACCACTTAAGCAAAACAAATAAATAAATAGGTTCTAATGAAAGACTTTTATTCCTCATAAAAGTAAATTGATAATAAAATTAATTATTTTTGGAAAAATTAAGGGTTCAATATATAATATTTGTAAACATTGATTAAATTGAAGAGATTAGGTAGTATTTACTGCAGGTTATTTGTATTAATTAATGAGATGGACATGCAGCATTTTATGGTATAGTTTCTCTTTATAGCCATGCATAACAACTATCATCGTCTTTGCCACATCACATATAAGCAGTTATATTTCATGTTATGAAATTTTTTGTTTCATATATTTCTAAATACCGTCTTAAAATAAAATACTTCTAAAAATGGATCTTTCTTCTTCACTCAGTAAACACCTTCTGAAGATGGATACTGTGAAAAGCAAGGGCGTTAAGTTAGGCGGTTGGGATGTATATATATGTATCCTCGTTAATTAATGCATAGATAGAACCTCTTAAAAAAAATGCATACAACCTCTAAAATTTCTCTATAAACTTGTACAGGGATAATCATTTTTTTTTTACAAAACAAAGATAATCATATTTAAAGTGTGTGGATTGCTTAATGTGAGTGTAACTCTCAACTGAAATTTAATCACCGTTTGCGGGTTTTTAATTTTTCAATAATATTTATTAGATTAATTTAATGCAATTATTTTACTATTTCATGGGTTTCAATCATAATCGACTATTTTCATTCCTAATCGTTAATTTTTAGTATATTTTAGATTATATTTTACTACAAACAAATGATTTTATTGTGTTTATGATATTAATTTTAATAGATCTTTTTAAAAAATTGTTATTTGGATATCAAACAATCGATCCAAACTAAACTACATAAATTGAATCAAATTTTTTTTTTAGAAGTAATTTAAACCGAACCACGAGCATTTGAATTTTTGGATCTGATTTACTATATTATACTATAATCTGCATAAATAAATTTTAATTCTTTTTTTATTTGTATAATATACTATATTAATCTATTATTTGCTGGTTTTTTATTTTTGAATAATACTTATTAGATAAATTTAATGTATTTTTTTACTATTTCATATGTTTAAATCATAATCGACTATTTTCATTCCTAAATGTTAATATTTACTGTATTATAGATTATATTATACAACAAACATATGACTTTATCGTGTCTTTATGATATTAATTTTAATAGAGCTTTTTTAAAAGAATGTTATTTGGATATCAAACAATCAATCCAAACTAAATTACATAAACTTGAATCGGATATTTTTTTAGAAGTCATTCAAACCAAACCATGAATATTTAAATTTTAGGATCTGATCATTTTTTATTTCATTACCGATCCAAATTGTACCACAAACATACATAATTGACTCATAATAATTATTTTTAATATGTATCACCACAAACATACATAATTGACTCATAATAATTATTTTTAATATGTATCAAAAAACTTTAGATGGCCGTAGTTTAAAAAAAAAGGAACGGGGGTAGTTGTTAAAAGTCAATGTAAAAATATTATGAATTAATTTCATATGAACTTTTTTTCTTGAGAGTTTTATTTCGGCCTCTATATAAGCATAGGACATCCTCTTGTGTTTACCACATTACAACATTACTAGAGCATTGCATTCATATTTCATTTGATTTCTAAAAACATAGTGAAGATGGATATGAAAATCAATATGGGAATTCCACTAGTTACACTTCTCCTTCTGCTACTTATTTCTATAATTTCCACATCCCATTCCTTATCATCCTTGGATGCCAATTCCACAGAATTATCATTTTATAACCTCGTTTCTTCTACTGTTTTTCAGCTTAAAGAAGGGCCGCATGGGTAGGCCATCAATGCCAATAATTTATATATCCTCAACAATTTTATTCCAAAATTTATATATATATCAACTTATGACTAACTCATTTTTTTATGATGATGCATATGCACTGCAGGGATTACACAGTGTCCCTCAAAATTGGCAATTCCGTACAGCCCTTAAACCTTTTTATTGACACGGGTACTGATCTCACTTGGGTTCAGTGTTTTTATGAAAAATGCCAAGGATGCACCATGGTAATAATTAATCATGTTTGACATAATTACATTAATCTAATAATTAATTAGTACTGTATGTTGATCTTTGTTGGTTAATTTTGCAGCCTAAGGATAAACTTTATAAACCTAGCAAACTAGTGAAATGTGGGACTGCCTTGTGTGAGTATCATGAACGATATGGAGACTCTCTTGAAACTAAAGGTTTCCTAGTAAAAGACAGTATTCCCATAGAAAGCTCTGATCGCACTTTACAGCGCCCTGAGGTCGCATTCGGGTGAGTCACTCGGACTCGCACCAAAGATTTTTTAATTAACTATTTTGATTTGATAATAATTTAAGTGTTTAAATTAATATGGCAGATGTTCAAATTATTTGAAAGCTCCGTATGAAAAAGAACTGATCCCAGAAGGGATCCTTGGGCTTGGGCACGGTGAGGCCAGCATATTGTCCCAGCTTAAATCTAAAGGGTTGATTAAAAATGTGGTAGGTCATTGTCTTAGTGGCAAAAAAGGAGGAGGAGGGTATTTATTCTTTGGAGATAACTTCATTCCCAAACCTTATACACAGATTAGTTGGACACCTATGCAGAATCCTCCAAGGTAAATGATTTAATAGATGTTGTCACTCATACATACATATACTATACACAAACTTAATCAATTTAATTTGTTGTTTATGTAGAAAAACAAAGGTTGTCGTAGAAGGACGCTATTTCTCAGGACTAGCAAATCTGATTTACGATAAAAAACCTACTTCTATTAGGGGTCTTCAGTTTATGTTTGATTGCGGGAGTATCCATTCATACTTCAATTCTAAAGATTATAAAGTTTTTTTCAATCTGGTGAGAAAAATCATAGAAATTAATTAACTATAAGGAACCTTATTATAAATCAATTTTATCGTCTTATTTATTTACTAACATGCTATTGATCAAATATTAATTAATATTTCAGATACACATTGAATTGAATTTTAAAGGAAGAAAGTTTACACCTACTAAGGAAGACGGTCTAACTTGTTGGAAGGGTGACAAACCATTTAATTCTATAGACGAAGTGAGCAAAGGGTATTTGAAGCCTATGATATTGGACTTCCCAAACAATGCGCAGTTTCAACTACCACTTGAACTTTATATAACCCTCTCAGTGAGCACCTTTTTATTAAGCTACCTTTGATTTTATGATCCTCTAATTATATACTAAGTTACTAACATGCTAGCTTATTTTTCAGAGAAATGGAAACATATGCTTGGCAATCGAAGATAGCAGTGTACATGGCGTTGATATTAATATGATTGGAGGTAGTAAAGAATTTTTTTCTCTTTTTATTTGTAATGATTATTGCTTTGATTGTAGTAACAATTTGTTTTGGTGTCAACAGTTGTTGCTATGCACAATAAGATAATGATTTTTGACAACGAGAAAAAGCAGATTGGATGGGTCCCTAATAACAATTGTGATAAACCTCCCAAATCGTTGATCGATTGATGCTTAAGAGGGAGGATATGAATGATGGCAAGATTGAATAAAATAAATACACATCTTGTATTATACTAGCCTTAAATAAATTGCATACCTCCCCAAAAGAATTAACATTCTATATATGATAATAGAAATTCAATAAATGCATACCTCCCCAAAAGAATTAACATTCTATATATGATAATAGAAATTCAATAAATTTTGGTTGAGGAGTTATTTCTACATTTTCTCTATTAATAATCAACTCACGACTTGTGTTGAGTGTATTTTTAATACGTTGTCAACAAAACTTATGTTGTTGGCATTTGTGATCCAATAACTCTTCACATTTTTCTTTTGAGACAAACAATAATTCTTCCTATCTCATGTTATAATGGAATAGGACAAATAGTTTCAGTAGTCTACAACCTTAAATTAAATTAAAAATTGAATATATATGTCACATTTTTTTTTTCATTCTGTTTTCGTTTCAGTTTATTTATTTCCCTTTTTAAAAAAATAAATTTAAATCGTCATACTCTTATTAATGATTAGGAATTAAAATAAATATAGATTATGTCTTGTAAGTACGTATTGTTAAGAATTCTTCCCTTCTCTCTTGACAAAAGTAAAAAGAAATAAAAAAAAAATTGAGTGAAGAAATAAAATTTAAGGTGTGTAGTCTAGCCAACAGACCACTTAAGCAAAACAAACAAATAAATAAATAGGTTCTAATGAAAGACTTTTTTTTTTTTTTTTTGGTATAAAGTTCTAATGAAAGACTTGTATTCCTCGTAAAAGTAAAGTGATAATAAAATTAATTATTTTTGAAAAAATTAAGGGTTCAAAACACAATGTTAATTTGTAAACATTGATTGAATTGACAATACTAGAACCATGACCCGTGCTGACGCACGGGTCTTATTTTCATGTAGAAACTCACAATGTTACCTAAACCAATATTATACCGTAGCAGAACAAGTCATAATAATTATAACAACTAGACCATCAACCCGTGCTCCGCACGGGTCCTACCGACTAAAATATGTACGAATAAGTTATATCATAATAATAATAAAAAATATGAAATATTCACATGATAAAAATGTATTACATTAATCATATCATCTTGACATTAATATAGTTTGAAAACCGTGCATTTTACATTAGTTATCATACATTACGAAATAATATAAAAACGACATTTGAAGTGACATTAGTATTTTCACATTCATCATTGGTTATCATCAACCCATCTTTTTTTCTTTTTACGTATTCAACCCATCTCTTAAAGTAACTCTTGTTAATAGTCATTACAAATAAAACAAACAAAAATTGACTCCTTTGAAACTTGATCCAAGCCTTACACCAATTCCATATTAAGTCTGTGCTTGTGTGGCAAGAGTTTGTAATTACCCTCATTAAATCCTACCATGACATTCTCTAGCTTATATTTTCCTCCTTCTTCAACCATTCCTTGAATCGTTGGCACCAGAAACTTATGAACAGTGGCATGGATCCGTCCTCGCTAAACAAAAAATAACATGTCATTAACATAAACCATAGTATATGTTATCGTTGTGGCAACTTGAAAAAAGGATCATTTATTTATACAATCGATTTATATAATATACCTTCTCATCAACCAATATCATGTTCATGAAGATGATATCGTCTGGATTTTCCTTATCACGGATCAGCCATATATGGGCCACACGGACAATCAACTTCAAATCCTTCTTTCCACCTGTCACAGCTGAAATGGGGGTGAAAATGTTTGCCATATTAGCAAGTGCAAGAAACAGTTATATTTGCTTAAAGTAGAGAATGATTGTATTCTCACAACTATGTGGTATTTAAATAGGTAATTGGCAATTCTCTTTGTTAGTTTCAAATGTGAATGATCATAGTCTTCTATTGTTAATAATTAATATTCATTGCAGCCATAAAAGCAATTACAGCAATAATAATTGATTAGCATAAAATTGAATCATTGCTTTTAATAGGGCGTAATTGGTAGAGCTATTAATAGGGCGATTAAAGCAAATTAAGCTATTGCAGCCAAAAAATCAGTAATTCGATTTGTGCGATAACCACGTCATAATTGCTTTTAATAGGTAGTAATTGGTAGAGTAATTAGTGCATAATGCATAAAAGCAATTCTTATACGAAAATAAAACTGAATAGTGCATAAAAGCAATTGAATAGTCCAAACGGAGAGCATCAAAAAAAGTGTCATTATCGTAAATAATGGAAACAGAAAATTTAACAAAAAATGCTTTGCATCAATATTTTTCGTGATGCAATATTTTTTTTGCTAAATTTCCTGTGCATATTGATGCAAAGCTCTTCTATATAGCGTGACAAATGTGTTTAATATATTTTTCGTGGTTATTTGTTGTCATTGGAGCATATTTGATATATAGCATATTCGATTAACTTATCCGTGTATTAAGTTTTTCGTGACCAATTGATATAAGTTCGTCATAATTGCTTTTAATAGGTAGTAATTGGTAGAGTAATTAGTGCACACTTTCTAAATTAAAAGCAATTCCTATACGAAAATATAGGTTA
Organism: Medicago sativa; assembly: GCF_051527215.1. Lineage (NCBI taxonomy): Eukaryota > Viridiplantae > Streptophyta > Magnoliopsida > Fabales > Fabaceae > Medicago > Medicago sativa. The sequence continues at coordinate 72,768,649 of NC_140751.1, read as the reverse complement.
AAAGTTTTCAATTGCCATTAACTACTATTTCAAGCCATTAACTACGTTCTTAATTGTCATTAACAGTGTGTCATTCGTTTTTAATTGCATTAAAAGTGTGTTATTCGTTTTTAATTAGCATTAAGTAAATCCTATGAGAGAAAATGATGAGTTTGAGAATATAGATTGAATCAACGGGTGAGATTAAAAGCAATTGAAAGCAATTCCTATACAAAAATAAAATTGAATACTTGTTAACAAAATTGCACATAGCCATGCACTGCTCGATCTTTAGTCACATCATAAAGAAAAACGGAGAGCATCAAAAACAGTGTCATTACCGTAAAGAATGGAAACAGAAAATTTAACAAAAAATATACTGCATCAATTTTTTTCGTGATGCAATATTTGTTGTTAAATTTTCTGTGCATATTGATGCAAAGCTTTTCCATATAGCGTGACAAATGTGTTTAATATATTTTTCGTGGCTATTTTTTTGTTATTGGAGCATATTTGATATATAACATATATAGTATAGTCGATTAACTTCTTCGTGTATTAAATTTTTCGTGACCAATTGATATAAGTATGTTTTAATTGCTTTTAATAGGTAGTAATTGGTAGAGTAATTAGTGCATAATGCATAAAAGCAATTAATTAAAAGCAACGGGTGAGACTAAAAGCAATTAAAAGCAATTCCTTTGGTGAAAATAAAATTGAATATTTGTTAACAAAATTGCACATAGCCCTGAACTGCTTGATCTTAAGACACATCATAAAGACAAATGGAGAGAATAAAAAAAATGTCATTACCGTAAATAATAGAAACAGTAAATTTAACAACAAATTTTATTTTGCATCAATTTTTTTTCGTGATGCAATATATTTTTTGCCACTAAACAAAAAATTAAAGATGCCACGGCACGAAAAAGAGAGCAAACTAAACTGGAAAGACAATAACATAAATCGCATTACGTACTTTTTTTGCATTTTTTTATTGATGCAAAACTGATAATATTTGAAAATAAAAACTAAATTATTCTTTCTTTCAAAGAAAAACTTATACTATCACTAATAAAAAACTCAAGTCAAGCGTTTATCAACGCTTGAATACGATAACATATTTTTTGTCCATGACGCACTTGCACTTGAAAATCAACACGTCTCCGCCCTCAATACCATTGGCAGCACAAAAACTCGTCCAACCTTTTCCGAACATCACATTTGGTATGGGGTTGTCTGTATATTTGAGTCTCACAGGAATGATATTGTCATAAAGTCCGCACAACACGACGTAATCGTGATGTTTCACTCTAAGGAATTTGCCAAAAGTCTAAGGTAGTTCCTAAAAAAAAGAAAAAAAAAATTGTTAATGACATACAAAAATTCTTTATTATAGCATATATAAACCTCTAAATGAATAGCATAAAAAAAAACAATAAACAACCTTCGGTGATTTCGTCGATCCATATCCAGCGATAGGAACTTCAAAGGTACAATAGCACGATGCTGCCGCACTCATGGAATGATAAGGTGGATAATCAGATGGAGTAATGTTATGAGCAAAAACAAATATTTGAAATCTACTTCCACCAAGGTACTGGAAAGCAATAATCTTACTTCCACTAAACTCGTAGAATAATCGCAATGCACTCCAACCATCTGTCAACAACGGCCGACTAACTGATTTGTTGAACATGACGTTATGAGTATTCCCATCACCATCTAGCAAGTGCCATTGCTCCAGTAGCTCGTAGAAATATTTAGCAACAAAGAATGGTTGTAGTTCTCCGACATCCTAGAAGTTAGACAGTGTATTAAAAAAAGGAAAAACAACTGCAAGCTGATTTAAACAACAACAAAAAATATTAAATCCAACCAAAAGAGGATTTAATTTATGGACTCCATTCATCTTAGAAGTTTACGGACTCCGTTCATCATATTTAAATAGAAAAAGATTAAATCATCAAGTGAAACAAACCTGATTTTGTACATGCACTGTGAAGAACGAACAGTTAACTTTAGTGGTAAAATTTGGGGGAAACTTCACCTTTAATCGCATATCTTCCTATCACTCTATTTGGATAGCAAATTGAAGTGAAAAAAATGTATGTGTGAAACATTGTAATGTCAGTACGAAGAACACCTTTTGATCAGCAATTAGTGTAGGGGATTGTTGACCGACTTTATTTGCATTAAATACGTCTTCAATTGCATTAACTAAGTAATATGAGAGAAAATTTGTAGACTTTGAATCAACGGGTGTGATCAAGTGTGAAAATAGAGGTTGAACGGATGAGATTAGATTAGTCATTAGTACATGTTTAGGAGGGAAACATGCTAGGGATTAGGGCAAAGAAGGGTGAATTAGGGCAAACATGATAGCCAAACAAGTCCAGCTTTTATAATAAAGGATAAGTCATAAAACATAGAGAGTACAAAATTTATGATACATTCCAAGCCATGAATCATAGGAATAGAAGAACTTTAATTATGTTAAATAATAGAAAGTACACAACCTAGGGAAAATTGTCAGGCATAAATAATTAACAATGAAGAAGTTTAATTTCGGTCAATCCTTCCAAGTACACAATTTAGGATACATTGCGAAAAACTTCGTGATAAACTACATTAGAGGTTACATCAGTGTCTTCACCATCATCATCAGATATTAATATCTTCAAACCTTCTATTGAAGTAACCCTTGACAAAGTCACGTACAATTGACCATGAGAGAAGATAGGTGATGGCAAATATACGCCAACATATTTCAAAGATTGACCTTTGTTTTTGTTTATAGTCATTGCAAAAGAAACGGTAAGCGGAAATTGCTTTCGTTGAAACTTGAAAGGAATTCTAGTATCAGACGGTATCAAAGATATTCTTGGAATAAAAACTTTATCACAGAGCCGGATATTATTTATCCTTCAAGCACAAACTTACCCATCCTTGTAATGACCAACCTAGTTTCGTTACACAATCCCAAAATCTGATCTATATTTCTCAACAACATCACTGATAACATTATCAGGTAACATTGTGCAAACCGTGTGGTTTTAATGCTAATCAATATACCATGTGGTTTTATTTCCATTATACAATAATGCTAGTTAATGTACAATTGATTGTGTGTTATTTTATTTCCATTATGCAAATCGTGTGGTTTTATTTCCATTATACACGGTTCATGTAGAAACGCACGGGTTATTTCCATTATACAATAATGCTAGTTAATGCACAATTGATTGGGTGTTATTTTATTTCCATTATGCAAACTGTGTGGTTTTCTTTTAAGGAAAATGCTGAGTTTCCCGAAAGAAATTGTCCCGAGCGATCACGAATGATGTACCACCTCACGTTTTCTCCTATCCAAGGCTTTGTGTTTGCTTTTGAAACTACATATAATTGGATTAAACCAACAATATACTATCACATGCTTGCGCTGAGCTAATGACAGTGGTTTATAACATGCCTGATAACAATATGAAGAAAAGTGACAGTAGCGGTGGCTTTGTCTTTTTTGAGGCACATGTGGCCTCTTTTTTTCCCTTTTCCAAGTAGATAGTAGTGCATGAAAGAAAGAAAGAAACATAACCTATCTGAGAAAGAAAAATAAAATAATGAAAGATAGCACAAAGCAGCATTCGTGAAATTCTCGTGAGAAAATCTCTCGCGAGATATAGCAATGCTCTTCTTTTAATAGGCAAAAGGTGCTGGGTTTTTTTATATGCAACCGTGTGGCCTCCCTTTTTTTTTAAAGAAATTTTCAACCATGTGATTTTAATGCTAGTTAATATACAATTGATTGTGTGTTATTTTATTTCCATTATACAATAATTCTAGTTAATGTACAATTGATTGTGTGTTATTTTATTTCCATTATGCAAACCGTGTGATTTTCTTTTAATATGCAAAAGGTGCTATTTTTTTTATATGCAACCGTGTGACCTCTTTTGTTTTTAAAAGAAATTTTCAACCGTGTGGTTTTAATGCTAATCAATATACAATTGATTGTGTCTTATTTTATTGCCATTAAACAATCTCCATTATGCAAATCGTATGGTTTTCTTTTAATATGCAAAAGGTGATGTTTTTTTTTTTATTATGCAACCGTGTGACCTCTTTTGTTTTTAAAAGAAATTTTCAACCGTGTGGTTTTAATGCTAAACAATATACAATTGATTGTGTCTTATTTTATTTCCATTATACAATTTTGAACGTAATTCACGGGTCTAATTTGGGTTGGCAATTAATACAGCAATCGTGTGTTATTCTATTTCAAAAATTAAAATAATTTGCAATCGTGTTATAAATGACAGTTACTACAACCTGTAATGAAATGACTTTCTGGAGTGTATTAGGAGGTCAAGCGTCGACCTAAATGCTTTAGAATGAGCGGGAAAATCCTAGCTTTAGGGTTATGGATAGGGTTAGCTTCACCTGACAAGCTTTAGTAAGTAAGATTTTTTTTAATATGAAACCGTGTGGCCTTTTTTTTAAAAGAAATTTTCAACCGTATGGTTTTAATGCTAGTTAATATACAATTGATTGGGTGTTATTTTATTTCCTTAATTTAAATCGTGTGTTTTTCTTTTAATATGCAAAAGGTGCTGTTTTTTTTTTTTTGTAAAACTGCAACGTGTGGCCTTTATTTTGTAAAAAGAAATTTTCAAAAATATGGTTTTAATGCTAGTTAATGTACAATTGATTGGGTTTTATTTTATTTCCTTAATTTTAACCGTGTGTTTTTCTTTTAAAATGCAAAAGGTGCTTTTTTTTTTAAAAAAAAATGCAACCGTGTAGCCTTTTTTTTTTTAAAAGAAATTTTCAACCGTGTGGTTTTAAAGCTAATCAATATACAATTGATTGTGTCTTATTTTATTTTCGTTATACAATTTTGTAGTAATTCACGGGTTAAAAGAAATTTTCAACCATGTGGTTTTAATGCTAATCAATATACAATTGATTGTGTCTTATTTTATTTCCATTATACAATTTTATTTCCTTCATAAAATTATATGCAATCGTGTTATAAATGGCAGTTACTACAACCTGTAATGAAATGACTTTATGGCGTGTATTAAATGTGAGGAGGTCAAGCGTCGACATAAATGCTTTAGAATGAGCAGGAAAATGCTAGCTTTAGGGTTAGGGTTAGGGTTAGCTTGACCTGACAAGCTTTAGTAAGTAAGATATTTTCCCAATAGTATTTACAAGTGAAATATTAGGCCGTTCGAAGATTTTATCATAAATCCATAATTTTTTTATTAGATGGTCTTCTATCTAAACTGAAATTTGTTTTCTAAATAATTATCTATCTTATTTGTCACAGATATAAAACGTATTCTGAATCTATAAATCACATGTCATGTGTTTAGATATTTTCACTTGAGTTCGAACTTAGAACGTCACAATTGTATGTGCGTGAGTTTAAGCAATGGTTAATGATGTAGTATTTAGCTATCACTCAAAAGTAAGTAATTTCAATATCGTTTCCACATGGACTAGTGCGATATCATAAACCGTTCAACATCGATTATCATCTTAAGTTAGGGTTTGATTGATTGTTTGTTATAAAAACTATTTGAACTAAATTGCGGTAATAAAAACGGAGATTGATAAGGCGTGAAACTGTTAGGATTAGAGTTCGTCAACCAAGCTTCGCATGTATTCTAATGATCTCACATATACGGATTCTAGCCTTTAATCGATGTTATCATGTATCACTCGACAACATCATTCTTGTCTAAATGATATTGTGATTTCGATCGTATCGTTTAATCGACGATTTCTCAATCTATTAAACGATCTGATAGCATTAAGTTCTAATACTTTGTGTGATTATCAAAAAACAAATTCTATGTCTAAGAATTCTTGTTTTGATAGATGATTATTCTAACCCTAGATTCAAAAGTATTTTTCAATAACATTTCAAATCAAACATAAACATAAAGTGCAAGAATAATCTCAATATAAAGTAAAATGATAGAATTATATATTTAAAGATCAAAAGATTACATACTAGACTTGATCAAGTACCTCTAATCCCAAACAATGGAGAATTAGTTACCCATTGTCATTACTAGACTTGATCAAGTACCTCTAATCCCACATAAAGTGCTAGAATTATACCAGACTTGATCAAAATATGTCTTCAAGAGTGGTTTTCTCATAATTTGTTGTAAAATAGACATTTATTCGTCTCCAACTCCGACCAAGTATTGCATCTCCGTCTTGTCACCTCTTATAGACTTTCGCCATCTAGCACGTGCATTGTACACTTGTTTTATATTCGTCACAATTTCTTTATTTTTTTCCATTAAATCCATAAGAATATTCCTAGGCAACGCCAATCTTTTTGTCATGTCAACAACTTTTTTCTTCTCCTTCTTTCTTAGTCTACCGGTAAGAAGGTGAACGTCTAACCTTGACTCCAACTCATTGTTTTGAACACTATTAAGAATGGTCAATCACCATTCATTTGTCTTCTTCTCAAAGTAACCACACATCCTAAACGGACAATCACATTTCCTTGAGTCTGTGCCTTCAAGTTTCAATTTCTTCTTCGTCTTTGGTGGTTTGTATGCACCACTCCTTTCACATTCAACATCAACATTGGATTTTTTATATTTGATTTATCTATAGATATAGTAAAATTCTCGCCTTTGCCGCTTGTTGACGAACCCAACCAAGCAAATCATCTCGCTCTTGCCATCTATCATTTGTGGGAAAAAAATGACGCGGTGTTTACTTCCTTATCACGAAGCTTGGAAACACCAGTATGTTTTGCTTCAACTGAAGCTTCAATAGAAGGTTTGACATCAACGGAAGTTTCAATGATGTTTGATTTCGGCTAAACACCATCATCCCCCACATTTTCAACTATCACTATATCTATTGAATAAAAAAATAACAGAAAAAGCATTATAAATAAATTATGTAACAAGCCTAAGGAAAAAAAACAAAATTGGAAAAAGTGCAATTTTCATGTTTTAAAAACCAGACCGATTGTTGATTCGGTAAAGGTAACGAGTCAATAAATCATTGGCCGACCCATTGGAAATCCCATTGTAATAAACCTATCAGCAAAACTTAGTTTGGGATGAATAGTAGCTCTACAAATGTAAATAATATGTTTGGATTGCAAGACATCTTGAAACAAGAGATAGCATAAGAAGTTGCCTACTTCAATTACACCATTGTATTGGAGTGTGCTTCAACAAATACCGGCTTAGATTTCTTAGCTTGATTTTAATATATTGGTCAAGGTTGTGTAACTTATTTAAATTTTATGTACAATAAATAAACTCAATGATCACAAATAAAGCTATCAAAATAGGTTAGTCTACATGGACCGTCCCGCTAACCTAAATAAAACTTGGAGCATGTGCCCTAAAATTATAGCCCAAATTTTTTCAAGACTTTTTATCCCGTGTCCCTAAATAATCTTCCCTCCATTAGGGCTATCCCGTTTGAACCACCCGTAGTCCGCAACCCAAAAATAAACATAGTGAATCGTATAAGACCACCATCATGTACTAATTGCTTCTGAGCCCTAGCCTTACACGCCTTGCATAGGTTCCGATCTTCTTTTTGGATTAAAATATTTGATTTTTGCTTTGTTAAAATAATATTGCCAAAAAAAAATCATATTCTAGTAGGACTTTTTTTCGGAAATGTACGTAAGGACTTTTTAGCCCCACCCAAACAAATCATATTTATAACTCTATCTTTTTGTAACAACAAAAATAAATTCTCTCTTTTTTAAAACCTTGCTATCCTGAAGGCTAGATGATTTTTCGCATAATTTTACGTTCAGTTATATTTGAGATTAGGGGGTAGTATTTTGTTTTTTGTAGGAAAAGAGATTGGGTAGTATTTACTGCATGTTATTTTATTAATTAGTGAGATGGACATGTAGCATTTTATGGTATAGTTTCACTTTATGGCCAGGCATAACTATGATGCATCGTCTTTGCCACATCACATATGAGCAGTTTTATGGCCAGGCATAACCATGATATTATGAAATTCTTTGTTTTATGTACTTCTAATTCTAAATACCGTCTCAAAATAAAATACTTCTAAAAATGGAACTTTCTTCTTCACTCAGTAAGCATCTTCTGAAGGTGGATACTGTGAAAAGCAAGTGCATTAAGCTTAGTAACGCGGTTCGCATTTATATATGAATTTAATATCTATATCAACGCTATCTATCCATGAATATCAACACTATAATCTTTTTGGTGCATGTTGAATTTTCGATTGTACCATAAAAATAATCCAATTAAATTGTTTGTTGATGACACTTTTTTGCAAGCTCTAAAAAACTCTCTATAAAATTTCTGTTTTATATTATTTAATTAGATGTATATGTAAAAATTTACATTGTTAACTAATGCATAGAACCTTTAAAAAAATAACGCATAGATTAAAAAAAAAATCCCTATAGATTCTTTCAACAAGGATAATCATTTTTGTTTTACAAAACAAAGATAATCATATTTGATATGTGTCAATTGATTAATATGAGTGTAACTCTCACCTAAACTTTAATCATTGTTTCACTATGTTGTAAATAGGGTGTTCAAATTCAAAGCAATCAATAATAAAACCACAAATCAATTAAAGTAACTGAAAAATTGAACAAAACCAAAATGTATTGGATATGTTTGAATGTGCTTTTGTAACAACCGATCAAATCAAATTAGATTTTAGATATTTTTTAAAAGCAAACCAAACCAAACTGCATAAATAAATTTTAATACTTTATTTATTTGTATAATATACTATATTAATTTATTATTTGCTGGTTTTTTTTATTTTTCAATAATATTTACTAGATAAATTTAATGTATTTTTTACTATTTCATACGTGTCTTTATGTCAGTAAAAAAGTAATCTTTTTATATCAAATGAATTGTCATTTTTTTTTTGTGGTGGTCGGGGTTCGAAGCCCGGACCTTGCATATATTATGCATTTTCCAAACGAACTGACCTATGCTCACGATGACAATGAATTGTCCCCGGACCTTTTGCATATATTATGCATTTTTCAAACGAACTGAGTTATGCTCACGAGGACGATGAATTGTCATTTTGTATTTTTTTTAGGAAATAGTAAATATTTTTAATATGTATAAAAAATCTTTAGATGACCGTAATTTAAAAAAAGAACCGGGGTAGTTGTTGAACTTGAAAGTCAATGTAAAAATATTATGAATTAATTTCGTATGAAATTTTTCTTGATAGTTTTATTTCGGTCTCTATATAAGCATAAGGTATCCTCTTGTGTTTACCACATTACAAGAACATTGCATTCATATTTCATTTGATTTCTAAAAACATTGTGAAGATGGATATGAAAATCAACAAAGGAATTCCACTAGCTACATTCCTCCTTCTTCTACTTATTTCTATAATTTCCACATCCCATTCCTTATCATCTTTGGATGACAATTCCACAGAATTACCATTTCATTACGTCGTTTCTTCTACTGTTTTTCCGCTTCAAAAAGAGCCACATGGGTAGGCCATCAATGCCTCTTATTTCTTCCTTAACAATTTCATTCCATCATTCCAAAATCGATGTATATCAACTTATGACTAAATCATTTTTTTTATGATGATGCAGGGGTTATACGGTGTCCCTCAAATTTGGCAATCCCGAAAAGTCCTTTAACTTTAATATTGACACGGGTAGTGATCTCACTTGGGTTCAGTGTGATTATAAAGACCGTCAAGGTTTAACCATGGTATGTTTGACATAATTACATTGTAATATTAATTAGTACTATATGCTGATCTTTGTTGGTTAATTTTGCAGCCTGTGGAAAAACTTTATAAACCCAACATGTACAAGAACTGTGTGGAATGTGGGACTCCCTTATGTGTTGCAGTCCAGAAAAAAGCGAAACTTCCTTGTGTTGATCCAGATATGAATAAACCCCACAAGAAGTTATTATGTGTGTATAGAACTGGCTATGTAGATGGTCTTAAAATTAAAGGGTACCTTGTATCAGACGGTATTATTCCCATAAAAAGCTCTGATGGCACTTTACAACACCCTCCGCTGGCATTCGGGTAAGTCAATCCACTGAAGATTATTTAGCTACCTAGTTTTGAATTAACTATTTTTATTTAATAATAATAATATATTGTGTTCAAATTAATTAATATGGCAGGTGTACAAATAACTTGGAGGTTCCTAAACCTCCTAAACCTGAACAAATCCCAGAAGGGATCCTAGGGCTTGGGAATGGTGAGGCCAGCATATTGTCCCAGCTTAAATCTAAAGACTTGATTAAAAATGTGGTAGGTCACTGCTTTAGTGGGTCAAAAAGAAAAGGAGGGTACTTATTTTTTGGAGATAAATTCGTTCCCAAATCTCCTTCACAGATTAGTTGGACACCTATCGAGAGTCCTCCAAAGTAAGTAAATGATTTAATATATAGATGTTGTCACTCATACATACATATACCATACACAACATTAATCAATTTAATTTGTTTGTTTATGTAGAAATAATAAGATTATCGTAGAAGGACGATATTTCTCAGGACCAGCAAGTCTTAGTTACAATGGAAAACCTCCCTCTATCAAGGATCTTCAGTTTATGTTTGATTCCGGGACTGCCGATTCATCCTTCAATTCTAAAGATTATAAAGTTCTTGTCAATCTGGTGAGCAAAAATCATAGAAATTAATTAACTATAAAGAACCTTATTATATATCAATTTCATCGTCTTATTTATTTACTATAACAGTTCATAGTGGTTGTTGATCAAATATTAATTAATATTTCAGATAAACAGTGAATTGAATTCGAAAGGAAGAAAGTTTACACAAACTAAGGTAGATCATCTAACTTGTTGGAAGGGTGAGAACCCAATTTGGAATGTATACATGGTTAAGGACAAGTATTTGAAGTCTATAATACTAAGCTTCCCAAACAATGCGCAGTTCCAACTACCTGTTGAAGTTTACATAGGAATCTCAGTGAGCACCTTTTACTTAAACTACTTTCTCCATCTTAAATATTATTAATAAAAATTATTTTTCTTCATATTTACTGATGTATCCCGTCCATATTATAAATTACATACATCAATTATTCAATAAATCTAAAAATATAATATTTACTTGTTTTTGAATCAGATACTTTGATTTGTGGTAATCTTATTATCCATGTAATCTTATGCATATATTTAATTTTCAGTCTCAGGGCTACATCTGCTTGAACATTGACGATAGCGGTGAAGCAGGCTTTGATGTTATTAATGTGATTGGAGGTAGCAGAGAAATTTTCATAATAAATTATCTTTCTCTTTTTATTTGTAATGGTTATGTTAATGCTAATGACATTTTTTTTTTTTGTGTCAACAGCCTCCTCTATGATGAATAAGCTAATGATTTTTGACAACGAAGAAAAGCGGATTGGATGGCTCGACCATGCGAATTGTGATAACCTTCCACCTTTGTCACAAATAAATCGTTGATTAGTTGATACTTTAGAGGGAGGGATATGAATGATGGTAGGATTAATTAATTATATGGGAATAAAATAAATACACAGTTTGTATTGTACTAGAATTAAATAAATTGAATCCTTCCCCAAAAAGAATTAACATTATATTATATGTGACGATTATCGAGTTATTTATCTATATTTTCTCTATTCTAATCAACTCAACACGAGCGTATTTTTAATATGGTGTCCACAAATATTATTGTGTTGCTGGCAATTTGTGATCTAATAATCTTCTTATATGATGACAAGAATGGGACAAAATTTTTACTAGTACATAAATATTTCCACTATTTTTATAGTCTTTCCCACGAAATGAGTTTAATGCACTCCTGGAGTTATGTTCCTCAAATCAATAACCTCATGCATCTCCTTGTTTTTTTTTTAAATAATATGAAGTGTTGAGAGCAATGTAGAACCAATTCCCCTTCTTCTGTCCCAATATCAATTCCCAGCCAATTTTATGAATTGAGTTCCATACTTCAATGAATATGAGAACATAGTATATTCTCCACCCAAACACTCCCATCGAACAACAAAATATTATCACGCAGCTAAAGTAAGAAACGAGAAAAGAAGAATTGAACACACAATATTTACCAGTTGCCATAATCTCCGCTTGTGCAATTTTTGTTGCTTGCATTCTCGAATAGGACAGGAAAGAGCTCCCGTGAAGTGTTATGTTTCCAGATTTCCTCAAGTATTTTTGTTGCATTATTTGAAAACTATTGAGGATCCAGCTTTCCACCAACATCTAAAAAGAACGATACTTGAAATTGAGCAAGTCAACCAAGGAGCTTGAATTAGTATCTATCTGACATCTCCACTTCCACCCACTTAGCAAGGCCAAGTTATTTCTTCATTTTCTCACCAATCTCAAAATTCAATCCAAATTTAAAATTTAGTTCGCTTTATGTTCCTCAATATGTTCATTCATTCATTGTTTTTTTTTATTCTTCTCTTTCTATCTAAACGTGATTCATTACTACTCTTATTCTATTCTTTTTCTGTTTGATTCTCAATAATCAATCTTGTTTTCTATTACATAATGGTGGCCAACCAGGTCCCCCAATATTCCCAAGAACAAGGGTTATCAAATTGATATTTGAGTCCATACTTATTGCACCCTAATGAGAACTCGTGTGCTTTGCTTGTTACTCCCATATTGAATGGTACCAATTGTCATTCTTGGTCACGGTCCATGACAGCGGCATTGCCTTCCAAGTAATAAACTTCATTTTATCAATGGTACGTGTGTTGCCAAGACCCTCTGATGAAGATCATGATTCCATAGCCTGGGATCGTTGCAACACCATGATCTTCTCTTGGTTCAGCAACTTTGTGGATCCTGAGATATAACTGAGCATTCCTTTGATGGATTTAACTTCTGAAATACAGAAAGAACTATAAGACGGATTTTACCAAGGTGATGGATTCCATATCTCTGATATTCAAGAAGAAATATATAGTTTGAGACTAGGTGATTACACTATTTCTTCATATTACACTAAAATGAATAAATTTTGGCAAGAATTAGACGTTAGACCTATTCATCCAAGTAATTCATGTGTTTATGATTGCAAGGCAATTCAGAAGACGCATGAATATACGATAATATTTTTTGGTCAAGAATATAGCGATAATATGATAATTGATAAAGGACCTCTGCTGTAATTTAACCTTAAGTCTACAAATTACCTGTCCTGAAATATTAATACTACCTACTCTAAAATACCACTATTCTTTATTAGATCGCATATATTGTCCACATTTAATATTCGACAAATTATCTCATCCTAGAGTGGAGGGATTAAGGTACATATGGAAAAAAAATTATTATAAATCTTATCCCCTTTATCATAATATTTTCACGAATAAGATTATATTATTTTTTTGGAAAAAAACTATATATATATTTAAAGGTAACGAGTCACTAGATAATTGGTCAACCCATTGAAAATCCCATGGTAATAAACCTATCAGCAAAACTTAGTTTGGGATGAATTATAGTAACTCTACAAATGTGAATAATATGTTTGATTGCAATCACATCTTGAAATAAGAGATAGCATAAGAAGTTGCCTACTTCAATTACACCATTGTATTGGAGTGTGCTTCAACACATATCGGCTTAGATTTCTTATTAGTTTGGTTTTAATATATTGGTGAAGGTTATGTATGTCATTTAAATCTATAACTAATATGAAAATAAATGTCCATTGAATTTACCATTTTACCCCTAGGAGGGGCATTTTGGTAAATTAATTATTGGAAGGTTTTTTTTTAGGGTTGGTATTTGAATTTCCATTTTTGCCCCTAACAATTTTTTTTAATTATTTTCTAATTTTTATATTTTTAATAACTTTTAATTATTTTTCAATTTTTATATTTTTAACTATTTTTCAATTTTTCCTCCCAAATTCAGTTGCTTCTACATTGCCGTTGTGGGAGATTAAGGTATCGTTTGACCCGACTTTTTTCAAACTTCTCTACATTTTTAAGGAGAAGTTAGGCCGAATACAATATCAATTAAGTACTTACCAAAAAAAGTACTTTTTTTGAACGCATAAAATTGAATGGAATGAGCTTTGACCAGAAGCTGTTGAATGTTACTTTAAAAAACTACTTCTCGACAATTTATTTCACAAGCACCTCTTTTCAACTCACGCTGGGAACCTTTTCTTTATTTTTTAATATTATATTTCAATATGTTTTTTTCTTCCATTTAACTTTATTTTTTTTAACCGTTCCATTAATTTTTTAAGGAGGTTCCATTTAATTTTATTACCTTTTTTTCAAAGGAATTTTATTATCTTTTTATCACTTATATATTTAATTTCAATATCGTTTAATCATCACAATCTCACAAATATTTTTATTCACGCTGTCATTTAATGATCCCAAATATTTTTATCTCCTTTCTTCAACCTCGCGAATATATACACACATTAACGTTTAGAGTAATATATTATGTCCGTCTGTCTGTTTTTTTGTTACGCTAATGCATATAATTTTTTTAGTGCTGCTTGGTTGAGTGCTACCTCACCAATTTTTTTTTAAGTATTTTCCAATTTTTATATTTTTAAAAACTTTTAACTATTTTACAATTTTTTATTTTTAACTATTTAAAACTAAGTTGATGGTTCATGGTTTTTAAGGTTGATATTTTGACATATTACAATGATTCACAATTATCCGTCATTTTACCATCTATCCTTTCAATGTAATCTTCCAGACTGAATATTGCTCAGCTGATATTACTTTTTTGACGTCAAAGAGATTTTTTATTTTTTAACGGTCAAATTATTAATAACCAAGTTCCTACACAAGACGCTAAAGAGTTTAATGTGTTTCTTTCGTTCATTTTGTGTCATGTAAATATTGGTGTTAATCCCTTTTTAGTAACTCTATGACAGTAGCGCTCACTTTTATAATTTTAACTAATATGTAATTTATGATGTTTTCCTGCTCTTGATAAAGCTTTAATAAATATTTTGATAAAGATTTATAATTTTTGTGCAATATTCATTAATTTGTTCATTTTTCCTTCGGATTTTTTTTTTTACAAAATACGTTACTGAACCCCATGCCTTAGACCATGCATCACAAATATTTGGATTATGCGACCTTCATTCTCAAATTTACGAAGAATGGTAATATTCCGTAATTTGAACATCTCTCCTTTAAAATAAGTTTTTTAAAAGTGCCTATAATTCACATGAAAGGACTCGATACTAAATTGCAGTTAATATCTGCCTTTGCTGTAGATCATGTGAAATGATTTATATACGTTGAAACTGAAAGGAAAAATGATATAAATCAAGTAGAGAGGCATTCAACTATCTATCTGATTCAGAAGTTTGTTCAGCTGAAAGGATTGAATACTAAATTGCAGTTAATATCTACCTTTGTTGTAGATCATGTGAAAGGATTTATATACGTGGTACTAAATTGCAGTTAATATCTGCCTTTGCTAGGGGTGGCAAAAATACCCATGCCCATGGGTACCCGTGGGTAAAATCCGTCACGGGTATGGAACGGGTAGCTAAACAGGTATCCACGGGTATAATAAATGGGTATTTGACTACCCATTATTATATGGACACAGACACGGATTGGATTGTATCCATACCCACGGGTACCCATACCTGATAATAAATAAAGTAAATTACTAATATATCTTTATATATCATATCTAATTACTTAAAGTTGGTACCTTATTGAAGAAAATTTTACTGCCCACCTAAAAATCCTCAATAATAACCTATTTTTATTTTAAATTTTTTTAATTCATCTTATTAAGTTCACCGTTTCAACTTCATTCACATCATAAAACATATAGATTATATAAGAATCATGAATTTTCTATGAATTATGTATGATTTATGAAATTTTGAGTGGATTATGTATGGATGTTTAAAAGTTGAAGTTTTTTGGTAATTAAAAAAAGTTATTATTTGTACCAAAAAATAAATAAATTCAAAACTCCATGGGTACCCATGGATACCTCAATACCCACGGGTACCCGTATAGTGGGTACCCACGAGGATACGGGGCGGGCACGAGTATCATATTTATCCAACGGGGCGGGGACAGATATCATATTATCCGTACCCATGGGTATCAATTGACATTTGCTGTAGATCATGTGAAAAGATTTATATACGTTGAAGCTAAAACACAAAATGATATAAAGTAGGTAGAGAGGCTTTCAGCTATCTGTCTGATGCAGAAGTTTGTTCACCTGAAAGAACTGGATACTAAATTGCAGTTAATATCTACCTTTGTTGTAGATCATGTGAAAGGATTTATATATGTTGAAGCTGAAAGTCAAAATAATGTAATCAGGTAGCTTTGGTAATAGGGTTTTCATTGGTTTATAGACAGATATCAATTATTACTGGAAAAGTGTTTCTACCGCTGATTAAATATGTTTTCATTTGTTACTCGTGATCAAGCCATTTTGAAGATTTAATTTTGTAATCCGTAATGCAAGAGTACTCTAAATATTATATTATGGTTTATAATTATCTGTCATTTCGCAATCTATCCTTCCAATATAATATTTTGTCAAATACGTTACTAAACCCCCGTGCGAAGCACGGGTTTGTAACTAGTTTTATGTACAATAAGTAAAGCTATCAAAATAGGTTAGTCCACCTGACCGTTCCTTTAACCCGAATAAAACACAGGGCATGTGTCTTAAAATTCTAGCTCAAATTTTTTTAGGATTTTTTATCGCGTCTCTAAATAGCCCGCCAGCTGCCCATTAGGGCTATCCCATATGATATGAGCCACCTCGTAGTCCGCAACCCGAAAAGAAAACATAGTGAGCCGTATAAGACCACCATCATCATGTTCTAATTGTTTCTGAGCCCTAGTCTTACGCGCCTTGCATAGGTTCAACAAAATACTGTCAAAAAATATATCATATTCTCGTAGGGCTTCTTTTAGGAAATGTACGTAAGGACTTTTTAGCCCCATCCAAACAAATCATCATTTTTATAACTCTATCTTTTTGTGACAACAAAAATAAATTCTCTCTTTTTTAAAACATTGCCATGCTGAAGGCTAGATGATTTTTCACATAAATTTACGTTCAGTTGTATTTGACATTAGGTAGTATTTTGTTTTATTTTTGGAAAAGAGATTAGGTAGTATTTACTGCAGGTTATTTGTATTAATTAATGAGAGATGGACATGCAGCATTTTATGGTATAGTTTCTCTTTATAGCCATGCATAACAACTATCATCGTCTTTGCCACATCACATATGAGCAGTTATATTTGATGTTATGAAATTCTTTGTTTCACATATTTCTAAATACCATCTTAAAATAAGTGAATACTCTTAAAAATAGATCTTTCTTCTTCACTCAGTAAGCATCTTCTGAATGTGGATACTGTGAAAAGCAAGGGCGTTAAACTTTTGGTAACGCGGTTCACATTTATATATGAATTTAATATCTATATCGACCTTGTCTATCCAAGAATATCAACACTATAACCTTTTTGGTACATGTTGAATTTTCGATTGTACTATAAAATTATTCCGATTAAATGGATTGTCATTTTGTATTGTTAAGCTATACTCATTTTTTTTAATTTAATTTTTATTAAAAATTAATAGTATATACATTACTCTCAATAAATTATAATTTTTTTTAAATAAAAATTATTTTATAAAATTATTATCTCATAGTAATTATTTTTAATATGTATCAAAAATCTTTAGATGGCCGTAGTTTAAAAACATGACCGGGGGTAGTTGTTAAAAGTCAATGTAAAAATATTATGAATTAATTTCGTATGAACTTTTTTTCATGAGATCGAGTTTTATTTCGGTCTCTATATAAGCATAAGGTATCCTTTTGTGTTTACCACATTACAAGAGCATTGCATTCATATTTCATTTGATTTCTAAAAACATTGTGAAGATGGATATGAAAATCAACATGGAAATTCCACTAGCTACATTCTTCCTTCTTCTACTTGTTTCTATAATCTCCCCATCCCATTCCTTATCATCCTACTCCTTGGATGCCAATTCCACAGAATTATCATTTCATAATCTCATTGCTTCTACTGTTTTTCCGCTTAAAAAACACGCCGAGACACCTAGCGGGTAGGCCATCAATGCCATTTATGTATCCTCTTATTTCTTCCTCAACAATTCATTCCAAAATTTATGACTGACTCATTTTTTTATGATCACTCAAAATTAGCTTCGCAGCGGGTTACGCGGTGTCCCTCAAAATTGGCAATTCCGCACAGTCGTTTAACCTTTTTATTGACACGGGTAGTGATCTCACTTGGGTTCAGTGTGATTATAATAAACAATGTGAAGGTTGCACCATGGTAATAATAATTAATCATGTTTGACATAATTACATTAATCTAATAATTAATTAGTACTATATGTTGATCTTTGTTGGTTAATTTTGCAGCCTGTGGATAAACTTTATAAACCCCACAAGAACTTTGTGCAATGTGGGACTCCCTTGTGTGTTGCAGTCCAGAAAAAAGAAAAGCTTCCTTGTGCTAATCCAGAAAAGCTTCCTTGTATGTATAAAGTTGGCTATTTCGACGGTCTTGAAACTAAGGGTTTCCTTGTATCAGACGGGATTCCTATAGAAAGCTCTGATCGCACTTTACGGCGTCCTGAGCTGGCATTCGGGTTGTATGTTTTAGATATTTCAAAAGTTATTTATATTTTATTCTAATTAATTTAATTTATTTTATTTGAAAATTAAATTTGTTGACATCCTCAATGTCATCACGTCTCTGTTTTGCCAAATTTGTGTAACTTCTTTTGAATTAATCTCCCTATTTAATAGGTGATATTGTTAAACTTAATTGGTTTTTTTTTTTCAATGTGCTTTTAAATGTGCTAAATGAAATTGACTTGGTGTACACATATGTGTAATTCTGTTGTGGAAAATCTGAAACGTGTGCTCAATCCTTGAAAACAATTTTCTCACATTTAATGAATATATTATATTGCCTTTATGGAGGAGAAACGGTTATCCAACATAAAAATATTTTTCTTTCTATATAATATCATAAAAATTTGCATTCACGTACACACAGAAAAAAAATACTTTGCTCTTCCTTTCTCCCTTCTATTTTCTTACAAAAATACTAAGTGCATGAGTCATTGAGTGTGTGTATTTCTCGTGTCTTGATAGCCTCGGTATGATTACCGCTGAGAGGAACCTGTTGTATTCTGGGGGAGTTGCGCAATTATGCGGATAATTCCTTAGTCCAGTGACATTGTCACGCCTCAGGTTTTACCTTTTGTTTTATTGTTTTGCAGGTTGTTATCCTTCAGTCATCCGCGATCAACAAGTCAATCACACCTAAGTTTAATTGGTTAGTTGAGTTAACTACTCGCTCTAGTCCTAAACATAAAAGACATAAGGAGTCAACAAAAGTTTGGACCAAATAGGTTGATCCAAATGTGTGTTATATTTAGAAAGACGGAAATATTTTGCTTTTGACTATAATTTGTGTGCTGCAATTAATATGGCAGGTGTTCAAATTATTTGAAGGCTACTTATAAAAAAGAAATGATCCCAGAAGGGATCCTAGGGCTTGGGTATGACGAGGCTAGCATATTGTCCCAGCTTAAATCTAAAGGCTTAATTCAAAATGTGGTAGGTCATTGCCTTAGTGGCAAAAAAGGAGGAGGAGGGTATTTATTCTTTGGAGATAAATTCATTCCCAATTCTCCTCCACATATAATTAGTTGGACATCTATGCAGAGTCCTCCAAAGTAAGTAAATGATTTAACAGATGTTGCCACTCACATATACTGATATACATACACTATACACAACCTTAATCAATTTAATTTGTTTGTTTATGTAGAAATAAAAAGATTGCCGTAGAAGGACGCTATTTCTCAGGACTAACAAATCTGATTTACAATGAAAAACCTACTTCTATCAGGGTCTTCAGTTTATGTTTGATTCTGGGACCTCGTATTCATACTTCAATTCTAAAGATTATAATGCTCTTGTCGAACTGGTGAGCAAAAATCATAGAAATTAATTAACGATAAGGAACCTTATTATATATCAGTTTCATTGTCTTATTTATTTACTATAAGGTTTTCAGTTCTTTTTTTTTTTTTTTTGACAAGAAGGTTTTCAGTTCATATATAGTGGTTGTTGATCAAATATTAATTAATATTTCAGATAAATATTGAATTGAATTTTAAAGGAAGAAAGTTTACACAAAGAAAGCTAAAACGTCTAACATGTTGGATTGGTGACAAAAAATTAAATTCCATAGAGGAAGTCAAAGAGTATTTGAAGCCTATAATACTGAGCTTTCCAGTGAATTTGCAGTTCCAACTACTAGTTGAAGATTATATAAGAATCTCAGTGAGTACCTTTCAATTAAACTACTTTCTCCATCTTAAAAAAAAAAAAAAATTAACTACTTCCTCAATCTTAAATATTATTAATAAAGTTTTTTCTTTCGAATTTATTGAATAATTAACGTATCCCGTCTATATTATTCAATAGATTTGAAAAGAGAATATTTACTTGTTTTTTAAATCGGATGCTTCGATTTGTGGTAATTTTATTACCCAAGTACTAACATGCTAGCTGTATATATCTTTAATTTTCAGGATTTTGGCAACATCTGCATGGCGATTCATGATAGCGATGTAGCAGGCTTTAATAATATTAAGGTCAAATGCATCATTAGGTCCTTTAAGTTTTTAGTTTTTCCCAAATTCATCCTTTAAGTTTCAAAAGTCCCAAAGAGGTCCTTTTAGTTTTTGAATCGTTTCAAACTCATGCTTTCCGTCAGTCTCTGTTTAACACTGCCGTTAAGTTGCTTTCTAGGATCAAAACGCACCGTTTTGCATTGCCAGCATGTTATAACAGTGTGTGTCTTCTTGCATCACCCATTTGTTCCCCAATTTGATAATCGTAAACATCATTGTTCCCCAATTTGAAATTTCAGAACTTCAATCCAGTTTCCATGGCCTCCTTTCGCTCCAATTCTTCCAATTCTCGTAACAAAGTAGATGGGTCCTCGCACAGCAACGTTGTTCTTCGTAACAGAAGTGAGGATCAAGATTTAATAGAATGTTGGTGCAAAGAACCAGCTGTTCTTCGGACAGTAACAAAAATGGGGCCAAACAGGGGAAGGAAATTTTGGGGATGTCGAGAATGGGTGGTAAGTCTTGTAACTTTGATGTTCTGATTGATAAATTGTTAAGTTGGTTACTAACATGCCTGTTTAATTTTTTATTTTTTAGCCTAATGATGATGCTGCTGGGTGTGGCTACTTCAATTGGCTTTCTAAGTCAAAGAGTGATGAAACACAAGAACAAACACAACAGGTGGGGACACAATGTGTGGAATGCTGCAAGAAAGAAATGGTAATAATGAGCATTACAAGGAAACTATCCAAGAAAAAGAATGAAGAAAAATCAACCAAATATATGTTGAAAATGGTTGTTGTTATCTGTTTGTTTTTAGTTGTGATTTGTGTCATCACTACAATAGGTTGGATAGTCAATAGTCTAAAGTGATGTAATGTGTTGTGTTTAACTCTAGTGTTTATGTATGTCATGTGTTTTGTTGAAGAATCTAGTTGATGTAATGTGTTGAATTGTGGTTACTAATTTGTTGTAATTTGATGTGATCTCATGTACTATGTAATTGTTGACAAGTTAATGAAAGTTGTTAACCAAAATTTGGCAGCTATTTGTGTTGAATGCATTCATATATTTGTGTTGAAAGTGCTGCTGTGTGCTTTGGTGGTTTTTCTTCATTGTTTTGCAGCATTTTTTCCTGTCTGCAAGCTTCCTGTTATGCGAGTGTCTGGTAGCAGAATTTTTAGCTGCTGTTTTTCTGGTATGTAGGTGTCAGTTGTTGTGTTTTTGGTGGCGTTTTTGGAGGGCTATTCTGCTTGTTGATTTACAGTGGTACTTGGGGGGTTAGCAGTGTGCAGGGGTCACACTTGTGCTGGCTTTTTACCTCTTTCCTAAGTTGATTTTAGTAGAATTCTGTTAACCAACTATGGTGTTTCAGTTTGGAGTTTTTCCCTTGGTGTGTTGTTTATTTGGTGTTACGTATATAGGCGGCACCTTTTGTAATATTAGCCGATTCAAAAAAAAAAAAAACCAAAATTTGGCAGCATATAACTTAAAAATTTGGCAGCATATACCTTCAAAACGCACATAGCAGTAACCTATAACAGTCCATATAGCAGCTTATAAATCAAAAATTGTGCACATAGCAGATTATAACACAACTGTGCACATAACAACCTATAAATTGTGCACATAGCATTGCAACATAATTGAGATAACCAATAATGTCATTTATAAGGCCAATAATATGTCTTACATGATTCAACTACCATAATTTCAAAGTACGTAATTCCAAAAAAAGAGTTGGATGCATATTACATTCAATCCATCTCATTCAACATTCCAACTACAACATCAGTGGATGCAAATTACATTCATAATGCCAAAATAAAATGTTCAAAAAGACACTGATTTAACTTAGGCATAAATCTAAAATTTAGCCTTCCTAGGCTGCATCTTTGACCTTGTTGAGTTTGAAGCGGATGCCACGTACTTTTTGTTTGATCTTGTAGATGTTTTTGTTGGCTGAGATGAAGTTGCAGGATGAGTAGAAGTTGTAGGGGGGGCTTCTTTGCATGATCCCTTTTTATGGCCAGATTTTTTGCATATACTACACTTATTTGCCTTGCCTTTCCTACTAACGAGTGAAGGATCCCTATTTCTTTGGCCTTCCGTCCTCTTTTCATCAGCTGCCCTATTTCTTGATTTCTTTGGCCTCCCTGGCATCTTTTTTACCGGAGGTGGTAAAATGTCCGGGTAAGGTGTTTCTTCCCATAAATTATGTCCATTTGTTGGGTATATAACAGGCTGATAACACTGGACATATGCTTCTTTTCTAAAAATATCTGGTATGGCACTTGCAGGGTCCTCGGTTCTTTCATTGAAACAAGTAATTGCATGACAACAAGGTATACCTGATAACATCCATCTCCTGCATGAACAGAATTTGGTCTGCAAGTTAACTGTGTATTTCTCTTCAGTCTGGTGTATTCTATACACAGAGTATATTTGAAATCCAGATGGCCTAGCAAAATAAATGACAACATCAAATTACAAAACATTATATTACAAAACTAAATTATAATCCAAATCATTACACTTAATTTACCTGCACATCCAAAACCTTGTTTTCTCTTTTTCTTTCAGAAGCTTCTTAGTTATGTTTGGCAAAACAGCACCAGGCTCAAGATTTGAAAATCTGTCTCTGTTTCTAGCCCACCTCTCCATTAGATAACCTCTAATCTCTTCCATCATAGTCACAAAAGGCTTTTCCCTTGGTCCAACAATGACACTGTTGAAGGTCTCTGACATGTTGTTCACTAAAACATCACACGTGTTCTTAAATGTAAACCTTGATTTGCTCCAATATCTGGGTGGGATCTTCCATAGATGCTGGTATGCCTCTTCACTAACTGCTCTCAGCTCTTTCATGTTTTTTTCCCATGCTTGTGGATAGCTTGACTTGGCAGCTTTCCACATAAGGTCCTTGATTACCTTTCCAGCACATTTTTTTCTCAAATTGCTGTAAAGATGTCTAACACAGAATCTTTGTTCAACACCAGGCAGTAAATCATCCATTGCAGGTAATAGTCCCTAAGGTTTTGAAATTATAGTTAGCCTTTGAATTGCTATAAAGATATTATATATCAGAAGTTATTATATATCAAAAGAAAAAAAAAAGAACAATGAATCAACTAACCTTTTGCTGATCTGACATGAAAGTCACTTGTTGACAAACATCTTTACCACCCAAATCATTGATGAGCAACTCAAGAAACCAAGTCCATGAATCTCTTGTTTCACCTTCAACAACTGCTATGGCAATTGGCAGCATTTGTTCGTTTGGATCCCTGCCAACAGCTGCAAGAATCATACCACCATAATATCCCTTTAAAAAGCAACCATCAAGCCCAATAAATTGTCTGCACTTTGAGAAACTTTTTCTACACCCATCAATACATACATAGAACCTATGAAAGCTAGGCAACAATGGTCTATGAATAAACTCTTCTCCATTACCTTCTTCACTTTGTTCAGTTGGTTGAACTTTGATCTGCACTGTGCTATGAGGATTTGATCTAATCAACTCATGACCATAATCATAAAGCCTTCTAAACTGCTCCTTAAATGATCCATCAACCAGTTCAATTGCAGCCTTTCTAGCCCTATAAGCTTTCATTTTACTAACCCCAGCATTCCACTTGTTATGTGCTCTTTCACTAATCTTTCTTCCTCTTATGTTAGGATTCTCTCTAACACTAGAAACAAGCTTCTTTCCCAACCAATTTGAATGCATTAATCTGACACTGTACTCTGTAGTGCAATTATGTTCATCTACCAATTTTCTCAACTGCCATGTTTCCTCATCCTTCCATTTTGAACACAATGCAACCCAGGGACAGCCAGTTTTGCAACCTACTCTGACTCTTTCTTTGTCATCTTTTATAAATCTTAAATCTCTCGCATTGTAGATAGCATAGTTAGTAACCGCTTCCTTGAACTCAACCTTGGTACCAAATCTGGCTCCTAACACCCACTTAAAATCAGCCATCTTTTTAGGCATGGCAAATGGTGGATAATGTTCTTCGTTGCTATCATCTGAATCATCACCATCATCCTCTGTATCCAATTCACTTGAATCATGTTCTTCATCTGAACCTTTCACTTTTCTTTTTCTCTTTTTTTCAATTGTCAGGGACATATCATCACTAGACTCATGTTGAATTTGAAGCTCTTTACATGAACTACTTTGTCCCCTTTCATTTGAAATAAGCATAAGCCTTTTCTTAGGCCTCCCTCCTTTATTTTTCTTTTTTGGCTCTGATTGAACTTCCTCATTTATCAACAACTCATCCTCCAATAAATTCTCATCATCAGAATCATCAAACCTATTATCACTAAAGTAATAATCCTCTTCAAATGATCCCCCATCATTGATTACATCCTCATCATATTCATTGGGTTGTGACTCAACATCATGGCCCACAGTTTGTGACTCAACAGTTTGGTGAACTATTTCAGGTTGAGATTTAGAGTGCATTAAAAACAACAGTTTGGTCATGCTACCTGTTGTAAAGTAAAATCACAAAAAACACAAAAAACAATTCATATTCTAAAACCTAGCCAATCTCATTGGATGTGGACTACAAACACCCAGTAAACAAACAATAATCACTAAAGTAGTGGGACAAAAAGCATGAAGGAAGCTGTAACCTTGTAAAGCATATAAAAGCAGAACAAAAAGCATGAACAGGTATTGCAGAAACCTTGTAAAGCAAAAACAAAACATTTTTAACAAACCTTGATCCATTGTATTGCAGAAGCCTTGCGATTTTGTTTCCCTGATTCGTGTTTCAGTTTGTTGATTTCGTTTCCCCCAATTTCATAACCCTAATTGAACCTGCGATTTTGTTTCCCTGATTCGTGTTTCAGTTTGTTGAACCTGCGTTTGTTGATTTCGTTTCCCCCAATCTACATGAACAGGCGTTGCACTAATTGTTTTCCTTATAACACGTGCAAATGCAAAACGGTGCGTTTTGATCCTAGAAAGCAAGTTAACCGCAGTGTTAACAGAGACTGACGGAAAGGATGAGTTTGAAACCATTCAAAAACTAAAAGGACCTCTTTGGGACTTTTGAAACTTAAAGGACGATTTTGGGAAAAACTAAAAACTTAAAGGACCTAATGATGCATTTGACCTAATATTAATGTGATTGGAGGTAGTAAGAGAAATTTTAATAATAAATTCTCTTTTTCTGTTTATTTGTAATGGGTTATTTTGATTGTAATAACAATTTGTTATTTTTGTGTGTCAACAGGGTTCTCTGTGAAGAATAAACTAATGATTTTTAACAATGAGAAAAAGGAGATTGGATGGATCAACTCTGTGGACTGTGATAAACTTCCAAAATTGTCACAGATAAATCGTTGATTGATTGATACTTAAGAGGGAGGGATATAGATGATGGCAGGATTAATTAATTATATAGGAATAAAATAAATACAGAGTTTGCATTGTACTAGAAATAAATAAATTGCATCCTTCCCTCAAAAAGAATTAACATTATATATGTGAAGACAAATATAAAGAATATACACTTATCCGGTTATTTATCAACTCAACACGAATGGATTTTTAATATGGTGTCGTTAGCATTTGTGATCCAATAACTCTTCTTATATGATAACAAGAACGGGACAAAACTTGTAGTAATCTACAGCCTTAAATTAAAAATTGAATGAATATGTTACATTTTTTTTTTTTATAAGCAAATGCAATATGGGACTCCAACCCATATTACAAAATAGAGTGGTTGAGATCCAAAATAGCTACCTCTTCTCTAAATACAATGTTATTTCCCATATTCTATATCCACCAACTAGTTGCAAGTCAAATTAATAACCTCATGCACCTCTTTGTTTTTCTTTTAGTAATATATATGATGTGTTGAGAGCAATGCATGACCAATTCTCTTTCTGTCCCAACATCAATTCCCAGCAATTTATGAGTTGAGTTCCATACTTTAATGAGACATGAGACTCCCAGATCAAATTTACTAGCTGCAGTACTTGTAGCTCCATATGAACTTGGATACCTTCAGCCAAATGTGTTTGTAGCATGAACAAACCGAAAAACCTGTCGCCTTATCGGAGATCTGCCCCAGCAGTCCTGATCGAACGTCTTTTAGCAGAGTTACATCAATTAGATTTCCATCAATATCAATTAGATTACCATATACCATATCCCATGTTGTCCTTGCAAAATTTCATCCATTAAATTTTAAATCCACAAATCAATGGTTGCAAATGAATTTGCGTATGGGAACACAAATTTAATAATTTGTCTCCTCTAAAAGCCACCATGTATATGATAAATAGTCTCCCAGCTTATCAAGACATTGCTCTAGTTGAGTCTCCTACATATAGCATATTATAAAATAAACTAAAAGAACAAGAATATAAATGATGAGAGACTATATCTTATTCTTCTCAAATGTATATACACAATGTAAGACGAGTCTTATTTATATGACACAAAACTTGCATGTTAAATAATCACATTAACATTGGAGTTAAGGCCACTATCAATTCAGTAGTTACCAAAAAAAAAAAAAAACTTAGTATTGGAATAAATTACTATTAAAATAGGGTGTCATGTATTTTTCTTATACGAGATTATTATGTAAAAGCCTGAAAGAAGAATGGCATAGTAGAACATGCACACACAAATATATTTAAAGAGATGCTGATTTTTGTTTCTTTTAAGAGATGCACACACAAATGTATTTTTTTTTTGTTTTTTTACTAGCGGTAGCCGTTAGTAACCATCCACTAATGAGAATTTTAAATCTTGCTAAAGGAACGTTTAATTAAAATAATAGACATCCACAAATTTTTGAGTTTAGTACTTGGAAAAATTAACATTTAGTCCCTATTTTTGATTTTATAAGAACTATTTTGAAGACCAAAAGTGTTCATTTTTTGGAGAAAATTGTTAAAACAAGGACCATTTTTACATATTGCAGAATTATGAGGGACTAAAATTTCAATTAATTTTAATATAGACTAAACTTGAAAGCTCGTGATTTTATAGACACTAAAAACATATTTAACCCAAAAATTTATAAAATATAATATATGCAAGGTCCGGAGTTCAAACCCACCTGACCACCACAAAAAAAAAAAAAAAGAAGCTTACCTTCGGCCAAAAAAAGATTGAATAATAAACTCCCTTTAGGGAGTGTGAATAGTAATATAATTTTTCTTCTTTCTAGATTTGATTAGTCCATGGGCTCAAAAAGCAAAGCCCGACCCATTTATAATTAGGGTTTTACATTTCACTATAAAACCCGAAACAAGCTTCTCACTCTTCCTAATCGCAGTTGCTTCTGCGCAGTCTCATTAGGTTTTCTCTCATCAAATTCTCATCCGTTTTCAACAATCATGCGTGCCAAGGTTAGATCCATTGCAATTAATTTTTATTTTGTTATAGTTATAATAGTGGTTTTGGTTTGATTTTGATTTTGATTTTGGATTTGTGCAGTGGAAGAAGAAGCGTATGAGGAGGTTGAAGAGGAAGCGCCGAAAGATGAGACAGAGATCCAAGTAGTGTGTTGGTGTTTCGACAGCATCAAGTGATCTAAGTTTTGTTTTTCATTTTCCGTGTTGTTTAATCAGACTTGTTATATGTTAAGAGAGTAGTATCGGATTTTCTCTCTCGTTTTGATGTTTTGGTTTTGTATTAGCTCAAAGATATTGTTCTTTATGGAGTTCGCTAGTTTTATTACTTGAATCTCGTTCTGTTGTTGTTTATTTTATTTTATTTTTTGATTTTGCTGTTCTGGAATTTCTGAATTTGGCGCATGTTAAACCTATGCTTGGTTTATCTTTGATGTTTTATTCCGCTGTTATTTATTGTTTTGGCTGTTGAAATCCAATTGATATGGTTTTAGGACTTATCTTGTACCAATGAAATGGCTTATTTTTTACGGCTTATTTTTTACACAACTTATTAGTATCAATCATGTATGAACAACTTATGTGTATGTTTATTAGTGGTTAGGTTGTTTGAATCACTTAAGCCACACTTTTGTTTTTAAAGAAACCATGGAGACGATGGATTTTTTATGATCCCATCACTTGTCAAAAATGTGGCGTAGCTTTTGATCAAATTTGCAATAGTTCATTGAGATTTTGGCACTAGACTATCAATCTGAAGTGTACACAATTTGATTTAGGGGTAACTTCATTTCTGGAAGTAGGTTTAATCTTCATTTCTGGAAATTTGGTTAATCTTTTGAAGTATCTATTTTCCAACAAGAGTCTGTGGTTGATGCATGAATCTGCTGAATTTAGACATAAGATAAGACATCAGTACATGAGTGTAATCAATTGATGTTGATTTGAAATAATCTTGGGCTTCTCTCCATTACCATGCATGATACTGTTATTAATGTGCAGTGTGTACGAAGATTTATTTACTTTTTGACAGATAATGTAGGTGTAATTTTAACAATACAGATCACCATTTCCAGAAATGTTTGTACACCCAAAACTGTAGTATTTTTCTTAGTTTTTCCCTCTCTTGTTTGAGGCAATGGTCAATAATCAGCTAGCTTTGACCAGAACTTAGTATTCACTTAAGTTGAATGATGTAACTTTGTCATACAGCCCACACCGAACTTGTACAATATGTCAATGCTATATATTTGACAAACTGGAAAAAATATCAGGTTTAAATCAAATCTATTTGTTCCAAATCTTACTAGCTACAGGTGTAAACCACAATTTCTGGAAGTAACTATTGAAATTGAACTTTATGTTCCCGACCAAAATCATGTGTGCGATTGTCTCGGATGGTCGACATAGTAATAAATATTTCATCATGGTGAGACATTTTTAATTTGTGAAGGGGGGTTGATAAGTTGTTTTTTAGGTGAATTATTCTATTTAGTGTATTAATAACGTATTAACGAAGGAATGTCAGGTTTTTTAAGAGGGACTTTTCTAAACAATTGGTTAACTTTCTCTACTCTTTCTAATGAACACCTACTCTTTCTTTTACTCGAGATTATAAGTCGATCAGAAATTACAATCTGATCCAAAAAGTGCTCATTCGGTTGTAACTCCAGATAGATTTACAGACAATCCGATATAACAATCCACGAGAC
This sequence comes from Medicago sativa, assembly GCF_051527215.1. Lineage (NCBI taxonomy): Eukaryota > Viridiplantae > Streptophyta > Magnoliopsida > Fabales > Fabaceae > Medicago > Medicago sativa. The sequence goes on along the minus strand of NC_140751.1, from coordinate 72,738,856 downwards.
AGATATAGCAATTCTTCATTCGAATTATAATCGTATGTATTTCAGAGGAGGTTCATGGGTGGATATTGTCCTACGAGATATTTTACTCATAAATATCAAGTTAGTTTAATGAAATGAGGGGTTTTCAGAGCTATAACTTAGAAGCGGTTCAGAATTCGTCACAGTTCACCAATATTAGGATTCCAGTTTGTTAACTGATGGTAATGAACAATTCAATTGAGTCTCATGTTAGGAGATAAAAGTTTATCACTAGTCCGAACCTGAATATTAAAATAACCCACTAATTTACTTACATAAGTTACATTTGTCAATAAAAAACAATTTAATTGAGTTTCATATAAGGAGATTAAAGCTGACCACTAGTTCGATCTCGAATATTAGAATAACCACTAATTTTTTAACAATTATCTATAAAAAAAAACATTTCAATTCAGCTAATGGTCGATAGACTCTAGGTGTATTTAATTCACAAAGCAGTCAGTACTTGCTCTACATAACATGATAAGACAAATACAATACAAAGACAAAACTTTTTTGTCCGGTTCTTTAACTAGTATCTAAATCAAACAAGGTACAATAAAAGTTGTCCAGTTCGATCCTCTGGTTTTTTAGCAAATCAAATGCATACTAACTAGTTTTGTACCGATGATGGTAATAGACAGAAGAGACTGAATTCGTTACCTTTATATAATAATTTATTAAAAATGTTTTTCTTAATATCCTGATATTGAAGTTAAACTATGTAATGATTTGGACAAAAACTTTACAATTTATACTTTAATTACAAATATAATTTTTTTTGTAAATTATGATCACTGAATTGTAAATTGTGATCATCATTGTTATTCTACATGTAGTTTTTTTTTTATAATTAAAATACTATTAACATACAAGGCATTCGAGGGGAGAAGTAAAAAAAAAAAAAAAAACAACTCCGGCTGAGCTAGATAAATTGTAATGACATATTAACATTTGCCATTAAAAAAACATACAAAGCATCCGTGCTAACTATTTGAACCTCCTTGTTTAATTTTTATTTTGTCTAAAGATTAGTGTCAAAAACTATTTGAAGTTTGACCTTAAAAAATATTTTTGTCCTTTAGCAAGTGAATAGAAATTGATTAGCTGCTGGTAAACATTAATTGACCATTGTTCGAGCTTTGGTCGCACTTAGCTTAGAAGAAATAATTTATCTTTCCAACATTATTTGGCCTTTCATGTGGAGTCACTACTTTACTGCTAAATCTAACTTATATTGCAATTTTTATAGAAAGTGGAAAAGAAAAAAAAAAAGAGCAGATTTTAGCCATTGTGGTGATGGTGATAAACAATATTTAAGTGATATTTGAATTAGCAAAATGATATGTATCATGGTGCTATAAGGCCTGTAACAAATTTGAAGAGATCGAGCCTTTCCCGTTTTCTCGGTATATTAGAAATCTCATAGCAAGTCAAATTTCAAGCTATTAGGGTGTGTTTGGTAAAAACAAGCTATAAGCTAGCTGATAGCTGATAAGCTAGCTGATAGCTGAAAAGCTAGCTGGTAGCTGATGGCTGATAGCTTATAGCTGAAAAATTAGCTTATTAAAATAAAAAGTGTTTGGTAAAACTAGCTGTTCAAGTGGTTGATAAATATAAAATGACGTAAAAGGACAATCTTTTTTTATAAATCATATATACAATTTTTATTAATTAATGTATTTCTTTTTAAATGTTTAAATTTAAATTAAACTATATTAATAAAAGGTTAAAATTGGAAGAAAATATAAAAAGCTACCAGCTATAAGCTCAAAAGCTACTTGAAATAGCTTTTCAAAAAACGCTATAAGCTCATGAGAAAAGCTTGTTACCAAACACATCACATTTTCATCCAACAAGCTTATAAGCTAATCCAAGAAGCTATAAGCTAGCTTTTTTGTGTTACCAAACACAGCCTTAATCTTATATTCTCATTTCTCACTATGTGACTGCTGTAATTGCAATTTGTTACCTATTTATCTAAGAAAATTGTTGTTGACACATCTTGTTAGGCTGAGAAACACTAGTGAAAGACAAAAATGCCCCCTCGATAGTTAACTGCCGAATTATGAAACCGGTTGTAGTTAACTACCGAGGAAAACTTCGGCAGTTAACTACCGAGGAAAATTGAAAACTTCGGCAGTTAACTGTCGAGGAATCCTCAAACCCTTTTTTTTTTTTTTTACAAAAACCATTAATTCTTTTTATTCTTTAAACTTAAATTTTCCTTAATTAAATTTAATTCTTTAATCCTTTTAAGGAATTAAACATAATTCTTTTTATGATTTCATTCATGTGATTTTGTTGCCATAAATGAAGAAATATGGATTTTGTTGCCATTAAATACACGATTCTTTTTATAAAGTTGTTGATTTGATTCATATGATTTTGTTGCCATAAATAAAAAAATATGAGATCCTAGAATTACTACATATTCAATCACGTTTATCAATTAAAAAAATGTTTTTTTTTTGAAGAATAGAAAAGTGCTTTTATTTGTACAAAAAAAGGTACTCCCTCCGTTTCAAAATGAGTGTCGCTTTAGCCAAAAAAAATTGTTTCAAAATGAGTGTCGCTTTCAGTTTCCAATGCAATAATAACTTTTTCTTTTCAATTGTACCCTCCAATTAATACTCTGCACACTACTTCCAAAGTATTACTTTTAAAACTAACCAATAGTAAATAAGGATAATTTGGTAAAATAACCATTCTCTTTCTCTTAATCATTGCATTTCTTAATATGTGTGTAAACACCTAAAACGACACTCATTTTGAAACGGAGGGAGTATTATTGATAGAATAATTACAAATATAATTATTTGAAAGAGAGATGAATAATATCTGAAATATTATAATTTGTGAACAACAAAAAAATATCTTAAATATTATAATTAATTACTAATAATTACAAATATAATTATTCTATCATTTGTAACGTTTTTTGTTGTTGCATTTTTTTATTGAATTATCATTTTAGGTCCATTAACTACCGATTGCAGATATTATTCATCTCTCATATTTCTTCATTTATGGCAACAAAATCACATGAATGAAATCATAAAAAAAATTGCGTTTAATTCCTTAAAAGGATTAAAGAATTAAATTTAATTAAGGAAAATTTAGGTTTAAAGAATAAAAAAAATTAATGGTTTTCGTAAAAAAAAAAAAAAAAAAAAAAAGGGTTTGAGGATTCCTCGGCAGTTAACTGCCGAAGTTTTCAATTTTCCTCGGTAGTTTACTGCCGAAATTTTCCTCGGTAGTTAACTGCAGCCGGTTTCATAATTCGGCAGTTAACTACCGAAGGAGCATTTTCGTCTTTTACTAGTGTTTCTCAGCCTAACAAGATGTGTCAACAGCAATTTTCTTTATCTAAAAGCGAGTCATAAATTCTTTCAACAAAACAAAAGTGAGTCACAATTGAAAAGAAAAAATTAAAGTTATTGCATGGAATAATAAATGGCCTTGTGAATATTCTTCATGCTGTGAAAAATTTCTTGTGTTTATTGATTGCATGATTTGAAGTGGTTGTTGTAGTGAAAAGAGAGAGGGGGTGGATTCCACTGGGTACTTTTGACATGATAAGGCTGTTGAATTTCAGATATTTTTTTTTTTTTTTTGAGAACAAGAATTTCAGATATTTATGTTCACTAAGTTAGTGGAATCAAGATGTCTTGTAATTTTATGCAAAATTTCATATATAGGTAGCTCAATTGGTCAGTCAATAGATATTGAAAGGGTTTTACGAAGAAAGTTCACAATTCTAAAAACTACAATATCTCTAACTTACTAACATTTGTCTATTCAACAAAAAATAAGTTGATGTGTCAAGTGTGATTTAGACATCTCACATTAGATTAAAAAAAATAGTAGATGTTGAATAACATACAAATGAGGGGACTCATCTAACTAATACCTTAAGCTTTTGGATAAAGATTTAGTTTTAAACTCATTTCTGTGGTTGCTCTTAGTCTTATATAATGATCCACCTTAGTGTTGTAGGCTCCACCAAAAACAGTGGTATCAAATTCTGATTCTATTTGGTGGGGGGTTGGGGCGCGAGAGTGGTTCTTGGTGTTAGATCGACGACGAGAAATATCTCACATTTGAGGAGAGAATGTTGACATGGTGTGAGCAACATATAAGTGAGGGGACTTATATACATAAATATTGTAAGATTTTGGATAAAGATGTGTTCAAAATCACTTGTGAGGTTGCTCTTAGTCTAATGTAATTACTTACCTTTGTGTTGTAGGCTACCCCAAAAATGATATAAGAATCGGGTTCAACTTGGTGAGTGTTGGTGGGAGATGCTGTCAAGTGTGAGTTAGAAATATCACCTTATATATAAAAGTAGATGTTGAACAACATATAAATGAAAACACTCATATACATAATGTCTGAAGGTTTTTGAAGAAGAAGTTATGTGTAAATTTACTTATGTAGATGCTCTTAATCTAATTTGATGATTCACTTCAGTTTTGTCGACGCCCTTAAAAATTTCAACGGTGGTATCAAAGTCTAGTTCGACTTGGTAGAAGTCAGGGGGCAAGAGTGGTTCATAGTGTTGGATCAAAGACGTAAAGACTCAACCAATTTAGGGAGAGAATATTGATGTGTCAAATGTGAGTTAAAAGTCTCACATTGAATGCGAAAGTAGATGTTGAACAACAAATAAGTGAGAGAACGTGAATACCATTTGTCTTAAGATTTTGAGTGAAGATGTGTTGGTCAAACTCACTTGTGTGACTGGTCTTAGCTTGAGGTGATGATTCACCTCAGTTGTAGGCTCCCTCTAAAGTATCAACAGTGATATCAGAGCTTTGTTCGACTTGGTGAGGATCAGGGAGAAAAGGAGTGGTTAAATGGTCTTGGATCAAGGATGCATAGAGCCTTACCCTTGAGGAAGGAAATGCTGATATGACATGTGTAAGTTACAAATCTCACATTGGATGAAAAAAATTAGATACTGAGAAACATAAAAGGGAAAGAAGTCATAAACACAATGCCTTAAAGTTTTGATTGTAAACGTACTCTTGTGGTTGCTCTTAGTCTAATGTGATGATCCACTCCAACGTTGTAGGCTCTCGCAAAAGTCCCAACAAAATTTTCATAGACTAAAGTAGTTGTTTACTCATTTAAATATCTCTTTAATATTTTACTCGTGTTGCTTATCCAATAATCTATATAGTTGATCATCAATGTATGTTGATCCAATTGATAAAAATTAAGACTAAATTACAAAATGAATTCGAATTCCGTCGTCGATGTGACGTTGGTATGTTATCCAAGTTTTGTTTTTCTTTTACTTTGGTTAATTTTAATATTTATTTAATAACAAATGTTAGTGTATTAGTTGGTATGCTAAAATTGAAAAGTAATACACCTAAACTTTTCTGACTTTTGTGATCCTCCGAAACACAACTCACTAAAAATATTATTACCAAAAGAAAAAATCCAGTCGATTGAGATATAAAATCAAAGTCTGTACTTTTCCATTTGGAAGTAGCAATTGATCACACACCTGATTTCTTTACTTTATGCATATGCTTTCAATTTATGACACACCTAGCTTTCAATTTCCCACTTTAACTTTGCTTTTGCCTTAATTAGTGGTACAAAATCAATCTTTCATCTCCCTAATGGACAAACTATATATCTCAGAGGTATACAGTAAATAAATATTGAAAAATGAAGCAAAGAATTGCCCCCACAAAAATAAATGACCCTCCTAATTAAAAAAAAAGGAGTGAATAGATAATAACATTTTTGCATCAAATTACTATACAAAATGAGAAGGCAAAAAGAATCTCTGCCTCTTACTTCTTGTAGGACAATTAGATACCATTGATGTTGAAGCAATTTTGGTCACTGCTGATTTAAGGGACTGTTTGAGAGTATTAATGCAAACATTTTCTTCACTGTCCTTAGAACAAAGCACTAATATACTTTTGATTCTGCCACCAACACTTGCTATGTCAGCTTTAACTGTTGTAAGTCTTAAACCTTTGAGGACTTGGATTAGTTCAGAGAACAATTCTGGTCGATCGTCGCAACAAACAGAAGCTTTGATGATGATATTGTCTTTGAATTTGTTCACTTTGTTAGTGTTGGTTTCATCTTCAACAACATGGTTATAGTCAATTGATACTTCATCAATTTCAGTTGGAACTGTGATGACTCTGCTAACATCCATTGCTTTTCGCTTTAGATCTTTGACTTGATCTATCACACTCCCTAGTAATGCTGCTTTGTCCATCTGCAAGTACACAAATGATTATGTTATGCAAGGGATTCAATTGAAATCGCGTTGCAGTTCTGTCGGGATCCTTAATATTGCAGAAAATTGTAATCAAATATGACTAGTGGAGTAGTAAATTCCTCATTAAAGACAGACACGGACGCGGCACACAAAACACTTAAAACACTGAAAATAATTTGAGAAAATGGATGTGACTAAATGCAATCACATGTGTTTGTATCTGACATGGAGACATCTTTAATCTAAAGTATCATTGCTACATAGGTAGAGTCATCGAATATCTTAACTCCGGGGCACAGGCGCGGTTGGAGACCATTTTTAAAAATCTTGAAGTTTCATCCTATATTCTCTCCAAAATAAAAGGGGAAATGGAAATTAATTCCCGATGCATGTTTGGATTCACATAAAAATTGACAGAATAACGGGAGCCACCTTGATTTTGACAAACTGGGGTGTCACAAAATCATGGTGTCATCGTGATTTTGCTTAATTTATGGTCAATCCAAGCATACGCTAAGAAATTGATCCCAAATTATGCCTACTTTAAAGTACAATTGAAATTAAAACTAAGTCCGTGTTTTGAATTATAGCGAGTTTAACAAAATTACTACAGCAACAAAATTTTATGGAAGTTCCAAAAGGTAGCTTTTGTCAAAATCACAATAGCACACTTATTCCTCAAAGCCTGAATTGAATGAATGCAACATCTTATCACTTGGGTTTTCCCTAAGTGGCTAATTCCATTTTCTTGCATGAAATGTAACAAAGTCTAAGCTTCAAATAGTAATACACTAATACTATACTATATAATTAAATTAAATGTGACAAACATGAAAAAATAAAAAATAAAATTGGTTTACCTTATCAGACTTAGGAATAAGTTTTCTAAGATTAGCAAGCTGTGTATTAATCCTGTCTCTACGTCTTTTCTCTGCTTGACTATGACTCTTGGAAGCACTTGCTGCCCTATCTTCAACACTCCCTTCAATAGGTAAATTCCATGACTGAAATTCACTATATTGAAAAGAACCAGAAGAAGAGTCAGAGATATTATGAGGTAGTATCTGTGTAGGTACAGTCACAGGAAATTGTGAATGATCATTACTGTATTGAGACCAGTTTGTGCTCAAATACTGCCACTCAGAAGAATCATAGTAGTTTTCCATACTCATCCAAATGGGAAATAATACAATACAATTATTCTTCTAAACTTTCTTCAATGCTTTCTTTATGAGGTTTTTATTATCTCTATCCAATATTACTGTTTGTTGCACTATGCATTGATAATAATGAGTGACCTTCTTCTTATCTTGATGGTGATTGGTGAATGATAAGCAATTACCTTTGATTAGTCAAAATGAAAATCAATGTTGGCCTTATCTTTCTGTCTATTCATGGAGACATTTTTATTTTTCTCTTTAATAAATATAACGAACTTAATTGGACTTTTATAGGAGATGAAATAATGAGCAAAAGAACAAGAATGAGGTGGCTAGATTGTCCTCTCATAATAAAACTTAGAGTGTACGGACATGATTATTTTTATGTGGTTCAATTCAATCTCAGTTGTTGGATTAATCTTTAATAGTATAAATTTCTAAACTATTTCATTGAATTAAACTATTGAGCTTTTTTTTTTATTTCTTTTTGAAAGGTATTTTTTTATGAGCAAACTAATGAGATTTTTTTGAGTATGGTTCATAGGCACATAAGTTTATAGGCACATAAGAAGAGTACGGGGCGAGAGAAATGAGCTAACGCAACTCCCTTCGTCCATGTCATTGTGTCTCTTTATTCTTCTTTTACTATTTGATATTCTAACATATACGTCTTAACTAAACTGCATTGTTGTAGAGATCCAAATTAAAGTGTACATGTTTTACGGTTAGGGACAATACTTAGATATATCAAAATTTTAATAAATAGTTTATATTTTAATACATCAAAGTATATCGCCTAAACTTTGTTAAAAAATTTCACATTAGATAAAATAAGTTTATAAATGGGTGTGATGCTCACTTTATAAGGCCATTTTATAAAAGTTTAGTTAAACTTGATCTAAATTTCAAAATGATATCATAGTTATTCAATATCTATTAGATCACAGTTGTCGAATCACTTAGATCACGATTCAAATGATAAATTGTAAACGTAAATAGGTCTCAGATAAATAATATAGTATATATAAATAGACTTGAGAAGCACTTATTTAACTTTTAGAATCGCTTGGCCTAGCATTTAGCTGATGCAGTGTAGTGGATGATGATGAATGTAGTTAATGTTATCTCATGGCTCTTGCCTCAACAGTGCTACTATTTTACTTGAACCTGTATCACATAGACAGCAATTTATACTTTTCATATAAAATATCTATGAAAGTGAGACCCCAACCTTGTACTTTCATAGCGTTTACCTATAAAAACTCAATAACCATTATACAAAAAATAAAAAAATAAAAATCCAACTTTAATTACCTTTTTTAATTTTAATATATGATTAGATTGGTTAATTAATTGATAAAGTAAAAAAAAGGTAAGCACCAAAGGTTACTCGAAAGTGGTAGGATTGTGGTGGTGGATCCCATCCATCCATTGAAGATACTTTAAGATCTTCCACATTGAATCATATCAATTAGGTAGAATCAATCTTTCACTTATGGACCTATACAATTATTCCAACTCAAGTTTTAGTCTTTGCCATGATCACAAAATGAGAAAAAAAAAGGTTATCATAAAGTAAAAAAGAGAATCCCCTAGATTTACTCATGAAAATTTTACAAACACAAGATATCACATTATTAGTAAACAAATTACCCTTTAAGTTGAAGACACAAAGTAGGTCCTTTTTTCCTATCTATTGGTGTGTTTGCAAGTAATTAAGTGGACTAGTCAAAGTGCACAATGCACATACTTCCAAGACAAGGTTTCTTTTGCTTCATGTATCTTTGATAGAAAAGTTGGAAATTCAAAGTATAAGGACTCAGTAATAAAAGAGTTCAATTTTAGTACTCTTTGATGTCTCTTTGCTTGGTCTGTCTACAGCACAAGCTAGAAAACAAAAAAGCCTCAATTACAATATATGTAGGGTCCAATATTCACTTACAATTGCAACTCATAATAAATAAATAACAAAACAAATTAACGAGTGCACCTTAAGGTTTGACATGACTTCTTATCTATCAACAAATTGTGTGGTTTCTTATGATCCGGTATTTTTTTTTATCCTTATTTTTCTATGTTTTGGGTCCCATAATAATCTTATAACATATCTACACTAGATCTTATGTTGTGCACAAAAATACAACGTCGGTAAGTGTGTGTGTCACGATAAAAATGTGGTAAACCAACCAACGACCAAAGAAAGCACAATGGTGTTATATTGTTATATTGTTATATTGATAGAATTAAGTGAATAATTTAAGTAGCTAAGTTTTTTGTTTGGACAGGAATGAGCTAAGGTTGGAGAAGAAGAAGAAGACAAAAAAGTGAAGTGAATGAGAAATAGATAGGTAGATGGATTCTTAACATATGCTTCAATAAAGCCTAATTAATTAGTACACGTTAAAGAATGAAGGACGATAATTGAGTTACATGTTGAAAGAAAGGGATAGTCGAACCGAAAGTTTGTTTTGTTTCAGTAGATTTTAAATGAATTAATAAGGCCAATATGTTTTGTGCCTCACAAATTACAATCATAAGGTACCTATCAACAATGAGATCCAACTTGCTTCCTGTCCTTTAAAATGTCAGGTTGGAATTAATGCTGCCACCCTGCAAGATTGTGCATCTCTCTCATTACAATAAAAGTCACTTGCAATTTTGGAAAGATCGATGCGTCAATTATGAGTTAGAAGTATGATATTGGTAAATTTGATGAAAAGACGAACAGTTGAACAATAAATAAATGAGATTATTTATATATATAATGTATTAAGGTTATAGGTTAAGATGGGGTGTTCAATTTCGCTTATGTTGTTGCTCAAAGCCAATAAATTTAGATTTAGATGTCATGTAAATACTAGGGATAGTAATCGGTATAAACATATATGGAAGTTATATGTGTTGATTGAAAATGTACATGTTGAAAAAAATCTCACATTGCTTAGAATTAATTGTAAGGAAAGAGGAGACCAAAACTATATATATGAGTTATAGTTTTTCCTTGCAAAATGTACTGGTTGAAAACACTCAAGCTTGCATTTAACCTTTTTTTTTTCTTTTGTCTTATACTCTTGTCTTAAAGTGTTTTAATATGTATTTAAATATTTCCTTTGGAGGGTGTTGATGTACCGGGGGTTGGTGGGTGTTTTAGAGTAATCTATGTGTTGTAATTTTGTATATAAAGTTGTATTCTCTAGCTGTCAACTTGTCATTAGACAACGGTCGTGGTTTTTTCACTGGTTTTAGAGTTTCTATATTGTGTTCTTGTGTTGTGATTGCATTCCTTAATTTTTTTTATAGAGGTTTTTTCCAAAAGCTGGTATCATATCTTTTGGTTTGGTCCAGGGATAGAAATTCTTAGTATGCTCTATGGTTGCATTATTGTACGATCTTCAAGCTAAAAAAAGAGGGTGGTGCTATGAAAGTGCTACAATCACAAATTTTGTGAAGACAGACTCGTCAATGTTGGCTTCTTTATTGATGGTTTAGTCTGATGGGAGCACTTGCCGAGTTGTTCTAGAGAAGGTTTCTTTAGAGACCGGGTTTATTTACTTTCTTATGTTTCATTGATCTTGTTTTGGTGGGAGTGGGATATGCCCCCACCCTTTGTTTTTCTTTTTCATATTAATAATGCATTTGAAGAGATTATATAGGATTAATGGTGCATTGGGGTGTCAATATAGTTAGAATGTCAATGCGTTATCATGTTGCAACTTTCTTCAGTTTTGCTTACAAAAAAACAAGTAAACGAAGACTTAATGGAACCAATATGTGATTTTCTTAAAAAAAAAAAAAAAAAGACTTCATGAAAAAGAAAACCCATAATTAAGGGTGTACCCGACTTGGATTATGTCATGCTAGTTAAACTCTTTATTTATCCAACCTAATTAAAATTTGTCGATTTAGACTAGGTCAAAATGTTTTTTTTTTTAATTCAATACTTGAAATTTTTAGCCCATAATCTAAATTGAAACATTTCTAGATTTAACACTTAAAATTCTTCAACCACATCTACAAAAATAATAAATTCATGATTGTATTTTGAAGTTCATAAGTTCCAAATCATTAATTCATTATCCAAACCAAAACACTCTATTTTGCGGTGGCCGGGGTTCGAACCCCAGACCTTTGCATATATTATATTATGTTTTGTCCATACCAACTGAGTTAAGCTCACGAGACAAAACACTCTATGTTTGACCGGTTTTATTTAGGCTCAACTTCAAAAAAAATCAGAACCAAACACTTCAAGTTAGATATTCTTTGAATTGAGTTGTATCCGTGAACACCCCTTACATGTAGTCAAGTATAGCTGCAAGCTTATCTAAAAAAAATACAATCAAAACAGCAATGCTGCATAGTACAAATACAGCACCACATCCCCAATTCTACCTGGTTTCACACCCCTACAGACCAAGGACACCAAAACCAATCAAATCATTTCAGTCCCTTCCATTCTAACCACAAACCTGCCTATTGCCAACACTTCCCTCATACATTTTAGACCCCACAACAATCCAATTTCTTCAAGTAATCCATCAAATCCACTATCTACTGATCAAAGTACCAAATTTCTCTTCCAAAGCACCCCAACTGGCAAATACATCACTGAGATATTGAATAATCAAATCCTTTTGACTTGATATTCAAGTGATTCCAAGCCAATATTTTTACCTCCTCCACCACCTCTATAGGTTTAAACAATGGTTGTTTATATTATGCAATTTAGGCAACACATTTTTTAAAATGATGAATGAAAATAACGGAAAAGCTACGTGTTTTTGATTTGGCTAAAATAGACTGATGCTCACAAATCTTATATAGACAAGTTGGTAGATGGTGTGGACAATAGTTGTAACGTTTAGACTTTAGACAATGCCAGGCTAGGGTACATGACCTCAATGGGTCTCTTACCATAGGTGACTACAATTTTATTTTTTTTTGGTTTGTAAATTGCTTGTGAGCCATTGGATTTGGAAAGAACATTTTCAATGGCACAGATGTATAGGCATGTTGACCCACTAGCAATGTATATTATAATGTTTAATGTTTGTCTTTAATAAAGTAATTGAATTAGCAATCAATTTACGTAAAGGGTATTTATGTCATAGTTGGAAAAATATGAAAATGCCCAGTAAACTATTGGCGGGCATCATATATGTTCCCAGCAAAGTTTTATAGTTCATCAATAAATCTACAAACTCAAAGAAAAATAAATATTCAACAAAAGACAATATCTTTTTTTTAAATGGTTATTTAATTTGACGAAAGAAGGCATGATTTTGTATTGTAACAGAAATTTTAACGCTAAAGACAATCAATTTTCATATTTTTTTCTAACATATTATTCAAGATATTTAGGTTCAAAATTAAGCATTGACATGCGTAAAAGAGTCAACTGTGTCATGTATTATGGAACAGAATGAGTATTAAAACAAGAACAAAATCTCTATCCACATTATTCCATTATTTTTAACGTAAAAATAAAACTAAGCTATAGAACAAAATCTATTTTGTCTTCCTGTTAAAGAAAGTATATTTTTTCCCCTTAAAATAGTATTTTTTTGGTAAAATTACACAATTAATCCCTTAACTTAATTTTAGGTAACACTTTCGTCCTTTATCCTTTTTTTGTAACGATTTAGTCCTTTATGTTATAAAATAACAATATAGTTATCCTTTTTTATGAAAAAATAATCAAAAACTCCAAAAAAAATTCATCAAACTTATAGACAAACGCAAATCTTCATCATACAAGCCTAGAAAATCAAATTTCATTGAAAAAATCTCATAAAAAATGATAAAATATTGTCATTTTATAACATAAAAGGACTAAATCGTTACATAAAAAAGATAAAGGACGAAAGTGTTACCTAAAATTAAGTTAAGGGACTAATTGTGTAATTTTGCCTATTTTTTTCTAAAAGAAATATTATATGGTTGATTCTCCTATCTAAAAAGCAAAAAAGAAGGCTGCTTTATATTTTAATTAAGCTACATAATTCAAATTTCACAAGAAAAAAAGTACCAGAACATATTTTAAATAGATAGAATAGTTTTTTTTGGTGAAGTACTTAAAATGAGTACTTATAAAATTGTAGCAAAATAATAACTAGCGTTGTTTCGTGATAAAAAAAATTCTACCAGAATTAAGCAACGGCCAGGTATAACAAACATCAAGTAACCAGCACAATTTTGTTATAAAATTGTACTTGTTTTTTTATTTTTTGAATAACCACAACTCAAAAATTTAAATTGATAAGACTAAGAAAATAGTTAAATGATATTAATAAAAAAATGTTAACCGATGCCCTCGGACACCGGTTACGGAAGCAAACATAGTAGTTTTTGTATTAGAAATTGTGTAATTAATTTCTCAAAAATTAAAAAAAAATGTTATTTTTAATTCAAATTTTCCTTTTTTGGATTCCTTAATCAGTGTCTCGGGGGTATGAACATTCATCCAAGTACTTTATGTATAAGATTTTATCCGTTAGGGTATGAGTTGTGAGTTTGATTGCTCAATCTGGACCTCTTGATTAGTCAATTAACAGTCTTACAGGTAGTTTAAGTCCAAGATTCCTGTTGTTAGGGTGAGAGTTGTAAGCTTGATTAGTCGGTCAACACTCTTATTACTCGTTATATAAATTCATCCAAGTAATTTATGTATAAGATTCTTTCCGTTAAGGTATGAGTTGTGAGTTTGATTAATCAATCCAAACCTCTTGATTAGTCAATTAACAGTCTTACAAGTAGTTTAGGTCCAAGATTCTTGTTGTTAGGGTGAGAGTTCTAAGCTTGATTAGTCGGTCAACACTCTTATTACTCATTATATAAATTCATCCAAGTACTTTATGTATAAGATTCTTTCCGTTAATGTATGAGTTGTGAGTTGTGAAGGAAGATGTTCTTCTCGTTTCAGTAAAGGCAAGGAAAAGAGGAAAGGTATTACTTTTGAACTAACCAAAATAACCTTAGCACTCAATTTGTATATGTGATTAATATAATACTGACTACCTGCACAGGTAACTAATATTGTGTTGACCTACACATGCAAGTTATAAGACCAACATAAAAAAAAAAAAAAACTAGTAAAAGCATGTCGCGCACCATGCAAGACCCATAAGGGTCGCGTACCTTAAACGGCGCCCTAAACTGAGTGTTGCTTATACTTTGCACAGTTAACTGTGGACAAACAGTATAGACTACCAAAATAGGATTTAGATAATATATATTTAACTGTTTCCTATTTGTTTAGGCCACAATTATGCATATATTAGAGGCAACAATAAATTGATTGTGGCGTTTGCATTTAGGGTATGTTTGAGAGTTTAGGATTAGGAGAGGTTTTGGGAAAAAGGAAGCAAGAGTAGTCTACCAAATTGAACGAGGGTTTTATTTTTCTTCATAATATAAAACCTTTGCAATATTGGGAAACTAAAAAAATTTATTGGAGGAGAATTTCGAAAGGCTTAGATAAGTTCTTCCATATTTTAGGAAACGACAGAAGAAGTTAAAGGTTACTAATTTGTGAATCTTTTTAGGAATTTGTGAATCTTAGAAGAATAATGTCCTTACTGAAAGTACCAAAAGGTGAGGCTATTTTCATTCTCTTTGAGAGACATTGCTGAGGGTTGGCTTTAAAATCCTTGTTGAGATGATTTGGAGAACATGCTCATTGAAATATATTTTCTACTATCCATATATTCATTAAAAGATAGGGAGAGATTACTAGTTTTGTTCAAGGGGTTGTCATAAAGGTTCCAAAGTGGAGGTTTGGGATGGCCAAAACCCTATATCAGCTCCTTCATAACAGAAACAGTTACACTTTTAGACTTCATAAGTCTCATATCACCACCCCTTAAGGCGTGCCTCGTTTTGTGACCTCACTCACCTCAATCATCTATTTACTTGATCGTCCAAATGCATGCAAGTACACCGCCATGGGCTATAGCCATCCAACGCCATTTGTGGAGTCTTTCTTACATCGATCAACCATCATTTTGAAATATTCCTTTCTTGCATAACTTTAATGTTCAATCTGAACAATGTCCTAGTCATGATTTTGAGAATCTGAACAAAGACAAATATTTTGTAATGGATTGAGACCAGGTTCAGAAACAATGTTAGATACTTCACCTGCATGTTATATGAATACTAAGAGTACATAAGAAGCAAAAATAATAGTTGAAGCCATAACATCCAATGAATAATATCTCGCATGCACCACATAGGGATTATTGTATCAAAACGAGGAGTCCTAGAGCTTGGTAGTTGGTACACAAAATAGGACAGGATAAATTCATCACCCAACAATTGTAAGTTTTGACTAAACAACTACAAGGTGTATATGTATTATACATATTTAACATTGTATATCATATTCACTAGGATATTTCCTCTGAATCAAATATCTCTCCACCTAATGAAATAATACCAAAAATAATAAGAGTAAAAAAGTAAACAAACTGAGCACCTAAAAAGCAAAAAACTCGACATTAACATCAATTCATGGACATGAAATTTAAGGCTGAAGCTTGTCCAAATATATAAATCAGCTATTCTATATATATTGTGAACTGTGAATCCTTGAAATCTCATCTCATTAGTCATTAAAATGGATTGCACCAACTTTCCACACAATGTAAGTTGTTCCAAACATCACTGTGCTGATAAAGACAAAAGAAAATATAATCAGAAAGAGATCAGAACCACCAGGAAAATCAAAAGTCCAACCTTCCTTTGGCATCCCTCGTTTGCTGTCATCAAACAAATTACCAGGGGCTTCTGGAAGTCCAGATCTTCTCCTCTTTTTCCCTCTGTCACTTTCTTTAAAAGCAGCCAACACACTACTTCCCATTTCTGATTTAGCTGTTTTTGGTTCCTTGGACTGGTTAAGAACTCGAGCCGCCCTTATCCTCTCTCTCACTTTCTGAGATGATCGTGTGGTTACAGGTTGCGACTTAGGAGATGCTGCAGATCCATTGGAAACCTCTGGTGTCTGTGATTCTGCCTGAGCAGGATTGGTAGATGTTAACTGATCATTGGCAGATGAATCTGCAGCCCTGCCAGTATCCTTATTACTAGCATCTGTTGAAAGTTGATCACTATTTGCAACTGAAAAACGGTGACCAAATCTTTTCTCCTTGACAAACATTCTTGTTCCCGACGTTATCGAAACGAGTGTGCTCTGAGTGGCCTTCGGGAAAGAAGCTCCGGCAGAATACCTAGATGCATCGTGATAGTTTGTTTCCAACTTCTAAGGGATAATGAAAGACTTGTGTGAGTGATCAGAAAAATGAGAGTTAAAATTAACATAATTGAATTATATTGAAGGAATTGATGTTAAACACAATAACAGTTATTAATAACCTATTACATATTAGAAGATAATTTTATTTTTCAGAGTAATAATCCCAAAATTGACATATAAAAGGGACTCTGAATCTGATCAATAGCTAAACCAACATTTTCATCATCAAACAACTCTCTTAACAAATACATAACTTAAGAACCGATCACAACATAACTGCAAAGCTACAATCAATAAATTTGTCTTCACAGAATTACAGTACTACATACATTCTAGAGAAAGTCCACCTGGAACTTTGGTTTAATGCACTTTGACAAAACATGAACTTAACAAAGATCCACAAGGAAATATGACTATTTAAAGGGCTAATTCTACGGTGCACAAGTAAAACACGAGTTTTTTTACCATTGAATCAATAAATCTCACCATATCTCAATTGATCCAATTGAAGGACTTACTGATCAAATGGTAGAAACAAAATTTTCCATAGTACAGCACCTACTTAACATGTGCACCATAGATATAGCGCATTTTATATTAACATAAAGCAATTTCACTGGAACAATTACTATCATAAGAAGTTCACCCAGGAATACTGTTTCCGATTAACATAACACGTTGTTAGAGTTTGTTAAATATATGTGCTTCTCAACGCATATAATTACTAAAAAACCCAAGTCAAATAATGTTTAGTATGCAGAACCAAGAATCAATTACAAGCAAATACGTAAATTTCCATAACTAACACACTCTTCTTACCATAACCTTAAATCTATAAACTAAAGTGATTAGAGAATACTAGAAAGTAAGAGAAGATAGAAAAACGTACCGTTGAGGTGAAGCTGATGATGGGATTTAGAGATATAGCCATTTTTATTTGATTTGATTTACTGTGTTTCAAAGACCAGCCATGGATAGCATAACAATCTTCCTCTTACCGCTGAGACTGAAAATGCTGCTATGTTATGGATACACGCCATATAGCGCGTGACCACACATTTTGCTTGTTTATTTTTAGTTTTTTTTTTTGTTTTTACATTAAACTTATTGGTTTTTTTTTTTTGAGGGAACATTAAACTTATTGGTTAGAAATTCACCATAAATTGAATAACGGGAGTGTTTGAACATCTGCATATATTATTTAATATTTTTATTAACTTATATGCACTCACATGAGACTGTTGTTTCTTTATTTATTACATATCGTTTCCAATTTCCAAAATAAATGAGATATTTGATCATTTCACGCATTTTATGAAAAATGTTTATAGAGTAAGAGAGAGAGAAAAAAATGAGTTAAGATCCTCTTCATATAATCTCTTATCAATTTTTTTCATTCGAAGAAATAAAGACACAAAAAATCTTGAAAATAATTAATGATGGCGGACTCATTTAATGTGAAGACTCGCCACCTATTTAATTTTTTTTTATGAAAAATGTTTAGAGAGAGAGAGAGTTAAGATCCTCTCCATTTAATCTGTAACACCCACAATAAACGTATCTAGAAAGAGTTTAGCGTGAGCATTAGTTTAGTACTGGATACATTAAAATTTACAACATTAAAACCTCGAATGAATATCTTATACAACAATATGCGTTCGTACAACAATAATACAACTCAACTTCTCTAAAACATAGCAATGTGTCCTTGAAGATCCATATCATCCTGCAGTGGGTACGAACGATCACTTGCTGAAATATCCATTCGGCTACTAGCTTGCCATCCAACCTGTTTATCTGAAACAAATAAGGATCGGGATGAGACATAATGTCTCAGTGAGTTCTACCTAATCCTAGGCTATAGGTAACCTCGGGGAAAACCTACGGTCACCACGTGTCTACAATACAACTTGTCGGTTGATTATACGTGTGTGGGGACTTGCATACTTAGACGGTCGTGCTTACTAGGGCCGTCATAAGATTCTTCTTAACTTGTTATAGGCCTCACTTCTTATACGTGTCATGGCGGTCAAGGGGAATCTAAAACCGCATTCCAAGAATACGCTCTACGTATCGAGACCTAAGCATAACATAATCATGACACGATTCTAAACCGGACGATTAGGGGAAACCTAAGATCGTCATCGGCAGAACTTTCTTTGCTTGCTCTATGCATACATACGTTGTGTCTAACAATATATCTTATCTTGCTATCGTACTAGTTATTGACGATCTACGTCAATGCTCTACTAGTTCTTGACGATCTACGTCAAGGCTCTATGACATAACATATAAATGTCTAATAAATATGCATAGTCAGATTCATTAGGTTAGCATTGAACAAACAACAATTATCTGAATTCATTTTACGGAGAGCCCCGGGGTGGAGTAAACCCGAGCGCAATCCCTATATAACCGATGGAAACCTATCTAAGGTATAACCAACGACACTCCCTCAGTGACATGCGGGTTCCTTACGGCTAACCCCGTTTCACCTAGTGGAAACCCCTTGAGCCAACCTAGTGTGGATCACAAGGGACACGACACCTACATCATTATTAAGGTATTGGTCTATACTTGCATGAAGATTACATCTAAACATGCTATCTCTTTTACCTCGGATCCCTATACGATCCTACTAGAGGTAAACTAAATGCTTGCTTAACTTACTATGTGAAGAGATATCTAATCAATTCACGTCTAGTCATGCTTGCATGATCATTCTAGTTCCTATGCGAAGAGAATACTCTATATCACTTCGCGTCCTATCAAGCATATTGCTCATGCGTAGCATTCTATTTCTTTACAAGCTATGCTAGTTCTTGACAAGCTATGTCAAGGCTCTACTTTCATTCCCCTTCTTAGTTCATCACTACCCGAACATATTGTATAACATATCACTCTTGCGTATCATTTATCAACAAGCATTGTTAACAATTTGTCATGTCTTTCCCTTGTTTAAAACCTTGTTTGGAATTGTACTTTAGGCACTTGGAATTGAGGGGTTCGTAGTTTAATAAGATACTGCAAGATCGAGCCTCGGATAGCCCTTGCTGGCCACGAAACGAATTGACAACACATGCTGTGCATTCAATTTCGCCTGGCCAAATATCTCCTCGCCAGGCGAAATTTCTTGCCATGCCGAGCTAAATGGCAAGCTATGAAGGTGAGAAAAACACAAGAAGGGGGGGGTTGAATTGTGTTTTGAAAAATTCTTCGTTTCTCCTAAAAACTGAACACACTGATCAGAAGCTAAGTGAGACAGCTTCTGAAGTGATAATCAGAATCTAAATGCAGCGGAATAAAACAGAGAGAGAGAAGAAGAACGACACAAAGCAATTATACTGGTTCCTTCCACAATCCGGAAGTAGTCCAGTCCCCCTTGCACTTCCAAGGAGATTTCACTAAGAGTAATATCTGATTACAATTGCTCAAGCACACAAGCAAGAGACTTCCTTTGCTCAAGCACACAAGCTAGAGACTTCCTTTGCTCAAGAACACAATCAAGAGACTTCCTGCTCAAGCACAACTGCAAGAGACTTCCTAACTAAACAAAATTACACAGAAAATTGTTTAAGGTTGACCACTTGATATACAATCAGAGGTGCTCACAATACAAATCAGATACAGACTCAATGGACTTAAGAATTTCTAAGATATGACTTTGAGACACAGAAATTCTAAGTGAATGCAGAACAATTTCAGCAGAGATTTGGCACTTGTAAAAGTATTGAGAGTCTGTTGTTCAGCATTACAAAATCTCTAGGTCTTCACTCCTTTATATAGAGGTGTGAAAGAGACGTTGTGAAATTGGCAGCACCCAAAGAGTCGTTGCTGAAGCTTGATCTTTCACCTTTGATCTTTTGCCTGATTTGGTTGTTGTCCTATGAAGAACTAATTTGAAATCCATTCCTTATCCAAAGGAACATCTATGCAGGCGAAGCCGTATTCTGGAGCTGTTTTCTTGTCTTGTAGTGTGGACACAAAACAGAGTAGTGGAGAACGTGGTTGTACAATTCGTACAAATGTCAACGCTTTCGTCCAAATTGCAAGCACATGCCTTCAAACACCTTTGAAATGACCGTTGCAAAATTCCACTAATCCTTTGTAGCATTTTCGAATCCAATAGACAGCTTTTGCAGTGATAATTCTTCAATTCTTGAATCTTTGCAAATTCAGTTGATATTCAGCTTCTGGTGAAATAGCTTCCGATGAGGCAGCTTCTGATGATGCAGCTTCTGATGATATGACTTCTGCAGCTTCTGATGATGCAGCTTCTGATGATATGACTTCTGGACCTCTTGTCTTCAGGAGCACTATTCTTACTTCAGAAGCGACTTAACTTCAGGAGCACGTTGCCTTCAGGAGCGTCCAAGCTTCAATTATGTTGTTTCCTTTGCTCTTTATTTGCTCATTCAGAACCAATGATGATGTAACTTTTTAATTATGGTCATGTACACTTGAACAAATATTAGCTAGTCCAATTTACAATTTTTAATACCTTGTTATCATCAAAACTCTTTAAGGTTCATTGTTAAACACATTTTGTTCCAACAAGCTACTCCAGAGAGCACTGATCCCCAGCTCGCCTGGCGAACTGTAGCAGTCCAGAATTCTGCAGAAAACGTATTTTTAAATCAAAACCTCAAATCCAAGCATCCTATGGTACCTTACACTTCCAGAATACATAAAAACAGTTAGAAATGGAACCCATGGCATCATTAACAACAATTGATCATAAATGATATAAAAGGGGGTTCTATAACCCTAATTCCTAACTTAGCATAATTCATGTTTTCTCACAAGAATTTCACAACCCAAAGGAAGGAAAAACTATCTAAGAACTCACCTAAACAAGGTCCTTGTGACAGCTCCAAGTTCCTAGCTCAAGCAAACCAAACCCTAGCTCTTGGTTCATCAATCCATTCTTCAAATCAACTTTCTCTTTAACTCTTTACCATGAGACTACCAAGATGATTACTTAATTTCCAAGCTTCCAAGCATCATCTTCTATTAGCATCATTCAAACCCTAACTTCATGAACTATTCTTGATGAAGAGAAGAAGTGAAAAACAACCCAAACCAAGCTTCATATGCTTATGATAACATTAGGGAACATAAGATAAACTTGCCATGGAAAAAGAGGTAGTTTAGAGAGGATTGGTGGAGATGAGAAGAGGGAGAGTGGCGTGAGAGAAGAGAGAAGGGAGAGCAATTTTCCAAACTCAAACCCTAGAGAGAGAAAGATCAAAGATTATGAAGATATTTTGGCCCCAAATCCTTTAAATATCTATTTTGCATGCAATTACCAATTTGCCCTTGCCTTAAACGTGTTCAATCCGACTCTGATACTTAACCCGTATTTAGCTTACATCACATAATAAATATTTCCGTCAAACTTTCTTTCCGTAACATTAATCCTCTGGCACGATTGACTGGTAATATTCCGATACTGACAGGCGGGATATTACATAATCTCTTATCAATTTCTTTTATTTGGAGAGATAAAGACACAAAAAATCTTGAAAATAATTAATGATGGTAGACTCATTTAATGTGAAGACTCACCACCTTTTTTTTTTGTGTATCACTTTCATAATGATTTTAACTGTCTTTGTCAAGTATTTGTGTATGACTGAGCAAGAAGGGACACCCCGTGATGTTTAATATTATTAGGTGAGGTTGTATATTATTAGGTGTATATCATACATATGAATATTAGTTTTCTCTATGTGCATTTATATTTTAAGAGGATTCACTTATACTCCTTCAAAACAGAAAAGGATTCACTTATACTTTGTATCTCCCATACGATGGACGGAATGTAACATAAACTTATATTTGTAATTGGTTCCTTCCATTTTAAATTGTCTTATTGTTCTTTGAAACATGTTTTAATATGAGCTTTTGTTTATTCTATGATGCAATCATGATTTTTATCATGTGCGCAAATCCATTTATGTTGTTACTCGTGAGATTTGAAGCCAAATGTAATATCTAAACATACATGTTTACATGTATTATCTAAGTTGGCCCTTGATCGTACAATATTAAAGTTCTATTTTTTTTAAAAAAAATATTGTCCTTCATTTTTATATTACCTATTCTCATTTGAATAACATATAAAAGTGTTTGTCTGTGTCATACAGGTAAACTCGATACATGATAAATGTCATGAATACTTCAAGTATGAAAATTTTTCAGAAGCAACCAAAAGAACAATTTCAAAAATAAAACACAAATGAAAATTGCCCCATAATATAGAATTGGTCACTTTTCATGTCAACACTTCACCAGGCTATGAATGGTTACTTCCAAGATGGGTGGCACAAGAAACTATGGCTACTTCAAGCAGTGAACTCACCAAGACTGATAACAAATATGGAGAAAACCATAACAAACCTATGGTGCAAGTACAAAGCTACAAAACTAACATTGGTTACAATTTGATAATTGGCTAGCAGAAAAAACTTCTAAAATATTAACCAAAATCCGCAGTTAAAAATATTGGTAAAACATCTCGGGTACAAAAGATCAAGCAAAGTGTATCAAATACACTGTTACCACCAGAAATGGGTATGAGCTAAGCGAAAAGGAATTAAGAAATAAGTCGCAATAAACCATGTATTTTAAAAAAGACAAGATACACACAACAAACAAACCGACAGGCTTTGTTTATTCCACTTTTCCTTGTGGAATTAATCCAGGCCATGATAAACACGGACTAAGGTCGAAGTCGACTATTTGACATTATGCTTAAAGACCAAATCATTTAAATACAAGAAAAATGGTTACATACAGAAAATCCTCCGCTAGCTTGTATAAGCAGACCAAAAATTACCTCATCTACAAAAAAATATCACAACTATGGCACAACCCCCCCCCCCCCCCCCCCCCCCCCCCCCCCCCCCCCCCCCCCAACAGAAACTTGAAATTATTTTGATCTAGACCTCCACCTCAATCAGAAGCAAAGAAAGAATACTGCATTAAAATCCCACCAGAAAATTTATGTAAACTCCCAACCTGCCGCCTTGGTCTCCATTTATAGACTTGAGTTCATTGCTGAACTAACTATGGTCCCTTCCTTGTCAGTAGCCGCCCATGGGCATGCCAAAAGGAGGCATTGGAGGCATCCCCATTCCGCCACCCATTGGAGGGGGAGGGGCATAGCCTCCTCCCATTCCTCCTCCCATTCCAGGCATTGGTGGTGCAGGCAAAGCAAGTGGCAATAATTGAGCATACATATTCTGCAACATAATATATTTTATTCAATAGGCATTCTGTATTATACAGCTCAATCTGTAAGAGTGGTGGATGTAAGGGAGATAAAAATGGTAAGTCATTAGCAGGTAACATAAAATAGCCAAACAATTTACCTGTTGTGCAATTACTTCCTTCTCTTCTTGTTCTTTAGCCTTCACTTCGTTCTGGGATTCAATTTTGTGCTTAACAAGTTCATCAACTTTGCCAGTGTACTCACGGATAAACTACAATAGCAAAGAGCAGACGGTAAAAAAAAAAAAATAGTACTAGGTAACATGATGAAAAAGACATGCATATAAACTGTTTTGTACATTAGTGATGCAAGAAGCATAGAAAGATTACAAACCTGTAAAAGATATGGGAATGAAAAAGACATGCATATAAACTGTTTTGTACATTAGTGATGCAAGAAGCATAGAAAGATTACAAACCTGTAAAAGATATGGGAATGAAAAAGACATGCATATAAACTGTTTTGTACATTAGTGATGCAAGAAGCATAGAAAGATTACAAACCTGTAAAAGATATGGGAAAGCGAAGTCAATCATATTATGCATCCAAGCCAGTTCAAGAGCAACATCTACCCGGATCAAATCATAGCAAACAAACAGACACGAGGCGAAGCATTCCTTCTTTCCCTGCATAAGCATGTGGAAAGAAATATTTGAATATATCGACCTTACTCGACTGTATGCACATTAATGTATTAAATATTGGAATATCACCATTCTAAAGGTAATATTAAAAGTTATTGGCCTTTCAGCAACTGTTGACAGTAATCTAAAACTAGAAGGATAAATAGTCACTAAAAGCTTAACAGAATACTACTAATGCTGGTTGCTTCTGATGGCCTTGGAACTACACATGCTATCAAGGATTGGCCCAAAAGCACCAATATGCAACAACCAAAACACGATGTAATAAACAAATGTTGACCAAGAACTAAAATCATCATCTAGGCTGGGCCAATATGTGACTTAAAAGGGATTATATACGGTATATGCAGTTGAAACTGAATTTGGTACCTGGTCAATGAAATAAACGAGCAACTCCTCAGCAAGTTCACGTTCACCAGATTGTGATGCTGTTTCCATTGCGTCTTTGTAAAGGTTGTCCTTCTTTGACAAGGCAATGGACTGCTTCCACCTACCTGCCTTCTTGTAAATATAAGCAGCAACACGTCTCATCTCAAGAAGCTCGTGCTTCTCAATCTGCATTATATATTATGGTATATCAGGTTACTACAGTTAAATCGAAGAATAATCATCATGGAGGATAATGAATTATATATGGTGATATATCAGGTTACTAGAGTTAAATCGAAGAATAGTCATCATGGAGGATAATGCAGCTCACCTTTTGTGCAAGGCCTATTTGATCAAAATTATCATGCAAATCGATTGACTCACGCAATCTATCATAGTCTTCCTCCTCCACATATATCTCATTCAAGGCTTCATTAACAGCAGACACATTATTACTCTGAACTGCAACCATGTATGGCTTGACCAGACGGAGGTGACCAGCCTATAGTATATTACAGAAAAACATTCATGAGTAATATAGGAAACGGATTATAAGGTATAAAAAAAGATTAATGGAATTTTTGCCAATATTGACACTACCTTTCGCATGATATCAACAACACGTGCATGGTCAACCCGAAGTGCAAGGACATTCAGAACATCATTGATAAGATCTGGATGCTCTTGCAAATAGAAGTGAACAGCCTTGTAATACAACTCCACATTAGCGACTTTGGCAATAACGTCTTTGAATTGCATGTGATCCCATGCTTCAGGCGAATGGTTCATGATGGTTGTTGCAGCATTATCAAACTCATCATATTGGATATACAAATATGTCAGTTCCTTCCAATGTTGTTGTTCATCACAAGCTCTTATGAGTTTAGGAATATTGAGTCGGGTTGCAAATAGTTTGATATGCTCCATAAGCTTCTCCGGACGGTATCTAGCATACAGAACTCCCAGCTCCGTGAATATGCCCATGTGTGCCCTTTCTAGTCCTAGGCCACTCTCCATGAGGGATATTAATTCATTGAAGCAGCCTCTATTTTGGTAATATTCACTTACCTCTTCCAAGTCATCCACCTACAATAATTGACATTTTAAGCATTAGAAAGACTAATAGAATAAGCCTATTAACTGCGGATCAAAGCAACGTTTCGAAAACCTTTCCACCATCTCAAGCTTGCAAAACTTTAATGGATATTAATTTCTTATTACATTCTAGAAGCTCAAATTATTCAAAATTTCTAAAATGAAATCAGATCACATCCGAGTAAAAACCAAACATAGTACCTGAATGATAATGTTCAGCCCGCATATTTGGGCCAAACGGAACTCCTCTTCATCAACACATGCAAAGCAAACTTCCTTCCATGTTTTTGCACTGTTAGCTTTCCTTGCTGCATCAACAGCGCCTTGGAACTGTTTCAACTTCACAAGTGTGACTGCTAATTTAGCCCAGTTAGATATAAAAGCAAATATGATTTTTGCAGCCTCATATAGCTCTTCATCATACAATCTGTCACCAACATTTTGAAGATTGGCTACATTTGGCATTAGAATGAACTCCTCAATATCACTCAGCCTATCAATCTTGGCATAGGCATAAATAAGCTCACTGTCCACCTTGGGTTCTTTTGTTTTCTGCCTTACCATCAGCAAGTACCTCACCAAGTCCGGGTAAGCATTGCCGTCTTGAGCAGCTCGGATGACATCCAGAAATTGTGTGGCATCATCTGCTCGTATAAATGACTCAATTGCATCACTAACTAGACCTTCCCTAAGTTGAGCCTTGGCCACCTGACTCCAAACAGCATCTTCTTCAACTCGGAAAGCAAACTCCACAGCTCTATCTATGCTATGAATATTATCTAGCAAGACATTAACTGCTTGAACATTTAAGTTAAACTTCTTGAAAATTGCGAACGCTTCCTCATATAACTCAGCCTCAACAGCCACTTCTCCAACTTGAGGACCATCAAAGTTATCCAGTCTATTGACATAATCCATTACTCTGGAAGAATCAGCCTTTATTGCTGTCAAAATAAGAAGATTCTGAAGATTAAAGTTCCCGCTGAAAGCAGAATTCTGAAGCACGATCTTCTCAAGAAGCTCAATCAACTCATGAGGTAGATCAGCAGTCATGAAAGCCTTCACCGATGCAGATACTTGTTCAGGGCTCTTGCTTTCAGGAAGAGCGGTAGACACAACTTGATCAATAAGTTGTCTTCTGTAGGTATTATCAGGGTTAAGAACTTTCTCCCAAAGGTCAGCATCCATCCTCTCAACAACATATCTGTAGTGACAACAAAAACATGTAAGCATTGGAGCCACAGATAATTATTGTGTGAAAGATACATATACACCACAAACCTTGCTTGTAGTTTGAACAAGGAGTTTTTGTTTGTCACATTGATAAGTTCATCATCACATACTCCACGCCTATAAGCCACAACTGCCAACGTGGGATCCCGTTTTTCACAATATTTGCCCACAACTCGAGAATCATAGTATGGGTTTGTAGTGAGAAAATGTTCTGGGTTGTTGTTACTATCAATGATGATTTTACCCAGTGCATTATGAACATGTACATCCTGGCTTCCTTCACTTACTAGATGTTCCAAAAACTGTGTGAGCAAACGAAGCCGATTCCTGTATGCCAAAAAAAATGTACCAGAGGAAAATCAGAAAAATGAGTGCAAACCATTATTTGTTTTAGAGAATGGATACCACCTCTTCTCGCATTCAGCCACAAGGGGCTCAACTGGCAGTAATGAACGAACAGAGAGAATTAAGCCTTTGATAAAATCTTCTGGACACTCATCATCAAGCAGCTGCCCAACAACTAAAGGAGCATTCCCTGGGTTCACCTATAAAGCAAGGCACAATGTTATGACTGCAACAGATAGAGTAGATAGCACTATTGGCATTGCAATATAAAGGGCTGCTACAATTTGAAATGCAAACTACAATACCTTCTGAACATAACCCTCGATGTAGCGAAGCATGTTACTTGTGTATAGATAGTGTGTTAGATCTGGAACAAATCCGAACCGGTCACAAACATTAATTAGTGGCCGTGCATCTGGAAGCTTAGCTTCCATTAGAAAGTTCTTTGTTTTCTCAGGATCATAGAAACTTGATTCTCTAGTCACACGCTCGACCTCTTTGATTTGTCCAGTCTTTGCTGCAGCCTCAATGTACTTAAAGTGAATGTCGGGATCCTCACTATTCCATATTATTCAGAAAAACAAATATTAGCAAAAATATATACATAGGACAATTTTCAGTACAAATAAGGTCATCTGTCCACTAGTTAAAACAAATCTTTCAAAATGAAAGAATTACCTGGAGCTCAAATATGAACCAAGGAAAAAATACAGTCCTTCATATGACCTGAATTGCTCAAAAATCTTTATGCAAGCCTCAACGCCAAGTTGTTCACAGTATTCTTTAGCAACCTGGACAAACATAAGTAAGCTTCAGTTGTCAATTAGTTATTAATAATTCCTAGTTATAAGAAGGAAAAAAACCACATTTTCATACCTGTACAATTATCTGTAGGTTGCCTCTAAGATTGACCAGCAATAGATCTTTCATACACTCTAAAGCCCATTCTTTTGATAGAGTGCCAAAAAATTCAACAAGTGCCTGCAACAACCAAATAATGTGACTAGGCATTTTTAAACTATCATGATGTTGAAATAGATAAAAAGCAATGGGGAATATAAAACCTGTGGCTCAATTGCATGTGTATTTACAATCACACGTTTTATATCTGGCAACTCTGTGTAATGCTGCACCAACAAAAATGCAATCAACAAGAGGGGTGACTTTCAGCTCTAAACTAGGAAAAGAAAGCACCAAGGGGAAAAAATGCATGGAGGGTCATTACTTGCAACGCTCGCACATAAAGACCAGCTTTTTCACAAAGTTGGGCAATCCGAGGACGGTCATAATGGCTAAACATGCCGTTAGCCAAAATTGCATCAGCAACATTGGGGAAAGTCACAAGATTTATCTCTAACACCTGAACAATTCACAAGACTGAATCAGTGCAAAGAACAAATTACAGGAGTAAAATGCCTTTAACAAATT
Source organism: Medicago sativa (assembly GCF_051527215.1). Taxonomy (NCBI): domain Eukaryota; kingdom Viridiplantae; phylum Streptophyta; class Magnoliopsida; order Fabales; family Fabaceae; genus Medicago; species Medicago sativa. The sequence continues at coordinate 72,709,776 of NC_140751.1, read as the reverse complement.
AGAAATGATGAGTGAAACCTTTGTTTGAAGGAACCCGTGTTCCGGTAGGTTTGGCTTCAAAACATCTAGGAGAAAGGCAGTTGCCTCACGGATCAGGTTTCTCTGAGGACAAAAATAACCATAATGCAATAAATGGACTGTTTGGTAACACATTGCAAAATGAAGGAATATTATATTACTATAGCAACATAATAGCTTAATTACAGTAGATAACAACCTGAAGAAACAGATCAGTTATGGTGTTGTAATCAACTGGACAACCACCTTCCATTTGAGACATCATTAATGCAAAATTAACAGCACCCTGCAAATCAAAATGATAGTGGTTAGGTTTAACAACTATAATTTGTCAAATCAAAATAAATAAAAATGTATGATGTACAATGCAGAGAAAAATAGTCAGTGACTTCCAACTAACAAGATGGGAGACACAATGGGAGTACTGAAAGAAATAGTTCAATTTAAATAATTGACCAATATGAACTGCAAAGGTTTCTGACATACCTGAGGATCAGTACGGAGTATCGATTGCAAGAGGAAGAGATAGTCGGGTGTATATCCAACCTATAGAAACAAATGAGTAATAAAAATGTTAAGGCATATGAATGATTCAAGTAAATGAAAGGCAAGATATAGGTCTTTAGTAATACAGGCGAAGTAAAATATTTTACAGGCTATAAGAACATTAAAAAAATTATAAGTGGACAAATCTCATGAATCCAAAATCAATATTCTTTGATAAGAAAACAAGCCCTGTACCTGCTTCGAGTATATCAGAATCTTGTCAAACTCCCTTTTCTCAGCGAAAGCAGCAACAACTTTTGGAGTAGCTCTGGCTTTGATATATATTTTTAAAGCAAGATCATTGTCCACAGTCTACAATGGAGAATACTAATTGACATTAAAAAAATTGTATACCATTTGACAATAAGTAAATCCAACTAGACATAGCACTAGCATATCATTAAGAAAAAATCAGAAAGAAAAGAAAGAAAAAAAAATAGGGCCGTGCTAACAAACAAGTGCCCTTGTTAAGGATTCAAAAAAGGAAATAATTAACAAATTTAATGTATGAAAAATTACTTTTTAAAGTTCCAATATGTTGAATACACGAATCCCAAGATAAAATTTAATCTTTGGGCATCCTAAGGCACTTGTTAGCATTTCCCATAAAAATAAATAAACAACAAATTTAAAACTTTCCAAAATTTCAAATGCAATGCAACCCCAACCTTAACAAGATCTCCAAGCTCCTCACTGCACTCAAGCTTGTCCTCTGCCAACCAATTCTCCAACAGATTTTTCTTGTTCTGATTCACAACAAGCCGTGACAGTTCCAGTGATTCAAAGGCATTCAGCTTTCCTCTTGTTAAAAGAGTTCCAAAATACTGCAACAGTGGGGGAGTTTGCCCAGCTTGCACAGGAACACTCTGCAACATAGAACAGATTGTGAAACTGACCGCTAAGTCTAATTGACCAGAAAAATAAGACAGCACAAGACAGTATGATTTCCTTCATCACTCAAAATAAGCAAAGATGATTGTTTACAAAAATTTGTTGTAGAAACAGCATAAACAAAATACTCCTATCAAGAAACCTGAAATTTGGCAACTGTATCGGGTGTACGAAGGATTCCTTGCGGAGACTCAGCAGCAAGCTCAGCTGCCTCTTTATACTTTGTTTGAGCAAATAGTTCATGGAAACGTTCTACTACCTGTATTGTCAACAAGAATGTGCTAATAAATATAGAAACAAAAAAAAAATAACTACAAAAAGAAAGAAAAAAAAATTGAAAAGAGGCTAATGCATAATCCAAGATAACATTCAATTCCAATTAATTTGCAAATTACCAAAAAATTTAACTAAAGAGGAACCACGGCACAACGATAGGAGTTGCCGCCATGTTGGTCAGCCTCTTATAAATACAATGCAAGGCTGCCTATGATAGATCCATAAGGGATCTGACCCTTGAACCCCACATGGCGGGAGCTCAATAGCGATAGGTTTACCTTTTACCAAAATTATTAATCAAAACATGCAATGCAAATATCATTAAAAGAAGAAAAATCTTAACTTAAAAAAAAAATAAAAAAAAAAAAAAACAGATTCCAGGCAACTTAGCATTCAGGTCACCCACGGTGTGAATGTTGGATTGGATTTGGCGGCATGTTTGACTAAACCACGGTGGCGCCGTGATTTTGTTGAAGCTTCAAATGTAGCTTTTGACAAAATCGCGGTCACGCAACGTGATTTCTCCAAACTCATTGTCGATCCAAACATACACAATCTTTCTTGTCATAAGCGTCTATCTTTTACAAGCATAAAAAATTGTCAAAGTAAAAGGTAGAGACTCCAACGGCATACAACAAAAGATCAGTAAGGAAAGGATATTTCTGCATTGATTTTTAATAACCTGCACTGCCAAGTATTTATTAAAATATTGAACTTTCTACAGCAACCATGCACCCAAACTTCACGCAAGTTGGCACTTAGAAATTGCATGAAACCCAACCACGATTTCTAGGAACTTTCCTGACCACATCTAGCAAAGAAATATATTTATATTTTAACTAGATAACAACATACCAACTTCTCAGCACCAGGAAGATTTCCTCTCTTGGCAAGATTAACTGCTAGCTCCAAATTGTTTAACTGTGATAATAACCAAAATAAATTAGTAACAACAATACGTCTTTCTTTCCTCTTCACATTATAGACGTGATGAAAAGATCAGAAACATACTTGACCACTGACAAAATTCACAATTGTTTGCTCATTAACCGTAGCCAGTAACACCTGGCCTCTCCTGTTAATGGCATAAAAGCCTCCCGCTGATGTAGCTTCTGACGTCAAAAATATAGGATCTGGACTGATTCTGTTCCTATACACAGCAGTAGCCGTCTCCAAATCATAGACAAATAGTAGACCAAGTTTGGTAATCACATAAATCAAACTGTATTTGTGGGATATCTGCCAAAGCAACAAATTATGAATCAACTACCTGCACAGTTAACAAAAATGAACAACAAACACTAGCAACCCCCTTACCTGCATGGAAACTGGAAAATCATCAGCAAAATCAGGGGGAAAGAACAGATCTGCTTGTTTCTTTGTAAATGAAGGTTTCCCTGCGAACAAATTTGGAAAGTTAAATCCCAGAAGGATGATCAACTGAATTACAAATTGTAACATTATACAAATGATTTTATTATTGAAGCAATATCCCGATCCATCTTTAAATGCCCACACAATTTCAATAAACTGCTTTATCATTACATTGAAATCCCACAAGAAGACAAATTTGTTACAATAAACATCATTCATACGTAAAGTAATCACTGGAGCATGACCCAGCAACATAAGGTAAGTTATTTCATTAACTAAAACTATTAGCAATGATGAGTAACCTCCTCCATATGTTTAGTCCACTACATGATCACTTCGATTCATCAGTCCACAATTGAGTCTCATAATTATTCAGAAATGAAGAATTTTAGATTGCAAGAAAAAATTTCTTCTTTGGGAAATCTTTCAGAAAAGTTAGCAAGGTAGTTAAAATCGAGATTGTACACAAAATCGAAAAGGGGAAGTAAATTCATACAATCGTAGTATTATACAAAACTCGTACAATCGTGGTATATATATAAAAATAAAATTACATACAAGACAAAGAAAACTTCAAATCACACTTGAAATACATATGTAAATTCAAATTCATTAGCATGATAGTTTGAGGTTTGGAATCATAAGATTGTACGACTCAAATCGGGAATCCACCCGATTCCACAAAAAATAGGATTATATGTGAACTCCTAATCTTTAAGGGAAAACATGATCGCAAAATCGTAAGATTTTATGATTCAAATCAGGATTTTGACTATCATGAAGGTTAATTTTCCCACATACCTCTACTAAATACAAGCTATGACCAATTTAAAATTTATATTTTCGTTTGACAGGGAAAAAAGCATGCTTTGAACTCAACATAATTGACAATACAAGACAGATTTATCTTAAAGCCATACTACCCATAGATTAATTCATAAGAGGTAAATGTGACAGCAAAAAGTTATACAGACCTGGCTGAGCACCCAGCTCAATGACATGCAACTTGGATATAACTTGACCGGCATTAACTGTCTTGGTGGCAAAAGAAATCAAAGTAGACGGATTTTCATTCCCAGGAACCTGTTAAAAAATAATTCAATATTGTCAGCACGTAATAAAACCATATAGTAGTGTACAGTTATTCAAGTAAATATTTAACAACAAAAATACATGCACAAAGAGACATACTTTAAATTGAGCAAATGAAGCCGCATGAGCTTCAAGAGCCTGGCTGCGCTGTTGTTCCACGGAGAATAGTTGCATGTTTCCTTTCACCAATTGTGGCCTCTATAATGCAAGAAGATATAAAGAAATAAACCAAACTAGAACAGGCTCATGAAAATTACAGTATAATAGATCATGATTGTTTTCAAGAACTAACTAATTTAATATATTAATACGTTGGTTTAAATATAAATAGTTTCATATCTAACATGCCTCCTCAAATACAAGTCCATTATTAGATTGCATTAAAATTCAATTTCTTATAGAACAGGTGAAACAAGATCAAGTTCCCCACTAATAAATCAAGGAGGCCTTAATACCATTCTAAGAACCATTTGCCCAAAAGCTTATGTTGTTCAGTTTTATATCTAACATGTATCGAAAGATTTTACTAAAAATTCAGTCAATCAAAGTAGATGAAAGGCCAGAGGAATGAGCTTAAAGTTGAAACTTGAGGAATATTTCACCATGATAACCAACTTAATATAACAAATACTAGAGATATACCTCAGGGGAACCAGGAGCAATACCAATCAAGACCAACCATTTCTCGGTAGGGTCACATCGATAATTAATTATTTGATTGTTTGCCAAATTTGCTGTTCTCTCAAACAACTTTACAGGTTCAGAGTCGCCTACAAGTTACATATATCGCATACCAACATACAAGTTAACAATTTGTAGACAAGCTAAAAGTGCACTGAAGAACAATCGACAAACTTGAAAACATATCACAAAACCATATTTAATTAAATTTTAGTTCATGCATATCTTACCTTCAATTGACCAGTGGTATACAGAAGTCTGTGTCACAAGACCCAACAACTTGGGGCTAATCCACTTCCAAAAGACTACCTACACATGAAACGGGGACATTTACAAGGATTAACAGAGTTGTATCTATCACTCATTAGTTTACAGTACATGCACACAGTATAACTATAGACAAATACCTGCTCAGGCATCTGATACGATTTCATCTTTGCTTTAAGTTCAATATTAAATATTTGTAAATGATCTTGAGTTGTTCCTTGGAGTTGAGCTTCAAGAGAAAAATGCACCTCATAAGTCAATATATTTCTAATTCCTAAATATACAAATGAGTGCCCACAGAGAAGCAGATGAAATAATCAAATAAGAGTAAGACCTTACATTATCTCCAAATGGTTGGAAGAACATTAGGCCATCTTTAAAATAAATAAATAAATAAATAAATAAAAAATTATGCTATCTTAATTACAATTGTCTTTCTTTTTTATTACAATAGTTCTCATACACAAATATAAGATATAAAAATAAAATTTTTGATGTTTTTCTCTTAATATATAATAGTTAAGGGAAATTTCACTCATCTCCCTTGAGATATGTTTAAATGCAACATATCCTCTCTATAACGTAAAAACAGTGTTCCTCTATTCTACAAAGGGTGTATTTTCAACAAATCTAGAAGAGGTGACTGCAATTTTCCAAACAAATAAGAGTGGCGAGTATTCGATTAAAAAATGGAAGAGGGGCGTGTGTCATTTAAGCACGCATGACAGAAGTGTAATCTCCCGACATAATTTTGATTTCATACATAGAATTAAAACATAAGAATACAAATCGATTCGTTTTGTCAGGTCCGTCAAAGATCTATGCTTCACGGGTATGAAACCCTAGCAATCGGGATGCATAAAGCACATATCTAAAAGATTTTCTAGTCCGCTCCTAATTGAAGTCAATCGAATTAAAACTAAGTCGTTTTCGTTTCATAAAATAGTTGCATATATGGAAATAGGGTCTCGCGCCAAGGAAACGCGATATAGAAAGTTTTTTCGAAAAACCGCGGCACCATTCAATGCATTTATAAATTTCAAAAACAACACTTTCAAATATTTTCCATGTTTGAGTGTAGTGGACATCACAATCACATGCTATGGCAAAAACATCAAAACTTAAATTTTACATCTCCTAAGATAAAAATAAAAAATTTAAGCTCCTAATAAATATTGATCTTTACAACAATATACAAAATTCAAACCGGATACCGAAATGTTAACAGTTATATAATCCACAACATCACCAGCTACAAAAACAAAAAAGGAATAGTAGCAAACCTTTCAAAGCAAGAATTCTAGAATTAGGATTCATAAGAGCAGAATCAGCAGTAATAGGTCTCCTCAAAGGCTGATTTGGCATGTTCATATCAACAATAACCACACTATTCTGCGGCGCAGTTTCTCGAACGCATATATACTTATCAGATTCCATCGTCACATGCGTAAATGTTATGTGCTGTGGATTAATTCCAATGCTTGGCAACTACAATCACCACAAAATTCAAATCAGAAACAAATTCAACAACTTCACACTTAAAATCCAAATACTAAGCAACAAAAACAACAAATCATTCAGATCTGAGCAAATTCATCGCAAATTCAACGTAAATTCAGCAGCAAAAAAAGTAAAGTAACACAGTAAACGAACTTCATCAAAACTAGAATAATCAATTCGAAAATCATAATCGATCAAAGCATATAAGTAAATAAATTGATATAATCATGAAAAAACAAGAGTTGTTAGATTGTTGCTGATGAGTTTAAAATGGAGCAATAAAGAAAATAGTTAGAAGAGAGGACTAACAGTGAGAGCTTCACGCATGAGGATCGGAGCGTTGGCGGCGGCCGCCATGGTGAAATGGATCGGAGATTGAGATCTACAGCGGTGGTTGAATCGGAGTTCAAATGAGTACAAGATCTGGAAACAGCTTGGACTCTCGAAAGAGAGAGAAGAGAAATGAAAAAAGAAGGAGAAAAGGAGGTGCAAGTGAGACTAATAAAGCGGGATTTAACAAAGAAAGAGAGTGGATTTTTTAAGGAAAAGGAAATGATGACAGAGGAGCAAAGATCTCGTTTTATTCACTAATGCGTTAATTAAGTAAATTTTTTAGGGGCATAATTTTAATTTGTTTTGTTGTGGAAAATAACATAGTAACAGACTGGTGTGTGTATTAGCACCGGAGACGTGTGTTATTTGGGACTCCACTTTGGTGTCATAGCTTGTGTGCCATTGGTGTCATAGCTTGCATCTCCACCACACACACACATCACACACACATCCCCACACACATCCACACACATCAATGGCCAGGATTTCCCCAATGGCACCAATGGCACACAAGCTATGTCATGGAAGTATTTTCCTGTTATTTGTTGATGGCTTAGTTAGTACGTTTTGATTTTGTGACAGGTGAAATGGGTAATGGTCCAACTTATGTTAGGGAAAAAAAAACATAAGTTGGCTTAGCAAGCAATTATGTTTTTTTCTTAAGGCGAAGACAACAGTACTTATGTAGTTTTCTTAACTATGTACTTGTGCTCTTCAAAAAAACTATGTACTTGTGTTTCAATTAATCAGTGTATATTTTAAAAAATAAAATAAAAAATCAATGTCATATCATATTTTTATATTAATTTTACTTTAAAATAAACGTAAATGTTAAAAAGAATTGCCTAAAGATTACATGTATGTTAGCCAACCAAATTCAAAGTTACTTAAGAATTTACTTTTGGATTAAATATGTTTTTGGTCCCTGCAAATAGGACGAGTTTTGGTTTTGTTCCTTGAAAAAAAAAAGACACTTGCAAAATTTCCTGCCTTTTAAAAAAGTCTTGGGGCCAATTTTCCGTTGAGTTGGCATGTTCCAGCTCATGTGGTAATTGCTGATTGTGCAATTTTTATCACGTTGCAGTCCACGTTGTAAAAAAATAAAAATTATCAAAATTATTTTTAAAAATTTAAAAAATTTGAAAACAGCTTTTCCGAAGAAAAAATTGAAAAAAAAACTGTCAAAATTATAATTTTTGAAAAAAATTGGAAACAAATTTTCAAAAATTATATTTTTCAATTTGAAAATTATATATTAATTTTTTTTAAAATACTAACAATTATATTTCAAAAATTATAAATTTTCAGATTATATAATTTTTAAAAAAATTATTTTCATATTTTAATTTTCAAACATTTATATCTAGGTTTTTTTAAAAAATCTATTTTTTTTCATATTTCAAAAAAATATTATTTCAAAATGATACAATCAAAAAAAAATGAAAATTTATTTTATGATTTTTTAATTTAAAAATTTATTTTCAGTTTTTTTAATTTTAAAAAATATTTTTTCATTTTATAATTATGTGCCATGCCACATGACAAAACTTGCACAGTCAGCAACTGCCACGTGGCCAAAACCATGCCAAATCAGCATAAAAGTGGGGTCAATGACTTTTTTAAAAGACATAAATTTTTGCAACGGTGTTTTTAAAAAAAATAATTTTTTTACAATGATCAAAACCAAAATTTGCTATATTTGCAAGGACGAAAAGCATATTTAAGCCTTTACTTTTTAATAATTGCAATTTTGATCTTCCATTTTTATAAATTTTGAATTTTGATTTTCATATTACATGTACGTTTTAAGGTGTGTTTTATATGCAAAATCAAAACACAAAGCGGCTAGTCTAGACACTTGTTGATCAAGAACATCATTCAACACGTAGTGATATATCCAAAAACAATTGTCGTTCATAATCTACAACAAAACATCGTCATTTATAATTCAATAACATTACATCAATTCAAGATTAGATTAACAACACACAAAGGATTGAAATACAACAAATATTATGGAAATTGACAACATTACACAATATTACATCAAATAGTTTAAAACTTCACAACATGACATCAAATCTCTACTGACAATTTGGGCATTTGTAGTTTGAACTAACAAAAAAGATATAGTTTATTATCTTCAGGTACCATTAGACAGGCATGGATACTACAACGACATCAACCTTAAGCATCACTGCATGATAAACGCTAGTTTCGTTGTCGTTATCATTCTCTGGATCTATGCATGGTACACCAACATGACTTGTGGTTGATTTTCACCAAGATTAACTTAGTATTGATTAAGTTGTGTCTTCAACTCATCCAACTTGTTGGTGAAGGTTAAAAAAAATCGTAATTGTCCTCTTGAAAGCTTCATATCGGACATGACCTTCAACTTTTCCATCATGAGACATGATTCACTTGACATAAGTATATACAAGAGAAAAAGTTAAAATTGACCCTATAATATATATATATATATATATATATATATATATATATATATATATATGTATGTATGAAGTGTGAAAAACTACTTTGCAATAAAAAAAAATCACATATTCTACTCCTACAATTTGAAATTTTTCTTATTTTTTACCTTGTATTTTTTGCTATATAACATAAAGTCTGGAAAAGCAACCTACATATCGAAAAAAAAAATTCATGTTTTCTTTTAAGGCAAACTTATGACGTTAAAAATATGACTTTTCACATAAAATTATAATTTTTCGACAAATGATAGGTTAATTATAAATTTTTAAAGTGCCAGAAACTTATAAAAAAAACAAAAAAAAAAAAAAAAAACAACAACAACAACTGAAATATCAACTTAGAAATCAAATTTTGAGTTTGTCTTTTTGCAGACATCTCTATAAAAATACATAGAAAGGATCTCCAAAGTTTAGTAGCATTTCGACTACGCTTCAATTTATTTTGATTTTCAACCAAAACGTGCAAAATTATAATTTTGTTTCGAGTAAGCACATACTCATGCGTCAAATTATGTTTCTAACTTTTGTAGACATGAATAAAACATCACAAGAGTCTTCACCACAAGTTTTTAAAGTTTTCAAACGAGGGATGAATGAATGAATTATTTAAGAAATTCATAAAAAAAATACTTCTAAAAAACTATATATTTTAAGGGAGCCCCTAATATGGACCTCTTTTATTAAGGTCCATCCATGGTCCTTACAAATTGACTGGCTATAGCAGGTTATTTTTATTCATGTCTGGTTTATACGCTTGCACAAATCACTTTTCCAATTCTCTTCTATTTCTTCATTTCACCTTCCATATCATTCTTCCATGTACATCTTTACATTGAGCAGTGGTGGGAGAAGTCATGTGATGTTCTCACTTGGTTCCACGCAAGCCTTCTTCCCTGCCTGAATCTATTGGTAAGCTTGTCGGAAATAATGACGGCTTCAAGGATGTCGCCGTACTTTTGGAAGTATCCAGCGAACACTTTCGTCAATGTTGTTGTGTCCTCTAAGTGTGATTCATTGTTTGTTGTTGCGTTTCGTTAGCCTTTGAAGGATGAAATTAAAGGCGTAGAAAAAATATTAAGTTAGATTTGTTGTGAATTGGATTATTCTTTGGTTTTATATTCCAAAATTTCAGCCATGTAAATTGGTTGTTGTGAACTGTGGAATTAATTGGTGGTGGCGGTGGTCTCCAACACAACACCCAACCCAACAACATTTACAGTATTTTTTTTCTCAATTTGTTCAATGTAAGTGAGAAGAAACAAATCACCAAAAAAAAAAAGTGGGTAGGAACAAACACTACCTGCTGTAGCCGGTCAATTTGTAAGGACCGTGGGTGGACTTTAATAAAAGAGGTCCATATTAGGGGCTTTCATATTTTAAATATATGGCGTCAAACTTTATATGTTAAAAATAATATGTTTTATCACTCTTCTTTAAAAAAAAAAAACTACAATAATTCTTCCTTAAAAAAGGTAAAAATATTTATGATCACTTAGAGAGCGTACATAGGTTTAGATAGATGATAGTTTAATTTATCGTAAAGAGATAAAATTCTAGATAAAATTCTAGTATAAGATAGGAACCTTTTAGAATGAAAGTATAAATAAGAATAAATACAAGTTAGGATTTGTTTTACAACTTGAGGGTAAAGTTGAGTTTTGCATGCAAAACACTTTATGTAAACTGGTATCTCTCACCCTCAATAAATTCACACACTTGCACACCCACAAGGCCATAACCTTGTTTCTTTCACCGCCAAAGTCATATGCTTTCAAACCCGTACAAAGAAGAGAAAATTAATATAACAACCAATTATTGATATTTGTCATTCAACAAAATAAAAAACATACTTACACAACCAAATATTTATTTTTGGGACAAAAACCAGTTCACCCATACCCACACCATGCTCACACAATAAATAGAAGAAATAACAAAAGAAAGCTATTGTGGAGAAAATAATACAATAATTGTTAAAACGGGATAAGAGAGTAGAAAAAATCAAAGGGTTTTGTTCCAGGTGTCTCCATAGAATTGAGTTTTGCATGTAAAACACTCGATGTAATCTCATATTTATCACCCTCACAAAATTCTCACACTCATAACCTCGTTTCTCTCACCCCCACCAAAGTCGCATGCGTACATACCCCATATATTGATTGTAAGGCAGAAAAAATCATTTTACCCTACCCACACCTTTCTCACACAATAAATAGAAAGAATAAAAAGGGATCTTGTTCCTTCAAAAAAAAAAAAGGGATCTTGTGGAAGAATAAAAGAAAACAAATATTTGTTGAAAAGGGAAAAGAAAGAAGAAAGGGCCACTATTTTGTTCTCGGTTTCTCCATACTTGCTATCATTTTTGGAGAGTTGACTACATAATTGATTTTTAGGTATCTCATGATTTTTGAAAAATTGAGTTTTTCCTAACAATGCCAATAATCCATGATTGGGTCTTCCGATTTAGATTTAGACTGGGTCTTCCGATTTTAATTTTTAGGGATCTCATGATTTTTGCTTAATTCGTGATTGGTATGAACCTATTGATGATAATACATCTGTAAAAAAAAAAAAAACTGCATCGAAAGCAACCAATCATGGATTATTTACGATTTGGAAAAAAACCTTGATTTTTCAGAAATCACAAGATCCCAAAAAATCAAACAAGTAGTAGTTAACTCACCAATAACTCCTTAAAAAAAAAAAACTCACCTATAACTGTAGCAAATACGGAGAGACTCAAAACAAAAATGTAGCCTTTTCTGCTTTCTTTTCCGTTTCAACAGTTGTTTTATTTTTTCTCCACAAGATCCTTTTTCATTCTTTCTTCTATTTATTGTGTGAGAAAGGTGTGGGTAGGGTGAAATAACCTTTCTCTTAAAATTAATATATGGGTAATGTAAGCTTGTCACTTTGGTGGGGGGTGAAAGAAACAGTGTAATGGGTGTATAAGTGTGTGAATCTCATGAGGGTGAGAAACATGGTTGCATCCACCATATGGTATCGTGTGGTTATAGCCACTCCAATCGATACTCATTGAAACATCACTTTGTAGCTAGATTGTGTAGAAGTTGACAAGTTAAGTGTTGTGGGTTGTGCATACACAAAAGAATACGAAGAGAAGAGAGTCAGGAAAGATGAAGATGCACTAAGCCAACAACAAGTGGATGTGAATAATATGTGAGTGTGCGGCGAATATTCTAAAATAAAAATAAAAATAGGGCTACTATCTTCACAAGAAAGTTTTAGGCCTAACTTGTAAATGATCCATTGGCCCATTACCCTTCACCTGTATTTTTTTTTTTTTAAAAAAAAGTTTAGTTAGACACGAGCTTTTTCAAAAGGCTTTGGTATGGTTTTCCTAATTAAATCTATGTTTTGTGTTTATTGTTTGTTTTTTATTTTTGATGTGTTGTGTTAATTTGTGTGTGTCCCAATGAGCTTAGCTCAGTTGGTAATGACAATGCATAGTATATGCAAGGTCTGGGGTTCGAACCTCGGACACCACCAAAAAATATTGTGTGTGTGTAAACTATCACGATTTTTAAGTGTGTGTGTAAACTATCACGATTTTTAAATTATATATAAGTTATTAAGTATTTACCTCTTGAAATAAAATAGAAAACTATTTTGGAATGATTATATATAAAAATGTATCTTATAAATACTTTGTAGAAAACAAAATAAAAGTGAAGGAGATGCATTTTTTCAGAGCAATAAGAAAAATGAAATTTCAAAGGAGGTCGGTTTAAGCACTGATGATTCACACGATTAAAAGAATTTTAAAAACCAGAAACATAACTCAAACCTTTCCTTTCTTCTATTTTTGCCACCTTCAACTACATCACTCTTACATATACCTTAAACCTCCGCATCTAATATCTCATATGAATTATCTCCCACCAATTCCCTAAGGTACATCTTGTTTTATCTTGGTTTTCGGGTGTCAAATATTGATTACGTTTGAACCTTTTAAACCGGTGATATCTTATTTTTTCTTGGGAAGGGAAAAAGTAAGCAAAACCCTTGAGAATCGAGGTCCGGGAGTTGTTTTCGCTACGGGAAGGTGTTAGGCACCCATAACGACTATAGTATCCTATAGGAACCGTCTTTATTTTCTACGTGCGCGCTTTATTTTTAAATGCTATTTGAAAATATTAAGTCCTAAAAGTTTCTAAGTGAAGAATTGGAGGGAGAAGAATGTTTTTGGATTTTTATTTTAGTTGAATTGAAGGAATTTTGTTCCTTGCCTACGTACCCATTTAAGGGATCAAATCCACCGTAGTTCTCTTCCAAAAAATGTTTTTGTTTTTGTTGGTTGATTTTAAATTTGAAAATGGGAATTTTGAAGAATGAGAGAAAGAGGCCTCAAGGGCATGAGATTATGAAATTGTGAGGTTGAATTAGTCATGTGCAAAATGTGGTCTAAACATGATTAGAGTTCATTGAAATTTGATTAAGAAAATAAAGGGAAAATTACAATGGGATTTTGATCCCAAGGTTTATTATGAAAAAAGATTTGAGTGATGTTGTTCGTATTTTTTTTTGAAAAGAGGTTTTTCTAAGTGTAAAGCCTAAGCATTCATCTAAACATACAATCCTAAACATACATCTAAACATGCATATCCTAGTCATACATCTAAAAATATCTATGTGATGTGTGTGCATGTGTCGGTGTACATTATTAGAGTCCATAGTCCTTTACATCATTGGCCTAGATACATTCTATGGTCTTGCAAGAGATTGAAAATGGCATAAAAGTAAAGTACAAAAATCCTAAGTATTACATTCTAACTTTGCATGAAATTAAATTGCAAGAAAGTAAGGACTAAGAATATAACAGGGAGATGAAATGCTCATGGATGAATGAAACATGAAATAAAAGAGTTAGTAGCACAAATGATATAGAAACTAGTATTAAAAAAGCATAGTAAAGCTATTTGTAATTTGCAAGAGAAGTAAACTAGCAATCTTAGCAAAAAAGTGACAAAAGGATTTGAAATTCAATGTAATCCTAAAGCAAGCTCAAGACCTAGATTCTCACAACATTAAGACATTTCAAGTGATTCATAACAAATATGAGAACCAAGGAAAATTAGCATGCCAAAAGTTATAAGATTTTCAAGCTCTTTATGCACTTTCACAAAAGATTTTCACATTATTTATTAACATAACAATTCACAAAAGACCATACCAAAACAGCAAGCATATATCAAAATCAAAGGGAAATCCACTTAAAAAACACATACCCATGGCCACAGTTATGCACCAAAATTCAAGGATAAAATCACATCACAAAATTCACAAAAGTTTTGACTAGAAGTGGCAAAAATGAAAAAACAAACCCCCATTACTTTCGAAGTAGGTTTTAATACGTAATTTCACTCCAAAAGGCAGTCCTCAAACACCAAAATTACTTACAAGAAAAGTCCACAACATCTTCAAAGATTTTTAACAAAATTTGCACAAAAATTGAACAAAAGTATTAGATCACATTGTAAAATATTTTTCACATACCTTTCCAATATTCATCACGCAAGAAATATCAAGAAACAATTAAAGATCATCAAGAAAATCAATAGGAATTTTTTGGGAGTTTTATCATATAAAATTCATACACAGGGGGGTGAAAATAGCAAAAAAAAGCCATTGAAACGCACAGGGAGAGGGGTGCGTATAGCAGTGTAACGCACAGGCAGTTATGGGCCCAAGGAAGTAACCAGGCCTGGTGTTGGGTGGTGGAGCGGTTCGGGTTATGGAGAAAAACGGGTTATAACCCCCTTTTTCCTCACATAGCCGTATACTCCCTTCCCTGTTTCGATTTGTTCATAAGCTTTTCTCTAAAATGATCAAACCAAGAACTCTCTTTGTTGTGGATTTGTTGAAGTTGAATTCAATTGTAAACATGGATATCTAACAGTTTCCAAACCATGTTTCACGAAGAAAGAAGAGGAAAAAAAGAATCCAGTTTCCGAACAAAAGAAATAGCGATGCCCATATTCCAGGAAAATACACAAAAGCTCTCTTTCTCTCAAACATGTATTCAGATTCACACAAGAATGAAGAACACAGTGCAGATCCAACAAAGAAGAAATACGGAAGGGATTAAAATCCCTTTTATGAACTCAAATTCACACAAGAACAATGACAGTGGCGCAGATCGGATGAAAAGAAGAAGAAGAAATCGTGTTACCTCTTGAATTCACGTACAGGCCTCGAAAGTGTCGCGTACAGCCTCACGAACAGCTTCACGAACAGCCTTGAAGGTACTACGTATGATTCGCGAACAGCCTTGAAAGTGCTACGTACGATTCGAGTTCGTTACCGGAAACTGTTGCTGTTCGCAACTTGAAGCTTCGGTTCTATCTCCCTCCTCTGTTCACGATCTGAATTCGATCCCCTCTTGCTTTGTACGGTCCAGCTAGCTTTGTTAATGGTGCTTCAATGGCGACGAGTTTGATTCATGATCGAAATGGCTTGGATTTTTGTGATTGAAAATGTAGTGTGTTGTTGATGAATTGAGGTGAACCGATTCTGAATTGTTTGAAGATTGAATAAGGGAATGAAGTTATTGAAAGGATTGATTGAAGAATTGTTGAAGAAAAAGGAGAAGAAGATGATGGATCGATGATGAAGGGATTGGTGGTTATGGAGGTTTGTTATGGTGGAGGAAGGTGGTGGAGAGAGTTAGTTATGGTGGAAGAGTTAGTTACGTGAGTGAAGAAAAGAGGAAAAAAGGGAAATTGATTTTTCTATTTTTTGTGGATTTTTTTGTGGAAAATGATTGGTAATGATTGAATGTGTTATTTTGACCATGACTTTGACTTATATAGGTGATGTGGTAAACCTTGGACCAATGAAATAATGCCATGTGGCACTTGACTTGTAACAAACTTTTGTGGACCAATAACATTTGGACACATGGCACTTGGACTCTAACAAACTAAAAAAGGAATTAAAATGCAAATAATAAAAGTGCGAGGACTAAAATGAAAATTAAAACTAAAATTGAATTGAAAAAGTAAATTGAAAATTAACGTAAAGCGAGACGATTAAAAACAACAAAGCAGATTAAAACGAATCAGAAATATTATGTGAAATGACCAAAACGCCCCTAGGGACTAAAATGACTCGAAACAACTCAAATGCAATTTTAATATGATTTTTAACAAGGGATTAAAGCAAGAGCTCATACAAGCGAATTAAAAGACTCAGAGACAATTGTTTAGAATTTAAACAGGGTTTTAACACATGAAAAGACTAAAATGCCCCTAGGGGCAAAACTGACTCAAAATGACTTCAAACGCAATTTTTAAAATGGATTTTGACATGGAATTGCAATGAAGACTTATTCAAACTATTTGAAAGGACTCAAACAAATTTTTAAAAGATTGAAAGAAATTTTGACATAGGAAATGACTAAAATGCCCCTAGGGGCTAAACTGACTAAAAAATGACTCAACTGATATTTTTGAAATGAATTTTGACATGAGATTGAAACAAGGACTTATACAAACCAATTTAAAAGACTCAAACAATTTTCAAGGATTAAAATGAGTTGAATGCAGGAAATGACTAAAATACCCTTTTATGTGAATTTTGCAAGTAATATTGAAATAAAATGCAGAGAAAGATGTAACTGATCAGAGATATATCAAATGACTTATAATGCAAGAAAAGAAGAATTGAATAAGTATTTTTAGGTCCAAAATTAGGGTATAACAGCTGCCCCTATTTAAGTTTCTTTGTCCGGAGAGTCAAGAGACGAAGTCTTTGATTTGACGGGACGAAGATACTTAAATATTAACATTTGCACTGCTTTTGGACATAAAAATACGTTTTCAGACTTTCAAACACATGAATGCCATGCAAAACTTTGATTATGAATGCAAGACAAGCAACTGGAGTCTAACAGAGCATGTCATATCACTGGGGATTTAGGTAGACATTGACAGGGGAGACAAAAGATAGGTACAAGCTGTTCTTTGGATCGAACCTGCCACTTGACCAAGAGATACAAACAAGAGATGGGTACAAGCTGTTCTTTGGATCGAACCTGCCACTTGACCAAGGAAATACAAACAAAAGATAGGTACAAGCTGTTCTTTGGATCGAACCTGCCACTTGACCAAGAAATACAAACAAGAAAGGGGTACAAGCTGTTCTTTGGATCGAACTTGCCACTTGATTGAAAACATAGCCATATAGGCAGATACAAGCTGTTCTTTGGATCAAACTTGCCACTTGATCGGAGATATAGACAAAGGGTAGATACAAGCTGTTCTTTGGATCGAACCTGCCACTTGATCAATACCACAACATGTAAGTAGGTGCAAACTGTTCTTTGGATCGAACTTGCTGTTTGACCGATAACAAAACATAAGCAAAGGGTACAAACTGTTCTTTGGATCGAACTTGCCGTTTGACCGGAAGTATAGACATATAAGCAGGTACAAGCTGTTCTTTTGATCGAACTTGCCACTTGACCGATAACAAGGCACAAATTGGAAGTTGGATTTAGAAGGATTCAAATTGAGAGTAAGTTGACATTGATTTGATTTGAAAATAGACATGGCCATTTTTGTTGGCCCAAAAGCAAATTGAGAGTGAATTGACATTGACTTGAATTGAAAGTTGACATTTGAAAGAGAGATTGAGAATTGAGATTGAGCAGAGACATAGACATAGACATTGGATTGGAGAGTTGAAATTGACATTGAGATTGGATTGGAATTGAATTGAAAATTGAAATTGACATTGACATTGGGATTGGATTGAAGTTGGAGATCAAATTGAAATTGAAATTGAGATTGCTTCGAATTGAGATTGAATTGAATTGAAATTGAAATTTGAGAGTTGAGATTGCATCGAATTTGACAGTTGAAATGATTTGAAATTGACAGTTGGAATGATTTGCAATTAAGATTGGAGATTGCATCGAATTTGACAGTTGAATTTGAATTTGACAGTTGGGATTGAAATTGAAATTGAAATTGAATTTGACAGTTGCAATTTGGATTGGAATTGAGATTGGAATTGATTTGAAATTGGAATTGGAAGTGGAAACTGATTTAGATTGGAAATTGAAATTGGAAATACAGCATGTATGTATGGCATAACAAGATTATTGAATGTGTGAGCACATAAAATGCATGATTATGCATGTATGAATGCTTGAAATGCATGATTGGTTCGTAGTTTGATAGAGAAGTTTCACAGAGGCAGACGAAACATTGGAAGGTTGGGCACGTAGTGGCTCGTGCTGCAATATATCCTCAGGGGAAAAAACCTCTTTGGAGAGACCGTCGTTTGGGAGACGTATCGAAACCATGACTGAAGGCAATAAAACTCGTAAAGGAGGGACCCTTGGAAGGTTCTTGGATACAGGTCGCCGTTGCTAGGCGTGTCAGTGCTGGGAAAACATTGGATGTTCGCATCTGTGGTCAATGCTTTTATATTCTTTCATTCTTTCATTTTTCAATCTCATTTTTGCCTGAACCGCCCTTTCGGGTTTTCGATTCACCGGGGAATAAGATTCTTTTCATTGCCCCATTTTTGCCTGAATTGCCTTCATAGGCTGTCAATCAGCGGGGTGCTCATTTTTGCCTAAGCCGCCCTTTCGGGTTTTCGACTTAGCGAGCCTTTCATTTGTATTTTTCAACTTTTTTATTTTCATTCTGTTTTTTCATTCTTGCCATTGACCACAGATCATCCTAGGGAATAACCTGCTTGTAACATGTATTGAAATAGACATTGACACTCATTTATTCATGCATGTTTCATTGAAATGTACCCTATTGCTCAGGTTTGCTTTCAAAATAGATAGAAAAAGATTTTTCAATTTTCAAAAAATGTTTGTTTCAGACATTGACATCATCAAATAGAAAGAAAGTATTTTGTATAAAGCATTGAAAGTAGAAAGAAGAATAGAGTTTCAAACAATAGCACAGGCTCAAATTGATGTATAAGAGTGAAAGTCAGCCAAAGGCATGACTTCACGGATTTACAAAGCTTGGAAAATGGTAATTTTATTGGTTGGTGATACATTGAACACGATGACCGCTACATTTCATAGAAATTTTGAATTCACAAGTACAGAAGCCTCTGACGAAGATGATCATTGACAGTTGTAGATGCCCCAAGGGGTGATGGTGATTTGCCAGATATAGTTACTTGTCTTTTATCAACCTCATTTTTGCATGAACCGTCCTTTCGGGTTTTCGGCTCATCGAGGCGCTCATTCTTGCCTGAGTTGCATACAATCTCAGCGAGCTTTTTCATATTCATTTTTTTTGTCCCTAACTTTTGCCTGGATCACCCTTTCGGGTTTTCGATCCACCGGGAAGCGCATTTTTGCCTAGGCCGCCCTTTCGGGTTTTCGACCTACCACGCTGTTCTTTTCTTTCTAGACAAAGTATTTCTTGACTATATCGGCATTAACAGGATTTGGAAGCTCAACACCATCCATGTGTGTAAGAATCAAAGCACCACCAGAGAAAGCCTTCTTGACAACATAAGGACCTTCATAGTTAGGTGTCCACTTGCCCCTTGGGTCGGGTTGCTGGCTTATCCTTCTTTTCAATACACGTTCACCTTCCTTGAATTCTTGAGGTCGGACTTTCTTGTCAAAAGCATTCTTCATTCGCACTTGATACAACTGTCCATGAGCCATAGCATCCATACGTTTCTCTTCGATCAGATTCAATTGATCGTACCGACTTTGACACCATTCGGCCTCAGTTAATTTTGCTTCCATGATCACTCGAAGAGATGGAATCTCCACTTCCAGAGGGAGAACTGCTTCCATGCCATATACCAGAGAGAAATGAGTTGCCCCGGTTGAACTGCGCACTGTAGTACGGTAACCATGCAAGGCAAAAGGTAGCATTTCATGCCAGTCTTTGTAAGTAGTGACCATCTTCTGAACAATCTTCTTGATGTTCTTGTTAGCAGCCTCAACTGCACCATTCATCTGAGGTCTATAAGGAGAAGAGTTGTGATGTTCAATCTTGAATTCTTCATATAAAGCTTGCATCATGCTATTGTTCAGATTGGAACCATTGTCAGTAATGATCTTGTTGGGGACACCATATCGACAGATGATGTTGTTCTTGATAAACTTGACAACCACTTGTTTGGTCACATTTGCATAGGAAGCAGCTTCAACCCACTTGGTGAAGTAGTCAATTGCCACTAGAATGAAACGATGTCCATTGGAAGCTTTAGGTTCGATTCTTCCGATCATGTCAATGCCCCACATAGAGAAAGGCCATGGGGTAGATATAACATTGAGAGCATGTGGAGGCACATGAATCTTATCAGCATAAATTTGACATTTGTGGCATCTTTTAGCATGTTTGTGGCAGTCACGCTCCATAGTTATCCAGTAATAGCCGGCTCTTAACAGTTTCCTTGACATAGTATGGCCCGAAGCATGGGTCCCAAAAGTACCATCATGTACATCATGCATCAATTTCTCGGCTTCTTGTTTGTCAACACATCTCAACAAGACCATGTCATAGTTCCTTTTGTATAGGATTTCTCCGTCCAGCAGGAATTTACTAGCCCATCGTCTCAAAGTCTTTTTATCCCTGTTGGAAGCACCAGGTGGATATTCACGATTCTGCAAGAATTGTTTGATATTGTAATACCAAGGCTTTTTATCATTCACATCTTCATCAGCCTGATCTGGCATATTTTCAATAGTAAACACATGAGCGGGTCTATCAAGACGCTGCACTTTGATTACGGGCACATCATTCCAATGATTCACACGAAACATAGAAGACAAAGTAGCAAGAGCATCAGCCATCTGGTTTTCATCCCGAGGGATGTGGTGCAGCTCAACCTTGGTAAAGTATGTCAACAGACGTCTTGCATAGTCACGGTAAGGGATCAGCTTCTCATGATGAGTCTCCCATTCACCCTTTATCTGATTAATAACAAGCGCAGAATCTCCATAGATGTCAAGGTGCTTAATTCTCAGATCAAGGGCTTCTTCAATACCCAAGATACATGCTTCATATTCAGCTATATTGTTTGTGCATTCAAAAGTTATTCGAGCGGTGAAAGGAATGTGGTGCCCCTGCGGAGTTACAATGATGGCTCCAATTCCTTTACCATAAGCATTAACAGCACCATCAAACACCAATCCCCATTTGCTATTGGGATCCGGCCCTTCATTGATCAGTGGTTCTTCACAGTCTTTTGCTTTCAGATACATAATCTCTTCATCAGGGAAATCAAACTTAATTGGCTGGTAATCATCAAGAGGTTGACAAGCAAGATGCTCAGCAAGGACGCTTCCTGATGAAGTAATTTTGCATCAAAAACAAGATAAGTATTTGTATCGTCTCCACAGGGATTAGTGCGACATCACGGATATTTCAACATCAAATATCATTCTAAGTAAAAAGGGTGATTGTTTGTTTGAATTTACAACTATGTTAACTAAATGCAAAAAGTAAAAGTTGAGATAAATAAGGATTGAAACTTGTTAGGAGTAGCGTTCCTTAACCAAGCGTCACACGTAACCTAATGATCCATACGAATTCTAGCTTTGCAAACAACATTATCACAATCAATTCTAAACTACCCTTCGTGTCCAAAGTGATATAATTAATTCTAAGGTATCGTTTAAACATTCGTGTCCAAATCCCTTAAACGATAACAAAGTCGATCGGATAACTTAATCGACCGTGTCCAGCCTGATTAAGCATCCGAAAGCATTAAGCTTTTGATTATGGTGATTATCACAAGATTAACAAAGTTGTCAAAGAAGTTAACCTAAGATATGTTGCTACTCTAGCTCTAGATTCAAGAGTTTGTGTCCAAAGCATCTTGAATCTCATTGAAAGCATTAACACAAGAATAACAACAATATTGAATATAAATTGCTAGAATCATATATTGCAAGATCAAAAGGATTACATGTTTAGCAAGATCAAGTACCTCTCATCCTAACAAAGAGTGTTTAGCTACACATCATCATGGAAGCCTTGCAAGGATGGATTGAAAAGGAAGGATTCATTACACTTGTGATGTCTCAACAAAGAAATAAAGATCCAACTTCCAAAACCAAAATCACTCTATGAAGAACTACCTTACTTCTCTCTATGAAAATATCTAAACTAAAACCTAAGAGAAGCTAAGAAAATATCAAGCTAAGATATGATAAGATATTTACAAAGAATAGCAAGTGGGCTATTTATAGAATTCCCACTATGCTTGAGCTCGCCTCGCGAGCAACCTTACTCGCCATGGCGAGTGCTGTTTCCTGCACCGTTAAGATTCTGCCACGTCACCCTGGGAGGGTCAAACCGCCCTTACTCGCAACGGCGAGTAGCTCTGCTCGCCTCGCGAGCAAGGGGGTGCTCACGGCTTTGTGGCTTGATTTGAAGCTCGCCACTGCGAGCTGCTGTGCTCGCCTCGCGAGCAGTGTAGTACTTGCGGCCTTTTGCACTTTTCTTGGCTTTTTCATGCTTGCTTAGTGTCTTGAGGTCAAATCCTGCACAATTGGGTAAAGTAAGGCAATTAAAGCGTAATAAGGCAATTATCACTTTTATCTCGGCTTTTCCTTAAATTTCTTGCAAAACAAGTAACAAAAGTGCTTAAAATATAACATGAAAATATCACTTCCTAGCACTTATCAAACTCTCCCCAACTTAACTCTTTGTTTGTCCTCAAACAAAAGATTGAAAATCAAACAAGTTAATAGAACAAGACACAAGTATAAAAGGTTTTGAAAACTTTCTCAGATAATGATTCAAAATGAATGTGCGTGCAAGGCTAAGTTTCCAACTAATTTAGAATTCTACTACTAACATGAGATGAGTCCTAAGTACAAAGTTCATGTCAAACATTTCAAAACAATAATATATTTATTTACGAACCACACCTAACACACTTCTATGAAAGTAAATAAACAATTGAAATCAAATGAATGAGGGTTATGAACACACATCCGGCAATCAAGTTAACATTCCAATCAAGTTATGTGTCCATCCAAATATCGTTTCAAAAGGCATAAAAACATGGATCAAAAGGCCTTTGAGGGTTATAACTTGGCTTGGCTACAAAAGAAATGTCATATATGTGGGCAATTGAAATCAAAAAGCCTATCAAAGAGGACCATTCCTTGTATCAACCATTAAAATTCACAACCTTCCCTACCAATTATTACAAACCCTTGGTGTTTAAATGAGATACACTTTGATCTTGACAACTTATTCTATTTTTGGATTTTTCTTTCTTTTTCTCTTTTTCTATTTTTCTTTTCATATACACATTGTTTTCTTTTCTTTTTGTATTTACAACAACATGTTGTCTTGATCAAAGATAAAATTACACCATAGTACTTGACATAAGATTTACATCTACCTTCTCTCCCCAACTTGAATCAACAAATACCCTAATTGAATGTTCCTCTACTCTAAGGCAAAAGGGACAAATAACATTGAAATTTTAGGGTTCAACAATTAAAAACATATCAGAGTCCTAAAGTGCATCAAAGATGAACTGAATTTTGAAAAAATTTAAAGGCAACTTCATCAAGCATTGTGCTTATGAATTGACAGTTCATAATTGATGACTCTGATTCATTTGGCTCAAGTGGGTTAGCAAGTACTCGCTCTACTCACAAGGTAGGCTATTTGTGGTCAAGTATGTTTCACTCATTAACAAAAATGTGCCTTGATCAATTCCATGCCTTCACACAATTAAAAACAATTATTGGATTTAAAATAACAAAATTGAGTTAAACAATGAATCCGGTCTCCTTGCATATGTACAAACATTTGAGGTTTCCTCACTTTTAGGCTAGTACTACGTGGTTCACAAACAAATAAATTATTGTAAAGAACTAAATGAAATGAAATTTGCACAAAGTACTCGTTCCATATTCGAGTAAAAACCTAGAAAAACTGGAAATTTGTACCTTGGCTTTGTGCTTTAATCACAACTATGAATCATTATCAATCATCTGCGATTTGAAATTAAGCAAGAGTGATACAAATGAAGCTTCCATGATTCTCAAAACAAAATGAAGTACTTAATCAACAAAAAATGCTAACACATTATTCAACATAAAACATAGTACTAATAAAACAAAATACGAGTTCATGTGCCAAAATGAAACAAACAACAGAAGCAAACTAGTGTTTAAAGGTATCAAGAAAGAAAACAAAAAACCAAACTATGCTTGCTCGCAATTGCGAGCTGTTTTTACTCGCCATTGCGAGTTGTGTCAGTTCAGGATTCTGCTCTCTGTTTAACTTCTGTTTTTGCTGTTTTGATGCATGCACATGACTCCTAGACTTATTATGCATTAAAACAGTAAATGAATTGGGTTGCCTCCCAACAAGCGCTTGTTTAACGTCGTTAGCTCGACGCCTTTTTCGTTAGGGTGGCCAAAATGAGACGGACAACACATCATCCTTTGTGTTCCTTCTTTGTGGGAGGAATTCCATGAACTTTAAGTACAGATGATGTGGAGTCCATGTCCTCCTTAACTTTGATTTGAACAAGGCGAAAATTTCATCAATGACCCGGTCAATTTCAGCCTTGCTCACTTTCTTCCCCTTTTGTTCAAATATTTCTTCCTTGCTAAGTAACTGTTCCTTTCTCTCTACCACCTCTATCACTTCTCCGCTATCAACAGTTTTGTCCTCTTCAGTAAATGACCTTTCTTGAGGAAGTTCGATTTCATGTGGTGGACCACATTCCTCTACTATTGCATCTTCCTCAAGTTCAACAACACCTTCTCCAACAATCTCTCCGTCATGAGTGGATTGAATGTTGACTTGATTATCCATGATTTTAGCTTGAATCATCTCCAACTGAATTGATAAATTCCTCAATCTTTGGTTGGTATTTTGCATGTTTATCATGGATTGTTGCATGAAGATATTCAAAGTATTTTCCACATTGGTCATTCGTTCATCTTCAAAAGGATATTGCTGATGCTGTTGATATGGTTCATACTCGGGTGGAGTGTAGAAGTTGTTATAACCATGATCAGCCATGATTTTGTCTAGGTGATGATCTGAAATGGAAACAACTAACAAGAAACTTTTCTTTGTTTATCAAAGAGGGGTTAGTGGTAACAACTATTAAGTAAAGAAAAATATTTACGAAATATGTACGAATACTTAAAACAATAAATCAATCGTTCTATCTATGATATCTAAACACCAATCCCCGGCAACGGCGCCATTTTGATGAAGTAATTTTGCATCAAAAACAAGATAAGTATTTGTATCGTCTCCACAGGGATTAGTGCGACATCACGGATATTTCAACATCAAATATCATTCTAAGTAAAAAGGGTGATTGTTTGTTTGAATTTACAACTATGTTAACTAAATGCAAAAAGTAAAAGTTGAGATAAATAAGGATTGAAACTTGTTAGGAGTAGCGTTCCTTAACCAAGCGTCACACGTAACCTAATGATCCATACGAATTCTAGCTTTGCAAACAACATTATCACAATCAATTCTAAACTACCCTTCGTGTCCAAAGTGATATAATTAATTCTAAGGTATCGTTTAAACATTCGTGTCCAAATCCCTTAAACGATAACAAAGTCGATCGGATAACTTAATCGACCGTGTCCAGCCTGATTAAGCATCCGAAAGCATTAAGCTTTTGATTATGGTGATTATCACAAGATTAACAAAGTTGTCAAAGAAGTTAACCTAAGATATGTTGCTACTCTAGCTCTAGATTCAAGAGTTTGTGTCCAAAGCATCTTGAATCTCATTGAAAGCATTAACACAAGAATAACAACAATATTGAATATAAATTGCTAGAATCATATATTGCAAGATCAAAAGGATTACATGTTTAGCAAGATCAAGTACCTCTCATCCTAACAAAGAGTGTTTAGCTACACATCATCATGGAAGCCTTGCAAGGATGGATTGAAAAGGAAGGATTCATTACACTTGTGATGTCTCAACAAAGAAATAAAGATCCAACTTCCAAAACCAAAATCACTCTATGAAGAACTACCTTACTTCTCTCTATGAAAATATCTAAACTAAAACCTAAGAGAAGCTAAGAAAATATCAAGCTAAGATATGATAAGATATTTACAAAGAATAGCAAGTGGGCTATTTATAGAATTCCCACTATGCTTGAGCTCGCCTCGCGAGCAACCTTACTCGCCATGGCGAGTGCTGTTTCCTGCACCGTTAAGATTCTGCCACGTCACCCTGGGAGGGTCAAACCGCCCTTACTCGCAACGGCGAGTAGCTCTGCTCGCCTCGCGAGCAAGGGGGTGCTCACGGCTTTGTGGCTTGATTTGAAGCTCGCCACTGCGAGCTGCTGTGCTCGCCTCGCGAGCAGTGTAGTACTTGCGGCCTTTTGCACTTTTCTTGGCTTTTTCATGCTTGCTTAGTGTCTTGAGGTCAAATCCTGCACAATTGGGTAAAGTAAGGCAATTAAAGCGTAATAAGGCAATTATCACTTTTATCTCGGCTTTTCCTTAAATTTCTTGCAAAACAAGTAACAAAAGTGCTTAAAATATAACATGAAAATATCACTTCCTAGCACTTATCACTTCCTTTGATTGCTTTCTGAGCTTTGTACACAATATCATATTCAGACAACAGCATTTGCCAACGTGCAATCTTTCCAGTAACAGCAGGTTTCTCAAAGATGTACTTGATTGGATCCATTCGGGATATCAACCAAGTTGTATGATTCACCATATAATGACGCAGGCGTTTGGCAGCCCACGCTAAGGCACAACATGTCTTTTCAAGCATTGTATACCGAGTCTCACAGTCGGTGAACTTCTTGCTCAGATAGTAGATAGCATGCTCTTTCTTACCAGTCTCATCTTGTTGACCGAGAACACAACCCACTGAATCATCTAACACTGATAGATACATAATCAAAGGCCTTCCTTCCACTGGCGGGACAAGGATAGGTGGTTCTAACAGGTATTCTTTAATGCTATCAAAAGCTTCCTGACATTCATCATTCCATACAACAGGCTGATTCTTTCTGAGCAATTTGAAAATTGGTCCACAGGTAGTAGTCATGTGAGATATAAATCTTGAAATGTAATTCAGACGTCCGAGGAAACCTCTGACTTGTTTCTCAGTTTTAGGGGCCGGCATCTCTCTGATGGCTCGGACCTTGTCAGGATCAACTTCAATGCCTCTTTGGCTGACAATGAAGCCTAGCAACTTTCCAGATCTTACACCAAATGTACACTTGTTAGGATTCAACCGCAGCTTGTACTTTCTTAATCTTTCAAACATCTTTTTCAAATACACAACATGCTGCTCTTCATCACTTGACTTCACAATCATATCATCAACATATACTTCAATCTCCTTGTGAATCATATCATGAAACAGAGTGGTCATACCCCTTTGATAGGTAGCACCAGCATTTATCAAGCCGAATGGCATCACTTTATAACAGAACGTTCCCCATGGAGTGATGAAGGACGTCTTTTCTCTATCTTCAGGTGACATCCGTATCTGGTTATAGCCAGAGAAACCATCCATAAAAGAGAACACTTTAGACTAAGCAGTGTTGTCAACAAGCACATCAATATGAGGCAATGGGAAGTTATCTTTTGGACTGGCTTTGTTCAGGTCTCTGTAATCAACACACATTCGAACTTTCCCATCTTTCTTTGGCACTGGTACAATGTTGGCAATCCACTCAGGATATTCAGCTGTCATGAGGAAACCCGCATCAATTTGCTTCTGTACTTCAGCCTTGATCTTAAGAGCCATGTTTGGACGAGACCTTCTCAATTTCTGTTTGACAGGAGGACATTCAGGTCTTGTCGGTATCCGATGCTCCACAATCTTGGGATCTAGACCCGACATATCTTCATAGGACCATGCAAAGACATCTGGATAATCATGGAGAAGTTGAGTGATCTTCTTTTTCACCTCTGGCTCTAGTGCAGCACCGATCTTGATCTCTCGCTTGTTCTCTTCAGTACCCAGGTTGATAAGCTCAATCTCTTCCTAGTGAGGCTGAATGGCTCTTCTTTCTTGCTCAAGCAGTCGAGTGATCTCATATGGTATCTCTTCATCATCCTCCTCATCTTCAGCTTCATATACAGGGAATTCAAAATTTGGAGGAACCATAGGGTCACTGTGTTCAACGGGTTTATTGTGGTTCAATCTGCATAATATGATTGGGATGATTTTAGAAAAATGTTTTTTCACGCAGATTTTTAAAATTAATAAGAAAATACAGATGTTTTGTTTTTTTCTGGCATTACCATTATTTCCAAGAAAAAGGCACTAAAAAGTAAAAGAAACAAAGAGTCGTGAGAAAAACGACAACTTTTATTGATAACGGCAATGCCGAAACAAACATGCCCTTACAATGATATCACTTTCGCCTTGGGCAGAGCGAAAGGATTGTTATTTTGAAAACAAAGAAAAACATGAGCAACAAGACACATTACATGGAAGCATGCATGACTAAAGGAACATCAATGGCTTCCCAATTTCTCACGGTGCCTCCTGGTATAACAAATGTGGGCACGTAACTACTTTCAGCAGAATCTTCAGCAATAGCGTTGATAAACCCAGCACTGTAGAAAGTTCCTGTTGAAACACTCGATGTTGGGGAGAATCCAAGGCCTTCTTTGCGCTTGTTTTCCAAGATCTGAATCACTTTGCCCCAGCCAGCAGCTTGCCCTTCTTGACCCGGAGAATCCTGAAGCACTGGCACAATCACACATACATCACTGACGGTCAAGTGTTTGTCATCCATTAGACTCTGGATATCATCTTGCACCACACGACAGCCCATAGGATTTTGGAGACATTCTAAACAGGAAGCATGATCGTGATTAAACAAAGAAGCTTGACAAATCTTGGTATGTAGTGGTACCAAGGGAGTAACGACATTGCGGACATCCAGCATGGGATCTTCTTGAGGAACAGGAATCCTTTCAAAAGCCTCGATCATGTTAACTGCAGCATGGTTTGGAAGCGGATTGTCAAGAACATGAGGAGCACTATTCTCGAAAGTCAACCTTCCCTTTTCTATCAGATCTTTCACGATATATTTCAAAGCATAGCAACCTTCAGTATCATGGCCTTGAGCACCCTGATGGAATTCACATGTAAGATCATGCCGGAACCTGGGAGGCAATGGATTAGGCGGAGGTTTGCCTGGTCTAGTGACACAGTGTCCCTTAGCAAGTAAAGTTGGGAGCAACTCAGCATACCGCATTGGTATTGGTGGGAAAGAGGGTCTGGGTCGGGGACCCTGTTGTTGCTGCTGTTGCTGTTGAGCAGGAGGCTGTTGTTGTACTTGCTGAGTGATGGCATTGACGGGCACTGGTGGTAGACCCGATGGCAGAGGATATTGTTGATAGAATGGCGGGAAGAACGGATGTTGAGAGTATTGCATGTATTGATAAGGCAGAGGTAATTGTGTAGCAGCTGCAGGTGGATTGCCAGATACCATCCCTACTTCAGATTCTTTCCTCTTATGGTGGCCATTACCGTACTTCTTTGATGCACTGGCTGAAGATTCACCCTTCTCAAGGACAATAATACCCTCTCGGACAGCCTCCTCTAGACGAGTTCCCATTGTAACCATGTCAGAGAAGTTGTTCGGAGCAGAGACTATCATTCTCTCCTTATATTCCTTCTTCAGAGTCTTCAGGAATGTCTGTGTTAATTCTTCCTCATCAAGTCGAGGAGAAACACGGGCAGCTGCCCCTCTCCACCTTTGAGCATATTCGCGGAAGGTTTCATCCGACTTCTGAGACAAGGATTTAAGAGAGTCCCTATTTGGCTTCAGACGGGTATTGAATTCATATTGACCTTCAAAAGCAGCAGCGAGTTCCTCAAAAGTATGGATGTTGTCTTTGCTCAAACTAGTGTACCAATCTGCTGCATCATCTGCCAAGCTACTCTGGAAGCAGTGGATCATCAGTGCATCATTATCTGCGTAGTTAGCCATCTTTCGGACATACCGGATAACATGGTTGTGTGGACAAGAAGTTCCATTGTATTTGTCAAATTCTGGCTCTTTGAATTTCTTAGGAACCTCAAATCGGGATACCAAGCATAGATCACGAGCTTTAGCAGGAGCACCATTGCTTCCCCGGCTAGCCTTGACCTCACGGAGTTCTCCAGCCAACTCCCTCAACTGTCTCTTCATAGCTTCCATTGCGGGATCTTGTCCACGCGGAGTGTCAACATCAATCACCTGTTGCACAGTGTGTACAATAGGGTCGGTAACAACAGTAGTCACCTGAGGCATAGTAGTAGATACAGGAATCTGTCCTTGACCTGCAAAACCAGAGACACCAGCAGCAGTATTAGGAGAATAGTAAGCTGAGAGACCATAGGGACGCCCATTGGGCATAACAAAACGAGCATCATTAGCCACAGTAGATAATGGGATAGACGGAATTGCTTCAGTAGCAGCTGGAACAGATGTGGCTGGTTGTTCTTGTGCAGCCATCATAGAGGACATAACGTCATGAGCCTTAGCCAAGTCTTCTTTCATAGCAGCCAATTCGGCACGGAGCTGAGCATTTTCTTCTTCAAAGTTAGCCATCATTCTTCTCTTGTGAAATCTTGTTTGATGAATTCTATCCGGTTGGTAGACTTTGCGAACACGAGCCACTTTTCAGACTGCGGCG
Source organism: Medicago sativa (assembly GCF_051527215.1). Classification (NCBI taxonomy): domain Eukaryota; kingdom Viridiplantae; phylum Streptophyta; class Magnoliopsida; order Fabales; family Fabaceae; genus Medicago; species Medicago sativa. Next base: position 72,678,657 of record NC_140751.1, on the reverse strand, counting down.
GACAAAACCAGGAGGCAATGAGCACGAGAGAAGTTTTTTGCGACCAATGAATGTATATGATGCATGAAATGTGTTAATGTATATGCAAAAAGACTCTCTTTTTTAGTCAGAAGACTTGTCAAAGTGGTTGTGAACATCACGGAGAAACACGGTTTTATTTGAAGATCTTGAGCAAAACTAGAAGTTTAGTTGAGATGGTATCACTTGGTGTTCACATCCGTGATGTTCAAAAGATGACTTGTCTAAGTCCTCCGATAAATGCATGGAAAAAAAGTTTATGCATGTATGCATGTATGCGTGAATGCATGATTATGTTCAAGTTCGGAGAAAACATGGTGGGTTGAAGTTCAAAGTCGAGGAGTCATGGGTGGACACGGTGTCCGGTGAATCTAGGGCTTTAGGATAATAGTAACCAGGTTCTAAAAAGGTTCCCAAGTTGCAACCTCTCCGACGTATATCATGGTGTCACGAGACAACACTCGCTCCATAATTATCCGTGGAAGGTCTAACTTGAGTGTAGTATCGCGTGACGACTAAAACTCTAGACAACACTCGGTTTAGCCTCCGCACTACGTCCTAGAAAATGGCCATGGATGGGTTTGGTTATCTACGGTTCATAGCGTCATAGAACAATTAGAAGTAAAGTGCCTAAACGCGACAACACGCGCCGACAACATCACCCCTAAAATGCCTCAACTATGTGGGATTGATCGCATAATCCAAAACACGAGGCAACCCCCGGAATGAATTGTCGACTATATCCCTCCTAAATCCTAAGTTCACTCAGCCCGGGTGCAGGACTTTTGATATTCTCACCCCACACGTTTGCAAGAAATTAAACATTTATTCACATAGGAAAGCAAGTAAAAGAAACAAGTAAAAAGAGCGCAAGCGTGGAAATAAAGACTAGGCGTAACTCTCGAATCTCCCCAGTGAAGTCGCCAGCTGTTTTATCTTGGTTTTCGGGTGTCAAACATTGATTACGTTTGAACCTTTTAAACCGGTGATATCTTATTTTTTCTTGGGAAGGGAAAAAGTAAGCAAAACCCTTGAGAATCGAGGTCCGGGAGTTGTTTTCGCTACGGGAAGGTGTTAGGCACCCATAACCACTATAGTATCCTATAGGAACCGTCTTTATTTTCTACGTGCGCGCTTTATTTTTAAATGCTATTTGAAAATATTAAGTCCTAAAAGTTTCTAAGTGAAGAATTGGAGGGAGAAGAATGTTTTTGGATTTTTATTTTAGTTGAATTGAAGGAATTTTGTTCCTTGCCTACGTACCCATTTAAGGGATCAAATCCACCGTAGTTCTCTTCCAAAAAATGTTTTTGTTTTTGTTGGTTGATTTTAAATTTGAAAATGGGAATTTTGAAGAATGAGAGAAAGAGGCCTCAAGGGCATGAGATTATGAAATTGTGAGGTTGAATTAGTCATGTGCAAAATGTGGTCTAAACATGATTAGAGTTCATTGAAATTTGATTAAGAAAATAAAGGGAAAATTACAATGGGATTTTGATCCCAAGGTTTATTATGAAAAAAGATTTGAGTGATGTTGTTCGTATTTTTTTTTTGAAAAGAGGTTTTTCTAAGTGTAAAGCCTAAGCATTCATCTAAACATACAATCCTAAACATACATCTAAACATGCATATCCTAGCCATACATCTAAAAATATCTATGTGATGTGTGTGCATGTGTCGGTGTACATTATTAGAGTCCATAGTCCTTTACATCATTGGCCTAGATACATTCTATGGTCTTGCAAGAGATTGAAAATGGCATAAAAGTAAAGTACAAAAATCCTAAGTATTACATTCTAACTTTGCATGAAATTAAATTGCAAGAAAGTAAGGACTAAGAATATAACAGGGAGATGAAATGCTCATGGATGAATGAAACATGAAATAAAAGAGTTAGTAGCACAAATGATATAGAAACTAGTATTAAAAAAGCATAGTAAAGCTATTTGTAATTTGCAAGAGAAGTAAACTAGCAATCTTAGCAAAAAAGTGACAAAAGGATTTGAAATTCAATGTAATCCTAAAGCAAGCTCAAGACCTAGATTCTCACAACATTAAGACATTTCAAGTGATTCATAACAAATATGAGAACCAAGGAAAATTAGCATGCCAAAAGTTATAAGATTTTCAAGCTCTTTATGCACTTTCACAAAAGATTTTCACATTATTTATTAACATAACAATTCACAAAAGACCATACCAAAACAGCAAGCATATATCAAAATCAAAGGGAAATCCACTTAAAAAACACATACCCATGGCCACAGTTATGCACCAAAATTCAAGGATAAAATCACATCACAAAATTCACAAAAGTTTTGACTAGAAGTGGCAAAAATGAAAAAACAAACCCCCATTACTTTCGAAGTAGGTTTTAATACGTAATTTCACTCCAAAAGGCAGTCCTCAAACACCAAAATTACTTACAAGAAAAGTCCACAACATCTTCAAAGATTTTTAACAAAATTTGCACAAAAATTGAACAAAAGTATTAGATCACATTGTAAAATATTTTTCACATACCTTTCCAATATTCATCACGCAAGAAATATCAAGAAACAATTAAAGATCATCAAGAAAATCAATAGGAATTTTTTGGGAGTTTTATCATATAAAATTCATACACAGGGGGGTGAAAATAGCAAAAAAAAGCCATTGAAACGCACAGGGAGAGGGGTGCGTATAGCAGTGTAACGCACAGGCAGTTATGGGCCCAAGGAAGTAACCAGGCCTGGTGTTGGGTGGTGGAGCGGTTCGGGTTATGGAGAAAAACGGGTTATAACCCCCTTTTTCCTCACATAGCCGTATACTCCCTTCCCTGTTTCGATTTGTTCATAAGCTTTTCTCTAAAATGATCAAACCAAGAACTCTCTTTTTTGTGGATTTGTTGAAGTTGAATTCAATTGTAAACATGGATATCTAACAGTTTCCAAACCATGTTTCACGAAGAAAGAAGAGGAAAAAAAGAATCCAGTTTCCGAACAAAAGAAATAGCGATGCCCATATTCCAGGAAAATACACAAAAGCTCTCTTTCTCTCAAACATGTATTCAGATTCACACAAGAATGAAGAACACAGTGCAGATCCAACAAAGAAGAAATACGGAAGGGATTAAAATCCCTTTTATGAACTCAAATTCACACAAGAACAATGACAGTAGCGCAGATCGGATGAAAAGAAGAAGAAGAAATCGTGTTACCTCTTGAATTCACGTACAGGCCTCGAAAGTGTCGCGTACAGCCTCACGAACAGCTTCACGAACAGCCTTGAAGGTACTACGTATGATTCGCGAACAGCCTTGAAAGTGCTACGTACGATTCGAGTTCGTTACCGGAAACTGTTGCTGTTCGCAACTTGAAGCTTCGGTTCTATCTCCCTCCTCTGTTCACGATCTGAATTCGATCCCCTCTTGCTTTGTACGGTCCAGCTAGCTTTGTTAATGGTGCTTCAATGGCGACGAGTTTGATTCATGATCGAAATGGCTTGGATTTTTGTGATTGAAAATGTAGTGTGTTGTTGATGAATTGAGGTGAACCGATTCTGAATTGTTTGAAGATTGAATAAGGGAATGAAGTTATTGAAAGGATTGATTGAAGAATTGTTGAAGAAAAAGGAGAAGAAGATGATGGATCGATGATGAAGGGATTGGTGGTTATGGAGGTTTGTTATGGTGGAGGAAGGTGGTGGAGAGAGTTAGTTATGGTGGAAGAGTTAGTTACGTGAGTGAAGAAAAGAGGAAAAAAGGGAAATTGATTTTTCTATTTTTTGTGGATTTTTTTGTGGAAAATGATTGGTAATGATTGAATGTGTTATTTTGACCATGACTTTGACTTATATAGGTGATGTGGTAAACCTTGGACCAATGAAATAATGCCATGTGGCACTTGACTTGTAACAAACTTTTGTGGACCAATAACATTTGGACACGTGGCACTTGGACTCTAACAAACTAAAAAAGGAATTAAAATGCAAATAATAAAAGTGCGAGGACTAAAATGAAAATTAAAACTAAAATTGAATTGAAAAAGTAAATTGAAAATTAACGTAAAGCGAGACGATTAAAAACAACAAAGCAGATTAAAACGAATCAGAAATATTATGTGAAATGACCAAAACGCCCCTAGGGACTAAAATGACTCGAAACAACTCAAATGCAATTTTAAAATGATTTTTAACAAGGGATTAAAGCAAGAGCTCATACAAGCGAATTAAAAGACTCAGAGACAATTTTTTAGAATTTAAACAGGGTTTTAACACATGAAAAGACTAAAATGCCCCTAGGGGCAAAACTGACTCAAAATGACTTCAAACGCAATTTTTAAAATGGATTTTGACATGGAATTGCAATGAAGACTTATTCAAACTATTTGAAAGGACTCAAACAAATTTTTAAAAGATTGAAAGAAATTTTGACATAGGAAATGACTAAAATGCCCCTAGGGGCTAAACTGACTAAAAAATGACTCAACTGATATTTTTGAAATGAATTTTGACATGAGATTGAAACAAGGACTTATACAAACCAATTTAAAAGACTCAAACAATTTTCAAGGATTAAAATGAGTTGAATGCAGGAAATGACTAAAATACCCTTTTATGTGAATTTTGCAAGTAATATTGAAATAAAATGCAGAGAAAGATGTAACTGATCAGAGATATATCAAATGACTTATAATGCAAGAAAAGAAGAATTGAATAAGTATTTTTAGGTCCAAAATTAGGGTATAACACATCTCTCCAGTTTTTTCCTCACCTATACTTGTTGCAAAATATCACACATGCGTCAAGCTCTTCAACAACATATACATACCAACCAAATTCACCACAAATCCACAATCTTCATCTCACCAAAACACGACCTCGATCTCCTCACCCTCTTGCTACGGTACTTTCGAATCACAGCCACCTACGGTGACTAGAGGTAAGTATAATAACCTCAAACCTGAATCCTTCCATGCTCAAATCAAATTGAGCCAAAAACAGCAAAACAAGTCTTATCTGATCCAAGTTGGTTTCTTTCCATGAAAATTAGAATACCACACCCTCATTTCCAACAGTACTTAGACCCTTGTTCCTTCACCACATCATAAGTTATTGAGTGAAAAAAAAAATCCAAATGGTAGCATAAACATGTTCAAATCTAAATTAGAAGCTAAAGGATTTCATCAACAAGCTACCTTTTACTTCAAAGAAACCCTCCCTCCAGCCACCCAACCTGCTACAATCCGAGTTATCTCAACCTTAGTCGTGACAAATAAATGGTTCATCCAACAAAACGACATGAACAACGCCTTCTTGATTGGTCACTTACGAAAAGATGTATATATGATGCAACCTTTATGATCCGAGCTCTTGGATAAATTGTTGACGTGCAAGCTTAACATGTCTTTGTATATGGCTCGAAATAAGCACCAAGGCTTGGCATGAAAGACTTACACATGCTTTACTTCAATATAGCTTCCATTAAAGCAAGTGTGATCTTTCTTTTCTAATTTACTCAGAAAGTGGTGTATGCATCTATGTGTTATTCTAGGCAGATGTTATCATAATAAAGGCACTACACCTAAATCTATTGAAGATTTGATTCATAAACTAGACAATCAGTTTAGTCGAACAAAAGAGACAACTTGATTAATTCATAGGCATCAAGGTTAGACATTTATCATTTAATGCTTTGCATACTTTGTAAATTTGGGACTCACACTCTACCTAACGCAACCGTGTAAATACTTGTAGAAGGCTCATTACACTATGTTACTTTAGCAAGGCTAAATATAACTTTCATTGTGGACATGGTAGCTTAGTTCACGACACATCCATGTGAATCTCTCTGACGAGCGGATTCTAAGATATCTAAATTGGTTCATCTCACATGGCCTTCTTCTTCAACCACCAACTGTAGGGCAACCATTATTTCTTCGTGCTTACAGTGATGTTGACTGGGCAAAAAATCTGAATGATAAACACTTTATATCATGTTCTTGCATTTATCTTGGCCGAAATCTCATATCAAGTAGTTTAAAAAAGAACAATTGGTGGCTAGATAATACAAAGACTGAGTATTGAACCCCGACTATGATTGAATCCAATCTCTACTTGATGAATTTAAGTCTCCCTTCCATGTTTCAACTTTACTTGTGACAATCTAGGTGTGGCTCAAAATCCTATATTGCACCCGCGCAAAAACCACTTAGAATTAAACATTCATTTTGTCATGATGAAGTTCTTTCCATGTAGCTATCAGTACAACATGTTCCAACCATAAATCAGTTGGCTAATACTGTTAGCAAACCTCTATCTCCATGAAAATTTGCTTATTGAAGGTGTTTTCTAAACAACAACCAACCACCTTAAGTTTGCATGGGGGATATTAGAATGTACTCTATCTAGAATAAAATATAACCGAAAATGGAAATTGAAAAATTGATGTATATGGACTAAATATTTCATCACATACATTAACTTTTCAAGTATCACTTTTGCTTATATCACATTTAGGATGAAGCACAAGTAAAGATAGAGTTATCTCATTTATGACAACCCACTATTGCCATGGGCGGTGGCACCTCCCAGCTAGCCTGGGCACTAGCCCGGGCTCGGCTGCTACTTTCTTTGTACCAAGCCCAGCCCAATAGCCCTTTTCCTACTTAATTTTTTTTTTATTTTGGGCAAAATCTGAAAATTCTCACACGCAAAGAGATCTCGAAAAGAGAATTTATTTATCTTCTAATTTTATTTAGCACACTATTGGCAGGTTTATCTCTCTTATTTTGAATGGTTAATTGTTCAAATTGACCATGAAAAATAAAAAGGGAAATGTTAAAGAGTGTCCTTAGGGCATTGGTTAAGAAGATAAAAATAGAAACATTGTCTTGGGAAATGGTGAAAAGTGAAGAATTTAACTTTTTAAAAGTGAAAACATTGTTGAATTCAATGTAAATATACTACTTTTGGTTTCCTTAACCATTGCCCTAAGGGCACTGGTTAGCAAGACCCAAATAAAAAACATATATTCTAGCATTGTAATTCGAGGTTTTTCTTATTTTTTTATCCTATAATATACGCGTAGTATAAAAATGTGACATAGATGTTGAATTTTTTCATGATTTTTTCCATACATGTTTAGCACGTTAAAATATAGCTTTACACAAAAAATTAAATTAATTTGTATGTAGTTTAAAAACTACAAAATTTCATTGTGAAGGTTCTTATCATCTTCTAGTCATGCCTGCAAAATTAGGGAACTAAATTTGACATGTGAGTATACGCTTGCTCGGAACAAAATTTCAATTTTGCACGTTTTTGTTGAAAAATCAAAATAAATTGAAACGACTTCGAAATGTTATGTAACTTTACAGATCCTTTTTATGTATTTTTATAGATGTCTCTGCAAATAATGAACTCAAAATTTGATTTATAGGTCGAAATTTCCGTTGTTTTGTTTTTTGAGTTTTTGACACTTTAAAAATTCATAATTAATTTGTCGTTTGTCGAAAATTTATAATATTTTGTGTAAAGCCATATTTTAACGTTCTTAACACGCCATATTTTGCGATAAAATTTTTGCCCAGGCTCTATAATTTTTCTGGCTCCGCCACTGACTATTGCTATTGTACACTTATAGAACCAGCTAAAATTAGTTGTAGGTTCTTTCTAGTTAGACCCCTAAAACATCCGGTTTCACGCACAAGTTTAATAATATTTTATCATAATTCCAAAATAGCCCCTTAGTCCCATTTTAACTTTACAAACCCTATATTTTCTACTCCTAATCTTAATCTTCACCTCTCTCAAAAATTTGCTGTGCTTTTTCGTTCTATGTACATCATCGCATACATGCTCACGAAGACATCAACTTTGATTTGTTGTTTGTTCTACCATTGCTCTCTTATCTCTAGATCTCCTCCCTTTTGTTATTTTCATTCTTTTAATGTTTTTTCCGCTGTACTTGTTTTCTACCATAACTTCTACTTCCCTCATTCATTCCAATTTATCTCCATGTAGCTTCATTTTCAATCTTTAATTCGTTTGTTGTACTTCTGTTCTTTTCATTTTGTTTTGAGAAATGAAACTAAATTAACGTATGGATTCTGTCAAGTGATCTAAATTAACGTAAGCACAAATATAAAGAAAGGGAAGATACGTGAATCAATATCACGTTGGTCTCTGGAAAATCTTTTTAAGTGGGTAGATGTAAACTTATGTAAACTTTATCTATCTACTTATATATAAGAAAGGAAATGCCCCTTGAAATTACCAATTTGCCCCTATGAGGGGCATTTTGGTAATTCAATTATTGGAAGTGGTTTTTTTTTTTTTTTAAGGTTTGGCCTAAGAATTTCCATTTTTGCCCCTAACCAATTTTTTTAATTATTTTCTTATTTTTATATTTTTAATAACATTTAATTATTTTCCAATTTTTATATTTTTAACTATTTTTCAATTTTTCCTCCCAAATTCAATTGCTTCTACATTGCCGTTGTGGGAGATTAAGGTATCGTTTGACCCGACTTTTTTCAAACTTCTCTACATTTTTAAGGAGAAGTTAGGCCGAATACAATATCAATTAAGTACTTACTAAAAAAAGTACTTTTTTTGAACGCATAAAATTGAATGGAATGAGCTTTGACCAGAAGCTGTTGAATGTTACTTTAAAAAACTACTTCTCGACAAGTTTTTTTTTTTTTTTAAGGTTTGGCCTATGAATTTCCATTTTTGCCCCTAACCAATTTTTTTAATTATTTTCTTATTTTTATATTTTTAATAACATTTAATTATTTTCCAATTTTTATATTTTTAACTATTTTTCAATTTTTTCTCCCAAATTCAATTGCTTCTACATTGCCTTTGTGGGAGATTAAGGTATCGTTTGACCCGACTTTTTTCAAACTTCTCTACATTTTTAAGGAGAAGTTAGGCCGAATACAATATCAATTAATTACTTACTAAAAAAAGTACTTTTTTTGAACGCATAAAATTGAATGGAATGAGCTTTGACCAGAAGCTGTTGAATGTTACTTTAAAAAACTACTTCTCGACAATTTATTTCACAAGCACCTCTTTTCAACTCACACCGGGAACTTTTTCTTTATTTTTTAATATTATATTTCATTATGTTTTTTTCTTCCATTTAACTTTTTTTTAACCGTTCCATTAATTTTTTAAGGAGATTCCATTTAATTTTATTACCTTTTTTTCAAAGGAATTTTATTATCTTTTTATCACTTATATATTTAATTTCAATATCGTTTAATCATCACAATCTCACAAATATTTTTATTCACGATGTCATTTAATGATCCCAAATATTTTTATCTCCTTTCTTCAACCTCGCGAATATATACACACATTAACGTTTAGAGTAATATTTTATGTTCGTCTGTCTGTTTTTTTGTTACGCTAATGCATGTAATTTTTTTAGTGTTGCTTGGTTGAGTGCTACCTCACCAATTTTTTTAACTATATTCCAATTTTTATATTTTTAAAAACTTTTAACTATTTTACAATTTTTTATTTTTAACTATTTAAAACTAAGTTGATGGTTCATGGTTTTTAAGGTTTATATTTTGACATATTATAATGATTCACAATTATCCGTCATTTTACCATCTATCCTTTCAATGTAATCTTTCAGACTGAATATTACTAAGCATATGTGAAGAGACTGAATATTGCTCAGTTGATATTACTTTTTTGATGTCAAAGAGATTTTTTATTTTTTAACGGTCAAAATATTAATAACCAAGTTCCTACACAAGACGCTAAAGAGTTTAATGTGTTTCTTTCGTTCATTTTGTGTCATGTAAATATTGGTGTTAATCCCTTTTTGGTAACTCTATAACAGTAGCGCTCACTTTTATAATTTTAACTATTATGTAATTTATGTTGTTTTCTTGCTCTTGATAAAGCTTTCATAAATATTTTGATAAAGTTTTTTAATTTTTGTGCAATATTCATTAATTTGTTCATTTTTCCTTCGGGACAATTTTTTTACAAAATACGTTACTGAACCCCATGCCTTAAACCATGCATCACAAATATTTGGATTATGCGAACTTCATTCTCAAATTTACTAAGAATGGTAATATTCCGTAATTTGAACATCTCTCCTTTAAAACAAGTTTTTAAAAGTGCGTATAATTCACATGAAAGGACTCGATACTAAATTGCAGTTAATATCTGCCTTTGCTGCAGATCATGTGAAATGATTTATATACGTTGAAACTGAAAGGCAAAATGATATAAATCAAGTAGAGAGACATTCAACTATGGCTCTGTTTGGTAAAAATAGCGGATAGCTTATAAGCTAGCTGATAGCTGATAGCTTATAGCTGATAGCTGATAGCTGATAGCTGATGACTTATAACTTATAAGCTAATTGAAGTGTTTGGTAAAATTAGCGGTTCAATAGCTGATAAATGTAAAATGACATAAAAGGACATTTTTAATTCATAACAAATTTATTCACTAAAAGGACATTCTTATTAAATAATTTTATTAACTAAAATTTTATTTCATATTCATTTTTAATTTAATATTTTTTTAATTGATGGATGGTCAAAGGCCAATCATTTTAATATTTCTACTACACAAAAAAATTAAACGTTATTATAAAATTTACTCAACTAATATAATAGGAAACTTTTTTTTTAAAGGAGAATCGTAACTTTCATATCTCTTCCTATAAAACATACAATTTAATTTATTTTAGATTATAAATAATAATAAATAAGAAAAAAAATAAAGGCTATCGAATAAAGAAAAGAAATTATGTAACAAAAAAAAAACTGAAACATTGATGGTTAGTGGTCGGTACCCAATGAGAAATTGAAAATAAAAATACTCAGCTGCCAAGTATTTAAACGTTACTCTCTCGGATATATAAAAAAAAAAAATAGAGGGTAAAAGTGGATTTTAATTAAAATATTAAGGGTAAAAATGTAATAAAAGATGATAAGCTATAAGCTATAAGCTCAAACGCTACTTGAAGTAGCTTCTGAAAAATAGCTTATAAGCTCGTGGAAATTCGTGAAATAAGCTATAAGCTCGTGGTAAAAGATTGTTACCAAACAGAGCTTTTTTTGTCAAACGAGCTTATAAGCTATAAGCTATAAGCTATAAGCTCATTTGGTGGGCTTACCAAACAGAGCCTATCTGTCTGATTCAGAAGTTTGTTCACCTGAAAGGAATGGATACTAAATTGCAGTTACTATCTACCTTTGTTGTAGATCATGTGAAAGGATTTATATACGTGGTACTAAATTGCAGTTAATATCTGCCTTTGCTAGGGGTGGCAAAAATACCCATGCCCATGGGTACCCGTGGGTAAAATCTGTCACGGGTATGGAGCGGGTAGCTAAACTGGTATCCACGGGTATAATAAACGAGTATTTGACTACCCATTATTATATGGACATAGACACGGATTGGATTGTATCCATACCTATGGGTACCCATACCCGATAATAAATTAAGTAAATTACTAATATATCTTTATATATCATATCTTATTACTTAAAGTTGGTACCTTATTGAAGAAAATTTTACCCCCCACCTAAAAATCCTCAATAATAACCTATTTTTATTTTAAATTTTTTTAATTCATCTTATTAAGTTCACCATTTCTACTTCATTCACATCATAAAACATATAGATTATATAAGAATCATGAATTTTCTATGAATTATGTATGATTAATGAAATTTGAGTGGATTATGTATGGATGTTTAAAAGTTGAAGTTTTTTGGTAATTAAAAAAAGTTATTATTTGTACCAAAAAATAAATAAATTCAAAACTCCATGGGTACCCATGGATAACTCAATACCCACGGGTACCGGTATAGTGAGTACCCACGAGGATACGGGGCGGGCACGGGTATCATACTTATCCAACGGGGCGGGGACGGGTATCATATTATCCGTACCCATGGGTATCCATTGACATCCCTAGCCTTTGCTGTAGATAATGTGAAAAGATTTATATACGTTGAAGCTAAAACACAAAATGATATAAATTAGGTAGAGAGGCTTTCAGCTATCTATCTGATGCAGAAGTTTGTTCGCCTGAAAGAACTGGATACTAAATTGCAGTTACTGTCTTTGCTGTAGATCATGTGAAATGATTTATATATGTTGAAGCTGAAAGTCAAAATGATATAAATCAGACAGCTTTGGTAATAGGGTTTTCATTGGTTTATAGATAGATATCAATTATTACTGGAAAAGTGTTTCTACCGCTGACAAAATATGTTTTCATTTGTTACTTGTGATCAAACCATTTTAAAGATTTAATTTTGTAATCCGTAGTGCAAGAGTACTCTAAATATTGTATTATGGTTTATAATTATCTGTCATTTCACAATCTATCCTTCCAATATAATATTTTGTCAAATACGTTACTGAACCCCCGTGCGAAGCACGGGTTTGTAACTAGTTTACGTGAAAAACTAAGGTTTTTTTTTTTTCTTTCGTAGTTTGAGGTGTAACGAACAGTTTATCGGAAGTAACGAACTGGCGTGTATTAATTAAAATTGATGGATAATTTTGCTCGTGACATAAAAAGTGAGATAGCATGATTTTGACCACAATTGCCACTAGAAACCGTAAAAAGGGATAGATCGAACCCCTTTTTACAATAGATTCTATTGTATATAAAGGTTCTTAAACTAATTAAAATGGCAACCTTAAATCAGCGTTATTTTAGCATGCATGGTTATCTTCCACACCTACGTGTAACTTCAATTCGTCTCGTGATTCGCTACAAGATTTGTTCATTTCATTGTAACAAGAGTAACACAAAAAATACCAATCATAAAGAGTTGAGTAGCACAAAAAATAGCACGACTAACATTATAAAATATTCAAACATAAAAACAATTTAACAATAAATAATCCAGCAAAATTGTAACAAGATGAAGTTTTTATCAAGCTATTCGGACAAATGTATTGAAGGAGATGACAAGTTCACTTAAATATTGAAAAATGAAAGGAAATAAGTTCCCTTAAAAGACACGGTAAGATTTTCCCATTGAACTCTTCAGATACAAGCACCGAACCTGAAATCAACAGTAGGTTATGTTATAGATAAATGTGTAGTTCAATCAGACTGAATATTCCTAGGATATTGAAGAAACAACAAAAAAATGCGGTTGAGTTTAAAGAATAAGCCCGTAAATCAGTGTTAAAAAATTTCAACTAGGGAACTAGCATACACTCTGAAAGTTATCTGAGCAAACACATTCAACATGATGCAAATCAAAAAAACAATTGTCAAACCACTTATCCCTAATTTGAGGTCACATTTTTTACACAGATATTACAGCAATTCAAGGAAAGGAAATAAAGGAAACATGTGTGCGGATGAAAGAAAGCATGTCAGGTTGCAAGCACAAACGATGCAGAGCATCATGCTAGCATTTCACCGAAGGGCATCAAAGAAATCATACTGTCTTATAACTTGCACAAAAAAGAAAGGTAAAATAGAAGCAAACAGAGCAATGAGTTTGTGCAACAATGAAATAAAAGGAACACTCACATTCTGCCAGTTCTTTTTCAACAAGGAGACAAGGAAGTTAACACTGAGTTGAACATTTTGAAATATTTGCTTTTCATCCATGCTAACATTGCCCACAGCTACTCCCATGCAGAGCACCTTCTTTAGCTGAAATTTCACCATAGCCTTTGTCTCATTGACCTTTCCCTCAAGAGATTCTTGGTGAGAGACAAGTGTTGGGAACTTCCCTGTAAAGTAATGCAAAACATAAAAATCAACAACTTAAGCCATAATTGTTGAATTCTGAAATCTTAAGTACGGACAGAATAAAATATACCTTTCAAACAAGGCAATTCATTGAATGAAATACTTGGAAGAATATGAATAACACAAGAACAGTGCAGAATTCATTTATAGATTTTTAGGAAACTAGTACTTTAATATCAAAAGATTAACAGCTTTAATGACAAAATATTCATAAATAGACTGCAACGTGTAATTATCAAATATTCAAAACAAAAAAAGCTAAACACTCATTTCCGGTAAATAAACGTAAAACCTAAACCAAGAGAAACACATGCCTGCCTTGTTGAGACCAGGACCCAAAAGACGGGGAATTTGTTTAATGACTGCCTCAGAAGCTAAGAAAGCATGGTACTTCTTGGCTAGCTTTTTCACCAACTTCTTATTTTTGTTAAGCTTCTTCAAGGCTTCAACATCCATTGATTCCAAACCTATCTTCTCTGCCTGCAAATTGGAGTGAAAGATTAAACACAAATGACTAGGCAAAAACTAGAAGGATAATTACTGAAGAGCATTATTATTTTATGTTCTGAAAACATGTAATCCTACTGTCGTAACTTATTTGTCACTTTAAAAGCAGAACTTCTAAGTTCTAACTACCATTATCCATTTAATAATATACGAAATCACAATATAAAACCAGCGTTGTTGAACCTACATAATGACAACACTTTCCTGAACAGTGATTACACAATTAGGTTATAGAAGAATAAACAAAAATGCTATCGAAGAACGTTGCTATTCAGTATGAATAGTTTTATTTTATCACATATTGTACAAATTCAGGAGTGGCAGTGTAGCGTTTTCAAAACAGTTTTAAAAGCAAGTAATCTTAATAGTCATTAATTGCTTGTCTAGGAATTTGGATTTAAGATAGAATAAAAAAAATATGAGATGGAATTAGTAGTATGGTGAGACAAAAAAAAACTCAGCATCTGTGGATTCCATCTCTACGGTTGTCTAGCCGCTGCCTAATTATAACAAACCCACCGTTTTTCTGAAAACATTCAGATCCTTTTGTAAAGGAAATCATGTTAATCAGAAACAAGCAGTTGCTATAATCAAGCTTTTTCTGTACGCACCGAATCTTCAAGAAGAGAACAATGTGTTTCCCCATCAGAAATTGGATCAGTGCCAAAAACAAACACCCTTTAAGTACGGAAAAAAACTCAGAAAAATTGAAAATAAAAGTGCTCATCACTCATAAACATAACAAAGGAAAATCAGATGGGAGCAGGGCTCATATCAAGTGTAAATTATGAAAATCTGTCACAGTGAGAAAAACCCAATTCAACAGAAGGGACGTTAAGAAAAAAGAAAAAGAGAAAAAAGGACGAAGACAAGACATGAGATACCAAAACCAAACCCTTAGATGAAAAGGGCTTGGCGGCACCTTCAAGATCTGAGCTTCTTGTTGGTGTTTTTGTTTTTGTTGGTTTGGTTTGTGATTTAGAGGAAAGTGGTACAATATATATCAATCAATGGCATTGGGTATTCCCACTCGAGGCCTCTCTCATTCTAATCACTGCCCTGCTCTCTCAGCTCAGCAAAACTGCTGAAACCTTTTTATGATGACAATGTAGTGAATAACTGATACAACTCACAGTTATATAGCACCACCGATTTATATTAGGATTTTACAGATAGAATTTATCTTATATAGGCTATTGTAAATATAATATTCTAATCTCATTGGTTGAAAAGAAATGAGATATCAAATTGGTGATTTCAAACCTCTTGCAACATTCAATAAAGACGGGCAATATAAAAATAACGATTCAGCATAGCAACTATGTCATGAATTGCATCCCTTAAAACAGTAAAAACTTAGAGAATAGAGATGATGTCACAAATTGCATCCCTTAACAAAAGGATAGTGGAAGCATGGATATATCTCCAGATATATCTATGTAGCGTAATTTGATTAAATGCTTTTTGAAAGCATAGTATCATTTTAACAGTACAAAAAGTTTTACACTGTCGATGTATACAGATTAAATCATATTTTGAAAGCATTGTATCATTTTAACAATAAACAACAAACAACAGTTACATTAACAAAAATACATTAAATTGGAATGAAAGAACAATGATAAGATCTACGGAGATATATACCTCTTCGACGTGTTGGGCATCTCCGAGCATACAAAGCTTCATCTTAGGACGAGGGATATGAGGCAACTTGACGGAGCCACTGAAACGCTTATCTTTTTGTGGGTCGTAGTTCTTGAGACCAATTTGAAGTTCAATGGTCTCAACAAACTTGCGATTTTTCTCTTTGGAATCAGCCATGATTCCTGAGATTGCTTCTCTCACTGCCTCACTTTGAAGCTTACTACAAATCCATCAAACACAAATCAATCAGATAAACTAAACACTATATTTTCAATTACATTATTTAACAACGATTTTATTATAATTTGAATCAGAAAGCATAAATTAGATGGAAATATGAATCGATTTATTGGTTTACGAACCTCATTTTGGTTGAATCTGTGGCTTCTGCTACAGAGCAAAATGGTAAGAGCAGAGAAACAAAACCCTAGCGGCAGAGGAAGGAGTTTATAGCTTGAATGAAGTGGTGAATGTGGAATGGGCCGGGCTTGATGGGTTTGATATCTAATTGGTTGTTGTTTTAGGTAATGATATTTGCACCCTTAGTTTTAACACCCCACTCATGTTCACTTTCTTTCAAGAGTAAATTACCCTTAGTTTTATATTTCTCCCGTAACTTTCGTTTAATCATGTTTAACAATTTTTTATTTTGCAAAAATGACATATTTTGTCCAATTTTTTCATTGTCATATCCTTCATCTTCCTCTTTTTATTGTCAAGAGTTCATCTTGTTAGTTGTTGTCGCATTTTATGTTAATATATTATTCTCTTAATTTTTAACAAGTTGTGTTGAAAAGATAGTGCATTTTGCTATTGTTGTTGTGTTTTTGTTAGGGCTTCAAAATGATGAGCGGGTTATACGAAAACCTACTTTCAAGTTTTGACAAGGGATTACAACTCCTTTGATGGCCAGGGAAATCGATATATGAATTAGACAAAAATGTAATTTTGATGAAATAAAAATTGTTTAACTTAGTTAAAATAAAGTTAGCGAAATAATATAAATTCATATCAAAATATGAGGAAGAGAGTGTATGTTTTCAAACATGAGGGAGAGAGTTGTGATATAATTATTATTAAAGGGATGAGAGAGTAATTTACTCTTATTTTAATTGGCATTACTAGACTAACCTTTCACTTAGCAGTCCTACACTAACCCTCTACCCCGAACCTAACATCCATATCTCAACTACAAAAATATCAGAATCCTCGAATAAGTAAAAAAGACGGCTAAATCAGTAACAAAAAAGACCTCTGTCTAATTAAGGATCTCCAAAAGGATGTATTTTTCCATTATCAACCTTGTTTACCACATCAACCATGAACCACCTATCATTACACACACACACCCCATCTCTTATGCAACATAAATCCTTCACCCAACCAGCTGCCTTACTATGCACTCCCCTGATATAGTCAACCTCAACCCTATACTTAGCTACCAACACTTTATACCACAATTCACCCTGAAATAACATACAACCTCCAACACCACTTTCCCAACAACGCTGAATTAAATTCTCTAATCCTTTGAACCTCTAAGCCACCTGATTCCCTATCAAAACTCACCTTATCCCAATGAATTAATACGACTGTCCTAAGAAAAAATGAAAAAGGAATTCAATTGATGAAATGATACTTGTGGGAGTTTTGAAGAAGGTAATGAAATAAAGTGGAACCGAAAACAATACGTATTTAATAAGAACAAGTCGACCATCCACGAATAAGTTTTTACTCTTCCATTCGGTTTTCTGATACCATCAATCACAGTCCATGATAACAACCAATAGGGAGACACAGATGACCAAAAAGGATTGATCAATTTTACAATTCTGAATGACATCAACTTCCATCAGCCAAGACCATGCTACGTTAACTGCAATTAGCATACTCTTGTGAAAATTCACCTTTAAATATAATTTCAAATAAGATCAATTTTGCTTTTAAGTACTATATTTTTTTTGAGAGAGTTTTAAGTACTATATTGTTACCCCCTATAGTGTCATTAAAAAATAAGGGTAAAGAGATAAAAAATAATCTTATTTTACCTAAAAGTAAAGGGATAAAAAACAAGAGTCCACAAATAACAATTATTCATTAAAAAAATTAATATATATATTTTTAAAAAATAAATTGAGATAATTTATGATACAAATTATTTTTTATTTTTTTGCATACTATCATGTGTTTAAGGTAGCATTTCGCAAAAAACAATGTTACAGTCTTAAAAAAAATAAGAGAAATGTTAAGAAAAAATTTATTGGAATGTGTACATTGCATTCAATATTTAACTTTTTAATCATTTAAATGCATAAAATTTTAAATAATATTTATTTTTTTAGGTTTTTTAACATGTGGCCTAAGGACAAGTTAACACTACCCAAAAAAACAATGATAGACTCGTCATGAAAGTTGCCGCTGGTGAAATTGGAAACGCACAAAAACAGCACAAAGGAAATGCCGATCCGCTGAGTAGCAACAAAATGAAATCGGACCGTTCAAATATACTTATCAACGTTCACCATTCCTTTTCGAATTACGCACGGATCACAATCTAAACCGTCTATTACTTCGAATCCAACGACTCAGATCAAAACACAAAATTCAGTTCCCTCTTATTCATCCCGCTCTCACGCTCCCTCACATTCATAAATACTCAGATCCCCTTCTCTCTTTTCCCACTCCAATTCAAAACCAAACCCTAATTTCTTCAAATTTCTCAAACTTTCTTCGTTTATTGAATTTTCATCTCTTGAAAATGTCTGGTCGTGGTAAGGGAGGTAAGGGACTAGGAAAGGGAGGTGCAAAAAGGCATAGGAAGGTGCTTCGCGATAACATCCAGGGTATCACTAAGCCTGCGATTCGTCGTTTGGCGAGAAGAGGTGGTGTGAAGAGGATCAGTGGTTTGATCTATGAAGAAACCAGAGGTGTCTTGAAGATCTTCTTGGAGAATGTGATTCGTGACGCAGTTACATACACTGAGCATGCAAGGAGGAAGACTGTGACTGCCATGGATGTTGTCTATGCTTTGAAGAGGCAGGGAAGAACCCTCTATGGGTTTGGAGGTTGATGAATTGAAGAAGAAGAACAGAAGAAGAAGAAGAAGAAAAGAAGAAGAAGAAGCACTCTTTTGTGTATTATTGTTTAGCTAGTAATTGGAACTCGTGGTTGTTCCTTATAATATGCTTATTTTTTACTTTGGTTCTGTTGCTTTGTAAGTTTTAACTAGATTTAAATCTAATGAAGTACAATCTTTCCGGTGAACTATGCTCCTAGTTTATGTTTTCTTTTTTATTCTTTTGCAATTTAGTATAATCATACGGCAGCATATTTTTTATTTAAATTCTGTTTATACGTACAGTATCAATGTGAACATATCCAAATTGTTAAGTACATGACATTAATTTTGTAACATTAAAAGGGAGGGATATTATTATCAAAAAAGAAGGATAAGAGGTGTAACTGTTGGATATAGAAAGGTTTAACGTGGAAAAGAATATGTTATGTGAACAGCATGAAAGGGATATTTTTATTGAATGATAACCATCATATTTATACATAAAGAAAAGCCTAAAATAATGCATAAAGAAACTACTATTTGAAAACTAAATGCCTAAAAACTGGTAACAAATAGAGCATATCAGAGAGTTCCTAACAATAACATAAACTATGAAGCCCCGATACGGATACGGATACAGGTACGATACGATACGGGTACGCGAATACGTCAAAAATTTCAAATTTAGGATACGATACGGCTTGGATACGTTTACAATTTTTTTTTAATATATATATATATATATATATATATATATATATATATATTAGACATAAACGCGCAAAAAATAAATAGCATGAAATCTTAAAACTAATTACACCAAGTCAAAATACAATGGACCATTCACCAACTAAGATATCCTTTAAACCAAAACATACCATATAAACAACCTGCACTATGATGATACCAAGGTAGTATGAAGATAGTCACCCGTTTCAAGTAATGGCCAATATAATGATCCCAATTTACAAAAATTAATACTTGTGATCAAAATACAAATAAAAATTTTAAATAAAAATTAAATTAAATCATTCGGATACTTCTGGGATACGTATCCGGGAGTATCCTTAACGTATCCTTAAGGTATCCAATATATTTTTAAATAAAAATTAAATTAAATCATTCGGATACTTCTGGGATACGTATCCGGGAGTATCCGCGGTGTATCGGTATCCGATACGTATCCGACACGGGTACGGCTCCATTTTGGAGTATCCGGGCTTCATAGAACATAAAAAGATAATGGATCCTAAAAATTAGGATCTTAAAACAGTAGTTTCATAGTCATCCAGTCAACACTCCTCCTTGACTCTGAAACTGCATACACCAAGCATTTGTGTCAAGAATTCATATCTAACTTTGTCATATCCTTCTGGTTCCATGACAGCAACGTTGCACCTTTGGTAGATGTCTGAAAGTGATCTAGTTCCTCTAACAGTTTCATCATCAACATCTTCATTCTCCTCCTGAAATTCAAACTTCTCACAATCTTCCCAATTCCAACTATTTGACTCAAGAAATTTGACATCTCTGCTAACAATTACTTTGTTGCTTTGTGGAAGATAGATTCTATAGACTTTTGAAGATGAGCTATAGCCTACAAAAATTTCAGGTTCTGCTTTCTTCTTGATTTGTTCAAGGACAGCATCCAAGTTTAAAGATCTCTTCTTTGTCGTAGTTTTTGCAGTAGAGTTAGGCTTGCTTTTAAAACTGCTAATAACGTTATTGGACACTCCTTTATTTATTTGTTCCCATATGGCATCAACTTGTGCTTTTACTTCAGTAACATCCTGTTTTGGTTCCAGGCTTTCCCCTGGAACAGGTTCTTTGACAGATTTTGCAGAGTTTCCATTGATTGTATCGACGGAACTCATCACTCCCGCAGAGTTCACGATAGATGGATGGTGGAGGAACGCAACACCAACCTGAATCCTTCCTTCCTTGTTTACAGCAGCATGTTGTTCCTCATTTATCAAATCCAAGGAAAAGCTCTTGCCTTTCATTTGAACATTGACCATTTCTATGTTGTTTGCATCTTTAATCACACATTTTTTATCCTCAAACAACACCTTATAACCATTCTCGAGCAGTTGAGTAACACTCAAAAGGTTTTGATTAATTTTAGGAACATATAAGACATCAGAAATTAGTTTCAAACCTGAAAGGCTTTCAATTGCAACCGTTCCCTTGCCTTTTACTTCGATAAGTACGCCATTTCCAATTCTGACTTTGGAAATAGTTGTCTCGTCCAGATCATTAAAGAGCTCACGATCATAAGTCATGTGGTTTGTGCAACCACTATCTATAAGCCAACTCTCTCGAGTGGTGTTGGTGGCAAAGCATGATGCTACAAAGAGTTGCTCCTCCAAAGTTTGATCTTCAACAGCCTTAGCTTCTCCCTGATGTTGAGCCTTGCATATTTTTTCCACATGTCCTAACTGACCACACTTGTGACATTTTACGTCTGGTCTCCACCAACATCTGTCTGGTGTATGGTTATTTTTTTGCAGTATGGACATGGTGAAAAGAGACTTGTATTGCTGCTCTGGTTTCTTTTCTCATTCCTTCCACCATTGTAGTTCTTTAATTTAGCTTGTAATGCTCCTTCTACTGAACCTTCAGACCTTATCATTCTTCTTTGTTCTTGGGCTTGCATAGCATTTACAAGCTCTGCCACGGTAAGCTTTAACATGTCCTTGGTATTTTCCAAGGAAGTGATAGTTGCTTCAAATCTTTCCGGGACAGTCACGAGAATTTTCTGAACTATTCTTGAATCAGATAATTCAGAACCAAGCAATCTTACTTTGTTAGCAATGCTAATAAGTTTATTTGCATACTCTTTAATTGTTTCAGACTCCTTCATCTTTTGCATCTCAAATTCTCGGATCAAATTAAGTGCTTGCATCCCCCTAATTCTTTCATCTCCTTCATATTCAGTTTTGAGGAAATTCCATATTTCAAATGCTGATTTGATGGTCATAATTCTGGTGAAGATTTCTTCTGAGACAGCAGCAAACAAAGTAGCCCTTGCTTTTGACTTTCTTGTTTTCCTTTCCTTGTGATTTTTTATCTGAGCCATTGTTGGATTGTCTGACAAAGGAAGAACTTCGTAGTCCTCCTCAACAGCTTCCCAGAGGTCATTTGCCTCTAAATACGCCTCCATCCTTGCTGCCCATATATGATAGTTTTCACCATCAAACACAGGTAATGGTAGGGCTTTGTAGGATGTTTCAGAATCCATCTGTTTGATGAATTGAAAATAGTGTTTAAGCTTTTATGGTGGGTTTCACTCACTTCACTCACAAGTCCCTCCAAGAAGAAGGCTCTGATACCAATTTGTTGGATATAGAAAGGTTTAACGTGGAAAAGAATATGTTATGTGAACAACATGAAAGGGATATTTTTATTGAATGATAACCATCATATTTATACATAAAGAAAAGCCTAAAATAATGCATAAAGAAACTACTATTTGAAAACTAAATGCCTAAAAACTGGTAACAAATAGAGCATATCAGAGAGTTCCTAACAATAACATAAAAAGATAATGGATCCTAAAAATTAGGATCTTAAAACAGTAGTTTCATAGTCATCCAGTCAACAGTAACTGAGGGGCCAATTCAATTTTGTTTTTAGACTTTTCAGAGATATGTAGGCTATTACATTTGATAGACATCCAAGACATATTGAGATTTTCCACATCTTTAAATTTTGTTGTAAACATTCATAGATCTTATGAGAATTGCATCTTGTTTAAATGAGATTCAAACAATTCAATGTTATTTAGGGCGATTTTGATGATGTAAGGAAATTTCATGCTGTGAATTGGGGATGCAAGTGACGATACATGATTGCGAATGTGGTGAGGCATAAACCTACTGATTCAAGTCTTTGGAGATCTTTGGTTAAACTTTGACCCAGACTCTCAAAGTTTGAGTTTTGGATTGTTGGCAAATTGTGAAAAGGTTGATGCGTAAATTTGTAATTGGATTGATATCAATCTCCGTGGCGCTAATTTCGAGGGTAGTATTCCGAATGCCTTGAGAGTGGAATTTGCATATTATGAATGATTGGCTGCCTCGGAACATTGTGCAGAGAATCACAGCTATTGTGCTGCCTAGTCTAGATCGAGGGGATGATTGAGGTGTTGGCCGGGTGATATGAATGGTGAATTCACAGTTTCTGCAGCTTACCATTTGCTATGCAGTACCGGTTACATCAATAATCAGGAGATTTGGAGTCAAATTTGGCGGCTGTGGGTTCAAGAGTCAAGTTTTTTATTTGGATTGTTTTGCATGAAAGATTGATGACCAATTTTCAGAAAAGTAAAATGAGAATTGGTAGTCCTTGATGCGTGCATTGTGAAACTGTACAAAGGGATTGTCCCATTGCTATGGATTTATGGATTAACTTAGTACCATTGGAAGCTAGAGATTGGTAAATATGATTAATTATTTTAATTTGCAAGTCTCATTTTGATTTATTTATCAGTCACTTACAATGTGTAAATTACTTTATTTTCTTTGATGCATTCTGCATTCATTGTACAATTGAGGCGCTTGCTCTACTTCAGAGCTCAGCAAACAGAAATAGAAAGCTAAAAATAAAAATTCCAAAGAAAAAATTACAAGAGTTACATAGACAAAACTAACAAAAGCTAAAACAATAAAGAAAAAAAATAAAGCAACAAAAAAAGTGTCACCAATATATCTATTCACGGTTGCCTTGTTGGTCAAGAAAGAGAGATGATACGTGTATAAAGCAACTCATTCCATGTATCAGGTAACCCTGGTAAACACCAATGGATACAATCTGCATAAGTAGCAGGGTTAGCCTGTTGCTCTGGAGTTAACACTTTGCCTTGACGTATTGTGTAGACAGAAGTATGTGCATCTTTTCTATATTCTGATAATTTGGTGATGTTTATAAAATCCACTTTCACTTTTGTTGATTTTGTCACATTTTTAGCAATGACAAAAAGACGATGATCTGTGCCTACTTGTAATGGAGTAGACATGTTGAGAATTGGTGCAGTTTCCTTTGCACATTTTATTCCATTTGGATTGTTCCAATCCTCACTCCTAAAAAGTCATAAATTAGAGTAAAGAATTATAAATGTTGCAAGTCACATATATAGACCATAAGTTAACACAAAAAAGTGAAAAACTATAAGTTAGAAACTGAAGAAATTAAGATCTGATAATTATTTACTTGATATGAAGAGGGGACATGCTGTTGAAGAAAATTTTGGTTCGATTTGGATCAATGTTGTTATCCACAAATCTTGACCATGTCTCAAGGACTCTCCTGTATGCTATTGGCCTAGGGACTTCATCATACTCCTTGGATCCTTCATCAAACGACCCTCGCCTTAAACATGAGAAACACACATATAAGTTTCATTAATTTACTCCAAAATTAATATAGTTATAAAGTCCAATAATATTCATATATGATATAATGTTGTGCTTGCTTACAGGACTTTCATAGTGCCAGTATTCATCCACCATATGTAGGTGTTAAAAATCAGGTAGTCCACATTCTTCCAGTGCACACCATGCTTTTCAATTGATTCAGGCATGATTATACGGTTCAATATACTGTGCAATGTTGGATCATCTGAATTTGATTCTACAAGGAATGGTGACCAATAGAATTCCACAGTAGCATTGTAATCCTGCACACACACACAAACATAACAAGCTAGCTAGTCAATTTCAATGGCCCACAATATTCCAATGCCATATTAGTAAATATGTGACTTTGTATTGGTGTTTTAAAAATCGAACCGAACCAGACGATTCAATTGATTGGACTTTGAATCGATATTTACTATGGTTTGGTTATTTAAGCGGTTCAATTGCGGTTGAATCGTGACCTTGAGATCTCACCAATTTGAAATGAAGTTCGGTTTTTAAAAAGTGCTTTGTAGATCAAACAAACATAAATAATTATCAATTAGTCCATCAATTGTGGTCTAATAGTAACACTGATCAGGTTTTGTATTTTCATTCTTTTTTAACCTTAGAGTGTCATTATTAATCATGAGGAACATTTTATTAGGCTAGAATTATACTTGTGATTAATCATTATGTTGGCATCAATATATTCCCTACTTTTGACCACAAAGAGAAAAAGTTAAAGAAGACAAACCTCAATTCTAAAGATAGAGAGAGAACCAGTTTTGTTCAAGCTCTTTTTGCTTTGAGGAATAACAGATTGAACCAAACAAATCATTGATTCCCATTGGTTCCTATTCAATGAGTCTCCAACAAACATAAGCCTCTTCCCTCTAAGCTTCTCAAGAAGAACTCTTGGTTTGAACCTTAATAACAAAGTTTATACAAATTTAATTAATCAACATTAACAACATTATCAAACTAAAACAAGAAATTTGAAAAATGTAAAGAATTTTAATGTGCTTACTTTGGTAAAGAACAATCTCTTGGCTGCCACCTCCAATTTTGATACAAAGAATCACTTCTTCCATTCTTCATGCATGTAACTTGTGAAGTAAGAAATTCACATTGTTCTTCTTTGTATAAAGGACGTGTCACATTATCAAGAACCCATTTCCCTGTAAACAAATCACAATCTTCTTGAGGCAACACAATCTTCTCTTCTTTTTCTTCTTCATCTTCTTTTTCCTTCGTTAACACAGCGGCTTTCAAATCAACCGGTTCTTGGATTTCCTCAGAATCCTTAACCTTAGAGTTCTTGCTATCTCTTTGAACAGAATTGTCTGGTTCAGATTTTTCTTCTTGGATTTCTTGAGTTTTGTATTTGATCCTCGAGAATGAAAACTCCGCTATTGACTTAACGTCTTCGTTGTACATGAAGACTCCAAAGAGGAATAGGGAGAAAACAACAAAGAAAATGGAAATACTTTTGTTCTTTTTGCCTTTCATTGTTACAGTTTCTGAGTAGAAAAGATTTTTCTTGCAGCAAAGAAACTGCATGGGAGAGAACAAGAGAGAAAGAGTGAATAAAAGGTCTTTGTTTGAGTATGTGAAAGGAAGGGTAGAAAATATAGAGAAAGAAATGAACAAAAATAAGATGAAGAAACAAAGATTATCTATTTTGTATTTTTTTAATTATTTTTTTTAGATAATTTAAACTTAGTATTATTAGGCTATTTTTGTTTAGTTGAGGTTTGGTGAAATGAGGTTGTCTTTGAAGAATCTACTATGACAGAATACAGTGTTGGTGAAGGAGAGTTGTGTTCCTCACATTACCAACTTATTGGTCTATATATTTTTTAATTCCTATAATCCATTTGCAATATCTAAGTCTATCTTTTTCAGACAATACATGAAAGCGATGCAAAGGAGTGATTTCAAAGTCTTCAGTTTAGTGTTGGTCTTAGTCAGAGTGAGTTGAAAGGGTGCATGATGTTGTAGAGTTTAGACTCTTTGGTAGACACAAAGTTCTTGTCTTTCAGTTTCAGGAGCAACTTTTTCCATCCAAAATTTCTGAAAAATCACATACTTATATGAAATTCTAGGAAATATATTTTGTCCTAAAGAACTTATGAACAATATAAGCTTGTTATCTTTTCCAGATAATGTATATCTAAAGTGATATTCGAGGGTGTGAAAAGTTATATTGCAATGTTTTTTATTATTGATTATTGATGGATGGTGGTGAGAGAATTTTCTTCATTTTTTAGTTGAGTGGAGAGGGAGTTAGCAACTTAGTGGAGGGGGAGTATTTCATTGGGTCGTTAAGTCCCCTCCCCACCTAAAATTTGGTCAATAATCAATATAAAATTTCTGGATTAAAAGTTTATACCATTGTATATGAATGCACCTCAAGAGGTAGTTTTTTTTCTTGGTGAATACCTCAAGATGTAGTTCTGACAAAGTTAGCAGAGGTAATATATAGTTCCAAAATTTTCCTAACGAAGTTAAAGAGAAATGTTCAATGATTAATGTGTTGCTAAGATATTTGACCTTCAGTTTTTAATTCAATTTTCCTAGAAAAATTTATTTGTACATAAATGGTATGTACACAATTCAAATAACAAGTGCATACCATTTGCCTAATATGATTTATCGAGTGTAAGACCATACATTTCTTCTAAGTAGAGCAAAGTACTATTTTCAACCAAAAAAGTGGAGCAAAGTACTAACATGATTATGGATTTACTAATAGCATTGTCAAAAGATGATGCTCTAAAATCAACCACTTTTATCCACTCTTAGATATTTGCCCTATAAAATAATTGAGCCTTAGCTGATTTCCTTCCTATTTCCACCGTTCTGTGGATGATTGCAAATTGTTGTTCACCTAACAGGTGGTAACAATTGAAGTTGTTATTTGCTTTGTCTTATGTGCACAAGCAAAGTAATGTTGCACATGTACAAATTTATTTTTTACCATTGAATCACTAAATCTCATCATATTTAATTTAATTTAATAATGAGATTTATTGATCAAACGGTAGAAACAACCTTGTGCATGATGCAAGACATATGTATTTGTTCACTATAAAATCGGCCGTTATTACTAGGTCTCACTCTTTTTTATTGGCAGGATATACCATGAAGAAATCCTGATTAGGGCAGAAATCAATTGGGTCCATTTGATCAATCCCACCCACTTATCACGAATGTGGATATTTCATCTTTCAGTTGGTGACTTGGTGTAACCGTATACAAGTTTCATGTTCACCATTTTAAGGTTTATAGATGAAGCATCTTTTCGAACCATTGAACTATCAATCTTCAGTCATTCAACTGGTTGTGTTTGGCATAAAATGGGACAAACCTAAATCAAAATTGTTAAGGCTAATTGATTGGTAATTGAACGCTTTAGTAAAGCAAAGATCAAATTATTAGTATCTTTATGTTGGAGAAAAGTAAAAGCTAAGGTATAGCTTGTGGTTTTTTAATTGTATTCAGTACACCAGCTTCTTGTTTCATTATTATACTTTCCAACTTCACTTCCATTGGGTGTTAGTTCGATGGTGGGGACATCTCTTTTTTTCCAAGTCAAGGCACTACATATACAAGATAAAGTTAAAGAAAGTGGCAAGTTCAAGAGATAATATATACATTAAAGCATACCAATAAGAAGCTCTTTTTAGTTTCAAAGGCAAACTGATAAAAGCATCAAAGTCAGATTCTCCAAAAATCTTTCCCTCACCTACATTGTAACAAGTTTCTCAATCTTAGAAGTTAGATCCAACATCCCTGCAGCTACTACACTGTGCGCAAGCTGCAGGAATCCAAACAAGTTACTCTTTTAGCCTCTTTTGACCATCTGATCAGCATTGTGATGTATCCTCAAAAAACTGAACTATACACCGTAGAAGCTATATTGGCAACTTTAGTGTTATAAAAACAAAACACGGCTGATCTGAAAAATGAAAATAAATTTCCGACCATAAAAATGACCACTCAATCTTATTGAACATTCATATAAACAAGGAATCAGAGCTTGACTCATTTTCAACTTTCCACCTGTGTTTGATGATGCCTTTTTTTTGGTACAGAAGAAAAAGAAAACAAACACTAAAGTAGGTCCTATTTCTATTGCACCAGCATCCAACCATATAAGTATCACTATATCAGCATCAAATTCTTTTATTTATATTTGTAAATGAAGACGTGTCAACATATCCCCCGCATTACAATATATATTCTCATGCCTAGAAAGCAGTCTATAGAAGAAAGAACTTCGGGAATACAAATGGACTTAAAAAACAAAATGGATATATTTCGAAATTACAAAATCACCTTTCTTGAGGTTCACAATAATTTAAGGAAACTCAGTACTGAACAGAATGTACTGCATCCATGAAGGAAGCTATTCTTGATTGATCCTTCTGAATGCCATCTGATGCACATATGCCGCTACTGACATCCACTCCTCCAGGTTTGAAACTAGACAAAGCCTCACGAACATTCTCAGGATTGATCCCTCCTGCCAAGAGCCAACCATATTTGCTTCTAATTTTTGGTAATTTAAACTGGGCCCAATCGAATGCTTCACCACTGCAAATACATCTCATGAGTACTATGACATTATTATACTAAAAAAAAAAGATTGTTTGGCAAGCAATTAAGTTTTTACAACAAGAACTATCTCTTTACCTGCCACCCTTTGCACTATCTACCAGAACCCAATCAACTAGAGGACACTTTTCATCAGGAATTGTGTTTAAAAGGCTCCCATCAGCATTTGCATGGAGAACATATATTACACGATTTTCCTGAATCAAAGATGGGAAAGCTGCCCGCGAACCAGATCCATGAAGCTGCATTGTCCAAACTCAAGATTTCAATGTCACCAAGCATTTAACTGTCGTTGAACATGCATAAAAGTCGGGTAAAAATGTACCTGCACAAACTCAAGATTTGATGCATCAGAAGCTCTTAATATTGTTTCTGCATCATCATCCACAAATACTCCAACAGGCTCTGCTCCACAATCTCTTGCAACTTTTGATATCTCCTTTGCAACAGAAAGTGAAACAGAACGTTTTGAGTTTGGCCACACGATCATTCCAATAAAGTTTGCTCCAGCTTCTGCCGCCATAGCAGCATCTTTAGCTGATGTAATGCCACACATCTTAACCAAAGGCTTAATCATTTCAAGTTCCTTTGATGAACATGAAACATTTGCCAACTCAGTATGTTTGCAAGAAACTTCATACTTTGGACCGAATCTTATGCTAGAAAATTGAAGCTTATTTCCTTTCAAACCTACAGAAATTATATTTAAATCTTTCAGATAGAACCTTGTACTTCGAAATTTGTTTTTTTTTTTTTTTTGAATCAGCTTATATATTAACCACCAAAATCATACAAGGAGTACAAATTGGGGAGGGAAAGAGACAAAACAAATACAAAGGGCCTGATATACCAGTGACCCTAAAACAGAAATGCAAGCACAGCAAAACTGCAACCCTGCTGTCATGACAGAAGCAGTACCTACATCTGAAGACAGAAAACAAAAAAGTCCAAAACACCTCTAAAACTGCCCCAGCTATCTTAACAGACACTCTCAGGGGTTCCAATTCCACTCGTAAAAGAGGCAAGGGGGTTCCAATTCCACGAATCCACCATATCCGAACACACCCACCCCTCTAAATCCCCCATAAGATTCTCCACTAAACTCTCTTCCCACACGAACAGTTTTCGCCTCCATATAAGATTCCAAGTGCCTCCTCCTACGGTTGCCTCCAAAAGATCACCCACTAAAGCGTCTTTTTGGTTAGAAATTGAGAAGAGTCTCGGATAAGAAACACAAAGGGCCGCATTTCCCATCCAATGATCTAACCAAAACCGGGTATTCATCCCATTTCCCACCTTCCGCACAACCTCCGTATTAAACCAATTCGCACCCGCCACTCCTTCCAAAGTTACCACATCCAACCACCACCTCGAAGCAAAAGCTGGCCACAAATTTGCATACGCATTTAATAAAAAACCAATCCGGCTCCCGTATTTACAAAAAAGAACTTCCTTCCAAAGTGAATGCTCCGGTTGTATTAGCCTCCACCTCCACTTCGCCAAACGACTCACATTCACCACCCTAACATCTCTAACTCCCAAACCTCCTAAAGACCGGGGTTGACACACCGTCTTCCACTTTACCTAACAAACCTTCTTTCCTCCCTTCACCGCTCCCCATAGAAATTCTCGTTGAATCCTCACAATTCTCTTCCACACTTTCACCGGCATTTTGAAAAAAGAGAGGTAGAAAATAGGAATTGCATTCAACACGGCATTTAAAAGAACCATCCTTCCTCCTAGACTCACATATTTGTTGCCCCAAGAGTTTAGCTTCTTCTTTAAACTTTCAATCAAAGGTTCCCAAGTACCCATCTTCTTCGGATTCGCTCCCATCGGTAGCCCCAAATACTTAAACGGGAGAGAGCCCTCTCTACAATTCATAAAGTTGCACGCCATCTCTATGAACTCCCTTCCAACATTAACCCCAATCAAACAACTTTTATAGAAGTTCACCTTCAAACCCGACACCATCTCAAAACCTCTAAGCAACGCCTTTAGAGTCCATAAAATATCGACGGATGCCTCTCCGATACAAAGAGTATCATCGGCGTATTGAAGGTGTGAAACCACCAACCCGCATTGATGCTTATTTCCTCTCATCCCTTCATGAGGCTTTCATTTAAATAGTGGCTCATTTACGATTTATGACCTAGATCCATGATGCTTTCAAACAATATAAGCAAAAACATGAAACTAAACCTACATGAGGAATAAGTGCTTCTTAGATTTCTTGAAAATCGAGACATATACCAGAAGCGAGACAATATACTCAGTAAATAAAGACCAGACTACCTGGAATCGGTCTTTTGTGGAAGTTTGTGGCTCTAAGTTCCAAGTAACTCCCAGTTGTTGAACCTGCACAAAAAGAAAACCTAACTTGCAAGGTCACAAGAACAATAATGTACATGGAAAATTGAAGTTAATAACATAAAAATGCCAAGTAGCTACATGAATTGTGGATATGTAAAGAGATTAGTTAATGCATTTAGGAGTCGGTTAGCTTTCACCTAGAAGAATTAGTTAGAAATTAGTTCACTATATATCTCACTCAGATCTGCAATGTTTACCAAGCAAATTGGTTTACCACAAATTCTCTCTTCTTCTCTTGATTAGGATATCTTTATGGTGTTAGAGCTTCAGACCCTCAACTCAATAGAGGCTGAAGCTATGCGTTCCTCAATCTCATTCTTGTCCAAATTCAGTGAAGCCAATTTGTCACCATGGAAATCAAGCATTAGCTTACAATAAGAGGCTACAACCTTCTTTGTCAAGTGAAAATGCAGTTCCTCATAATTATGTGTATAAAGTATAAATTCAATGGCTTATTTCAATGCCAGAACCTCTCACTGTTTCCATGGTAAGGTGTGATCATGCGTATCAAATTCGGCAGGAGCTAGGAACATTCCTTGCCTCTTACCCCAAAGCCAATATCAAGGAGCTGAAAGTGCAACTCAAGGGTTTGAAGAAAATTGGTGCATATTGTGATTTGGCTGGGGATTATGCAGATAACAGAAGGTCAACTGTAGGCTATTTCATTTTCCTCGGAAGAAAATATGGTGGCATAGTCATAATAAAAGCAATTGGTTGTTTCCTGATCTAGCTTTGAGGCAAAGTTAAGTAGTATAGCTATCAGATCTAAGTAAACCTTGTGTTCTAGCGGCCAAACCCCTAAATGTCTAGCGTGATAACATGAGAGCTGTTTTGCTCACTTGCGACAAAACACTTGGAATTTGATTTCACATTTTCTGCGGAAAGATAATTCAACAACAGATTGCAATCAAACATACACCTTCATATGATAAAGTTTACGACTCACGAACTAATGCTATTTCAGCTAGTCGTTTTTTTTTTAGTCAATCTCAAAGAGGTTGACTTCATCACCTTGATCTTGAGCTGGAGAGTCAGAAGCTATTAATTTGAAGGGATATGCAAAGCGATTATTAGTTAATGCAGTCAAGATTCGGTTAGCTTTTTGTATGAGCTTATAATAAAAAAACAGTTGGAGACTGCAAAACTCTTTTATAAATGCATCGAAAAGTACACAAAGATGATTAGATGAAAGACACTCTCATATTAGGTAGAGCTATTTCAATACAAAGGATAAACAACTAAGTAAGTTCTCTAATTAAACTGAACATAACAAACTTGGGGATTTGCAATTCCTACAAACCATAGTGATTATCATTGGATGAAATGAAGGGTTGATTAGAAGAAATAAACTAATTCCCAGTTTACAATTCAGAAGCACAATAAACAATTGCTGAGGGGTTTTCACTACTGAAACTAACAGAACAAACAAATTGATTATCTCTACAACACCGGCATTTGTGATCGAAGGCTATTTGGTGATCGACACGAGCCAGTGTTCAAAACCAACACATGTGATTACATTCAACGTGTAAGTGTCTCGTGTCTGTGTTAGTGCTTCATAGCTAATAACAAGTGCATAATGAGCAATAAGAAAACAGCATAGCCAGTAAATAATTTCTCTTAATTCTTGATAAATTGATTCAACTATAAAAATGTTATTTTTGAAATAATAGTGAATATAACAAAATGATATCAGCTATGAAATTCATCAAACAAGTGGGGTGCACTACTTTCAGGTAAGAAAGCATGCGCGAAGAGTAAAATGAAATGGGTAAGAAGAGAAACCTGAGAACATTGTGAAACTTTGGAATAACGCGCCACTACAGAGCCCACTTTCGTCGCAAAGCCCGTCTCAACCTCAATCGACTCTAACTCTGTTCCACGACAGAACTTGGTCTAATTTGTTTAGATCTGTTTTTTTTCTATTTTTTTGACATATAAATATGTTTTTATTGTTTTTATATCTTACTAATTGTTCCTTTGAATTTTACCTACAATTCAGACTATGTCTCAATTCATCTGCATTTTGTCATTTGCATACAAAATTGTTTAAATCAAACAATTAAAGGTAAGTGCAATTTTGTTTTGTTAAATTTTTTAATTACATTTTTCTATTTTAGTATTATTGCAGATTATTCCATGAAATTTTGATTATGATAAAATGCATATTAGGTTATTTATAGCATGTTTGGTTCTGCGGCTCAACTAGAAATAGAATCAAAGCGAAAAACTACTTAATTGCAAAAGCTTAGTTTTGCAGCTTCGAGACAGTGGATAAAGCAAACACAGAACCAAACAAAGGCTTAATCATCCTTGAAATAGCAAACAAAGAATGAGGTAGCAAACACGAAACCAAACAAAGGCTTAATCATCCTTGAAATAAATGGAGATAACAATATAATGATCAAAACTTTGTCAATGTAGATCATCTCAATGGCATTTAATCATATAGACTGCACTATTATTGATTAAAAAATCGGTCACATTGATTTAGTTCATACACATTTCTTACCCAAATTTTGTCCCATGTTTTTTTCCCTGAAAAGAAAGACTTTGAATTAACCATGATTATTAGTGGCAAACAAGTTGTATTTAACGGGCCCAAATTATAATTAGCCTTCCTATGATCGTGGCTAATCTTTATATTTTGACAATGACAAAAGTTGTGGGAAATTAAAGGCGTGTAATTTTTTTTAATAAGTAAAGGTTATAGCGAGTTGATGGTTAGTTGGACACAATTATAACCGTTGCTATTTTAAAATTTTGGAGTTTAAACAATGTTTTATCAAGTGTGGTGTGGCTAAAAATACACTTTGACCTCGACTAAACATTTGAAACGCCTCTTTTTCCCACTCTTTTGATAACTATGGATAATTTCCTAGTTTTTGTTATCCTTTGTTTTTTCTATTAATCTACTTTTTATTTTGCCTAATTTTATTTGCTACAGTTTTGTGGTTAGTTAAACACTGTATTTTATTGTAGTGAGTGTTATATGGTCTCATTTTGTCAAATAGTATAGTTGTTGGATTTATATATTTTAAGTGTGAAGAAGTTAGGAATTCATGCTTTGAACCACACGCGGTTAACAACAGAATTGTAACTTAGGCGTGTTTGTTTTAAGGTAAGAAATTACATTTTTTTAATAATATTTTCAGGAATAGTATTTTTAGGAACAACATTATTATCTATATGTTTGGTAAAAAATTTAGATTTCCTAAGAATGTTTTAGAATTTATTTACTTAAACAAATAAATGTGAGTGACAATGGGAAGTTATAGCAAGTTGAGTTCTAGTACAATGAGAAATGTTAAATTCTTATCCTTTAAGTATGAGAATAATGATAGAAGAAATCATGTGTAAATAACGTTTCTAAAAATATAAAAAAAATTGGGAACAAATTCTCAAAACTTAAAAACGAACACAAGATTCTTGCATTTTCAATGTCACATTCACGAGAATAAAATTTCAAACCTTGAAACAAACACACACTTACAACACGTAAAATAAATAAAAATAACAAACTACAAATAAATAAATAAAAATGCTTGTAAAAATATAAATGAATATTACATGCCAATATATTATGTTTTTTTTATTAACTAAAGCGACTTATTTCAAAAAAATAAAATAAAATGACTAAAGCAAAAAATATAAAAGAAAATTATATTGATATTTTATCACCTCCATAATACATGTGTTGATGGATAACAATCTATATCTTGTAGGCCAGTACACCAGACGATAATTCAAACAAAAGCGAATTTATGCTAATTTGCGATTTTTTTCTTATTCTTGACAAACTAGTTGACAAAAGTATAAGTTCAACTCCATTGATTCGCGTTGCTTGTTGAGCTTTTGATAAAATTGATGGGATATGGATTTTCCCTTGTAATTATAACAACTTCTGCAAGTTTATGTCTAGGTTACCAATATACAAAAGTTACGGTACCTTCAAATAAATTTTGCTTAATCCAAATTGGAACACTGACCACGATAATCTTATTATGTTTCCAAAATTTAACGTCGTTTCCATTTATTAAATCAGACCAAATATTCTCGAACAGATAAAATGAAAAAGTTAGTGAACATAAAATTGGGGTCTGGTTGCATCCAACTTTTTCAAATGTCCCTGTGTATTCACACATGTTCGTGGAGATGTGCAAACCGTTGGTGGCTATTGAGAAGCCACCATCGAAATTGACTGCGTTAGACGTTGATATAAAAAAATAAAAGTATAAGAGAGCCATTACAGAAAACACAATTTTCTTTGTTGTACTTAATGGTCTAGTTCAATAGAGGGATGAGAGGGGAGATAATATATGTTTAGTTCAATAGAGAGGGGAAAGAGAGGGATTTTAATTAAAAATGTGTTTGGTTAACGAGGAAAGAGAGAGATTTTAAAATTAATTTATTGTTTTACACTTAAATTTAATTAGATATTAAAAATATTTGTTTTTACGATTTCATAGATCAACGAAAAGTTGTTACAAAGATAATATAACCTTATTTAAAAAAAAATATAACCTAATACTAATAAAAATTGTTACAAGTATAATATATCCCACTACTACTAATAATAATAATAAAAGTTGTTACGAGGATAATATTGAGATTTTGCTCCACTCCTCTCTGTCGTTCTATCTCCTCCTAAAAATTGAACCATACACATCAAATTAAAAATATTCATTCCCCTCCCCTCCAAAACTCTCGAACCAAACATACCCGAATGCTCTGTTTGGGAGTTTGGAGGGGAAGAGAGGAGAGGATTTGCGAGGGATGAGAATAGAAGAAAAAATAGAGAAATATTTCAAATTTTTTGAGTGAGTGGTTTTATAGAGAATGATAAATCAGTACTTATGATTAATTTATTTTTAACTTTGAAAGTATTATAACAATATATATTGTCTACCTCTTCAAAAAAAATAAAAATATATATTGTATTTGAAAAACTTACTTTAACCCTCCAAATTCCTCCTCCAATACAATTTTTTTTAGTTCCCCAGATTATGGGATTCTGTATTATGAAGAAAATTAAACGCCCCAAAATACCCCGCTCTCATAGCTCTCCATTCTTTCCAATTCTTCCTTCATTTTTTACAAACTCCCCTCAAAACTCTCAAACACAACGTAAGAGTTTTTTCTTTGTTGATCCAATGTGTTAGTGGTCTTTATAATAATCAATTTATTTACTTAAAAAAAAATCAATTTACCACACTTTATTGTACTAAGTTGTTACAATATTTTACATGTATTCATTCATGCAAATATGAAGGTTTACCTTCCACCTTCCACACTTTATTTTTTTGTTGAATTTAACACCTTTTCCTTTTTCTTTTTAATAATTAAAAGCAAAATTTATTTTTGCTCCTAAAGAATGGAACGATATTTAGCAGGGGGTGTTAGTTGAGATTAAGAGACTAGTTTTATAAAAAAAATGCATCGTGAATAGTTTAATCGACTTTGTAGGAATGTATTTACTTTATGACTTTTTTTAAAAGTTTTTTTTTATAATAAGAATTTAAAAATCTGGATTTTGATGGATTTATATCGCAAAATTTTAAAGTATTTTATGGATTTATCAGATTTAAAAGGATTCTATGAATTCTTAATGAACATTCAAAATTACAAAAATAAACGAAATTATAATTAATGGTAAATTAGTGGCAAATAAGTTGTATTTAACGAGCCCAAATTATAATTAACATTCGTATGATCGTGGCTAATCTTTATATTTTGACAATGACAAAAGTTGAGGGAAATTAAAAGCGCATTTTTTTTAAGGAGTAAAGGTTATAGCAAGTTGATGGTTAGTTAAACACAATTATAACTGTTGCTATTTTAAAATTTTGTTGTTTAAACAACGTTTTACCAAGTGTGGTGTGGCTAAAATACACTTTGACATTGACTAAACATTTGGAACGCCTCTTTTTCCCACTCTTTTTTTTTTGTTACCTTTTTCCCACTATTTTGATAGGATAATTTCTTAGTTTTTGTTCTCCATTGTTTTTTTCTTTCTATTAATCTACTTTTTATTTTGCCTAATTTTATTTGCTACCAGTTTTGTGGCTAGTTAGTCAAGGTTTAGACCATGTCTAAACACTGTTTTTTTTTTTTTTTATTGTAGTGAGTGTTATATGGTCTCATTTTGTCAAATAGTACAGTTGTTGGATTTATACATTTTAAGTGTGAAGAAGTTAGGAATTCATAGTTTGAGCCACGACCTATGTATACTCAGAATTATAACTTAGGCATGTTTGTTTCAAGGTAAGAAATTCAATTCTTTAAACGATATTTTCAGGAATAATATTTTTAGGAACAACATTCTTATCTATATGTTTGATAATTTTTTTTGGATTTCCTAAGAATGTTTTAGAAATTTACTTACTTAGACAAATAAAAAACAAATGAATGTGAATGACAATGGGAAGTTATAGCAAGTTGAGTTATATTCTAATGAGAAATGTTAAATTCTCATCCTTTGAGCATGAGAATAACAATAGAAGAAATCATGTGTAAATAACGTTTCTGAAAATATAAAAATTTTGGGAACAAATTCTCCAAACTTAAAACAAACACGAGATTCTTGCATTTTCATTGGCACGTTCACAAGATTAACATTTCAAACCTTGAAACAAACACACTCTTACGATATGTAAAATAAATAAAAATAACAAATAAGAAATAAATAAAAGAATGCTTGTAAAAATATAAATGAATATTACATACTAATTATTAGTATGCTTTTTTTAGGGGACTTATGCAAAATATAAATGAAAATTATATTGATATTTTATCACTTCCATAATACATTTGTTGATGGATAACAATCTATATATTGTAGGCCACCAGATCAGTCGATAATTCAAACAACAACAAACTTATGTTAATTCACAATTTTTTTCTTGACAAACAAGTATAGGTTCAACTCTATTCATCCGCGTTGCTTGTTAGGTTTTGATAAAATTTGTAGGATATGGATTATCCATTGAAATTATACGAACTTCTGTAAGTTTATGTCTAGATTACCAATAGACAAAAGTTACATGCCCTTCTAAAAATATTTTGCTTGATCCAAATTGGAACACTTACCATGGTAATCTTATATATGTTTCGAAAATTTAACATCGTTTCCATTTATTAAATCATGTCAAATATTCTCGAACACTTCTCTGTGATCCTTCAGAATAGTATGCTGAACAAATAAAATAAAAACGTTAGTGAACATCAAATTAATGAAAATAGTAAAATTGTTAAAATAAAATTACCTCGTTAGGTCTGGTTGCATCCAACTTTTTTTTTATTATAATCTATCAGCATATATAACGTGAAGTAGGAAAAAGTGTCCCCGTGTATTCACACATTCATGGAGGTGTGCAAACCATTCGTGGCTATTGAGTAGCCACCATCAAAATTGACTGCGTTAGGTGTTGATATAAAAAATAAAAGTATAAGAGCTAACTTGATCCAATGAGCCATTACAGAAAACTCGGTTTTTATCTGTTGGATTTAATTGTCCGTTTGGTTCAATGGAGGGGAGGGGAGGGGAAGGATTTTAATGGAATGGATGGAAAGGGAGGGGAGATGAGATAATATATGTTTTGTTCAAAAGAGAGGAGGAGAGGAATTTTAATTAAAAATGTGTTTGGTTCACAAGTGAAGGGAGAGATTTTAAAATTAATTTACTGTTTTACTCTTATGGTGTGTTTGGATTGCGATTTAGGAGGGAAAGGGAGGTGAAGGTTTAGTTTTCATTTTTAAATTATGGACACTATGACATTTTTTTTTTAAAAATGTTAAATATTAACATGATAAACTATCATATAATACTTCAATAACACTTAATTTATTTTAGAAAAACATGTTATAGAGTCTGTAATTTAAAAATGAAAAGTAAATCATTCTCTCCCTTCCCCTCCTAAACCCTCAATCCAAACACACTCTTAAACTTAATTAAATATACGAAACATGCTTGTTTTTACGATTTTATAGATCGATGAAAAGTTGTTACAAGGATAATATAATCTTCTTTACCAAAAAATAGTATAACCTAATAATAATAAAAGTTGCTATAATAACAACAACAACAACAACAACAACAACAACAACAACAACAACAATAATAATAATAATAAAAGTTGTTACAAGATAATATAACCTAATAATAATAAAAGTTGTTAAAAAGATAACATTGAGATTTTGCTCCCCTCCTTTCCTCTTCTGAAAATTGAACCAAACACATCAAATTAAAAATATTTCCTCCCCTCCCCTCCAAAACTCTCAAACTAAAAAAACCCGAGGGCTCTTTTTAGGAGTTTGGAGGGGAAGGGTTGAGAGGGTTTGCGAGGGA
The DNA here is from genome assembly GCF_051527215.1 of Medicago sativa. Classification (NCBI taxonomy): domain Eukaryota; kingdom Viridiplantae; phylum Streptophyta; class Magnoliopsida; order Fabales; family Fabaceae; genus Medicago; species Medicago sativa. Next base: position 72,638,932 of record NC_140751.1, on the reverse strand, counting down.
TGAGATTAAAAGAAAAAATAGAGAAATATTTTAAGTTTTTTGAGTGAGTGATTTTGTAGAAAATGATAAATTAGTACTTATGATGAATGTATTTTTAACTTTGAAAGTATTATAACAATATAGATTGTATTTGAAACATTTAGCTTAACCCTCCAAAACCCTCGAAATTCCTTTTCCAATGCAATTTTTTTAGATCCCCAAATTAGAGGATTTTGTATTATGAAGACAATTAAACCCCCGAAAGCCCTTCGCTCTCACAACTCTCCATTCTTTCCACTTCTTCCTTCTTTTTTTACAAACTCCCCTCAAATCTCTCAAACACAATTAGTGGTCTTTATAATAATCAATTTACCACACTTTATTGTACTAAGTTGTTATAGTATTTTACATGTATGCATTCATGCAAATATGAAGGTTTACCCTTCCACCTTCCACACTTTATTTCTTTGTTGAATATACTCCCTCTGGTCACTATTATAAGCAAAAGATGACTTTTTAAGTTCATTCAATAAATGATGTATGTGGTCTATATATAGTGCCCCGGGGGCACTAGGTAACATTTCCCTTAACTTTATGACTTTTTAAAAGATTTTTTTTACAATCAGAATTTAAAAATCTGGATTTTCATGGATTTATATCACAATTTTAAAGTATTTTATGGATTTATCAGATTTAAAAGGATTCTATGAATTATTAGCGAAAATTCAAAATTACAAAAATAAATGAAAAATATAATAAAATCAATACACTTGCACAAAATTAGGAACCAAACCTAAAAAATTCGAGTAAAAGTTAATTCAGCTACACTATTATATTTCATCGGGCTTTCGATGAAAATGGTGTTGCTAATGTGTGTGACAATAATCGTTGCCTTGCCATTTTTTAGAAGTAGGCGCTTTTGGTGCAAATCTTGTTAGGTGCCTAAAATCTGGATTGAAATTAAATGATTTTGAGGGTGAAACGTCATCATTACTTTATGTTTATTTTTCTCTTATATTATATATTTTTTTCTCATTATATTTATTATTTTTCTTTTATCTTTCTTTTTCATAAAATAGACAAAATTACATTAAAGTTACATTGACTTTTCCGCCTTAAAGTCATTGAATATCAATCCCTATACCTCTAGTGTCTTGTTGTTTTATGGAATTTGAATTAAGTCTAACCACATGAAAATGAATCCATTTGGATTGTACGATCAAGATGAGACGACCCATATTTTAAGCTTGATCTTATTTATTTATATATACAAAATTCGAGCATTAAATATGATCTGTTAGATTTAGATCTAGAACAAACAATCAATATGTGGTTGACTGCAGTGCAGTCACACTCTCCTAATTGCATACAAACCTAATCCAATTTATAGTGTTTATATTTGCTTTCTTTTTTTGTTACTCTATTTTTGTGGCCTTTTATAGTGTATTATAGACATCAACTCACAACCGTTTGTTATATTTCCTAAATGACTTTTATAATGTATTATCATTTAACGCCATATGAAACTCCCTTATTCTCCTTTACCCCAATCCTTCCTCCTCCTTCTTCAAACAAATTTTACCTCATTTAGTACAACATATTTTCCTAAAATCCTCACTTCTACGCATAAAAAACAATTAAAAATATATTCAATAAAAGAAATGATACATGTAAAATCCTTAAAAAATGAAAGAAAGTAGATTGGTATTAAGAACAAAACAGACTTCAGAAGGACTAGACTCCCCCCATAGAAAGATTCTGGCTTTTTTAACCTGACAATCTTGTTTTAATACGCTGAATCAACATATACCAAAAATCCAATTTTTGTGAATCTCCTAGAGTAGGCAACCTCATATATAAGAGAGGAATTTGGCCCATTTTACAATTCGTAACCACCGGTGCCTACGTCACCCAAGAGGTGAATTTTGATAAGGTGAATTTGGCCCATTTTCCAAAAGGTAAATTTCAAAATCAACTTTAAATATAATAACTTTTTTTTCAACCTGCACGCCTCATCAACCACCTCATTAGCTATTAGGATTTCATCAAGGATTTGCATGCTTTGAACAAATGTTGATTGAGAGTCGGATATCACATTACTAATAACATTTCTCAATCTATTTGCTAACACTTTGTCCAACACCTTATGCAAACATCCCACCAACGATATATGTTTGAAATCAAACATTGAGGACTATCCACCTTAGGAATAAGAGATCTAAAAGCACAACTAATTCCTTCCACCAACTTGCCATTACGATGAAATTCAAACAAAAGTCTCATCATATTGTCCATTAGATCCTCCCAAAAATGCTTGATGAAACCAAAATTAATATCAACATGTCCTGGACTATTGAGACTGTTACAATCCCAAAAAACTTGTTTGACCTCCTCTATATTAAATGATTTGATCATCTCATCACCATGTGCGTTATGGGGAGGAAGGGAGTCAGATTATAGATGGAGGTAGGGTTGGATCGGTTTATAAAATGGGAAGGAGAAGTAGAAGTAGGAAAAGGAGGATTACATAAGGAGAAGAAGAATGAGGTGGAGAAGAAGAGTATAGAGGAGGAGCAACAAAAGAATAAGAAGAAGCTGAAGAAGAAGGAGAAGGAAACGAAGAAGGAGAAGGGGGAAGAGGAAGCGAAACGAGAAAGAGAAGGAATAAGAGGAATGAGGAGGATGATGAGGAAGAAGAAAAGGAGAAAGAGAAGAATAAGGAGAGGAAGAAAAAGAGTAAGAGGAATAGGAAGAAAAATAAGGAGAAGGAGGAAGAGGAGGTGTATCCCTGGGAGGTGTCTGATGTGTATCTCTGACGCCGACACATGTGATTACGTTGATTTATGTCATTTTCTAAAAAAATTGTCGGCTTCAGTGTGTTTGTCATATTCGATGTTCGTGTCTGTATCGGTGCTTCATAGCATATTAAATGTTATTGAAATTCAAGTATAAGTTGTTTGTACCACTAGTTATAACTAACTTTGAACTAGCTTATTTATATGTAACAAACTCAATTCTATCACCCAAAAACTATGTGTGACTTGTAGTAACCGGTTGTATGCAAGATGAAGTAGTATCCTCTAATAACCACTTCTACTAGGAATGTGCTAAATAAAAATATATAAGAGAGGTGAACTATATGCTTAATTCTCAAGGTTTTGGGTATATGTGATGTTAAGGTGTCTTAGACTCTTAGTTGTTTTGATCATTAACTTATTGATGCTTTAGACGCTCTGTCAGACTCCCCATCCAAATATACACGTAGAAGTTGCTGTTAGCTTGAGGAAAATGTTTTTTTTTAAAAATTATTTTTTTATGAAATTTTGGTTTTTATGGAACGAAATCAGCCAAATCATAACCGCAACTTCCACATTGGTAACCACCCCATCATTGACAACCTAGGATCCAACTCACTCACTAAACCTGTCACCAAACATGAAGTCCTAGCCACTCTTAACACCATGAAACCTTACAAAGCCCCAGGTCCAGATGGCTTCCAATGCATATTTTCTAAACAATACTGGCACATTATTGGTGATGATATTTTTCAGATGGTGTAGTCAGCTTTCCAAACAGGTGCCTTTGACCCCCAAATTTCTGATACTCTCATTGCCCTCATTCCAAAAATTGACCCACCCAACACTTACAAAGACTTTAAACCCATCAGCCTGTGCAACATAGTGTATAAGCTTATAACCAAAGTCTTGGTTCACCGGCTCAGGCCGATTCTTAATGTTATTATTGGCCCCTATCAAAGCAGTTTTCTGCCTGGTAGGGGCACCACTGACAATTCAATTGTTTTGCAGGAAATTGTTCATTACATGAGAAGATCCAAAAAGAAGAAAGGATATGTGGCTTTTAAGTTGGACTTAGAAAAAGCTTTTGATAATGTCAACTGAGAGTTCCTCCATAATTGTCTTATTGATTATGGCTTCCCTGACATTACCATAAAACTTATTATGCATTGTGTTTCTTTACCCACTTTCTCTGTTTTATGGAATGGTAACAAGCTGCCTCATTTTAAGCCTACTCACAGCCTTCGTCAAGGGGATCCGCTCTCGCCGTATCTCTTCATTTTGTGTATGGAGAAACTCTCTATTGCCATCAACAATGCAGTGAATTAAAGAAATTGGGAGCCTATTCAAATCAACAACACATGACCTCATCTATCTCACCTCCTCTTTGCAGATGATGTCATTCTTTTCTCCAAGGCTAAAAGTTCTCGACTCAGATTTATTTCAAAATTATTTGATGAGTTCTGCAAGGCTTCTGGATTAAGGATAAATCTCTCCAAATCTAGAGCATTTTTTTCGTCAGGTACCCCTCGAACTAAAATTCACAAGCTTACTTCCATTTCCGGCATCCGCAGCACATCTTCCCTTGACAAATATCTAGGCTTCCCAATCCTCAAGGGCGGCCAAAGAGAAGTGATTTCTTGTTCATCATTGAAAAAATGCAAAATAGGTTGGCTTCTTGGAAGAGTAGACTCCTCAACAAAGCAGGAAGACTTACACTTGCTTCATCAGTCTTATCATCAATTCCAACTTATTACATGCAACTTAATTGGCTTTCTCAAAACATTTGCGATAGCATCGACCAAACTACTCGCAACTTTATTTGGAGAGGCCAAAACAATAGAGGTGTCCATTTGGTGAATTGGAAGAAAGTCGCAAGGCCTAAATAGATGGGGGGGTCTAGGCCATAGAGCAGCTAGCGAAGCTAACACATGCCTATTAGGGAAGCTTGTTTGGAATATGGTGCAAAAATCTGATAAATCATGGGTAAATCTTCTTTCTAGCATTTATTCAAGTGGGTCTCATTTTCTTTTCAACCGCAACAATTCGCCAACCTGGTCCTCTATAATCCGAGCAAAAAATGTCCTAAAAAATGGTTATAATTGGAGAGCAGGCTCAGGTAATTCTTCCTCATGGTATAGTAATTGGAGTCGCCTTGGCATTCTAGGCACTCAAGTCCCTTATGTAGACATCCATGATATTCATCTCACTGTTAAGGATATCATCACAAATGTGGGTCTTCATTCTCAAGCACTCTATACTATCCTCCCTACTGCCATATCAGATGCTATAAACAATACTCATTTAAATTTCAATCCTTCAATTGAAGATGCTTACATTTGGCCTCATAACAAAAATGGCGTCTACTCCTCAAAAAGCGGTTATCACTGGTTACTTTCCCATCTTGATTCTGACAACATTACAAATGCTTCATGGAACTGGATTTGGAAATTAAAGGTTCCTGAAAAATATAAATTACTGGTTTGGCTTGCTTGCCATAACGCAGCCCCCACTTTAACCTTACTGAACCACATGAACATTATTAATTCTGCTATCTACTTCAGATGTGGAGAACAAGATGAAACTTTCCTCCATTGCGTGCGGGACTGTCGTGTTTCTAAGTGTATTTGGCAGAAAGTTGGGTTTTCTTCTCCGGATTTCTTCTCATCTCTATCGGCGACAGAGTGGTTAAAGGAGGGTGCAAATTGCTCCAGTTCGACAACCTTTCTCGCGGGTGTGTGGTGGATTTGGAGGCACCGCAATCTAATGCGTTTTAATAACGAAACTATGTCTGATGTCCGTGTCAGCTTTAACATCATCAATTCAGCAAATGTTATCAGTTCTTGTTTTCTGATCTCAGCCAGCGCGCCTTCCCCTGCCAGGATTATTCGTTGGAATAACAATAATCACGTTGGTACGATTTTGAATGTCGATGGCAGTTGTTTGTAACGGAGACCCCATTCGAACAGGTTTTGGTGGATGATGAGTCATAGAATAGTCTATTTTATTGCATTATTTAGTATCGTTTTATTTAGATTTGGTTTTATTTTATTTTAATATTATTTCCTTTTTGAATCTTTTACTTCAAATTGCATTTTATTATATTTTAGGAACGAATATATGGTGGAAGGTGTCTTGGAGCAAAAGAAAGAGGACTGGAGCAAATAAAATACAAGAATACGAAGATACGAGACAAAAATATGTCTCTACCAAGTCAGAAGCTTGGCACGGCCCGTGCCAACATGTGGCACGGCCGTGCCACCCTCCAGGACCACTTTTGCTGCTTTTCTTCAAGCCCAAGTTACTCCGTTGCAGCTTTACTGTTTTGCCCTTATAGTAGCTTAGTTTCTAAGTCAATTGTAAAGCTATAAATAGAGTAGCACTCCATCATAAACATTCATCTTTTGTTCTTGGAATAAAAGTTCACTTTTATATTACTGTTCTTTTACTGCTTTCTCTCTTCTTCCCCTATGTCTACAATGAACGTTAGTGAGTAGACACTTCTTTGTCTTGGGATTGTTGGTAAGTCTAATGACATAATCCTAAACAAACCAAGCTTAAACCCTAATTTCTATGTAACCCTAATTTCTAATCTAGATTCACCGTCTTAACGTGGATTAACAATTATCAAACTGTGGAAGCGAAAGAGGAGGGTTCGATAATCGTTAATCCATCATCCCAAACATCAATTCATAAAGCGAGAGCGGAGCTTTGATGTTGGAACAAGTGAATCTAGACAATAATTGCAAAACAGTGAAATAGTCTTTGCAATTATTGAGACAAAGAGTAGTTTCAATCCTTTATGCATCTTCTAGTAATCATGTCAGTGAAATAGGCTTGGTTACTAGAAGTAAACTCTCATCGGACTTTCATCGGAAAGGTGAGGGGCTAAGGGAAACCGGTCTTTAGGAATTAAGGTGTAAACCATGAAATTAGATGTTTAAGTCTTGTCTAGTGAAGGGTTTGTTATTATGATAAACCAATAATCCCAAGGCTCTTTTATTATTATTGTTATTTATCTTCAGCAATTAACCCCCTATTTCATAATCTTTCTTCTTTTCTAATCATTCTCTAAAAGCTAATTGAATTCACAACTCCCTAGCGGAACGATACTCTTCTTACTACTATTACTTCGATAGGCCGTGCACTTGCGGTTTGGCTCTATCAAGTTTTTGGCGCCGTTGCTGGGGAGTTGTTGTAATTTGATTAACTTTTTAACAGTGATTAGATTAAAAAAAAAAAAATCTTTTTCGTTATTTTATTTTATTTTATTTTATTGTTTTTATATTTCTTTGAAAAAAAAAAATCTTTACTTTATTCTATTTTATTCTATTTTCGTTTTATATTTGTTTCAAATATATATATATTTATAAAAAAAAAAAAGTAAAAAAAAATATCTTTCTCTCTCTCTCTCTCTCTCTCTCTCTATCTCTCTCTCTCTCTCTTTCTCTTTTTCTATTCTATCTCTAACTGTTTTGATTTCAGGCATGGCTCAAAACCTTTATCAATGGACCTTTTCCCCCCTTTCACCACCTTGTAAAGCTTATGAAATTTTTGGTCACACTGGTGTTGAATGTCAACTAGGTAGTGTTGTTAGAAGTCCCGAGCAGGTAAACTATGGGTTTAGGAATGATCAAATTTTTTCTCAAACCCCTCAAAATCTTTTTGGACAACAAATATCACCACCCGGTTTTGCAAACAACCAAAGAGTCTCTCAAAAATCCGACTTGGAACTTTTGATAGAAAATTTTGAATTAGATACCATTAGGCATAACCAAGAGTTTAAAGTCAAAGCTGGAATTTTGAATGACTCTCTCAATAGGCTTTCCGCAAATGTGGATTCTCTTTCTACTCACAACAAAATGCTTGAGACTCAAATCCCTCAAGTAGCCCAACAAGTAACCTCTTCCCCACAATCCTCCGGAGTCCTCCCGAGTCAAACCGAAACCAACCCCAAAAGCCCAATAAATGCTATTACACCTAGGGATGGTAAGCAATTAGAAGACCCCGTTGTGGAAACCAAGAAAATTGAGGTTGAGGTAGAGAGTGAAAAGCCACAAAGTGAGAAAGTTGTAGCAGAAAGTGGAAAGCCTCACATATCACCACCATATGAGCCAAAAATTCATTTCCCACAAGGGTTTGATGAGTCCAAGTTAGATGAACAGTTTAGGAAATCTATTGCAATCATTCAAAGCAAATTGTCATCTAAACTTAAGGATCCCGAGAGTTTTTCCATACCATGTGACATAGGATCCAAGACTATAGAAAGAACAACATGTGATTTGGGGGAGAATATTAGTTTGATGCCATTGTCCCTTAGTGAGAGATTAGGTATCGGATAGAGAAAACTTTTGATCGTCAAGCTAATGACTTTAAACGAGCGCTTCGTGGGAGGCAACCCACGCATTTAATTGCTTTTGTTTTGATTGTTTTTCTTTGTTTTAAGTTGTTTTGTAGGTAATTGTCCAAGTATGATTCAAGAAAAACTGAAAATTTTGAAGCCCCCTGACCAGAAGGTTGGCACGACCCGTGCTAAGGTTGGCACGGCCGTGCCAGTGTTTTTGAAGCAAAATTGGCCAAGACCCACAGAAAGTTGGCACGGCCCGTGCCAAGGGTGGCACGGCCGTGCCCGACCTCTAGCCTTCTATAAACCCAATTTTTCTCTTCTTCTCCATTCATTCTCCAACACAAACCTCTTTCATCTCCTAAATCTCTCTCTAAACCTCCATAACCTTCAAACCTCAAACCTTCATATCTCCATCAAATCTTCACCAATCCACTCAATTATTTCACCAAACAATTCTAAACTTCATCCTAAACCAAACCCTCCCATCAAAAATAACTTTCATCCACCCAAACCTATAATTCACCAAAACCTTATTCTCCATTAAACCTAACAACCACAAATTCTCAACAAATCTCCATAACCAAACCCATCAACCTTACTAAAACATAAACTCCAACCCTAAACCAATCCTTTCCACCAAATATCTTCCCAAACCCTAAACCTTCAAAACTAATCCACACCAAAGGTCATATGGCTTCAAGAAGAAGTGGTAAGAAACCAGCAAGCTCTTTCGGAGGTCCTCCCTTAAAGAAGCAAGCACAAGCAAAGAATCATGGAATCCAATTTCGAGACAACAAGCAACGGGACAGGTATAAAATTCTAATCTCTAAACCCTTGCATCCTTCTCGATATCCCGATTCTCATACTTTGAATATGCTAGAGCTTAGTGCTGATGTTTATAGGCTTATAGGAAGGCTAGGTTGGACTGATTTGTTGAAACCTATGCAGGTTTATGAAAATTTCACTTATGAATTTCTCAACTCAATTATTTTTACTAAAAATAAGTTGGATTTTGATAACCCTAAGCATAGAGTTTCTTTCTGGTTAATGAATGTTAATTATGATATGTCTCTACAGCACTTTTGTGATACCTTAGGTTTTGCAAACGAGGGGTATATTTATGATTCTTGGGACCCTAGCCTAAAACCGGATAACTACCAACCAGCTGCCTTTTGGGAACACTAGAACCGATGAGCAGTTCATGTTATGGGCAATGCTCTACAACCACCCGGTCAACACTTGCTTTTATCTGATTGATTACACTAGACGTTGTCGGTACTAGACCGGCCGGTAAAGGAGATATAGTGGTGGGTGGCATCATTACATACATAGGTAGGCATTTTGGCATTGGTGAGGATGAGGGGATCAAACAAATTGAGGGAAACAATAGACTTAACATGGACACCCTCATTACTATTTCATCAAACCTCGTCCACCACTCCATCACCAACTCAAGTTTAATGTGCCTGTCATGTTTTTACTTCCTAACCCATCTCGGACTACCACCGAGGTGGAATTTGTTGTATGTTGATGATGTGCAGGTTCTTAGTGAGCAAGATGATGATGAGGGAAACGATGCTAACTTGCACCATGATGTAGGAGAAGGTGCTAACTTGCACTAAGAGGAAGAGCACCATGACACCATATAAAGTAGGATAGAGGTAGGAATGATGAGGATTAATGAGCTGTTGTGGGCTATGCTTTATAACCATCATATAACATTTGCTATTATTTGCTTGATTAACTTGTTTCAATTGTTAAAAAGAAACTGGATGATAAGAGTGATATAATGGTAGGTGGAATCATCACTTTTCTTGCTAGGAAGTTTGGGGTGAGTGTGAATCAAGGGATCAAGAGGATAGAGGGAAACTTTTGTCTAGACTTATATACTATCACTACTTTGTCCTTAGAACCCATGAACCTACTCACAATTACCAATACGAATGGAGAATTATTAGAGCTTATTGTTTGATTATTCTACCTAATCCGGACATAACTAATCCGGAGGTGGTGGAAAATTTGCTTTATGTTGGTACTAACCCACATGTACATAATGATCGTGATGATGATGGTAATGAAGAGGAGGTAGGTGCAAACTTGCACCATGAACAAGAAGCCGGTGGAAGCTATAATGATGAACGGCGGGCATAGATGTAAACCAAAGTTCAAAGAATAAGCACCGAGAAACAAGGACAAGGTGTTGAAAGGAACAATGTCCAAAGGAGCAATTGAATAAATGAAGAAAATAATCACATGCTCCGAAACATGACGCAACACCTTCACCCTCCAAAGTCCACCTTATGGACCTCAATGTACAATTGTGAGCTTTCCTCTTCCTATCTTCCCTTATCTCTTCTCTCCTTCTCTTACTCTCTCTCTCTCTTCTACTCTTCTTTCCTCTTCTTCTACTTCTTCTCTTTTAATTTCTTTTTCTTTGAATCATTGAGGACAATGCTTCCCCTAAGTGTGGGGGGGGGGGGGGGGGGGGGGGCTAATAAAGTGTCTAGAGTCGTAGTGTTCCCAAACTCCCTTGAACTTTATTCTTTTGTTTTGTTTTTATAGCAAGAGGCATGATTAGTAGCTTGTTTTTAATGTAAAATATGGCATAAAATTTTTTGTTTTGTCTCTTCTTTAAAGGTTGTTTCTTGTACATGAAAGTAGTTTCTTGTGTTCTTGTTATACCCACATCTTGTTTTATTGTGAAAATTCTCCAATGAGAAAAGCACCCAGTTGCAATCTTTGAGCAAGTGTATGAATAGGTATTTTAAGGAACACGTTCTATCTTTAGTGTTAACTTAGACCCTTGAAAGTCTTAAGAGTAAAAGTAGTATAAGTTTGTGTGGGAAAATTAATCAAATTGTTCTTAATTGTTATATTCTTTTTAATTTGTTAATGTTAAATGGAGCGGGAGAATGGCACCAACATGTGGGGGAAAGGACAATTACATCCTAACTTCCTAATTGTGGTGGTGACTCCTTAATTTGAACTTAAAGTGAAACAAATTCATCAAAGCTAGGGGGAAAGGACAATTACATCCAAAAAGACTTCCTACGCGGAGATGAAACAAATAAATAATTTTGCAGCACTGCTTAGGGTGATTTTGAATCTAGGGGGAAAGGACAATTACATCCGAGAAGACTCCCTACGAGGATAGATAGCCCCTAAGCATCTGCAGCCCCTTGTGCTCAATTGTTAAATTAATTCAATCTTAACTTAAATTTCCATCACTCTTAAATGAAATGAAGAAAGGACTTTTCTCGGTTACTTTAGCACTAAGGATAGAACCTATTCCTCATAATATCTGTCTTATACAGGAGCAAGAAAAGGGTTGGACTGCACACACACACTCACTTGAAACTTGATGTTGGGTAGAATAGGTTCATGAGAAGTATTTGAAATTGTAATTAGTGTACTTGAAGCAAAACCTTTCTTTTGAGACATTTGTTCTTAATATTGCCATAATCAAATCTTTTGTTGCTGCTATGTTTGCTGCCTTTTGCTTGAGGACAAGCAAAGATTCAAGTGTGGGGGAGTTTGATGAGTCATAGAATAGTCTATTTTATTGCATTATTTAGTATCGTTTTATTTAGATTTGGTTTTATTTTATTTTAATATTATTTCCTTTTTGAATCTTTTACTTCAAATTGCATTTTATTATATTTTAGGAACGAATATATGGTGGAAGGTGTCTTGGAGCAAAAGAAAGAGGACTGGAGCAAATACAATACAAGAATACGAAGATACGAGACAAAAATATGTCTCTACCAAGTCAGAAGCTTGGCACGGCCCGTGCCAACATGTGGCACGGCCGTGCCACCCTCCAGGACCACTTTTGCTGCTTTTCTTCAAGCCCAAGTTACTCCGTTGCAGCTTTACTGTTTTGCCCTTATAGTAGCTTAGTTTCTAAGTCAATTGTAAAGCTATAAATAGAGTAGCACTCCATCATAAACATTCATCTTTTGTTCTTGGAATAAAAGTTCACTTTTATATTACTGTTCTTTTACTGCTTTCTCTCTTCTTCCCCTATGTCTACAATGAACGTTAGTGAGTAGACACTTCTTTGTCTTGGGATTGTTGGTAAGTCTAATGACATAATCCTAAACAAACCAAGCTTAAACCCTAATTTCTATGTAACCCTAATTTCTAATCTAGATTCACCGTCTTAACGTGGATTAACAATTATCAAACTGTGGAAGCGAAAGAGGAGGGTTCGATAATCGTTAATCCATCATCCCAAACATCAATTCATAAAGCGAGAGCGGAGCTTTGATGTTGGAACAAGTGAATCTAGACAATAATTGCAAAACAGTGAAATAGTCTTTGCAATTATTGAGACAAAGAGTAGTTTCAATCCTTTATGCATCTTCTAGTAATCATGTCAGTGAAATAGGCTTGGTTACTAGAAGTAAACTCTCATCGGACTTTCATCGGAAAGGTGAGGGGCTAAGGGAAACCGGTCTTTAGGAATTAAGGTGTAAACCATGAAATTAGATGTTTAAGTCTTGTCTAGTGAAGGGTTTGTTATTATGATAAACCAATAATCCCAAGACTCTTTTATTATTATTGTTATTTATCTTCAGCAATTAACCCCCTATTTCATAATCTTTCTTCTTTTCTAATCATTCTCTAAAAGCTAATTGAATTCACAACTCCCTAGCGGAACGATACTCTTCTTACTACTATTACTTCGATAGGCCGTGCACTTGCGGTTTGGCTCTATCAGTGGAGTGCTTCTCAACCATTCTGGCACCTACATATCAGGCTTCTCAGGTTTCATTAACATCCCAAATGACATTCTGTTCGCGGAACTCACAGCTCTTCATCAAGGCTTAAAATTAGCTATCTGCTTAAATTTCGAGGAAGTGGTTTGCTATTCAGACTCTCTCATCACTGGAAGACATCTCTCGGTACCATGTTTATGCCGTTCTTATCCAGAACATCAAAGACATCATGAGTTCTTCAAATTTCTCTCTGGAGCATTCGCAAGGCAACCAGTGCGCTGATTACATGACCAAACTTGGAGCATCGACTGATGTTGATTTAACTGTTCACTCTTCTCCTCCGGAGCTTCTTATCCCTCTGTTAAGGGCTGATGAGATAGGCACTAGTTTTATTAGGTGATAGTGTTTCCTTTTTCTTTTCTTTTCCTGCTTTTTGTGTTCTCTGATTTGCTTTGTAACCAAAAAAAAAAGCAATCACTAGCAAGTTGGAACAAACTTCTTTGGGTTTTTATGGAATATCATTTTATTAAAGGACAACCCATTAATAAATATCAATTTATTTAGTATAATATTATAATTAGAATGAATACTTGATATAATATTTTATAATTTTCAATTATTGATTAAGGTTAATTCATAAAATTTATGACATGCTCCTTCACTATCATCATCATTGTGTTGTGAACCCATTAAATTGATACCTCAAAAAGAAGTTAAATTGTGTTGGTTATCAGATGAAACGTCATTGCCTATGTACAATGCAATGTGATTTGTACATATCACCTACTTAGTACTATATGTAATAACGGATAAGCATTTGATGGAATTATAAAAACAAATTTATACATACATCAATTATTATGCCCTTAGGAAAAGGGAAATAAATACAAATGGACAAATTCAGAATGTTGCTTTCACCAAATATCTTCAACTCTTTCCTTGAATTAGAAGAAATTCTATATGCTGTCCAATTCTCTGGACTAACCTGAACTTTTTTTCTTGAAAGCACTACACCTTCCTATATTCTAACTATACTCTTATGTAATTTAAATGCTAACAACATTTCAATTCAATAAATAAATTAATACATAACATGAAACTTAGTAAGAATAATCAAGAGGCACTTTATGCTACAATTTGCTCTGTCCATGGGGATAACTTCTGTTTATAGAGATCATAATGTAGCCTCTCAGCACCAAATATCTCAGAATTCTCAGAGGAAACCTCTTGAACAAGCGAATGAACCCACGAGACATCTGGTTCGGCATGTTGAGGCCGTGCAACGGGCGAAGCAGCAGCCATATTATTTCTAAATCCAAAAGAAGCAGATTTTTCCAACTTATGCAGCTCATCCCAATCATTTGAAACCCAATCTGACAGACCAGAGTTCATCCTACTGTTCGATTCGGAAGCACCGATATGGTGTCTTGACACACCGCGATCCATAAAGCTTTGGCTTCGTGTCACAAAGGCTGAAGACCTTGAATTCATCACTGCTGCAGCCATAGCAGCTGATGAATCAAACCCATATGCTGATGATTTTCTCATAGGAGATGAAACAATGCTGTTGAATGGATAACTTGCTTGAACATGGTTCCTGTTTTGGTTCTGCTGAAACCTACTCATAGATTGGAATTGATTAGGAGTTGAAGGTTGCATTGAAATACCATGTAACAGGTCCATTTCTTGATACAAATCCCTTGCACTCAAAGAATTTTTCAGCTGCAATGAAGGTGGAGTGAGATTGATTTTATTCTTCCACATGTAATTTCCATTCTTAGGAGATGAATCAGCTACCAATGGAGACATAGGTGGTGTAGAAACATTTGAAATTGGCAAAGATTCTTGTGAAGGCATAGCTGAACCAGTAGAAGCATACAAAGGCCTCAACTCTTCATGTTTGTGTGCAAAGAAACACACTTTTCTAGTACACCTAATCTCATCTTTACAAAGCCTGGTTCTGTATTGTGCAGGATGAAGCAAAGACTCAAAAACACCATGTGAATACTCACATGCATCTTTCTTCTGGCATGTCCCTTTGCGAAACTCGGGGCACGGAACACAGCTATAAGGATACTTCTTTGGATCTCTTCTCCTAGCATTCTCCCCTGGATGAACAAATGGACACTCGGTCCAATCATGAGTGTAACCCCTTGAGCAAGTCTTCACTTTGAAACTATACATTCTAAATTCATCTGTTACAAAAACACCATTGTTTATATCAGGCAATGATATATCAATAGCATATCCTGAATCTTTCTTCTCAGCTTCTAATTCCTTTAAATCAGGCACCAAAATTTTCTGCTTGATTATTTCATCAAGGGAATCAACATCTGCACCAGCATCAAGCAAGAGCTTAACAATCTCAAATTTGGATTTAGAACCACCAGCAACAGCACAATGTAATGCAGTGACATTTTCACTACCAATTGCCATGTTCACATTAACCATGTTTGTTTGAATGATGATGTATTTCACCACCCTAATGCTTCCAAACAAAGAAGCAACCATAAGGGGTGTTCTCTTTTCATAACACATTTTCTTTGATCCTATTTTTCTACAATACCAATAACCTGCCTCATTTACATCATAACCCTTTTCTTCTACTTCCCTTTTGAATGCTTCAATATCATCTATTGCTGATAATTCAAGTAAAACTGAGTTTTGGAACTTGTTTTCCATATTGAGTGGCTATTTGTGTGTAATTTGTTTAGAGATGAAATAGTAAGTAGAGGGAAATTAAGAAGGTTTTGATTGTGAAGGTGAGTGAGAATATGAGGAAGTGTAGTCCTTTTTATAATGTGAGGCTTTGTAGTGGATTAGACAAAAAGAAGAACAAGAGAGGAAAGTGTAACTTTTCTTCTTTGCTCTTTCTTAAAATCCTACTCAATCTTCTTTGACTTGTATACTTGGTCAAAGTCAAGTTTCCAAAGCTTAAGTGGAACCCATGCGCGTTTCTTATAAACATTGTTGGTCACGTTCCTACGTTGGTGTCTTCCTATCTTCAGTCATTCAATGTGTTCGCACGCTGACCTTTTATTGGATAGTTTTACGGTACAATAGTAGTATAGTGTCCTAGTTTCCGGCAGTGAATTCTCTTCATTGATGAGAAGAAGAGAAGGGTTATATTTGGATAACTTTGAATGTTGGTGACATAAGTGATTTTGTATTTATCTCTCTTAACTAGTAATTTTCTTTCATAAAAAACAATTTATTTTAAGAGAGAAAATGAGGAGATTAACTAGTAATTTTCTTTCATAAAAAACAATTTATTTTAAGAGAGAAAATGAGGAGAACTTTGGTAAAAAAACAATTTATTCTTTTCTGACAATTATTCCTATTTTGATTAAATTTGGTTTATAAAATTAAACTAGTTACAAACCCGTGCTTCGCACGGGGGTTAGTTACTTTTTTGACAAAATATTACATCGGACGGATAGATTGCGAAATGACAGATAATTATAAACCATAACACAATATTTAGAGTACTCCTGCATCACGAGTTAGAAAATGAAATGTTCAAAACGGCTTATCACGAGTAACAAATGAAAACGTCAAGGACTTTTTTGTTAAAATTTTCTTCAATAAGGTAACAACTTTAAGTAATAAGATATGATATATAAAGATATTTTAGTAATTTACTAAATTTATTATCGGGTATGAGTACACGTGGTTATGGATACAACCAAATCCGTGTCTGTGTCCATATAATAACGGATAGTTAAATACCCGTTTATTATACCCGTGGATACCCGTTTAGCTACCCACTCCATGCCCGTGACGGATTTTACCCACGGGTACCCGTGGGCATTTAGAATACTATGGTTTTGAAATTCTTTATTATATGTTTGAATAAGTTATAATTTAGAAAATCTGTTTATTACTAAAACCGATTCGTATTTGCGCTCAGGTTTCTACTTTTTTTAATAATGTTGATACAATTTATCTAAGAACATATATGTGGCAGAGGCTTAAAATTCTGCTTCTTAATAAACTCGCTTCTGTTATTTTATGTTTGGCTATTTCCCTTTGAGCTGAATTCTAATTAATATGTGAATTTGACAGCTTATCATCTTAGTATAGATTAAAAAATATAACAAAATAGCTCCACCATCACTAAAAACATCACATATGGAATTTGTCAAAGATTCACACCCAGAGAGGTCCACTTCTTGTAAAGTTTTGCATTGCAATGCTAATGTAATTAAGTTGTCCTGCTTTTGCAGTGCTAATTTCTGCATAACCAAAAAGCCCATCATTAAGGGCTATACTCTAGAATATAAGAGAATGAGGAATGAATGAAGACATAATTATAAGACATACTTGAAGTGAATTTGAAGTGATATTGATCCGGTGGAGCAGTTAGACACTTGTATAGAAGAAAGTGATATAGCACTCAAGTTCAAATCTGCTAGTCTGCAAAGGAAACAATTCAAAAATAAAATAAAATTAGATGCAACAATAGAAAAAAAGATTTGGTATTGACTTACAGAAAGTGAAAAGCAATAGCGAGAGACACATCAATAATAGAATTATAGTTCTTTTCTTGGGAGAGAAAAAATGAAGCAGAAACATACTTGCGACAGTACGCCAATCTAATATTCTTCATACGTGGAAGATCCAACGACACCGAAGTCAATAGACTGCAATTGCAGAGTTCCAAAACCTGCATTGGCGGTGATAAAATGTATTAATCCTTATACTCACGAATTCAGACATGTCATTAATATCAATATCTGGGACAGATAAAATACCTCCAACATATAGCTATGAGCTATTGCAGCCATTGATGCAGAAGTGATGCCCTCGCAGCTATGAAACCTTAGAATTGTCAACATTGTCATTCGAACCAACTTAAAAGAGAAAAGCGACCATGTTAGACAAAGCCATATACTTTAGTTCAAAATACAAGCTTACATATGCAAAAAGCGAGTGTACAATTTGAAGCACAACTCCAAAGATATGCTTGGGCAGTATGATGCATCAAGAAAACCAAGATTAGGGAAATGATGCGCTATTTCACGCAGGGTTTCATCGCTAACACAAGAACAGTTATGCATGTCCAGCTTCACCAGTTGAGGGCATGAAGTTGCAGCTGCACAAATAAATGTATCAGGAAGTTTGTTGCAAGAACCAATATCAAGTTCATGTAGAAGAGGGCAATCAAGTACAAATTATATGAGACAATTATCAACAAAATAATAACTCAAGACTAACTTCTACATTAGGTTGATGTATTTGAGGCATTTTTCGAGCTCAGCCATGTCTTACCATCATCACAATTGTAGTACCGTTTATCCCAAGGGATCGACGCACTTCTATGATGAACTTGGACTGGAAACTTATCATCATATCCCACTAAATAACTCATTTTCATTGGATTTTGTCCCAAGATGTAGTTAACCTGAAACACAAGGAAGCAAAAATTTAGACTATTTCCAATTCCTATATGTTACTATCGAAAATGGTTAGAAGGTTAGTAATTCACCTGAGAGCTTGAAAAATCACGAAGCATTGAAACTGAGAATGCATCGGTTTCGCAGTTGCACCGGATATTTTGAGATGATCAATGTAATCACTATACAATTTACCGAGAAAAGATGCTGTTGCAGCATACTGGAGTAATGGTCCATTATCAGGTTTTGGAATAACCAATCCACCTACAATTATGTTTAACATTAATCATTTATTTTTTTATTCAAAAAAAAATTAACAATCTTTAGCTGCATCATTGCATTCATACTGTAATCTTTAGCTTGAAATCATTGCATTCATGTTCTTTTAGAACCTTGACTTTGGAAGATAAACCAATTTTCACCCAATCATCTATGAAGTCACTGCATAATTATTCAATTAAACCATAAAAACTGTAAATATTAACAATTTTTAATAACATAATAACTATTGTCATTGCATACATAATGTACTGCAACACACATATAGATGATGCCATGTAGCCAACAACCTATTTAAGGTTGATTATAAAAAAAGGGTTGGATTATTATACGAACCCTAAAACAGGTATTATACGGACCCTAAAATCTGGAACAATCTGACAAAAGGACATCGAAGTCAGAATATGTAACCAATGCGACTAAATGTTATTATAACAAATGCGCAATGGCTTGACAAAAATGTCCGAAAATTACTACACTTAGGCTTGTTTGATTGTGTTTTGGTTTTTAAAAACTGTTCAATAAAATAGTTTTGAAAAAATGTGGTCTAAAATAAGTTTTATACTATCGAACAGTCACAAAATAGATAGTGGTACAATAAAAAAATGATTAATAAAAACTAACAAAATCACCTGATAGTCTGAAGGGTTTTCCTCTTCTCCACTTGGACCCTTAAATGGAAGCAGTTTAACTTTAGGTTTTTCTAAAGAAAGCACAACAGGGAAATCACCATCAATGCCACGATCTCCACCGTCTAAAGCTTTGTAATAAGCCAACCAACTCTAAAAATCAATATGAAATTCCAACCAATTAGTTAGAAGCACAATGTATAGATTGCATACATAGAACTCTAAGCAATAGCATACATCCATGAATATTTTACCTTTATTCTGATTTCTACTCTCTGTTCCTGAAATTCGTTTTAGATTGCTGAAAGGCAAAGTTCTAAGATCAGCATCAGCATTTTCAGTAGACAGGTAAGAATCCACATTCTCATCTGTTGGTTTTCCATCTGCTGCATCCACACATTCCTATAGTTTGTATTCCATTGAAGAGAACAAAGATTAGAAGACGGGAATCCAATTCACAAAATAAAAAGAAAAATGAATTAACACGAATGGTGATGGAATTATTCATTGCAAGTTGGAGTGAGAAGATATCAGGGTTCTTCTTTGTCTTTATGCAAACCTACCAGGACACATTCTCTAGGTGCTACGGGTGCTGTCATTTATCACTCAAGAGATGCATCACCCTGGACTGCCAAAATATCAGAACTTGCAATACACATAGCAAGTAAAAATATCTTTGAATATTGGTAACTCACATGAAGACTATAAGTGCTATCCACACTATATTGTAAAGCAAGTTGCAAAAAGAGCAAGCAAAAGTTACAAATCTGTCACAAGTGATGGCTAAACTACGTTCCTAGGATCTATGATTGAAACTTAATAAAGCATTGATAAAAAAGATACACCAATCTGTCAAAAGAAATTGTTACAACAATTCAACACTTGAATGAAATCAAGTTCACTTCCTAGCTTTGAAATCAAGTGATAGCTTTAAAGCATGGCAACAAACAACAGGAACATAGTTTTTGGTATGTCACATGTAATTTTGAATTTTGTATACTTGGTTAAAGTTGTGATTAAAATAGCCTTAACTACATTGCATTAAAGTACAAAAGTGAGAGAGAGATTTGAGATGTTGAAGAGAGATTCTCTTAAGGAAGTTCACCTTGCTGTGTCAAGAGCAATCTTCATTCTCATATGCCAAGTCAGCCATGAGATTTTCCTTCAACGTAAAATTTTGCACAAGAAAAATGTAACCGAGTTTAGAATGTTATTTAACTGAGAGTTGTAAATGTCTTCTACTATGTATGTATAAATCAGCATCAAATACAAAACATTACCATATAATAGAGCTTCCAAGGGAAATTAACTCATACACAATAAATCTCATGTCTCCATTAATGCTACAACCGAGTAAAGAAATTATATTTGGATGCTGAATTTTACTCAATAAATCCACCTCATTCTGCAAATTCATCCCACTATTAAAGGGAACATTAGCATCAAGGAAAATCAGCATCAGTATCACAAAAGGAAACATAAAAAGAGATGATTCATTATCAAATGCTACACTTTCAATTCATAGAAGACATGTACATCCAAATCATCTGCTACAATAAAAATTTAAGAATCTGTCTAACTTAATCACACATTAATAGCAGACATATATATCCAAATCATCTGCTCATGAGCTATGATCAACAAAAAGTACCTCAGGGTAATAATTGCTATCAATCTTCTGAATTTCCATGAAGATTTACCTTGCAGGCTCTGAGAAATTAGACATTCCCTAGAAGAATAATACAATCACATAACAAAATCAGCATTATTAGACCAAATAGTAAATTATGAAACAATATATGAAAAATTTGCTTACTACTCCATTGCCATCCAAGATACTTGTGGTGGATGCTATGTGTCTTTTGGCTGCTAATGAACATGCAGGGTATCTTACTCTTAGTGTTTTCTCTTGTTCTGACACATGATGCTTGATAAGCCTTTCTTGTGTGGTTATTTGCCACAGTTTGTTAACATCGATCATCCCACTTCTCCCGATATACACAGGTCTGCCACATTTATCAAGCCCATAGAATCCATGAGGATAGCATTTTTTCACTTCTGTGTATTCTGGAAATTTGAACTCCTGATTATGTACCAAAAAATGAATGACATCGAAAAAACAAATTAAAACTCACAAATGAATGATATCGAATAGTACCTGCCCTGTCGCTGTATACAGTCTGTTATACCAACCATCTGTTAACATCCCAAAAGCTGAATATAGATGTTTGCGACCCTCACCAGGACTTTGCAGCGTATACTCAATGAAATAAAATCCTGAACCATTTTTTCGAGGCAAATTAATAATTAGAACATCAAAATTCAACCCATAAATTCAGTTTTGAGAAGTCTCTCTCTGTCTCATTAAGCATACATTAGAACTATATATAACCTATAACATATTTTCTTTCCCTTATAGTTGCAACCTTATAACATGTACTGCAAAATAATGCAGTAACTTTCAATGACATTTAAGAGTAAAAGTATGCACCTTTATATGATTTACAATCTATGAGTTTAGCAGCCACACCAGGTGGTTTTTTTCCAGCTTCTGTCCAACCCACTAACCTGTCATATTCATATTAAGCAAAATAGGGTGAATATTAAGCATACCTATGTTGGAAAGTGAAGTTTCACGTACCTAAAATGTTACCCAGCTCTAAAAATTGTTCATTGAGTCGATCCTTCCTTAACTCTTCTCGGTCAGCCTTCTGTGTCTTTCTAGCAGGTGTAATTTCCATTGGTTCAACTTCAGACCTTTCCCAGTAAATACATAAGTTCCAAAAACGCAAAATAATTAAATCAATGAAAGATCATTTATTTCAGCCTTTAATAATAACAAAACCAAAATGATCAAAAAAAGAAAGAATAAAACTAATTTACTTCAACTCTTCAAGCAGTGACCTTTGACATGTCCAAAAGCCACGGCTTGAAAATTTGTTCCACACATTATGAAGCCAATAATACATAACTTCTCAGGAATCAAGTCTAATGGAACTTCTCAAGTTAAAATCTGATAGAATCATCGCTATTTAAATAATATGAAAATGTCTATTGTAGCCTAAGATCATGAAAAGGAGTGTAGCAAGAGAGTGAAGAAAGTGAACATACAAAATCCTTGAAACACAGATTATCAGCTCCAATAAAGCTTGTTCTCCCTGCCAGGATGAAAGTAACTGAAGTCAGATATCCAATTTTGCAGAAAAACCTAACCTTTGAGAATGACCTCACGAACAATTGGCCTTACCACAAATTTACAGTCACAGATACACTGAGCATTTAAAATATCTGGAAAATGAACTCTTACCCAATAGCATAGTCAGAAATTCAAGCCACTCAAACCACCTCTATCATAGGATCACTATCTACAACTACTTGTCAACAAAATTTAGTTTGTATAATCTGCCTACTCAAATCTTTTTCAGTTTACATTGAACTGTTATCAATAGTGCATTTCATAAACCCATTTTTATCTTCATCAAATCTAACAAACAACTGAACCTCAATAAGAACACCCAATTCAAAATTTAAGCTACAAAATTTTAATTTCATCAAATCTGACAAATGAAAGAGTACAATATGGCAGACAGATGCATATAAGGATCATTTAGCTTGTGAGAATTCTTTCAAATTTACTAATAAATTAAATTCCTTTTCTTAAAGAGTGATAAAGAAGCAAGAAAAATATTTTAAGTGTAAGATACAATATGATGCTTTATTCTCTTATGTTGATTCAATACACCTATATATAAACAACGTCAACAAATAAAAGTTCATATTTATGTATCTTTCCATGATTGGTACTCATGAAGTTATATGTGCTGCTTATGAGCTTTGGCGTAAAAATAAGGAAGACAGGGAGGAATATCAATGTTATAAGTTGTTTTATGCGTATTCTATATATCATTGTCACATTACCAGAATGCTCTTTTCTGTAAAAAATTCTTTGCATTGGGACTAATCTAAACCTGTTTCAGATGGATCGTTCTAGAGGTTTTGAAATTGAGACCAAGAAAAATGATGAGACCAGACAGACTATATTCTAAATAGCCTCTAATGTCATAATTTAAATGCACATGCTTCAGTTGCTATCTTTCCAACATTACTGCTATCATACATCTCTGCTATCATAAATTCAAGAACATCATAAGAGAATAAAGCATCATATGTAGATTTAATAGTGTTCAATGCTGCAATCCAGATAAAAATCAAGTACTAAATCTCAAAATATCTAATATTATTGCCAAAAGTCAATATTTTTTAGCACATCAAATGACAGAGCAAACCTATTTTCTCTAGAATCTTGTGCTACCAACTGTAACCATCAAAAACACCAAGCTAAATGTATCAAACCAAATTATATCAAAATCCTCTCAAAGTTAAACATGAAATTGAGACATAATCTGCAAATCCTCAAGAAAAATGATGAAACCAAACAGACTATATTCTAAATAGATGTTAACAGGTAAATTATTCACCAAATAAGAACAATTCAATCATATCAACCACAAGAGTCTTCAATTACTCATATCAAACAGACTATAACTTTCATTTTCACCAATTGAAAACCCATAAAAGTATTTTCAAAATCCAGACACACATTTTCAGCAATAATTTTTTTTTACAATCCCTTCAAGACCAAACAAAATTTCCAAAACATGCATACCAAAAAACTATAAATCATAATACTCAAAATGAACAGACCATACCATAATCAAACTAAACATATATTTTCCTATAAAACAAACACCAAATAAAAAAATCAACATACATGCATAAAAAAAAAACCACCAAACATACCTAAAAACATGTCACAACACATGCAAAATACAAAAACAATCACTCAACATCATACAAACACAAAAAACCTCAGAAAATTACCTTGTAAGTATGGTGGCTTAGTAATTACCATTAATACCTCTTCTATGGCCTTATCTTTCTTAACTTCAATTGCCCTTACGACCTTGATTTCACCATGGCATGTAGCAAGTTCATTAACCTTTTCTGCAACAGATTAAAACTTGTTCATAATTATTTTTTATGGCATTTTAGATAGTAACATATGAGAGGATCCATATTGAACAGATTCATATATCACTGAGACTACAAATATGCCATCAATTTTTAAGTAAACAATTCATGCATCACCAATTTTAGTCAATTTCACAAACACCTTATGTGCAATTTATACCAAGTGTGATTTCATCTCAAAAGAATCAATTTTTTCACAAGTTACTTGTATAGAAACATCACAAACAAAAACATAATCACACCAAAAACAGAATCAACAACAACAAAAACCCAGAATCAACAAACCACAAAAGCAAAAACAAAAATAAAACAGAAAACACACAAAACTCATTCAATCTGAGACATGCATGGCATTAGATTCATGAAAAACCCTAAAATTCCCTTTTCCCCCAAATGAAAACCTAACCCTAAATTCATCAAATTTCAACATGCATGAGGGAAAGGAAAAGGGAAACTCACCTTAAAATTGAAGCTTGTCTTCTTCTCCAATTTCCCTTCTTCCTCCATCGGCTTCTTTTCCTTCTTCTCCTCTCCCTCCCTTCTCTCGTTCTGTTTTTTTTCCTTTTTTCTTCTCTGTCCCTTGTTCTGTTTTCCTTCTTCTTTTTTTTTTTTCCTTTTCTTCATCAACTAGTTACAAACCCGTGCTTCGCACGGGGTGGATTGCTTTTTCCCGGATAATTTTGTTTGCAAACACATATTTGTTAACGCTTAAAAGTAAACTGATTGTGAATATAGATATTACATGCATATAGATATAAAAAAACCATGATCCATAACATCAAATCCTAGACAGGTCTATCATAAACGTACATTTAAAAAAATTGCTCTAGAGAAGAGATGTTCAAATTACGGAACATTGTTATTCTTCGTAAATTTGAGAACGAAGGTCTCATAATCCGAATATTTGTTATGCATGGTCTAAGGCATGACATAAAAGATAGCATAACAATTATTGTCATTACATAATATACTGCAGCAGAAATATAGATGCTACCATGTAGTGTACAACCAATTTAAGGTTGATTACTAAAAAAGGGTTGGATTACTAAATCCAAACCACATTCAAAACATATTGTCATCGAAATGTTATACAAAATATACATGCCAGCATACAATTTCCAAAAGTTTAGAACTTTCTTCAAGCAATATCATTTCTACGGACCAACTCCACAAACAACACTGTAGGAGGAACACCTAAATCGAATAACAGCATGTCGCCCTCTTGTAGGTGATTGTCCCTAACAAATTGGAACCAGCCTCCTCCCAAGGATTTTTCAGCTTTGTTACGCTCAGCGGTAATGAGGCGGCAATCGTATTCATGACCGGTAAGCACATCAAGCAACTGCATTGTCTTTCTTGGTTGCCTTAGAACCTCCCTCCAAACTCGGTTTGAAAAATGCTAATACAATGCAAGAAAGATCAACTGAATATAGTGCAATATAATTGTTAAATCATGTACAATTACCATTTCGTTTCTCCAATGCTCATTCATAATATTATTCATAAGGTGACTTAAGTCCTCACTACAAAATTTGGGACTACATTATCGTGAATAACAAATGCAAATTTAATTTCGGTTAAATGTTGTGAGCAGATATGTTGTTTGTGAATCCATTAAACATCTCCCTATTGAATGAAGACAACACTCACCAATGCAGTTCCTGCAAGTGCCACAAGTGCAGATAAAAAGTTGAAGAACAAAGTTTTTGGTATGCTGAAACCAGATCTTATCAAAATACCAAAATCAACATGTATGCAGAAGAAACAAAAAGCATAAAATTCCTGGTGGGGAAGCAAAAAATATCTGAAGCAGATGATATCAATGCAATATAGACGACGACGAAAAATTCGTTCAATACAGAAAAGTTAGAAAGAAAAAAAAGTACCAGTTCACTACACTCAAAGCATTATAAATTGAAAAATAATAAAGCATCAAATGGAGAAAAAGTGATCACTTGCAGTAGTTTTGCTTCCCCTATTAAAAGATCATATAACCTAATATTGATTTATACTTCCCTGAATAGAGACCATATCACAAGCACAATAATAGTTGTTGCATCAGCTGAATCGAGACATGATAGCGACTATAACCGAGATTTAAAACCTTGGTCATGAAAGCAAGATACTAAATACCTGGCATCTAATGCTAGATAGATCATTCTCTTTTTTTTTTTTTAAAAAAATAAATTGCTAGATTGATCTAAAATAAAACATATTATTAAACATGCAAACAATCATATAAACATGTATAACACGTGAATCCAGAAACAAATTACTTGGAAGCAATCAATTAGAGTTTCAATCAAATCCACAAAGTTGAAAAAATGTTAAGAGCTTACGCTTTGGGCTGCCACTGCAGTTGCAAACTCAACATGTCCAAAGCCTTTAAACCTTCCATCCTCATCTGAAGCAAGACGTACATCAACAACCTCTCCGCAATCTTGGAAGAAATTTTCTCTGAAAAAATTCAGTTAGATAAGGCATCCCTTACTCTCTAATTTTCTACTTCTCTACATTTTAAAAAATACAAAAATCTAGTTTTGTTGAAAGAGTTTAAAATGTCGCTCTTGATATCGACAAACCTGAATCATTTCTAACAATTCTGAATTTTTCCATGGGCCTTGATCACACATCAAGCAATCTCCATACTCAGAACATGTGCAATGACCAACCAAAAATGTTGGCAAGTTATTGAAAAATTGAACAATTAGATCTAAGAGTTTCATAAATTGCAGAACATCACAAATAGACCTGAATGTAGGTCATATTCATCAGAAAAGGTTTCAACTTCCTAAGTTGCTACTGAAAAAATCATGGCTTAACTGTACAAAAGTCGTTTTACCTCAGATCAATAGCCTCTAGCAACACATTGAGATAATTAGAACCCAAAACCTGAAACATGAATGTTGGAGATTTAACATAAACACAAACCTGTCAGCTAGAGGTTGATATAACAAAATATAGTTGTGCAAAATCATCGCATCTGAGATGAAAAATTCTTCGATATATTAATTATCCGAACTTGTGCATTCACTTAGGAATGCCTTCACCGCTTTCCACAACATCTTAAAGCCAGAACCAACATTAATAATAGAGTTTATTTAGAGTCTGCAAGAATAAAGATGAATTTTAATCAACTTCAATAGGGAAGCTACTACAGTAAAAATTTAAGAATCTGTCTAACTTTTTATGTTATTATTGTTGTAAACTTTAAAAAGTACATAATCATTGTCATATTATCATATAATCTAACTTAATGACACATTAATAGCAGGCATGTATATCTAAATCATCTTCTCATAAGTTATGATCAACAAAAAGTACCTCAGGATAATAATTGCTATCAATCTTCTGAATTTCCATGAAGATGTACCTTGCAGGCTTTGAGAAATTAGACATTCCATAGAAGAATAATAAAACCACATAACCAAATCAGCATTATTCCTGTAACAATAAAAATACAAATGAGTCATGCCAAAATACAATAGATTTTATAATCACAATCGATGAGTGACAAATTTGAATGCACTGCACCTGAAGGGTGGAGTGAAGTCTATTTCAATAGGATCTTTATCAACCCCATTTGCATGATATTTGATTTTATAGCTTCCCTTTGTGAGTTCGTGAATAGACCTTAATAAGATAAAATCATATGGCTTAAAGAAGATAAAATCAAATATAGCAATCAATAGACCTTAATAATTCTCACCACTCAACATTTTCTGTGTTATCGCCATTAGGTCGTTGTAGTCATTATAAGCCATATAAAAATCACAGGTAGTGAACTCAGGAGTATGTGTAAGGTCTATATCCTCATTTCTAAATTGTTTACCAATTTCATAAACATGTTCCATCCCACAAACAACCAGCTGCTTGAGATAAAGTTCTGGAGCAATTCTCATGAACAACTTTACGTCAAGTTCATTGTGGTGAGCTACAAATGGACGTGCTGCTGCGCCACCGGCAATCTTGTTTATCATAGGTGTTTCAACCTGAAAGTAGTGAAAAGAATAGGTACGAGGAATGGAAGAAATTATAAGCAACTGGCATCAGAATACTTGGACAGAGAACAAACCTCCATAAAATTAAGGTCATCAAGGTGCCTATGTAAGAAATGATTTTATTTCTCGATTATGTGGCAATAAAAAAAGAGACCACTGTTAATAGATGAGGGATGCGTGATATAATTTATAAAATGAAAAATAACAAAGTATAAAATCCCTTCTCCCCCCAACTTCACATCTCATATCAGAACATACTATTCTTATAAAGAGAATGCTTGCACAGCGAAAGTCATAATAATGGATGGTGACACAAAAGGTTCATATGCTTATATTCAAGTTATGCCATGCAAACTTATTGCTGAAGTTTATATCGATAATTTTGAATAGAAACAATTAACAGATCATTGGTTCTGTGAATGTGTACCTCTGCCTGAATAGCAGCTACAGTCTTAGCATGTGGTGGACGATATGCAGCAGGTTTTTGTGCAGTTGGGTTGGCAGAAGAGGCTTTTGTAGAAACTTGGGTTGGTTTTGGTCCTTGACCTGCAAAAAGTTCAGGGTATTCAAACTTTATAGAACAAAATATAAAACTCGTCACAAAAAGAAATAGTAGAATAAACATGGTAAAGAACCTGATGGTTTTTAATCTTCAAGTTTTATCGAGTCTATGAGACTTGATTAGTTTACTGATGTCACCTAACTTACTTGGTGACTCTGGTTTCCAATCAGCCTGCAAATAGTTTACACACAATTCAATGACATATACAAAAACAATTATCAGCAAGAGTTCGAGATACTACTGACCTGGTATAACTTGTCAAACATCTCCTTGAAGTACAATGACCCATTATAGTGAAAAATCTTGATCCTTCAATGGAAAAAGAACAAAATAAAATGAAAAATGCTTTCTTAGTGGATGAAATTGTATGACCATCAGCAAAATATTCTCCCATAACATGTTTTCTGATTCATCTATCACGAGAAATGAGCAAATAAAAAAAGGAATGTTTTCGTGGTAACGATGTATATCAAAGATTGACCATCACAAGTGTGATGATTGAAATGACTATTCGTTCCTTTGTTAGTTTTTCCGAAGAAACTACAAATGCATTCGCGAAGATAGCGAATAAGGTTGAAGCAAAAATCATGCATAAACCAAATATAGTAGTGATGGAAAGAAGAATAAAATAGCGCAATAAATCGTTTATACAAAAATAATTCAAGAACCAAACAGGTACCAACATGAAAAACTAATCTAGCCATACTATTACCAGACTTGAAAACCATCAAGTCTGCACCCTATTTAAGTTATAGCCATTATTTGACCATATTTTATACTGAATAGCATGTCGCGGAAACAATAGATATTAGTTAAAAACCATCCACGCTAACCTCACTGACATTCGCAAACAATTTTGAACACATATTCTAAAACTGCACTTAACTTATATTTGACAATATATAATAAAATGAAATAGGCTTCCTTTTTTTTGCTCCACTCCAAGGATTGCAATGCCACCACAAAGCAGGGAAGTTCCAAGCACAAGAAGAAGGTTTGAAAGGATGGAACCTAAAAGAGAATACTTGACAACAACAATTTGGTTGCTGCTAAGAGTAAATATTGCTATTATCAGCTCACTAATATTCCCACATGTTGCATTAAGAAGCCCTCCAACTGTAATAATAGAGAATACATAAACATTTAGCTTCACGTAATCAATTATATTTAGCTTAGCTCCAAATTAAACATTAATCAATGAGTTATGAACAATTTTATATACCTGTAGGACCAATGAAGAAGGCAATTTGTCTGCAAAATTTGAAGTAACAACCAGCATACAATCTAATATCTGTTTGTTTTTAACTGTTGTCCCGTTAGTGTACAAAATCAGTGCTGGATCTTCACCTAATCCAAAGGATATGAAAAACAAATGATGAGAAAGAACTGCCTCAGAAAACTGATACGAAGATATTCTACTTCATCCATTTTTAAAAGCTGAAAATGTGATATTCTTACTTGATCTTTCGACATTTTTCAGGAAAATTCTGTCTGCATCAATTTCCCCATTTTGTGAATGTCCATTTCTACTCTTCTCAGAGGAATTATTAGGAACAGGCAGAATATGGAAAAACTGAGAAGAGGTTTTATTGGCAATGCTTTGCATTAATTCACCATGATCTTCAGTACTCAATATAGCAGACACATCGCCAACATTTTTCTTCCTTAGGTAAGGTTCATTTTGAAGCATATTTACATCATATATACTTTTCACAAAGGAAAAAAAATCTACAGATAAACCAGCTATTTGAAAATTTCATATAAAAGGTACCAAGATAATGTCAATGGAAAATTAATATAGTCCTGAATTCTTAATGTTCACAAGCTAAACGTTAAACAGATAAAAGAAAGGAGATGCTATATAAGAAAAGTGAGTGTTTGCAAAGCATACCGAACCGAATTATTCATCACATAGAGAAGCTCTACTTCTGCATAGCTGAGTGCAAGTGGAACAACAACACCTCCACTAAGCCAAGTCGCGAGTATTCCAGCAACAAATTCGCAGACGGTTTCGCAACTATTCCTATTCGAGCTCCACCAAGATTTCCCTGGATTTCAATGCCATAAATAATTTGACTAAACGATTCTTTTGTACATAAGCAAGAATGTAGTACATCACTCACATAGTTACAAACGCCCAACAATATACTAAGTATTCAATTAACCTTAAATTTTTAGCAGATTGATAAAAACAAAATAACCTCAACTTTTATTCTCCTCAATACATTGTGTTTCGACTGTCCTCGGTCAAATGAACCAAATTCAGAGAAAAATTGCTATATCTGCGCCAAGGCCACAAAAATATCTTGTGCATTAACAAACCTCACTCCAAAAAAAAAACACCAAACAAATCTTGTGCACAACATAAATTCAAGACACAGCTACACAACATAAAACACTATATTCCCAATCAATATAACAAAGATAATAAAAGAGAAACAACTCAAGGATGCCCATTTCCAAACACCTACCAGTCCAGGATTGGTGATTGCCAAAGCCGCTCCCCTGCAAGAACCACATACATACATATATAAGATAAACCTTATTGACTTCATCGTTTTCACCCTATTAGTACATCACTCACGCAAGGCACAACCATCAGACATGCTTACATCATTAGCCTATAATAACTATCAAGTTAGGATGCTGACTAACCTGCAAAAATTTTCTCTTTTGTGACCAATGCCTAGGTACAGGTACGGTGTTACGATAAGATTTCAAAAACACCAGCAACTTAGGATCTGCTGCAGTAGCATCCCAAACCTGAAAACGAAATTATGAAACATCATTTGCATAACGGCCTTAAAAGAAGCGGATACCCAACAATTTGAAACTAATTCTGCAATATAAAACACTCCTACCACAACAACATCAGGTCTTGAGCTAACTTGTTCTAGTTCAGCAATTTTCATTCTTCGTTGTTTAATTTTGCGAATTAGTAGTCTCACAACCTGCAAAAAAAAGATGCAATGAAATCAGGAAAATAATGGATGAGATATCCTGATGTAAACTTCAGAATATGACACTAATGACTACACAACTTAATAGTTATTTACGATCACAAGGCAATAACTCAAACAAATAATCAAAGGCTTTGTCAAAACATTCATTCACATATTCCTTAAGAGAGGATTTACATTCCAAAGCTCAAAAGATTAGTTAATTTCAAAACCTTGAATCATAACACACTCACAATATGAAAGGAACATTTTGACAAACATGTACATATTAACACTCCTACACCTTAATTCAGGCAATTATACAAACATCTTGTGGGTTGAACAAATCAGCAGCAATGCATTTACAAAATTGAAATAACTAATTGCAAACTTGATTCATGACATAAATGCAAGTACCAAAAACATACTTACAAAAAAAAAGGTACTAATTCACTCATTCTTATTCTTAATTTGGGTCTTTTAACCTCAAACTCTAACAACACTACTGTTGCTACTAACAGCCAAAAATACATAATTAATCAAACTCATAAGTTGTAATGCTAATCTATTCCTTACAACAACTTAAACAACTTACGCTTCAAAATTCTAGCTTATGCATCAAGTTCTAACTCAACTCTTTTCCAGCAATCAGCAAAAACAGAACAGAGTTAGAAAACACACATACCCATCAATTATTGCAGCTGAGCAACCAAACCCTAACTCTAATCTTCCTTGTTTTTTGCTTCAGACCATCCTGATAAATCATATTCAGTGCCCATGCAAGAGGTTCTTGTTTGAATAAAAATGAAAACCCAAGGTGAAAATTGAGAGAGAGGGACACGTTCAAGGGAAGAGGATAAGAGGATTGAGACTTGATTTGTGATTATTCCATCATGAGGGTTCAAAAATGAGTTTGCATGTTGATTCTATGGAGTTTGGGTGAGGATTGAAGAATTTGGGGCTAAGAGAGTGAGAGGGCCGAGAGAGACATGGGAAGAAGGGGAAAATTTTTTTTTCTGGTGTGAGGAAAAGAATGGAAGAATGGCTCCCAAACATATATATATACCCATGTGCTAACAAATTACTGAATTACAAAAATGCCCCTCCTGAGGGCAAAATGGTAAAATCAACGGACATTCATTTTCTTATTTAGTTTAGTAGACAAAAAAAACACATATATATAGGTAGGCAGCTCCAATTAATTAATTTACCATAATACCCCCAATAAGGGTAAAAAGGTAATTTCCACGGACTATTATTTTCCTATCTAGTTTAGTAGATACAAAAAAAAAAAAGAGATTTGATAAAGGACAATAAAGGAAAATAATGGTTGTAATAATTAAAATATAAAATTTAATGGAGAATTGATTCTTGTAAACTCAAAAGCTAGGAATTGTAGCTTCAACCGAAATTGCTTTTGGAGATGAGAATTGATTTTGAGAAGCTGAACCAAACATGTTGGAATTGCTAGTTTTCACATTTAAAGCCACCAAAATTGCTTTTGAAGAATGTAGAAGCTGAACCAAACAGATACTAAAATCGTCAATGTCACCCAAGTATTTTCAAAGAGAAGGTATGTACATGGGATCTAGAAATTTTATGTTGTAGGAGCAAAAATCATACTTCATCATTTATAAAAATTTTGGATCATACTCACATTAATAAAAATTGGCAGGAGCAAATTCATAAGAGAGAAAATTATCCGAAAAATTGTCATAAATGTTGTACAAATACCATTTTTCATTTTTTTAGAATAATAGGAATAGTTAAATCAATACTATTGGGAAAATGAGGGGTAAATTTTTAATGTAAAAATTGGAAGTGAAAGAGAAAACTCGCAAGAGAATATGAAGAAAATGGAGAGAATTCATTTTAACAAAAATCCAATAGGTGTGGTTCATTTAGTAAGCAACATTGAGTTGAGTGAGATTGTGAGAATCAACTTTCGATCTCCCCATAACATATTTTCAAGGAGAGTAAAGAACCTTAGGATTGTACTTCAATGACATAATGTCATGACATTGAGCAAACCAATTGTGACACATGATAATATAATTTTTTAAACATAAAAGATTGAGAGAGAGAGAGAGAGGGAGAGAGAGAGAGAGAGAGAGAGAGAGAGAGAGAGAGAGAGGGAGAGAGAGTAATTGAATAACCTATGTATTACAATTGGATTGATCAATGTAATGTGACATTCCCATAATAATGTCATTGAAGTGCAATCCATAACTTTAAGTTGTAATGTAAACATTTGAATAGAGATTAGTACCTAAGTGGTACAAAGGAATCAAGGCTTGTTGATAAGGGTTGATGTAGCTTAGTAGCTTCGGGGGTTGGGGGTCCTAACTTTCATTTTCTTTTATTTAAATGTATTTTTATTATTCCTAAAAATAATTATCTGCTTATTTAAATGTATGCTTGTTTATCCCTAAAACAAATTTATATATATATATATATATATATATATATATATATATATCAATTATTATGCCCTTATGAAAGGGGAAATAAATACAAATGGACAAATTCAGAATGTTGCTTTCACCAAACTTCTTCAACTCTTTCCTTGAATTAGAAAAAAAAAATTATATGTGATAAGTCGTAGTTTATGATGTTTTTAATTTCCAATTTCAATAAAAATTAGTGAGTTTTAATATTGTTTTAGAGCTATTTTGCTTCAAAGTATTTGTTTTGGTTTCAAGGTCAAAATAATGAAGAACAAGTTGCTTCGAACAAAAGCATGGATAAAGAGTTAAGAAAGAGAAGAAAAGTCAAGGAAAATGACCTTTTTCAAGTGTTACGGTGATGCCTCATTTCTCACCGGTGTTGCCCCATTTCTCACTGGTCGTGCTCCTGGAAACAGCTGCTCGTGCGTGGATAGGCAAAATTATCACGCACGACCTTGCGCCCCATAAGCACGGTCGTGCGCGCCCTTCAGTTGATCAGTTTTAGCAGTTTTGAAACTAGGCACGGTCATGCGCTTCATCAGCATGATCGTGCAAGCTATGCAGTCACATTTTAATGTTCAAAACTCTTGGAAACTGCCCATTATTGCCTTGTAATCCGAGTTTAATGCCTTGTCTGAGGTTATAGGCTATAAATATAGGGCTCATATCAGAGTTGCCATCTTGGAATGCTTGTAAACTTACTCTAGTGAAATCAAAAGTTCTACACTTGTTCTAAGTTCTTTTTGTTCTTATTTTTTGCACTTTTATTTCTTGTTCTTTATATTTATGCACTTTTACTTCTGCACTTTATATTCAGCCATCTATATTTATGCAATTTATTTCTATGTCCTTTAATTCTAAACTTTTGTCTACAATGATCATGAGTGAGTAGACTTGTTTAAGTCTTGGGATTGTTGGAATGATCTAATGATCCAATCCTATTCAACCCATGTCTAGACTCTATTTTATTAAGATTCATTTTCTAATCTAATCTCATTATTTTAAAGCTTTATACCAAACATCAAACGAATGACCGAAAGGTGAAGTTTGATATCAGAACAAATGATGTTAGACAAGATGAACATAATATAAAGTAGTTTTGTGATTCTTGACACAATAAGATTCATACTTAAAGGGTCTCAATGATAATCAACCATAAGAATATGCTTGATTATTATTGAGATACACTCAAAGGAAACATGAAATACAAAAGAAATTCTTTTGTCTTTAAAAATGAATTTCACATAAAATAGAGAAATGGATAAGGAATGTTTAGTATTTATCATTATGATCAAACCACAATCCTAAGGCCTTTTTATAATATTCTAAATTTAAAACCAAGAAACCATTGAACTTATAAACTTGATCTTTTCAGCTAATCACGACTAATAACTAGATTGGGAATCATATAAACTCCATGTGGATTGACAACTTTTTACAACTCTATAGAACCATATACTAGTAGATTCGTACCAATATGCTGTCCAATTCTCTGGACTAACCTGAACTTTTTTTCTTGGCAACACTATCTTCCTATATTCTAACAACATTTCAATTAAATAAATAAATACATAATATGAAACTTAGTAATTTGTCAAAGAAAATAAAAATATATGAAACTTAGTAAGAATAATCAAGAGGCACTTTATGCTACCATCTGCTCTGCCCATGGTGATAACTTCTGGTTATAGAGATCATAATGTAGCCGCTCAGCACCAAATATCTCAGAATTCTCAGAGGAAACCTCTTGAACAAGCGAATGAACCCACGAGACATCCGGTTCAACATGTTCTGGCCGTGCCACGGGCGAAGCAACTACCATAGAATTTCTAAATCCAAAAGAAGCAGATTTTTTCAACTTATGCAGCTCATCCCAATCATTTGAAATCCAATCTGAGTGACCAGAGTTCATCCTACTGTTGGATTCGGAAGCACTGATGTGGCGTCTTGACACACCGCGATCCATAAAACTTTGGCTTCGTGTCGCAAAGGCTGAAGACCTTGAATTCTTCACTGCTGCAGCCATAGCAGCTGATGAATCAAATCCATATGCTGATGGTTTTCTCATAGGAGATGAAACAGTGTTGTTGAATGGATAATTTGCTTGAACATGGTTCCTATTTTGGTTCAGCTGAAACCTATTCATAGTCATAGATTGCAATCGAGTAGGAGTTGAAGGTGGCATTGAAACACCATGTAACAAATCCATTTCTTGATACAAATCCCTTGCACTCAAAGCATTTTTCAGCTGCAATGAAGGTGGACTGTGATTGATTTTATTCTTCCACATGTAATTTCCATTCTTAGGAGATGAATCAGCTACCAATGGAGACATAGGTGGTGTTGAAACATTTGAAATTGGCAAAGATTCTTGTGAAGGCATAGCTGAACCAGTAGAAGCATACAAAGGCCTCAACTCTTCATGTTTGTGTGCAAAGAAACACACTTTTCTAGAACATCTAATCTCATCTTTACAAAGCCTTGTTCTGTATTGTGCAGGATGAAGCAAAGACTCAAAAACACCATGTGAATACTCACATGCATCTTTCTTCTGGCATGTCCCTTTGCGAAACTCGGGGCACGGAACACAGCTATAAGGATACTTCTTTGGATCTCTTCTCCTAGCATTCTCCCCTGGATGAACAAATGGACACTCAGTCCAATCATGAGTGTAACCCCTTGAGCAAGTCTTCACTTTGAAACTATACATTCTAAATTCATCTGTTACAAAAACACCATTGTTTATATCAGGCAATGATATATCAATAGCATATCCTGAATCTTTCTTCTCAACTTCTAATTCTTTTGATTTAGGCACTAGAAAATTCTGCTTAATTTTTTCGTCAAGGGTATCAACATCTGCTCCAGCATCAACCAAGAGTTTAACAATCTCAAATTTGGATTTAGAACCACCAGCAACAGCACAATGTAATGCAGTGACATTTTCACTACCAATTGCCATGTTCACATTAACCATGTTTGTTTCAATGATATATTTCACCACCCTAATGCTTCCAAACAAAGAAGCAATCATAAGGGGTGTTCTCTTTTCATAACACATCTTCTTTGATCCTATTTTTCTACAATACCAAAACCCTGCCTCATTGATATCATAGCCCTTTTCTTCTACTTCCCTTTTGAAAGCTTCAATATCATCAATTGCTGATAATTCAAGTAAAGTTGAGTTTTGGAACTTGTTTTCCATATTGAGTGGTTTTTTGTGTGTGTAATTTGTTTAGAGAATGAATAAGGCTTTGATTGTGAAGGTGAGTGAGAATTGAATAATGTGAAGTTCTATTTATAGTATAGTGTTAGGAGACAAAAAGAAGAAGAAGAGAGGAAAGTGTGACTTTTCTTCGTTGCTCTTTCTCAAATTCTACTCGATCTTCTTTGACTTGTATACTTGGTCACAGTCAATTATTGAATGCTAAAGTGGGACCCAAATGCGTGTTTCTTTAAATCATTGTTGGTCATGTTCGTACGTTGGTGTCTTCATATCTTCATTCTTCAATATGTTTGCACGCGGACTTCTTCCTTGTTCTTGACTTGACTCTTGTACAATAGTCATAGTAAAATTTGATCACCAAAGTAAAGTAATGTTGTTCAACCCAATCATGGATGATCAAACTTCAAATGAATTCTCACTTGTATATTTTTTTTAACAAGTCAAAATAAGATATATGAACACAACAAAAGTAACCCCCCCTCATGGACAAGGTGTACTGAGGAAAGTCACCAAGAGTTAGTAGTACACAAACAGCAAAGCCAAAATCATGACGAGCTGCCGCAAAGCAACAAAATAATTACAAAGAAATGTACATGCATACTAATGAGTGTCGCCACCACTCACGATAAGTGTAGGCGAAGTTTATTGATTTAGACGTGAGTCATGTAAAAGAAAGTAATTTGACTTTATCTAACTAACAATTGACGTAGCTCCAAAAATTGATTGTTGAATATCCGATTAATATAGATATAAAATTGATTTTGTTTTAAAAATGAATCCACAAATTGCGAAACTAATATAAATACTTAATTTAGGAACTAATAACTTCTCTTTTTTACAAAGAAATTTGTAATTTTTATTATATACATGTAAATTGTTGAGTTTGTAGTCCAAATTGGATGACAGATACGTCAAAAAATGTTCCTGAGTCGGTCTTTCACTTCCACTATAGTATAGTCTTTTTTTGGGTGCTATCAATAAATCTTACAAGAGATACTAGCCAATTTTGCCGAGTTCTACCTGTTCATCCTCAAATTCCAGTGGGACCGTGTTTCTTCTACCTTCTAATCTGAACTTTCGCTTGCATCGGATCGAGGATGGCGTGCACGAGTGGCGTTATTTTGTCCTTATGTGCTGAATCGGCGCAAAAGAGGGATGTTTGTGGGTAGACAGGATATTGGAGTTAGATCTTCTATTGGTAAGTTGCATGTTTGTCTCACAAAATTCAAATTGAATCTGCGATGGTGTCAGAGCTTGCCCCCCTGAATTCAAATTTAATCTGCTTTGTCTGCGTTTTGGTCTTTGTTTGTATTCCTGTTTTGCCCCTTATTGAGGTCTTTAAATACCTGCATCTTCTGGTTGATGTATTCACTTTCACAATTCGCAATTTTCATCTGTGAGGAGAGATTGTTGTTACTTTCAACTTTCAATTCAATATCGATCTGTTATTTGAGTTTGCTGTTTGGCTTGATGTCGAAGTCTGTGATTGATAACTCATTTGACTCAGTGTCTGCTGTATCACCTGGTAGGGAGGGATGGCGGCTTAAGGTAAGGGTTCTGAGGTTGTGGGAGGTGCCAAGCTTCTTGAATCCTGAGCAGCCCAATTCCATAGAGATGGTTCTCATTGATGATCATAAGGTAATATTGATTATTGTTGTTGATTTCTGTTTGATTTTATTAGTTTATCACTTGGTTCTATGAATTTGGGTTGAATTATTTTGAAGAGCTTGCAATCAGTATTTGTTGTTTTGTTGACAAAGCAAATAGCAGATAACTGAAAAGGAAGAGTAGGAATACTAGAGTTCTTTCACCCATGTTAATTACGGTTGTTTAAGAAATTGACATTTATAATCTATATAACTTTGAAACCTTATTTTCATTCTAAAGATTTATTAAAACAAAAAACACCCTCTTGAACTTTGATAAGCTTGACTCACTATTTCCTTTCGTTTGTATTTGTTACATGCAAACCTGCTAAAAGCTTACATTACAATGTGGATGGGTTGAGTTTGGTTTAGCTTTTTCTTTTTCAATTGCTAATTCCCTAGACTAAATCCCCTATTAATAAAATAAACCTCATTATTTGAGATAACATGGTGGTGAGATTAGAGTATATTACCTTTTAATGCCAAAAATCCAAGGGATCGGGCAATTTGGTTCTCTGTCACGTTAGATTTTCTGGGTGGGATTTTTTTTTTGGAAGTTGTAAAAGAAAAGGATTATTAAGTCAAAATTCATCACGAGATAATTTGTTAAGCAGAGAATTTATGCATCAGAGAATAGCTAAAGCTTAGGGATTCTACACTCAAACATACAAAAACAAACTATGGGTGAACTGTGTAGCAGTCCCAGTGCAATGGCAAATCCTACTGATTGCTTTGTTGCAGAATATATACAAGACACGATATATAGTATGCAGACAACCAAGTAGCCACTATAATATTTAAATTAATTCATATGAAATTGATAGAACATTTTTTCTTGATTAAAATGACGGATGGAATATTAATGGTGATAGCCATCTGGTAGTTCTTGCTTATGGCCTTCTCCAGGGCTAGGACCAGAGTTGTTAATCTCCTCCAGTAATTTCTTATTATGTGCTGAAGTACTGCTTATTACAGCACTATTAGTATCATTATGCTGTTGTAGTGGCCGAGCCATCCCATGTTGGAATTGGAAGCTCAACCCAAACAAAATAATAACAATAATAGCAAAGTAATATAATTTCACTAAGCTTCCAACCATTATTAGGCTTGGAACGAGGTGTATGTGATCTTGCTAATGAATTGATGTATATATGATTACTTCTATAGCTACTTGATATATATAGAAGAGCATGCTACATGCATTGCTATTTATAGTGTTGCTCATAAGGAGTTTAATTGTTTTGAGACACCACCTCTTAATTTGCTAAAGTCTACGCTATCAAACATGGTGTATTTGTTACCTGCAACAAACAAAAAAATGTCACCAATTTCACAATACTCTACTCGCTACTTACTGACAATATTAATATAAATGGATAAGGACATTCAAAATCTATCAAGTATTATAATTCATATAACACAGCTTCCAACAGTGACATCAACATTGAATAATAAAAAAAAACTAAAAAAAAAAGATTAATAATGGGAATGTGTTTAAAGAGATCAATAGGATATGCATAAGTTATTTTAAAGAGATCAATAGGATATGCATAAGTTATTTGTGGGTGAAAAAATGTCAATAATAGTGCTTTTTATATGT
Organism: Medicago sativa; assembly: GCF_051527215.1. NCBI lineage: Eukaryota > Viridiplantae > Streptophyta > Magnoliopsida > Fabales > Fabaceae > Medicago > Medicago sativa. The sequence goes on along the minus strand of NC_140751.1, from coordinate 72,598,334 downwards.
GTTATGCTCCTGCAGAAAAAAAAAATGTGTTTATACTAAATAACGTACTCTATTTGATATTGTTCAGGTAAAAATGCAGTATCCTCGAAGATTAACCAATGTTGCAGTTGATTTTTTGTTCGTGTGGGGTTGTACCGGATGCATGTGACTGGGAATTCTTTACACTGGAGATTGTCCTTCGAAGATACTTCATTGTACTGATGAACCATTGTTGTAGTTTCTAATGTTTAGTGTTGTTCTGTGTTAAAAGATAATTTGATCGTGACAATGTTATGTAGAATAAAAGTTATGTCTAACTTTACAAATTGTGTCGTGATTAGTTGGTATTAATTGCAATAAATGTAATCCGTAACCCCATTGTACTTTCCTATCGTCTGTCGTTATATTTATGGCAAATTTCTAATTATAGTTTGACTGTTAATTGTTTCGGTACAGTACGTGTTTATCCGAATTAAATTATTCGTCTGTGTGATTCAAACTGTAGCTTCGAAAGATATTTGACAACGCGCCACGACGCGCCATTGTTGCACATTTGTTGTCGCTTGAGTATACTGCCGAATTTATGCTTTAAGATTTTGGTGCATTAGTCCGTAACTGTCACACCAGTTCAGTCAACCCGTGCATCGGCACGGGTTACACACTAGTACTATACTATATAGTATAGTGAAATCATCACCATTTTTTTTAAGCATGAGTTAACAATTTCTTAAGGCGCATCAGAAAATTACATTACAACTTGGACGCGTAGTCAGTCGTAAACTCATTTTTGACTCTTTTACTCGACAAACCATTCCGCGACTCGGACTCAAATATTTTATGAATGCACCTTGTAAGCCATTTTTTGTTGAGTCAAACAAAACTCATGATAAAAACCTCTAAAAAAAGGGCTGCGTGAAAAAGAAATGCACAATTATATAATTTTTTTCCTAGAGTTTTACAGGTCTTAGGCATAATAGGAGAAAAGAACCCCTTACATAATACATCATAATTTTTTTAGCTCATTGTTGTGATTTTATCAGGTCTTCTTTTCATTTTTTCCCCGCTTTTTACTACCAAAAAAGAACAAAAAAACAAAGAAAGATGAGTGGGTCATATGATCCTAAATTCGTCTCACATGATTTAACATAATGATATAATTTAATTTTTTGGAACATTTGAAAGACAACATTAAAGTTAATTTCTCTAGTATGCTTATTTTCAACTAAAATATAATTTGTTTTGTTATAAAATTCCCAATTTCTTGGATAATAAATATGACCAATATATTTAATATTAGTGATGTTATAAAATTTCCAATTTCTTGAATAATAAATATGACCAATATATTTAATATTAGTGAGGCACAATATTAGAAACAAAGGGCCCAAAAAAATATCACAAATTTATTCGATAATAATTTTTTCTGACACAGTATTAAGAAAAACAAAAATTTACAGGGAGGGTGTAAATAGAAATATTTGTATATAAGGGTGTATATATAGCAAATTGAGACAAATAGGTCATAAACATTAACAGGCTTCAGCACAGCCTTTCAACATGTTTGGGCCTTTCAGTAATATTTGCTATACACACTCCCTAAAAACGAAATATTTCTATATACACTCCCTATTGTAAATATATTTTTTAGGGCCGCCTACTGGCAAGAGCCCTAGGCCGTCGCACCCCGGCCTATGCCTAGGGCCGGCCCTGAGGTTGATTGTTCAAATTCAACTTGTAGTATATTTTTTTTTGAGTAATCAACTTGTAGTATACATGAAGTCTAAACAATAATACGGTAATAAAAACAACAAATTCTAACCATGTAACTCGATAAAAGTGATCTAGAGGTTGATGTTTTCATGATTTTTTACGAGCATGTTTAAGCCATTAAAATGTGACTTTTCAACCAAAATTAGAATTTTTGACAAAGATCAGATTAATTATGAATTTTTAAACCTCCAAAAATCAAAAAAGAAAACAACGGAAACCTCGACCTAAAAATTGAAATTGGGGAATGTGTAAAAAACCAGCTCAAAATTTCATTTCTAGATCGATATTTGTGTTGTTTTTTGTTGAGTTTTCGACGCTTTAAAAATTTAGGGTTAATTATGTTTCTAGTCCCTATAAAATAGCGACCTTGTAAGTTTAGTCCCTACTTAATTTTAATAGCATTTTTAGTCCCTAATTTTGTTTTTCTGCACTGAGTATTAGTCCCTACTCAATTCAAATTTGTTTAATTTATGCTTAAACTCTTAAATTTTTGAACAATTTTTTGCAGACATGTTTAGAACATTACTAAAAGTTCGTCCGCAAAAAATTATTGCAAAATTTGATTTCTACATCCATATTTTATTACTTTTTATCTTTAACTTTTGTCGTTTTAAAAAATTCATATTTAATTCATTTCATGTCAGAAAATTCTAAATTTTAGTAAACGAACCTTTCATAGTGTTCTAATCTTGTCTCAAAAAAAACGTTCAAAAATTTAAGAGTTTAAGGATAATTAATCAAACTTTGTTTTAGCAAGGACTAAAATTATAAGTAAATTTTTTTTTATAGGGACTAAAAATGCTATTAAAATTAAGTAGGGACTAAACTTACAAGGTCGCTATTTTATAGGGACTAGAAACATAATTAACCCAAAAATTTATAATTAATCTATTTCTAGTTGAAAAATTCTAATTTTAAGAAGAAAGCCCTATTTTAACGTCCTGAACATCCTTGTAAAAAATCATGAAAAAAATTCAACCTCTATATCACTTTTCTAGAGTTTAGGTATAAATGTAAAAATATGAGGTCAAAAATAGGAAGAATCTCAAATTGCAAAGTTAAAGTGTTTTTTTTTTTTACATGCTCATTTTTCAGAACATGCGTATATTACAATGTAAATTTGAACGATTAACCCATTTTTTTTTAAGAAGCAAAAGATAAATTTTATTAAACACAAGATCATGATATAAGATATGCTGCAATAAAAGCTCTTTACTAATAAAATAGAAAGGGCTTTTATCGCTTGTAGCTTTCTTCGCATGCTTGAGCGCATTAATAGAATACATATAAAATAAAAAATGAACTTGAGTTTTCAATAAGGCTCGCGTAGGGGAAAAAAGCTATGCCAAGTCTGGCTACACTGGTATAGATGATCCTTCAAAAAAAGAATGGTATAGATGATTGATAATTTTATTTTTGATGATGAACAATGGAAATGATTACAAGGTTGGTGTTAAAGGCCGTTTTTTTTTTTTGTTGTTTTGTTTTGAGAGAAGGATGATAATTGAATGTTTTTTTTTTTGGTGCAATGGTGATAATTGATTGATAATAGAGAATATTTGGGACGTTCTATTTAAGGTCTCCTAATATTTCTAAGACCTTATAAATACACATTCGATAGTTATCTATCGGATGTATATTTTTTTAAAACGTTTATATGATAGATAACTATCGCATGTGTATTTATGAGACCTTAAAAATATTAGAGGGTCTAAAGAGAAACGTTCAAATATTTGTACATTGTATTGTATGCCTCCAAATCATTTATGGGCCTATTTTATTTGGGCTTTTATTTTTCTGTTATTGGACTTTGTGAGATACGTGGATATTTGATTCAGATTTTCTTTTCCCGCCCTCTAGCTTTTCGCGCACACTCCGAATTTTCTATTTTGTTCTGTATGGATTGTATAATATGAACTTTTATTTGCAGAATATTGAATTATATAATCCAAATCCTGTAAAAAGTTAGAGAAGATATTATAATTGATAACAAGATCTCTGTTGACCATCATATTGTCCCTACAAAACTCCACATTAGTTTTAATGATGGTAAGAATGGTCACCAGTGACCATGATAACCCACTCCCAAATGATAATTAAGAAAGAAAATAGAAGAAGAAAAAACGAAGAGCAGATTTGCAATAAAAATGGAGAAGAATGCATGACTATTTATAGTCAAAACACCATCATAAACTGTAACTACACTGTAGGAAAACGTGTAAAATGAACCAAATCTGCCACAAATGAACAACAAACTGTCCAAACCTTTGTAACACCACCATCTAGAGTATGACATATTTCGGATTTTATAATCCAAACTCATTCTAGATTGGTTCAGATGATATAATCTGAAATCATTCCATGCATGTTTCATGCATTATATATCATATTTGACTGGTTGACCACATATTTCAACCTTTTATTTATTTTTATTATAGTCTATGTTTGCATTTTTCCTATAAATACCCACTCATTCTTTACAAATTCTTATTCCAACTCACGTTCTCTCATTTTCTTTCTTACTTTTGTTTTAGGGGTCCGAGTTAGGATGTCATGATTTCACTGTTGACCTTTCACACATGAGGTCAAGAAAGACCTTCATAGTAATAGTTTTGGGGGTAACACAACAACTTGTATTTTAGATCAGCTTCGACTTGGGGTTGTTCAAATCAATTTCCACCTTCTCATGCTCCATCATCTCGTATTCTCAAATTTTTTTGAGGGCGTACGAGAGGGATGATAAACCTTCTCCCTCATTCCACCTCCATATTCTTGTACTTCAAATTTAGCTTTAGGCGTCAAATATTTTATACTATTTTATACTAATTAGCGTTGTGTTAATGTAAATGTATTATGAAATCATGTCCAATTAATAGATTGTGATGAATTATTAAATTTTATTGTCAATTTTTAATTATGTCATTTTAATAATTGGAGTTGAATTTGAATAAATCTGAGTAAAAACAGTTTAGATTTTGTAAACCTAAAAACGTTAAACAAGCTTTGGTTTATATAATATGAACGGGGTAAAATGGAAAATTTGGAGGACTCGTGAAAAGTTAGTAGAGTGGAAAAGGAAATTCTATTGTATTTTTATGCACTCTCTTACTACAAAGGGAAAATATAAAAAGGGGAATGTAGGTGTTATCTTGTTTCTTGCTGTTGTAACAGAAAGCAGAGAAGTTAATGCAGGAGAAAAGGAATTCAGAGAGATTTTTATTTATTTGAGAAATATCATTACTGAGAATAGTGGTGTAACAATTGAGTTTGTTTCGTTTTTGAGAAGAAAATAAATCCAAACTAATTGAAAATAATTGAGTTGGTTTGATTTTTACAACTTTTTTCATTAAATCCAAACCAAACCGACGAATGATAGGTTGGTTTGTTTCAATGGTTGATATTTTTAAAAACTTATATAAGATATTTGATAAAAGGAATTTAGAGAGTTTTTTTTTTTTGTTTTGTTTGAGAAATACCATTGTTGAGAATAAGGGTTGCCATTTTGGTTTGGATTTACATTGAAAATGTTTGGTGACGTTTACATATCTATTTCTTTTGCAATTCAATTTCGTGTCTCGTGTAGGGTCTGTTGGGTTGGGTGTGTATTCGTTCCTAAGGTATTTCATTTATCATGTTCGATTCTCTTCGGAATTTCAATGGGCTAGTTTAGCTACCAAAAGAAATGATGGCATCGCGTGAGGAAATTAGGAGGGATCCCGAATTTTACTCAAGGACTACCAAGTTTGACATCATGAAAAATTCTCCAAATGCATGGAATCAAGGTTATCATTTTAGGCATGTGCTAACTTAGAACATGATGTCCTAACAATTTAAATAGTATCATGCTATCCAGTTTCTCTAAAACACTTGTTAAGAAAACTAAAAAAGTAAATTTTTTATTGGAATATCATTTTTTACATCTTAAGTAAATTTTTTATTGGAATATCATTTTTTACATCTTAAAAGAGGTTAATTACACAATTTTCAAAATAGTTTTACTATATATTTGATTCCTTGACAAGTGCCTTTGAGGCATTTGTTAATAGTCCCCATTGAAATATTATAAAGAAAACAAATTATTTTGGTGGATCATCTTTTATTTTTACAATAGTTTACTTCGTCGTCCTAAACTTATACCATGATAGAGTGTTTCTTGTTATGTCGTTAGCAAATACTCTTTATATCCATTCTCTCACAAAATAAAAAATATCTCTCTCTCACATGGTGAATTAATTATTATTTGTTTGGTGAATAGTGAATTAATTATTATAACTTTGGATATATTATGGACATTTTTTTATGTAAATTCTGTATATACACATGTAATTGATCCATTCTCTCACAAAATAAAAAATATCTCTCTCTCTCACATGGTGAATTAATTATTATTTGTTTGGTGAATAGTGAATTAATTATTATAACTTTGGATATATTATGGACATTTTTTTATGTAAATTCTGTATATACACATGTAATTGTTGAGATTAATTCTTCGAATTTTGTAGGCCGCAATTGGTGGTAAACTCTTAAAAGTTTTGACAATGCCGCATATAAATACATGTATTTCTAAAAAAAAGAAATTTGGACAAGACATATTTCTAAAATTTGTTATATAATTAAGGTTGGAAAATGCTAACAAGTACCTTAAGACATTCGTTAAGAAGCTCAAAGTAGAAACTTTATCTCAAAAATTGTATATTCAACCTATTGAAATAACAAAAAACAACCTTTTCAACATAAAATTTAACAATTATTTCCATATTTGAATCCTTAGACAACGGCACTTGATATTCGCTTATCACTCTGGATATGTTATGTTGCATTGGCCAAATTCCTGGTTCGTTTTCTTTTCCTTTTCTTTGATTGACCTTTTCCTGTCATACAATTTTTTTAAGCATACAAAAGGCATGAGGCGTTAGAATGGGAAAGTCATCCCAAGTTCCCAACTAATTAAGTTGGCACCGTCAATCCAAACAAATAAACCACATGCTAAAATATATTAATACAAGCTAAAAATAATAGACAAAACTCAATAAAAATAAAGAAAGACAGTAACTAAAAGTCTAAAACAGTAGAAAGACAAACCAAATTTTCTGCCGAAAGACATCTGACCTAATAAAATCAGGATTATTATCTCACAAAGTTCATATAACATTTAAAACTAAACCCAATAGAAGTTAATTTATCAACTTAATAATTTTCTTCTATGTAAATATGAGAAATTCTAAAACAAAAGGAATAGATTAACTCCAAGAATTTGTACCAATCAGTCCTCAACATCCAAGAAGCAATGTTAGAAGAGAAAAATTGAACGAGTAAAGAAGAATCACACTATTAAGAGTCTATCTAAGAATTCCATAAGGAGAGAAAAGTGAAAATAGTGAAAAGTGGTTATTCTTGATTGAATGAATTAAGTTACGGCTTATGGTATATATCGAAACTAGAAGTGACACCTCATTACAACTAACTTCTAACAAACTAAATGTAACTAAAATGCACAAGAAATTCATAATGAAATTAAGTTACTTGCGCGCTAAGCTATCTCTAACTTATGTTACAAACTTCAACTATCCTCCAGTTTTGCTGCTTTGTTCTAAATTCTAATAGTTTAAGCCAACCCTTCTGATAATCAAAGACTTGAATATCAAACATAGTCGTTTGAAGCGATCAACAATAACAAAGTTTCCAGAATTTAGATTTTTGTCAAGGATGTAGTCTCTTTCTTCTTCGTTTTGTCTTCTTGAGTTGTGTGGTGAATATGGCTTGATTGTTTTATGAGTGGGGAATAGAATGATTAGGGTTATGTAAAAAAGTTGGTTCCTTCCCTTTTATCCATTCCCCTTTTTGATCTATGTCTCTCTCAAAACTACTATTTCATTAGAAACAAAAAATGAAATGAATTTCTTTGATAAAGATCTTGATTTTTTATGAGCTTTTGGATTGTTTATATAAAAAAGAATAACAGTATTAGCGTTTTGAAATGTAAAGGACCAAATCTTGTATAAAAAGAATAATGAAAATCTGAATTGTTATGTGAAATTAAGTTAAGAGACATCATCATTAACAATTTTTCTTATACTTCTATATTTCAAATTTAAATAATTAAATAAATCTATATTTATCTACTTATTTTAAATAAGGGCAAAAACGCTCCTTTGAATTGAAAGGTAGTTTCTTTTATTGCCCCAAACTTGAACATGTTTACAAAAAGTGTAGGATTTTCATATCCATACGTAGAAGAGCATCCACCAATCTTGCTGACACATCACAACCAACATTTTCCTAACAAATTTGGGCATATACCCAATAATTTTGTATCCTCATGCAAGACATAATCAGGTCCACCGATCAAATTAGGGAAGCCAAACAACGTTGTTCTTTAATTTGGATGCATGAATCGAACTCAGACAGTTATATTAGTTCTGGCTTCTCTTAAAGATGTCTCTCTTCTTTTCATGCCAACGTATTACATCATGTTTTGATGGTATATGAGTTTGATAAGGTTCAATGTATGATTAATATAAGAGGGTTTTGTCATGTGTGATCACGCTGATTAATATTCTTTTTTAAAGAAAAACTGAATGAAAGAGCTAAATAAACATTTGAAATGTTGTTTTCTCTTCTAACACGTGCAATTAAAACATATTATGTTAAAAAAGGTGACAATGTAATATAATAAGTCTTTTTTGTTGTTGTGGTGGTTAGGGTTTGAACTTCAATCTTGCATATATTATGCATTGTCCATATCAATTGAGTTAAACTTACGAACACATAAATAGTAAGTATCTAATGAGAATAAGTAATTTTCAAAATTTTAAGAAATAGATCAAACACAATTTCTAATACATAATTCTATCTTCCTTAAAAAAATGGGTTATCTTTGCTATACTAACATGTACCTAAGACAATTTTCAGGAATAGTGCGAAACTTATTATATTACATTGTCAATCGATATTAATACATTATTTACATGACAATGAAGTTAGATATAATTTTTTTTAATGATCAAACAATTATAATTTAGTGTCACGTAAAACTTTAGATGTCGATAACATATGAATAAATCCAATATTTATATTCAAAAAAAACAGAAGTGACACTCCATGGTCATAGATGAAGAAAAAAGGTGTTTTTTTTTTTGAAGGAAAAAAAAAGTAGGAGTGTAACTAAGCTATGTTTTAATGAATTTCACACTGTTGATTCAAATAGAGTATATTTTATTTTGTAATTTTGTTTTTAAAAAAGGTTGTGATTTAGTTTTAGATAGTTTTTGGTTTACATATTATTCTGTCGGATTTTGTTTTGATGTTATATCTTAGTGAACTTTCCCTCAAAAAATATCTTAGTGAACTTTTTCCTCAAAATATGTATATATATATATATAAATTTTATTTTTAAAATTTTTAAGGGTTCAATCTCATCGCCTTCTTATGAAAGTCCCGTTTAAAGTCAGCAAAACTCTCTATAGACTAACTCATCAAAACTAACATCGGTGGAAATTAAACATAAGACTTTGAGATTAGCACAATCCAAAGTCCTAAGCCATAGAGAGATTCAATTGAGTTATGATGTATTTGGTTTAAAAAAAAGAAAATAAAAGTAAAGGAATAACGTGCGATTGTGAAATATTCTAATCGATTTAAACATGTTATACATCATAACCGACATGTTTTAACCAATAACCAGTAAGCGGAAGCAAATTTAAAAGAGCGCTAACTCCCAACCATTGCTATGTCAGAATTGAACTTCTTGCTGCTGCAATTGTTCTGTTTCGCTATTCCAAACCTCTAGTTACTCAAACTCGGAAAAAAGAATGGACCAACTCATTAAGTTTTTTGCTTAAAGAATAGCAATCCACAACAACTCACTTAAAAACCAAAGTGAACTCACATGGAAGAGAAAAAATAGTGAAAAGCTAAAAGTAATATGTAATTTTGAATAATGCCAACATCATATCAACGATCGATAGATACAAGTGACACGAAATTTAGTCCTCTTAATCTAGTGATCATGTGTTTGATCTTTATATTCAAGAACGGAGGAGAAAACGTAAAAAAACAAAGGAAAATGTTAACTTGTGCTCTTAAGACACAAATTAAGGAATTAAATATAGAAATAATTTATTGAAATGTGTGCTTTACATTTAATCTTTAACTTTTTAATGAAATGAATGCAAAAAAATTTAGAATATTTATTCTTTTAGGTTTCTTAACATGTGCCATAAGGGCACAAGTTAACACTACCTAAAAAATAAGTACGGAGAAATTCTATAATCGGCGGTAAGAATTTCATATCTACAATATGATGATAACAAAACAAAAGAATAATACTTACGACACACTCTTTGACCTACTCTACTCTAATGCTAACACTAATGTACTCCCTCTGTCTCGTATTATAAAAAAAAAACACATTTATTAAGAAAACTAAAACATAATAGTTTGTAATATAGTTTTTTGTGTTATTTTTAAATAAGTTTTATAGAAAGATGTAAAAACAATTTTCATTGACAGTTGATTATAGAGAAAATGAAAAAGATAGTAAATTGAATGCACTTTGCATTTAATTTTCCTTCGGAAAAGATAATTTTTTGAAAAAAACATAATTAAATATGATAAAAGTTGGTCTTTTTTGCTTATAATTTGGGACAAAGAAAATTAGTTTTTTTTCTTATAATTTAGGACGGAGGGAGTACTCTATTTGAATCAACAGTGTGATTAATTTATAGTTTTGTGGACATCATTTTAGTTTATGGTCGATATGTAATTAATTTTCAATCATGTATGCGCAAATCGTTTTCTTTTTTTTTTTGACGTCAAAGACAATTTCATTAATGAAAGTCTGGCAATAAATCAAATGCCGAGACTGCAGAAATACAAGGCGGAGTTTCTTCAATCCATATGCAATCTAAATTCTTAAGAGCATATTTTGCTAAATAATGAGCACATTGGTTGGCTTCACGCCTAACATGCAAAAAATTTAAACTACGAAAACTACCCTTAAAACTAATACAATCTTGAATAATTGATCCAACATAGTTTGGAGATTGTTGGTGAGCATTCAACGCTAAAACCACATTAGAAGCATCTGATTCTGCTATAAGATTCAGAAAAAACATGTCTTTTGCAAATTCCAAACCCTTCCGCATAGCTAAAGCTTCTGCAACCTCTGAATCTGGTGATGAAAAGACTTGCCAGCAACTAGCACCAACGACAACACCTTCATTATCTCTCACCACAGCACCAATACCCCACTTATCACCCTCTATCGGACCTGCTGCATCAACATTAAGCTATAGAAACCACTAAAAGGAGGTGTCCAATGAACATCAGATATTGGCAAAATTGGACCTCCACTTAGTGTCTCCACCAACACTGTACTAGCACTCTTAAAATTCACAATAGATCTTTGTGCCTTTTGAACAGTGGCAGCCACATCAACATCAGTCCCCTCAAAACATTTCTTGTTTCTAGCACACCATATCTCATAACACAAGGCCAAAACATGGACTATAATATCCTCATCGACATCAATAATATTTTCCTCCAACCACTTATGAAAAGGAACATACCTGAAATCATGTGAATTAAATACCACACCTAAAGAAGAAGCAAACCATATCTGCTTTGACCAATGACACTCCATAAAGAGGTGTGAAATTGTCTCATTATGTTCCCCACAAAAAACACACAATGGATCGCTACTTATTCCTTTTTTAAAAAGATCATTTTTTACTGGTAGTTTTTTATGTAGAATCCTCCAAGAAAAGTGGATGTGTCTTGAAATACTTTTTATTTTCCATTATTTTTTCCACACTTGGTGATTATTGTCCTGCATTGAGCTATGTGAGCCAACTGCTTCACGCCTTGCCTTTAAGAAATGGTATGAACTCTTCACATAAATGGTATGTGCAAATCGTTTTCAAGTTTGTACTCATTGGTGTCGGTTTTTTTGGGTAGTCTATATATATATATATATATATATATATATATATATATATATATATATATATATATATATATATATTATTAAAGTCGATTTACACATGTCAAACTATAATACTCCGCTTCCTAACGTAATTTTTCTTTTTCGAATGCCAAAAATCCAACTAATTAGTACTCAGGTTACACAAATTGTTTTAAACCACCCCTTGTTTTAACAAATTGAAGAGTGAAATTGAGAAAAAAATATTACATTAAAACACAATATTTTTTTATATAAGATCAAAATATTTTTTTTTTACTATATTCAAATTGTTCCTTAATGTGGAGTGTTAATATTTTAATGGGATATAACTAATTTTTAATTGATAATTTAAATAATATTATAGCAACGATAAAATAGTATAATCAAGGGTAAAAGTGAAAGAAAAATACAACCCAAAAGGATGAAATCCGGCTCCTTAGAGTGTATACGAGACAATATCAACCGTTAATTTAACAAATTAACGGTAGATATTATAGATACATCGTAATAAATCACGAGTTTTTCATAATAACAAGTATTAATTTTTTCACTTTACACTTTACTCACTTTAGAGGATCCAGAAGGATGCATCTCATTTATATATTGTTATGGACTCATTTCAAAATTAAACAAATTTTTAGGGACTGTTCTAAAATAAACTTAATTTTGACTTTGACTAAAAAATAATTTATATTCATATTCTAATTGATATTTAAAAATAATTTCTAACTCAGATCAAAATAAGATATTTTTTTTTTGAAAAGGATGTTTTGAATTTTATTTTATTGTCAACTCAATATAATTTATTAAAAATTCATGTTATTAATCGTGAATTGTTATTTAATTTTAGTCTATGTGTACTGGATATTTTTTGTTACAAAGCTAAAGCAGAACAAAAAGAAGCAAGAAAGAAAAAGGACTAAAACATTATGCGAAATGAAGTTCCTGCATAGTGTGCTAACTGCTAAAAGGAGGTTTGATAAGTCTGGTGTGGAGAAGATCTATCTATACGATCCCTAAATTAGTAGTATAGTATTTTTTAAGAATAAAGGACAATAAAAAAAGGGTAATAGTCACTTTAGTCCTTGAATATGTAATGATTAACCATTTTAGTCATTCATTGTATCAAAATTTTAAAATAGTCCCTCATTGTGCATTCTGTTAGTCAAAATAGTCCTTGACACTAAAATAACTTCTCAGTGTTCACAATAACTCATTTCATATAGGGACTAAAATGACAATAAACATGTACTTATAAGAACTAATATGACAATAAGTAAGTATATTGGAGGACTAATCTGACAGTATTAATGAAATATTTTAATATTAAGGACTATTTTGACTAACAAAATGCATAATCAAGGACTATTTTGAAGTTTTGATACATTGAAGGACTATTTTGGCTACTCATTACAATTTCAGGGACCAAAGTGACTATTACCCCTAAAAAAAAAGGCATAATTACATGTTTGGTCCCTTATGTTTATTTTATATTTTAAGTTGGTTTTTATGTTTTAAAAGTTTTAAGTTGATCAAAAACGTTATTTACAATGGAATAAATTAGTCATTCCGTCATTTACCTGTTTGAATTTGACCGCACATGTGAACAAACACTTCGATAAATAAACTATTAAAAAGACATTTCTTCATTTGTTTATGTTTTAAAGTAAAAAATTCCATAGAATTGCTAGTTCATTTAAATGGAACATTTAGATCGATTTAATCGTGAGACACTATTCTTAAAAGATCCGTAGTCAAACTTTAGTGTGAAGTGAGATGGCATTAAAGCATATAGATTATTACGTGAGTAGACTGACGATCACATCTCACAGATCATGGATAAAGAGCTATCAAGTCTTCACATAAATATCAAGTCTCATAGACATGGGTGACCTAGATGAAATTTGCCCCTCTTATATTACATGAGAAATGTCTACGGCCCCGAATTGAATTGGACAAGGGTGACATGTTATGTCTTGTTTTCAATATAAACATGAAGACAAAATTCTAATTATACACAATCTCTTTATCACATAAAGATCTCATTCTTGTTACTTGGGTAATAGTGATGTGTTGTTAGTTATTGTTCACTGTTTATAATATTAAAATGTTTAATATTATTGCCAACGTTACAAGAACCTACATGGTCACACACAAAATGACAGTTAAACAAGATAAATAAGTGAGACTTATTACTTGGCGGTACGTTTAGTGAGTGGAGCAAATAGTTGGAAAACCAGCAAATGGGTTATTGGGCTTACACAAGCTCAATAACGCTTGACTTGCTGAACACACAAGTGGTTCTATAAATAGAACAATTGTGTTGAAGCAAGTACACACTTGACCTAATTCCCCTGTTCAAAAACCCTAGTTTTCTGAATCATAAAACTGCTCCCTTCTCTCCAAGCCTTCATTCGTAAACAGTGAGCACTATGAGTGAAGGAAGTTGTTCGTGTGGATTGGATAGAGGTGCTGGGTAGTACTTTCATTTGCTTCCATTTAAAGCAATTCAAATTTTCTTTTGCATGTTTGTAATCTTACTTTGCTTCATATTGTCATCACCCACATGTCCCTTCTGAAAGATTTCCCAGAGCATTATTTGGAGGTTGAAGTGTTTTCAATCTTTTGGAAATTTACGACATCAACACATTGATGAAGGAGAAACATAACCTTAAAATCCTTCTTTTTCAGTTCTTTATTAGTTGTGCGGTACTTTTGTTGTGTCATCTATCCTAATTCTTGCTATCAAGAACTGGAAGCTTTCCCCAAAATTTGTTTTCATGTTTATCCATCACACTTGTCATCTTCTAATTAATTAGCGAGTGTGGATACATGCGATTCTTGATGAATCTTGATTGAATGGAACTGAAGGCGATTGATACTCTTGGAACATTAGTGTGATGTTGGAAAATATACTTTGATCTTATGTTGTGTGAATTGAAAAAATAGAGTGTGGGGGTCCCACATAAAATAGAACACACACATTAGTAGTGTTTAAATTGCGGTATTTAATTTTAGATACTTAATAATAATAAAAATAATAGTAATTATTATTTTTATTCATGAATATCACTTCCCATAAATTTAGCTTATGGTGGTTGTGATAAGAATAAGAATTTAATTGAATTTCTTATATTTCCTTCATTCAAATCTAATAGTTTGTTTCCTCCACTTTTGTGGATTTGTTTCTTTTGATCCTATCCACAAGTGTTATTGAACTGATTAATGGATAAACTTCATTTTAACTTTATCCGTTAAGAGTATCTGTTGTCGCAATTTGTGCTAAAACAGTTACAAAATCTCTATATAAATAGAGGACTCCACTCAGTTCAAAAAACACACCAAATAGCACAGTTGATGCTTCCTGTGCGGTTTCTCTCTTCTCCCTCCGACTTGTGTTAACGAGTTTCTTTTGCTTCTACTCCTTTCTGTCCCTTCGGAATTAAGAGTGTTCTTAAGACCATAGTCCCTTTTTCGGTTTAATGTCCCTTCGGAATTAAGAGTGGTCTTAAGTTCATAGTCCCTTCGATAATTTAAGTCCCTTCGGAATAAAGAGTATTATTAAGATCATAGTCCCTTTCGTAATAATAATGTCCCGTCGGAATTATGAATGATCTTAACAGTATATAAATTATTTAAATATTTTTCTATTTGAGGAGAAATGGTGGTATCACCATATTTGAGTGGTCGTAGTACCATATTGAATGTTTGGAGAACTTAAAGGTTAGAATGGTGGAAACACCATATTTAAGTGATCTTAACACCATATAGAATGGTAATAATACCATATTAAAGTGGTTTCAGTATTAAAGAGTGGTCTTGGTACCATATTTGAATGTGTAAATCTCGAACGATTTTCTACAGTGCAGTAGTTAATCGAACAGTTGTAGCTGGGCTTGTTTTATCTTGGAGGCGGCGTGGTTGATAGTCTACCTTGCACAATTTTGGGTAGTGCCACGAAACGTCTTAAAGAGAGCGACCTGGTCGTGACTCAACCTAGTAACAACTTCGGTAGATAATAAAATTTGGAAAATCAAATACAACAATTTGGAAATCCAAAAACAACAGATACCAGTTGTTAGGATTGTAGAAAAAATAGAGAAAGGAAAAGTGAATTGTGAAAAGATAGTGTATATACAAATTTTTTTGGTCTATGCAACAACTCTACTTGCTATTTTTGTTGCTTGACTTCAGTAGTATATATACCTAGTGACGGATCCAGAAAATTTGAGTAGTGAGGGCAGTATTTAAAATAATGAATAAGTATATTCAATTTAGGTTTAAAATATTAAACTAAGTATGTTTTAAAAAATCAAACCAAGTAAAAGAAGAATAAAATTGGAATGAATTTAATTAGCGTACTCTATCGGTGTATAATTATTTTACACATACATCCAATAATGTGATGTTTCAAAGAAGACTATTTTTGACTAACAAAGTGCACAATCAATGACTATTTTGAAATTTTGATATATTTAGGGACTATTGTGACTATTTGTTACACATTTAGAAACCAAAATGATCATTACCCTATTATTATATTTTATTATACTTATAAATATATGGCATTAAAGAGGAAGAGACCATAACTAAGTCAAACTGCAAGCTAAAGCAACCAAGTAACATATATGAATGAAAAAATTAAAATTGGTGTGAGGGCATTGGCCCACATAGTTCTCTATGTGGGTCCGTCCCTGCATTTAGGGACTATTGTGACTATTTGTTACACATTTAGAAACCAAAATGATCATTACCCTATTATTATATTTTATTATACTTATAAATATATGATATTAAAGAGGAAGAGACCATAACTAAGAGTCAAACTGCAAGCTAAACCAACCAAGTAACATATATATGAATGAAAAAATTAAAATTGGTGTGAGGGCATTGGCCCACATAGCTCTCTATGTGGGTCCGTCCTAATATACCACATGATGATGATCTTTCAATATCATACATATGCCCAATACTTTCTAACTATGACATACCATTAGTTACTTGCATGACAAGTAAATTTTCCAATACTAACTAACTGTATACATTATAACAACTATATACCATATTAGTGAACCAGCCCATCGTTTGGATCTTCAGAATGATTTATTTCAAGTCCAAACATCTATATTTGAATTACAATTCAATAAAGACAGAGTTGTAGCTACAGTTTTAGGGTAAAAGACTTGTTGAATAGGACAAACGCAAGGCGAGGTCAATGTTTTAATTAGAAAAATACTTTCACACTTCATAAACTATGTAAAGTGTAACAAAAAGAGGTAGAAAAGGTGGAAGAAAAAATATAAGCGTAAAAAATTTAATAGAAATGTGATGATAAACAAATGTAAGAGACGTGTAATAAAATTTAAAAGTATATTAAAAGAGAAAATGTGAGAAATGTGATTAAAAAATAAAAAGAAAAGCATTTTAACGAGTTGTCAATTTTTAAGAAGAAAGCTAGGCCTCTCGTATACTAATTGACAATGACATGATTTATGGACCACTTCGAGAACAATCCTCGTGGTCATTATCTTAATTTATTTTAAACTAAGGCAGTGTTAACTTGTACCCTTAGGATACATGTTAATAAACTTTCTCTAAAATTTTGTGAATTTAAATAAATGATTAAAAAGTTAAATATTAAATGCAACGCACTCTCTCCAATTTTTTTTTTTGAAGTTTTAGATCTTCAACTATATTTCAAAATATTTGATGTTTTAGTATATTTAGTACTCCCTCCGTTTCAAAATACATGTCCATTTTGGAGAAATTTTTTGTTTCAAAATACATGTCCATTTGATAGTTTAAGGATACATTTTGTCTATTTTACCCTTGTTTACCAATTAATTGAATTCTAGATTTTCTCCACAATAATTATGTTCCACTAATAAATATTGACCCAATTTTAAGTGGATTTAATCATGCACTCTCCCAAGAAAGTAATCCATCGTGTGAACCAAGAAATTATTTTTCCATGACTACTGGACTCTCTAATTTGCTTATAAAAATGGCCAATTTATAATTAAAACTAAAAAAAACGACAGAAAACGACATCACTGCGGAGAAAGCGATGTACCAGTCACGTATACTAACAAAAAAGAGTTTAAGCAAATGAGAGTACATTAAATCATGTAGTTCTTGATTTAAATCAAATAGTGGCTCTTCATTTAAATCAAACAATGGTTCATCATTTAAATCAAATGGGAAAGCATTGAGATCCATAGCAAAATTTTGTTCTTCGTTAATGATATAAATTTGATAAATGAGTACCTAACTCTTATATATACTGAAATTATAAGTGTTTTTAAAAAAAATGATGGGAAATACAAATTTTAATTTAACTTTGGTGGTAAACATTTTAAGATTAGAGTATAAATAATGGAGGGAAGTTTTTCAATTGAGTTTAAAAAAAAAATTGATAACCGAAGCATATGCCATTTAGATAAGAGAAGTTGAAAAAAATTAGTATTGGCATGCCATTTTCCACACCACACCGCAGCAATAATCACGTCATTTACTAGTACTCCAAAATGGTATTGCCAGTATGTACTGGTATTGCCATTTGATTGACTTTAATTATTTTGGTATTGGGAGTAATTATGAGATGGTGTAAATAAATGTAAAATGGAGGAAATCAAAGACAAGGGTATAATAGGAACTTTTGTGTCAAACTAGCTACTCCTTGGTTACTGTAATTTCTCCAAAATGGACATATATTTTGAAACGGAGGGAGTAGTATTTTTTTCACAAGTTTACTTTTGTTGAAAAACACACTATAAAACTATTAAAGAAGTTGTGACTTTTGGCTTATCACATGTGAATTTAATCATAAGTAAATAAAGACATCTTACTCCAAAAATTTATGTCAATTTATGTCAAGAGTTAAAACATCAAAAGATAAAATTGAAGGAAGTACTAGTTCATTCAATTGTAATAATGTATTGTAATTATAGTTATTATCCAAAAAAAAATAACATTGCAATTGAATAGTTAAAAAAATCTTTAAATATTTGTATTATACTTTTATATGTCAATTCAATGAAATACATCACAACGGACCCACTTGAGTCGACAAAAAAAATACAACGTACCCACTTGTCCGAGTTAAGATCCCACTCAATTACATACTTGTAAATTAATAAACATCACCAAGTGTCCCTTGTCATTTATCTAAATTGTCTTTTTTGGAATTAATTAACTTGCATAATAACTTCATTTCATACCTTTCAACAAGAGGAAACCCCCACATATTGCACGTTTTTTTTGCTTCTATATACCATCATGGTCCTACTTCATTTTCTACATTTAACATCCACCATATCAACCTCATCCCCATCTATCCAACTTTTTTCGTACGTTACCATTAGTTTAATATTATGTACATTACTTTATCTTGGCTAAAATCCAACTCTTTAATCTTTCTTTTTTTCATCACACACACAATTGGTCCCTCAAACTGAGTCATAGCACACACTTTAGGACATAAATTTATAGGTGTTAGAAAATCTTGTATTCACACAGTCGACACATAAAATATCGTTTGATTGATATCAAACATTCTATATATTACACCTGATTCAGTAAATATATATATTTTTATCATATAAAACACCTGATTCAGATCATTGATCGAGATTGTCAACTGCCAAAATGGACTAATGTCTATATAATCCATTTTCCACTATATATTGATGCATGAAGAGTATTTAGTATCAACCTTAGAAAGCAAACCCACATAAAACAAGTAGCTAGTGGTAGCAAACTTTAGCAAACCTAGCTATTAGCAATGTTGAAGAGCCAAAAAGATTGGCCAGAGCCCATAATCCGAGTTCAATCCTTGTCTGAAGGCTGCATAGATTCAATCCCTGATAGATATATCAAGCCCCCAACTGATAGGCCAATTGTAGACACTTCTTCTTATGATGATATCAATATCCCAATCATAGACCTTGGAGGCTTAAATGGTGATGACCTTGATGTTCATGCTTCAATCCTTAAGCAAATTTCTGATGCTTGTCGTGATTGGGGTTTCTTCCAAATTGTAAACCATGGAGTGAGTCCTGATTTGATGGACAAAGCTAGGGAAACTTGGCGTCAATTCTTTCACTTGCCTATGGAGGCTAAGCAACAATATGCAAACTCTCCAACAACTTATGAAGGGTATGGAAGTAGACTTGGTGTTGAGAAAGGTGCTATTCTTGATTGGAGTGATTACTACTTCTTGCACTACCTTCCCCTTTCAGTCAAGGATTGCAACAAATGGCCTGCTTCTCCACAATCTTGCAGGTAATATAAGAGAACATTCTTCTCCCACCTCTCTTAGTTCTTACAAACTTCATCCCTCCGGATTTGTCAATCCCGAAGGCAAAAACATCATTTTTTTCTCTCTTTCAGATTCACTCGTGCAAACGCATGAGAAAAATGGTGTTTTTTCTCCGCTGGATTGACAGTCAATCCAGAGGAGTGTGGTTTTTTTATAAAACGGTAAGAGATTCGTAGTTTAATTAGTTAAGTTTTGAGAACTACACATCTATACTTTGTTGGGAGGCCCAATTATAGGAGTATTTTGCATATTGGGCTTTAATAGTTTGTCCAAAGGTTCTTTGTTCAAAGGGTATAAATCTAGGGATCTTTTTGTTTCTTCTATAATATTGAGTCTCTCATGCGTTCTATGCCGTTCGAATTATAAAATTCAAACAGCATAAAAAACTTATAAAATCCTCTCAAACACGTTAAAACATCTCAAGATTTTAAAATTTGAATAGGGTGTGTGAGAAACTCATAGAATAAAAAAAGTATCTCTCTTAAAACTATTGGACTTTCGCTTCACCTTACTTATAAGTTTTTATTTTTTTTAGAGAACCTTACTTATAAGTTTTTTTTTTTTGAGGGAAACCTTACTTATAAGTTATAAACCATTTTTGTCTCACATTTTATCCGATGTGCCACTTCATTTACAAAGACTTGAGTTCTCTCCTACATGTTGTTTGTCCAACAAAAATCCAACGCCAACTCTCTCTATTGGACAAACAGTCAAAATAAGAGAGAATCCAATTCTTTCAACATATAATTATATTTTTCATTTATGAGTGCATTTACTCTTAATTCAATTATGACCATAAAATCAGCTAGAGATGATCCAATTTGATTAATTATAGGTTAAATATGTGCAGGGAAGTGTTTGATGAGTATGGGAGAGAACTAGTGAAACTAAGTGGGAGATTAATGAAGGCTTTGTCATTAAACCTTGGATTAGAAGAAAAAATTCTTCAAAATGCATTTGGGGGTGAAGAGATAGGAGCATGCATGAGAGTGAATTTTTATCCAAAGTGTCCAAGGCCAGAATTGACATTAGGTTTATCATCACACTCTGACCCAGGAGGGATGACTATGTTGCTTCCAGATGACCAAGTGGCTGGTCTACAAGTTCGAAAATTTGATAATTGGATTACGGTCAACCCTGCTAGACATGCCTTCATCGTCAACATTGGTGACCAAATACAGGTAAAATTTAAGATTAAAATATCATATTTTTCTCTCACATAAATTATCCTAACTATAATATGTGGCTAGTATTCATGATAATTTAATACACGAATCTGCCCACGTGGAGAGACACATGGGAACTTGGGGATTGTTCTTTATGATTATTTTAAGTTTATTCTTCAAACAACAAATGGATACTATGCACATGTCTTTCTTAAAATGCACATGCTCTTTACGTACGATGTTGAAAAGGTTAGATAATTTAAATTTGGGATAAAATTAGGTGTATTTGTTCAAATATTTTATAACCATTATTTATGATTTTCTCAGGTCAATAATTTCAAAAAAAATGTATTATTACCCTAAATATTTATTTTAAATTGGAAAAAGTACACAATGTGACTAATTTTAATCCTTTATTTTTTTTTATTATCGAGTGAGATGATTAATTTCATATCCTTTATATTATGTTCTATTTTATTTTATATGAGTCTTGTTAACCAGTGCCCTCAAGGCAATAGTTAAGGAAACTATAAATAAAAAATTTGTCTTGAAAAATATAATTTTTAACTTTTGATTAAACAATAATTACACCACTTTTTATAAATAGTTATTTATTTTGGTTGATTAACCAATATCTTGAGTGTACTGTTTAACATTCTCCTTTTTATATATGCTAGTTTGCTGTGTACGTCATCACTTGCATCACCATATATAGTTTATATGCTTGGGATTTGTGATAAAAGATGAGTTTAGTAGTTGATTGATTCTTTTAACCTATCCTCATATTATTTTATGAAAAATGATATATTGACAACATTTTGGTTGTCCAACATCGTATATCTATACTATATAGATAATATATCATTTTTTAATTAGTTATTTCTCTTTCATATCGTCATATCAATGGTTATAATGGATGTATTTTTTGTACTAATTGTCCAAAAATTGTTGATTTTTAGATGTTCATGTAACATTACTCTTATTATATTAAAAAAAATTCTATACTATTGGAAATTACATTCACATGTCCACATAAATAGATAAACATTTAGCTAGAGTTATCACTTGAAGTCATAGGTTTTTTTTATTGGCAAGACATTTTAGTCAAGATAATTTTAGAAGCAACTAATGCACTTTATATCTCTAAAAGCTATATATGACTCTCAAAATACACATTCAGAGATACCAAAATCATAGATTTATCAGAAAGTATATGTATAGAAGTTTGATGTTTTTGGTTCGGACTGGAACGAAAGAAAAAAAAAACTAATTTAACAATTAATTACTAGTATTTTTTTTTGACAAGAAATTAATTACTAGTTAAGATTGGTCATCTCGGGAAGGAAAAAAAACATAATTCTTTTTCCCTATTGAGACTTGAGAGTGAAAAGAAGTTTCTCCCTCGTTTTAGTCTATGTATTACACCATTCGGTCACAAATATAAGCAAAAATCCATCTTTTAGATTCATTCAATAAATGATGTATATTGTCTACAATAAAGTCTACATACATTATTTATTGAATGAATCTAAAACATAGATTTTTGCTTATATTTATGACCGGAGGGTGTATATAGTAGCGAAAATGACAAAAAAAAAACTAAGCTTTAATTTTCTTAATTGTTTTATTGACAAGAGATAAAAATTATGTACTTATATTTATGAAAAATATGTCAGTAAAATGTTTTATAGAAATATCTTTTTTTAACATTTATAGATGTCATAATTTCTTTTTGATTTTTTTATTGACAGAACCATCCAGTTTAATACATATGCATATTTTTATAGAGATCGAATTATGTGATAGAATCATCTGATTTAATCCAATTTACTTATGCAGTTCGACAAGTGACTTAGTGGTTAGACCAGTGACCTCATTACCTTACCGAGTCGATGATCAATTCAATATTTAAGTACTAATTATTGTCCTCGTTATTTTAATTAAATTTGTCGTTTAATTTTTTTTATACTGTTAAAATTTACTAAAGTGAATAATGCTAACGTTGCCTCGTTTTCCATCCCATTTTTCCTTTCCCTCTTTGAGAGTATATGACTTTTTGAGGATATACTCCATATAACTATAAGTTGCATTAATTAATTGGTTAATTTGTTTGTGTCAATTGAACAGGTTCTAAGCAATGCAACATACAAGAGTGTGGAGCATAGAGTGATCGTGAATTCAGATCAAGAGAGACTTTCTCTTGCTTTTTTCTATAACCCAAGAAGTGATATACCCATTGAGCCATTAAAACAGCTTGTCACACCTGAAAGACCTGCACTCTACCCAGCAATGACCTTTGATGAATACAGACTCTTCATTAGAATGAGGGGTCCTTGTGGGAAATCTCAAGTTGAATCTATGAAGTCTTCAAAATAATATAATAATATTCATCATGCTCTAGGGTCATTCTATATTATATATTCCAATCCATTTCTATATATCTATCTATATTCATAAAATTGCACATTAATTATTATGAGCCATAGAGTAAAAAATAAATATTTATTGATATATACTGGGAAAAGTTGTTTTGTTCTTAGGTTTGAAATTAATAATGGCTACTAAAGCTTGAATGGATCCCACAAAGATTCTTCATTTTCTAGCTAGGTAGGTGGTGAGTATTATATTTTGTCATTGTCTCCCACTTCCCAACAGACGAGTTGTGGTGATGATGAAATACACCATAAGTTTTCATTGTATTGTACTACAAAACTAATTATTGAATTTCACTCTTTTCCTTTCCCACTTGTTTATAATTATATTATTGTTGTTCTCAAGTTTTTTTTTTTATCGTTTTTTTAATTTATATTTATGTATAGCAAATCGCACAAGTCAGAAAATAGTTATTATTGTTGTTCTCAATTTCCCACTTGTTTATTATTGTTGTTCTCATAATTATTTTAGTTGCAATAGTTATGCACGTGATCATTTTTGTTTTATGTTATCAAAGTAGAAAATGAAATTTATCTTACTTTTTTTTTTTAAAAGAAATTATTATATTACTTACATAGTACAAGTAAGGATTTCAATACAATCCAACATTTGAGACGTATTGTACTTGAGAGATGACACTCATCTTCCTACATTTCCATTATCATGTACTACCGACACCTAATTTTTTCGACGTTTCTAGATTCATCTCTCCTTCCATCTTTCCATTTATTTCACGAGTAATGATATTTGTACAACCAATTTTAGACAACTTTTGTGACAACCATTTTTTTCCCTCTTTTTATTGGACAAAAACAATAGAGAGAAAAAGAAGAGAGAATAAAAACACATGAGTATGATAGAGAGAGAGTTGTTCCAAAAGTTATCTAAAAATAGTTGTACAAATATCATTTCTCTTATTTCACTTTATGTTTGTTATACTCACCACCACCACCACAGCGTCGTTGAAGCTGTCACCCACAACAATTGATCTAAATGAAAAATAGAAATCACACATTCTCATAGATTCAATTGAATGAAAAATAATTTAATCACATCATTTAACTTTATTTAATTCTGTTATCTGTTAATTTTATTTTTTATTTATATGTGCGCACTCAAACATTTTTTATTTAGATTGTTCCTGAAGTACTGTAATTAAATTGTGTGAACTCTAACCACTAGCCTACTTGACAAAAAAAATATTCATTAATGTGGAGTATATATAGAAGAGATACTCATACTCTTTTACAAATGAGGCATTACAATTTACATTCCCAGGGAGCCTAGCGCGTTCGTCCTTGTTATCACTCTTCAATTCTATTGTTTGTTGTTCCTCTAGAGACTTGATAATTGAGAGGATTTTGTTGGTAGTTTTACCAACATTCAAGAACTTATTTTCTCCTATTTCTCTCTTTAATTTTATGACTCATTGAGTTGATGGTAAAGATTACGGTTTGATCAGCTCTTTACCTCAAAGCATGGTGAACTGAAATCTTCTTCTCCTCCTAGCTTGTTGTCAGTTTTGGGACTGATATAAAAACATGCATGTACTGTATTTTCGTTGTCTCTTGTAAATTTCTATTATATGTTTGAGTGAGCATAAAATTTGATCATGAAATTAGTAACATGCATACGACTATACAAGTGGTTTGTTGAGAAACTAACTCTTTTTTAGTTTTTAAAAACTTAAAAATTAAAAACTTGTTTGCTAAACTATTTTTAAAATTACAGTTTTGGAAACTGTTTTGAATTTTTTAGTTTTGGGGACTAAAAAACTAAAACATGTAAAATGATAACTATTGTGAGAAAATGACTTGTATATTTCAAAAACTGAAAACAAAAACTATTTCAAACAGGCCCTAAATCTGGAAATTTTTGGGTAAATAGCTTCGGTGCACAAATATTTCTTATGGCCTGAAGCACACTTGATAATGAAGCGGCTGCATGAATAAAGACGAGTATTCAAGTCACCCTCTATGAGCCAATTTGTTTTAGCATGTTATCTCAATACTTTTCATCTTGCACCATCAAAAGTATTGATATTTGGCTTCATTATTAATGTAACTTATATTATACGTTTCCTATTAATTCTATAATAAGAAATAATTATAATTATTATTAAAAATCCTATTTTCAATGGTTTAATATAAATTCATTTTAATATTTTATACTTGTATAGCCTTGTTCAGAAATTGGGGATGTTATTTTCCTTCTCTTATGAAATGAAAGAAATTGGGGGTCTTTTTTTTACATGTAATGAGAGGAGATGTCTCGATGAAAACTAACGGAAAGACGGATATTACATATCCGTCTATCCCCATTTTCTTGTATTTTGTTTTATTTAAATTTATTGTGGTTTTTAAACTCGAAAAAAAAAATATGATTGCTACGAGAAAATTTGTAGAAAAGAATATTCAACTCAACAACAGTTGTTTTTTTAAACTTTCTATAACTTATGCAGAGATTTATATTTAAATTTGGAAAAGGATTTGGGTTGCTAAGGGTAATTTTGTCTAGAAAATATTCCAACCCAAATATATTTAATTGTTTTTTTTAAGGACCCAAATCTATCTAATTGTTGGTTAACTTTGAAGTTTTCTTTATATAATAAAGGTATAGATGTATTTTGTTGTATTTATATTTTATTTTGTTTTTAAATTTGGAAAAAAAATTGATTGTTACTAGAAAATTTGTAGAAAAAACAATCAACTTAAAGATAGTTATTTTTTTTTCTTTCAAATTTTCGGCATAGGTTTAGATTTATATTTGAAAATAATTGAATTGCTAAGGATAATTTTTCGACCAAAATGTAGTTAATCGTGGTTTATTTTAAAGTTGCATTGATATAGGGACCTGTTTGGATTTGTTTATTTTTGAGCTTATGAAAATTAATTTATGCAAATAAGTAAACGTTTATATTAAATCATAAGTTCTCACTAACGAAAATCATATCTTCATAATATGTTTTTTTATAAACTACCTTAACAGACATATGAATAATACATAAAAACTTCTCTAACAGACATATGAATAATACATAAAAACTTCTCTATTTGTATAAAGTATTTTGCCTAAACTCAAAAATAAGTCAATACAAACTATAATGATATATGTTCTCTCTTATCTAACAAAGTTGGCCTAGCCGTCTTCATTTAATTAAAAAATATAAGATATCTATCTATGGTGATGGTCTTCATTCATCTAGTCTACCAGGTTTTTTTATCCTTTTTTTTTTAGGGGAGGTTTTTTATCATTTGTTGTCTAATTCATAAAAACTACTCTATTTGTTTAAAGTATTTTGCCTAAACTCAAAAATAAGTCAATACAAACCATAATGACATATGTTCTCTCTTATCTAACAAAGTTGGCCTAGCCGTCTTCATTTAATTAAAAAATATAAGATATTTATCTATGGTGACGGTCTTCATTCATCTAGTCTACTAGTTTTTTTTTTTTTGATACAAGTCTACTAGATTTTTTTTTATCTTTTTTTAGGGGAGGTTTTTTTTATCATTTGTTGTCTAATGTCTTCCTAAGAAAACAAAGGGTCTTGTTATTTGTTAACGAGTGCTCCCGAGCAGCACTCTTTAAGCATTTTTAATTAGGAAATTATTCTTTAAAAAACTTAAAAATTTCAATTTTCAATGCATTGAATACATAAATTTTCATAAAAAATTATCATTTAAGACCCTTAAAGAGTATCCCTGGAACACTCGTTAACATTAACATTTGTTGCTAAGTTACCCAAATTTCTTCTCTACTTTTACTCGTACATTTTCTCAAAATTCTATCTCATTCTATCTTACAGTTTACCAGTGAATATAAACGAAAACAATCCCTTCAATTCAATTTCATGTAAATTATTAGCTACATAAAAAAATGTAAATTATCAACTATCATTATTCCAATTTCATTTTTTTAAGGAACTAATCCAATTTCATTATTAAGCTCTCATTCTATTTAGCTAATTTTTTTGCAGTGATTGTACTTCTGTTTTAAAGAAAATAGAAGGCATGAGTTTTCCCAACAATAACTTGTAATTTAAATTAGCTTTTGTAAGTTAAGTGCTCGTTTGGATGCACGTCCAAGTGCATCAAACGTGAGTCTAGTCCTGCTAGAAGCAATTCTAATGCCAATTTATATGTTTGGCTATTTTTTTGTAATCGATTCCAACTGAAGCTCTGAGTTGCTTCTACATCAGATAGAATATTGATTCTAAGATTTATTGTGGTAATTTATAATGTTGCCCCTTTAACCTTTAACAATTATTTCGCTCAGTTCTTTGATAACCTATCTAATAACTAACTAGTTTTTTATTCATACCACGTTCTGCACTTGTAAATTGTATTGCACCACAATTTTTGTTTTTATCAAAATACTTGTATTTAATAATTAAGCAAATTCAATTTTGTTATTGCTCATTGTTTTAAAAAATTAATGATTTTTTATTTATGCAACATTAAATTAAATGATTATTTAAAATGGAAATGAAATATAGTTTTAAATACAATTAAAACCCCTTCTTCAAAAATACAATTAAAACCCATTTTGGTAATTTTACATCTAAAGTAATTTTATTTCAAATTATCCAAACAATATAAATTTATAAGAATCAATTTTACCGAATTATCCAAACATAAATCAATTTATCTTTAACTCACTTTTACTAAAAATCAATTATATCAAACTCAATTCTGGCTACCGCAGAACCAAACACACTAAATCTTTTTAAAATTATTTCGTTTAAATTCTCCCAAACTACTTTTTTCTATGAGAAAGGGATCCGTAAACACACGTATGTCCGATGTTCGACAACGTATAATAGTATTACCCGTGTAGGGGTGGGCATGGTTCGGTTAACCATATTAACCGAACCGAACCGTTTAAGGTTTGAAACTAACCGAACTGAACCAAAGTTATGGTTCGGTTAACCGTTTGCTTGCCTATTAACCGAACCGGACTGAACCAAAACCAAAATTTTGAACTAAAATGTATTTTTTATCCTTTTGCGAATTTAATTGTCTTTTTTTTTTCATTTTTAAATTTAATTGCCAATGATTGTACCAATTCAATGCTCTAAATAACAAATTTTTGAGATTCATTCTAAAAAAACAAACAAACTAGGATCTGATTATGTGGTTGATCCTAAGAAAAATAAGCATAACCATAACAGTATGGTTTATAAGGAGAATTTGAGGCTTAATGCTGTCAGTTTGGAAGTTACTGCTAATGCAAATGAGAACATAAAAGAGTCCTTTGAGGAAACTAATATTGTAGGCCACATGTGATGTATCTTTAAATTTGCTGGTATGCAGTGACATCTGATTTAAATTTGCATGAATCATCAGGCAAATGTCTCTTAGTGAATCGGTTATTAGTAATTATGTGACAATGAGTAGATCATTTATTGATTAATCTTAACAAAGTTTACTTAATCAATGCCGCTACAATCTCAACCTGATTAAGAAGCTTATTAGTTTAGAGTTAAAATTATAATCAAAATCTATTTTGAATAAGCTATTTAACATAAAATAAACTATTTTGAATAAGTTGTTTTTTAAAAAGAGATCGTTATAAGTTGTTTTGCATAAGATAAATTGTTTTAAATAAGTTGTTTTTTAAAAAGAGATCACTAAGTTGTTTTACGTAAATAGATACGGTTAATGGTTCGGTTCGGTTAACCGAAGTTATTAACGGTTCAGTTCGGTTAGTGAATTGTTATCAAAATAATGGTTTGGTTTGCGAATTGGTTAAATGGTTCAGTTAATTTTGATACGGTTTGATTCGGTTAACCGGTTCGAATTGGTTTTTGGTTATTTTTGCCCAGCCCTACCCGTGCACCTCTATTTTTTTAATATTTCTTTTCTTCGCCTCGGGTTGCATCTTAGGCTGAAATTTGAGGTTCGTTTATACGGTGTCGGAGAGTTTGTCAGTTTATTGGTTGTTCATATATCATGACTTGAAATACACTCCAAGTGCAAGAAACATGCACATGGAGTTGAAAAGATGTAATCAGGTCAATAATCACCCCATTTCTACTACATTGAATTGAACGCTGAAAAGAAGGAAATCGAAGATATCCACATTGATCATTAGGAAATGGAAGAATATGTATATGGAGTATTGCACTTACTTATTTAGGTTCTATTATGTAGATTTATTTAAATCAAATCTAATCAATTGCAAATGGGATATTTCTTATGTTTTTCTATGACTAATGTATGGAGTTGGTGCACCCCACACCGACCCTCTTGTTGGGAATACTTTTTTTTTTTTTTTTGTGGTTCTTGCATCCATTGTTTTCAGCAATTCATACTCTTTTGATTCATATTACCTGTTTTTGTGTATGGTGTCTATTATCCTTGTAACTTACTTGTTATTATGTAGGATATCTATCAAAATTTTGGCATCAAAGTAGCCTCCGATTAACATATATGGTGCAAAGTGCAAATATGTTCCATTGCGCCAACAGTCAAAAAATTACCAAGAACTCAGATTTTATTCCTCAACAATTTATTTGGTTGACAATGAAAGTTCATGATTCAATCACTAAACACAAACACCTCCTTTTTTGGTCTGCATTGATTTATTAATCTATTACATCAAGCAACAACTTACATAAACAAAGAAGACGTTTGATTTAAATATGCAAGGATAATCACACAAAGCACTAGCTGCAATTACATATTATACACAACTGAAACCTAGACAAAAAAACCCAACAAAATAATAGGGGTTACAGACTAAGATAGTTTCACTATATGCTACAGCTAAATTATACATCCAAATAGAGAAGACAACAATCACTGAAGGGTACTCAATCTAAAACTATCCTTGGTGGAAGGTGTACACTTGAAGCTTGCTCTGGACATGTGACAAGTTTCACAATAGAACTAGCGGTGAGATTGTATCTTCTTCGCGCTTCAGTGAATCCACCGCAGAGAACTCGCTGAACCCAGTTCTCCACCTCCGTATCACTGTCTGAGACGTATGCAGCTGCAAGCAATTGGTCCATGACTTCGGTTTGGATTTGTAAGGCACACTCGGACCCAAGAATTTTGTTGAAGTTATTTCTTACCAATTTCAACACTCTATCATCAAGGGAATCAAAATCATATGGTTTAAAAACAACTGTTTCATCAACCTGATTATACAAATCTTGCAACCAAAGGTTTTGGTTCTCAGTTGAGACATGTTCAAAGTTTCCATCATCTGTTTGTTTCTGTTCATTCTCATCAGCTGGAAGATTCAAATCTAAAAGCCGGTTTGATGTTGTATGTGCCCTTTTAGCCGTATCTGCGAGTAAATGGGAATCGTGAAGTTCACTGTCACCAATCAATTTTCGTTTGTTTATGAAATTTAGATTAGGAATGACATTTATTGAATTGTTAGCTACACCGATGCTTTGGTTTCTGATGTCTCTAACCATATGTTCAACTTTTATCTTGATACCTCTGCCCCTTACACTCAATATTCTTTCCTCAGAATAGTTGGAAGTTTCCCTTGTCTGCATCAAACTATTTTGGTAATCTAAGAAAGAAAAAACAAATATTGCATTGTTTACACTAACTTCTCGTCCATGTGAGTCTGTGATTTTTCCTGTCTTGATGGCTTGAGACAAACTGCTTTGAGCTACTATATCCGCTTTATCAACATTTTCAATGAAAACCACAGACAATGGTTTCTTGCAGCACTCATCTACGAGAAAATCAAGGTGAGACTTCCCTCTGAATTTCATACTGCATTCATTCATTTCTTTGGAACTCAGATCCACAAAAGTAAAGTTTTCCCGGCTTCCATACAGTAATTCAGCTAGAGAAACAGCAATTTTCTTTTTACCATGCCTATCGGGTCCAACAAAATTCATCCACTTGTCCCCACGCTGATTTAACCCATGGTCTTTAGCACTTTTTGTTGAACCACAAACTATTGTTTTAATAATAGCCCTTATGGCTTCATCTTGCCATCTTACCGCCTTCGAAAGAGCTTCAAAAAGAATTTTGGGATTTCTAGCATCATCAACTTGTCGATAATAGTCAAAAGTTAAGCAGGATGAAGATTGGGACGGATGCTTCCTGATAATCTCTTCATCCAAACTTAAGCTTGAAGTAAATCGATTAGGGATTTCCTTTGGAGGCTCCATTGTATATTGAACTGCAGGTTTTGTCAATTTATTGCTGGTAGGAAAGGAGCATATACCTAAGCCAAGATCCGTGGTTACTGAAGTCACAGATGTGGGAGACAGTTGACTACCATCGGACACACTTGAACTAGACATGTTGCATGATCTTAGGTCACCTGACTCAAGATCTTTTGCATTCTGGAACATATCAGTTAGATTTGGAATATTTTTCTCCTGCTTTGCCAAGAATAAAGAAGGAAAAGAATTGCTGGATTGTAATGCAGACATCGTTTGAACGCCAACAGGTGCATGAGAGTTGAGATTGATGTATTCTCTAGGTGATTTGTCTACGATTTTGCTGCTGTGGTTGTCGGCGTCTTCGTTTTTGTTGTCAGCACAATGAAATCCCACAACAGTAGGACAAGTGTTTGCCTTGGGAATTCGCTGATGCAGAACTTGGCATATGTTGTCCAAGTTATTACGCGGCGTACCAGATTCACTAATATCCACCAAACCACCATCGTCTTTGGTCTGCGCTGAATGAAAGAAAAATGGTTTTTTACACAAACAAAAAGAAAAGGTCTTCACTATTAAAGTATAAATCAATGGACAGATCATAGAGTTGCCACGGTTTTTATACAAATAATTATACTGAATTCAGTTAATTTAACTGAACCCTACACACCTTAACAGTCAATGTTTTTGCTGTGCCAAATTCTTTAGTCTTCAACCATTGAGGTAAGTTAGACGGGTATGGATCAGGAGCTGAAACCGAAAATCTTTCATTTGAAGCACCAAGAACTTCATGTTCACATTTTTCACCATATTGATTATCATGAGGAAAACAACCAAATGAACCATTTAGCGGACCTCTCAAATCGGACTGTGATGAAAAAAAGCCACCAAGTGGTACAAATGAATCCATTAAGCTGTACAACAAAAAAAAAATGTTTTAAGACAAAAAACATAAGAAACTAAATACTACTATGTGAAAGATGCAGTCAATTTATTTATCATTCATAATAACAAAAAATTAGTGATAATCATAGTAATTGGATCACAAAGCTGCAATCCATCTCCAAGCTTATCGATGTTAGCAAGTTAATTACAAGAAAGACGAAATTTCAGTATCTCTTCTAGCTGCAGCCCAAATTTAATGGAATCGGAACGTGTAAACGGCTGTCGTCAAACTCAAGTTGCAAAAACAAAGTTTGGATTGAAAGAAGAACCATTAGAGAGGCTGTTGCTTCAAACTCATACCAAATATAATTTCACATAAATTACATCATAAACAGAAACATTAAAATCCAACATCCAACATCCAACATATGATACAAATAAGATACATAAAGACTAAGCTTCAAAACTTGATACTATTAAAATATAATAAAGGGCACAGGCTTGTCACAAAGATTTAAGACCAAAGATAAAGAAATGAATTTTTTTTATTAAAAAATAGAAGTAGCAAGCAATTAAAATATTTGCAAGCAAAAACATAACAAGAGACATAAACATAATAAATAAACACAAGAGAGATATCATATGATATGATATATATACCTGGACCTTGGTCTCTGATATGATTCAGAAGCCTTAACAGAAGTAATAGGAAGAATCTGCAAATCCCAATCTTTCTCCACAGAAGGAAATCCACCCAGAAATTTCAAGTAACTTTCATAACTATCAGCAGCACCCACCAACCAAAACTTATCATAATGAATCTTCAACAATTTCCCTAATTCCTCAACAACACCTTCAACAAATCCACTATCATCATCGTTCACAATAGACTTCAACTCCCCGAAACTCACTATAACACCCGGTCCCACACACTCCTCCGCTATGGCAGCAATCTGCTTTAACTTCAAACTCACCACCTCGCAGTCACCACTCTCTAACTCCTTCC
Organism: Medicago sativa; assembly: GCF_051527215.1. NCBI lineage: Eukaryota > Viridiplantae > Streptophyta > Magnoliopsida > Fabales > Fabaceae > Medicago > Medicago sativa. Next base: position 72,564,671 of record NC_140751.1, on the reverse strand, counting down.
CAATACAAATCACACGCAACCCGGCAAGTTCCAAAGGTAAAACTCCTTCTCTCCGCTTCTCCACTGCCTCGGTAAAGCTTCTCAGAGCATCGTTACCACATGCTCCGAGAAGCAGAGGATTTTTCCCTTTACTCCGAACAAGAATCTCCCCAATTCTCCGGAAGTTCTCATCTACATCCTCGTTACCATCACCAACCCCGGATAAAAACGGAAAGCCTAATCCAAATCCAAACCCAGCCCCCCGGCGTGGCTGCTCCGGCAGGTTACACAGAAAAACCGGTGGACCACGACGGAAGAGATGCGGAAGTGGCCGGAGAATTGCAAGCTTAATCTCAGAGCTTCGAAAACCGGCTTCAGCGAAAACTCTACTAACAACCGGGTCATCAAGAACAGACAAAACCAAATGCTGCAACTCAACTTTAACAGAACTAACAGAAAACGTTTGTTGATTCTGCAACTGTTGCTGTTGATGATAGAAATGGAAATTATCAGGATGACGCCGTTGATTCGCCTGAGATCGTTTAATCGCCGCCATAAGCGAATTCGAAACCGGTGGTTCATGATCAGAGGAAACGTTGTTATGCGAAGAAGGTGAACGGTCAAGTGAAACCGAGAGACAAAGATCGAGTGCTTTGAACTGTAAGCGTGGTGAGTAAGCAGAGTTTCTCGAACGAGAACAAGCGTCACGGAGAATTGAAGAAGATGGAAGGGATAATAAAGCGGATATTGCGTGAAGCGATGTTGTTTGTGCATGTCCGCGGCGTTTAGCGACGGCTACTGCGTCGTTTAAAGCTTGGATTGCTTCTGGTGTTAAGCATTGTCTTGCTGATGATACTGGTGTTGGCATCGTTTGAAGTTTGTATTCATAAAACGATGGAACAAATAATTAAATAACTAGAAATTTTGATATTAATGATGGAAGAAGATGAGGTTTATAAATTAGAAAAGTGGTTTTATGTTCTGAAGTGAGTACTGAGTAGTAGTATAATTTTGCACTTTGCCATTTGAAGAGGTTATATAAATATTATAATAATCAACTGTGTGGAGTGGAGTACCAGTAGTAAGGACTAAGTGATGGAAATTTGATATCTAGAAGAATATTTTTATGGATTTATTTGTAAAAACATACTAAGATGATCGATTAATTTGGATGACCAATTTTACTATCTAGATATTTAGTTGAAGTCAGATTAAAGTCTGATGGAGAATCAAATCTAAGACGTAGAGATTAACACATTTTTAGATTTCAAGTTTTTTCCACCATATCAACCATCGATTTGATTGATTAATTAAGGAACAGTATGTATAATTATTAACTTAATCTATGATTAAGTGGTTAGTGAAGGGAGATGATAATTAATGAGGATAATGTTGATGGTTAATTAATGTGTGGGAACAATGGGAGTGTTGTGAAAATGGTGGGGCTAGAAAAGATGGTGAGATTGATTCAATGAGTGAACAATGAGGACATATTCTTTTCTTTCTGTCGATAATAATATTCCAACAACATTATTATTTATGTGTATTCTATACGTATAGTTATTAGATTAGAATCGTTTTTTATTTAGGGGGTACAAGATTGAGTTTGAGAGAGATTTGTTTGTCGATTAATGTGTCTTGCTTGCTTGCGATTAAGAGATGGTGGAGTTGAGTATCAAAGTGTTTACGTATTAATTCTAGTCGTCGTCTTCATCATCATGTTTATGGTTGCTTTTCTATTTTATTTTCATGAGTGAGAGAGAGAAAAATAAGAGATGCTTCGTCCACTTACTTTATGAGTGGACCAACAACCACAGTCACCCTCTGCTCACGTATAGCTCTTCTTTTTCTTGTTATTCTAGGAGCATACATGGCAAGCATCCTCAAAAGAAAATTTTCATCCGGTAGAAATAATTGTATAACTATTTTATGATGTCTATGTGTTTAACTCGTTTCCTACGTAAGGGATAATGTATGATATACGTTGGGGGTTAGGGTTTGAATTTGGACACCTTAATTCATTTTTAACGTGAATTTCTCTGGTCGTTATGTTACTTAACAATAAAAATACTATTTTATGATAATTTTTTTAACAATAGGGAGATAAAGGAATAGAGATTAATAAGATTGTCTCAAAATTGTCAAAATAATGGTTATTCGAATATCATTATTCAAAAACAATAGAGAAATAAAGGAAGGGATGATAAGAATATAATGTTAGTATGAGAGATAAAATGTTGAAAAGTTGTGCAAAAATGGTTGTATAAATATCATTTCTCTATGTTTTTACTATCTATCTATCTCTCTATCTCTCTCTCTTTCTCTATTGTTTTTTATCAATAAAAAGAAGAAAGAGGATGTTGTCGCAAAATATCTCATAAGTCATGCTACTAGATATCCATCTCCAAGCTCAAATACGTAGTACTGTTGTAGGAACGATACAAATACACAAATATAAAAACTTTTAAAATTTAGAATACGATACAACTAAAATACATTAGCAAAAAATTTATAATAAAACTTATATGCATGTACAATTATTGTCTCAAAGTGGGCATTCATTGAACTCACACATCGGTTATTGAGAAGAAAAAAAGTAGACGGTTATTATAAATATAGATGGTTATAAGAGGATTCCAATTTTTTCCGTGGAAAAATTGAAATTGAGATATTTACAATTTTATCCTTGTAAAAATTGCATTTGTGTGAGAAAGTTAAGAGAATTTGCAATTTTTTTTCCAAAAAATCATATGAAAAGGTTTTCAATTTTCTTTTGTAAAAATGACCGTTTGAGTGATAAATATTTTGATGATTTCCTCAAAAAATAAAAAATGTTGAAAGATATGTGGATGTAGGTATGAAGTGTTGAACCACAAAGTTTTTTTTTTTTTTTTCTTCTTTTGTGGTTGTGCTTCCTCTTTATAAAGATTTTCTTTTGTTAATTTTCAAACAAGCATACATGAAAGATATTCTTCATTAATATACAATGATAAAGATCATAGTTTACATAAAATAAAACTTATGATCAAAATATGGTTAATTAAGTAAATTGTCCTTATTTTCTAAAAAAAAGAGTAAATTGTCCCTATAAATAATTAGAATTTTGTTTTTAATCCCTAAAAAAATCGCACTTTTTAGTTAATATAAAATCTTCCATCAACATTTTTATTTCGTGTAATTTTCCATCAACAATTCTAATCTCTAAAAAATGATAAAGAAAAATGTTACGGGGCTAGTATGATTCTTTGGAGGGATTAAAAACGAAATTATATTTACACGTATAGTTTACTTAATTAACTCAAATGTTCCTTACCTGAACGTTCAAGAAAATACTGATACATTTGTAATGCTTGCACATATATGGGGGTTGGGTCCTATCTTTTTTTTTGATCAGCAAATATTATTAAACGTCATCCTCGCAAGACGCAAGGTATGGACGAAACAAGATACAAATGGTGCCGCATATAGACGGTACACCATTTGATATGGTCACATGACAATATTAAGAAACTCAGTATTGTGATCTCTATTAGCATGTAGCTTAATTGGTGTGCTAGAAATGTTAAGATTTTTTTAGGATAGTAACACATCTCTTATTAACTTATTATAAAATGTTAATTATATGACGCATGATGTTGCTCATGCTTTTAGTGACACGGGTAAGGAGAGTACAAAACATTGGGGTCAATTTATCGTTTGGTAAAGAGGACCATCTCGTACATTTATTCTTAATATGAATGGCAGTGCTCAACCCAACCCAAGAATGGAAGATTTTGGTGGCTTAATTAGAGACTCCAATGGAGGTTTTATGCATGGATTCCAAGGTAATATTGGTTACTCGAATATTCTTTATGCTGAAATATTGACTTTGCTTCACATGATTCGAATTTGTTTGGAGGATGGCTTGAGAAACATCATATGTTACATTGATTTCATTCATACTACTCATCTCGTACATTATGTAGATGTCTTCACTCACCACTACGAGAATGAGATAGCTACTATAAGAAAATACATGGATAACGATTGGGCTTTTCAACTTTGTCACACTCTCAGGAAGGGCATACGTGTGCTGACTTTTTAGTCGAAGTTGGAACAAGGTCTACCAATGATCTCATGACTATTCTTGATCCTACGGCTAAGCTTCGCTTGCTTCTTATGGTAGACAACATGTGTGTTAGTTATTCCCGTGGTCATTAATTTTTTTTGTTTGGTTTTTGTTTTGTTTTTGCTTTCCTTTTTTCATGTAACCAAAAAAATAAAATATATGAGGTTGGATAGCTCAATTAGTTTTAGCTATAATTTATGGAGTTGGAGGTCTGAGGTTCAAATTATAACAAAGAGAAAAAACTTCCTTCAAAAAACAAAGAGAAAAAACTAATGTAATTATTAAGATGCTGCGATATGTTTGATAAAGAGAAAGGAAAAAAAACTAACGTAAGCTCCTGCTGGTAAAGATGTACATATGTGTAGGTGCTAGTCGCAATCCTTATGAATGCATCTATGATTTCCTGTATCACCTTGCTATCTAAGAACCAGTGAATAAATCAACCAATTTATTCTTTAAAAAAAAAACAAAAAAGAAAATCAACCAGTTTATCGACAATTATGCTTTTTTACTGCTGCCCACTTACTTACCATTTGCGTTTACTAAGCGATAATAATGGGGAGTTTTTTTTATTAAGTGAAAGTGCATATAATTGATTCAAATCCACCCACAGCGCCCATTTTGTCAACAAAAAATAATTTCCACCAAGCCCAAAATATATTTTTTATTGAATTCATTATTATGCACTAATCGGTGTTACCGTATAATTAAATTCAAAGTGTTAAATCAAGTTCAGATTATGAAAGAACAAGGTATTGGGCACATTCAAGTGCATATGAAATTTGCGAGAAGTTGAAGTTCTGACACAGACTCTAAAGAGTAGAAACATCTGAAGGACTCAGACTCTGAAGGTCAAAAGACTCTGAAGAAGTGAAGCTTCCGAAGACTCAGACTCTGAAGGCCACGTCAGCATCAGAAGCCTCTGACTGATTTTGTCGTCTTATGATGGAAGGTTATTATCAGATTCTAATAGTACAATTTGTCTTCTTCTGATCACGTGCATAATTAAAAAAAAAACTTCAAGGATGAATGGAATAAAACAGGTAATTCCTTTTGAAGCAAAGGAGTTTCAAATGAACTTTCAACGTTATTAACCAAATCAAGAAACATTTCAACATCTCTAATCAGGTTTCTCAAACACTCAAATTGATGCATTGGCACTATCCAACGTTTCGCAAATTTTCCTCTATTCAAGGAGCCAAAGACTTGAAGAATAAATAACAACTCTCTAAACTTTTGAAAGTCTCTTACTCTGTCAAAATTAAAAGTGCACAAACACTTAAAGAATTTCTTATAAACTTTTATATCTTAGAAATTCTTAAGACTTAGAGTTCAATCTGAATTGTATTGATTACACCTCTGATTGTATTACAAGTGTAAAACTCAAACAATCTTTTATTTGATTAAGTTAGCTAGATTGTAGAAGTCTCTTTCAATTATGATTGAGCAGAGGAAATCTCCTTCTTGTGTGATTGAGCAATAGAAGTATCTTGTTTATGTGATTGAGCATTTGTACTCTTAGTAATTATAGTGAAAATCCTTTGGAAGTGCAAGGGAACTAGACTACTCTCGGTTTGTGAGAGGAACTAGTATAAATTGCTCTGTGTCATTTCTCTCTCTCTCTCTCTCTCTCTCTCTCTCTCTCTCTCTCTCTCTCTCTCTCTCTCTCTCTCTCTCTCTCTCTCTCTCTCTCTCCTCTGAACTCAACTGTGTTTTCAGCTTCAGACTTTGACACATTTTGCAAACACTTAAAAAAAGTTTTGAAAAAGTCAACACAATTCAACTCATTTCTTGTGTTTTTCTCACATTTAAAATACTCAAATTTCCAATGCATTGAATGCATAAATTTTTATAAAAAAAATGAACCACTCGTTATCATTTCCCTTGAAAAAACACAGTGTTGCGTAAAAAAACAGTGATAATTAATAATAATGAGAGAAATGATCAATTACTACTTTTTCTAAGTGAAATGAGAGAAATAAAAATATGATACACTAGTTATAGGTTCAAACATTGCTTGAAGTAACATAGGAAAAAAAATACTACAAATTCCTATAAGAATGATTTGCACCAAAACAGTTTTATTGCAACTATACGAATTTATAGTCTGGCATTAGCTAATGTCGGTTTTAAATACTACATATTAATTTTTTTTTTGGACAGGAGTATACATTTTTTTTAGTTTGAGTTCTCATCTGTTTTATTTTAAAGACATATTGTTTTTTCTTTTCTTTTTCACACAACTAAATTTTATAGTCAAAACTCAAACTCCTAATTATAGTCAAAGTCAGATTCCACTTTCCAGTCTATGTAGTTGAATGAGCTGGTCCGATCGGGTTCTTTTATTACCTTAAAGACTAATAATATCACAATCCACTTTTATTTTGGTCTTACTAAAATACTCCTATTACTTATAAACAAAACAAGAAAAATAAAAGGAAAGATATTAATGAGTCAAAAGTCTCGTGGAATAAGGTTTAGGTAGAATGGGAGGGCAAAGAAAGAACCTTACATCCACCACCACACACATCCCATTCATTCGTCCTTCCAAAATTTTGATGTCAAATATCTTATATATCTTATATATTTACTAAAACTTAACCCGTAAAGCTAACCCCAAACCTAATTTTTTCCCCCCATTTTTTCATCCACTTTTCTAAACCATTGGATCTTGCGCATTTAGGCGCCATTCAATTTTAGCCATTGATCATATTATATTTATCTCTTCTATTTTCCGAAACAACTATTTCATATTTATCTCTTCTATTTTCCGAAACAACTATTTCATATTTATCTCTAATTATAATTTTGGTCATATCCGAAATTTGTTATCAATTCACTTAAATCCGAAATTTGTTTTCCTATAGTTTTGGCCATCCGAATCCTTATTTATTAATTAACCTAACAAATTTCCCTTTCAAAAAAAAAATTAACCTAACAAATTTCATTCGTATCCTCCTTTTTTTTTTTTTGAAACAAATATTTTCTACACTTTTATGATTGCAATTTAACATAACAAATTCCATCTAAAAAAATGCATCGCACAAATTTTATTCTTATCCTCGCCTTTTTTTTATGAAGCAAATATTTTGGTTATATATACGAAGCCCTAAACCTGTTTCTCTCGATAAAAATAAACCCTAAACCGTGGTAAATGCTTAATCCGTAAAGCTAACCCTAAACCTAATTTTTCCCCCCATTTTTTCATCCACTTTTCTAAGCCATTGGATCTTGCGCATTTAGGCGTCATTCAATTTTAGCCATTGATCATATTATATTTATCTCTTCTATTTTCCAAAACAACTATTTCGTATTTATCTCTTCTATTTTCCGAAACAACTATTTCATATTTATCTCTAATTATAATTTTGGTCATATCCGAAATTTGTTATCAATTCACTTAAATCCGAAATTTGTTTTCCTATAGTTTTGGCCATCCGAATCCTTATTTATTAATTAACCTAACAAATTTCCCTTTCAAAAAAAAAAAATTAACCTAACAAATTTCATTCGTATCCTCCTTTTTTTTTTTTGAAACAAATATTTTCTACACTTTTACGATTGCAATTTAACATAACAAATTCCATCTAAAAAAATGCATCGCACAAATTTTATTCTTATCCTCGCCTTTTTTTTATGAAGCAAATATTTTGGTTATATATACGAAGCCCTAAACCTGTTTCTCTCGATAAAAATAAACCCTAAACCGTGGTAAATGCTTAATCCGTAAAGCTAACCCTAAACCTAATTTTTTCCCCCCATTTTTTCATCCACTTTACTAAGAACACAAAGGTGTTGTTTGTTACTTCTTTCTTTCATACGGTATAACTATAAATACACATGACCATGGCTGTGAATGTCACCTTCATCCTTGAATTTTCTTATCCATGAAAAAGAAGAAGAAATGGTAGGTGAGAAAGCATGAGTGTGGCCTGATAAATTCTTTCTAAAGAGGACCATAGTTTTTTTTTTCTTTTGATAATAAGTGGTTTGTTGTTGTTCATGTTGTAAGATGTTGAACTGCTCACATCGTTGTTTGTGTTTTAGATGAAGATTGTCACGTGCGCCCCTTCCCATTACCTTTTTCTTTTTTGTTTCTTTAATTATAATATACACATGTGGCTTTTTCTTTTAAATTTAATTGAAAAATAATGCATGTGGCGTCCAACTCACTTAAGTGATGAGCCACGTGGGCGTTGATAGAGTCAAGATTAAGGGGACCTTAAAGTTGAAAAAAAAGGGTAAACTTAGGGGGTTAAAAAGTGGTTTTTTTAATAGGGGACCAAAATTGCAACTATGATAAAGTTAGGGGCCAAAAGTGCGTTTAAGTCTTTTAAATAAGATTTGGGTAGAAGAAAATCCAAAAGAAATTTGGGATCCATTTCCAATTAATATAATCCTTCTTTTATTTTTCAAAAAAAATATATAAAATCAATTCAATCAAACTCAATTTTGGTCACCGCATAATCAAACACATGCATAGTAGCTTCTAAAATTGTTTAGTTTAAGTCGATTCTCCAACATGGGTATAATCCGTTGTCGCCCTTTATCATATTTATATTCATGATTTCATATTACTATGATATTTAACTATTGTTATTGTCACACTAAATATCGTATAAGAAATTTTCCCTTTTCTTAACCATTAATTAAAATAATATTTAAACGAATTTAAAAAACACGGTAATAAAATATAGTATATATAGACATAATTATATTTTTAATTTTTAATTTATTTACATACTTTATATTTTACTTATTACAATTTATAGTTTCTTTATCTATATCTAATGAAATTTTATGTTTATAAATAAATATGTTTAGTTCCTATAAAATCACGACATTTTTAAGTTTACTCTGGAATTTTAAACGGTTACGTGACTATTCATTTGTTTGCTAACAAATCTGTGTGCTGGTATTCTCCTAATATAATTTTTGGTATACTTTTTTAATTTTATAATTGAAACTATGGTTCCCTTACTAAATTAGTTACTAATCAATCAATGTATGGTAACTGATCTGTTCGGTGAGGAATCGATGGAGGCAACAGTGGTGAAAAGGGTTCTGATACAGTGGCGATGAGTCTTTACGGTGGAATGGAAGGTGCATGCAGGCACGTTAGCTCTACGAGACTAAAGTCAGTAGAGAAACAAATACAATTAATAACTCCGACGATGGATCTGTTGTTGAGCTTAGTGTGGATTGTGCTGCGCCAAACAATTCAAATGTTCAGATGGTAATTATTACATTAATCTTTCATGAGTCCGTAAAGGTTTAATCTGTAACACAATTGATCAAATTGTTTGCCGCCAATGTCTGCAGGATGTACCAGAGGCTGAGGACTCATGCAGAAATACATGTGTGATTGACACACCAACCACCAAAACAGGTGCTAAGAGGTCCTCTAAAAGCATTGACTATGTGGCTGTTGATGATGATGAAGCTAGCCAGACGTCGGCCACAAAACCTACCAGAGTTGTTCGTGTCAAAATTGAGCACAAGGACGACAAAGATGTTTAGCTTGCTCGAATGCTAGAGCCGTTTGCTTTGTTATCGAATTCCTTCAATCTGCATAAATCAGACATTAAATAATCTGTGTTTTTTCCTTTTGTTTTTTACAGTTTGGTTTTTAATTTTCTTCAAGTTGCTGTGTCGGCTATATTTACTTAGCTAAGGAAACTTTTTCCAGTCCACCTAAATAAATTTATTCATTGCCATAAGTATTAATTCAACAATTTATTATCATTGTCTTTTATTAGCGCTTCGACCTCTAAATGTACGAAATTTATTTTTAGATTTACCTCCGGAAGGTGTTAATATTTTTCTGAATGTTAGATAGTCATTCACCAAGTTGGTATGCTTGATGAAGAAAACCCAATACTGATTTGGCTTGAGTAACTAGATCCCACGCATTCACATGTTAAATTAAAAGTACAGATTGATAAAACCAAGTTAGTATGCTTGCCTTTGCTTAGTATGTGTTTAAGCGAAGGAACATTTTATAATGTTTTAAACAAGTATGTAACAGATCATTAAAAAATTTAAAATTTTAAGCATAATTAAATAAATTTTAATTTAATAGGGACTAAACTACGTGCTGAAATTTTTTATAGAAACCAAAATCTATCAAAAAAATTTACGAGGACTAAAAACTAAATTTGATATATTTATAGGGACTAAAAACTTTATTAATTATTCGTTTTATTATGTATCAAATTATTCCTGCCCGTGAGACCCGTGCGTTGCACGGGTCGGCGTTCTAGTTTTTTTTAACATTAATACTTTATTTTTTTAATGTAATTTTAAATTATATATAAATTATAGAAGAAATAACAAAAATAAATATATATGATGTACTACCTCCGTCCCGGTATAATTGACCTACTTTGGTTTTTCACACAGATTAAGAAAAGTGTATAAATAAAGGGGAAAGTGGAATATATTGTATTGGGAATGATAAAAGTAGTATTCCCTCCGGTCCTTATTATAAGAAAAAGTTGACTTTTTAGGTTCATTGTGTAAGTGATGTATCTAGTCTATATTTATAACAAGATACATTAATTAATCTATGAACCAAAAAAGTCAATTGTTTCTTATAATAAGGACCGGAGGGAGTATTATTTAGTGTTATATTGTATTGGGAATGATGAAAGTTGTATTGAAAATTGAAATGGATCAGTTATTTTGAGACACTTTTTTTTAAAAAATGGGTCAGTTATTCCGAGACGGAGGGAGTATATATTTTGATTTTTCAAATAATATCCTGTCAAATAGAAGCTATGACACAGAAACACCACTGCTTTTGAGGGTGGCCAGAAGAAGCATCTCCTATCACACTCACATTGCTTTTCACATTTATTTTCCACTTTCTTTCTCATACCCCACCAAGGGGAATGGTTAAAAGGCTATGGATTTGACATGCATATTTATTGTTACCTTATTTGTTTAGCTTTTGCCAACGTTTTCACCTTCTTTTCTTTCTTTGTCTTTTATAATCATTTTTTTTTCTTCTTCTCAATGTAACAAATTAAATAGGCTTGATTGGGGACCTTATACCTCCAACTATAGATACACTAATACGGAGTAATAGATATGAACTTTCTCAGTGCCTACGAAACCCTCTCATTGCTCACACACACAATGCTATGTTATCATAGTTGACTCCATTAGTGTGCACGTTCAAACTAGCTACTTGATGACAAAAATTGCACTATTCCTTCTTCTTTAATATCTATTCATCTTTTTAATTTAGCTATCTTCACAACTTTAAAAAAAAAATAGTATTACCGACAAAATTTAGATCACAAAAGTGAAACAGTCTCAAACATCAGAAGTGCCAGTAGATACTTAAATTCTTTAACTATTTGATCTAGGGTTCGATTCCAAGTCGACGCATGTGTAAAAACTTATGTTGGATTGACACATGTCCAAGAACTATTGAACAACTTGAAAATTCATGCATGTATAGAGAACTACAAAAAATAATAGTTATATGAAGGAGAAACACTTGTGTGGACCAGGACCAAGAATTTTTGGTTTGGTCACACACACAAGTTTTTTCCTTCTCTCTCTTCTTTTCTCTCTTCTCCATTTTCTCTCTCTTCTTTCTTCTCTCTCTTCTCTTTTTTCTCTTTGTGTGACCAAAGACCACTTGTGTGGACCAGGACCACAAAAAGATTTTCTCTATATGAAGATACAGCTGAGCTAATAAAAGTAAAATGAAATGAGAGAAACTAGGATGCGATTGACACCAATCAAGGGAGTAAAGCGTGAGAGGGAAAGGAGAGCAGCATAGGATTCGTAGGACAGAGTTTGAAAATGAGAGGAAGATTGCTTTCAGAAAGACAACATATGAAGACAAACCAAAAAATCCAAGTGTCATGCCACGAAATGAGAAGTTGAGGGGGGCACAAATGCATCACTGTATGTTCTGGGAGAAAAAGATTTTTCACTTGTTACTTTATTTTTATTTAATTTGCTAACCAATAATAGAACCTCGAACACAGATTGACCCGTGTGTTTTTTTTTTTTAGTACAAAAAAAAAAACCTATATGGTGAAAATAAAACCTAAGCTACGAGGGTATCCACGTTTTCTTTTAACCGGGTCGCTTAAACTTGCACTTATATGAATCGGGTTAGTGTAAGAGTAAAAGATAGACAATTTCTCTTTAGACATTTCAATTTGGTTGAAGATCGGATTGTAACTTTTGATCGGTTCTTTTTATGTGTTAAAAGTCGGTCTAGTCGTAACTTCGACAGTGAATTTTTAGTAAAGTGATTAATTTTGAGGTGTCTAAAGAGCAATTGTCCAAATGATAAATAGTTCTGATATGTTGGTTTAAGTACACCCTAAACAAGTTTTTGAGTTAAACAATATGATCTTCAAGCCATAAAAATAAAAGAAATGATAACATATGTCCTAAGAGCACATGTTAAATACTACCTCCGTCCCTAATTATAGGACCCTTTTGAGAATTTTTTTTGTCTCTTTTTATAAGACCCTTTTGGTATTTCCAAGTACATTAATAAATTCTTTACCAACATACCCCTATTTATTTATATCTTTTTCTTCAATCAACATTAAATATTACGTTGAAAACATAAACTAACTCTCTCTCTTAAAGGATAAAATTGTAAAAACAATACTAATTACTAACAAATTTATTACACTTATCAATTTTCTTAATATGCGTTATTTTTTCAAAAGGGCCTTATAATTAGGGACGGAGGTAGTAGTTCAATGTAAAACTTTTGTCTTGAAAATTGTTTGATTTTAATTGAACGACTACTTATCTTCTAATTGGACGAGATGGTTACTTGACACTTGCATGAATATATTTGCATTTCCAAATAAATGGTTTTATTTTAATTTTAATTTTTTTATTATACACTAACAATGTAAAAGAGATTTGCACAAACATCAAATTATATTTTTTTAATGCCATGTTTTAATTAAAAAAAGCTATTTTTTCGCATACTTACTTGTTCTTAATGACATTCTGTCAATTTTTTAAATCCAGTTTTCTTAGTTATCGGATGATCAATTTCTACAAAATTTAAGATAATTTCATCTTGTTTAATTTCTTCTTAATTGATATATAATCTTCTTTTTAAATGTATTGTAATAGTCGAAAATTCTTCTTTTTTATTTTTTTATTACAAAAAAAATATTCTTGTTTAATTTCTTTTTAATTGATACATAATTTTAAACTAATTGATATAAACAACAATAAAATATCATAATTTGGAAAGTCATAAACTTACTGTTGCATATTTTTTAATTTAACGTCTTAGTGAAATGTTAATATTAATATATACAAATATTTAAGAGCAAATATATATCACATGCACCGTACATATTTTATTAAAAAAAATAATTTTGACTTTGATATAGTACAACTATTTGATAAAAAATCGGTTTAAAACAAGAGTAATGATATTTTGACATCCATTTGATGACAACTTTCTTGACAACCTTGTTTTTCTCACTTCTTATTGGTCAAAAACAATGGAGAGAGAAAAAGGAAGAGAGAGGATAACAACATCATGTGAGTATGAGAGAGAAAGTTGTCCAAAAGTTGTCAAAAAATGGTTGTCAAAATATCATTTCTCTTAAAACAATGAACATAATAAAAATTAATTAACATATTGGTGTGAAAGCACATGTCTGGAAACAAATATAATACTCCCTCCGTCTCACAATATTAGTCGTTTAAGGTTTGTGCACGATTATTAAGGAAATGATTAATTGTGTTGATTTCAATGGTAAAATTAGTTACATTTACTAAAACACCCTTATTAATTATAGTTAGTGGAGTAGTTAAGTTAGATGAAATTCAATAAATAAGGGTATAATAGTGGAAAAAAATAATAAATGCTGCATTGGTATTGTAAAGTGACAATTATTTTGAGAAAACGAAAAAAATGCTAAAGCGACAATAATTGTGAGACGGAGGGAGTAGTACATCGAACAGAAGTACTTTCCATGAAAGAAATCTATAAAAAATACTAATACATATGAATTCATACAAAAAGCCTCTTGAGTCTTGACACTCAAATCTCAATTTCGTGACATAACAAGGGACCAAAAAGACACAAATTCTTTGTCCCGCTGAATATAATTGGCTAAGATTTTTCTGGGGAAGCAAACGATCTTCATAATTATTTGAAAGAACCTCTCAAAAAAAAAAATTATTTGAAAGAAAGTCAAAAAAGGTAAAGAATATGTGGTTGGCAGATTTCTCAGCTCACGAATCTTTAATATTGGGGGTTTAGTCCTTTCTTTGCATAAAAAATGAATAAAGTAAAGTTCGTGCGTGTTTGACTGTTTCTCTTCAATGCTTAGTTCTAATAAATTCTTGGTTCGAAATTATTCATGACAGCCTCATATATAATAGGGTTAATTATGTTTTTGGTCCCTACAAAATTGCGACCTTGTAAGTTTAATCCTTACTTAATTTTAATAGCATTTTTAATCCCTACAAAAAAAATTTACTTATAATTTTAGTCCCTGCTAAAATAAATTTTGTTTAATTATCCTTAAACTCTTAAATTTTTTAACGATTCTTTTTATACAAGTTTAGAACACTATGAAAGGTTCATTTACTAAAATTTATAATTTTTTAACATGAAATATATTAAACATGAATTTTTTAAAACGACAAAAGTTTAAGATATAAGTAACAAAAATATGGTCGTAGAAATCAAATTTTTGCGATATTTTTTTCGGAGAACCTTTTAATAACGTTCTTAACACGCCTGTAAAAAATTGTTGAAAAACTTAAGAGTTTAAGCATAAATTAAACAAATTTGGATTGAGTAAGGACTAATATTGAGTGCAGAAATTTTTTGTAGGGATTAAAAATGCTATTAAAATTAAGTAAGGACTAAACTTACAAGGTCGCAATTTTGTAGGGACCAAAAACATATTTTTTTTTTTTTTGAGAAAATTAAGCTTATAGCATTTCATTAGTAATCAAATCGTTTATACAAAGCGGTACATCATTATAAATACGGAAGCTAGATGAGGAAGTAGCTGCCTGAGCTAACTCATGGGCAACTGCATTCGCTTGCCTCCTAATAAACTCGACACGAGAGTTTGTTAAACTTGTGGAACAAAACTGTATATTGCAATCCATAATAGCTCCAAATTCGGTGATATCTCCGTTGCCCCGATTAAAGTAGTCAGCCACTCGCTTCGAATCAACTTCAAAATCCACATTTGGAAGCCGTAATTCATTAACCCACCTCATAGCATGATACAATCCAAGAGCTTCACCGACATCCACTAAACACATAGGTGAGAACCACATTGTTTGTGCACGCACAAACTGCCCCTCTTCATCACGAATGCAAATTCCAATCCCACACCTATTCAAAGAGGCCGAAAATGATGCATCCACATTGCACTTCACTCTTCCACGCATCGGTTTCTTCCAACGGACACCTTCAGAACTGCTGTACGCATTCTGCACATCAGATGGCTGCGTGACAGCAGCTGCTACAGCAGTTTGCTGCGCCACTTGTCTCTTCTTGTTAGCAGATCTCCATCCTTCCAGCAAGTGCTTTGCTCTTTCAATAATGGTATGATTGTTCTCACTTTCCTGCTGCCATAATTTGAGATTTCCGCTCTTCCAAATGCTCCATAGAATCGTAGAAAACAGCTCTTGTTGCGCTACTGTCGCATGTTGTAACACAGCAAAAATAATGTCCGGTGCATCATCAAACTTGTGCAGCAACGGCTCAATAACAGACCATAAACCAGCAGCTCTCCAGACGCCTACTGCTGTACAACAGTGGAAAAAAACGTGGTAGCTGTCTGCATGCGGATCATCACACTTGACACACAACGACGGACACACAACACCTCTACGATTTAGTCTTACACGCGTAGGTAAACATTCCCTACACACTCTCCAAACCATGCTCTTAACTTTGGGAGGCACTTTCAATCTCCATATGCCACTCCAATGACCATTCTTTCGTAAATGAGAATTATCCACTATGTCTTCTAGACACAAACGATACGCGCTTCTTACCGAATATTGTCCATTCTTTTCAGCTTTCCACACCAGTCTGTCATCATTAACTTGTGGAAATAGTGGTGTATTTAAAATTTGTTGTGCTGTTTCTTCTTCAAACACATGTCTCACAAGCTCTTCATTCCAACACTTAACTCCTTGCTGAATCAAGTGGCCAACCGAGTAACCATGCAAAGCCATCTGTTGTGCCGGATTCACCGAAGGAATGCTAGTGCCAACACCGAGCCAAGGTTCCCCTAAGATAGGAATACCATGACCTGATCCTACCTTCCATCTTGCTCCATTCCGTACAACCAGTTTTGCGCTAAAAATACTCCGCCACACAAAACTAGGATTATGTCCTAGTTTTGATCCAAGATAAGTGCCATGAGGAAAATACCTTGCCTTGAAAACCTTGGAAACTAGGGTGTCCGGTTCAGTTTGAAATTTCCACCCTTGCTTTCCGAGCATTGCTACATTGAAAGACGCAAGATCTTTGAATCCCATTCCACCATGTACTTTGTGAACAGATAATTTATCCCACGCTAACCAGTGAATTCCTTTATTACTTGCACCGCCATGCCCCCACCAAAAAGCATTTAACATCTTCTCAATTTCGTCTAGCAAGGAGTTAGGAAGCCGAAAAATGCTCATCACATACGAGGGAATAGACTGAAGGACGGATTTAATCATAACCTCCCTTCCGGATCTAGACAAACACTTACTACTCCAGCTGTTAATTCTTTGCCAGACTCTGTCTTTAATAAAGCTAAATGTTGCCTTTTTACTACGTCCTACCATAGACGGCAGACCTAAGTATTTACCGGTACCCATCACCGCTTGAACTCCGAGATTACGAGTTATATTCTGTTGCAGCTGCTGCTGGACATTTCGACTATAAAAAATCTCAGATTTTGGGAGACTTATAGCTTGCCCCGAAGCTTCCTCATAAGTATTCAGTATTCTCTTCATCACTTGCGCTTGACTTTCTCCAGCCTGAAAAAATAAAAAACAATCATCCGCAAAGAGTAAATGGGACACCACCGGGGCATTTCTACAAATACGAACACCTTGGAGTTCATCTTTTACTTCAGCATCTCGAATTAGAGCCGAGAGCCCTTCTGCACAAAGAATAAAGAGATAAGGCGATAAAGGATCACCCTACCTTAAACCACGACCCGGTATAATCGGACCAACCATATCTTTGTTAACGATAACGGAATAATCCACCGTTTCCACACACATCATTATCCACTCAACCCACCTATCCGAGAATCCCATTTTACACATAACATCCTTCAAATAAGACCAATCAATTCGATCATAAGCCTTGCTAATGTCTAGTTTTAGTGCAACACTTCGATCATTACCTCTTGTTTTGGTTTTCATATAATGAACCAATTCAATAGCAACAAGCGCATTATCAAGAATTGATCTTCCGGGGACAAAAGCAGATTGCGTTTCTGCTATACATTTGTGCAGAATTTTCTTCAACCTGTTCGCAAGGACCTTCGACACTAGCTTATAAAGAACATTACAAAGCGCAATGGGTCTCCAATCCTTCATTGACTTCTGTTCATTACCCTTTGGAATAAGAGCAATGTTAGTCGCATTCAGAGACGAGGGGAATTGACCTTCATTCAACCATTGACAGCACTCATGGTATATATCCGCACTACATGTGTTCCAAAAATGTTGGTAGAAACCGGGATTGAACCCATCCGGTCCCGGACATTTATCTGGATGCATAGAGAACATTGCAGCCTTGAATTCTTCAAACTGGAATGGAGCAGTGAGCTGCACATTGTCTGCATCAGTAATAACACGTTGCAACACATCAATCACAGGGGCTCTCGTACTAACTTTATGTTCGAACAATTCATCAAAATAACGCCGAGCTATGTTCCTCATTCCTTCTTGATCAGTCACACGGATTCCCTCATCATTTTCAAGAAAAGAAATGCCATTTACCTTATTTCTAGATGTAGCTGCAGCATGAAAGAACTTAGTGTTAAGATCGCCTTCGCGGTACCAATGAGTTTTGGCTCTCTGACTCAATACAAATCATCCTGTACCAGAAGTTTGGTCATTCGCCTTCTTAGTGATTCAAAATGCAACTCATTTTCAGTTCCTACATTACCACGACGCCGTAACATCTCTTTCCTGCAATCTTCGATATCGACTCGTAACCGATTGCAATGCGTTTTGTTCCAATGTGTGAGCTCTTCAGCACACACATTCAATTTTGAGATAACATTGTTACCACTATGATTCAACCAACTATTTTGCACCACTTCATTCAAACCATCCTCTAAACACCAAGCATTTTCAAATTTAAAAGACCTTCGACCTCTAAGCGGACGTTGCACCGGAGTTCTCTCTAACAATATTGGATAATGATCAGAGGATGGTGCTATTAGATTCTCCAACCGAGCATGAGGGAACAGCTGCATCCAAGCTTCATTGACCAAAGCTCTGTCAAGTTTCTCTTCAACAGCACGTGGGGTGCCTAAGCTTTTGAACCATGTGAAGGGGTACCCCTCCATATGCATATCAATAAGGCCAGCATCTTCAACAGCTTGCCGGAAACCACGGATAAGCCAATTTGGTCTCTCTGTGCGTCCTTTCTTTTCTTGTGCATGCAATATGTCATTAAAATCTCCAAAAATGCACCAAGGAAGATTAGTGTTACTTGCAAGGTGACGAAGAAAGTTCCAAGAATCTCTTCTTCTACCACTCTCAGGATAACCATAGAAACCTGTTAATAACCAAACAACATTGTTTTTTTCCTCTATTTTAGCATTAATATGATTAGACGAATAATTCACAATAGTACAATTGAGTGATTTGCGCCAGAATAACGCAATACCACCACCTCTTCCTACTCTATCTGGAGCAAAACAATAATCATAACCCAAAAGATAACGAAACTCTTCAATTTTATTTATGTGGACTAATGTCTCACTAAGAAAAAGAGCATCCGGATTGTAATACCGGACTAGGAATTTTAATTTTGGAACTACGCTCAGGTTTCCCAAGCCTCGGCAGTTCCAACTGACAAGACTCATGACTCCCGGCAGGCCTGAGTTTCAGGTCCTGCCGATACATTTTCATCCTCATAAACTGGATTATTATTAATAAATACAGTAGTAGACCCTACACTATCTTTAGGATCACCAAAACAAAATTCCCCTTTGCTATCCCAGTAAAAACTTTCGCCCTCCTTGATTGCCTTGTCCTCAGTACTTCTTTTCCTTTTCTTCAGCTCACCCCCATCATTATCAATGTCTTCCTGCTCTTTTTGTTGTGACTCAGTAACATTAGTCAGCATCAAAACATCTTCAGAAAACAAAGTGTGAGCTTTAGCAGAGTTTGAAAAAGTTCCATGAATAGCCACGTTGACCTCATTAACTTTGGGAGCCACTGTCATAACACCAACATTAATATTCTGCACAGGATTAGCAGCGTCATTAATGTCCACATTAGCCGTTTCCGCATTTGTTGCAGGCACATTAATGCCTCCTTGATTGCTGGCCGAACTCTGTCCACCACCGGCAGCTATCTCCGACACCTGCACCACCACTTTCGGATCTAGCATCCACTTGTTTTTTGTCCCCAAATTGTCTCTTTTCTGATCAGCCTTTATGTCATTACTCCAGCCCCGAATACCATCATCTGTTTCTGTCTCAAATCTTTTCAGACAAGTCTTATCTGTATGGCCAATTATACCACACAAATAGCAGAATACACCGAGTCTTTCGTACTTAAATTGAACGGTAACCCACACACCTTCATCAAGCCTGACATTAAGCTCCTTCTTCAACGGCACATCAATGTCAAGCCCAACCTTCAGACGCATATACTTGCTGTGAATAGAGTTGTGCTTACAGTACTCCTTAAATTCCCCCAGATAAGCACCAAATCCCAAACCGGCCTTTGGTTGCATGAAAGCGACAGGAAGACCATGGACCTGCACCCATAGATCCAGTTTGTTCACAACCTCTGTCTTAGGTACTGCACCCGGTGATATTTTTTGAATGGCCATGTTTGCATTGTCATACATCCACGGGCCCTTCGTTAGTACGTGTTCAACATCAATAGGATGAGCCAACTGGAAAAGGAATTTGTTCTGATCCACCGGAATAACAGCCAAACCTTTGCCTGGATTCCACATATCACCTAGACGTGAATGCAGATATTTCATGCGGATCTGTTTGTCAGTGAGGATACGGCCGATCAGGCAATGTTCAAGGACCTGCATGTCAGACGCGGTAGGGTCCATTTTGAGAGTCATGCCCTCTTCTCCAAGTGTTAAACCTTCGATGTTCAAATTGGCAGCCATCAGGATAATGTAAAACAAAGCAAGGATTTTGGTTATGGGAAGGTTTGAAAGATATGTGATTTGCATAAATTTTTGGAATTTAGGTTTCAGCTTGCACTTTTTGGTATACAATGATTCACAAACAGTGAATGTAGCCATATATAGGCCAACAATGCGTTTAGGTTAGGAAACCCTAGCCAAACGAGGCAACAATCACTCACAAGGGGCGGCAATCCAGCTGAGATGGTGGCCCAATATGGTAGTCGCAAACCCTAGGAGAGGTAACAACTCTTTGTGTCACATTCTTATAGGGACCAAAAACATAATTAACCCTATATAATAATACTTCATAAAAATGTTCGAGGATTTTTAACATGTGGTCTGCATTAGACCGGCTCCTATACTATAAGCAAGCAACCTCCAATAGTCTTGTAATTTGGTTGAAGAGAATGAACGAGGTGGGAGAGGAGGGAAGCACAAATTTTCTTGAGTCAAGTTTAACTCTCCTTCAAAAGTTGAGGATTTGGAGGGGAGTGACTATTAATCTAAAATTTAAACTGAAATGTGTAATTTTATATGACGTGAACTTAAAGATGTTTCTTTGAGCAAAGAATTAGAGTGCAAATGCATCACATAGTAGAAAATGCATCTCAACTTGGTTGCCACAAAAAAAATCACCTATCATTTGCAGCATTTCAATAAATATATTAAAATAAAAAGAAAAAGAAAAGAGTTTAGGGGGACTAGACCAACACCATAAGAAAACAACCACATGTGAAAGCAACAACTAACTCATTAAATGCCTTAAAAAAACACTCAAAAGAGTTGTTCTGGTCAACAACACAAGCCTAGGGTTTCACCCATGAGAAGGGGTTGCCGCCTAGGGTTTTGGGTGTGTTAAATGTGTAATGTTGTCCCTTATCCTAGAAGCTAAGTAATCCTTTTTATAGTGTCTGCTCTAGGGTTTTGTTCTCATATTGACTTTCCTAATCTTTTCCTAGGTCCCAAATCCATGGGAGGTGGCAATCCAAGGAATATTTTATACGACACGACAATGATTAAGCTTGACGTGGTTGTGTAAGGTGGGATATCACGAGACGACCACCATATGTATTGTACAAGGATAAAACCACAACAAAGGGTAAAATAGTGTAGAGCAAGAAAACAACAAGAAAAACGAGGAACACAAACCAAATTCATAACGACTGTGACGAAAAATCTCATTGACATATTGAAGAATAGTCTTCAACCAAATTAAAAAATATATTATAATAAGTCCATGAAAATAAAAATGATCAATACTAGTGTTTCCTTCACGAAAGATATGAAAATACCAAAAACTCTTTTTCTTTGTCAACTCTAAACAATGGATCCATCTAGTATGAGGCTGCCATAAGCAGTCGATGGGTTTATGAAAGCCAAAATAACTAATTACAGGTCACTCCGAACAAAGATTATCAAAGTGAGGTCTTTCGTAATTTTGTTGTGTTGTCGAGTAAGACCTGCTTCTCTTTTATTTATTTTTCTGAGTTCACAAGCACTCTCTTATACCACTTGTACACTCAATCCCCTTTTGTGTTTTCATCTATTTGTAAAAATAAAAAAAATTTGCCCCTTCAATGTGACTCAATACTGACGGTGAAGGTAGACCTGAATAGCTAGGTTCAACTCTAAAAAAGAATAGACAAAGAATTTTAAATTCAAAGTAGGAATGAAGTTCTCATACATGAAACTATTCAAGGATGTTGTACTTGTACATAATGTATTGAATAGGAGGGAAGTGTAATTTGCGAAGAATGATGGTCTGGGTGGTGTGCAAGTTCAAGAAGAAGGTGGCGTTTAGCCTGGGAATGGACATTTTTTTCCCACCATGGGAAAGTGTCCTTTTCCAGGACAGGTGGCAGTGGGAAAACCGGTTAAGAAAATAAGAAAAAATAAAATAAAATTTGTTTTTTAATGTTGTTTGTTTGTTTACTACTGCATCACATCTATTATTTCCAGAACATAGTAATGTAAGCTCAATTCCTTCCATCTTCTCTCCAACAACTAAGAACAACTTAACAATGTTCTTCGTCATCAATGGATAAAGGCCACCGAGTTTCCTTCTCACCTCTCCTCTTCCCATCAATCACTATATTAGCACAATTTTTTTTTTTTATATAATGGACTTCCAACCAAAATCAAAACAGAAAAAAATGGTCTTCATCTTTGAAAAACTCATGACAACCACCGTGTAAAAGAATTGAAGGGAGGAAGATTGACAACAAACCATAAAATAGAGAGACACCTTGTTAGTTTTATTAAAGAGGGTAAAAATGAGAAATTGTTTCTAACTTCTTGAGAATTGATTTACAGGAAACGTGAAAGATAGAAAATCATGCTTAACCCAATCAATTCTAGGACCCATAATTGATTTTACAGCTGAGATCCAAACATGTTCAATCTTTGTTAAATCACAGTGACAACTAAAACCTTATTTGTGGTTGTTTGTCGTGAGGGAAAGAGGTTGAAGGAGAAAGGAGGAGATGGATTGGAAAAAAAGAAAGAGACGGAAGAAGAAGGGATAATAAGATGCTTGATGCATATCTCTTTTTAATTTTTTCAATTTTGTTTTCAATTATTTTTTAATAAATAATGACATGTTAATGTTTTTTTAAAATAATTGTTAATTAATAAAAAATAAAAGCTGAAAAAAATTAAATGAATAAATAAATAAATAATTGTTATTAAATGATTTTCGTGGGGCCCACAAATTGGTCACACAATACTCAACAAAAAGTATCAACAATTACCAGGTAATTAATCTTGGCCGTCCAAATAAAAAACTATTATATCAATGGCTAAAAATACAATTTTCCCATCATGGGAAAAAATGTCCATTCCCATACTAAACAACCCCGCCCAAGAAGAAATGTCATTGCACTGTCTTGTTCAACAAGGTTGTTAGGACATCAACATTTATGATGAAGACACATATCCATAAACACACGTGATAATATTTTTCATTGCCAAAATCACTTTGTAAAATTCAGTTTGAATACTCCCTCCGTCTCAGAATATCTGAGCCAGTTTGATTTTTCACACAGATTAAGAAAAATGTATAAATAAAGGGGAAAGTGGAATATATTGAATTGAGAATGATGAAAGTAGTATTAATTAGAGTTATATTGTATTGAGAATAATGAAAGTTGTATTGAAAATTGAAATGACTCAGTTATTTTGGAACACTTTTTTTTAGTAAATGTGTCAGATATTCCGAGACGGAAGGAGTAATGAAATAGAATTTCTTTCTACGTCTTGCAGAGCATCTCTTTCCTTAATAATTTTCATTGCCAAAATCACTTTTCACATAAAGGTAATAATATTTGACTTTCAACTTCTTCATGTCCCACGTACCATTTCCTATTAGTGGCGTCTAGTGCGCATGAATGAATTGTGTTCGTTCTCAAGTTCTTTGTCCCCTTTTCTTATAAATGACCTTTTCCCTATAGTACTTTATGCTTTGCTTTTGATGAATTCAACCCCTTTTCTTATAAATGACCTTTCCAACAGCACTTTCTGATTTACCTTTGATGAATTTGACCCTTTTCGAAAGCTTTCTCTCTAGCACAACCTTTTATTCTTTTCACATAAGGTGGTTTCCATAAATAATATTTGTACGACTATATTAAACAATTTTAAGAATAATTTATTCTTGTATTTTTATTGTGTTCTTGCTCTAGGTTGCTATTATCCCAAAACAAAAGGGAACAAAAAGATTATTCGTTACAAAATAATCGTATAAATATCATTGCTCTTCTTCTAACTGTTCTAGTCGAAGAAAATGGTTAATTTCACCATTTACGAGAGAGCATTTATTTTACGATTTATATGTCCGTATAAAATGAAAGCACATAATCTATGACATGTAACATGTAAAATAGTTTTAACAGATAGGAATTGATATTTATTATGTCAACACATTGACATGCATTTATGTGAAGACGAGATAGAAAACATGGATAAAATTAAGGACACAATTAATAAGGATCACCCTCCGGCCCAAACTAACTAACATGTTACTTCATTGCAAAAGTCTACTAGAGATATGTTGGATGAGGGGCTCCTAGGTCACCTTGCTATGAGAATTGATCCCAATCGGCTAATTGAAGTACTAAAGAGAAAAGACTCAACTTTACAATGCAGAAAACGTTCTAACATCCCGAAGAAAGTGGTTTCCATATTAACACCCATAACATAACTCTTGGAGGGTTATTTTAAGCGTCCATAGATTATCGACAACATCATTTCCAAGGAAAAATATATCGTCAGGTGAGACACAACCAACCTCGAGTTCTCCACATTGAAACACATGAGAACATATTGAACTCCTCATAACGCCTAATTGAGCCGCTTAACCCCTCTGCCACTATCAGGAATAGGAAATGAGCAAGAAGGTCCCCTTATGTGAGACCTCTGGGATATTGATATCCTGAACCGAGCATCTATAAACCAAAACAAAGAGACTTCGACGAATAACATGCCGAATCTAAGAACTTCATTTAACACATCCACATCATGTAATCCATGAAACATCACAAAGTCATATACTTTCTCAAAATTCACCTTAAAAATGAGGTAATCCTTTCTCGTCTTCTTGACCAGGTCAATAATTTTAAAACTTTCATATTGATCTCTATCATTTGGTTAAAATTTTCCATTCAATTTTTTTCCCCTCTTACATAAAAATAAATATCTCATTTAAATATTGGGTGCAAGTGTTCGTGCAAAGAAAAAGACAGACTTTGACGTTTCGGTTGCACCAAAGATTTTCTATATATTTGGAACGTACGTGTTGTTCTGTTTCTGTAGTTTTACCTTTTCATAACAATAAATACATTGATCACCAGAAAGTGGGGTAGGCCATACATGATGCTGCTGAGGCTTTTTGTGATGTGGTTGCAAGTTGCAAATTGCAAATGGAACGCACTAGTAGTGTTTCAATTTCAATACAATTCAACAGTCCTAGATGTAAAACTCTAAGTAATTTTGGAGTGTTACCAATTCAATTACAAAATGGAACTCAAAGTAATTTTTGCCAAATGGAACGGAAACCATTTCTACTCCATATCCGTTTCTATTCTATATATGCTTCTCTTATCATCTTACATAAAAAAAAAAAAAAACTAAGTAATTGGAGTGTTACCAATTTACCATTCAATTATGAAGTTTTCAGCATCGTTAATTAGCGGTAATTAATCTTCGATAAGAAACCCATGTCTAATTTTTTTTATCATATAAATATAATACCATTTCTCTTCCAACGGTGTCATGATGATTACTTTGATAATATATCTAAATTAAATACTTCTGGCAACTTCATTTTGTAATGACTTTGTAAGGTGTTTTGTTAGACTTTCTAGTACATGATTGGGGTCCTCAACCCTTCATAGAAGGCGAGTAGAGTTTTTTTTTCTCTCACTATAATGTTATGTTTGGACTTTAATTAATAAGTTTCTGGAAAAACTATATATAAATTACTTATGGTCAATATTCTACAATGCTCCATGTCCCTCCTAGAAGAAAAAAAAAGTTTTAAATTCAAGTCTAATCATCATATTAAACGGGAAATCTAATCAAGGAACTGATTACTTTCACCTCTAAAAAACACTAATGTTACGAAAAGTGAAGATTGGTCTATTATTAGGAGAACAACGATAGAAATGGAATAACTTATGCTTAGTGAATTGTTGGTGATTGGTAATTATTGTAAGGTTGTGTTAAAAGGACCACGAATATATTCAACATCACACTCACTTCCCTAATTGAATAATCTCACTCAATTCTTCACCACCACTCCACAACATGCTTGTCGCATAAAGTGTGAATGAGATACGACTACAATTTCTCTTTCAAAATTTTCATTGGATTTTCTTCAATACTTGCCCTCATATGCTTCAACCATATCTTGAAATCATATTATTACTCTCTCTTTCTTATAACAAACAATAATTCATGATGAAGCAAGTTTGATTAATTTCAAGGCATGCAACTATCTTTCTTTTGAATTTTTTTTTTTGTTGGTTTAAATTGTTAAACCTTAAATTCTTAGGGGAAAAATTTGATCGAAAAGTATGTAAAGTTTAGTCGATGATTGTTCTAACCAATTTTTCTTTTGAGTAAATATCCAAATTAGTTCTAGAGAAAAAAATATATAGATCTATTTAATATCTTATAAATGAAATATTTGAATTTTGTATGTAGGACTATATTTGGCAAACATTTGAGATATCAGAAAATCAAATTGATACGATTTATTTTGTATGCACCAATTAGGACCAATTGGAATATAACATTTTTGCCAAAAGTGGATCCCCTATTGGTGACAAGACCCTGAAATGAGCACCAAAAAGAAGCTGTCCAATGTGAAGGTGAGCAAGATATGACACCAATATTAATAATTTTGGAAGGGCACTAGACAGGACACCCCCACTAGACTAGAAGAATCAGCCTTTAAAATCAAACCCACCCACCATACATTATTAAGGCTTACACCAGGGGACCGCCAGTACTAAGCTGCTCTATGCATAATTGTCTAGGACCTTTCTAAACTTATTAATAAGGTGCAGGTTATGGTGGGAAGACTTGTTAATTTTCCCATGATGGGAGAAGCCGCATTGACTTGTCATAGCCAGTACTGCCAGTTTTTCCATTTTTACACTTGTACCCCCACAAAACTAAATATGAATGTATTATCCAATTATTGTACGGGTTTATTATATTTTTCACACAAACCTTTATTTTATGATTTTTTTTACCAAATCCTGATCGTGATAGTCGTTCACGATATCCATTTTTCACCGCAAAAAGAAATCATGATCTTGATACCCATTTTTTCCCTTATCTTCTCTAACGCTATTTTCCATTTGTAACTCTTCACTCGTTTTCCTTAGCATATCCAAATTTTTATTCAATTATTTAAAAAATTGACTTATTGATTGGAAGGATAAACGGTAAAAAGAAAGTTTAGGAAAAAAATTGCGCTTAAACTTTTTAAATAAACATATACACATTTTAAAAAGTTCATTATTTAATTAAATATATGCAAAACCTTCTCTAAATATTATGTTACTTTAAAAGTGAACTAAATATTTTTTTAAATGTCAAAATAGTTTATCAACATAAATTGAGTATGAGGTGGGTATCTCAATTAATTTGACCTAAAAATGAGCTTGAAGTCGTGAGCTCAAACCCGGATAAAGAAGTAATCTAACAAACTAGTTGTTAACAATTGTCATTAAAAAAACAGCAATTGACTCTAGTGAATGGACTAGATTCGAACAATATAGTGAACCAATTTTCAAATATTAAATTGAAGAATTATCTAACGCGCCTCAAATATAACTATTGCGGTGGTGAAAAACTATGAAAAGGAAATATTGCAAATCAATTTATCACTTCGTATTGAAATTTTAAATACAGTATTATGAATTATTAATCTACTAAAATTTCGTGGTTACTTAATTATTTACTAACACTATTAAATTTATTTCTACAAAACTAATTATTAAATTTAGATCGATAAAACTCATTTGTTATTGGTTTAGACTAGATAAGGGCAGGGCATATGGGCATTTGAAAAAACGCAATCATATTCTTAGGCTTTTTTATTTTATTTTATGGATTAGGCCTTTTCTTTTATAAAATAGGTATGTGGAAAAATTCAATCATATTTATTAGATACATTTCTTTGAGAGATTTTTTTTTTTTTGAGGGAAGAGAGAATTGTTGAAATTGTAATGTACATATGTTGGGTAATTTTTTTTGCTTACAATATGCTGGGCATTTTATCACAAGTATATTTGGCACAAAATAAAATTATCTAAGTTTTAGGGACAATTGTATAAATAAGCACAAAGTTTGGTACAAAAGGTACCCATTCTTCAATCAAAGCCATCAAATATTTTAATAATATATCAATGGTGGATTAGAGCTTTTCCCATCATGGAAAATTAAAGAGTTCTCCCACCATAAATGTCACCTATTAATAATATCTTTTAAAGTTTCTTCGTAAAAAAATTCTTTTTAAGCGACTCTTATGGAAGTGTTTCATATGATCTACGACGAAATTATTTATGAAAATAGTTCGAAATTCTAATATTATCGGTGTTGATATTCGTAAGCAGAAGCTTGTGATATTACTTGTCATCATAGGTGAGACAATGACTCAATTGGTGTTGATTTGACAGAAAAATAAATATTAATGTTTTGAATTAACACAAATATTGTCATTGGCTCGTCGCTTTTTCAAGCCTAGGTACGTCGAGGACCCTAAATTTCTAATTAAAAGTAGCGGCATCGATTATTGTTGATGTTTTGGCCGAATTTAAAGAACAAAAATGATACATGGACACTCCTATTTCATACACCTGCGTGACACATGGTTTATCACGTCCAAAATTGTGGTTAATTAATTAAACTATATAATAAACTACAATTTCGAACTTGATCTAAATTAATTTTACTTTTACACATGATTAATCAAGTGTCAGTGTTGATATTCTATCTAGTGGGTCAGTCAGGAAGTGTTGGAACACTAGTTAATTCTAGTGAAGAAAATTGGAAAGAAAAACACTATGAAAGAACTAGTGTGTGGGTGTGACTTAAAAATGTCCCACATTGGAGGGTCACCCTAACTAGTAAGTGTTTATATATGGGCAAAGTGACCTCCAAGGGTGTGCCCTTGGGGTACCCAATTTTGTGAACGGGTGAGCGCTTACAAAATATATATCTATCAAATAAAAAAAATGATATATATATTTTTTGTTACTTGAAAATGTTAAATTAATTAATTAATTAATTTAATCATTATCCGTAAGCGCTACGCGTAACAAATAAATTTGTTACGACCCGACCCGATCCAAATCGCGTATCCAGAAACTACCGGATATATCCAATTAAGAAACAAAACGCGTTTGCTTAAGGATTAAGCAGACTTAATCCCCAAGTCACTCGTTTTTTGTTACAAACTCTCCCTATAAAAGGAGAAGTTCGCCCCACTCATTCTACACACCGAAAAGAATTTCATTGAGTTGTCGGGAATTCTTTTCTTCTCTTCTCCCTCCGACTTGTGTTAACAAGTTTCTTCTGCTTCTACTCCTTTCTGTCCCTTTCGGTTTCAAATAGAGCGGTTACGTACCGTATCGAGTGGCTTCGATCAATCGATTGAACCATATTTTAAGAATGTTCTTAAGACCATAGTCCCTTTTTCGGTTTAATGTCCCTTCGGAATTAAGAGTGGTCTTAAGTTCATAGTCCCTTCGGAATATAGAGTACTATTAAGATCATAGTCCCTTTTCGTAATACTAATGTCCCGTCGGAATTAAGAATGATCTTAACAGTATATAAATTATTTCAATAATTTTCTATTTGATGAGAAATGGTGGTATCACCATATTTGAGTGGTCGTAGTGCCATATTGATGTTTTGGAGAAGTTAAAATTAGAATGGTGGCAACACCATATTTGAGTGGTCTCAGCACCATAATAGAATGGTAATAATACCATATTAATTTGAGTGGTTTCAATATTAAAGAGTGGTCTTAGTACCATATTTGAAGGTGTAAATCTCGAACGATTTTCTACAGTGCAGTAGTTAATCGAACAGTTGTAGCTGGGCTTGTTTTATCCTGGAGGCGGCGTGGTTGATAGTCTACCTTGCACAACTTTGGGTAGTGCCACGAAATGTCTTAAAGAGAGCGACCTGGTCGTGACTCAACCTAGTAACAACTTCGGTAGATAACAGAATTTGGAAATCCAAATTTAACAGTTTGGAAATCCAAAAACAACAATTTTAAGACGTTTCGATCTGCTATGTCTACTGAAGAAGTTACTTATTAAAGTTAAGTTGTCCCTAAATACATTAAGGATAAATCAAGCTATAGATTTACATCTTTTGACTGAAACGATGAAGTGATTGTTGTTTCAATCAACAACGCTAAAAATTTATTTGATGAAAACAATAATTTGTTACAAAACAAATTATTAGTTACAGAACCTGTAACATCCTAGACTGCTTTCATGATTGCCGACTAACCCCACAAACCAACACGAGTCTTTTCAGCATGCTTTGTCCTCACTCACATGCTTACCGGGAAACTTCCTGGTAGGTCACCCATCCTAGTACTACTCCAAGCCAAGCACGCTTAACTGTGGAGTTCTTATGGAATAGGCTACCGAAAAGAAGATGCATCTTGTTGATATGGGTAGTACCTAACAATTCTTATAAGCCTCCCTTCAACCATGTAGTCCCATACCTACACGGCCTCCGGATCCCTCTCATTCTGATGTGATTCGGTTCCTCTTATTAACGTGGGGTCATCCTTACGGATAGTGCCCGTTCCAACTGGCGGGAACCTTTCATATCCAACTGGCGGGATATCGAAAGCCACGTTGTGGGTGTTACATGCCCACCAGTTTCCGCCTGGTTCGTCCCCGAACCACACCGTACTGGGAGAGGTCTGCTCTGATACCATTTTGTAACATCCCAGACTGCTTTCATGATTGCCGACTAACCCCACAAACCAACACGAGTCTTTTCAGCATGCTTTGTCCTCACTCACATGCTTACCGGGAAACTTCCCGGTAGGTCACCCATCCTAGTACTACTCCAAGCCAAGCACGCTTAAATGTGGAGTTCTTATGGAATGGGCTACCGAAAGGAAGATGCATCTTGTTGATATGGGTAGTACCTAACAATTCTTATAAGCCTCCCTTCAACCATGTAGTCCCATACCTACACGGCCTCTGGATCCCTCTCTTTCCGATGTGATTCGGTTCCTCTTATTAACGTGGGGTCATCCTTACGGATAGTGCCCGTTCCAACTGGCGGGAACCTTTCGTATCCAACTGGCGGGATATCGAAAGCCAAGTTGTGGGTGTTACAGAACCAAACAAGTTTTGATTGTTACAAAACATGAAAAAACGTTTGGAGCTCATAATGCGAGCGTCGCGTATTTTTTGTTACAAAATAGTAACAAGATAAAATAATTTAGTTCCATTTGTTACAAAATAGTAACAAAGAATGGAAAATGATAAAGTTTTATTTTATATAAAACTTAATGTCCCTTACGTGTTATTTTAAAACAAATAACAAGAATTGCCATAAAATGGCATACTGGATGTATAGACATGTTGGATGCTCTAAATATTAGAAAGAATCCGAATTTCAGATTTTATTGAATAAGACTGAGTTGACTCAGACTTAAAGAGAGACTTGTGTATCATGCACTCTTGTGGGAAAAGGTTGTGTCTTTGATGACATGTTCAAAATTAAATTCCCTTTCTATATAAGTTGGGTAATTTTAATATTTGACCTATCAAAATTGATCATGAACAAGAGTTTAATTTTTGAGTAACTTGGACTTAATTCCAACGTTATATAATTAGACAATTTTATTCGTTGCAGTCAAGATATATGAACCAAAAAGTTCTTATAAATTAGAATTTAGAGAATTTGAATCTCTAAACATAATAAATTATGATATGCGTTAAATTGATGACACATAAATTAGAAATGATAAAATGATATTTTTATCATAGTTATTGATGACTGTGAACTTTGGAAAAATAAAATTGATATGCTTGAATGTTCAATTTTTTATAACGAAAATTGAAATTTATAGAGTACCCAAGTCTAAGAACAAAAATTCTAATTAAGAAATTTTTGAAGAAAAGACAATCCAACTTGTCTTATTTTTGAACTTGGGATTGTCTGGACTATATTTAGATCCTGGACCCCATGAGAGTTGAACTCACTAGTAGAGCCTATGAATATGTATTCATCGGGTATGCGATAAATAACGAAACATATAGGTTTTATGACCTAAATGTTAAAGTGATCATAGAATTTAAAGGATGTCGAATTCTATGTAAATATTTACCCCTTTAACTAAAGAATAGTGGGGGCACTAGTGGGGGCTCTAATGGGAGCACAACATTAGTGGGGGCAAAATTAAATTCCCTTCTAAAAAATAAGAACTAGTGGGGGCACTATATCTAATCACATTCATGTAGTTAGAAATAGTTATGAAAACATCATACGAGATGTTATAGAACCTCAAGGAGGTTAGAAAGCTAAAATTGCTAAAGAGTATGAACTTGGTTTATACATTGGAAGAAGATTCATTAAGCCTTAAAGAAGTTATATCCTCATTGGATGCTGAATTATGGCAAAAAGCAATAAACGATGAAATGAATCTTCTAGAGTCTAACAAAACATGACACTTGGTTGACTTGTCTCATAGTTGCAAAACCAATCGGTTGTATTTGGATTTTGAAAAAAGGAACTAAAACCTGATGGTACGGTTGATGAATACAAGGCTTTCCTTGTAGTCAAAGGTTTTAGACAAAGAAAAAAATATAGACTTCTTCGACATTCATTCACCAGTCACGAAAATCATATCCATAAGAGTACTAGTCCCTTTAGCCGCCGTTCATAACTCGATAGTACTCCAAATGGATGTGAAAGTTGCCTCTTTTTATATTGAACTAGAAGAAGAAATCTATATGAAACAACCTGAAAGTTTTGCGATTCATGGACAAGAAAACATGGTTTATAAGTTAGATAATTATTTGTATGGTCTAAAGTAAACTCCTGAGGAATGGCATGAAATATTTGACATTCTAATGTTATCGAATGAGTATAAAGTGAATGAAAGTGACAAATAATATTTGCACGATCATATGTCTCTATGAAGACGACTTGCTCATATTTGATTTAAAGATTCATGTTATGAATTTTGTGAAATCATTGTTTATCAACAACATTGATAAGAAAGACCTAGACAAAAATTGAAGTAATTCTTGGTTTCAAGATTACTAGATCAGAAAAGATAACTTTTTTGATAAATCTCACAAAATTGAGAAGATCTTAAGGAAATGTAATTATTTCACCGTAAACTTGCAATCATATATTATGATCCAAGTATAAGAACACTTGATATGGTGCTAAAAAAAATATACGAGCATCATTGGCAGCACTTAGGTATGCCACTGAATGTATTAGATTCGACATTGTCGATGTCGTGAAACTCTTGTGCAAGTTTACTAGTAGACGGATGAGAAGCATTGCCATGCTATAGAAAGAGTCATGAGGTGCCTTAAGAAGACTATGACTCTAAGATTACTTCACTAGGAGTAACCTATTATACTTAAATGGTACAAGATATAAAATAGAACATCTATCAGATGAATATTTAGCGACTAGTGTTTGCACATTGAGCATCACTAGAGGAGTTGTTTGTTAAAACAAATGTAATTGACTCAGTCCACTATGGAATGAATCTGAGATGAGAACACTAGAGAAAACTAGTGAAGAAGCAAGTTGGCTAAGATCCTTGCTAGCAGAAATCCCTTTATGGGAGAAACCGCTACCGGCTGTGTTAATTCATTGCGATAGTACCGCAGCTATTGCAAAGATTAAGAATCGTTATTAAAATGGTAAGAGACGACATATAAGATGAAAACATAGCACGATTAAAGAGTGTATCTCTAATGGAGCGGTTAGAGTTGATTTTGTACGTACGAATGAAAACTTAGCTGATCCTTTGACGAAAGGACTTAATAGAGAGAAAGTTCGAAAAACATCCAGTAGGATGGGACTAATGTCTATAGCCCACTGAATGATGGTAACCCGACCTATATGACTGGAGATCCCAAGACTTAGGTTCAATGGGTAAAAACAAGTCATGAAGTGGTAGAACATGCTATGAGAGAAAGAATATAGAAAGCATGATCCTGCAGCGAAAGAAAGGATGAGGTAATAGTAACTCTTAATGAGATCTATACTCTATGTTGAGTGGGGTACACAGCTACAAGAGTACCCTTGATAGACTCACCTATACGAATGTGGAACTTAGGCCGGTCCTATGGAATTTTGAGGCAGAATTCCTAGAGCATTCTTTAAAACCGGGATACACGTGCATGGCCTTAAAACGCACGGGCTTTTAGAATACACCTATGAAAAGGTTTGTGTGTGGATTCTATGTCTGAGATAGAGTTCAATGCTGTAAGCAACTCTTGTTAAATCAGAATACCTTCCACTATGCAAAGGTTCAAGTTGTTGGCGACACCTTTGTAAATTAGCAAATCTTATTGAAAAGTTTACGAAACCATTTTGAAGTCAAGTGGGGGATTTTTGGAACACTAGTTAATTCTAGTGAAGAAAATTGGAAAGAAAAACACTATGAAAGAACTAGTGTGTGGGTGTGACTTAAAAATGTCCCACATTGGAGGGTCACCCTAACTAGTAAGTGTTTATATATGGGCAAAGTGACCTCCAAGGGTGTGCCCTTGGGGTACCCAATTTTGTGAACGGGTGAACGCTTTCAAAATATATATATCGAATAAAAAAATGATATATATATATATATATATTTTGTTACTTGAAAATGTTAAATTAATTAATTAATTAATTTAATCATTATCCGTAAGCGCTACGCGCAACAAATAAATTTGTTACGATCCGACCCGATCCAAATCGCGTATCCAGAAACTACCGGATATATCCAATTAAGAAACAAAACGCGTTTGCTTAAGGATTAAGCAGACTTAATCCCCAAGTCACTTGTTTTTTGTTACAAACTCTCCCTATAAAAGGAGAAGTTCGCCCCACTCATTCTACACACCGAAAAGAATTTCATTGAGTTGTCGGGAATTCTTTTCTTCTCTTCTCCCTCCGACTTGTGTTAACAAGTTTCTTCTGCTTCTACTCCTTTTTGTCCCTTTCGGTTTCAAATAGAGCGGTTACGTACCGTATCGAGTGGCTTCGATCAATCGATTGAACCATATTTTAAGAATGTTCTTAAGACCATAGTCCCTTTTTCGGTTTAATGTCCCTTCGGAATTAAGAGTGGTCTTAAGTTCATAGTCCCTTCGGAATATAGAGTACTATTAAGATCATAGTCCCTTTTCGTAATACTAATGTCCCGTCGGAATTAAGAATGATCTTAACAGTATATAAATTATTTCAATAATTTTCTATTTGATGAGAAATGGTGGTATCACCATATTTGAGTGGTCGTAGTGCCATATTGATGTTTTGGAGAAGTTAAAATTAGAATGGTGGCAACACCATATTTGAGTGGTCTCAGCACCATAATAGAATGGTAATAATACCATATTAATTTGAGTGGTTTCAATATTAAAGAGTGGTCTTAGTACCATATTTGAAGGTGTAAATCTCGAACGATTTTCTACAGTGCAGTAGTTAATCGAACAGTTGTAGCTGGGCTTGTTTTATCCTGGAGGCGGTGTGGTTGATAGTCTACCTTGCACAACTTTGGGTAGTGCCACGAAACGTCTTAAAGAGAGCGACCTGGTCGTGACTCAACCTTGTAACAACTTCGGTAGATAACAGAATTTGGAAATCCAAATTTAACAGTTTGGAAATCCAAAAACAACAGGAAGTTCACAGGCGCCTCCTTCTTCACTGATATTCCCGCCCGTCTGAATATATCAAAAAGTACATCCCTAACAAAGTCATGTATGTACTTAAAGCCGGGAAGCTCCTTACAATGAATGGCATGCTCCCCAAAAGTATCCAGACACGCCTTACGACAAACAAGACACACTTCATCAATAGGAAATAGTGGAATCATAAGGCGATATCTAAGGATAGTACGATACTCCACTGGTGACATATGCTGACCTAACCCATCAATCGGGATAGCTAGAAGAAAATCCTGAGCATGTGCTGCTTGCAAACATCCAAAATTTGCCTTTTGTCTCGTGGTCATGTCAAACTTAACTTCCATATCCTGAACACTTTTACTAAAAAGAGCACTCGCCAAAACATGTTGTGCTTTAGGAGGGACAGTGTCTTTGCTAGTAAAACTGATAACATCAAATTCTGGAATCGCAGGCCTGCGGACGTTATGGTGTACGGATGGGTAGGTGGAAAACATGCTTGTGTAGACTTGACTGGGGTTTCACCACTTGTGGGATTAGGTGTCAGACCTTTTACCGTAGGACAAGCAGCCCTAAAAGCCGCGTCAAGCAAAGTGGCCAAACATGAGAAAGTGTGTGCTGACAATCAACATGCTTTTATACCATTTGCTTTTGACACTTTTGGTTTCCTAGCACTAGAGGCTGTTGACCTTCTACATAGAGTTCAAAAGGTCATGCATAACAAATGTCATGTCTCCTAGGTCCATGAATGTTGTGTTCACAATGATTGGTTTTGCCATCTAAAAAGGTCTAGCGGCGCAGCTTGTTGCCCGCTTGCCTTCTATTCAAGTGTAAATAATGGTTTATATAAATTAACTAAAAAAAATTGAGATAAAAAAAATTGAAATCAAGTGTCGCACATGTACACAATAATGAGTGTCCATAAAATATTTTTGTTTAAAGAATCAGTCTACCCTAAATTACGTATAGCACTTCCCCAACAATTTCCATCTTCCAATATGGTTCTTTTGCATTTGAACGATTGAAATGTTTATTGAGCTTTTTGTCCCCACACACACACTTGACTTCATAATATAATCACTAAAGTCAAGCAGCAGCATCAATAATTTTCCACAAAAGAAAGAGAGATAGTTGCATTGCGTCCATTCTCTTTCTCTTTGTGAGGATTCCTATTCTTTGGATGCGTGGGATCATGTCCAAGTAAAACATGTGTGATCCATGAACTGTGGAAAAAGTTTTTCTTTATCACGTAAAGCTGATCGAAGATTATGAAGTGGGGAATAAGTAGAATGACAAAAAAATGATAAAAGTTAAAACCACTGTCGTTTTTCCTTATTGGCTTAAATATTTTTTATGATATTGGTTGAAAGGGACTTGGGCTCTTTAGATCTATAATTTTGGATTTGATTCTTATATATATGCGTATTTGAAAAGAGGGAGAAAAAAAAACTTTAATGGAAAAACACACTAGCATATTTCAAAGAATATATGTATGTTTGGTTGAGCTTGAAGTGTTGAGTTTGTGCCCACCTAAGAATTTCCATATATGTTAAAAAATGTTTATATCTTCCGTTAATTTTTGTAAGAAGATAAATTAGCTCATTTAAATTGACACCGAGATAAATCGACTTGAGAAGAGCACGCTCCAAAATCTCAAGCCAACACTACTAAACAACATATTATATTGTTCAATACATTTTCAACATATTGAAATTCAAATAGGTTTCGTAAAAATTCATACGAGTTTCGTAAAAATTCGATGAAGAAAAAACTGTGTTGCTAGCTATGTCCTTCTTTTAGTAATGCATGGAGAATAGAAACAGGAGAAAGAACGAAGGGAATTAGAATGAGTTCTACAAGGGTTCAATATAAATGTTATGTTCAACAATAGAATAAATGTATTTGCAATAAGTAAAAGAAAGAATAAATTGCCACATAATCCATCAAAAAATAAATTGCCACATAAGTAGCGTGAAAAGAATAAAAGTATAAAAGCCTATTAAAAATTAGGCTTACAATGAGAGTTGAACAAACACATTTACCAAATAAAAATTCAATTTATTACCAATTGAACTAACATGCGTTTAATAGTTCATAGTTCATACTATATTTTAAAGGTACATAAAAGAGAGACATTATTAATTATGCAAAGGGGTAAGAGTTGAAGAAGAAAAATACTAATACATGCATTTAGGGTGGGAAAAATGTACAGTAGTTAAAATGGGAAAATGACCTTACATTCATCAGTCAAATGAAGATGGTTGTTCAATAGGTCTCTTAAATCTCTCAATCGACATGATTGTAGCTTCTAATCAGTTTTTTTTGTGTGTGTAAATCTCGATTAGATCGTAACTCTCGATCGACTTATTTCAGAAATATGAGCAATTTTAAGGGAATTATTAAGGAACCATCCAAAATGAAACGTAGATCGCGTAGGCTATTTAGGCTTTGGGCTTGCGTATCTTGACTGGGCCTTAATTGGGCCTTTGATAGCTATCATACAGGCTTCTCAAGCTTGGACACTCTTTTTCTTCTTTAAAAAAGTTGAATTATGTTGAAAAAACAACACTGGTTAATTTTTTTTTTGTTGAGATAAATGAAATTCATTAAACCAAGCCAACACCCAAAATCAAACCACTACACATATTTGGTAATGATTTTATTTTTAAAACTCAATAAAAAAAACCTATAATTTTTAAGGAAAGCTTTTTTCTTGAACAATTTTTAATGGAACTTATTGATGTTTCTTTAAAAAAAAGGGACCTTATTGAAGTTTTGGTACAACTGGAGAAGAAAAAAATTAAAAACAAAGAAAGAAAAAACTATCTAAAAAAGAAAGGTCCCACTAGCATCAGCTAGTAGGAGCAGATTGATTCCAACAGGGGGTGATCGATGGACCAGAAGGACTCATGGCTGCATGCACCAAGTTTAGCGAAATAATATGCACACATATTTCCCTCCCTTGGAGTGTGCAAAACACAAACCTGCCAATCCTTTGCCAAGAGCTCCTGAATATTCCGAATAATTGGGGTATAATGGTGTCAATCATTAACTGTTTCAAAGATTAAATTAAAACATCATAGACATCCAAGAAACTTGATTACATCGTTAAAATAATCAAAACTTCAAATAAGATAATGATAACATTTGAAAGACCGGCTAAAAATACATTCACATCGGGCTAACTCATGTGTGGACCGCATACCAACACCCCCCGTCCCTTCCCAAAGAAAAATTGAACTTCTCAAAACACCTTTGATTATAACAAATTAAAAACAATTTTTTTCGTCAAAAATAAGATAACTCAAAAGTCTCGAGCAAACTTACACCAATAGTCCTTTCACTTAATTTCATGTAACCTTTTAGTCCTTTATCTTTTTATTTTCCCTTCCCGTCCTGTATCTTTTTAAGTAGTTTCACTATTACCCTTTAAATGGAATCAGTTACCCATTCTGTTTATAAAAAATCCAACATTATCAATGTCTTTTTCTTCAATGTCTTTTTTTTTTATCAAGCCTTCTTCTCCAAAGTTAATTATGTTGAAACTGCAATATATAAACCCTAAAAATCAAATCTTGAAATCCATGTCATCCTCACACACAATCATTTTATGTTCCTTCTTTTTCGGTGGAACTCGTTTTCAACGATAATGTTTCTGCAAGATGCGAAACAAACATAAAGAGGGTCGCGTTGATAATCAACTCTTTAGAAACAAACATAGAGAGAATCAAAACTTTAGAAACAAATGCATAAATACCTTGTTCAGATTATGGGTTGCATCTCATTCTGCGTATGTGCGTGCGTTCTCGGTATCAAATCATACTGGGTCGCATCTGGTTATGAGTCTGTGCACGCGTTTTCATCTTGTTCTTCTTCTGTGCGTGCTTTTTTCTGTTCTTCTTCTGTGTTTCCAGTAATAGCTGCTTACAGGGAAAATTGCATTGACCTCCCTTAAGATTTCTTTAAATATCACAGACACCCCCTCTATTTTAAAAATAGACAGTAACCTCCCCTAAGATTTTTTAAAATAGATGGACACCTCCCTTCACAATTAACTATGTTTATAGTTCCGTTAAAACTAACAATCATTACTTTTCTGAGTTAAAATTATTGATGATGTGTGATAGTAGTCTTTCTCCACAAAACCATTGATATTCCTGCTATTGTTGAAAGCTTTCCAAATCCTTTTGTTTTTCTTCATTTCAATTGAAGAAACAATACCCAATAATGAATCAAAAGAAACACACCATAGAGAACGAAAGAGACAAGTGAGAAGGAATAGATACCCAATAATGTATGCGTTTTATTTCCATGGTGAAACAGAGCTTTGGAATCAAAGTGTTTCGGAAAAAAATATTAATGATTGTGATA
The DNA here is from genome assembly GCF_051527215.1 of Medicago sativa. Taxonomy (NCBI): domain Eukaryota; kingdom Viridiplantae; phylum Streptophyta; class Magnoliopsida; order Fabales; family Fabaceae; genus Medicago; species Medicago sativa. Next base: position 72,524,425 of record NC_140751.1, on the reverse strand, counting down.
GATTAATAATTAAAGTGAATAAGTAATTAACGTTTAGCAAATATTAAACTAGCAACCATGGAAATACAAACTTCATTTTGATTGAAGCGGAATTTTTTGTTTGTGGTGTCTTTTGCTCATGTCTTTAACACAAACAAAATAAAAAGTACGCAAACAAACACCCTGCAATCAAAACGAAAACACTATGCACAAATGACATGATAGTATTTTCTGCAACAGGGCCATGGCGGTGGAGGCTTGAAACAAATGCACAAACAAACCCAAACTTTCTGCAACCTCTTCAATCTCCATCTTACCTTCCTTCTTCCATCTCTCATTGATGGGATACACTAAATGGCTTGACAAATTGAGGAGGTTAAGGAGGGGCAGAGTGGTGCTCGAATGAGAATTGGAGCAGTGTTGCGGCAAAGCGAGGTTGCATATGATTCAACTATGCAGGACAGAAGGAAGAGGTCTGACGTTTCTATTTTTTTTTAACGGAAGGTGGGCAACTCTTAACGGCAAGGGAGGTTAACGTCAATTGAGAAAATAGAGGGGGTGTAAATGACATATACACATAGTTTAGGGGAGGTGAGTGTATTTTTCCCAAAGGAAAATGTTAACGGGTAAGAAACTATTAAAATGAAAGGATAATATAAATTGTGTGTTTTTTTAATGGAAGGTTAGCAGAAGGGTAACATTGAAACTATTTAAAAAAAAATAAACGACGAAAATGAGAAAATAAAAAGATAAAGAACTAAAATTTATCTAAAATTAAGTTAAAGAACTATTTACTCCCTTCGTCCCGGAATAACTGACCCATTTTCTAAAAAAAAGTGTCCCAAAATAACTGACTCATTTCAATTTTCAATGCAACTTTCATCATTCCCAATACAATATAACACTAAATAATACTACTTTTATCATTCCCAATACAATATATTCCACTTTCCCCTTTATTTATACATTTTTCTTAATCTGTGTGAAATGAGCCAAGGGGTCAAATAAATTGGGACGGAGGGAGTACCTTGCAAAGATATGCAAAACTAAAGTTTTTTAATTTTTATTGTATCCCATTGAAAGAAGTTTATTCTCCTCCTACCCCCCTCTATTTACCCCCACATCCGTATTCAACATTCCTTCCATTGAGAGATAATCCAAAAAATAATGTTCATAAAAAGTGATTTTGATATAAAATAATTTAAAGATTTTATGAAAATTCAGAATCTATTATGCGTTTGTATATTATAATAAAAATCGTTTTTTTAAATAATTTATTTTGGTTGGATACAACTATATAAAAGGGATTTTTTGTTACAAAATTAGTTCCATATTTTCTCTCTACTCTAAAAAAATATATTTTTTAAGAAACTACTCTTAACATCTTCTCATTTAAAATTGTTTTTAGATTTTTCTTTTTTTAAAAGTTGTAAAAAACGGATGCAATACTCTTAAAAATGATTATTTTTTTTTAAAAAAATAATTACTTTTTTCTTAAAAAATATAACAAACGAGCTCTAAATATACCGATACATGTTGAATTGATTGACATATAAGAGAAATTCTCATATTATTTTAATTGTTTCCTTATTAATTTAAAAAATCATTCCAGATTGCATTGATGTTTATATTTACATATCAATTAATAATATTTATAAATATTGAATGATTGACCTTAAAATAAAATATTATTGCCTTATATAGCTATCCTACAACCAATTTTCCTTGTTCGAAAATATGCTGAAATAGTCAAAACATTACTCCTAGGCACCCCATTGACAAAGTCGTATTCATCCTCCCTGAAGAACACCACCACCACCAACCCCATCTCTCTTAAAATCTCTCACATAACATTTTTACAAACCAACAAAATATATAGAGAAAAAAGAGGTGAGTGAAACAAACGTTAATATTTAATAGCGTATGTGTCACGCTACAACATAAACCTTAAACAAATTATTTTAAGGTATAACATAACATTGTTGATTGTCATGCTCTCACCGATAACTCAGCAAGCATGGAATGCAGTGTTGAGTTGGTTTGGTTTTTTCTATCAAATATTTTCTCAGATTATTGGATTATTCGCGGATAATTATCCTTTACTTTCTTTGTCTTCTAATTCTTCCTTCGAATCTTTATCAACTTTGGATCAAGAATCCGCTGTTCAGATCATTGAGGATGCCGGTCAGCAACCGCCACAAAAGCTCACGGTATGTATCATAGCTTTTTCCTTCCATTGTTTTTTGTTTATTGGTTATGGCTCAAAACACTTTTTTTTTATTGATTAATAAGAAGAAAAAATAGTTTGTGGAAATATTCTGGTTTTATGTTCATTGGCATGTGTCAGTGTTAGATGGGAGATTTGTTAGGGTTTTATGCTGCTTTGATCATGGCTTTAGTGCAGGTTTACGGGCCTGTTTGGATTGACTTAATTGACCTTATATTTATAGGCTGACATAAATACTTGTGAGACTGTTTGAGAGAATTTGTAAATAGCTTATGATATGTTCATAAGCGTTTTCAACTTATTTTCATAAGTTCTCCAAGATAACTTATGAAAATTGCTTATAGCTTATACAAAAACAATTTAACTTTATTTTATAAGTTGCAAATTAATTTGTTTTATCCAAACAGGACCTAAGTATGTAGTGTGTGGCAGAGGGAAAGGAAAAAAATGGGATTTGAAGATTTGAGTAGAATTTGAAAACTTGACTAGTTTCTTTTGAGTTATATTTGGAATTCAATATGTAACTATCACTGTTTTGGTTGGTTCTGTCTGACCACTCATAGTGTTTTTAGGTGATCTTTTGATAAATGTGATTATGAATAGAATTGATTTTTCTAGAGTTGATTTGTTAATTGTTATAATTGAGTTTGAAGTGATGTAACTTATGTTTATATGTTTTTACTCTAAAATCAGTTTGATGTAAAAAGTAGTGTAAATTTTTTAACTCAAAAACAATTTCTTATAGCACTTGTTGTCAGTCAAATTGAGGTTATGCCAAAGAAACCAAACATGAAACACATGTAGCATATGTTCGATGCCGCATCCACACATCTTAATGTGCATCTATTAAGAAGCTAGCTACTAGTTGTAGCTTGTGCGGTGAGAAGCTTTGGGATGCGAGAAATGGCAAACCTGTCGCAGTTCGAGACAGATGTGTGGTATAACTAAAATCACGTTTCAATGGAACCAAAAGCAATTATGCTAGAATCTATCAAGAAACCAAACACACACTTGTAGGGCTTGTCGGAAAATATGGCAGTTCCTTCTGGTGCAATTGTTTCAAATTTATTGTTTATTGCAAGAAATAAACACCACTGGGCATATTTTGTGAGGGAACTTGTGTGATAAAAACACAATGTAGAAGCTATTCTTCAATCATTTATTTTCTGTTGTATAAATTCACAGAATTAGGTGCATATTGTCATGATATGCATTCTACATGAAACTATAGTTATATCATTGTTTTGGCTTCTTACGATGGTGATAGTTCTGATAATCTTGTTATCTTCTTACATTGCAGTGTCTTGCACTAATTTCTTCATTATGATTGCTTATGAATTCCTACTGATTTTTAGTATAGCTTTTGTCAAATATGTTTCACATTTCTATATCTACTTCATACAATGTAATCACCAATAGTCTAATTTGGTATACAACATATCAAATTATTATGTGTTTTATTCTAGTCAATGATTGAGTACAGAATACGAATCATTTGTATGTTACTGTTTTGGTTTCCAATACCCGAGTGAACAATTTTTTTGAAGCAAAGTTGTGAATATACTACTGTTTTCATGCTACTTTCAAGAAAAAGAAGAGCCAGAGCTCAACTACGTTACGCGGTTATAAAATCATAAAGAGTGTCATTCTTTAGGACATTTTCTTTTGTTCCTTTATTTGCAATCCTAGATCTTTTGTTCCAGTTTAATTATGAATTTCCCATTCTTAATGTAAATTCTGATCTCACGTATGCATTTGAAGGTAGTGCTTGACTTGGATGAAACACTGATATGTGCATATGAGACATCAAGTGTGTCAGATGAGCTAAAAACTCAAGCAACTGAAGCTGGTTTAAATTGGTTTGAGCTCGAATGTGTATTTGATAACAAGGTTTGTTACTTGATCGCTTGTATCTGATTCCTTGTCTTCTGATAAAATATTAAATCTTCACATGGGAATGTTGTGTCTTCAAGGAAGCAGATGGAGAACCAATAATCAATTATGTTACCGTCTTTGAACGCCCCGGGTTGAAAGAATTCTTACAGCAACTTAGCGAATTTGCTGACCTGGTTCTGTTTACTGCTGGTGTTGAAGGTTTGATCTAAAATACTATGCTCTTCTTATGCTGCATATTTGCATTACAGAAGCGCTTTGCTATATTATTTAATGATATTATTCTATAAATTCTAACAGGTTATGCTAGACCACTTGTTGACAGAATAGACACAGAAAACCGGTTTAGTCTAAGACTTTATCGACCTTCAACAATTCGCACGTAAGTGCTTCTTCATTTCTTTTTCATCAGTCTATGTTAAATTAACCTTTCTTTCTAGTCCTTTGTTAATTGTTTCTCTGATACCAAGTTCAACATACATATTCTATTCCCATCTTCTTAATGACGGATGAATTTGAGTCACTAGTATTCTTATAATTGTTGAATGTTTACAGCGAACATCGGGAATATGTAAAAGATCTTACATGCATAACAAAGGATCTATGTAACATTGTTATTGTAGATAACAATCCCTATAGCTTTTTATTGCAACCTGACAATGGAATTCCATGCGTACCATTTTCGGCAGGGCAACCACATGACACACAGGTGCATAAATTCATCCTTTTGGAAATTGATATCAACCATATGATTTTTTACTTACCATTTTTTTTGTCTTTGTTATGCATGTTCATCAGCTTCTAGATGTTATTCTTCCAATTCTCAAGGACCTCTCTGAACAGAAAGATGTTAGACATGTGCTCTATGAAAAGTACCATATGCCTGAATGGTTTCAACAACAAGGGATTCCAGCTCCCAGTTGACAACATTGAAAGTTCTTCCGATTAAACTCTTGTTTTTGCTTCTTTTTATTTATTCTTTCATCTTTAAGAATAGTTGATCATTTAACACCAGAGAATTTAATGTACATTATCAATTTGTTCCCAGAGCATTCAGAAGTATCAAATGCTGCTTCTTGAAGTCAAATCAGCTCCTCAGTTTATACATGTAGATCACTAGAATTCTGATTTTTTGTTTACATGCTTGAAATCTTTTGAAAAGTACCTAGTATATTCTGATATTTTTTTTTTGTTTAATTAGGCTTTCCATAATTCACTAAAGTGTAGTTTGCTGCAGCTAGTGTTATGACTTATGAGAAACTTAAAAAACTCCCTAAAGTTCTCTAAAGTGCTTTTAGAGACTTAATTAAGGAGTTAAGACTTGAGGCGTAGGGTTTGGCCATAAGCCTAAGCTGTAAAAGAACTAACCATATTAATTAATGACAACATCAAGTGGTAATAAGATGTTTAGGCTGTTAAAGAAATTAGGCAATTCTTTCCAGCTTAGTCTGTCTGAACAACTTCATCCAAAATCCCTCAATACCTTGACAAAAAGTTCAAGAATCTTTTTCCATTATAGGGGGACACTTGATCTAGTTCTATATTTTTTATTTCTCTTATACTATATGCTAGTTGATTATGTATTCTTAGACACCAATTCATTGTAGTTGTTATAGTGCCTCTTTAATTTTTATGGTGGGTCTATTTTCTTCCATTTATAAGAGAATGAGTCTGATAAGGTGAAGTTCGATCGAAAGATATGTGATCAATAATTATTCTAGCTTTATTTTCTCTCAAATGAATTGTATTTAACTGAAATCCATTAACTTGGTTAAATTTTGTGTTCTTTCTATAGCTAATTTTTTGGTCATAATATTTTCTTACGTTACAAATTTTTGCACACGAATTTATTTTCTTTTTGGAGCATTAGCGCCGATAGATCGCCAACAATCTATAATCAATTTTAATAAATTAAACTAGTTTTTTCTTCAAAAAAAAATAAAATAAATTAAACTAGTTTTGCACCAAAAAAATAAAGTAGTTTAATCCATAAAATGAAAAAGTTTTGCTCTCGTAATTTACTTTTGCCATGCCATGCCATGTATAATATTTTATAGGGGGTGTTTGTTTCTTGGATTCAAAAATTATTCCCTGGAATATCATTCCCAGGAAAATCATAATGAGAATTTTATTCCTAGGAATTTGTCGAAAAAGTGTTTGATTTCCTATCTTCATTCCTTGGAATTTTTTCAAGTAAGTGAACCGTTACATGGATAGACCATTACTCAAAAAATGAAAACTGTTACATTAACTTGTTAGAACGTAGGGAACACAGTCTTTGTTGCTAAAAAAAAATGTGGGGATCACATGGTAAAATAGAGGTAAACATGAGTTTTGTTCAGTACGTGGGTTTCTCCTTTCCTGGGAATATAATTTTCCCATCCTTTTTTCATGGGAATAAAAATGATTAGTATGTGAGTTAAGCATATTCCTGGGTATTAATTATTCCTAGGCATATTATTTTGTTCCTTTCTACCAAACATAGGAATTATTTTTTCCCAAGCTCTATTCCGAGGAATGTATTTTTGTTCCTTTCTACCAAACGCCCAGATAGGTTTCTCACTGATACATTCATGTCGCTATAAAATAAAAGTCACATGGTCAATTATACTTTCTTTTGGTAATGACAATAAAATTATCATTCAGATCATAGAGATGAAATTAACGTAATATATGATCTATATTATTTCAATTTCAAACGAGCTTATTTAACTTGATTATGTCAAAAAACATCCCACGTGGTGCATGCATAAATTAAACCAAATATATATGTTTTTATTAAGGAAAATTACTATATATGTTATTTTGAAGTAGTATTATCGTATAATGAAACACATGCTATTTGAATTTTTATATTATGCCTTCCTTAAAAAAAATGAAGGTTTCTTCTATGACCAAACATCTAGCTAATAATTTTGGTCTCTTCATTCCATTGCTCTTGTTTGACCCACACATTTTCGTCAGTATCTTGGTCTTCAAACCAAATTTCAATTTGTAACCAACTAGGAAAGTACGTACCCACATCTTATTTTCTGTCTCTTTCTCACTTTATTAATTCCTTGTTTTTATTATGCAACTCAACACCCAAACTTTCATGTCGTTTTGTTTGACTATATCATACTACGTCTGGGTCTCACATTTGACTTTCAAAGCTAACAAAATTATTACCATAGAACTTTCAGCTATGTACTTGAAAGTAATTACTTAAACATGAAATTAATTATTAAATTACCAAATTTGAAAATGAAATAGTACCCTCTCATTTGCTAGCTTTTCACAATCCATGTTATTGAAGACTAAACAAAGGAAAGAAAATAACATTAGCAGCCTTTTTTCGTTGTATGATTATTATTTGTTTACTACGGTCAACCGAGGAGGGACGTGAGAAACATATTTGTTTATGATACACGTAACACGTGGATATTAAGCGCTGGCTAGGGCTCTTTTTTTGGATAGAAAAACCTTACAACAACATTGACATTGCGTTCCTATAAAGTATGGTTGGGGCTTCTATGGTGGTTCAATTAATTGTTCATGCAAAAGGGCATGTTTGGCTCAAGCATAATCCATATAACAAAAAAAAAATTAACCAAAATTTTTCAAGCTTAGTATTTGTTTGGTATAGCTTTTGAGTTAACACAGCCGTGCGGTGGAACAGAAGCTAGGAAATCTAGCTTTAGAAAATCACGGTAAACATAACATTGGCACGCAATATTTTACATTCTAATGCAGAACCAAACATAGCATTAGTAGTTTTACACAGACAAAACCAATTTACATGAATGAAAAGTTATTTAAAACTAAAATCATATTATTTACGACTCGGTTGAGATAAAAAAATAGGATTTACAAAACTATTAAAATCATACAATGTACACTTAGAGAACCCTAAACTTTTACATTTTGATCCGGCCCTGATTAACTTCAAAAAGCTTATATCTGAAAAATAATCAACAAAGTGGGATGAGATATCACGATCTCAATGAGTTTCCAAAACTTGAGATAAAACATAGTATGTCAGCTATGAAATTAACTGCTAAAACTCTGGAAGATTATGATTATAAAACACAATATTATATATTTTAGTCTTAAACTCTTTTATTTACTAAGTACTCAGGATTTGCCTTTTCACTGAATTTCTTGATTCATCAAGGTTTGCCCTGTAGTTCTTAACTGATAATACTAAGTGCTCATGATTCGCCTTTATAACCTAGATAAACATACACGAATAGTTTAGTTTTATTCAGTAGCATTTACGATGATGGTAAACTAAATGACACGACTAAGTGCTCATGACGTGTATTCATTATTTATTTATAATTTTTTTTAATCAAAATACATATTAAATTTTCAATAACTCGAATGATAGTAAACTAAAAAAGTCATTAGACATGACCCACTAATATGTATTTTATGTGTGTGCTTAGATTTTTTTTTAAGATAACAAAAATCACATGCATTTGATTTGAGGTAGTGAGACCATTTTTTTTAAAGGATGGTGAAACCAATTTTTATCTACTTAATTTCTTATTTTAATGATGAGATTCGTTAGTTGTTGAAGAAAGAGATAATATACAAGTGATGAAACTGATATGTATGACAATTTTTTTCCTTCCTGCAATGAGAGTTCTTAATAAGACAAATCTACCGAATTTTATAGATCAATTTAAGAGAACCGATTTATTTGCACACCTCTAAGAACGGGTTCACCATTCTCTGAATCTGACTACAAAGAGATTGAGGGAAAAAGGATGCAATACTCAGTCATGACATAAGAGGTGATAACCTGCAATAGAGATAATCATCCTGTCCTAGATAAAGAATTTGATTGTATGCCAGTGGTCTAATTTGATGAAAACAACTTTGAAGGACTAACATGGAGACCCTACACCAAAAATAGTTTAATAACTACTGCCTGGTGTCAGTATGATCTTTGAAGATCTTAAACATTGAAGTTAAAGATTTACACAAAAATTAAAATTGAAATAGACAATAATGTATCCTTTACACAAAAATCTTCAAATATAATATATTATATTTTTTATACCAAATCTAAAATATTCTATTTTAAAAAAATTCAACAAAATGGACATGAAAACAAATGAAGCAGTTTAGAAAATCCATGATAATAATAATAATAATAGAGAAGATTAACTTTTTTTTTTTTTTTTTTTTTGTAGAAAGAGAAGATTAACTTTTTGGTTACAAAAGAAAGTTATACTTATCTCACTTAAGTCAATATAATTAGTAAAAGTCACAAACTCACAAAATAATGGAAAAGGATACTTTTATAAATGAGAGCCAAACACATCCTTGAATGCTACAGTGTATGAATTGAACAGTGTACACACAAAGTACACCAAGAAAGACATGTTCCATTTTCAATAGTCCACAACCACCACCTTCAAATTTTCCACCATAATACACTAACCTTTCAACTTCTTCAATTCTATACTATTCTTTCCCTCAAACTTCATCTCTGCAAATGAAGCTCAAATCCACCTTTCAATGAAGAAACCACCTTCCACCTCTGTCATCACCCATCTCATCGCCGTCACCATCATAATCATCTTCTATCTTTCATCCTCTGCCCATGCTTTAGGCTCTGGAACCACCCTCTCTGTCACAGACTCCCCTGCCACCGTATGCGGGATCGTATCAGGTGAAACAATACAGCACATTCAGTGTTACCGTGAAGGAGAAGTTTTCAACATCCTTCCCAACGTTTCATTTTCTTCAATATCTGGTGGAAGAAGCTATTTTTGTGGTTTAAGGTCTGGTAACTACAGTTTACATTGCTGGGATAGTTCTTCGTTTCAAACCAAAAGACTTTACTCTAATGACTCTGTTTTATTAGAGAATCTCTCTGTTGGAGATTTTCATGTTTGTGCTACTGTGGTTGGTGTTGGAACAGTGCGATGTTGGAGAACATTTGATGGATTTCAGCCATCTGGGTCGGATCAATTCGGTTCGATTTCATCTGGTTCGAATTTTTCTTGTGGAATTCTAAAAAATGGTTCACAAGTTAGATGTTGGGGTGAAAAAACCGTTGCTGAAAGGTTACAGAACGAGTTTATGAACATGTCTATGTTGAGTATTGTAGCTGGTGGTTCAAATGTTTGTGGTCTGAATTCAACTGGTTTTTTGGTTTGTAAAGGAAGTAACAGTTCTGGTCAACTTGATGTTCCACAAGGTGGTGCTTTTGAGTACGGTGATATAGCACTTGGTGATGAACATGGTTGTGCTGTTAGAAGATTGAATGGTTCTGTTGTTTGTTGGGGTGGAAAAGGGGAATTTTCTGTGGATTTTATTGAAGGGGTTTCTTTTGAGTTAATTGTATCTGGTTCTAATTTTACTTGTGGATTGACAACAACCAATTTTTCTGTTGTTTGTTGGGGACCTGGTTGGTCTAATGGATCAAATGGTTTTCAATCTGTTCTTCCTTTGTCTCGGATTCTTCCGGGGCCATGTGTTCAATCTTCTTGTAGTAAGTGTGGTATATATCCTGATTCTCAATCATTATGTTCTAATTCAGGTCACATTTGTAAGCCAAATATATGTAACACTCAAATTACAAGCCCGCCACCGTGGCCGCCAGTTCAACCTCCACCAGCACCAGCACCGTCTCCTCCTCGATCTTCTCGATCGAAGACATTGACAACAGGATTATTGGTTTTTGCAATTGTTGGATCAGTGGGAGGTTTTATTGGTATATGCACAATAATTTATTGTTTATGGACAGGTGTTTGTTTTGGTAAAAAGAAAGTTCACAATTCTGTGCAGCCAACAGTCACAAGAGGTAGTAGCAACAGTTCAAATTCTAGTGGATCTTCGATAAAATCAGTCATTATGCGTCAAGGTTCGAGAATAATGAGGCGGCAGAGGAGTGGACCTTCATCAACAAAGCATCAAGAAAGGGCAGAGGAGTTTAGTCTTTCTGAGCTTATGGCAGCTACCAACAATTTCTCATTCCAGAACAAAATTGGTGCTGGAAGCTTTGGTATTGTGTATTTTGGAAAATTAGCCGATGGTCGCGAGGTAGCAATCAAGAGAGGCGAACCAGGTACAAAGCTTAAAAAATATCAAGAGAAAGAGAGTGCATTTGAGTCCGAGTTAGCTTTTTTGTCGCGTTTACATCATAAACACTTGGTTAGACTAGTTGGTTATTGTGAGGAGAAAGATGAGAGGCTTTTGGTGTATGATTACATGAAGAATGGTTCATTGCATAGTCATTTGCATGATAAGAACAATGTAGAAAAAGGTAGCAATTTGTTGAATTCATGGAAAATGAGGATAAAAATTGCTTTGGATGCATCAAGAGGAATAGAATATCTACATAACTATGCAGTTCCTTCAATAATTCATAGAGATATTAAGTCATCAAACATTCTTCTTGATTCAACTTGGACAGCAAGAGTATCTGATTTTGGATTATCATTGATGAGTCCAGAATCTGATATTGATTACAAACCAACAAAAACAGCAGGAACGGTTGGTTATATCGATCCCGAGTACTATGGTTTGAATTTATTAACAGCAAAGAGTGATGTTTATGGGCTTGGAGTTGTATTACTTGAATTGTTAACAGGAAAAAGAGCTATATTTCGGAATGGCGAAGATGGAGGAAATCCTTTGAGTATAGTTGATTTTGCAGTGCCTGCTATTTTGGCTGGTGAATTGATGAAAATTTTGGACTCAAGAGTTGGACCACCGCCGGCAGAAAGTAATGAATCGGAGGCGGTCGAGTTAATGGCATATACTGCTGTACATTGTGTGAATTTAGAAGGGAAAGATAGACCAACTATGGCTGATATTGTTGCAAATTTGGAGAGAGCATTGCTTATTTGTGAAGGTGATAGTAACCATGAGATTGAAAGCATTTCCAGCATTACTATCTCTGTTTCAGATTGATTTGTCCAAGTTCCAAGGTGAAATCAAATTGTTGAATTATTTTTCCTAGATTCTTTGTGATAAAATCATACCAGTGTACTATTGGCATGTAAAGATTAATTAGGAGTATCATCTAACATTAAGATGTAGAATTTTGCTACACTACTAACATCTAACCAGAAAAATGGTTTGTTTAGGTTAAACTATCATGGCAATTCATTTTTTCACAATGTATTTACGTTTAAGTTATGATAGATTAAAAGTTTGTGATATTTTGTCAAAAATTAAAAAATATTATCGCGATTAATGCCGTTGTTACGTCCGATGCAAGTAATCAAAGTTTTGGCACCCCAAATGACTTCATAGAGTAACTCTACAAACTTCGATCTTTTTAACCAACTATGAGACTAATATTCACTTGAGTACTTAAGTTGCAACTTCGCTCCTTCCAAGAGTGTATTTTGGGAGATGGAATTGTCGTGCTCATTTAGAAGCTCAACGCTGCTTAACCAACTGAGCTAGTGCTATTCAATAATGTGCGCGTATTAGAAAACACTAATAGAAAACAAAGATAAAAAATAAAAACAAACATTTTTCAATGCCAAACAGGTGTAATGTAATTAAAAATTGAAACATTCTCATGTGGATATTATTATATTCATATAAAATCAGAGGAGAAGGTAAAGGCACACTTTATACGAACTCCTCCTAATTATTTGGTCTGATTCAGACTAGGAAGCAACGTAACCAAGTCACAATTGAGGACCACGTGAAAAAAAGTTGAAGAAAAATGTGAACACAGTTTGGCATAATTTTAGTATTTTAGAGCATGAAAACACCATGATGCAATGAAATGAAACTCTTGTACTTCCTTTGAGTGGTTGTGTTGTTGAGCCCCACATAGCACCGTAGTTAATCCGTTTCTTGTGTCTACCTTTCTATTATCATGGTCCCTTCCATAGCACATGGTAGACTACTAGACTTGGTATATGTCTACATTTGTTTTTTCTATTGAAAGATTGTTTCTGACTTAATTCCAAATTTGGACATAATATTGACCAAAAGAAAGGAAATAAATGCTATAGAAGTACCAAATTAAGGTGTAGATTATTGGCTATGCATTTTGGTTCTTTATTACACGGCAAGGTTGGAGTTATTATGGTTAGCCACCCACAAGTTTTGAATTGACAAGTCTTGATAGATTATCCCTATGACTGATTTACGTATTTTTGTTTCTTCAAGTAGATGATGATTGGACTTACACGCTTTAAATGCGAAGAAGTGAAAAATTTGAAGTTTGAATTTACACCTTTGCATATTAAAATGTTACTGCAATTATCAATTTAATTGTACTTACATGAGATTCTTGTGTATTTTTTCCTTCTTGTTTACATGAGACAAATAGTTCATTCAAAACAAAATAGTTATAGTGGTACTAACTAATTAGAATGACTATTCTCTGCGGCAGTGTATAGAGGAAATTTTATTTAACATTGTCCCACATTTAAAAAAATAGTAATACTTCTTTATTGATAAAATGATTACGCGGCATTTTAATTTTTTTTAATTTAATAATTACACACGTGGCCTGCCACGTAGGCATTGACCCGGTCAAAATTGGCAAAAAGGTCATTATTGCAAAGGAGTTAAATCTTAGGGGGTCAAAATTTTTATTTTTTTATTAGGGGGCCAAAATCGCAACACTGCTAAACTTAAGCGTCCAAAACTGTATTTTAGCCTTCATTCAAAACAAAATAGTTATCGTGGTACTAACTAATTGGAATGACTATTCTCTACGGCAGTGTATAGAGGAAATTTAGTTAACATTATCCCACATTTTAAAAAAAAAAAATAATACTTCGTCCGGTTCTATTTATAAGAGACATTTAAGTCAACAAAAATTGATTTATCAAGTCCAATTTTTTAACCAGATCCGTCAACTTTTTTTGATCCGAATTTCTTTTATAAATAGGACTGAAGTGAGTAACTTTTTTAGAATGACATCCATGTTGTTAATTGTTATATTGGAAAAATGAATACCAGCTAACTGAATTTTCGTTGTCAAATAAATAAACTAATTGATTTTTTCTTGTTAAACAAAAGCTGATTGAATTTTACATAGAAGTGGTCCTTTTTTTACAAGCATGGTGAGATAGTCAAATATGTAATGTTACATATTCTTGAAAAAGATCTGCCTAATTTAGTTTTAGTACTTGAATTAATTTAATATTTCTTACCGTGTTAGATGATAAAATATTAGAAGATTTACCACATATATTATATGCACATGTGTTTATAAGTGAAAGATAAGTCTGAATCCTTTGAACATGTTTTAGATTCAATCTTAAATGTATTCTATAAAAAAATTCTCAAATTCATGTGCATGAAGAAAGAAACAAACACAAATGAGATAGATTCTCATGCATTTTAAAAATTACTTATAATAATATTAAAAGCTTCTGAGTGTTTTTGGAGAGCATAACTCAGTTGGCAGAGACAATACATTGTTATATGTAAGGGTTGAGATTTGAACTCCGAACACCTTACTTTTTCATTTTAAAAAGTGAATTTTAGCCACTAGACTCTTTGTTTTTTTTTTTTGGAGGGCTAGCAACATTTCTAACACAATTTCTAGGGACTATCTTTTATGGATTAAAATTTACATGGATCTCACTAAATTATGTGAGTCTTATATACATTTGACAATATATTTTATCAAAAAATAGATGAAATACATGTGAATTTCAACCAATAAAAAAAAAAGTGTGTTAGAAAGTATATAGTAAAGAGTGTGTTGCTATGATTATTTATATTATTTCTAGAGTTGTATTATGAGTTGGAGTACCATTTCTACTCCTATGTTGTTATAATTATATTTAAGATTATAAAAAAAGAAAAGCTTACATGCATGGTGTCAAGCTTCTAGTGAAAAACAAGGTCTACCAACTATTTTTTAATAGTAACGGAAGCCTAAAGTCCATTTTAATATAAGAGGTATTTTTTAGTTTTATTTTTTATTTTGAAGGGATAAGACTTAAGAGGTCTTTTTATTTATTTATAAAATCTCATAAAAAATATGTTTTTGTTGGTGGACTTGAAACAAAACAGGGTTAAAATACCTTGGAGCAAGACGCATCGTGTAAGTTTAAGACTAATCACGTATAAATTAATTGAAACCTTTTGGTAAGAGAAATTAATTTAATCTTAAGAAGAAGGTTCATCAAATGATTTGTGCAATATCTATAAGATCTGCCAAATAAAACTTAGTATGCCAACTAAATAAGAGATGAATTTTTATACTCTTTCATAAATGAGGTTATAGGTTCAACTGGTGAGAGGTTTAGAAAGGATACACATGAGATTATAGGTTCAAACGTGATTGCCTTCATTGTACATCCATTTATTTTTTAGTTATCATGCTCTTTCTAAAAAATAATTTGATGTATTTTAGCAAAATATCTATAAGAGATGTTAATTTACACCGACTCATTAAGAGTATTTTAACAACATGCACTTTATAGTGTATTTAAACATTTTTTAATTATAATTTACAAATAAATACTTGTTCTAATTAAAATATAAATGAGTGCACGTTAGTAAATCTTATATATAACGATATATATTTTAGCTAATATATACATGTTAGGATCAGATGACACCAAAAGAGCAACTTCCTATACATTAGTTTCGCTTTGATCCTATTTCCAATATTAATCTAATTAAACCGTGTGGTACTATATATCAAAATTAGTAGAATCAATTCATTTAAATAGAGTTTGTGACCTTTAGTTCACTAGATTTTGCAGAGTTTGTTCTGAAATTGATTTTAAGTACTCACACAAAATCAGTACGTTTCTTTATTTTGACTCAATCAATATTCTAGACTAGAGATAGAAATAGTAAATTTGGAAAGAAACATTCACTCGAAAGGTTCATAATCATATAGATGGAGACAAAGCTTGTCAGATAGTAACACTTTTGCATACTATTCTCAAAACTATATCAAGAATCTTAGTGCCATTTTGTCAGGTCTTCTAAGCACTATTCCACCATTATTTCATGAAGTCATCAACCAGTCAAGTTTTTCCAGAAGCAGTTAGATTTAGACTCATTATATTATTATAAACTCCCAACTCACTTCCTTTCAAAGTCTACAAAGAATAGCTCTGACTTGTTGATGAGTTGCTTGCATAATGGTAAAACTGCTCCTGTTGTTTTCTCTTAACTTAATTTTAAATTAATGATTTTGTCATTTATCTTTGGGTTAATTATGTTTTTGGTCCCTACAAAATTGCGACCTTGTAAGTTTAGTCCTTACTTAATTTTAATAGCATTTTTAATCCCTACAAAAAATTTCTACACTCAATATTAGTCCTTACTCAATCCAAATTTGTTTAATTTATGCTTAAACTCTTAAGTTTTTCAACAATTTTTTACAGGCGTGTTAAGAACGTTATTAAAAGGTCCTCCGGAAAAAAAAATCGCAAAAATTTGATTTCTACGTCCATATTTTTGTTACTTATATCTTAAACTTTTGTCGTTTTAAAAAATTCATATTTAATTTATTTCATGTTAAAAAATTATAGATTTTAGTAAATGAACCTTTCATAGTGTTCTAAACTTGTATAAAAAGAATCGTTAAAAAATTTAAGAGTTTAAGGATAATTAAACAAAATTTATTTTAGCAGGGACTAAAATTATAAGTAAATTTTATTTTGTAGGGATTAAAAATGCTATTAAAATTATGTAAGGACTAAACTTACAAGGTCGCAATTTTGTAGGGACCAAAAACATAATTAACCCTTTATCTTTTTCACATCATTTTTCGTTATTTTGATCAATTTGCATATGAATTTTCAAGATTCAAATCTATGGTTTTATTTTGATATCAGTTTTGAGTGTTCAAATATATGGTCTTTTACTTATATTTTCATATGAATTTTATATTTGATGTTTGAAAATACATATTCAAATAGACTAAAAGGACAAAAATGACATGAAAAAATAAAATAAAAGACGAAATCGTTATCTGAAATTAAGTTAAAGGATAGCGAGTGTAATTTTGCTTTTAAATAATTTATGCTACGTTTAAATATTTGATTTATAAAAAAAAATTTATTTTGACTCTAAAATGAAATACCATTGGGATTACCGTTTTTAAAAACAAGAAGGTAACGCATGAACTAGTTAAAAATCATTTTTTTCTTTCTTTCAAAAAAGTGATCATTTTGGATAGTAAACAAACATAAATAGCTTCAAAAATTTTAAAATATCTAAAAAAAATCTCTAGATTGTCCTAACACAATATATATTTTTTTAAAGGTAAAACAAACGCACGCTAAATATGATTAGATGTTCACACAAAATCTTTTCACTTCTCCGTTTATATAATCTCTCTGGTTTGTTATGAAAAGATAGTTAATTCACTCCTTATAAGTATTGTAATTCTGGAATCTGGAGTTTTAACATTTAGTTAGCAGAAGTCAAAGATTATTTATACATGCTAGTTCAAATGGACCTATCATTGATCATGGACAATATTAATTGGAATTTGACTCCCCTAAACTAAGTATAAAGTGATTAGATTGAAGTGTGAACAAAGATTGCAGTTGTGTAGTTGTTAGGCTAATCGACAAAGCTTTATACTTAACTTTACTATAAATGTTATTTTAATTAATTGATCTCATAGTGGCTTAATTGTATTTCAATAGCATAATAAAACTTCAGAAAAAATGGCAAGAACCAACAAATTGATAATAGAAATGTCAATGCAACATATGATCAATCCAACAAAATTGTAGAGTTATCATCATAGCACTATAAGTTATACAACAGTTATACAAATAGTCACATCTTTTATAACAATATTGAACATACAGATTAATTGAACCTCCAAAAGAAAACCTCATTCAGGAAAAATCTGAACATGTCTAATGTGTTATGGGATGATTATTCCCTGTTCCATGGTAAAAGAATGTAATGTATGGTGAGTGTCAAGTGCTGTAAGCATTCAAGGCATATCAAAACATGATGCATTTTATAAGAAATAATATAGTAACACAAATCGCTAATCATCTGATTCGTGAAGACCTTTGTCTTTGTTCATCGACTTTATTCATCCAATCATTGAGCCATAGTAGTCCCTTGTACCCAAAATGAGTAGCAGCAACAAGTATGACCAAGAAAAATATAAATAGAAGAAGCTGCTTTGCTCTGGAAATAATTTTCTGTTCAACGAGTACAAATATAATTAGTCAGTAAAGAGAAAAGTAGATGAATTTATTTTAAAAAACACTCTTTTATCAAGAAAACTAACATACCTGCAGTATTGTTGGTTCCTTCGATTCTACTACCCGCTCTCGCTTTTTTCGTCGCTTTGGACCTGATTTTTCATTATCTCGCTGCTCCTTCACCTTCAACAATTACTAGTATTAGGCTTGTATAGACAAAGATTACTTTAGTATTATGACACTGCTGCTACAAAGCTCACTTGTAAAACAAGTCTCATATGAATTTACTCAATAATGGTGCGTTAAAGAATGAGTCAGAGAGTGTTGTTGTTAGGGTCATGCTAACTAGTGCCCCTGGGGCACTAGTTAAAAGGAAACAAAAAATGAAAATTTTACATTGAAAACATCATTTTTTACTCTTTTAATACTTTGAATACACAAATTTCAAGATATTTATACTATATATTTAAAGGATTTATCTTGGTAGTAGAACACTTGAGTTCAAACGAACCCACATCATTGATCTTTGATCATGAACAATGTCAACTGGGACTTTTGTGAGCCTCACTCTACATTTTGCTAGGCCACAATATATACATATATTTGTGATTTCGGTGTACAAATCTAATTTGGGTTCGAGATTTATCATAACCTTAAATGGCAATGTAGACACAAAGATGTCCTTTCAGGAGCTGGATTTCCACAAGTACAAAGCAATTTTGTAGTGATGATGAATAAAAAAAACGAGCAAATATGTGAAAAGTTCTGATGGAAGCAGAATTACCTCTGTAACTTTAGATTTACGTAATTGCAATTCTGACTCAACAACCTGCACTTTACTCTTACAGTCAGAATTGCAAGGAATAAGTCCAACCCCAAATTGATTTTTTGGTACATCGCTTGGATTGCAACCAGCACGATTATGTGCTGCTTGAACATCTTGACAAAGCCACTCCTTTTTCAGCGTTTGGCATTTGCAACGAGCAGTGACCTTGTAAAGAACGAGTTCATAATTTAGAAGATAAATTGGATCAATAATAGGTGTATTGGTTTGTTTAGTTTGCAGTATCTAGAAAAGTAATGCAAGAAACTACAGAGATTGAGCTAATAGTGTTATTTTTAAAGTTAATTAATGAAGCAGCAGCTATTAAATTCTGTACCTTTTTAGAGCATTTCTCAGGATTTGGGCTTTCACCAGGATGACATGTCTCTGGGCATAGGTGTGTACAATTTGGCATCTTTCTGCAAAACCATTGTAACCAATAAGGCTATCATCTAGCTACTCCATTTAGAGAACGAGGAAAAGAGAAGGAAGTAAGGAACATAAGTCTAACATATACTTTCAACTCAAATTTGGTTTCGAAGGCTACACTAGATTAAAAATCATTTCTATTTAAATTACCTATGACATGGTCCACCACATGACCGGGCAGTCTCTTGATCCCTTGCAGACAGGCTGTTGTAATAAATGCACTCAAAAGCATGGACCATTGCACCACAATGACATGACCGTTTAATTAGCACCTTGCATGGGGGGCAGTCTCCAGGGTGGCAGCGCCGAGGGCAGTGATGTTGACACTTAGGCTTTCGTTCCTGATCAACACAGTTTATACATCAAGAGAATAATTATGAGCTCTAATTTTGGATAGTAAAAATGAGGTTCTCAACTTTACACAGGAAAATAATTGAAAAAGTCCATCGATTCAGTTAAAACCAGTGATAAAGAATAAAATAAAATGAACTAATGAAATTATGAAAGATTCAAAACCTTTTGGCAAGAAAGCGAACAAGCTTCACAAGCCTCACTTATCGGTGACTGGTTCATGGAAGATCGGTTCTTCAAGGCATGGCAGGTTTTAGTACAATAATGATTACCACATGGTAGAGGATTACCACATAAATTATCACAGGAGAACTGTGATTTATTAGAGCAGACCATCTGATGAGAAGGTGGAAAAGAAAACAGAAACCACATTAAAAGCAGTTAAAGTGAATTGGTTTTGGACAAAATCATATAAAAGAATATTGCATGCCATAGTTCGTATGCAGCTTTTAAGATAAGCAAGACAAACCATTCTCTCTGCTCCAATGTGTTGCCCTACACATGGTCTCCATTCTAGTTCTGGGCAAGGAGGGCATGGAGTGCCGGGAACACTTTCACTTTGTTGTATAATCTTCTTTTTCTTTGGTTTGAGAGTAAACTCGGGTTTAGGAGGAGGCCTAGCACCATGACACCTTCACAGAGAAAAATGCGTGTTAAGGAAAGATATTAACTAAAATACGAGCGTAAAGTCTCATGAGGCTTAATTCAACTCTATGTCAATATTTGAGACATGAGTACAGACAAAGGAATATCTGTTTTTGGACCTTCCGTTCACGCCTAAATGCTTGAAAGTTCAAACGTTTTGAACATGTAAAGCAATTTCTTCAAATCTAAATCTATCATATATAGAGGGGGAAATCTCTCAAACCTTAATTTGCATGCATGGCCACATTGGTACTCTTCTGCACAAGGTAGGCGACAAGGAGGGCAGGCTCCATAATGGCATTTGTGAGGCTAAACAAAAGAAATGTGTTAATAATATTAAAAAAAAAAAAAAAAAAAAGAAGATACATTATCAGCAATGAAGCAAACAACTTCTTGAATATTAAGGAACATCGAAGTATATGATGATGACACCCCATTAAGAGATATGAATATTCATTTTTTATAAAGATAATTGCATTATGAAATCATATCATCCAATTAAAAACTTAATTGTACTCACCGCTGAAGGAGTTCAATTTTAGCATGTAATATAATGTTTGAATCACAACCCATGCATCCACAAATATATTTTATGGAAAAGACTTCAAAACATCATTACAATTTGAAACCCTAGACATGAATACAATTAAAAGACCTGGGGTTGTTGGGGGAAAGAGAGCAATGATTCGAGTTCATTTTACGCCAACCATATATAAAACAAGTATTTTGTTGTGTACTGTAGATTACTTACTCATGCATTTAAAAAAAAAAATTGATTTTAATAATTTACATAACCTAGTTTTAAGATAAATATATTCGCAAAATATCATTGGAAATAAAAGGCTAAGGTACAACCGGGAGCTGGATAAAATTGGCTCAAAAGGTCTAAAGATTTTAATTAACAAGTTCCGCAGTAGCAGTTAAAAATAAGAGAAAACAACAGTAATAAACAAAGGCAGTTAGCTTATCCTATAAATAATCACACACACAAACAAAATGAAAAGACTGAATAACCTAAATCTAACCCAAACTCATTAAAAATGTTCTCCATGCAACAAGCTTCTGTTCAAATACATGGACTTCCTTGTAATATTTTAAATTTAGCTACAACATGCATAATAAGACTCATTTTCATGATTATAGTATTCTTTACACAAAATTGTTTTAAAAGTCACATGTACATACAAAGTACAACTACTTAAAGTTTAGACCACAAGAAGAATCCAATGTTATTGTCCTTTCTTACTCTCATTTATATTCCAACTAGTTGTGTTTACCGGTACAGAAACACATGTTAGGGAAAAATCACAAACACATGTAAATATCCGTGAAGAAATGAAAAAGCGTTTGAGCGGGAAAATAAATACTGGGAGTTTGACCCATGGCTACTTTGGCACATTGTTTGTATTTAATAAAAAGATACATGTCTACAATTATATAAAAGAGTATTTGATCATTAGATCAACAGCATAACAAGGTATTAGGAAATCATGGATTGACTTCAAAACCCAAAAGAAAAACTTCAATTAGCTGATATCAAATCTCAAAATGTTGGAGTCATAAATACTTTTAGAGATGTTATTACCAATTTTGTTACAAATGCTATTACCAATACCATTTATTAAAAAGAGAAATATGAATCAGAGTTTTTCTCTCTAAATATTATACTCTATCACAGCTTCACCCAAGTACAACATTATAATATATCTCTGCTTGGGAATGTAAATACTTGCAGCAGTAACAAATAGTACCTTGGAGATTAATGCATGCCGGCACAAAGGCTGAATAGGACATTGTTTACGACATTTAGGTGGCTTTTGATCCATTTCTGTACCACAAGGAACCTGGTACAAAACTCATCACTAAGCAAATATAATTCAAGCAAGTGCCACAAAATTTGATGAAATCCAAGTATACAGCATCAAGATCAAGAAGATTATATAAGACAATAGTGGCATATTGACTAAATGAAAATAGACAACCCAAAATAATAAAACTAATTACTATTTAGTACGTCCAACATTATCTAGCCATTTACTTCTACGAACTTAGCAGTCGATGGTGTTGTTTTACATAAGTATATATATTCACACAACAATTTGCATACACGAAATAAAATTATAAAATGGGAAGTAAGCACAAACATGCACAATTGAAAAAGAAAAATCATGCAACATAAGACAAGATGTAAACAGAATCCTGATACCTCAAAATGTGTCTCCCCACATGCACAAGCAATTGTCACCATTATAGGACAAGGAGCACAGGGACCTCTGCAAGAGAAAATTTAGCCATCATCAATCTATATAATCTGCCTGTCTTGCACTACAGGCTTCACAAGTTAAAGGATGAAAGACTGTTTTATCGTGTATGCATAAGATATGAAAATATTGGTCCTTATGTTTTTAATTAAACGGATCAACGGAAACAGATCAACTACTTCATGAAGATGTTGATATGTTTCTTCTCCATCTAGATTCTAGTCCATTCACTGTGATCAATTTTTTAATATCTAAAGACATAATATTTAAACATCAGAGACAATATTTCATCTATTCACGATTGTTGCAGTCTTGCAGTTGCCTAATGGACTACAGGCCAAGATCATGCATATACCGAAAAACAACATACCTATGGCATGGAGATTGGCATTTATGGTTCCTACAGCGAAGCCTCCTGCCACATATCTAATAATTGTTGAAAAACAAAAGAAACCGATTAATATAATTACAAACTTAAAAGTCTACTATCAAAATGATGCAATAACAATATTATCAATATTAATATCTACTACAAAACAAGCACACACCTCTGAGCACGGAGGGCAATCTCCATCACAGCAGCGGCGCTTACACGGGTGCTTACCACAGTCGCGCAATGTCTGGCACTTCCTCTCACATGTCAAATCTTGATAGCAAGGCACCTACTTTAAGTTCAATTAAATTTGCCTACTATGGTGACTATTTCACAAATGCATCCAAATTTCAAACAAAAGAAAATCACAACCACTTACATCTTTCCTAAGGCTTCCACAACGACAACTTTTCTTCACAACAATCCTACAAGTCTCCATACACTGACCACGATGGCATCGTTCATGACACCTATGATACCCACACGGCAACGTTTTCTCACAAGTTGCACCACAAACCTGCAAAGGAGCATCACAAGGCATTCCTTCATACACCCTTTTCCCACAAGGACAAGTTCTCTTCCCTTGTAAAGGACATCCACCACACTCCCCAGAATGACACCCTTTCTCACAAACATGCTTCCCACAGCTAAGCTTCTTCTCACAAGGATCACCACATTGAAAAACACGTTCACAACACTCCCTCTCCTCTTTCACCTTCCCACATTGACACCTATAAACACCACGTGCCCGACACGGCGGACAATCGCCGCGGTGGCAAATCTCAACACATCTATGAACACCACAATCCAATTTTTTCTCACAACGTGCTTCACAAGAAAACTCTTTGAACCCACATCTACGTAC
Source organism: Medicago sativa (assembly GCF_051527215.1). NCBI lineage: Eukaryota > Viridiplantae > Streptophyta > Magnoliopsida > Fabales > Fabaceae > Medicago > Medicago sativa. The sequence goes on along the minus strand of NC_140751.1, from coordinate 72,500,459 downwards.
ATCTTGATGGGACCCACAAAAGCAACTAACTTTAACCAATTGTGGACAAGATGGACATGGCCCAGGATGACAAAGAAGCAAACAATGATGCCCACAATCATTTTTCAACGATCTACCACAAACTTCACCACAGGAATGTGGTAAAACCCAAGGATCATCACTGGGTGGATTCTCCAATTTACCACAGAAACAAAGGTAAATTTTTGGGATTAAACTTTTGGGATATTCAACTCTACATTTAGGACAATTCCAGAGAGATGTTTCGGCAGCATGTTCCGCAGAAACAGAGAGGCGCGTGACAGCGCGTGCGGTGGCGAGATCAGAAGCTTGACGAGACCAGCTTTGAATACAGAAGAGATGGAAGACGGCGAAGCAGAGGGAGGTGCAGGACCAAGTTGGATCGGAAGGCTTGATGCGTTCGAGGCAGATGAGGCAGGAGAGAGCGCCGGAGGAGGAGGAGGTGAGGAAGGATTGGATCTTGGAGAGGTCGGCGGTGGTGGCATTGGTTGAGGAGTGGCCGGAGAAGTTGAAGTAGGATTTGAATATTGATTCGGATAGGTCGGAGTGGCGGAGGAGTGATGTGGTGGAGGAACCTCCGCCGTCGGAATCAGAGTCGGAAAGTGGTTGTAGCGGTGGCGGACGGTGGTTATGTGATGACGCCATCTATGGTTTGGTATGTTCGAACGAACACTTCACACCTGTTTGTATAACATAACTATAACTATTATTTGGTTCCTTGTCTGTGTCTGAAATTGTTTTTTAGTTCATTTATGTTAGATATGTTTTATTTTTCTTTACTGATCAAAATAAAAAATTGATATAAAAAAAATAAAAAAAAATATTTGTAAGATAAAAAAAAAATTGTCAAACTAATAAAAAAATATTAGTTTTACAAAATTCACAAGTTAGTTCTTTAAGTTTTGAAAGTTTTTATTAGGTCCTTTTAGTTTGACAGAATTCCCAAGTTAGTCTTTTAAGTTTCAAAAGTTTCAAATATGTCATTTTAGTTTAAATCTTTTAGATCTAATTAATTAATAATATTTGAATATTTTTTTTTATAATTATAATTATTATAATAAGTATTGTACTTCCAGATTTATTTATAATTTTTTTAACTATTTCAGTAATTGAATCTTATTAGTCTATGGTATTAAACATAATCAAATTCTCTTAAATATCATGTTGAATATAAAAAAGGAGTTTGATCTCATCAATTATTAGTTTATTAGTCTATTTTAAATATGTATCAAGTTACTTATTTAAATATGATCATTTAAAATAGACTTTTAAACAAAATAAAAAACAAAAGGCCAAACTCAGGCCTACTATGTAAGCCTATGATTGGTTACATTTCAAACTTAGGGTTCGTTTCTTTCAACTTTAAAAAAAAATGGATTTTGAGTTAAAAGAACTAGAGATTTTTTTTTGTTGAGATTTTTTTAAAAAAATCTAAAGGTATTTCCGTTTGTTTACTAACATAAAAATCAATTTTTTTTTTTTTTAAGATTTGACGCCCTTACACCTGAACTCCTTGTATTTAGGAAAAAAAAAATAGATTTTTGAAAATCTACTTGAAATAGATTTTCATTTTGAGGCTAAATATGATTTTTTTAGCGAAATGGATTTTTTCAAAATCGGAAACAAACACTACAAAAACAAAAGAATTGATTTTTTAATTTAAAAAATAGATTTTTTTAAAAAAAAAGCCCAAACAAACAGGCCTTAAGCTTTAAATTTCTTGAAATATCAACTTAAGTTTGTTTACATTTTTAAACCTTAAATTTCATGAAATATCAACTTGCTTGCCATACATTTTTACAAATCCGACTTAAGACTTGCAAATCGCAAATCTATTCTCAACCTTACCTGTAACCAATCACGCCATCATAATAAAACAAAATATTTATCTATGTTTTAGTAAACAACAATTAATTTAGGGTTAATTATGTTTCTAGTCCCTATAAAATAGCGACCTTGTAAGTTTAGTCCCTACTTAATTTTAATAGCATTTTTAGTCACTATAAAAAAAATTTACTTATAATTTTAGTCCCTGCTAAAACAAAGTTTGATTAATTATCCTTAAACTCTTAAATTTTTGAACGATTTTTTTGAGACAAGATTAGAACACTATGAAAGGTTCGTTTACTAAAATTTAGAATTTTCTGACATGAAATGAATTAAATATGAATTTTTTAAAACGACAAAAGTTAAAGATAAAAAGTAATAAAATCTGGATGTAGAAATCAAATTTTGCAATAATTTTTTGCGGACGAACTTTTAGTAATGTTCTAAACATGTCTGCAAAAAATTGTTCAAAAATTTAAGAGTTTAAGCATAAATTAAACAAATTTGAATTGAGTAGGGACTAATACTCAGTGCAGAAAAACAAAATTAGGGACTAAAAATGCTATTAAAATTAAGTAGGGACTAAACTTACAAGGTCGCTATTTTATAGGGACTAGAAACATAATTAACCCATTAATTTATGTTTGTTTACATCTTTAATAAATAAGTAAAAATGATCTTAATCGATTCATATAATTTGAAAAAGCATAAATTAGAAATCTTTATTAAAAATAGAATAAATTGGTTAGGGGTGGAAAATTAATTGATTTCTTGACTCCATTCATTTAATCTGACAAACTCAAGTTGAAAATCCTTATTTATTAATTTTGTTAAGTTTGCAGCAACTAAACCTAATATTTTCCCTCTTAATACTAACCTTAATTTTTTGAGGTTTTGTTATTTTTACGTTTTGTTACATCCTTATTTATTAATTTTGTTAAGTCTGCAGTAACTAAACCTAATATTTTCCCTCCTAATATTAACCCTAATTTTTTTAGGTTTTGTTATTTTTACGTTTTGTTATATCCTCAAATATATCCTTACTAGACTTTTGACCCGTGTGTCGCACGAGTTTTCTCGACCATAATAGAGACCAATAAATAATCTTTAACCCGTAAGATCATTGATATGGTAGAAAATATTTTCTTCAAAAAAAAGGCAAGCGGATAGGAATGAAATTGGTGTGCAATGCATTTTTTTAGATGAAATTTGTTAGGTTAAATAATTGCAAACCTAATAAATCAAATGAGCGGGAAAAAATTAGGTTAAGTTGCTGCGGACGTAACAAATTTTATTTGGTAATTATCTTCCTTCCTTTTTACGTGCTATTAATTTCATTGCTATTTCTATCAGCCCTTATTTCATCTATAATATTCAGTCATTGTTGATTGATCATTCTGGGGAAGAATATACATGTTTGATCAGATTTCGGAACCAAACACACTCTTTAGTACGAACTACATCTTATGAGCCATCCTCAACAAATATTGTATGGGAAAAAACACCATCCAAAATATGCAATATGCGATACAAAATATTGTGATTGTTGTACCAAATATATAGCAGAGGAAGAAACAAAGTCAGATGATTCAAAGCACATAAGAAGCTTTACATTGTTGTATTTAAATACCTCATTCCAAGAAGGTATTGGTATCGGTCCCTGCTCTTTGTAAAAATATTGGTATTGGTGCCACGTGGCCAGTGGCGTATCCAGGACCCCGAGTCAGGGGGTGCGAACTTTTTAAGTTCGGTTAATAATAATAATTATGAAATTAAAGATATATATTCAATTGGAATTAAAATTATTGTGTGTATATATGTATATTATTTTTAATGTAAACAGTCCTCGTGAGCTTAACTTAGTTAGTAGGGACAATGCATAATCATAATATATGCAAGGTTCGGGATTCAAACCCCGACCACCACCAAAAAAAATATTTAATGTAAACCTCCAAATTAGTTCCTGATTATATAGAGTGGTTAGATATAGAGATCAATTTAAAACTTAATAGAGTCATGGATCTTTTTGAAATATTCATAAAGCAGGGACTTATTTAAGAGTGTTCTACAAAGTTATGGACTAATTTGATGTTTTACTCATTATATATATTATAATATATACAACTTATTTATTTTTTTAATTATGATCAATCTCTTTTTTAATTATGATCAATCTCTACGAAGGTCTCTTTTTGGAAAAATTTAGAATTGATAAGACAAATACTATTAAATTAAATTAAATTGGAAACATAAATCACTCAAGTTGGTCAAACAAGATGCAAGTTGGAGAAACTACGTCAGCTTCGTGCAAATGTGACAAGATTATAAGATAATTTGTTATACAATGTCATCATCTGAGTGCAAGGTGCAGAAGTTAATTATCCAGGGTGTGCAAAATAGAGAAAAATGTAGGATATTGGTGTAATTGTTAGAAACTCAGGTGTGCAGCTGCACACTCTCACCAACACCTAGGTCCGCCCCTGCACGTGGCGTGAAATGATTAGGCCACATGACACTCCGTTAGTTTTGTGTTTTTTTTTTAACAGAAAGTTAACAGAGGGACCAATACCAATATTTTTACGAAGTGCATGGACCAATGCCAAACAAAAAAAAGTGCAGGGACCAATAACACATTTAAACCTTTTTATAATATATTAGGGTTGCAAAAAAGATCGTGTGCTTAACCGGCCCACTTAAGCTAAAGGCAAGTGGTCCCTGATAGCACCCGACCTCTTTTACAACCCAATACAACAGGGCTGAGAAAGGCAAAAAAAATCATGGAAGGAATTTAACCTTTATAACAGATCTCTGGGATACTTACTACATATTGAACGAAGTGGGACTTCAAACAAATCCAATTGAAATGAAATCCTTCATACTGAGTATCGACAAATAGATTATTCTTAAAATAACATTTCAAAATCAAAAGAAATGGACTATTTGGTAGAGATAACTTATTCAACCATCAATAGATTATTCTCACACCCTAAGATATTCAACAAACATCATCCAAAATAAACAATATACGGTGGTACTCTACTGCTTTCTTAGATACACAGACTCTTGCATTATATTGTAATGGTTGTACAAAATATAGAGGAAAGGATGCACAAAATCAGATGAATTCAAAACGCATGAGAAGCTTCACATTGTTGTATTTATATCCTTTGCAGGAATGTAATGGAGCTGCTCGAATTCCGCTTCTTAGTTCGCATACAGGTAAACATGTTTATCCACCAAAGTCATCCTTCTCATACATGTCATACTCGTGAACCTCTATGCGAAGCAGCGCCAGTTCTGGGACTGGAACAAAAGGAACTCCAGTATCAAAAGGAACTCCAGTGATTCCCACCTGCATAAGAGTTTATCAAATAGAGCTGAGATGATATTAATGCTAAAGGGCGAAGTTATTGCTTGTCATATGTAATATGTAATAGAAGACATACAGTTGTTAGAATAAACAGCTTAATTATGTGTGTATAACATAAGCACTAAAGGGAAGTTATCACTGATCGTATTGCATGGATACATTAGGAAAAAGAGAAGTTATCACTGATCGTATTGCATGGATACATTAGGAAAAAGAGAAGTTATCACTTATCACTTATATAAATAGCAATATTATCCTACCACTGAATGAAAGCTACCAAAGCATCTATTATAAAAGTTTTTGATCCATAACCTAACCTTGCCCTTTCTAAAATAGCAAGCTAAATGGATTATTTCAAGGTGAAATCAATTTACCACCTCCAGTAAAAGGCAAAGAATAATCTTGGTCAATTAATATTTTTTGAAAAGTATAAATAGAATTTTTATTTTAAATTAGTGGTAACAAATTAATTGTTACCTTTAAATCAGTTCATGTAATCTAGCCAAAGATTAGTTTCCAAAAATCCTACCCTTGGAAAACAAATGGACTGAAATGAGGAACCAAACCAATTTGACACCACTGGCCAAAGGGACATGTAATACTTTTGAACGGTGTGGGACGTCTCTTTTGCACAATGATACACATCTTATTTCTTAAAGCAACATTCAAAATCAATCGAAACGTACTCTTTGGTAGAGACAACATCTTCATTCACCAACCCTTTGATATTCTTGTAAATACCATAAGGGAAAACAGAGGAAGCAATATACAATACAAAGTATTAAAATTCAAAATCAGATGAATTCAAAGGGTGTGACAATAAGAAAAACATGAATTTGTTAGAATATAGTTCAAAGATTCTTAATTGGTAATTAAACATTTCTACTTCAGAAAATGTAAACTGATATTTTGTTCTTTTACGAGGGTTCGAGTGAAATTTGATGGCCTTGATAGGATGAATTAAGGCGTGTAACAATCATACCGAGAACATTGAGCTTTGTATAAAAATTAAGGTGTGCAACAGTCATATCATGTTGCTAAAAGACAGAGCACCCAAGATATGCTTAGATAAAATGCAACAAAAAACTATTACCTATACTATAATGTTATTTCGAAGTAATGAAAATCATTATTTTCGAATCAGAAGATTGTAGGTTGGAAGTTGTGGAATATTTAAACAACTTCAAACCAGTAAGAAGTTAAAATACCGACCTTTATTATATACCATGTTAGATGATGAATTATACAACCAATTCTCTGATGAGACCTTAGCAAGATGTTTAACTGAAGAGGATGCTTATATAGCCTTAGTACATGAATTTGTAGCGCACACCGGGCTGGTGATAAAATGAGTTGGGTATTGAGAAGACAAAGCGTATTTTGGCCTACAATGGTTAAAGATTATTTCAAGTTTGCTAAAGGATGTGAAGAAAGTAAAAAACATGATAATAATATTCAACATGTATCATCGGATGAATTACATTCGATCATCAAGCCATGGCCATTTCGAAGATGAGCCTTATAGATCTAATAGGTCAAATTCATCCAGCTTCGTCGAATGGTCAAATTACATTCGATCATCAAGCCATGACCATCTTTGATTATTTTTCGAAATGAGCCGAAGCAATTCCATTAAAAGGTATCGAACAAAACTTCATTGTCGATTTTGTTGACGTTCACATAGTTTGTTGATTGGGGATTCCATTAAAAGGTATCGAACAAAACTTCATTTCTGAATATCATCTAGAATATTTTTTTGTTGTAATTAACTGTATAATCTCTTATATAGTAGACCTTACATTGTGCTATATAGACACGAGTTTTAAGCCTATGTTTCTCTTTTCTTTTTTAGTCAACATAAAAAAAGTTGTTGCAGCAAAAAATTTGTCACAAATGTATGTTACTATTACAGGGATAAAGATCATAGATATAAGCAAGAGAGCAAGCATAGGAGTACTCATGTGGGAGATACTCATAGAAACTCATTATAGAAAATGAATAGATTGATAAAAGATGTTAAGTGAGTACATACTAGTCCTATTTATAGGACTTAATGGACTAACCAATTGTGTAACTAACTTCCAACTCCACCAACTAACTTGAAACTAACTATTAACTAATCCTGATTAACCAACTAATTGCTAAGAATCTTAACAGAGGGCTTGAGAATAAGAAAAGCATCAAGTTGTAAAAATCACTACTGAAATCTCAAGGCAGTAAAGGCCTCGTTTAGAAAGTAGTTTTCTATGGCAAATGAGCTTTAGGATCAAAAACCTCATCATAGTGATCTCCCATAGAGAAAATAGATTAGTGAATATCTGTCATAATTTCAATATCGTAAGTAAATAAGAGATTCAAGGATGTTGCATTTGTGTAATAAAAATGTCTTGATACAACTAACATGAAGTGTAAATCAAATCTCACATCCTCACCAAAAGGAAAGTCAAAACAAAAACACACTTCAAATAAACAGCACTGTTAACTCTCTGCATGATTGTTGATTGATCATTCAGGGGAAGAATATGTGTTTGATCATTTTTCGAAACTACACATTGAGTACTTGTCATACTTTTGAACAGTGTGGGACTTCAACTTCACATTGAGTACTTGACAAGCCTTAAAACACAACGTTACACATCTTATTCAAAATAAGAGGAAAAACACTATTTGGTAAAGAGTAGAGACAACATTCACACATCTACCAACATATTATTCTCACAACCTTAATTAGATATTCGTCTAAATAACATAAGTGATTAGTGCAAAAGTGCTTATGGATAAGATGTTTTCTATTAAAAACAAAGTCAAATTGTTTTCATATAAACGATAAGATGTTTTCATAAGTTATCTAGGAGGGTTTATCTCTATAAGTTGAAAACAACCTATGGACATATCATAAAATGTTTTCATGTGCTCTCCAAAAGAGTCTCTCAAGTGCTTATGTTAGTTAGTTGATAAGCTCAAATAAACCAATCCAAATAGGGGCCATATAGAGCATTTGAACTCTTTAAGTTAACATATACCCTTGTTAACATATACTTCAAGTCATAACACCATCCTTCCCCCATAGCCCTTGTAAAGTCAGGAAAGGCCTAAACTTCAAAGTAATTTTCAATGGCAAAAAAACATACATCCACTTTTGAGACATTCCTCTAATCCACCTTTAGGCTTCCTAGCATGAATAACAATTAACCGTCTATATTTATCCGATGACTTTTCCGCTTCTTCAGAATTTTCCTCCTCACTAAGATCATCTTCATCGTAGCCAATCATAGCAATGAATCAAAACCAATCTACTCATCGCAATTTATAAACGTCATTGAGTAAGTATCAGGCATTTTAATCAGCTATGGTACCATCTCTTAACTAGGAATATATTTTCCCTAAGCTTCTTCATCATCTGAAGGCTTTCCCTTCTGTGATTCCTCGTTCTCTTTTCCTTATTTTACCTCAAGGTACTTCTTAGGTAGCTTTGTTAATAAGATAATCCTCTTTTTAAGTAAGTCACGTCGGTGAAGGAAATTCCAGCAGGCTTGGCTTTCGGAGCTAGGACAAAATAATACATCTCCAAATGTTTTGAGGAACCGTCTAAAATTTTAAACAAAACTATCAGCTATAAAAATTATAAGCGTTTTTGGTTGTTTGACTGCTGCTTGTATATTCTGAAACACTAGTAATTTTTATTGCAACTTTAACTCGTTTTATTTCAATTAGATCTCCTAATTAATTTTATTTACATTATTAAAAATTATAAGCGTTTTTGGTTGTTTGACTGCTGCTTGTATATTCTGAAACACTAGTAATTTTTATTGCAACTTTAACTCGTTTTATTTCAATTAGATCTCCTAATTAATTTTATTTACATTATTATGTTTCCGCACTTTCTATTTATAATAATCATCAATAATCCAAAACTATGAACACTGACTGTATTTGGTGAGCATTCTCTCTGGTACACCTTGTACCTGGAAGATGGCTCTAGTTTCAATATATCATTTTGATTTATTCAAAAAAAAAAAAATCCAAAACTAAATTCAGAATTATTTTCCTTAACTTCATTATCTATTTAAAAAAAGTAATTTAAAAAAAGATATTGATTTTCACTATAATTTAGGGATGACAATTAATTATCCCACTAAAATGGCATACTTTCTATTAATAACAAGTACACCACTTTGTTGGGGTAACTAGTCTATCACCCCGTTTAAAAGGCCGAACAGGCCAACACATTATGTATGAATTGGTGAAGGAATTCATAAAGTTTTATAATAGATGTTTTGGCTACTTGCCATTTGTTTGAACGATGTGGGACTTCACATTGAGTATTTACAAGCCTTGTATAAAAGAAGGCTTATTACAAGAAGTCAACCAACTATTGACTTAGCTTTTTTCATAGTAGCATCAAAAGGGACTCCATAAATCATATATAAAAGAACTAAAAGGGAAGTTATCAGTTATCATATTAATATACATATGTAATGACTACAAGGATGCAATAGAAATCACACTTGATGATTTTTAACACAAGAAAAATAATGAGTGCCTAGTGATGATGAGTTGAAATGATTATTGTTGTTTAGAGGGATAAGATTTTGTTTAAGTCCAGCTTTGTCTCTCCTACCAAGAGTTTGAGCAGATCTAAACTCTACTTTACTACATTTTCATTACACAGATTTAGTAAAAGTTCAATATCACATGGAAATTGATTCACTCTTAAGGACTAACCAGAAATGTTTAACAATATCTGACAATTTCTTTTCCATATGTTTCACAGTTTCAGCCTCCTTTTTGAGGTGTGACTCACTTAATCTTAGACGTTTCACTTTTTCAGGATCCATTTTGAGACATTCCACTTCATGACGTGTTTTTTCCGCTTCCTAAAGATGTTCCTCCTCGTCACTAAGACCATCTTGATCGTCCCCACTGTTCTGTCAAAGATAGCTAACAAAACAAAAATATGAATCAACCAATCTTACCTACTATTTACATACAACATTGAATCAACCAATCTTACCTAATATTTACCAACAAAAATATAATATCAAACAAAAATATGGTACCACCTCTCAGACTAGGAACTTCTTTTCCCCAAGCTTCTTCATCATCTGAAGGCTTTCCAGTTTGTGATTCCTCCTTTTCCTTTCCTTCCTTCGCCTTAAGGTACTCTTTAGGTGGTTTTGTTGGTATGATAATCCTTTTTTTAAGTGACTCAAGTGAAGGAAACTCCTTGTAGATAAATGCATGTCTCCAAATGTTTGAGTAACCATCTAATAGTAACCATGAAAAAGTTCCCTCATCTCAGAGGCTGATGCATCCACCCGATTAACGAATATAATTTGACGAAGTAATGCATGTAACTTTCAATACACTTTCAGTATATTCTGTTGAGTAACCTATCAACAATCAGGAAATCAATACCACACATTTCATATGCAGATAAGGAACACGCATCCTGCAGTGTGTCTTACTACATTTTCATTACAAAGAACTATAGACGGTTCAATATCATACTGATATTTGAATAAATTACATTCAAAGTAAATAATAACTTATGTATGTTTGGGTACATATTATTAGAATTATTTGAAAAATAGAGATCAAAATTAATTTTAAATTAAGGGTAGGGTGGTAAGATAGTTTAAAGTCATCAGGCCAACACATTCAATCTCAACAACTATTTTCTATATTGCCATCCTAGCGAAAAGGCTGAAGAAATTATGTAAAATTCGGTGAACGATGCGGGACTTTCATACTGAGCATTGACAAACCTCACAACATACAGCAAGATTCAAAATCAAAAGAAATGCAATATTCGTTTGTTTTAGAATTTTTTTCTAATAAAAAAATCACTTTTGTTATTTGTTTAGGGGTTTTTTTTAAAAAAAAATCATTTTTGACTCTCTAAAATGAAAAGCTATTATGATTAATTTTTCCCAAAATGATTTTTTTTTTTTCAAACACAAAGATGTAACACATTAACTAATTAAAATGATTTTTTTAAAAGAAAAGTGAGATTTATTGATAGTAAACAAATAAATATAGCTTTAGATTTTTTTAAAATTCTTTAGAAAAAAATGTCTAAATTTTTTTTAAATAAAATCAATTTTTCTTTGTAATGCTCAAACAAACGCAGCCAACATTTTCACACTTAGATATTCATGCAAATACACCATAAGGGAAATCAAAAGAAAGTAGTTGATACTTTCGAAACAAGAGAGAAATCTGGGCTAGGAATTTGCAACGGAGGTGATAAAGACGTAGCAAATCTCATCTTGATCGATCGAGAAGGTGGGGGTTCATCCATTGGGGATTGGCGTGTGGTCGACATAATCGACAACTACAACTTTTTGTGATTTCCTCAAAATAGAGGTGAATGAGAAGTTAAATAATCAAGTTACTTGCTTTAAATTTGTACATCTGTTTTCTTAATATTCATTGTTAGAATCATTCCCTAAAAAAAAAGCATTCATTGTTATTTTTTGGACTATTATTGTAATTTAGAAAAGGAAAATACTAATGGTCCTCGTGAGCTTAGCTCACTTGGTAAGGGATAATGCATATTATATGCAGGGGTCAAGGTTCGAACCTGGACACCACTTATTCACCTTTAAGGTGAATTTCTCTAGCCGCTAGGCTACCTGACCGAAGAAAAAAAAAAGGAAAATACTAATGAGTGTCTTAAGAATATTCTTTAAGAATCATGGATTGAGAATGACTTGGGAATTTGGCATGTCAGAGCCGTTGTTTTGTTCATATTCTAAATCAGCAATCAAGTTGATTAAGGAACCAGTTAACAATTGGCATCACTATAGTGCGATCATACACAATATTCAGGAGCTCCTATCTCAAGATTGACGAGTGGAAATAGTTCATACTTTAAGGGAAGGTAATGCCTGTGCAGATTATCTTGGGAAGCACTTCAGTGCCATAGTGATATGGTGCCATTGTGCCATAGGACCAATTAAATTTTGACACGTGTCAAGGCTTATTAAAATAATAAAAAAAAATAGAAAATGTAAGTTTGAATGGCACACAAACAGAAAACAACACACACAAACAATCTCCCCCCTTCGCCTGTTTTATTCAACCCCAAAACATAGCCCCTAAAACCAGCAGGAGCACTAGAATTCAACACTAGAATTCAACCCCATAGCCCCACAACCCCCAAAAACAGCACAAACAGATGGTGAAAACTCCCCCAAAACCAGCAGGAGCACGCTGCCAGACACACAGGCAGCAAGGGAAAGCTGCTGCCACCCAAAAACAACCAGCAGACCTGCACATCAGCAGGCAAAACCAGAAGCCAAAAAACACCCAACACTGCACAACAAGCTTTATATACATCAATTAATTGTGCAATATTGTAAAGATAGGCTAAGCAAGCTTGTTATATCAGTATACCATTATTCTACAATTGATTCAAAACAGCACCAATACCATTGTTTTCAATCAAGAGTAACCATTGTTATGAAGAAATCATGAGACAACATAATACTAACCAAAAGAAAAATTGAAAAAAAAAATGATTTCATTGATGGATAAACCAGTGGTGGTGCCTTCGGGGGTTGAAGAAAACAGGTGAAGGGGGAAGATTGTTTGTGTGTGTTGTTTTCTGTTTGTGTGCCATTCAAACTTACATTTTCTATTTTTTTATTATTTTAATAAGCCTTGACACGTGTCAAAATTTGATTGGTCCTATGGCACAATGGCACCATATGACTATGGCACTGAAGTGCTTCCCGATTATCTTGCAAAGCTCGGAGCTAGTTCTTATGAGGCTTATCAATCCTTTGTTGCACCTCTAGATGGGATCAGCATCCTCCTACTAGCTGATGCTAGTGGGATTACTTTTTCTAGATAGCTATTGTTTTCCTTTTTGCTTTCTTTTTGCCATTTGTACCAAAAAACAATTTCTCTTCTCTCTTTCTCCCCAAAACCAATAATACCATTTTTTGTGGTAGTCGGGTTTGAACACCGGACCTTGTATATATTATGCATTGTTCTTATCAACTGAGTTAAGCTCACGAGGACTACAATTATTATTATTTATGAATACCAATAACACTATTATTGTAAAATAATTTGTATATGTTTTAATATAACTTATCTTCATAAAAAATCAATTTTTATTAATTATTATTATTTGAAAGCCCCCTCGTAAAAATAAATTCGAAAGTATAAATCCCCTTAAAAAAAAGAAATATAAATCAAATAGCTAGTTTTTAGAACATTTATACTAAATAAAGTAGAATGTTTTTTTTTTGAGAAATTTATACTAAATTTAAAGAAAAGTATATACTTGTACTATATCATAGTATGTGGTAAATGAAATTTAGAGAAAATGTATACGAAATAAAGTTGAATTTTTATCTACTAATATCTATCTATTTATATATTAGTATACTATTTTTATGCGTTAAATAAGTTTTTGGTTCCAAAAAATATAGGAAATTTTGATTTTAGTCTTTAAAGAAGAAAATCAAATGTTTTCATCTTCACAATAAAATGTTTTATTTTTGGTCTATAATGATCAATTTTTTTTTTGGTAGATAGACGAAATGGCAAAGCCATTATAAACTCACACACACTATATAACTTAGTATACTATTTTTATGCGTTAAATAAGTTTTTGGTTCCAAAAAATATAGGAAATTTTGATTTTAGTCCTTAACGAAGAAAATCAAATGTTTTCATCTTCACAATAAAATGTTTTATTTTTGGTCTATAATGATCATTTTTTTTTGGTAGATAGACGAAATGGCAAAGCCATTATAAACTCACACACACAAGTGGAGGTACCGGGGTTCGAACCCCGGTCATGGCATCCGGCCTAACAATTTCGGCATTTTGCCAGTTGAGCTAGGACTTCTGGATGGTCTATAATGATCAATTTATGTTCATATTAATGTGAAAAATTATGATTTTTTTATGTTCAAGAAACATTCATAGCATGTCGATTTATTATATTATTTAACCATTGTATGTCCATATTATTTATGTTCAACAAATGTCAAAAACATGTGAAAATTGTATCCATTAAGAAAACAAAACAAAAGACTTTGTAAGGATGAAAACATTCAGTTTTATTTTTTAGAGACTAAAATCTTATTTAATTGTAATTTTTTATAGATAAATAGGGTTATATATGTATTAATATTTTACTTGTATGTGTAAAAAAGGGAGTATATTTGAGAAATTTTAATTAATATTTATCAATATTATATAATGAAGTTATTCCTTTAAAAAAATAAAGTTATTAAATATTTTAATACTTTAATATTTACCTTAGCATCATAAACACGACTGACGACCCTTTCGAATGAACAAGTATATCTCATTATATTGCTAGTTAGAAGAAAACTAAACATGTCCTCGTGCGCTTACCTCAATTGGTAGGAACAAATGCATAATGTATGGAAGATCAAAGGTTCAAACCTCGGCCACCACAAATGGAAGATCAAAGGTTCAAACCTCGGCCACCACAAAAAAAAAACTAAACATATTATTCTAAGACTTAGTGTCCGATTGAATTTGTTTATAATTTATGCAAATTTTAAGACTTAGTGTCCGATTGAATTTGTTTATAATTTATGCAAATAAATAAGTTTTTATGTTAATTCATAAATTATTGCTAGCTAAAATTATATCTTCATAAGTTGTTTTTTCATAAACTATCTCAACAAACGTATGAATAATACATAAAAGTTTATTTCACCTAAAAAAATACATAAAATCCTATTTATTTGCATAATTAAAAAATAAGTCAATTCAAACAAAAGATAACCATCTTAACAAGCACTAAATAGCTTACCCTTTTTTTTTTTTTGAAGAAAAATAGCTTACCCTTTTTGAAAACTATATAAAGAATAATTTCTAATTATTTATATCAGAATGTTTTATTTTAATTTATATAAAAATATTTTATTTTAATTTATATATAACACACAAGTCCTATAATATTTTTACAACTAAAATGTTTTATTTTAATTATAAACTAAGACAAAAAAAAATGTTTTACTTTAATTTTAAACTAAAACACAAAACAGTTCTAAGTAATCAAACCACCTCATTTTAAGCTGTCAATTAGCAAAAGGAGAGATGGTTCGACACAATAGAACAATTTTTAAATCTTAGTCAATAGGCTGAAAAGAGTATATTTTAGATGGCGAAGAAACTAAAACTTTATAATAGATGTTTGGGCTTCTTGTCATACTTATGAACGGTGTGGGACTTAAGATTTTCCAACTAATGTCAGAACCAAAATACAACCTTCATATTGATACACATCTTATTTCTCAACTCTCTGCTTGATTGTTGATTGGTTATTCAGTGTAAGAATCTGCGTTTTAGATCAGAATTTGAAACTTCAAATTAACAAATTAATGGTAATAAGTTTAAACATTTTGACTCCAAGAAATGAGAAACTTTGTATTGTTGTATTTATCTCTTTTGCAGGAATGTCATGGAACTGCTCAAATATCCCTTCTAATAATGCAACCAACTATCCTCTAGTATTAGTTTTATTCATAATAGAGTTTATCATATAGGGTTGAAATGATATAACCACTAATAGAGTTATCACTTATCATATGTAATAGACTGAATGGAAACAATAGAATCTTAATATTAGACTTTTTGAAGCCCTGTTTTTGGTATCATTTGACACATGTCAACTCAAAACACATGCCACCTAATAATCATACTTCTCAAAGATTCTATTTCTTAACTACTTTTGGCTCAAAACACAAATAATAAACTAGGTTGGAATTCCTTTCATTTTGAATTTCAAAACCGTAAGAAACAAGCAGCACAAAGCTAAAGGCATCATCCTTACACATACACCAACAAAGAAGTCAGCACAGCAGGCTATGAGACAAACAGACTTCCCATTTCAGCACAAAGCTTTCTTACTTTTTATCTTTATATATCAATACTTCTATTTTTATGCTTCTCTTCCTCTGTGCAAACCTGCAGAAGAAAACGATCCAGGCTGTATGAGTTGGAGGATTTGAAATTTAAAATTTACCTCCATTTTGGTTTTCATTTCAAGTTGTATTTCTTTCTTCTCTTTTTTTCATTCCATTACTCATATTCATAAACCCTTTCTGCTTCAAAATCACTACCATCTCTCCTTCCTTCATCCTTAATCTTCTTCTTACTTTTTGTTTTTCCCTAACTGATTCAAAATTTAAGTTGTAGTATGATGATTTGTTTTTCTTTTGCAGGATAAAACTTCCGTGTTTTAATCAAAGACTTCACAAGGTATTCATTCTAAATCTAACATTGTTTTTTCATTCTTCCTATTTGTTATTTTGAATTTTGAATATTGGAAGTTCTTTGTTTAAATGACAATTTGATACGATAACCATTTGCATGTTTGATTTAGAAAAATTTCAATTTAGTAACCATATACATGTTCGATTTAGAATTTCTTCATTTCATTTTGTTATTGTTCCTATTCCTTCAAGGATAATGTTTTTGACTTTTTGTTACAATTAGCAACTGCTGCTCATGAGATTTTATGTGTTTTTTTGTGCGCTTCAGTACAGATTTTATGCTTCTAAGAAGTAGCTTGACATATTTTACCCTCAATATGATGATTTTTGTTGCAAGCACAAGGTTGGTAATTCTCTTCACTCGCTAGATTTTCATGTCTCTATACTTGACTTTGACATTTGATGTTTTCTTTATTATTGAAAATAGATCTAATCCACTATCCTTTATTGACTAGAGTTACCAAGTCATCTATTTCTTGTGAGACCTGAAAATGTTGATCTTGTGGTGGAGATTTCATTGCAACTGTGTTACTTTCTCAAGTCTGATGAGGGGTAAGATAACTCTAGCCCAAATATTTCCCTATCTTGGAACGAAGATTTGTGAAATGTGAAAAATGTGTTTTTCGAATAGATGGTGTGAGGCATCTTTAATTTGTGTTCTTTTTTTTAGCATTTTATTAATGTGTTTTTTATTATTCTTTTATGAATTTAGTTAATGATGTGTGTTTTTATTTTTATTTTGTAAAGATTGAGATGAGTGAAGAACATGTTGTTAATAGTTTGATATCATTATTTTAAGTATTTTGGTATTTTTGCAAGGGATTGATCGGTTTTCTTTAATCACATCAATTACTGAGATCGGTATAGAAAATTTGACATAATGCATGAGAATCCTAGACTAACATTCCCAAGAATGATGGGATAATCCAAATGAACACAAGAATCTGAATCTGATTAGGCCACAAATACTAGAATAGGTAGTAATTTTTTATGAGTGATTATTTAGATCTAACATAAACATTGTAGTAACATTGATGACCATTATGGATTGTATATCATCTTTTTGGTTTAGATCTCTGATGTGACGTTTTTAGTGAGAATTCAGTGTATGGGAAGGCTTTGTAGGGTGAACACAAAAATTCCATTAGTTTATAATGCATTAGATATATATCTGTCACATGACAATCACTCAGTGAGTTTAGAAACATCTCTCACATACATTGTGTGAACCAAGAATTTGAGTAAGACTAAAAGATTATTATTATTATTATTATTATTATTATTATTATTATTATTATTATTATTATTATTATTATTATTATTATTATTATTATTATTATTATTATTATTATTATTATTATTATTATTTGTGAATGCTATGAATCATCATGTATTGTTTTTAAAGAAGAAAGAACTCATATATTTGGCTGTACGACTCAATTAATGTTTCATTGAAATATCTTTTGATTGAACTTGTGGGATTCTCTCTGTTTATATTTTTTCCATTTATATAACATTTCTAACAATGTTTTTTGGTATCAGCTTTGGGGTATTAGGCTGGTCTTGAGGAGTAGCTCTAGGCGCACAACAGTTTTGGTTTGTTTTGGGAGGACATGAGGTAAACATCTCTATGCCTTTGGTCATGAATGTAGAATCTAAAACTTGCATGTTCATTTTGCACATGGTAATGTACAATTCATTTTATTTTTCTTTTCTTTTATTGTTGTTGGTGGTAAGAACTAAGTATAGTTTTTATCAACTTATAGCAATTACCACTCATAACAACTCATTTTATTTCATTTTTTCCTCAATCTTTGATAATCTTAGTAATCACATTACAACTCATAGCAATTTGATGGAATGTTATTCCCATTACACTACTTTATTGTGGAATATTGTAAGAGGAATCAATGGGGAAAGTTTAGGTGATACTACTTTCCAATGTCCATGGTTCTGCAGAGACATTTTTTGTACCTCAGACTTTGGAGACAATTGCTTATGCCACACAAGTAATTTATTTTTGCATCAACCTTTTTTCCATCATTTTAGTAATGGAACTTTTATATCCTTAGCACAATTGAGAATTTACAAACAAATGAAGACTAGACAATTATTTAGCATGACATAATAGTGAGTTTTCCTTTTGTGTTCATGATGAAGACTTGACAATTCTTTAGAAGGGAAGCAAAAAATGTTTATTATTGTATTCATTGGTATACTGATCAAAGATATTTACGCATGTGGGAGAAGCCTATTCAGGTTGAGCACAAGATTCAAGCTCCTTAAGTTGGGGTCGCCATCTCTCTAATACTGAACAAGCTGAAAGCTTTCTTCAGGAATTTATAATTTGGGCGTAAGAAGGTATAAAAATTGTAAATATTCATACTTTTATGAAAATATTAGAAGTTTAGGCTGTGGTGTATGAGAAACAACAAATATATAATGTAGTTGGTATCATTATATTCAAGGTTTTATGTAGACTTTGTGATGCATTGTATGTTTTGTTTATCCATTTCGTTTGCAATGGATAGTGTTATGTATAATAAGTTATCTATCTAAATCTTTGTTTACTCATTGTAATAATTTCTCAATCCATAGCTTAAAAACACGTGGTTTATCGAAAGTGCACTTTCAATAGTGTATTTTGACAAAAAAATAATTTTGATACAAAACAAATATAAATTAAATTTCTTATTGTTTGATTAGTTTTTGATTAAATTTTTATTTGACTATTTGTATTGTATATTAAGCATACAAACAATATGTATATTATGATAGAGTCCTTGTCTCAGGGTGGTCTAAACCTGAAATCTCTCATCAATCTAAACCAGGCCACCAATTTGAAACTGTGTTGGAATTTGGTGAACTCCCAAAAATCTTGGGCTGTCCTTCTGAGGGATAGAGTCTTGAGAAAAAAGCAATCTATAAAGCACCATGTTTTCTCTTCTATTTGGAGTAGTGTTAAAGATGAATACTCAGTGATCCAATCAAACTCAACCTGGCTTCTGGGAGATGGAAAAGATATTAGTTTTTGGAATGACTCCTGGTGTGGTCCCCCTCTCTCCGACCTCTTCAATGTCCCTGAGTCAACTAGATCCCTCCTTAAATCTTCTGTGAATGAATACATTAGCAATAATCATTGGCATCTTCCTTCTCAACTTATTGCTATGTATCCCTCAATTGTCCATCAGATTCAACAAGTTCATATACCTACATTTGCTCAGAAGGACCAACAAATTTGGAATCATACTTCATCTGGTGTTTTGATGCAAATGGATGCTTATGAATTCAAACAGCATCAGTTCATTGAGCTTCATTGGGCCTCTTGCATTTGGAGCAAAGATATTCCTCCGGCAAAGTCCCTTTTTGTTTGGAGGTTTATGCACAACAAGGTTCCCACTGATGAAAACTTAATGCTAAGAGGGTGTAGCATACCCTCAATGTGCAGTCTTTGTCTCAAGAGCTCAGAGAATTCATTCCATCTGTTTTTCGAATGTCAGTTTGCAACAACACTATGGAACTGGCTTGCCAGCACTATCGGAATTCCTTTTTTCTTCTCTTCAAAAGAGGACATCTGGAAACTCTGTGATAGAGCCTGGTCTCCTCAGTGTAAAGTGGTTATTAAAGCTGCTTTAATTAATCTTATTAACATCATTTGGTATGTTAGGAATCAAGCTAGATTCAACAACAAGTTCATCAACTGGAAAACAGCCATTTCAATGATTCTTGCTCATACTTCTTTATCTGGCAATCAGACTAATAAGGCTTCTAACAACTCTATCAGGGACTTCACCATTCTTAAGGCTTTCAAATGTGACATTCATCATCCTAAAGCTCCAGATATCAAGGAAGTTCTATGGCACCCTCCTCTTCGGCACTGGCTAAAATGTAATATTGATGGGGCATCTAGTGGTAATCCTGGAAACTCTGCTTGTGGTGGGATCTTTAGGGACCACAACTCAAAGGCTACTTTGTGTTTTTCTGAACCTCTTGGTACGTGCACTTCTTATCAAGCTGAGCTTTGTGGATTTATGAGAGCTGTTGAAATCATTCATGAGCACAATTGGAATAATATCTGGATTGAGACAGACTCCTCTTTGGTTGTCCTTGCCTCTAAGAATTCTAGTCAAATTCCTTGGAATTTAAGAAACAGATGGAATAATGTTAAGGTGATTCTTCAGGGTCTCAATTATATTATATCACACATTTATAGAGAAGGAAACCAAGTGGCTGATTCACTGGCTAATCATGGATTGTCTCTTGATTCAATTCACTTTTGGAATGATGTACCAGACTTCACCAAGACTAGCTACTTTAGAAATAGAGATGGCTTGTCTATTTTTAGATTTTCCTTTTAAGTTTGGGAGTTTTGGCCTAGTCCCCTCCCTTTTGTTTCTTCTGTTCTCTTCTTGAATGAATTTTGGTTGGTTTGCTCCTTTGCATCCAACCTTTTTGCTTAAAAAAAAAAAAAATATGTATATTATGATAGTGTATTTGTAATTAATTTTAAGCTGTTTTCATAATCTCTCTTGGACAACTTATGGAAACAAACTAAACACAGCTGATGGACATATGTAATAAGTTGCTTCTATAAATTCTATCAAACAGTCTCACAAATGCTTATGCCAATAGATAAGCTTGTCAAACCAAACAACAATTTTAGTCTTCACGTACACTTGAAATTATAATACCATCCTTCCCCGATATCTATATATAGTCAGCTAATTAAAAGTAAGAAAAGCATGACCCTTTGTTAGAATCTATTCTAGAGAAACTTAAATCTCCAGGCAGTAAAGTCCTCACCTTAAGAGTAGTAGTTTTCAATGGCAAATGAGCTTTCAGATAAAAAAAAAAAAAAAACCTCATTATATTTGGACCGGTTTTTAATAGAAAATCTGGTTTTTGTAATAAAATCACATCTATCATTGGCTTTGAACATTCCTTGCATCAACCAAAGAGATCTCCCATAACCCTGCCAAGGAACCATCCATAACAAAAACAGATTAGTGGAAATCTTTCTCGATCTCAATATGTTCAACTTTTGAATGATTTGATACAACTAAAAAAGAAAAAGAAAAAAAAAGAAAAAATGTCATGTTAAATATAAAAAATGAGTTTAATTTCATTAGTGTATTAGTTCATTAGAATATTTTCAAAATAAATTAAATACGTTTGTCTGAAATAAACTTTTAATCAGACTAACCACCAACCACTTAATTAAATATGTTCGTCTAAAATAAACTTTTTAACAAAATAACAAATCATATAACATTTTTAAAATGCCATATTCTACTACAGTATAAGTCTATGACATATAACATGTCTGACTTCAGTCTTAAATTTTATAAGAGATTGACTTAGACGTTACATTATTTGACATCAATCTTAAGTTTTGAAAAATAGTTTAAAATCTTGCAAAATGGATCTATGATTTTAATTTTTTCAGATGACCAACACCAACCTATGAAGGGTTCTGCACTGTTTGTGATATTATGACAAATTATCTATGAAGCAATTCATCTAAATATTGTGTGTGCTTAGATAAATTTATTTATATTTAGATAAATTAATTTCTTTTCTCACTTTCTCCCCAGAACCATTCACAACTTTCTCCCCAGAACCATTCACACCATCACTGTAAAGTAATTTATTTATTTTTGGATAAATTTATATTTAGTGTATGTTTGTTTCCCCTTCTAGAAAATCCATAATTGATTATGGATGTGTAAAATTGATTCCGACAAGTTTGGTTGCTTTCTAGTAGACTTGATTGAATTGCACTTGGTAACATTAGTTTTTAGTGACATTGATGACATTGTTCTTATTTGTCTTGATCAATCATTCTTTCTTATATATTTTAATCATTCTCTCTCTAAAATGTATCAATGTCACCAAAAGCTAATGTCATCCAAGTGAGACCCAACTTGATTATGTCTCAAAATTTATTCAACTTGAAACTAAGATTTGTCGTTATTTATTTTATAATTGATTTTTACACAAAAACTTATGGTTCAACTCATTTTTACATAAATCACTTTAACTTCAACTAAATTTTAAAAAAAGAAAAAACTATGTTGAATTGTATATAGAAAAGATCTTTTATTTGACAAAAAAAGATCATTTTTAATAAAGGCCCTTAAAAAAACAATTAAAAATTTATTTTAATTTAAGGATGGCAAAACAATTGACAGTTTGATACAAGTTATTTTTCAACGTACAAAACATAGACTAAATAACCCATTCAAACAAATCAACTAATATTGCACCCTTGTCTATAAGATGGAACACAGTATAATTGAAAGAGCTAAGGAACAAAAAAGTTTTATAATAGATGTTTAGGGTACTTGTCTTACTTTTTAACGATGTGGGACTTCTCTTTTGCCACTAATGTCAGATTCAAAACATAGCGCCTCACAACAACAATATGATACTCATCTTATTTTTCACAATCAAAAGAAAACAATTCCCATTGGCTTTGAACATTAAAAATCTCACATCCTCACCACAACATAAGTCAAAACAAAAACACACATCAAATAAACAATAATTATTGTGTTTGGTTTTTTTTTTTTTTTTTTTATTTTTTGCATTCATGTCTACAGAGGAAACGCAAAATACAAAACTATATATTGTGGGAATGTGCACAGTATAGTAACCGAAAATAGACACATTAATGAAGTTGTCTCTGTTTGATGGTATTTGTAGGGTTGGGAATAAGAAATAATGCATAATAGTGGTGTAATATCAGAGTTGTGTCAGTGTGCCTTTCTTCTATAATATGCAGTGATGAAACATTTAGTTATTTATTTCGTTCTTAACTCGGAGCTCGATTGTTGATTGATCATTGTTGGGAAGAATATGCATGTTAGATCAGATTTCGAAACTAAACGCACTCTTTAGTACAGACGATATCTTATGAGCCATACTCAACAAATACGGTACTACACACCTTCGATGTTTGCCCACCAAAATCATCCTTCTCGGACATGTTATACTCATGAACTTCTATCCAAAGCAGCAGTGCCAACTCCCGAACTCAAATATCTCATTCCAAGATGGCAGTCAATTATCATCTATTGACTTAGTTGAAATGATAGAAACACTCAAATCTCCAGGCAGTAATGTCCTAACTTTTAAAGTAGTTTTCAATGGCAAATGAGCTTTAGGCATCAACCAAGGAGATCACCATAACCATCTTCAATCCTCCATTTTTTGTTCTCCCGCCATGAAAACCACCTACTGCAAAAACAGGCTAGTGAAAATATTTCATGATCACAATATGACCAAAGCATAAGTAATAATAGATTCAATGATGTTGAATTTGAATGTCTTGATACAACTGAAATGGTCTAAATCAAATCTCACATCCTCACCACAATGAAAGTAAAGACAAAAACACACGCATTAAATAGACAACGATTATAAATCATCCTTAAAAGTATTGCCCTGAATTTTCAATCAGTAACAATTCTAGACCTCACAGGCTCTTGCTAAAACATATACACTTGCTTGTTAAATGCAACCATCTGTGCTCCATGTTTCCATCCAGTTAACAGATTATAATGCGTGTACCTTTCGGATACCCTTTCGGTATATTCTGCTGAGTAAACTTGTCAAAAATCAGAAAAATCAATACCTTACATTTCATATGCAAATAAAGATCATATCCTGCATGTGTTTGACTTTGATACAAAGCTAAATTGAATATTAATGCATTGGTTTTGTTTCAATTATAAAAGAACTACAAAATCATTGGATATGCAACCTAAAAAACATAATGAACAACATTTTCATACAAAGAGTTATAAAAAGTTCAATAAATCATACTGAGGGTGGCCAAACTCATGGAAATGATTCATTCTTAAGGACTAACCGGAAACATTTAACAATACCTGACAATTTCTGTTCCATATATGTCAGCAGCAGCCTTTTCGAGCAGTGATCCACTTTGAGATATTCTCTTTCAGCAGAATCTTCCTCCTCACTAAATCATCTTCATATTCATCCTTATTGTAATTTTTTTTTAAGAAGATTTTAATATTGTAATAATTTGTATATTATAACGATTTTCAGTACTAATAAATTTTATTATACAAAATATCTTTTTTTAAGAATGTATTTTTTTTAATACACTTAAGAAAACTAAACATTTTCTTATTTTCATTTCACCATTTTAAACAAACACAAAATGGTTTATATATGCTTTTTTGAAAACTATCTAAACAATAATATCTAATTATTTATATCAAAATTATTTTTATTTTAACTTATAACGGGCCATAATATATTTTTATGGAACTAAAACTAAAAAATAATATATTTGTAAGATAAAAAAAAAAATTTAAACTTTATATTTAATACTAGAAATCGAAATATTTTGTGTCAAAAAAAAAAAAGAAATCGAAATATTTTAGTCTTTACTTTTTTACATGTTTCAACGAGCCATGATGTAAATTTTGGATGAAGCGGTTTTGGAAGAAGATTCATGAATCAAATTTTTCTTATATCAAACATTATCTAAAATATTTTTAATTGCCCACACCACATCTTTCTCTCTTCTAACATATATGTATTACTGAAATAGAGTGTTCTTTGTAAGAATGTGAGAGAGAAAAAATCTAGTCCCAATTAGTGTTATGAGAGAAAAATACAGTCAACTAATTTGTGAGAATTGTGTCTATAAATTGAGATACATAGTGATGAGGTCCACCTAAGGATGAATGTTTGTATTCTCATTATTGTTATAGTAGAATAAAAGACATACATGTCCCTTGATTTTTCTTTACTCACATTGAAAAGGTTTTC
The DNA here is from genome assembly GCF_051527215.1 of Medicago sativa. Lineage (NCBI taxonomy): Eukaryota > Viridiplantae > Streptophyta > Magnoliopsida > Fabales > Fabaceae > Medicago > Medicago sativa. Next base: position 72,475,163 of record NC_140751.1, on the reverse strand, counting down.
ATACATAATTTTGTGTTATTTCCGTTTCCGCTAAATACCTATTTTTAAGTTCATAGAAGAGGAAAATTATGCAGGCATTTCCCAACATTACTATCCACATACCTATAGTTGGATTATATTACAACATGATACATGCTAATTGAATTATATGAAAAATAAAGACCAAAATTAATTTTAATTTAGGGGTGGTAAAACAAATCAAAGTCATTAAGCTAACCCATTTAAGTTCAACGAACAACCAAAAATGGGTCTAGGACGATCGCATTGGCCAAACATGAGTTTAGATGCATTACCTTGACCCAGATTACCACCCTAGTGAGAAGGTAATGAAGTTTTATAATAGATGAATTGGCACCAAATCACCAATGTCAAATCTGGAATATAGCCTTCATTAAATATTGACAAACCTTAGAACACAGCGATACACGTCTTATTTCTTAAAGCAATATTCAAATTCAACGGAAACGAACTAGAGACAACATCCATCCACCAACATATCATTTTCACACCTCTGGACACTCGTGTAAATACCATAAGGGAGAGTTGAAGATAAAGAAAAGAGTTACTAAGAAACTAGAGTGAAATATGAGCTTGGAATTTTAGGATATTCTCTTTTCAAGTTAAAAAATAAATAAAATTCATATCAAACTCGTGTGAAATTTTTATTTGAGGTGAACAAATTCTTAGAGTCAAGATCAAATGACTTCCACTCTACTCAATTCATTTTACATCGCTAGTTTATACTTATTTTCTTGCTATTCATTATTAGTTAATTTTATTTAGGAATATTCTTGCAATTTATAAATTAATAAAATATCGACACTTTTCTCTTCTCTTCTTTTCTTCTTTGTCTTATGTCGAACATAATTAAAATATTTTTTATTTTCTCGCATCTTTTTGCTCACACTCTCATGTCTATTTCTCTCTTCTCACTTTCTCCCAACAACCAATCACACAAAATTATTGTAAAATAAATTATTAGTTATGACCTTTTATCTTTACTATATATAAAAAAACATTAATGAATTAAAAAAGAAAATCTTCTCTTAAAAATTGTGTATTCTACTTTTTTTTTTTTAAGAAATCAAAATGATATACTAAACTACCAATAAACTATCTTTCTGACACAAGGTGTACCACAGAAGACATACGTAAATTACATCAAACGTTCAGCAAAAAATAGAACAAATTAACCAATACCCTCACATTGAAATGGGGATTGGCACCAATTATGAAAGCTATAGTGACAAATGGTAAATTTAACTTTAAACCACCAAGAAAAGTTTAACATTCTCAAAAAAGCTGTGTGTATTCTACTTTTAATAGTTGAAAAGATCAATACATTGTTGTTCCCAAAAAAGAATACATATTTAGTTTTTTCATTTTATTTTGAACTCATTAACAAGTGCCCTTGAACACTTATAAACATGACCCATAAAAGAATGATATAGTTAGGGGTGAGAAATTAATCAAACCCTTTTACCAACCCATCTAATAAGACAAACACAATCTAAGGATAAGTTTCAAAACCTAACCTCGACCAGTTTAAAAAACAAATCAGATGGATTGAAAAAAGTGACTTGATTCAATTTGCCACCACTGTTACAAATTAAAAAGGCAAAGAAAGCAATGCATGTAACTAGAGAAGAATTGAAATTTTATAATAGATGTTTTGGTTACTTGTCATACTTTTGAACGATGTGTGGGACTTCTGTTTTGCCACTGTTGATGATGTCAGATACAAAACACAGCTTTCACATTGAGAGTATTTACAAGGGTGTGGGAATAAGAAAATAATGAAGTTGTTAGAATCAAGTCTAGAGGACATGAGACATAGCCCTTGTAAAAGTCACTACTCAAATCTTTCATGATTAATGGAAAACTGCTATACTGAATACTTTACAAAACTGCATCTGCCATTTGCTTTAGACAATCCTTGCATCAACCAAAGAGATCTACTATAACCAATGTTTGCCCACCAAAGTCATCCTTCTCAAACATGTCATATTTATGAACTTCTACGACGCTCGCCAACTCCGGAACAGACAGAGGGAACTCAAATACCTCAAATCCAAGAAGGCAACCAATTATTCTTTATTGACTTTTTTCTTCTTCTTCTTCATAATAGTATCAAAAGGGATTTCAGCAATGCATGTAAAACTTCCCTCTTCTCATAGGCTGATGCATCCACCCAATTAACGATATAATTTGACGAAGTAATGCATGTAACTTTCAATACACTCTCAGTATATTCTGCTGAGTAAACCTCTCAACAATCAGGAAATCAATACCACGCATTTCATTGCAAATAAAGAACATACATCCTGCAATGTGTTTTACTACATTTTTATTACAAAGAACTATTGACATTTATAATCCAAATATTATGTTAATAATAACTTTAACATACTTATTTCAGCCTATACATCAAAATTAATTTGAAAACTCACCTCAAAAGCAATTAGAACAGATGGCAGACGGTGGCAGTCAGTGAAAGTTGAACCTTACAAACTACATCAAACATCATTAGAAGATCAAAATTAATTTTAATTTAGGGATAGCTAAACAGCGGACATGTTTGAAGATGAGATATTTAACAGCTATTAATCAACTCGCACATTTATATAGCAAATTAAATAACTCACCTCCAACAAATCAACAATTTTTGCACCCGTCTATAAGACGGAACACAGTATGATTCAAAGAGCTAAGGAACTAAAGTTTTATAATAGTTGTTTGGGCTACTTGTCTTACATTTTAACGGTGTGGGACTTCGTCATTTGCCACTAATGTCAAATCCAAAACATAGCGCCTTCATATTTGAGTATTGACAAACCTCACACACATTGATACTCATCTTATTTCTTGAATCTACCAAAGAGATTATTCTCATACTTTTAGATATTCTCATACCCTACGATACAAAATATTGTAATTGTGATACAAAATTTATAGCAAAGGAAGCAACAAAATCAGATGAATTCAAGGAGTGTGAGAATAATAAAAGATCAAGTTGTTAGAATCTTGAATGATGGATATAGCCCTTGTAAAAGTCACTACTCAAATCTCAAGGCAGTAAAAGCCTCACCTTCAAAGTAGTTTTCAATGGTAAATGAGGTTTAAGATCAAAAACCACATTACTTGGACCAGTTTTTAATAGAAAGTCTGATTTTTTTTTAAACAAACCACATCTTTCATTGGCTTTAAACATTCCTTACATCAAGCAAAGAGACCTTCCATACCCTTGCATAGGAAACCACCTACATCCAAAACAGATTAGTGGAAAACTTAAATGTATTATTATAAAATAGAATTGAAAGTTTAATTTTGTTCGTCTATTTAAACATGAGCTTGCCAAAAAAAAGGACTAAAATATGCCCCAAAAAGTGATACTTTTAATTTTTATTGCAACTTTAACTCGTTTTATTTCAATTAGATCTTCTAATTAATTTTATGTACATCATTATCAAGTCCTATAATAATTATCAATAATCAAAAACTAAATTCACAATTATTTTCCTTACATTCATTATCTGTTTAAAAAAAGTAATTTAAAAAATGATATTGATTTTCATTAAATAAACTTTAATTTCATCAATATTAGATATAATTTAGAGATCACAATTAATTACACCAAGAAAGGTGGTGCGCTTTCTGTCTATTACTATTAAAATATAGCTTAATAGCAAGGTACACCACTTTGATGGGGTAACTAATCTATCACCTCATTTAAAAGGTCGACCAGGCGAACACTTTATGTATGAATTGGTGAAGGAATTCATAAAGTTTTATAATGGATGTTTTGGGTACTTGTCATACGTTTGAACGATGTGGGACTTCATATTGAGTATTTACAAGCCTTATATAAAAGAAGGCTTATTACAAGAAGTCAACCAATTATTGACTTAGTTTTTTTCATAGTAGTATCAAAAGGGACTCCATAAATCATATATATAAGCACTAAAAGCGAAGTTATCGGTTATCATATTCATATCATATATAAGTTAGTATTGATGAAAACAGATGGCAATGAAGAAATGGTGTTAGTCTTCAATCTCTTACAGCTCATGATACCTTTTTCCTGATCACAAGGAAGTACACTTGATGATTTTTGTTTCAACACAATAATCATTACAACCCAATTCCATATAGTTGAGATCATTATAGAAGGTGAAAGAGAAATTGTTTTTTGCAGAAAAATAATGATTTCCTAGTGATGATGAGTTGAAATGAATATTGTTGTTTACAGGGATAAGATTTTGTTTAAGTCCAGCTTTGTCTCTCCTACCAAGAGTTTGAGCACCTAAACTCTACTTTACTACATTTTCATTACACAGATTTAGTAAAAGTTCAATATCACATGGAAATTGATTCACTCTTAAGGATTAACCATGCAGAAATGTTTAACAATATCTGACAATTTCTTTTCCATATGTTTCAGCCACCTTTTTGAGGTGTGACTCACTTAATCTTAGACGTTTCACTTTTTCGGGATCCATTTTGAGACATTCCACTTCATTAAACGTCTATATATATTTGTCTAATTCTTTCTGATGTGTTTCTTCCGCTCAGTAGAGATCTTCCTCCTCATCACTAAGATCATCTTGATCGTCCCCACTGTTCTGTCAAAGATAGCTAACAAAACAAAAATATGAATCAACCAATCTTACCTACATCAAAATTAATTTTAAAACTCACCTCAAAAGCAATTACAACGACGGATGGCAGAAGCAATTTTATAAACTAAATCAAACATCATTAGAAGTTCTCATATCCTACGAGATAAAATATTCTCATACCCTTAGATATTCTCATACCCTACGATACAAAATATTGTAACTACGATAATTTATAGCAAGGGAAGCAACAAAATCAGATGAATTCAAAGAGTGTGAGAATAATAAAAGATCAAGTTGTTAGAATCTTGAATGATGGATATAGCCCTTGTAAAAGTCACTACTCAAAATCTCATATCCTCACCACAACAAAAGTGAAAATAATAACAATGATTAATGTGTTTGGTTCTAAATTTTATTTTATTTTTGCATTCATGTCTACAAGGGAAGCACAAATCGTTGAAGTTTGTCTCCTTTTATATGGTAATTATCTTCCTTCCTTTTTACGTGCTATTATTTCATTGCTCTTTCTATCATCCCTTGTTTCATCTATAATATGCAGTGATTGTTGATTGATCATTCTGAGGAAGAATATACATGTTTGATCAGATTTCGGAACCAAACTCACTCTTTAGTACAGACGACATCTTATGAGCGATACTCAACAAATATCGTAAGGGAAAAAACACCATCCAAAATATGCAATATGCGATACAAAATATTGTGATTGTTGTACCAAATATATACAAGAGGAAGCAACAAAGTCGGATGATTCAAAGCTCATAAGAAGCTTTACATTGTTGTATTTATCTCCTTTGCGAAAATGTATTGGAGCTGATCGAATTACACTTCTAAGTTCATGAATCTCTGTACGAAGCAGCACCAGCTCCAGAACAGAAAGAGAGAATTCAAATACCTCATTCCATCAAAAGGGGCTCTAGCAATCACAACCTGCATTGTAATTTATGAAATAGAGTTCAAATGATAAAAGCACTGAAAAGAAGTTATCACTTATCACATGTAACTTGAACATTAGAGATAAAATAATTGTTTAGATAAAGGGGTTAATTAAGTGCTTCATATAAGGGCTCATGTGTAAATTATTTCTGTAACAAAAGATAAAATAAAGTCAATTTTTTTTAGGGAAATGTTAACCAGTGCCCCAGGGGCACTGGTTAAGGAAGCCAAATGTAGTAATGTTACATTGAAACTTGCGCATTCATGTTTTTAAAAGTATAAAAAGTAACATTTTTAATTTAAAACTTTCTATTTTAACTTCCTTAACCAGTGCCCTGGGGGCACTGGTTAACATGACCCTTTTTTTTAATATAAATCACCTACTAACCTAGCCAACACTTGAATGATGGACATAGCTAGCCAATCAATTCTCAAGGCAGTAAAGACTTTTACTCTCAAATTAGTTTTCAATGGAAAATGAGTTTTAGGATCAAAAACATCATTATTATTGGAATCGGTTTTTAATAGAAAAATCAGGTTTTTTTTAACAGAACCATATCTTCCATTGGCTTTAAACATTCCTTACATCAACCAAAGAGACCTTCCATACCCTTGCATAGGAAACCACCTACATCCAAAACAGATTAGTGGAAAATTTAAATGTATTATTATAAAATAGAATTGATAGTTTAATTTTGTAAACTTAAATGTATTATTATAAAATAGAATTGAAAGTTTAATTTTGTTGGTCTATTTAAACATGAGCTTGCCAAAAAAAGGACTAAAATATGAGCACACACTTTTTTTACAGACCAAACTTAGCTAGGTTATGTAAAGACTAAGTTCAACTCAACCTATTTTCACTCCTACCCAAAACAAATCACACCATTCTAGTAAAATAAATCATTCATGTATGTTTTCCTCATAAAAATTATTTATGTGTAGATCATATATTATTTGAAAACTATAGATCAAAATAAAATATTAATTTTAAAATAGAGAAGGCAAATTAATTTAACCCTTTGTACCATGCCATTTGATTTAATCAACAAACTCAAGCCGAAGATAGAGTCCGCAAAACCTTAACTTAGTCAGTTAAATTGAATACCGTGGTACAAAGAGTTCAAATCAATTTAAAACCTTTAGTCAAAAGGTCTTTAACCTTTACCACAATTATAACATTATTGGTAAATGAATTGAAGTTTTATAAAGATGTTTGGGCTACTTGTTATACTCCTCAACGATGTGGGACTAGATCTTTGCCACAAATGTCCAAAACACAGCCTTCTTATTGTGAATTGACAAGCCTTACAACAACACAATGATGCACAACTTATTCATTGGTAGAGACAACAACTTCATCCACGAACACACTTTATTCATTTTTCACACCCTTCTTTACTCTTCTAATGGAAGTCAAAACAAAAACACACAACAAATAAACAATGATTATTGTGTTTGGTTCTAATTTTTTTTCTTTCTTTTTGGCATCCATGTCTACATGAGACGCAAAACAATATACTGTGGGAATGGCCACACTATAGTAACTGAAAAATAGACCCCTTTTATTTGGTAATTTATACATTTTGACCCCAAAAAGTGCAAACTGATATTTTGTTCTTTCTTTTCTGAGGGATGAAGTGAACTTGATAGGATGAAACAAATTAATTGTTGCAAAGATCAAGGAAACACATAAAGAGGTACCACCTTCCAAATTCCCTCCCTCACACACACACTCACACATTTCACCTTCAAAGTTGAATTGCTGCATTATAAACATTAATGCTCACAGTGGAAATGTGGATCTTTATTGCTTATATTTTCTTTTTGCCTTACTTTATTTTGATATTTATCTTTTTTGAAGTGTTTGATGGGGAGGATTCAATGCTATTTCTGAATTTGAATAATGAAACAATTACTTATCTGTTAAATTTTTTAGAACTGTGAGGATGGAACATAAGGGTAACTATGCTTGGTACTGCATAATCCCGCATCAGTTATGGTTTTTATTTATCTAGCAGTATATTGAGAACATTGAACTTTGGATAAAAATTAAGGTGTGTAACAGGAAGGTCATATCATGTTACTAAAAGACAGAGCGCACAAAAATGTAATGATATACAAAAAACATATTATCCTACCACTGTAATAAATTACTACGGCGATGAGAACAAGGCTTACATTGTTTCAAATTTGAAAGTTACATGATCATAATGGTTTATGGAGGAGCCTATACGGCATCCTCCAGAGTGTGTGTGTGCTGGAATTATATCAGGCGATAATATAAAATTATAATGTACGGCCTGATTGGTTTTGTGCTGAACCGTAAGGATTATAATGCAGGGCTTGATGGTTTAAATTGATGTTAAGGAATACTGGCCAAGGGGCGATATTACTCATCTATGAATAGGGTGCTGTTATGAACGTCATGAGTGAATTTATGTACAAATGTGAAAAGGAATGAATTTGAAAAAAATTAAGAGACGTACGATGAAGGAATGATCGGAGGTGGCCAATTGATAACAGGAGGAATTTGTGTTAGGACTTAGCACTCTTAATTCAGGAGCCTATATATGATGATCATTTGAACATGTCTTGATGACTATAGTTGAGATCTTTCTGCAGAAAAATAATGATTTCCTTGTGATGATGAGTTGAAATTATTTTTGTTCTTTTGAGGGAAATGATTATTGTTATTATCGATATTCATATGACCACCGAGAGCTTGAGTGTTGAGCCTATATATTCGTTGCTGCAAATACCTTTTCATTCCAAGAGCTTCAACTTGCCTTCTCTTCATCCAAAATTTTAAACAGAACTATCAACTATAAGAATGTAAGGACTTTGAATCCCAATAGAATTTCATGTAATTAACCTGAGCCACTTTGGCCTGAAGAATGAAGATCAGGAATAAAGGTGGTCTTCTAAGGTTATTACAACTGGATATTCTGACTCGACGAACACATATTTCTTAATAGACTTCAAACCATTTGATAAGCGCTGCAGGAGTCGTCCATGTCCTGTAAATATTCCTTGCATTAAGACAGTTAAAGCTCTCACCTTCAAGGTAAGTTTCAATGGCAAATGAGCTTTAGGATCAAAAACCTCATTATTGTGATCAGTTTTTAATGAAAATCTGATTATTTTTTAAAGTCATAAGTGTTCTACATATTCATGTTTATAGATATTGATGCATGAATTGAAAATTGAACTATTTAACTTTTTTATAGACATTTTCTTAATTAAGAATCATTATCCTTAGGGCACATGTTAGCAAGACCTTTAATATAATTTTTTTACTTTGAAATTTAATTAGGCTTTAATATGTGATTAGTCCTTGCACTTTCATTGTAACGCCCAATTTGAAAATATCTAGAATATTCAAAAGTGCGCTAAAATTGATATTGGATACTTTAATTATACAATATAAAAACAACTTCAAGCCGTGAGTTTAGATACAACGACAACCAAGGTCATATGTTACATTATTACACACCAAGTTTGCTCTACAAATCTAACTACCAAAAGTTCATATCAGCACAACTTATATATATATAACATATGCATTAACTAGTCCGACATCAGAATGAGTCCACCTAAGCACGATCAATCCAAAGCTTTATCTTTACCTCTTCCTCGAGAACCCTGTGAACCTGAACAAATAAGGAGTTGGATGAGACATAATGCCTCAGTGAGTTCCTTCTAGCCCTAGGCTAGTGATAACCTCGGGGAAAACCTATGGTTACCACGTGTCTAAGATACAACCTAACGGTTGATTATACGTGTGTGGAGTCTTGCTTCCCTAGACGGTAGTGCATGCTAGACCCGTCATAGGCTTATTTTACTTGTTATTGGCTTCTCATCTTACACGTGTCATGGCGGTTAAGGGGATCCTAGAACCACTTTGCTATGATACATTTGATGCATCGAAGCCTACACCTAATCACGACACAAATCTATACCGGACGAATAGGGAAAACCTAAGTTCGTCTTTGGCATAACTCATTGATTACCTCTTACTTTCTAAACTTGTACATAACAAACATCTTAATACATATATTCAAAAGCATAATAAATATGTTCAAACATTAAGTTAGAGGTTAGCGTTGAACAATCATAAACATCTGAGTTCATTTTACGGATTAGTCCCGGGTGGAGTAACCCCGGAAATTAATCCTTAACTCCCGGTAAAATGCCTAGCAAGGGCGTACCGGACTCCCTTAGTGAACGTGCGGGTCCCTTACGGCTTACCCCATTCCCCTTGGAGAACCTTTTGTACCCAACCTAGGAAGGTATACAAAAGACACGACACCTTTACTTCTTTATTGGTCTTAACCATAACGTTTCTTATCTTAGCTTGCTTAAACTTCTTGCGATAATATTATAAAATCGCCACACCCTAACATAAACAATTCCATGCAAAACTATCTAGCTTCTCGACAACTATGTCGAGTCTCTATGTTCATTCCCATTCTTAATATAAAGTTCGCTACCCGATTATGAAACTATAACTTCTCTCGTATGCCTTGCCTTTTTATACCAAATAAATACTTGCTTCTCGTTAAAGAAATCATTTACAAACCCATGCCTTGGAGTCTTGATTTGCGGGGTTAAAGTTAAAAGGATCGCTTAAAGAAAACCGCTCGCGAAACACCCGAACCACCCATGACGAGCAAAATAATGAGGTTCCCCCACAGTCTGCTCGCCATGGCGAGTGATGTTGTGTGGGAGGCGAGCTCCTGCTTGCCATTGCGAGTAGGAGGCGAGTGGACACCCCCATTCGGCCTTCAAGCTCGCCTCGCGAGCCATTTGCTCGCCGTGGCGAGCTGTGACAGTCCAGAACTGTCAAAAATGGTATTTTCCACTCAAAAACCTCAAATCCAAGCACCCCAAAGCTTATGATGACTCTAGTGATCATTTGGAACCTGAAAACAATCATTAAGCAAGTATTCACAAGTATAATGGTACAAGACATAAAAAGGGGTAACTTTCTTTATGAGTAAACCCTAGAAATATATGTAGTTTTTATGCAAGCTTAACACACATGATTCCATGGTTGGAACTGACTAAGAACTCACCTTAAGATATTTGAAATCAAGCTCAAGCTCAAGCTCTCAAGATCTCTTCTTACAACCAAACCCTAGCCAAGAAATCAAGTTGGAAGTAGTTGCTTCAAATCCCTAAGTTACCTCCACCAAAAGCTTCCTTTCCTTATTTAATTGCTTGCTTGAAGAAGAATATCAAAGTAAAGATGGATTGGAGAAGAGTTGGGGGGGGGGGGGGGGGGGGGCGAGATGGAAGAGAGCATATGTCTTTCCTAAAAACCTAGAGAGAGAAAGGTGAATGAAAAATGACTATTTTTGGACCTAAAGTCCTTATATAGCCCTTTATGAACAATTACCAATTTGCCCTTAATCTTAATCGTGTTAAATCCAACTCTGATACTTAACCCGTAAATAGCTGACATCACTTGGAAAAATATTTCCTTCAAACTTTCTTTCGAAATATTAATCCTCTGATATGATCGACTGGTAATATTCCGATATTGACAGGCGGGATATTACATTCATCCAATTTTGACATTGGTCTCTGCGCTTTTTTTTGTTTGGCATTGGTCTCTGCACTTTGTAAATTTTTTGACTTTGGTCCTTCTGTTAAGTCTTAGTTAAAAAAAAAAAAAAACTAACGTTGTGTCACGTGGGCCAATCATTCCACACCACGTGCCACACTAAAAGACAAAAAACCTCATTTAACAATATACATCAAACTATGCAATAGAGAAAATCAAATCAAATATTTTTTAGTCCCTATAAAAAATTTCATCAACATTTTTAGTCCCTATAAAAAATTTCCGTCAGCATTTTCGGTCCCTAAAATGCTAAAGTAAAATATCACAGGAACTAAAAAGTGTGATTTTATTTTGTAGGGACTAAAAACAAAATTTTGAATATTTATAGAGACCATCCATTTACTTAATTAACCCTATTTTTTAATAATTGTCTTCTTCTCACCTTTCCAATTTTAGGCTTTTGATTTTATTTGCCTACTATTGGTTGTTAAAATCTATACGACAATTGTTATTTATATAGTAATGTTTAAACCACGTACAAAGTTAAGGCATGCTATGTGACAAACAATTTTGATATGTCTCATGCTTTGAGGTGTGATTGTTTTTAATAATATTGTATTATATTTATCTTTTTACTTCGATCTGGAGCAAAGCCAGCTCCGATACTGGTTGTCTGTCTTCACTCTTGTTTCTTCTTCAAACAATCAGCTCCCACTCTAACAATACAAACCTGTCACAGTTTTATATATATATTACTTTAGTTAAAAAGAAATCTAGTACTAAAGTATATTTCCGATACACTCTTAGTATGTTCTGCTGATTAAACAACCTTTCCATAATCAGGAAATCAATACCTCATTTCATTTGCAGATAAAGAACACTTGACATTTTCACCTTGATAACTGGTAAAAGTGCATTCAATGAAAATTATAACTTATAGTTATGCACAATATGTTTGGATACATATTCTTTGAAAAATTAAGATAAAAAATTAATTTTAAATTAAGGGTAGTAAAACAGATCAAAGTCTGGATCAACCCATTCAAGCTCAACCAAGAGCCAAAGAATGGGTACTGCATCACAAAATTTGATCAATTTTGCCACCCAAATTAATAGGCTGAAAAAAAGTTTGTAAGATACAGCGAAGGAATTTAAATTTTATAATAGATGTTTTGGCAACTTGTCATACTTTTGAACGATGTGGGACTTGCTCTGATTTCAGATACAAAACACAGCCTTCATATTGATTATTGCAATCCTTACATTTATTATCTTGAGGCCTCTGTTATTTTCACCAGCTAATGCTCCAATACCACTTCCTAGTTCCCATAGGTAAGCAAGTTTGTCCATAAAAGTCAAATTGTTTTCACATAGGCTGTTTTCATAAGCCATGTTAGAGAGCTTATGGAAGCAAGCTTATAGCAACTTATGGATATGTCATAAGTTGCTTCTGTACGCTCTGACAAACCGTCTCACAAATGTTTGTGCCAATAGATAAGATCGTCAAACCAAACAAAGATTATCTTAAGTCTTCACATACCCTTGCATAGAAGTGTGGACAATTGATCAAAATGTGTAGGCTTGAAATCATAACCCCTTCCTTCCTCCATATACATTGTCACCTAATTAAAAGTAAAAAAAGTATGACTTTGTTAATGTTAGAATCTAATCTAGAGACACTTGAGAGAGAAACAGATGATGGACACAGCCCTTAACAAAGGCACTCAAATAAAAAACCTCATTAATCTAATTTTTTACAAAACCACATCTGCCATTGGCTTTAAATATTCCTAGCCTCAACCAAAGAGATCTCCCATTAACATTTTTCAAGTTTTTTTTTTATTGATTTCCAACCTTTTCAAATCGATCTTACACTAAATCGTTTTACCATTTTAAAATAATAAAATTATATTTATTCAAGTGATTTTTTTTATCTCGATTTGAAATTATGGATGACAATTGAACTCATACATTGAATATCCACAGAAAAATACTTACAACAAATAAGATAAAACTCACATTATACAGATACGAGTACGAGTGATATTATGTAACAGTGAGCAAAGTATGAGTGTAGGTGCTGCAAAATCAACAAGAGGAAATATATCCATAAGCGAAAGCACAGTCGTCGTCGTCGAAGCAGAAGAAAAAATATATAACTCAAAAATTGATTGCGGTTTAACATTACATACCTATCACGGTTTTTCAAAACAAAAAAAAATTAATCAATCTGTAATATTTTATGTGAAATGCTAACGAGTGTTGACACACTTTACAACTTTTAAATAGTAAATTTTTATGGAAATTGATGCATTCAATGCATTGTAAATTTATCTCTTTAACTTTTTCTATAAACAGTTTTTAAATCAAGAATCCTTAAAGAGTTCTCTTAAAACACTCGTTAGCAAGACCCATTTTATTAATTCAATATTCAACTATTGAGTTCAACCTCTCAAAAAAAACTAAACTTGGTTGATTTTTTTAATTTACTAAAAGTCACAGTAAACAAATACTATTTAAAATCAAACAAATTTTATGATTTTCGGATTAAAAAAATTATTGAGTCAAAAATAGTTTTGAAAATTTATTCTTAAAAATAATTCCCAAACAGATTTTTGAAAACAATTTTTGAAAACTATTAAGTTCTAAAACAATTTCTGAAAATATAATTCCCAAATAGATTTTTTTTAAAATTTTCTTCTTAAAAACAGATTTATAAAAGAGTTTCCAAAAACTGAAAAGCAAAACACAACTAAACATTCATCATATCTTTTGATCAATTTTGTAAAATACTCATCAATTAAAGATGAAATAAAATTCATAATCATATAAATAAGTTTGAACTGCATAATACTCTGCAAAACAATAATGCATGTGTTTTCTTATAAATGCATTAGCAAGTGATAATGTTTTATGAATATGCTCGTGAGCATGAGTTTTTGCTTAAAAGAACCGAGAATTAAAACATTCAAGCTCCTTCAAAAAAAAAACATTCAAGTTATTTTGACTTCTAATGAAAGCAATTGTATTTTATTTTATTTTTGAGAGAAAAAATAGAAAATATCACCAAAAAAAAAGATCGAGACTTATTATATATACCATAACAAAAAAAGAAATATCAAAAAATATAAAATGCCATGTTAAATATAAAAAAACGAGTTTAATCTCATTAGTTTATTAGTATATTTTCAATATAAATCAAATTACTTAATTAAATATGTTCATATGAAATCGATTTTTAAACAGACTAATAAATCATATAAGATTTTTAAAATGTCATATTCAACACTACAATATAAGTCTATGACATGTTAAAGTCAGACTTAAGTCTTAAATTTTATGAGATTGACTTATAACTTATATTTTTTGTAAGATCAAACATAAGTCTTTCAAAGTCTTACCTGGTTTAACATATTCTCACCCATACCACAACTAATCACACCATCATAGTAAAATAAAATATTTATTTGTTTTTACCAAAACATTTACTATTGAGTAATTAGCCAAATACCCCCCTGAAATTGCAAGGCGCGTCAATTACCCCCCTGCAGTTAACGAAATATCAATTACCCCCCCGAAATTGATAAACGTTAGTCAATTACCCCCCTCCGTTAATTTCCTCCATCCAACATGCTGATGTGGCAGTTAACTGCCCACGTGGCACTGCCACATGGTCAGAAAAGGCATGCCACGTCAGAGGGGGGTAATTGACTATATTTTTTAATTTTTTTTTGAAAATTTTTTTTTTTTTGAATTTTTTTTTTTTGAACAAAAATATGATTTTTCCTTGCAAATTTATGATAATTGATCACTACTATGAATCTTATTCATTCTATATGCTAATTTATATGACTAATATATGTCACTGTCATTATTATCACTACTATATAATGTGCTTATACAGAGATAATTATGTCATATAGTTCTGTCATATAGATGTTCTATGCTTATACTGTCATTATACTGTTCTATGCTTATACTGTCATTATAGGTAGCATACTTAAATGATGAATTCACAGAGATAATTCTGTCATATAGTAGCATACCTTAGTCATAGATTATAAACTTAGACACTCATGCACCTAGACACTGCAGGCACCCAGACACTGCAGGCCGCAGAAACACGCCACCAACCACAAACAGAACTAGCATAACAGGTTCTGTCAAAACATAAGCCCAAATAATTCAAATACAGGGGGGTTTTTTACCATTATTGATAAACTACAGGGGGGTTTTTGACCATTATTGATAAACTACAGGGGGGTTTTTGACACGAACTTGTTGGAACAATAACAACACAAACAACTTAGAACAATAGCAGCACAAACAGCTTAGCATAATTGCCTCTTACATTTGTTTCCAATACACATAAGAAAATACTTAGAACAACAATACATATTTCATATAACTATTGTGAACCAAGAATTTTAATCAAAACTACCAACATACACAACAATACTAACATGTACTTCAATAAAAATCAACATGCAAAGTTTCCATTATCATTTTCATCATTATTAAGCCCTAAAGCAAGCTTCAATTCCCCCTCTTCTGTCCAAATCGAAACACACCATCAACTTCACATTATATAGTAGTGATAATATAGTAGTGATAATAATGACAGTGACATATATTAGTCATATAAATTAGCATATAGAAGGAATAAAATTCATAGTGGTGATCAATTATCATAAATTTGCAAGGAAAAATCATATTTTTGTTCCAAAAAAAAAATTTCAAAAAAAAATTAAAAAATATAGTCAATTACCCCCCTCTGACGTGGCATGCCTTTTCTGACCATATGGCAGTGCCACGTGGGCAGTTAACTGCCACATCAGCATGTTGGATGGAGGAAATTAACGGAGGGGGGTAATTGACTAACGTTTATCAATTTCGGGGGGGTAATTGATATTTCGTTAACTGCAGGGGGGTAATTGACGCGCCTTGCAATTTCGGGGGGGTATTTGGCTAATTACTATTTGTGTTTGTATACACCTTTAATATAAATAGGAAATACTAAAAACTTTAAAAATAATTTTTTTCTGCATAAAACTTATAAATTATTTTCTCTTTATACTGTAAAATGGAAATTGATTTATATTATTTCAAAAAGTATAATCAAATTTTTTATAATAAAAATAGAATAGATCAAAATTTAATTTTAAATTAGGAGTGGGAAATTAATCAACCCCTCTTGTATATACTATTTATTTCGACAAACTCAAGGGGAAGATAAGTTTTCAAAAACTTAACCTCACCGAGTTAAAACATAAATAAATAGTACACACATTAAAGGTTTGAACCAATTTGCCACTCCATGCCACTCCATCAAATCAAAGATCAGAGACTAGAACAGTAAGCTTACAACCAGTTTATTTTATAATAGATGATGGTTCGGTAACTTGTCATACTTTTAAACGATGTGGGACTTCTTTTTTCCACTAATGTTTGATCCAAAACTACAGCACAATGAGACACATCTTATTTCTCTCAAAGCATCACCTAAAATCAAACGAAACACACTCTTTGGTAGAGACATCATCTTCATCCACCACTAACAGATTATTTTCACATCCTTTGATATTCATGTAATGAAAATACTATAAAGGGAAAAAAAAAAACATCAACCAAAATAAACAATATATGATACAAAATATATAACAGAGGAAGCAATAAAATCAGATGAATTCAAAGAGTATGGGAATAAGAAAATCACGAAATTGTTAGAATCAAGTCTAGAGACATTACTCAAGGCAGTAAAAGCCTCACCTTCGAAGTAGATTTCAATGGTAAATGAGCTTTCTATAGGATTAAAAACCTTACTGAGCAGTTTTTTCTTTTTTTCTTATAAAAAATTGGTTTTTTTAACCAAAGCCAGATTAGAGAAGATCTTTCATGATTTCAATATCATAATAGACTCAAGAGAAAATCTTCAGAAATCCATGTATATACCATAATGGACAAAAAAATATCATCCAAAATAAGCTATATACGATACAAAATGTTGTAATTGTTGTACAAAATAACAGCACAGGATACGCAAAATTAGATGAATTCAAAGCACATGAGAAGCTTTACATTATTGTTGTATTTATCTCCTTTGCATGAATGTAATGGAACTTCTATGCGAGGCAGCGCGCCAGCTCCGGAATGGATAGTGGGAATTCAAATACCTCATTCCAAGAAGGTAACCAACTATCCTCTATTGACTTAGTTTTTTTGCATAACAGTATCAAAAGGAGCACCAGCAATTCCAACCTGCATACGAGTTTATCAAATAGAGTTCAAATGATATAAGCGCTTAATTGCTATGCAACAGGTAAAATTATACTACATTTTCATTAGAGTTATAGAATGTTCATTATCATACTAATACCTGATGATTTCTTTTCCATATGTTTCAGAAGCCTTTTCAATCCGTGATTCACTTAAACTTAGACGTCTCACTTTATCAGGTTCCACTTTGAGGCATTCCTCTATTCAATCTTTAGGCTTCCCAGCATGAATAGCAATTAAACGTCTATATTCATCCGATGAATTTCAACGTGTTTTTTCCACTTCATCAAGATCTTCCTCCTCATCACTAAGATCATCGTCATCATCCCCACTATTCCGCTAAAGATGACAAGCAAGCAAATATGAATCAACCAATCTACATTGCAAATTATATATATGCATCATTGAGTTGAGTTAGTGTCAGACCTTGTAATCAGCTATGGGACTTATTTTCCTTCTTTGCCTCAAGCTTTCTGAGGTAGCCAGTAGGACATAATAGTACGTCTCCAAATGTTTGTGTAACCATCTAAATTTTTTAACAATAGTGTCAAATTTTAGCTACTATGCAGAGGGAGAAATTTGTTGAAAGAATCTACGCTAGTTACGAGTTATAATTTGTTGTGTTCATTTATTGATCTACAAAGACAATTAATAATAAATTATAGTATCAAAATGGATCTACTGCATCAATGATTTGTATCAACTGTCAGGTATATATAAGAATGTAATCATTTTGAATCCCAAGTAACTAACAACTAGAGCCAATATGGCTTGAAGTTCAGATATAAGGTGGTCTTTTAAGGTTATTACAACCAGATACTCTGATGCGACGAACATATATTCTTTAAGAGACCTCAAACATTTGATAAGCGCCAGAGGAAGAGGAATCTGCTTTTATTTATTTATCTAGCAATATATTGAGAACATTGAGCTTTGTATAAAAATTAAGGTGTATCGTGTATGTAACAAAAATGAAGGTGCAATGCAACACTTTTCTTTGACAACGCAACATAATTCCCACTCCCTCAACCACATTAGCACATGGTCTCATACTTCATCATTATTCGTTATGGAGTCAAGTCATTTGTATATAATTCAACAAAAAGCCGTTACCTATACCAGTATAATAAATAAATTACTATTGGAATGAGGCAAAGCTTTCATTGTTCCAAATTTGAAAGTTAAATCATACTCCCTCCTTAGAATAAAATCAAATGTTTCTATTAAGTTGACCGTTGTAATAATTGACGGTATTAAATATGCTTGCATTCTCGTTGCATAAAAATTGAATCCTTATTATTAATGATGACTATGACAACAATATATAATTTGAACTTTGGTTTTTGAGATTAGAGGAGAAAGAAATACAAAATGTTTTTTCATAAGAAAATTATTTATTTTTTATTTTTTAAAACTCGTATCCGTCCACTTGCAAAAGATTCAACCTCTGGCTTAGAAAAATATACTCAAGTACACAATTTAAATATCAAATTAGATCAAAATTAATAAAAAAACTTACTTTAATATCTTTGTTATCTTTCAATCCTTAATTTGAGATTTTAGATTTTATCTCAACAAAATCATAATCGCCGCTAATACTCTACACACTATAAAATTGAGACCGGGAAAAATCGAATTTGAGATTTTGAGAGAAGTACATTTCACGATCTCTAGCCAACACCACTAGGTCAATCCAATTGAGTTTTTAAAAAAATAATATTTAAGGGAGGAAAACTAAACATTTTCTTATACTCGTCTAACTATTATAAACAAACATGAAACAAAATTTTTTTTTTTAAAAAAAAAGGCAAAATTACACTTTAAATCTATTAACTTAATTTTAGATAGTAATTTGATTATTTTGGGTCAAACAAGATAATAATTTGGTCATTTATCTTTTATTTCTTTGCAATTTTGCTCTCTTGGTCCATGGCTTCAAATCTAAGTTATATACACTCAAACATAGATTTAATGTAAAATAAATTTTAAGAAAATGTATATTATCGATGTAAAATAATAACTCATGTAAAAATATTTGTCAAAAAATCATGTAAACATAAATTTGAGGAATTCATAATTATTTCTTCTATATACGTTTATAAAAATAATTTTCTTTTTTTGAGATATATATATATATCAAAATCAAACTTAATTATAATTTAGGTTTAACAAAAAGATCCAAGCAATCGAGGAAACCCATTTAAAACTCAAAGGAAGACCAAACACAAAAAAAATGGGTGTTTCTAGACTGCTTGCATCCTTTTTGAACAAATATTTAGTTGACAACTTATTAGTCAACTATAAATTTTAAAAGAAAAGTAGTTTATTGACACAAAAATCAAAACATTAAAGAGATAAATAATATAAGTAAGAGAAAATTGTCACAAATTGCCTGTACAAATATCATTTCTCTTAAAAATATATTTATAGCTTATTTTTACTTTTGAAAATAAAAATGTTTTTCCCTCAAAAAAAGAAAGAAAATAAAAATGTTTTTTTATAATCTTTTCTTTTCTTCACTTTCTTCATTTTGATTAAAATTTTAAGAAAATGTATATTAATTTAAACATAAATTTGACGAAATCATGTTTATTTATTTGTTCCACGTTTAAAAAAAAAATCATTAATTCAGATTTTTTAGGATCTAGGATCTATATATAGATCCAAATCAATATTGTTTATAAATTAAACTCAAAAGAGAGAGACCAAGCAAGCACCAAAAATTGGGATGCCCAAGGGCTGGGAAGTGGGAACCATTTTCGTAACCCAAATACAATACAATCAATAAAACATGTTTATCAATTTAGAAGGAATTTAACCTTTATAATAGACCTCTGGGGTACTTACCACACTATTGAACGATGTGGGACAAAAACACAATCATTTTGAGACACATCTTATTTCTTAGAGCAATGTTGCATAATCAAACACAACACATTCTTTGCTAAAGACAGCATTCGTCCACCAATACATAATTCTCACACCCTTAGATATTCAATAGATACCATAAGGGGAAAAAAAGCATCAACAAAAGTTATGGGACATGTCATATTCATGAACCTCTATGCGAAGCAGCGCCAGCTCCAGAACTGAAAGCGGGAATTCGAATACGTCATTCCAAGAAGGCAGTCAACTATCCTCTATTGACTTTGTTTTTTTCATAACAGTATCAAAAGGGACACCAGCAATTCCAACCTGCATAAGAGTTTATCAAATAGAGTAGAAATGATAGAAGCACTGAAGGGAAGTTATCACTTATTATATTCATATCTAATAGACTACAAGGAAGCATTAGAAAAACATATGGATGCTATAACTGGAACATAAATGTTTGGATAAAGCTTAATTAAGTGCTTATAACATAAGCATTTATCATATATGTGCTTATGTACAAATTATTTCAATAACAAAAGATAAAACAAAGTAAAATTCTTTGCTTATAAGCTGTTTTCGTAACCTAGAGCTTATGGAATTAAGCTGAAAACAGCTTATGGACATATCATAAGTTGTTTCAATAAGCTTTCACAAACAGACTCACAAGTTCTTATGTTAGTAGTTAAGTTCAAATAAACTAATTCATACAGGCCTGTAAATTATCTTAAGTCTTAGCATACCCTTGCATAGAAGTCTGGGGGTGAGAATTGATCAAAATCTGTATGCTTGAAATCGTAATACCATCCTTCTCTCATATATACAGTCACCTAATTAAGAGTAAGAAAAGCATGACCTTTGTTAGAATCAAGTCTAGAGACACTTGAATGATGGACATGTCACATAGCCCTTGTAAAAGAGTCACTGCTGAAATCTCAAAGAGTCAAAGCCGTAAAGGCCTCACCTTCAAAGTAATTTTCGATGGCAAATGAGCTTTAGGATCGAAAGCCTCATTATTGGGACCAGTTTTTAATAGAAAATCCGGTTTTTTTTAACAAAACCGCATCCTCCATTGTCTTTAACCATTCCTTGCATCAACTAAAGAGATCTCCATAACCCTGCCAAGGAAACAGATTCGTGGAAATCAGGTCTTAACAATGTCTTGATACAGCTGAAAGGAAGTATTAATCAGATCTCACATCACCACCACAGAGAAAGTCAAGACAATAACACACATACAATAAACAATGATTAATCATGCTTAAAATGTATTGCCCCAAATTTTCGATCAGTAATCGTGCTAGAGCTCAGTGGTTTCTTGTTATATATTTGAAGCATGCTAAAAAAATACCTGCATGTTAAATGCAACCATCTGAGCTCCATGCATCCACCCAATTAACAGATTATAGTTTGATGAGGTAATGCGTGTACCTTTCGGATACAGTCGCAATATATTCTGCTGAGTGAACCTGCCAACAATCAGATGATCAATAACTCACATTTCATTTGCATATAAAGAACACATCCAGCAATATGTTTGTTCCAAAGCTAATTAAATAGAAATGCTTAATATTTGTTTCAATTTATACGAATGAGAAAACCATTTGATATGCTGCCTTAAAAACGTAGTGTGTTCGGTAAATCATTGTCAAGGACTATCTAATATTTATCTCATATTTCTTTAACTCTTGTAACCATAAAAAGATTGAAATAGGTAAAATTATAAATACATTTTTCGCTGACAATTTCTTAGACGTCTCACTTTATCAGATTCCACTTTGAGGAATTCCTCTATTCCACCTTTAGGCTTCTTAGCATGAATAGAAATTAAATGTCTATATTCATCCGATGCATTTTGGCATGACTTTTTTCGCATCATCAGAATCTTCCTTCTCCTTATGACCATTTTAATCGCCACCACTGTTTTGCTAAATATATAGCAAGCAAGAAAAATGAACCAACCAATCTCACATACAATATTAAATGTCCTTGCAATTTATATACAACATTGACTTAGTATCAGACCTTGTTTTAAAGCTTAGATTTCTATTGTCAATGTCCCTTAAGGCACAAGTTTAGAAGCTAATTGTAGAAACTAATTTTTGGAAATTGTGCATTCAATGCTTTGAAAGTTTAAAAACTTATCTTTTCACTACAAAACTCATGTTTTATTTCTTTTTTTAGATCCTTAACTTGTGCCCTTAGGGCACAAGTTAACATGACCCATTAAATATACAGTTGACTACACCTTTTATGTCACAAAATATATTTATGGCCCAAAGTTCTTTTTTGACAATTCACAAAATATATCTAGTGAGTTTTTTTTTTTTTTACTTGTTTAACTTACACCGTTAAAGTTATAACATATAGAAGTATAAATGGAGCAACAACTTGGGTTTTTTGCTAAGGGTGGTCCATCTACCATGGTTTGTCGCTGAATAAGTTCCTTAATGATCTTCAACAATCTTCTCTAGTTTGGATTGATAGATTCAGCACAGTAGTGCAACAATTTGGTATGACTCGTAGTGAAGCCGACCGTTCTGTTTTTTATCGTCACTCAGCCTAAGGGTGTATTTTTCTTGTTGTTTATGTATATGATATTGTCATAACTTATAGTGATCAACATAGAATACTCCCGTTAAAACAACTTTTTTTAACGAGTTTCAGACGAAAGACCTTGCTAAACTCTGTTACTTTTTAGGTATTGAGGTAGCCCAATCCAAAGATGGTATTGTAGTTTCACAAAGGAAATAGCTATGGATATTTTTTAACGAGTTTCAGACGAAAGACCTTGCTAAACTCCGCTACTTTTTAGGTATTGAGGTAGCCCAATCCAAATATGGTATTGTAATTTCACAAAGGAAATAGCCATGGATATTTTTGAGCAAACAAGTCTATTGAATGTCAAGCTAGTTGATACTCATATGGATCCAAAATGTCAAACTCCCTACATGATCACAGAGAGCCTTATCTATCAAATTCAAGTTGATATAGTAGATTGGTTGAAAAGTTGAATTATCTCACAATCACTTGTCCACACATTTCATTTGTAGAAAGTGCGGTAAGCAAATTCTTAAGTTCTCCTAACCAAAAAAACATGAATGTTGTAATTCAGATTCTTGAATACATCGTAGGTGCATGAGGAAAAGGTATCATTTATGAGCGTAAAGGACATGATAAGATAGTTGGTTACTCATATGCTGATTGTGCAGATTTATCCATTGATAGGCGGTCCATTTATAGGTTTTGTGTATTTGTAGGAGGAAACTTGATATCCTGAAAGAATAAAAAAAAAAACAAAATGTAGTTGCAAGATCAAGCGTTGAGGCAGAATATAGGGACATGACATTGGTAACATGTTAGCTCATTTGGTTGAAGCAGTTACTTAAGGAACTTCAAATCGAAGAAGCACGACCAATGACACTTATATGTGATAATCATGTTGCGTTGCATATTGCCTCAAATCCAGTCTTTCCTGAGAGGACCAAACAGATTGAGATAGACGGTCACTTCAACAGAGAGAAGATTGAATCAAACGATGTCGTCACAAGCTTTGCCAATTCAAATGATCAGTTGACAGATGTTTTTACGAAAATCTCTGCGAGCTTCTAGAACAAGTTATATATGTGACAAGTTTGACACATTTAACTTATATGCTCCACCTTGATGGGGAGTTTTGATATTTAAATAAATGCTAAGTAATTATATTTACAACAATTATATTTGAAGTTGTAAATATATTCTAGCTTACTCTCTAAACTACTTAGCCTAAAATATTATGCAGAACATTTTTTTTTGTAATTAACTGTATAATCTCTTACCTTACGTAGTGCTATTTAGACACACGAGTTTTCAGCATGTCTCTTTTTTCTTTTTTAGTCAACATCAAAAAAGTTGTTGCAACAGTAAATTTGTCACAAATGTACGTTACTACAGTTAAAACTCTATAAATTAATAATGTCAGGACCGGAAAAATTTATTAATTTAGAGAGTTATTAATTTATCGATAAATTAATAATTATTAATTTAAAGAGTTTTTAAGTAATTATACTGTACATACCAAACAAAAAGGCAAATTAGTCTATGCCTCTTAGAATTACGTTGCAGCGAACTTTGGGACTCAACGTAAATTAGTAACTACTGTGTTCATACGCATTGGAAATCAATAATGACTTCCAAACAGACTTGGACTTTAAAGGAAAACAGACAACTATTGAATCACATTTCAATAGAGTGTAATATTTTTTTTTCAGTTTCTATGAATTATTAATTTATGATTTTCTTGGGACCGAAAATTATAAAGGGATCTCCCGAAAAATTATTATATTATTATTTTATCGAGTTTTTCAATTTTTTACATTGACCCAAGTCGGGACCGGACAAATTTATTATTTTAGAGAGTTTATTAATTTACCGAGTATTAATTTAAAGTGTTTCTACTGTATTACCAAATTGTTCTTTGTGTATAGATACATTTAATGTTAACTTTTTCATACAATAAATAGATATTTAATATTTTTTCTTAAGTCATACCCCTAACTAATACTACTAAATTCTATAGAAATATGAAAAGTCAAATTTAATACACATATAAACAAAAGACAATTTTGTAATATTCACCCATAAAATAGACACATTAATTGCAATAACAACTTTTCTTAAAAAATATGAAAGAGGTCATTAAAGAGAGCTTATACATAAAAGTAATTAATTTTATGTACATCAAGTTATAGTTTTCCGCACTTTTCATTTACGATAATTACAAAACAAAATTCACAATTATTTTCCTTACATTCATTATTTGTAAAAAGTATAATTTACAAAAAAATATTGATTTTCATCAAATAAACTTAAATTTTTTCAATAATACATATAATTTAGGGATGACAATTATTTACCTGAAAAGAGAAGAATTACTTCCTATTAAAACGAACTCAAGTTGAAATAAAATAACTTCAACCGGTATGGTATAATAGCAAGTTAAACCACTTTGCTCAGGCAACTAATCTATCACCCCAGTAGAAAAAGCCAAGGACAGTACGTATTGTAAAGTGAAGGAATTCATAAATTTTTATAATGTATGTTTTGGGTACTTGTCATACGTTTGAAAGATGTGGGACTTCATATTGAGTATTTACAATCCTTACAAGTTACAACACAGTGAGACACATCTTATTTTCCACACTCTTTGGTAGAGACATAAAATCATTCATAAGGGACAAAAAAATCATCCAAAATAAGCAATATAATATCTAAAACATTGTAATTGTTGTACAAAATAATAGCAGAGGATAATTCTTGTACACTTGATTATTTTTGTCCAAATATTCCGAAAGACAAACTTGTTTTAACACAATAATCATTACAACCCAATTCCATATGGTTGAGATCATTATAGAAGGTGATGAGGGAGATATTCTTAATATTTTGCAGAAAAATAAAGATTTCCTAGTGATGTTTTAGTCCAGCTTTGTCTCTCCTACCAAGAGCTTGAGCAGACCGAAACTCTCTTTACAATCTGCATTCTGCAAATACCTTTTCTTCCCAAGAGTTTCCATCTGGTACTTCAACTTGCCTTCTCTTCATCCAAAACCAGTACTGATCGGATTAAGATCCACATATCATCTGGTGATGTGAAAGGAAGAGAGAGGTAGAGAGAAAATTAGGCATTGAATAAATGTTGGGAAGTTAAATGTGTCCACATATCACTCTTGGTTTGTTTATAAGTCTATGTAAAGAAGCTTTACTTCAAAAAAAAAAAGTCTATGTAAAGAAGCTATTATTTGTTTTATGTCTTTTCCCAAATATAGACATTTTATTAGTCCTTGAAACATATTGATTCAATATTTTAAAAAAGGTCATCGTCGAGGTTGCGGTCGCGTTAAAAATTTTGCGATTTCGATTTTTTCGTATGTTGTGTTACAGATTGGTCGTCGTGGTGTGAATTAATCGTAACATTGCACAAATCTTATTGAAATTGTTTATAATATCGTATAGTGTATAATAATTTAATTTCTATTGTTTCTTCATTATTTCACAATGTAATTATTTTCAGAATTTTCTAAGGAATTGTTTCTTTTAAAAATCAAATTAATTAACTACTTATAAATTCAGGTTTAAAGGTTTTTAAAAGAGACAAGAACATAAAAAAAAAACAAATGATACAATAAATTTGTTCCCTACAGTTTATTGTGGTCGTAGCGGTGTTTAATCACGACGTAGCAACCTTTTGTCGCGTTTGATTCAATGATTTTGTTCACTTTGTTAAAACAGATAAAAAAGATAAGGAAAATGCTAGATATCAAGAATGATTTTATCAAGAAAGATTCAAGAATGACATGACAAAATAATCACCCTTAGATTTCAGTTTTATTTATTAACCTTTCATAAAAAAAAATACATAACACCCACCACCCCATGATTTCCGGCCAGACTGAGATTTTATTGGCTAACATTAATTTCGGGACAATTTCTTGATAAAATCTATAGGTGATTATTCTGTCATGTCATTCTTGAATCTTTCTTGATAAAATCTTTCTTGATATATAGCATTGCTCGAAAGATAATGGGCACCACATAAACCTTTACGTTGAAGCCGTTTTCACGGTGATGCAATCGTTTTTAAAACATCGATAGGGAGTGAGAAGTGAGAGAAATTAAGATGTCAACAATCAACTAGTTAATCAATTTGCTTAATCTTTTTTTTTTCTTTCTCATTTCTTTTTTAGTTACAATTAAAAATCTCATGGACTTGTACACCAGTCTAACTCAATTTCAATTTTATTTCGAGTTTAGAAGAGAAAGAAATACAAAATATTTCTCACATTATAATGCTGGTTGTTATATTTAAGGTTTGAGTCTTCTCCTTTAAAAAAAATGTAGTTTTGATTAACTCAAAATTTTGAAACATAAATCAAAATTAATTTTATTAAAAAATAATTTTGATTATTTCATATTACGTGAAATCATATATAAAAAATATTAATTTTAAATTTGGGGATGCAAAACATCTTAACACCATCTTGTGGCACATCAAACCACCTAGTTTTGAGCTGAGTTGAAGGAATTCAAAACTTGAACAATCAAGCTAAAATAACAGGCTAAATGTGTCTGCAAGGGTGCTCACATAGTTTGCCACAACTTGTCATAAAAAAATAATTTTGATTAATTTATACTATTTTAATTCATAAATCAAAATATTAGTTAAAAAAAGTCATAAATCAAAATAGAAAAAAATCATTTTATAGTTGGGGATGCAAACATATTCAACCGGCACACCTTACCAGCTAATTAATTTTGAGCTGAGTTAAGAATTGAATTCTAAACTTCAACAAAAGTTAAACTAGCCGGCTAAATATGCCGGGTGAATGTGCTCAACATAGTTTGCCACTACTTGTCAAAAGCCAACAACGGTTATGCTTTGATCTTTGAAGGAATTCAACTTTTATAATAGATGTTTTGGTGACTTGTCATACTTTTGGACGGTGTGGGACTTCATACCGAGTTGTAGTATTAGATAACAAGCATTACAGCACAGTGATACAGCATTTTATTTCTTAAACTTTAAGCAACAATCAAAACAAACGAAACACAATCTTTATTCTCACAAACTCTTGCATTATATTGTAATGGCTGTACAAAACATAGAGCAAAGGATGCACAAAATCAGATGAATTCATGAGAAGATTTACATTGTTTAGTTTTATTTATCCCCTTTGGGGGAATGTAATGGAACTGTTTGAATTCCATTTCTTAGTTCCCAAACAGGTAAACATGTTTGTTCACTAAAGTCATCCTTCTCACATATATCATACTCATAAAGAGGTACACCTTTCAAAACCACGTCTGCCATTGGCTTTCAAAGTCTAACGCACGACACACAATGGTCTGCTTTGGCAATTGAATGTTTGATATGGATAAGACTCTTTACGTTTTGATATTTATCTTTTTGCAGGTGTTTCTGAATCTGAAATATGAATAATGAAATAGAGTGAGTGTAACTTAGCTCTAACATGAGGGTAGCTATGCTTGGTGCTGCATAATCCAGCTTTAGTTTTGGCTTTTTTTTTTATCTAGCAGTATATTGTGAACATTGAGCTTTGGATAGAAAATTAAGGTGTGTAGCAGTCATAACGGTTTATGCAGGGCTTGATGGTGCTCATGTTTTCATATTTAACCATTTTGATTGATAACTTGAATGTATGTATTAACAATGTCTTGAAAGACAGTGTAAATCAAATATAACATCCTTATAAGTTTGAAGCTTTCTAAAAAGAAAAGAAAAAAAAGGTTGCAAGTATCAGAGCTCCCTGCATCCACCCAACTAACGGATTATAACTTGATGATGTAACTCTCAGTATATTATGTTCAGAAAACGTGTCCGAAATCAAGAAATCAATACCTCACAGTTCATTTGCAAATAAAGAACACACATCCTGCAATGTGTTTTACTTTTACTACATTTTCATTACAAACAGCTATAGACAGCTCAATATCATATTGATATTAGGTAAAAGTGCATTCAATGTGAACAATAACTTATGTATTTTGGATTGTTAGTGCAAAGTTGTTGCTTGCATTCTAAGAATGAGATAATGATTATGAGAAAGGGAGTTTTGAATGGTGAAATGTAAATTGAATTGAGTTTTTTAAAAGTTTACATATCACACGTACTTACAGACTAGCTTAATAACTTTTAGCTCAAGTTATCTCTTAATTAACTGACTAACTAACTAGTTAATTAGCTATCAACCAACTAACTACTTGTTGGGGTCCAGCCACAGTGATGCACCGAATGGAGATCTTGAAATTTTTTCAACCACATGTCTATAAGCATCCTAGTAATGTTTGAAAATTGCTAAATCAATATGTCAAAGGTGGTGTAGGAATGTTTGAAAATTAAATTGGAACCAAGCATTGAATGTTTACGGCGCAAATACCTTTATAAATAGAGAAGGAGCTTCAACAAAGCATACACAACAACAATCACAATCCTCACAAGTTCCTCGTAAGAGTGTGAGAAAAAAATATACAGAGTCTCGATTAGTGTTATGAGAAAAAAAATCAATTTGTGAGAATTGTCTACAAATTGAGATACATAGTAAGATCCACTGAAGTGTGAATATTCGTATTCTCATTATTGTTATATAGGATGTCTAAGGGGCCTATAGATCTCTTGGTTTTTCCTTACTCACGTTGTGAAGGTTTTCCACACTAAACTTTTTTGTAGTATATTCGTTTCCACTAAATGGCTATTTTTGAATTCACATATGAGGAAAATTATGCAGGCATTTCCCAACACTACTATCCACAAACCTATATATGAAAAATAAAGACCAAAACTAATTTTAAGTTAGGGGTGGTAAAACAAATCAAAGTAACCCATTTAAGTTCAACGAACAACCAAAAATGGGTCTAGGTCTATCACATTGGCCAAAAATGAGTTTTTATGCATTACCTTGACCCAGATTGCCACCCAGTGAGAAGGTATTGAAGTTTTATAATAGATGAATTGGCACCAAATCACCAATGTTAAATCCAGAATACAGCCTTCATATTGAATATTGACAAACCTTAGAACACAGCAGTACACATCTTATTTAGTCAACATAAACAAATCTGTCATAAATCTATTTTACTACTAAATTGTTGTTTGTGTATAGATACATTTAATGTTAACTTTTTCATATTCCAAGATACATTGATAGTATTAATAAAGGGTGTATTTAAAAAAGAGTAATAAATACATCTAGAAATTTGTAGATAGTCTTATACTCCCTCCGTTTCACAATACTTGTCCATTTTGAAAAATAATTTTGTTTCACTTTACTTGTCACTTTCAAGTTTTAATGCAACATTAATTATTGGTTTATCAATAATACCCTTACCTATTTATTGTAGAGAGAGAAATAATAGAATGAAATAATAAATGAGTAAGGGTATTATAGAAAAAACACAAAGAATTTTATAAAAAATAACAACATTTATTTGATTCCTTGGTATGTGTAATTTCTTCAAAATGGATAAGTATTGTGAAACAGATGAAGTATTTAAGGACGCAATTTTTTAAAATGGTCTTTTAATTATAGAAGGGAGAAATAATTTATTTAGGTTCGGGTAAAATTATATTTATACTCCTCCCATTTCAATATATTTGTTGCATTTGCAAAAAAAAAAAAACAAAATTGCACCAAAAAGTGATATTTTAAATTTGGCTTAAATAACTAAAAGGTCTCTGTAAGTTCACGCATTTTTGGTTTTAGTCCCTGTATCTTTTTTTGTTGCGAAACAGCCCTTGTAATTACCAAACGTTTTGAAAGTCGTCCCTACCGTCAGGTTCCGTGAAAAAAATGCATTGCTGGCTAACGGACGCCTACGTGGCACTTGCTGATATGGCAATTGATGCCAACTGGTATAAGTAGAAGGACTAAAACCAAAAACGTATTTTTACATAGGGATGTAATTAAAAAATGTAATCATTAATTTTTGAATTTTAAAAACCACTCTTTCCTTCTTCTTCCTCTCTCTGACCTTTCTTTCTTCTTCAATCCTTCCATGCCCACCCTTCAATTGCTTGCACCCTAAAACCCATTTCCTTCACCAATCACTAAAATCTAAAATTAATTGAATCCAAATACTAAAAAATATCTAAAATTGAAACACAATAATTCATCAATTTCTTCCTCCAATGAAAAAGAAAAGGCATAGAACACAACCCAACATGGCAGAATAACACAATCCAAAATGGCAGAAGAACTACAATTAAAAAAAAGAAAATGATTGAGATGTTGGAAACGTAGACACATTATCTTCCTTCTCTTCTCCCATTTCCAATTCCAAACATATGCAACACAACAACACCCATTCTCCTTCTCCCATTTTCACCATGACAGAACCACCCCTAATTGAATCACCATCATCCACTCCTCCATCGCCTCCCACACAAGGATGGTTCTAGATGCTCTCGCTTCAGTTCTTCCATTAAAGTCTGAATCCGGATTCAAATATGATATATGATTTTGTATAAGGGTCAAAGAAGGTCAAAAAAAAAAGGTTGAAGAGAGAAAAATATTAAAATGGGTGGTTTTTTTCCTGGAAATGGTGAGAGTAAACTAAACATAAATGATTGAAGGAAAAGTATTGTAATTGATTTTATGGGTTGATTTTGCAAAAGAATAAGAGGTGTGGTTGAATTTTCAGTGAAGAGAAATGTGAAGTGAATGGATTAGTGGAACTAGAAGGAGAAGAGGGGTGATGATAATTCAAGGTAATTTTTTTTGGGCTTGTGTGTTGTTTTTTGTGTTGGTATGAAGATTATGTTGAAAATGATGAAGGAGAAGAGGGAAAAAGATGAAGAAAGGAAAAAAATAGTTGTTGATGATTATTATTTAATAGGTTTTTAATGTTTGCGTTTTTCCAATTTCATCCCTCTGCAATTTTGCGTTTTTGGTTTTAGTCCTTCTAATCACAACACTTATCATCTCTCATGCCGCATAAGCGTGTTTTGCCAACTCAGCAAGTGACACGTAAGCCTCCGTTAGCCAGCACAACTTTTTTTTAACGGAAGTTGACGTTAGGGACCAATTCCAAAAAGTTAACAAGATATAAGGGTTGTTTCGCAACAAAAAAAGATACAAGGACTAAAACCAAAATCGCGCGAACTTACAGGGACCTTTTACTTATTTAAGCCTTTAAATTTTTGACTGCAACTTTCTCCTGGTCACAAGGAAGTACACTTGATTATTTTTGTCCAAACATTCCCAAAGACACTTGTCTCAACACAATAATCATTACAACCCAATTGCATATAGGTCAGGGAGATATTCTTTTTTGTAGAAAAATAATGATTTCTTGGCGATGATGAGTTGAAATGATTAAACTATAACAAGAAGTGAGAATAACACAAGTTTTTAATCAAGTTTTTGAAGTTTTAAATTCTTCAAAAAAAAAAACACTAGTTTTTAATGACACGGATTTTAAACTTATGAAAATCTCAAAACTTAAAGCTCAATTCATACGTACGTTTAAACATTTTACAACATCAAAAATAACATTTTTCCATAAAATTATTAACAAGAACTCATCATTAGAAATACATGTGAATTCTAGATATCAATACACATTTATTAATAAAGGAACTTAATAAATCCAGCATTTCTCATATCATCTATATCATTTCACTATGTGCACATATACCACATTATCTCTTCGTTTTCGCGAACGGTCTTAAAGGGACTACGAGCATTTAGCGCATAAACTACATTATCTCTTCGTGGCAGCAAACGGTATCCATTCTATCACTCACAATATCAATTCAAGTAATCAAAATCAAAGTACATCACATCAATTGAAAACATTCAGCCACAACTACAATTGTATTTCATCTCAAACGTTTCACAATTTCACACACAATTATTTCAGACCAATATCAGCTCACCAAAATTATAGCTCAAGTTAGACAACTAACAACATAAGTGCTGAGGCACAAAATCAAAGTAAAATCAACAATGAACATGTTTTTATTTTTGTTTATCATAGGATATATATATTTGAATAAAATTTACAAATTAGTTACTCGCCATTTTGAAGAATACACTCGCTTTGCTAAAAATGTCTTCACGAAGAGCTACAAAGGATTTCCCATAAATCTCAAAGATCCCCATAGATAGTGATTTCCAACGGAACTTAACTCAATCACAAACCATTTTAACTTAGGCATGTCATGGTTAGAAAGAAGGATTTTTATTTTTGTGGGAAAAGTTATATATGAATGGGTGGAGTCGCTGCCTCTTTTCTTCATATGAGGTTATGTTTTAATGGCTTCCAACCAAATTTTCATTGACTAATTTTGTGTGTAGATGCTTCTAGTGACAATGTTGTAGGAGATCGAATTGAAATTGTATGAAATTGGTTGTAGAAGGAAAATAGGTAGACCAAGGGAGAAGGAAAGAAAGTTGTAGATACATGGAGAGAAAAAAAGTCATGTTACCTTGTGCCCTGGGAGCACTTGAAATTAAAAAATACTTCATTTCATCTATTTCAAAATACATGTCGCATTTTTGCAATGTGAATTATTTACATGACTTATTTTGACCATTCTGTTTAACTAACATATAAGTACAAATGTTAGCATGTAAAATTTGTCCGATTTGTTTCGATAAATATTTACAAAATATTAAATTTAAAATTTTTTAATATAGATAATTAAAGATATTAACGATTAAAATTGTGCATTGACATGTGTGAAATGATTGACCGCGACATGAGCATAACACGGAGGGAGATATTCAAAAAAATAACTTTTGAAACTTTTATAACATTGAATGCACAATTTTCAAGAAAGAAAAAATGCTCTTCTTGTTAGGGTTAATGACATTTGTTAAAAAGTCCAAAGAATAAACTGTCTTAATAATGATGGATTCAACACATTAAAATTTTTAAAAAAGAAAAAAGAAAATTTTAATACAAAATCTATAGTCCTTTGAACCCTTAACAAAAGAACATTTGTTAATAAATATATAATTTTTAATAGTTTCATATTATTTCAAAAAGTATAAATCAAAATGTTGGAAATTTAGGTCTTAATAATAATTAAAAACAGATTTCATAAAACATGTTCAACAATCATGAATCAATAGCGGAAGCAAACAAAACATTGAACATGATTATGATCGGATCTACGACATGTTTGATTTATCAAGGATATTAAGATTTAGGGTATTAGGAATACCTGGATAAAGCTTTCATGGCAGCCCTTTCAACGGCAACGGTAAACAGAGAGAGATGATCTGAAACAAACAAGAACGTTAGCGGCGGCTGATTTGGTTCTTCCTCAACTGGTACCTTTATGCCTCTAGTTCTCTTCAGATGGGGAGAAGAGAGAGTTTGCCGTGTACGGTGTATTGGGGACCATAGCCTCTTTTATATTGGATGGCCATTAGGGTTTCCCATTATTCCGTTAATGGGCCATCCAGACACCCACTCATTGAGTCCATATCAACTAATTAAATATTTATTTAATTATCCAATTAGAAATCTAATAGCCTTATTACTTAATTTGATCACTAATCAACTAAGGCCCACAAATGATAAATAGCTAATATAATTATTGTTACGATATTTGCCCACATAATATTATTGGAATATAATAAATAATAAAATATTCCAACAATTTCCCACTTGGGCTACATATCTTAATAATTATATCAAAATTCTTTAGGCGCGCATCCGAATGCTATTTATCTTTAGATTTCAACTTTACAATCTGGTCCACCTCATACATTAATAATGGGACCACCGCGGCTGTCGTCACTGACATATAACGTAACGGAACCCCGACGACCACCATATCAATGCACTTGATGACATAGATTGATATGGATGAGTGGCATGGAAATTTCATGTAATGTGATCTCTAAATCATGCCTATTTCCAACTGATCCAACTGAAAACTTTAGTGAGATCAACCTGAAGTTTGCAAATTTAATATTTGCACAAAATGATACAGTAATGGTTATAATAAACATAACCTCATGAACTTTACTTCTGCAGAAAATCATAGCATAAAGTATGTATCAATACCAAAACAAAAGTATAGAACATAAAATAAAGGAGACTCCCACTAATCCAAGACATCCTTAATGACAACAACCATATGAAAAGACCTTAGGTGTCATGTCTTTGATTAGTGGTATAGCTAGCATAAAGTTTGTCTCTACATGCATGTTCTATCATTCAACAACAATAATCTATAAGGCAATAAACTTTATAAAGGTTGTTGAATAACTATAAGACTGAATTATGTCATTATATAACTTGAGTGGTCTTTCAATACCTTTAACAATATGCAACCAAGTGACATAAATACTAATCTAAGATTTTTCCAACATGTCATATAACTATGTACACGTGAGTATATATAGGATCGTTTCCATAGGGAGTTACGTTAATCATAAGCATTTTCACAATAGTTCACGTTAAGGGTTTGGATATAATTTGTTTGTTTGTAATACTATATCCATAGATGACACTAAAGTAAAAACGAGAGGGGATCGAACTATTTCGCTTGCGGTATAAGATAACAAGCAAGCATAACAGCAGCAATCTCTCGATCGATTAACAGACTCTAGCTTTATAACCAATATTATTACAATCATTTCTACAATATCCTTCGTGTCCAAAGCGACATCGTTATTTCCAAGTTAGCGTTTAAACATTCGTGTCCAAATTCCTTAAACGATAACAAAGTCGATCGGATAACTTAATCGACCGTGTCCAGCCTGATTAAGTATCCGAAAGCATTAAAATCTTGATTAAAAGTAATTATCAAAGGTTTACAAACTTGTCAAGAGTGATATAACATAAGATAGATTGTTATTCTAGTTCTAGATTCAAGAGTTTGTGTCCAAATCATCTTGAATCTCTTTGAAAGCATTAAAAGCAAGAATAACAACAATATTGAATCATTAAGCTAGAACCTTATATATTAAAAGATCAAAAGATTACATAATAGCTTGATTGTTACCTCAATACTACAAAGAAGGTGATAGTTACACATAGACATGTAAACTAATGCAAGGAATGAAGGAAAGATGAAGATTCCATGCCAAGATCCTTGATGTCTCAATGAATCTAGGGTTGAATCTACTCCTTAATCACTTGCTTTGTGTTTCTCTCTTTGAAATAGCTCTAACCTCTCTCTTAAGATGTATAAAATGTTTCAATGGAATAGTGAATACCTAAAAGAGAGGTAAAAATGCTATTTAAATGGTCTGTGTTTTTGTACCTACGCCAATAGCGCAAGATACGCTAATAGCGTGGTAAGTCGGCCTATAATCTGGCCAATGGGCTTATGCCACGTTGGCCTTGCCCTGCTTCTACGCTTCAGCTACGCTAATAGCGTGGTCCTCTGGAGCTTCTACGCTTATAGCGTAACCCACGCTAATAGCGTGGTTCTTCATGACAGCCACGCTCCAGGTGCGCCTATGGCGTATCTCTCGGGAGCTTGTACGCTAATAGCTCAGAATACGCTATTAGCGTACTCTTCAAGAGTGCTCCAAAACCTACGCCCCAGGTACGCTAATGGCGTATCTCTCTGACCTTGGGCAATTCTTCATCACGCTAATAGCGTAGGACACGCTAATAGCGTATAACCTTGAATTTTGACATTTCTTGCTCCTTGCTTGTATTTTCCTGCACAAAAAGGGTAGAATAAGGCTCAAAAGCATAAATGACATATTTACACAATAATTGGAGTTTTCCATAGAGAATCTTGCAAAACAAGTCACTAAAATGCCTAAACTCCTATATGAAATATATCACTTTTAAACACTTATCAAACTCTCCCCAACTTGGCTTTTTGTTTGTCCTCAAACAAATCAATTGAAAAGGAAACTAACAAGGCTTTGGACAAGGTTTTCAACATGGTGTCAAACAGTTCAAAACAAAAATAAACAAATGGTGATTCAAATATGATCGTGTGGACAAGCATGAAGTCCTCCGCTACTCTAGGTTTAAACTAAGAATGCGAAAAATGTCCTAAGCACAACTATACATCATAAACTTCAAAGCACAACATAACTATCTATGAACCACACCTAACACACTTCTTTGAAAGTAAATGCAATATAATGATAACAATGAATGAGGTAATGAACACACATCCAACAATCATGCTAACATCCTATTTAAGTTAGGTGTCCATCCAAATATCGTCTCAAAAAGCATAAAAGCATGGATCAAAAGGTCTTGCAAGGGTTATAACTTGGCCGGGCTACAAAAGAAATGTCATATGTGGGACAATTGATCAGAAAGCCTATCAAAGAGGAACATTTTTTTGTATCACAACTTGAAATTCAAATACTTCACTACCAAGAATTACAACCTTTGGTGATTAACAATCAAACTTATAACCTTGACAACTTATTCTATTTTTGATTTTTCTCTATCTTTTTCTTTTCTTTTCTTTTCTTTTTCAAATGTACAATTTTTCTTTGATTCAATGTTGTCAGGTTATTTTACAACTTCACCAGAACTTAACATATAATGCCTCCTTTTTCTCCCCAACTTGAATACAACAAAACTCTAATTGAATGTTCCCCTATCCTAAGGCAAGGGACAAAGTACAAAAAGGTTAAGGGTTCAACAAAGTAAAATTATCAAAGTCCTATAAGATTCAACCATGAACTGGATTTTTGAAAAATTTCAGGCAAATTCAACAAGCATTGTGCTTATGAATATTGACAGTTCATGTTTGAGGACTTGATTCATTTGGCTCGGATTGGGGTATCAGATACTCGCTCTTCTCACAGGTAGGCTTTATGTGGTCAAGTAGGTTACTCTCAATTCAAAAAGTGCCTTGATCCTTTCCATGCTTTCAAACAATTCAAAATAATTATCAGATTTAACATAACTAAAACAAGTTAGACGGTGATTATCGGTCTCCAGCATATATACAACAGATTGAAGCTACCTCACATTTATGTTAAGTACTAAGTGGTTCAAAGATATTTATGTTTATGAAAAGACTTAAATGATATATATTTTGTGCAAAGTACAAGTTTCAAATTCTTATTAAAAACCTAGAATAACAGGAAACCAATACCTTGGCCTTACGCTTTCTCACAAGTAATATCATTATCACTCACCTGCTTTTGCTCAAACATGGCTCCATGGAGCACTTTAAAATTTATTGTTCATGAGCAATTTTCTTTTGAGAGACACAAGCAAGATGTAAACAAAAATTTCATCCAAAGCATAATTTAAAAACCAAAAAGCTAAGTTATTAAACCAAATATAAAGTAACAAAGTAACAAATCAAGCACTAAAAACCACAGTGCTTGAAGAGTACAAAATACAACCAAATAAACAACTGTTCCAACATGAAATAAAAACATAGAGTTTGAAAGCAAAAAGAAAAACATCACTAAAAACCCAAACTATCACTGATCATCCTCTCCAGCATCATCCATATCAAGATCCTGGTACACATCATCATCACCCACAACTCCAGCATCATCAGGTGTCGCCTCATCATCAACAGCATCAGCCACCCCCACATAAGGACTTGGCCTGCCCTCAGGCCAATGAACATAGCTCTGGTACTGGTCAGGTGTCATTACCGGGTAATCAGCATTTCCCGGATACATGTGAGCATTGTAGAGGTCCTGGTGTATGCCCATGTTGCTCCTCCAAATTGCCTCATTCTGATCCATTAAGAAGCTATTCTGGTCCCTCACGTACTGGTTATGCATCTGCTGCTCCAGCATAAAGGTCTGCAAACCTGAAAAGTCAAAAGAACCAGCACCCTCAGATGGGCCACCTTCATCATCAGAGAAATGGTATTGGGCTGCCCTCTGCTCTGATTTCTCCCAGGTGCGAATAGAAGTGTCAGTAATGGCCCCTTCAATATCTTCATCAAAGGGTCCAGTAATGGCCACTCCATTGGCCTTCAGCAATCCCATGATAAGTCCCGGGTAGAACAATGCCACCTTCTTAGCACCTGTGGCAACTTTCAAAGCCACAGCTTTCATCTCATTGGCTATGATGCGAGCAATATCAACCGGCACTTCTTTCAAAATGCACCAAATGAGTGGTAGAATGGCCTTTGGGGCATCGGATGTATGGGCTCTAGGAAGGGCATTATGGACAAGAAATTGGAAAACTAAGCGGGCAGTAGCGGTCATCTCCTTGGTAAGTGCATGCCTAATCTCTCCCTTGTCATTCTTTACAAAGTACCTACCCTTGTTCATGATATCACGCTCAATTTGCTGAAATTTCCAATTTCCTTGAGCGTTTGTCTTAGCATAGGTACACAAGGTGGGCACTGTGGGGTCAGGTGATGGCTCAAGGTTTAAGGCATTTTCGAGGAAATCATTGATTGCATCCCTATCAAATGGGATTTGCTTTCCTCGGACATAAGAAGTCCAAGAGAAAGTCTCAGCAAGGGTAGTGGGTGAGGCATCAGGGACAGCATTACAATAGAACTCCTTGATTAGGTTGGTGTTAATCTCAGTTGCGGGCACAAGGAGTTTGGTCCACTTGCGACCAGTGAAAATATGAAGCATATCAGCATGCTCACCACTAGGGTGAATGTCAAAAGTTTTCTCGTGCCAGGTTTTATATTGTGCCATCTTTTTGAACCTGGCAGAGTGGGCAGGGGTGGGGAAACGGTTTGGGATTGCAGGTGCAGCAGAGGTAGAGGCACCTTTGCCTCTAGGACGTTTAGTCCCGGTAGTTTTCTCAACATTTTTAGGTGCCATCTGCAACAAAACCAGGAAAAAACCAACATATTGCATAGAAAATATTAGCACAAAGTAGAATTGGTTATTTAAAAACATCAAAAATTTTGAAAATCTGGGCAAGTATGAAGAACTACGCTATTAGCGCCTGCCACGCTAATAGCGAAATTTTCTGGAAAAATTTCGCTATTAGCGTAGATTTCGCTATTAGCGTAATTCTTCGTACCTGCAATTTTCAAATTTTCAAAATCTTTGTTCCTGCAATTTCACAACACCAACCAGCAAATTTCAACCCTAGGTTTCATCCTATGTCTCTAAAACACAATAGAATCATGAAAAGGAATCAGAATCACAACATTGGCACACAAATCATTCAAAACCCTTATTTTTCAAATTTTTACAAAATGGGTCAAAATCAAAAGATGAATGTTTGTTGCATGTGGGTTATGATTCTTGTTCCTTTTCAAACTATAATCAAGGAAGAACAATCTCTACTCACAAATCAAAACTCTAACCCTAACCTAACCATTTAATCATGTCAAAATATGGATTTCTCTCAAATTTAAAACAAGGAAAGGATGAGAAGATCAAACCTGTTAATGCAGAGAGAAGCAACACAAATGCAAGATGGGATGATGCAAAATGAATGCTTGACTTGAATTGACCCAAAATGGAATGGGTTTGATTTCTAGGGTTAGTGAGTGGGAGAGAAGTTTTTGTGTGTGGTTATGAGAAAATGAAGGAATGAAACCGTAAAAGGGGAAAATGAGGGGTTGTGGGAAGTTAAGAGGAGTTAATCCCCTGGGCCCACAAATTTTTTTTTCTCCCACGCCAAACTCACGCTAATAGCGTGGCTCTCTGGAGCTCTCACGCTAATAGCGTGAAGCTTCAGGATCAGTTTTTTCAAAGTTTTTCATTTCTGCTTGTAAATGCTTATGTACTACTACTATATGCAATAAACATAAAAATACTTACAAAACTGGGTGTGCCTCCCAGCAAGAGCTTGTTTTACGTCCTTAACTTGACGCATTTTGAAGAAATCATGGCTCGATTAGTGAAATCGTCGTCAAACACCGATCAATTTCACCACCGAAGTAGGGCTTAAGCCTTTGCCCATTAACAGTCCAGTTGGCTTTGGTGACTGGGTCCTCAAGTTCAACAGCTCCGTACGGTTTGACCTCTTTAACCATGAAAGGTCCGGACCACTTAGACTTCAATTTGCCCGGAAACAACCTCCGTCTTGAATTGAAAAGTAATACCATTTGTCCCGGCATGAATTGTCTCAGAATGATCTTCTTGTCATGATACTTCTTGGTCCTTTCTTTGTAGAGCTTTGAAGATTCATAAGCTTGATTTCTCAATTCCTCAAGCTCATTCATTTGAACTTTTCTTCGTTCACCGGCCTTCTCTTGATCAAAGTTTAGGAACTTCAATGCCCAAAAGGCTTTATGTTCGAGCTCGACCGGTAAATGACAAGATTTGCCATAGACCATTTGGAAAGGAGTGAGGCCTATAGGAGACTTGTATGCAGTCCTATATGCCCACAAAGCTTCATCAAGTTTAGCCGACCAATCCTTCCGAGATGTAGAGACCGTCTTCTCAAGTATGCGTTTGACCTCCCGGTTAGAAACTTCAGCTTGTCCATTCGTTTGTGGATGATACGGTGATGCTACTTTATGCTTGACTCCATAATGATCTAGGGCCTTGGCAAGTTGTGCGTTGCAAAAGTGTGATCCTCCATCACTAATAAGAACTCTTGGTGTACCAAACCGGGTGAAAATATTCTTCTTTAGGAATTTCACTACCGTCTTGCTATCGGCTTTAGGCGATGCTACGGCTTCCACCCACTTTGAAACATAATCAACAGCTACCAAGATGTACTCATTTGAATATGAAGAAGGGAAGGGGCCAACAAAATCTATACCCCAACAATCGAACACTTCCATTTCAAGGATGAGTTGTAGAGGCATCTCATTTCTCTTTGACATTGATCCGGTTCTTTGGCATTCATCACAATGCTTGCAATGTAAATTGGCATCTTTGAATAGAGTTGGCCAATAGAACCCGGATTGAAGTACCTTTGTGGTGGTTCTCTCCCCGTTGAAGTGACCTCCATAGGGGGAATTGTGACATTGCCATAGGATCTTCTTTGCCTCTTCATCATCCACACACCTACGCAAGAGATTGTCCGCTCCAATTTTGAACAAGTAAGGCTCATCCCACACATAGTGGTTAGCATCATGGAGGAACTTCTTGCGTTGTTGCCATTCAAAATCTTCCGGAATGAACCCGGTTGCTTTGTAGTTTACCAAGTCGGCAAACCACGGTCTCACATTGATAGCTAGCAACCGTTCATCTGGAAATTCTTCACGAACCTCCGGTTCATTCTTGGTTACCTCATTGTTTGTCAACCTTGAAAGGTGATCAGCTACAAGATTCTCCGTGCCTTTCTTATCCTTGATCTCTAAGTCAAACTCTTGAAGCAACAACATCCACCGGATGAGTCTAGGCTTTGATTCGGACTTAGTGAGGAGGTATTTGATAGCTGCATGGTCAGTATAGACAACAATTTTGGAACCAACAAGGTAAGAACGAAATTTCTCCATTGCATAAACTATTGCAAGTAACTCTTTTTCAGTTGTGGCATAATTGATTTGTGCCTCATTTAAAACCTTACTTGCATAGTGAATAGCATGAAAAATTTTGTCCTTACGTTGACCCAAGACCGCACCAACAGCATAATCACTTGCATCACACATTAATTCATAATTTAAATCCCAATTAGGAGCAATGATTATTGGTGCGGTGGTCAACTTTTCTTTTAAAGATTCAAATGCATCAAGACATTCATTATCAAAAACAAAAGACTTATCTTTGTTGAGCAAGTTGCTCATAGGCTTTGCAATCTTTGAGAAGTCTTTGATGAACCTCCGGTAGAACCCGGCATGACCAAGAAAACTCCGCACACCTTTGACATTTACCGGTGGAGGAAGCTTTCCTATGAATTCGACCTTTGCTTGGTCTACCTCGATACCCTTTGAAGAAATCTTATGACCAAGGACAATACCCTCGGTAACCATGAAGTGACATTTCTCCCAATTAAGCACCAAACTAGTTTCAATACACCGCTTCAGCACGGTATCCAAGCTCTTCAAACACGTATCAAATGATGAACCAAAAACTGAGAAATCATCCATGAACACCTCCATACATTTACCAATTAAGTTGGAGAAGATTGCTTGCACACACCGTTGGAAAGTTGCGGGTGCATTAC
This sequence comes from Medicago sativa, assembly GCF_051527215.1. Lineage (NCBI taxonomy): Eukaryota > Viridiplantae > Streptophyta > Magnoliopsida > Fabales > Fabaceae > Medicago > Medicago sativa. Next base: position 72,432,362 of record NC_140751.1, on the reverse strand, counting down.
ACAAGCCGAATGACATTCTTCGATAAGCAAAAATTCCAAAGGGACAAGTGAAGGCCGTCTTCTCATGATCATCTGGGTTCATGGCGATTTGATTGTAACCGGAGTAACCATCTAGGAAGTAATAAAAGGATTGACCGGAGAGTCTTTCAAGCATTTGATCCATGAAGGGCAAGGGGAAGTGATCCTTCCTTGTTGCTTGATTGAGTCTTCTATAATCTAAACACATCCTCCATCCGGTGACGGTTCTAGTTGGGATCAACTCATCTTTATCATTAGTGATCACCGTCATTCCTCCTTTCTTGGGAACTACTTGAACCAGGCTTACCCAAGCACTATCCGAGATAGGATAGATCATGCCGGCTTCAAGCAACTTCACTACTTCCTTTCGCACCACCTCTTTCATGTTTGGATTCAAGCGGCGTTGCGGTTGTGCTACCGGTTTGAAGTTTTCTTCCATCATAATCTTGTGCATACAATAAGATGGACTTATCCCTTTCAAGTCGGATAACTTCCACCCTATTGCTTCCTTGTTGGCCTTGAGAACCTCTACCAACTTTGTTTCATCATTGATGGACAAGGAGCTACTAATGATCACCGGTTTTGTACCATCTTTCTCAAGAAAAACATACTTCAAATTAGATGGTAAAACATTTAATTCTACCTTGGTGTCATCAACTTTAGCTTCTTCCTTGGATTCTTCTTTCAAATCTTCAAGTATGGCTTGATTAGGAAGAACCTCCTTCAAGGAATCTAGCTCCTTCAAACACTCTTCAATGGCACTTGCTTCGTCTTCATCAATAGCATTGAGTGCGTCCACCAAAGCACTCTCAAGGGGTGTTCTCTTGTGCAATTGCTTCCGAGTAGTCAAGATGACTTCTTCGGTTGCATCCATTTTGAAACATGCACCCTTGTCTTTCGAGTACTTCAAGGCTTCTCGGATGTTGAAGGTAACCTCTTCATCATTTACCTTGACCTTCATGATATTATCATCAAGATCAATCATCATCCGAGCCGTTTGCATGAAATTCCTTCCCATTAAGATAGGCACATCCTCATCTTCTTCGACATCCATAACCACAAAATCAGCCGGAAAAATAAATTTGTCCACTTTTACAAGAACATCTTCGGCCATACCTAGTGGTTTTGCAAAGGATTTGTCGGCCAATTGCAACATCATCATAGTCCGCTTTATACAAAGGTCACCAACTCTTTTGGCAACGGACAAAGGCATGAGATTGATGCTTGATCCAAGATCAAGTAGTGCTTTACCTACATGTGTTGTGCCAATAGCTACCGGTAGAGTGACTCTTCCCGGATCTTGCTCTTTCTTAGGCAACGTTCTTTGAATAATAGCACTACAATTGGCATCAATTTGGATCGTCTCTTCATCGTTGATTCTTCTTTTCTTGGAAAGGATATCTTTCATGAACTTCGCATAGACCGGCATTTGCTCCAAGGCTTCTGAGAATGGTATATCAATTTGCAACTTCTTGAAGAGTTCAAGAAACCTTGCATATTGCCGCTCTTTGTCTTTCTTCGATGGAGCATGTGGGTATGGTAAGCGTTGAGCCACCACTTGCTTCTCAACTTCTTGTTTCTTCCCTTTATCTTTCCCCACATCTTTCATCTTTCTCTCCATCTCCTCTTGTTCTACTAGATCTCTTTTTTGATTTTTTTCTTTTTCAACTAATTTTTCTTTATTCTTTATATACACTTCCTCCTCTATCTCTACACTATCCTCCTCGAACTTCTCTTTGTCCTCCTCATTGACAACTTCATCATCCTTCTCTTCAACAACAATATCATCACCTACCCCTTTACCTACTACTCTCCCACTCCTTGTAGCTATAGCTTTTGACTGTTATGCCTTGTGGTGCTCCTTAGGATTTGGTTGAGTGTTAGCGGTGAAAGCTCCCACTTGCGGAGGACCTTGAGCCATTTGTTGTGCTAACTGACCGACTTGCGTTTCAAGGCCTTTGATGGACGCGTCGGTGTTTTTCTGGTTAGCCATGGACACTTGCATGAATTGTTTCAAGACCTCCTCGGTGCTTTGGGAATTATTCGGTTGTTGGGGGTTATTTGGTGGTGGAAATTGGTATTGATTATTAAATGGTTGTTGGAATTGAGGGTAAGGTTGTTGGTAGAAGTTTGATGGTGGATATTGATAGTTATTGTTGTACGGTGTTCTCCAAGGTCTTTGTTGGTTTTGGTTGGCCGGATACCTTCCTTGGAAGTTGGAAGTACCTGGAGTTTGAGCTTGTTGTGAAGTTCCGGCTTGTTGTGGTTGGTTAGGTCTTTGTTGGTTTCCCACATAATTTACCTCTTCTTCGAAAGAACCGGGTGTGGGACAAAAGCCGGTGGGATGATCTCCCGTGCAAAGCTCACAAGCATTAACCTGAGATGTTCCTCCTTCTTGCTTGAGAGATTCAAGAATTTGTTTTGGCATAGCTTTCATCTCCTTTTGCATGGTTTCTATTTGTTGAGTGAGAAGCTTATTTTGAGCCAAAACTGCATCGTTTGCTTCTAGCTCAAGGATACCGGCTTTCCTTTGATTAGGATTCCGGTTGTGAGAAGATTTTCTTGTGTTGAGAGCCATTTGGTTAATGATTTTGACAGCATCAGCTGGACTTTTCAAAGCAATAGATCCTCCAGCACTTGCATCTAGCATCGTCTTGGACATGTCTTGAAGCCCTTGACGAAATAGGTAAATTTGCATCTGGCTATCATAACCATGCTTAGGGCAGCTCCTAAGCAAAGACTTGTATCGCTCCCAAGCATCACAAAGAGACTCACTTTGACCTTGAGAAAAAGTTGTGAGTGATGTTTTAGCTTCAAGATGCCTATCCTCCGGAAAGAACCTCTCTTGAAACATTTTCTCCAATTCAGGCCAATCTTTCATCAAAGAAGTAGGTTGATCTAAGTACCACTCCTTAGCCTTACCAATCAAAGAGTGAGGAAATAATTTGCAAAACATTGGTTCTTCCTCATCTTCCTTCATACCAAGAGTACCGGCGGTAACATAGAAATTTGTGAGATGCTTGTAAGGGTCTTCATGATCCATTCCAGTGAATTGATTCTGAGTTATCAAATTTATCAACCCCGATTTCAACTCGACTTGCTTGGCATTTTGATTACCAAGGTTAGCAAGCCTTCTTGGACTAACCCAACTTGGAAGAGCATTCTCATCTTCATTAGCCATGTCTACTTCTGGTTCACTCCTCGGAGATGTATGTGCAGAAGATTGTGAAGAATCACCAAGTGATATAGTATGAACCGAACCTGAAGGAGAAGGAATAAAAAGTAAAGATTCCGGCTGAGCCAGCCTGGCTAATCTTCTAGCTTCCTTTGCTTGCTTTCTAAGTAACCTAGCAGTTTTCTCAATCTCAGGATCAAATTGTAGGTCTTCGTTAGCAACGGTACCTCGCATAAACAAAGTTCACCAAGACTATACCAAGTGGTTAGCATAAAAAAATAATGAATGATATATGTGTATAAGTATATGCATGAAAGAATTTTCTGCAAAATTGACTTAACATGACAAAATTGTTTCAATACTTATGATAAAAATTTCCGTTACTCCCCGGCAACGGCGCCATTTTAATGTAAGATTTTTCCTACATGTCATATAACTATGTACACGTGAGTATATATAGGATCGTTTCCACAGGGAGTTACGTTAATCATAAGCATTTTCACAATAGTTCACGTTAAGGGTTTGGATATAATTTGTTTGTTTGTAACACTATATCCATAGATGACACTAAAGTAAAAACGAGAGGGGATCGAACTATTTCGCTTGCGGTATAAGATAACGAGCAAGCATAACAGCAGCAATCTCTCGATCGATTAGCAGACTCTAGCTTTATAACCAATATTATTACAATCATTTCTACAATATCCTTCGTGTCCAAAGCGACATCGTTATTTCCAAGTTAGCGTTTAAACATTCGTGTCCAAATTCCTTAAACGATAACAAAGTCGATCGGATAACTTAATCGACCGTGTCCAGCCTGATTAAGTATCCGAAAGCATTAAAATCTTGATTAAAAGTAATTATCAAAGGTTTACAAACTTGTCAAGAGTGATATAACATAAGATAGATTGTTATTCTAGTTCTAGATTCAAGAGTTTGTGTCCAAATCATCTTGAATCTCTTTGAAAGCATTAAAAGCAAGAATAACAACAATATTGAATCATTAAGCTAGAACCTTATATATTAAAAGATCAAAAGATTACATAATAGCTTGATTGTTACCTCAATACTACAAAGAAGGTGATAGTTACACATAGACATGTAAACTAATGCAAGGAATGAAGGAAAGATGAAGATTCCATGCCAAGATCCTTGATGTCTCAATGAATCTAGGGTTGAATCTACTCCTTAATCACTTGCTTTGTGTTTCTCTCTTTGAAATAGCTCTAACCTCTCTCTTAAGATGTATAAAATGTTTCAATGGAATAGTGAATACCTAAAAGAGAGGTAAAAATGCTATTTAAATGGCCTGTGTTTTTGTACCTACGCCAATAGCGCAAGATACGCTAATAGCGTGGTAAGTCGGCCTATAATCTGGCCAATGGGCTTGTGCCACGTTGGCCTTGCCCTGCTTCTACGCTTCAGCTACGCTAATAGCGTGGTCCTCTGGAGCTTCTACGCTTATAGCGTAACCCACGCTAATAGCGTGGTTCTTCATGACAGCCACGCTCCAGGTGCGCCTATGGCGTATCTCTCGGGAGCTTGTACGCTAATAGCTCAGAATACGCTATTAGCGTACTCTTCAAGAGTGCTCCAAAACCTACGCCCCAGGTACGCTAATGGCGTATCTCTCTGACCTTGGGCAATTCTTCATCACGCTAATAGCGTA